>NC_060141.1:49919968-51169968 GCF_021461385.2 Schistocerca piceifrons | reverse complement strand
CGTTTGTTAAAAATGTAACGGAAAGAATAGGGAGGATCTTGACGAAGCGAAATATTACCGTAATTTACAAGCCCACCAGGAAGATACAGGAATACCTTAAGCCTGCCAAGGACGCTCGCAAACCACTGGAAAAAGCTGGAGTGTATAGGATCCCATGCAGCGGTGGTGATGTTTATGTGGGTACCACTAAAAGAACTGTTTCTAAACGTTTGGAAGAGCATAAGGGAAATTGCAGAAGAGGAGAAACGGAACGATCAGCTGTTGCGGAGCATGCTTTCCAGCCAGGGAACCACAATATTCGTTTCGAGGAGACGCAAGTACTAGCGGCCACAAGCTGATATTACGAAAGGTTCTACAGGGAGGCAATCGAAATCGCTAAACACCCTAATAATTTCAACCGTAAGGAGGAGGGTGTGAAATTAAACGGCATATGGATGCCGGTGTTAAAGAAGATGTGTACCATCCGCCCACTACTGGGTGATGGCAACGGCGATCGACGGCGACGGACAGCGACCAATTGCACTGACGTTTTCAAAACACGTGACGTCACGCCGCGGCGTGGGAGCGCGCGGACACGGAATTTAGCGGCAGTCAGTAGCGAGCCAGTGGGTGTGTTGGACCTTCCATTGAGCTACGGACCCCCTTGAAGATGTCTCCCGCAGTCGGAGACGAAACGTTGGGAATCGACACAGAATTCGTCAATCGACCACGGCATAACAGCCCGGATAATTATAATGGACAAGAAGAGAACAGCTTATTTTGAGATGTGGCGCTACAGAAGGATGCTAAAGATTAGGTGCGTAAGTCACGTAACTAATGAGGAGGTACTCAATAGAACTGGGGAGAAGAGAAATTCGTGGTACGTCCTGACTAGAAGAAGGTTGGTAGGACGCATTCTGAGGCATCAACGGATCATCAGTTTAGTGCTGGAGGGAAGTATGGGGGTAAAAACCGTAGTGGGAGGCCGAGAGATGAATACAGTAAGCAGATTCAGAAGGATGCAGCCTGCAGTAGTGACTCGGAGATGAAGAGGCTTGGGCAGGATAGAGTAGCATGGGGCGCTGCATCAAACCAGTCTTTGGACTGAAGACCACAACAACAATGTACTCTGAAGGAGGAGTCGAATTCCTATCTTCTTGAAGAGGCATTTCGCTCTCATGAAATACGAAAGACGCTGTCTCACGTCCAGTTACTTATCGCAAAGTGTGTATAGTTGAATAACTATGACCACCTGGATCCAAAATAAATACGTAGCGCGGAGATCTTCAGCGGATGGCGTCGCGGCACATCCCTCCTTAGAAGGCGACACGCGGTGTTGACCCAGCGCGAGAGATCGATCGATACTCGCAACAGTGTCGCCGGCCATTGACGTCACACTTCCAGAGCAGAAACGCCCAGTTGATGGTGGCTGCGATACGCACGTCGGAGAACAAACACGCAAATTGGATTATTAAAGAGACAACGCCTGTCTGAACCTGTGGCGGAGAGAGCAGTTCTCGGCGCAGAACTTGGGTCACACACGTACACAGCCGGCAGCTAAATCAGTGGCACCAAGAAAGGTAGCACATAACGGATTTTTGCCTATTGTGCCTATACTGTACAGCTTGGAAAATACATAATTAAACCTGTAGGTCATTTTGGGCTGTACAGGTTTCGAAATTTAGTAAATAAGGCTGCCACTTTCGACAGAAGCAATGGCTCCAACTCAGCCGGGCATAAAGCTGAACCTAGTATGGATGACAGACATGGGTACGTCATTCTATGCCGCTTCAGCTCTATGTCAAAGATCGCAAACTGTAGGGGCTAGAACAATCAGTTTAACAGCTCATGCATCCAAGTTGCTGACAAGAATAATATACAGAAGAACGGAAAAGAAAACTGAGGGTCTTCGCATGGTCATCAAGGCTCAGTTCGAAGCGGGACTCATCACTGAAGTCAGTTCTACTCCAGTCAATGAGATTACAGGACGAAGATGTGTTTGTTGTCGCCCTGAACAGCGGCTGACAACAGGGAGTGATTGTAAATAAATGAACACCTACAGCCGTCCTTATGATGTCATTTATTGTTTCGGCGCTTTAGTGCACCATCTTCAGACCTTTGTGCACCGAAGTGCCGAAACTGGCAGCTACACAATAAATTAAATCGTAAGGAACAACAGTGAACGACCGTACTCCCCCAGACCTCTAGTCGGAAGGATGGACTTACAAAAACAAGGAGTGATGGTGTGAGGTACCCATTTCTTCTCATATCAGGTTCTCTTTGGTTGTCATCTGCAGTACTCTTACAACACAGCGGCACGTAGACGATATTCTACGCCCCGTTAAGTTGCCCTTCGTGGTTAGCACACTGGACTCGCATTCGGGAGGACGACGGTTCAATCCCGCGTCCGGCCATCCTGATTTAGGTTTTCCGTGATTTCCCTAAATCGCTCCAGGCAAATGCCGCGATGCTTCCTTTCAAAGGGCACGGCCGACTTCCTTCCCTGTCCTTCCCTAATCCGATGAGACCGATGACCTCACTGTTTGGTCTCCTTCCCCAAACAACCCAACCCAACCCCAACCAAGTTGCCCTTCATGGCAGGCCAGCCAGGGCTTACATTTCAGCAAGATAATGGCCGCTCACACGAAGGTTCCACTGCTTGTCTTTGTGCTTGCCAACTCCTACCTTGGACTACAAGGTCGTCGGATCTCCTCCTAATTGTGAATATTTGGAGCAATAAGGGCAGGGCCCTCCAACCAGCTCGAGATTTTGACGATCTCACGCTCCAAATTGACACTGTTTGACACAATATCCCGCCGGAAGAAATCCTTCTATCAATGGCAAGTGGAATAACTGCTTGCATAAGGACCAGAGATGGGCCAACGCGCTTTCGACTTTTTTAATTTGCGAAGCTTTTTTCTCCTGCATAAATCATCCAGTTTCTCTTCAGATTATATTAGATTTACATTCATTCCAATTGATCCATAGTGAGGAGGTCCTCCAGGATGTGGAACATGTCAGAAAAACGATAATACGTCCACAGGTCCCAAGTGGAATGATCGTCATTTTTTAATGAAAACTATATGAAAGAATCATTTTACAAACACTAATGCACTGAAATGGTGCAGCAGTTGGTCTTACTGAGAAATTCATCAATGGAGTAGAAGGAGTTGGCCACCTTAAACTGAATTTCATTGGTTGTTAAGCTTTTTAAGGCTGAATAACGCACACCGTTTTGTACAAGAGTAACTGACTTTAAATCCTTGTGAAGATTATTATGAAGAATTGTAATCATTTGATTGAAGATTATTGTGAAGAATTGTAATCATTTGATTGCCTGTACATGTACATCACATTTACCGATTTCCGTCCCATTAGAGTAATTATTTCGTGGTGCGTCTTTTGTCTTGTGGTGTACATCGGAAACGCTCGGCTATGCCCGAGGACAGGTGGGAAATCATTATGTCAATGAAAAGGTAGCCAATAAACTCGTCAAATTTGGCGTATTTTATTGGGAACGTAAGTCTATTTAACGTGCAGCAAAGAAGTATTAAACTGGTCGGAAACAGTAGCTCACTCCCCGCTGGGAGACGGTCGCCGAAACTCGTAAGACCTGAAGTGTCACGTGATGTGACGTACACCGCGGGGCCTGTACATCTTGTTGGTCTTAGTGGTCACCCTGAAATCGTCTCACAGCCCATGTCGATACTAGTCTTAGTGTACAGAAGGCCATTACCTTACTCAGGGCTCGTGACGTGGCTGTAATATCTAGCATGCCAGGCTATACAATACCGCGGTGGTCTAGCGGTTCTAGGAGCTCAGTCAGGAACCGCGCGACTGCTACGGTCGCAGGTTCGAATCCTGCCTCGGGCATGGATGTGTGTGATGTCCTTAGGTTAGTTAGGTTTAAGTAGTTCTAAGTTCTAGGGGACTGATGACCACAGATGTTGAGTCCCATAGTGCTCAGAGCCATTTGAACCTTTTTTTTTGCTATACAATACGTCTGTCCTTTCGGGCACTAATCGAAGGCGTCGTGAAGATGCTGCAATCGCTGTGTTGAGCACATCCCTCCTGAGCTCATCGTTTCCCTATTCGCAGGACAATTACGGGATACCGATCATCGCTAGCGGCAATGTCGCGGAACAGTAAACTACCGTCTCAATAAGACAAAACCCAGCCACCGTTGAATTTCGACCGTGCTTTTCCTTCCAAGAGGGCTAACACCAACTTGTCACAAACAACCAATATTCAAATGCGATTGCCGGATGAAAAACCCTCTGCTTAATCGTTCCTTATATACAGAAAAGTAGTGTGGTTGCGCTGAAATGATAATCTGCCGCATATCGAAGCTCATAGTACAGTTATTCCTCTTTGACATTTGTTGTATGTCACTCTCATGGTATTGCAGTTTTTATCGATAATATTGTGCATACCGCTCAGTACTATCCCCTCTTCCCCGCTCCCCCCTCCCCCCCCCCCCCCATCAACCTCCCTCTTTCCTCGGGAACATCTTGTGACTATCAGGGAGCGATAAGGCTGAGACACTGGACTCCCATTACGGTGTAGCAGGTTTTACTCTCAATATCGGTCTCTAGATTTCCTGTAGATTCCATAAATAGACTTACGCGCGTGGCACAAGGGGTCCATAAACTAACCCAAGGCGACTTTTCTTCCTCATCCTTTTCTAATCCAAACTTGATAACAACCTTTAATGCATGCCATCGAAGCGACGTTCTTTCCAGTCTTGCTACTTTTTTTATACTGTTTTAACAGACGACAATCTTCGCTGTACGTGTTTTAAAACGACAATATTTTATACTAGGTCATTATTTTTGCTTTGATGGCCTACTTCAGACATTACTACAAACAAATTTTCAATCATCTAGGATTAACATATGAGTCAAACATTGTTTGTACTTAGGTGTGAAGATTGTCATCGCAGGCCAAAATTAACTATGGGGTGTAATATATTGTCATCCGTACCTGGAATAAATAGGATCTAAAAAAACGTTCCTGTATCAGTATGGATTTTTCCTGTGACTATGTCGCGACTCGTGATTGTAAATATCATAAAACCGGAGATAAAGAGAGTATTATAACTCCACCCGAACAGGCCGTGGAAGGTCCAACGGTACCGACCGGCCGCCGTGTCACCCTCAGACCACAGGCGTCACTGGATCCGGATATGCAGGGGCACGTGGTGGGCACACCGCTCTCCCGGCCGTATGTCTGTTTACCAGACCGGAGCCGCTACTTCTCAGTCAAGTAGCTCCTCAGTTTGCCTGACAAGGGCTGAGTGCACCCCGCTTGTCAACAGCGCTCGGCAGACCGGATGGTCACCCATCCAAGTGCTAGCTCAGCCCGACAGCGCTTAACTTCGGTGATTGACGGAAACCGGTGTTAGCACTGCGGCAAGGCCGTTGGCACATCCTTGTTTTTCACCCTTTTTAATCCGAGCGCTTCGTTCTTGGTCGTTCACTCTTAATATTCCCTCTTTGCTCTTGTACTTATTGTATATTACCCGTCTCTCCTTATAGCTTACCCCTATGTTTCTCAGAATTTCCACCATTCGGCACCATTTTACACTGTCGAAAGCTTTTTCCAGTTCGACAGGTCCTATGAACGTGTTTTGATTTTTCTTTAGCCTTGCTTCCGTTATCAACCGAAAGGTCGGAATTCACTATCTGGTGCCTTTACTTTCCCTAAAGCCAAATTGATCGTCATCTAACACATCCTCAATTTTCTTTTCCATACTTCTGTATATTATTCTAGTCAGTAACAGCTGTTAAGCTGATTGTTCGATAATTCTCGTACTTGTCAGCTCTTGCAGTTTTCGGGATTTTGGGTGATATTTTTACGAAAGTCAGACGGTATGTCGCCAGACTCATACAATCTACACACCAGCGTGAAAAGTCGTTTTGTTGCCAATTCCCCCATTGACTTTAGAAATTCTGATGGATTGTTTTCTATCCCTTCTGCCTAATTTGTTCTTAAGTGCTCCAAAGCTCTCTTAAATTCTGATTCTAATACTGGATTCCTTATCTGCTCTAAATCGCCTCTTGTTTCTTCTTCTATCACATCAGACAATTCTTCCCCCTCATGGAGGCTTTAGGTGTACTCTTCCCACCTGTCCACCCTCTCCTCTGCATTTACCAGTGGAGTTCCGGTTGCACTCTTAATGTTACCATCGTTGCTTTTAATTTCATCGAAGGTTGTTTTGACTTTCCTATATGCTGAATCAGTCCTTCCGACAATCATTTCTCTTGCGAGTAGCCATTTCGTCTTAGCTTCCCAGCACTTGCTATTTATTTCATTCCTGAGCGACTTGTATTTCTGTATTCCTGAATTTCGCAGAACGTTTTTGTACTTTCTTCTTTCAGCGATAAACTGAAGTATTTTTTCTGTTACCCATAGTTTCTTCGCAGTTGCATTCTTTGTACCTATGTTTTTCCTTCCAACTTCTGTTTACTGTTTTCAGCAATATCCGTTCCTCTTTAACTGTACTGCCTACTGAGTTATTCCTTTATTGCTGTTCCTATAGCCTTAGAGAACTTCAAGCGTATCTCGTCATTCCTTAGTAGTTCCGTATCTCAGAGTTTTGCGTATTGATTCTTCCTGACTATCTCTTGAACTTCAGTCTGATCATCACTATTAAATTGTGATCTGAGTCTATACATGTTCCTGGATACGCCTCATAATCCAGTATCTGATTTCGGAATCTCTGACTGACCATGACGTAATCTAACTGAAAGCTTCCCGCCGGCCGCGGTGGTCTAGCGGTTCTAAGCGCGCAGTCCGGAACCGCGCGACTGCTACGGTCGCAGGTTCGAATCCTGCCTCGGGCATGGATGTGTGTGATGTCCTTAGGTTAGTTAGGTTTAGGTAGTTCTAAGTTGTAGGGGACTGATGACCACAGTAGTTAAGTCCCATAGTGCTCAGAGCCATTTGAACCATTTTTTTTGAAAGCTTCCCGTATCACACGGCATTTTCCAAGTACACCTCCTCCTATTGTGATTCTTGTACAGAGTATTCGCTATTACTAGCTGGAATTTATTACAGAACTCAGTTAGTCTTTCTCCTCTCTCATTCCTTGTCCCAAGCCCATATTCTCCTGTAACCTTTTCTTCTACTCCTTCCCTTACACCTGCATTCCAGTCCCCCCTGATTATTAGATTTTCCTCACTGTATACCCTTTCACTACCCACATATACTTTCTCTCTCTCTTCATCTTCATCTCCAGCTTGCGACGTTGGCATGTATACCTGAATTATCGTTGTCGACGTTGGTTTGCTGTCGATTCAGATAAGATCAAACCTATCACTGAACTGTTCACAGTAACAACTTTCACAACGAATCCCACTCCCGTTATGCCATTTTCTGCTGCTATTGATATACCATATAGTCATCTCACCAGAAATCCTTGTCTTATTTCCATTTCACCTCACTGACCGCCACCATATCTAGATCGACTCTATGCATTTTCCTTTTCAGATTTTCTATTTTCCCTACTACGTTCAAGCTTCTGACATTCCAAGCTCCGACTCGTAGAACGTTATCCTTTCGTTGATTATACAATCTTTTTCTCATGGTCACCTACCCCTTGACAGTCCCCTCCCGAATGGAGGACTATTCCAGTATTTGTTGCCAATGTAGAAATCATCACGACACTTTTGCAGTTACAGGCCATATGTCCTGTTGATACACGTTATTGTTTTCATTGCAGTGGTTTCCACTGCCTTCTGCATCCTCATGCCGTTGATCATTGTTGATTCTTCCTCCTTTAGGGGCAGTTTCCCTCCCCAAGGACAAGAGAGTGCCCTGGACCTCTGTCCGCTCCTCCGCCCTCTTTGACAAGGCCATTGGCATAATGAGGGTAACTTCTTATGCCGGAAGTCTTCAGCCGCCAATGCTGATTATTAATCAAAATTTAAGCCGTGGCGGGTTTCAAATGCGGGACCGAGGACGGTTTGATTAGTAATCAAGGACGCTGCCCCCCCTTTTTTAAATGTCATTTTGTTCGTTATGGCTCATTGAATTTGTTCGGGGCGGCCATCCAGTGACATCCATTTAAGTTCATCGTTGATCCGTTTACTCTGCTTTTTTTTAATTTATTACAGAGGGCGGCTAACCCTTTGACCGAAAACTCTAAGCTACCTTTCCAGCATACCGCTAGACCACCGGCCATCCTGGCAATGTCATAAGATAATCCCATCTGTGGCATGCTTCACCCTGAATCATGTTTCCGCTTCTGAATGTTGTTTTTTTTTTTTTTTTAATTTTCTTCATTGCTACTTCGATAGATAGACTGAACATTAAAGAAGGAAGCCTGAATACCTGTATTACTGTCTGTTTAATTGGAACCCTTCTCTCGTGGTTCACTATTGGTTTGCAAAAGCCCTTAAGTGTAAAAATATTTATGCTGACCCAGAATGTTAATTTGGAGTCGAACGCGCTTTTAAGACCAACGCTGTAATTACTGTGCACAATTGAATGGATAACGCAAAGAATTTACTGCCATAGCTACGGATCCTAAAGTGGAGCGTTACGAAGGAATAAATTTGATATGAATGGAAGATGTTAACAGAAACAAGCTTTGCACTAACGCATTAATTTATACAACTGAAACAACATTAAAAGGATCTGAATATGAAAGAATATCACTTGGCTTTACAAATGTGCTTTGTGTGAATTCTACCAAGTAAACTTATTGGTTTTGAGCGTTACTTGAACAACGTGTCAATAGAGCAAAAAACCAGTTCAAGTTGCAAGTTTATAATTTTTCATTCGATGACTAGATTCAGGCCTAGACCCATTTTGAAATCGACATGACAAAGTCGAAAATGGTATTTCCGAAGATGTCAACAAAACGTGTAATGTACATTGACAGTGCATACAGTATGCACTATTCTTTACATATTTTGTTGATATCTTCGGAAATGCCGTTTTTGGACTTTGTTACTTTGATTTGAAAAAGAGGTCTCGGCCCGAAACTAGTCGTGGAATGAAGAATAAAATATTTGTAACTTGGACACTTTTTTCTATCTATTGGTTAACAAAAATTGCTGACCCAAGTTTCTCCAGCATGCTGGAAGTTCGAGAAAAAGACATCTCCCTTAGACATTCTGAAAACTAGTCATGAATATTTAACTAAACGAATACGACTGTTGGCCTGATAGTTACTGAGAAACTCATGTATCCACTAAAGCTATGCTAAACCTGAGATTGATGATCGCAATGGTTTGAGCAAATGCGGACCAAGAATTGTCCTACGACGACGGTACTGCTGACTATGCTGACCGTAACTAATCAGCACCAGACGTGCAGAAGGCTGCCATCATACCTGTGGCTGTGCAGTTCAGGTCGAGGGTCGAGCTTCCGTTGGCACGATCTTTGGTCCGTGCTCCAGGGCTAAGATGCGCGCCAAATGAGCACGGCTCTTTGTCTGGGAACGATCGCTAGTAACGTGCACAAGATGGGTCCACCTCCTTGTCTCCCAGAGAGCTTCAAGCTTTTTTAGCTGAAACGTACAGCCTGATATTTTTCACCGCCAAACTGGACATATCCGGCAATCGCAGAATATGAACACTCAGGCGGCCAAAGGCGACGTCCCTTCATGCACAAAAGTCCCGCCGAGGAAAACGCGCCGCGATAAAACGCCAATGACTTTTCGATTCGTCCTGCTTGCCGCAAAAATCTGCTGCTTCTTCTCCGTCTCCGTGACGTCACAGACATTTTTATCCATCGCGCATTTGCTCGCCCAGTAACTAACCTGGCATCAGAAATTCTCTGAAAGCGAAAACTGTGCCTGAAGCTTCGCTCTTACTTTCCTGTAAGTCGTGTTTCTTTAGGAAAGCGCAGGATTGTTATATACTGAAGGCAAACGAGAAAGCGCTGGCCTCTCACTGACAGAAACCGTTCCCTGTTTTAGGGTCTGCTGCAGGGCAGCAGCGCACAGTAGGTGACACCCCCGCGTCTGGTCCGGCTTGGCGACTTTCAGGAAGACAACAATAGAGACTGCCCGCCTCTGCTGATGCTCCAGGGTCGCTTTTTTTAGTGATGACGGTAAATGCCTTGTCTGTCTCAGATCCGTCGTACTCGTACTTCCCGTTGCCAAGCGCTCACAGAAAGCATAGGGAAAACAAGGACTACCTGCACCAAATTAAATTTGTGCTGGGATGACAAGCCATATGATACACTCCTGGAAATTGAAATAAGAACACCGTGAATTCATTGTCCCAGGAAGGGGAAACTTTATTGACACATTCCTGGGGTCAGATACATCACATGATCACACTGACAGAACCACAGGCACATAGACACAGGCAACAGAGCATGCACAATGTCGGCACTAGTACAGTGTATATCCACCTTTCGCAGCAATGCAGGCTGCTATTCTCCCATGGAGACGATCGTAGAGATGCTGGATGTAGTCCTGTGTAACGGCTTGCCATGCCATTTCCACCTGACGCCTCAGTTGGACCAGCGTTCGTGCTGGACGTGCAGACCGCGTGAGACGACGCTTCATCCAGTCCCAAACATGCGCAATGGGGGACAGATCCGGAGATCTTGCTGGCCAGGGTAGTTGACTTACACCTTCTAGAGCACGTTGGGTGGCACGGGATACATGCGGACGTGCATTGTCCTGTTGGAACAGCAAGTTCCCTTGCCGGTCTAGGAATGGTAGAACGATGGGTTCGATGACGGTTTGGATGTACCGTGCACTATTCAGTGTCCCCTCGACGATCACCAGTGGTGTACGGCCAGTGTAGGAGATCGCTCCCCACACCATGATGCCGGGTGTTGGCCCTGTGTGCCTCGGTCGTATGCAGTCCTGATTGTGGCGCTCACCTGCACGGCGCCAAACACGCATACGACCATCATTGGCACCAAGGCAGAAGCGACTCTCATCGCTGAAGACGACACGTCTCCATTCGTCCCTCCATTCACGCCTGTCACGACACCACTGGAGGCGAGCTGCACGATGTTGGGGCGTGAGCGGAAGACGGCCTAACGGTGTGCGGGACCGTAGCCCAGCCTCATGGAGACGGTTGCGAATGGTCCTCGCCGATACCCCAGGAGCAACAGTGTCCCTAATTTGCTGGGAAGTGGCGGTGCGGTCCCCTACGGCACTGCGTAGGATTCTACGGTCTTGGCGTGCATCCGTGCGTCGCTGCGGTCCGGTCCCAGGTCGACGGGCACGTGCACCTTCCGCCGACCACTGGCGACAACGTCGATGTACTGTGGAGACCTCACGCCCCATGTGTTGAGCAATTCGGCGGTACGTCCACCCGGCCTCCCGCATGCCCACTATACGCCCTCGCTCAAAGTCCGTCAACTGCACATACGGTTCACGTCCACGCTGTCGCGGCATGCTACCAGTGTTAAAAACTGCGATGGAGCTCCGTATGCCACGGCAAACTGGCTGACACTGACGGCGGCGGTGCACAAATGCTGCGCAGCTAGCGCCATTCGACGGCCAACACCGGGGTTCCTGGTTTGTCCGCTGTGTCGTGCGTGTGACCGTTGCTTGTACAGCCCTCTCGCAGTGTCCGGAGCAAGTATGGTGGGTCTGACACACCGGTGTCAATGTGTTCTTTTTTCCATTTCCAGGAGTGTATCTCCTAATACCTTGTCGGGCCTACTTTTGCCTGGTGTAGTGCAAACCTCGACGCGACATGGACTCTACAAGTCGCTGGGAGTCCCCAGCAGAAATTTTGAGCCATCCTGTCTCTACAGCCGTCCACAATTGCGAAAGACTTGCCGGTCCAGGATTTTGTGCACGGACTGACCTTGGACTTACGTCGGGCGATCTAGGTGGCCAAATAATTCTTCAAACCACTCGCTAACATTTGTAGCCCAGTGACATGTTTGGGAATATGAAGTCCATGAACGGCTGTGAATGGTCTCCAAATAGCCGAATATCCAATCAATCGTCGGTTCGTTTGGACAAGAGGACCCAGTCCATTCTACGTAAACACAGCCAACGTCATTGTGGAGCCACTGCCAGTTCTCACAGTGCCTTGTTGACAACTTGTGTCCTTGGGTTCGTGGGATCTGCGCCACATTCGAACCTACCATCAGCTCTTACCGACTGAAATCGGGAGTCATCTGGACAGAGCACGGGGTTCTAGTCGACTAACGTCCAACTGGCAGGGTTGCGAACACAGGAAAGACGTTGCAGGCGATGTCGTGCTGTTAGCAAAGGCACTTGCATCTGTCGTCTGCTGCCATAACCTATTAATGCCCTACTGTCCTAACGGAGACGTTCGCCATACGTCCCACCTTGATCTCTGCTGTTATTTCAGGCACTGCTGCTTGTCTGTTACGACAGACAACTCTACGCAAACGCCGTTGCTCTCAGTTGTTAACTGAAGGCCGTCGGCCACTGCATTACTCGTGGTGAGAGATAATGCTTGAAATTTGATATTCTCGGTACACTCTCGACGCTGTGGATCTCGGAATATTGAATTCCCTAACGATTTCCGAAATGGAACGTTCCACGCGTGCAGCTCCAATTATCACTCCGCCTTCAAAGTCTGTTAACTCCTGTGATGCGGCCATAATCAGGTTGGAAACCGCTTCACATGAATCACTTCAGTAGAAACGACAGCTCCGCCAATGCACTTGCGTACATGATACTACGATCATCTGTATATGTGCATATAGCTATCCTACAACTTTTGTTTCCTCAGTGTATTTGATGTGAAGTTAGAAGCGCAGTCACTGTATTCCAGTTCACTTTAATAAAACATTAATATCGTATTCCTCTCCATCATTGTCCTCTACTCAGTGTGTTATTGTCATAGTAAATGAAAATGGGCATGCGAAATTGCTCGCGGCTTTTCAGTTTGTTGTATATTTGCAAGTTACGTGGTTTTCTCTTTAGCATACACCAACTTTTGTGAAGATTTCAAATATACTGCACCATTTTACATCATCGAAAGGTTATTTTGAGTCAACAAATCCCAAGGAGGTTGTTGTGGCTTGGCAAGACAGCCAAGCCACTATGAGGAAGCCGAAAGGTACGCGTTTAAACTCACGCAGGCTGGCGTGAGGTCTGGAACAGGACAAGGTAATTATAATAGCCAATAAGTATGTAGCTTCTGGAATACTTAACTTTAATCTATAATTGGTGAACATCGCTCTTGACGGTACATGTTTTACAGCATCAATAGTAACTGGTAATGGCGCCTTGCTAGGTCGTAGCAAATGACGTAGCTGAAGGCTATGCTAACTATCGTCTCGGCAAATGAGAGCGTAATTTGTCAGTGAACCATCGCTAGCAAAGTCGGTTGTACAACTGGGGCGAGTGCTAGGAAGTGTCTCTAGACCTGCCGTGTGGCGGCGCTCGGTCTGCAATCACTGATAGTGGCGACACGCGGGTCCGACGTATACTACCGGACCGCGGCCGATTTAAAGGCTACCACCTAGCAAGTGTGGTGTCTGGCGGTGACACCACAGAGGTGTCTCGATTTATCTGGTTTTGCTTATATTATTAAGCGAAACATGAAATTACCTTCTGGTGCCTTTATCTTTCCTAAAACCTAACTGATCGTCATCAGTTTGTTCCTCTATTTGCTTCTTCATTTTTATGCATATTGATCTTGACACAAACTTGGATGTAAACCTATGAGTTGTTAAGCTGAGCCGGCCCGTGTGGCCGAGAGGTTCTAGGCACTACAGTCTGGAAACGCGCGACCGCTACGGTCGCAGGTTCGAATCCTGCCTCGGGCATGGATGTGTGTGATGTCCTTAGGTTAGTTAGGTTTAAGTAGTTCTAAGTTCTAGGGGAGTGATGACCTCAGATGTTAAGTCCCATTGTGCTCAGAGCCATTTGAGCCATTTTTGTTAAGTTGATTGTGGGATAGTTCTCGCATCTATTTCCTGTATGTATTTCATACATTAAATGATCAAAAAATTGGTAACTATCGTTGACTCTAGTAAATATATGTGCGAAATGGCCTAATGAACAAATAGATGCTGTAAGGTGCCTTACGCCTACAGCGTGGTTTCAGCATGGCTGTCCAACTCACAGTATTTTCTACTACTTTACGTGTTAGCTATTAAAGTGGCTATTAGCGAATGTTACACTTCGGCTGCCATTGAATAAAACGGCCCAGAACGAATTTTCGCTCTGCAATGGAGTGTGCGCTGATTTGAAATTTCTTGGCTGATTAAAACTGTGCCCTAGGAGTCTAAACTGAAATCTCTGCCTTTGGCGGAAAAAGGTTCTACCGACTGAGAAGTCTAAGCACGAGTCACCACCTGCCTTCCTTTCTTCCAGGTGTAATGGTTCCGCAAGGTATGCAGCAGAACTTCTATGAAGTATGAAAGGCACGAGATGGGCTACTGGCGGAAGTAAGTCCGTGAGGATAGGGTCGTGAGTGGTGTTTGGGTAGCTCAGTTGGTAGAGCACTTGACAGGGTCCCAGGTTCTACTCAAGTCCGGGTCACAGTTTTAATTTGCCATGAAGTTTCAGTTAACACAAGATTTGGGTAGTGCTACTTGACAAGGTAGATCGGTTCCCATTACAAAACAGATGTCTTACCATTAGACAGAGAGATGGTGATATGTAAGAGAAGTATGGAAATGCTGATACGGGAACTGTACTGAAGAAAACGACCCGCCTTCACTGAGCTGTGTAAATCCAGATGGTCGCGGATATTCTGCATACAACACATTATAAAGTCGACGTCCACGTACTTCGTGACCAACGCAAGGATGTTTCATCAGTCCTTTCTCAGTCATCATTTTAAAGTTTTGCGCGCGGTGCTGGTAATCACAGCAGTGTGATAAGTCGTTCTTCTAATTTCTAAAATATTACTCATGCCAAGTCGTACGTTAATGGTAACGAATACTTTTGTGCCACTGCCACTGCAGAACTTTCAAGCAAAAGAAAAGAGAGATATAGCGAGAGAAAAAATTGGAAACCTGTTTCAATGACCATCAATTATACAGCAATGTGTTTCAATTACAGTCTACTTAAGTCTGATTAATCTGTGATACGTTTCCCAGTACGTTCGTACTGCTATTTAGGAAGTCGTATTAGGTTCCATGATGAGTACATACGCGCAATGCTCGGGTCACAGCTTCGATCTGTTTCGTCAAATATGCAACAGCCGACCTCGAATTCCACCTCGCGGTCTATTGACAAGGGCACGAGACGGACTCAGGCATTTCGTATTCCACCCCTCGGATCGTTCGCGCATCTCTGTAACGTTGGTCTAATGGATTTATTGGCTGTTCCGGTGAATAATGACTATGGTTCCAGTGTTTTCGGAGGGGGAGGGAGGGCGGAATCTATAAATTTAAATATTGTAAACTAACTAACTACTCAAAGTATGACTACACATATGATTAGTTTGATCCAAATGTAAGTAGGCTGTTTAGGTTTTCTTATTGGTAACGCCACGTAGCGCTCTGTATGAAAATCACTGGCTGTCCTGTGTGCAGTCTGTGTCTAGTTTGCATTGTTGTCTGCCATTGTAGTGTTGGGCAGCGGCAGCTGGATGTGAACAGCGTGTAGCGTTGCGCAGTTGGAGGTGAGCTGCCAGCAGTGGTGGATGTAGGGAGAGAGATGGCGGAGTTTTGAAATTTGTCATGAACTGCTATATATATATATATATATATATATATATATATATATATATATATATATATATATATATATATATATATACTCCTGGAAATGGAAAAAAAGAACACATTGACACCGGTGTGTCAGACCCACCATACTTGCTCCGGACACTGCGAGAGGGCTGTACGAGCAATGATCACTCGCACGGCACAGCGGACACACCAGGAACCGCGGTGTTGGCCGTCGAATGGCGCTAGCTGCGCAGCATATGTGCACCGCCGCCGTCAGGATCCTACGCAGTGCCGTAGGGGACCGCACCGCCACTTCCCAGCAAATTAGGGACACTGTTGCTCCTGGGGTATCGGCGAGGACCATTCGCAACCGTCTCCATGAAGCTGGGCTACGGTCCCGCACACCGTTAGGCCGTCTTCCGCTCACGCCCCAACATCGTGCAGCCCGCCTCCAGTGGTGTCGCGACAGGCGTGAATGGAGGGACGAATGGAGACGTGTCGTCTTCAGCGATGAGAGTCGCTTCTGCCTTGGTGCCAATGATGGTCGTATGCGTGTTTGGCGCCGTGCAGGTGAGCGCCACAATCAGGACTGCATACGACCGAGGCACACAGGGCCAACACCCGGCATCATGGTGTGGGGAGCGATCTCCTACACTGGCCGTACACCACTGGTGATCGTCGAGGGGACACTGAATAGTGCACGGTACATCCAAACCGTCATCGAACCCATCGTTCTACCATTCCTAGACCGGCAAGGGAACTTGCTGTTCCAACAGGACAATGCACGTCCGCATGTATCCCGTGCCACCCAACGTGCTCTAGAAGGTGTAAGTCAACTACCCTGGCCAGCAAGATCTCCGGATCTGTCCCCCATTGAGCATGTTTGGGACTGGATGAAGCGTCGTCTCACGCGGTCTGCACGTCCAGCACGAACGCTGGTCCAACTGAGGCGCCAGGTGGAAATGGCATGGCAAGCCGTTCCACAGGACTACATCCAGCATCTCTACGATCGTCTCCATGGGAGAATAGCAGCCTGCATTGCTGCGAAAGGTGGATATACACTGTACTAGTGCCGACATTGTGCATGCTCTGTTGCCTGTGTCTATGTGCCTGTGGTTCTGTCAGTGTGATCATGTGATGTATCTGACCCCAGGAATGTGTCAATAAAGTTTCCCCTTCCTGGGACAATGAATTCACGGTGTTCTTAGTTCAATTTCCAGGAATATATAATATATATATATATATATATATATATATATATATATATATATATATATATATATATATATGATATTAAGGTAAATACATTGTTTGTTCTCTATTAATATCTTTCATTTGCTAATTATCCCTGTCAGTAGTTAGTGCCTTCCATAGTGTGAATCTTTTATTTAGCTGGCAGTAGTGGCGCTTGCTGTATTGCAGTAGTTCGAGTAACCATTATTTTTGTGAGGTAAGCGATTTGTGAAACGCATAGGTTAATGTTAGTCAGGGCCATTTTTTTTGTAGGGATTTTTGAAAGTCAGATTGCGTTGCGCTAAAAAAAATATTGTGTATCAGTTTAAGGACTGTCATGTATAATTGTTCAAAAGGGGACATTTCACATAATTTTTAAATGTTGAATTCCGCGATTTAAGTTCTCCTTGTACATTTGATACGAGTAGGCTGCATAAATGATGCCCTCAAGAAGAACAGTGATATCTGGATCAGAGGATTCTGTTGCCACTAGATTTAGGTGTGCTCTACGTATTAACTGAGATTCGTAATTGCTCCTCTTGTTCATCTGGGCTTACCTGAAATTAACTGTTTGCCAAATATCTTTGGATGACTATCCCATCGTCACGAACATGTCCTGTATACATGTACCTGTGTCTCGGCATTGATTTACAAAGTACATAACACGATTCCCAGTTTCTTTTCAGCCATTTTCTCATTGATTCATTATGAAGTTTTATGGCTACCCATTTCCAGTAACGACTGATACGCTATAGAGATTAACCTGTAGTCACTACGACATGCTGGCGCGTTTCGTTTGATCCCGAAGCGTTCGTCAGTCTGCCTTCGCCTTTCAGTCTCCGTTAGCGATTACGTTGCTAATGAAAGTTTTTCTTTTTGTGATCAACTGTCTTCTCCTTTTAAGGGCTTAAAACACTCTTGGGTAAGGCAAGTTGACCTAATAACAAGCATGTTGGGAAGAGCGTTTCCTTTCAATTAAATTCTCATCTTTAGAGGTGCAAAATACACCATTTTTGTTTCGAACACTGTGATATGTAGACACATACCTGAAAGCTTTGTGATACACCTTGTTCGTTTCGCTATTCAAACACAATATTGATGGTAGTGACTTATACTGACATGGTGACCACACGGCATTTGAATTTTTGGAATTTTTTGTATTTATGGTACATGAATTTCAAAACTCGAATATTAACTCCCCAAAATAATTCGATGCACCTCACAAAAATTCTCGAGAAGGTCGATTTTGAAGTATTCCCGCCACCTTTAAAACGCTAAGGCAAGGTCGATTTTGCTCGAGAGGCCATGTGTCTTGTGGTAGAATGCTTGCTTGTCACCGAGGGATTTTAGGTTCGATTCCCAGTTGATGAAAATTTTTAAACAGAAGTGCATGTTCTACTAGCAGTTCCGTGACATTTAAAACGCATGAAGATGGGAAATGAAAAATCAATAGCATTTGAAACAAACAATCTCTGGTTCGAGTATTGTTTCGGTCATTATTTTGCTCCGTTTTTGTTCCATGCTGTTAGAATACCTACGTCATTTTAATATGAAATTCATTTGATGTACGCTAATCAACATATATGAGAAATGCACGTCTCTTGGTCTCCCTCTACGATTTTTACCCTCCACGCTGCCCTCCAATACTAAATTCGTGATCCCTTGATGCCTCAGAACATGTCCTACCAACCGATCCCTTCTTCTAGTCAAGTTGTGACACAAGCTTCTCTTCTCCCCAATCCTATTCAACACCTCCTCATTAGTTATGTGATCTACCCATCTAATCTTCAGCATTCTTCTGTAGCACCACATTTCGAAAGCTTCTATTCTCTTCTTGCCTAAACTATTTATCGTCCATGTTTCACTTCCATACATGGCTACACTCCATACAAATACTTTCAGAAACGACTTCCTAACACTTAAATCAATACTTGGTGCTAACGAATTTCTCTTCTTCAGAAACGCTTTCCTTCCCATTGCCAGTCTACATTTTATATTCTCTCTACTTCGACCATCATCAGTTATTTTGCTCCCCAAATAGCTAAACTCCTTTACTACTTTAAATGTCTCATTTCCTAATCTAATACCCTCAACATCACCCAACTTAATTCGACTACATTCCATTATCCTCCTTTTGATTTTGTTGATGTTCATCTCATATCCTCCCTTCAAAGACACCATCCATTCCGTTCAACTACTCTTCCAAGTCCTTTGCTGTCTCTGACAGAATTACAATGTCATCGGCGAACCTCAAAGTTTTTATTTCTTCTCCATGGATTTTAATACCTACTCCGAATATTTCTTTTGTTTCCTTCACTGCTTGCTCAATATACAGATTGAATAACATTGGGGAGAGGCTACAACCCTGTCTCACTCCCATCCCAACCACTGCTTCCCTTTCATGCCCCTCAGCTCTTATAACTGCCGTTTGGTTTCTATACAAATTGTAAATAGCCTTTCGCTCCCTATATTTTACCCCTGCCACCTTCAGAATTTGAAAGAGAGTATTCCAGTCAACATTGACAAAAGCTTTCTCTAAGTCTACAAATGCTAGAAACGTAGGTTTGCCTTTCCTTAATCTAGCTTCTAAGATAAGCCGTAGGGTCAGTATTGCTTCACATTTTCCAATATTTCTATGAAATCTAAACTGATCTTCCCAAAGGTCGGCTTCTACTAGTTTTTCCATTCGTCTGTAAGGAATTCGCGTTAGTATTTTGCAGCCGTGACTTATTAAACTGATAGTTGGGTAATTTTCACATCTGTCAACACCTGCTTTCTTTGGGATTGGGATTATTATATTCTTCTTGAAGTCTGAGGGTATTTCGCCTGTCTCATACATCTTGCTCACCAGATGGTAGAGTTTTGTCAGGACTGACTCTCCCAAGGCCGTCAGTAGTTCTAATGGAATGTTGTCTACTCCCGGGGCCTTGTTTCGACTCAGGTCTTTCGGTGCACTGTCGAACTCTTCACGCAGTATGATATCTATCATTTCATCTTCATCTACATCCTCTTCCATTTCCATAATATTGTCCTCAAGTACATCGCCGTTGTATAGACCCTCTATATACTCCATCCACTTTTCTGCTTTCCCTTCTTTGCTTATAACTGGGTTTCCATCTGAGCTCTTGATATTCATACAAGTAGTTCTCTTTTCTCCAAAGGTCTCTTTAATTTTCCTGTAGGCAGTATCTATCTTACCTCTAGTGAGATAAGCCTCTACATCCTTACATTTATCCTCTAGCCATCCCTTCTTAGCCATTTTCCACTTCCTGTCGATCTCATTTTTGAGACGTTTGTATTCCTTTTTGCCTCCTTCATTTACTGCATTTTTATATTTTCTCCTTTCATAAATTAAATTCAATATTTCTTTTGTTACCCAAGGATTTCTACTAGCCCTCGTCTTTTTACCTACTTGATCCTCTGCTGCCTTCACTACTTCATCACTCAAAGCTACCCATTCTTCTTCTATTGTATTTCTTTCCCCCATTCCTGCCATTTGTTCCCTTACGCTCTCCCTGAAACTCTGTACAACCTCTGGTTTAGTCAGTTTACACAGGTCCCATCTCCTTAAATTCCCACCTTTTTGCAGTTTTTGAGTTTTAATCTACAGTCCATAACCAACAGATTGTGGTCAGAGTCCACATCTGCCCCTGGAAATGTCTTACAATTTAAAACCTGGTTCCTAAATCTCTGTCTTACCATTATATAATCTATCTGATACCTTTTAGTATCTCCAGGGTTCTTCCATGTATACAACCTTCTTTCATGATTCTTGAACCAAGTGTTAGCTATGATTAAGTTATGCTCTGCACAAAATTCTACCAGGCGGCTTCCTCTTTCATTTCTTACCCCCAATCCATATTAACCTACTACGTTTCCTTCTCTCCCTTTTCCTACTACCGAATTCCAGTCACCCATGACTATTAAATTTTCGTCTCCATTCACTATCTGAATTAATTAATGATTTTTATAAAAGATTGTTTAAATCTTAAGTAATTTTCGCTTCATGGAAATGTTCATGGAGCGTGCACCTTTATTTAAAATTTTGGCAGAGCTGCGAAACGAACCCATGGCACATACTTAGTAGGCGAGTATTCTGCCAGTGAGCCACGCAATCTATCGAGAATAATGGGCTTTTCTTTAGCATATTAACGACGGTCGGAAAATTTCAAAGTCGATTTCCTCGAGAATTTGTGAGAGTTGCATCGAACTATTTTGAGGGATTAATATTTGACTTGTGACTTTCACGTACCATAAATGTAAAAAAAAATCAAAAATACGATTGTCATGTGCTGCTTTTGTGACTGGAACTTTTAGATGGATGAAATCCAGTTCGTATGGATTGATGCGACTGAAGCCATCATATATTAGATGCAAATTTTTGTAAAGAAAAATGTATTCTGAATAGCAATATTACAAGAACTGGAATTTTGGATGCGGTGCTTTAGATATTGGGGCTATAATGCTTGACACAGTTGCAGATGAAAACTGGACGCTTGTTTCCTGTCCTACAACGAAGCATAAGATGAGCATGTTTCAGACGTTCCTCGCGTATCTTCATTGTGCTTCTTAGTTAAATATGTTGCTTTCAAAGCAACATGCTTGCTAGTATATATATATATGTATATATATATATATATGTATATATATATATATATGTATATATATATATGTAATTGAAGATTATTATTACGTTAATTTATGTGGCCTCTAGCTTAAATACTTTTTAACTATCACAAATTATCATGTGAAAGCTTTTAAATAACCAATAAAGTAATATCTGTTCATTTTCAAACACATGATCTCAACCTAGAGTATATATCTCTGTTGGTCCAGCATGGCCAAGGGACATTGGCTGGTAAGTAATTTTCAATGTCAGTAAAATTCACCAACAGCTGTGTACTTTAAGATATTATTTTATTCTGAAAGCAACCAGTTTCGCCATTTCATTATGCCATCTTCAGGCCCTATACGCTTCTGTCCAAATAAACGAACTCACCGTATAGCACTATAAATCACTGGATACCGTTAATTCCATTGTTATACGTCATAAGTGTATGGGGCCTGAGGATGGCATAATGAAATGCCGAAACTGGTTGCTTCCAGAACAAAATAATATCTTAAAGTATACGGCTGTTGGAGAGTTTTAGTGACGTTGACAAATACAATATATGTAGTTGCATTCCTACGTGACTCCTTGTCGTTATCAAGTTGAAACTATTACACAGATAGTATTGCACCACCGTATATTGATTGATAGCCAACTAACTTCTTACACCGCAATGTTTGTTTCAACACAAGGGGTCCTCGTAATAAAGTGCTAAGCCTCGATTTGCAAACGATTAGTCCGATCACGTTGCCTGAAGGATTTTCGAGTACATTCAGTTGAATGCTGATAACAAGTACTTCCATATTTATCGCTAGAAAGTAATATCTACAACATATATAACTTCGGCGTAATGTAATGTGTCTCTCATTCAACCAACATTACAACTTGCAATACCATAACTCAAAAAAATCGTCTTGAGGATTAGCACTGTCTTCAGCCGACTCTTTTATTCTGTTGTTAAATTCAGCTTTCGTTGTTGTATTTTAGATTTTCGTGTGTCCTTTCGCTGTGAACGTAACTATGGATTGAGATAAAACCGTAGATGGATCTCCAAGAACTGGGATAATGCGGAGCGGCAGAGAGTGAGCAAGGCTCAGTAACAGCTTTAAAACGTTGACCCTGATTCTCTTAACATTTGTCCTGAAAGTGGATGTGCTTCAAAGCACCAGCTACTGGCTTGCCAAATTTCTAAACCCAGTTTGCGTAATTTGATACTGTTAGCTGGATCTGACCTAGTCAGATACGACCTGGAGACTCAGTCCTGGTGAAAATGTGCACGTCGGATTTCAAATGCAAAGGAGATCATGACCTGGCATCGAAACTTAAGGCGGAGATCCACAATTTTACTATTAAATTTATTGGTAACGATGAGGAAATTAGTCACTAGCTGAATATGAATGAAACTCAAATTAACTAGTTGGTTTATTACAGTTAAAAATCTGCAGAACGTTAATCAATGAAAAATATACATACTGTAACTTTGAAAATGTTATTTTACAATAATGAATATAACAATCTTTCAGAAGCTATTGAGCGGCAAAGTTACTGAAGGAGGATAGAATTCAGCTGCTCGTTCGTTCCTGAAACTATACGGACTGTTCGTCTCGCCTATTCATTGATTATAGTGGTTGACTGTCCGCTAGAAGTTACAAAAGATAGTCCTGGATCTCAGCGTACGCTGGTAGACCGAAAATTAGCACCCTAACTGCTGATGACATTTCAGTAATCGAATTTCCCAAATATGCCGTTGTTGCTTAGATGCTCACCATAACAATCGACGGCATGTGAATTGAGCTGTGACCCCGTAAAACACTCACGAAAAGTAGTCGGCCATTGGGAGTTGACCCATCGCTGTACATGACAAAGTGATGTACTTACTGTCATCGTTTCGGGCCTCGTGAGGATCTGTACTGCCTGGCAGTCCAGAATCCAATGTTCTTTCTAGCTTGTTCTACAACTGCCTTTCCAGTACCTCCCGCCAATAGATACGAGCGGCAATCGTATTTTAGACAAATCTCCTACATCCATCATTAACAGAGCAATTGACCAGAAGGTGCTTTCCATTGAGCCAGTAGCCTCGCTACGCAACCCGCAAAAAGCTCAAGGGCTGAACGGGAGGCTAATTCCTCATACTCCCAGCTCTTCCCAAACCCGTACGCTATGATGGCCATTCACTGAAGAATTCTGACACTCTGACAGGTTTTATCACAGGAGCGACTTTGACACACAGCTTGCTCCCCGATGCGAAAGCTGTTTCATGGCCGCGAGTTAACAATACACAGTGTCTGTCCGGAAGCGGTCACTGCCCTGTTTTCCGGGCTGCAATTTCCAGAGCGTCTCTCTTGGGGGTCAAAACCCGTACCGTTAACTCGTCCTCAGCACCCGCACACAGCTCATGTATGTTTGTAGGTGCGGATATTCAGCCGCCAAGTAATGGCTAAAATTCATGGTGAAACTTCAAAAATGGTTCAAATGGCTCTGAGCACTATGGGACTCAACTGCTGAGGTCATTAGTCCCCTAGAACTTAGAAATAGTTAAACCTAACTAACCTAAGGACATCACAAACATCCATGCCCGAGGCAGGATTCGAACCTGCGACTGTAGCGGTCTTGCGGTTCCAGACTGCAGCGCCTTTAACCGCACGGCCACTTCGGCCGGCTGGTGAAACTTCAGCTGTCATTTATTTGCATAATAGCCTACTAGTTCCGGCCAGTGAGGATTATCAAGCTTAGCTGGTATTAACGGCGGGAAAATTATTCCATAATTTTAATAAAAGTAATTTGCTCTTTTAAGCCCACCATAGCACGTAAAAAATTTCTGCTGCATGACAATCGTCGTCAAGATGCAAGTCTACATCGACAGCAGTGTGAGACCCGTTGTCGATGTGGACTTGATTCCTGACGAAAGCTATCGTACACAATTATTATTGTGAGAAATTTTTTACGTACTGTAGTGGCCTTAAAAGTGCGTACCACTTTTGATCAAATTATAACTTTCCTGCCGTTTATGTCAGCAAAGGTTGATTATGATCATTGACCGAAACTAGTAGCGAACTGTGCAAAATAAATGACAGCTTTAGGTATCACCACGATTTTAACAAAGCTCATGTGTCGATTCTAGAGTATAGGAAGGTAGCAGCACCAAATTATCGTAAGGTGTCGATGAAAAGACTAGAATCAGTCTGAGCAACCACTGTACCACGAATAAATCTTTCCTTTAATTAATCTCGTATCAGCGCCTATGCACTCTATTTCTTTTCAATCTCGTTGAGAAACTTAATAATTATGAAAGAGATAGACCACATGTCTTGCCACTTCTCGATATTGGCAGTAGCATGTCTCGAAAACTCCGTCTTTTAGCAAGTGGGTGGAGAAGTATCATTGAGCGAGCTATATTCATACAGCAGCAGTTGTAGCCCTTTTATTATATAGCCTCTTGCTGGCAAAGCGTGACTTACCGCTGACCGTCAGTTGGAATATTTTTATGACCACTGTTTTACACGGCTGTGGAAGGTAAGCCATTTCTTTCAGACACGCCGGACAATTTATGTTGATAGACTATTAACAGGGCAACTTCGTTCACGGTGTGCTAATGGGCACTCTTGGCGTGATGCAGCTCCTTTCTGCTATTGTCACATGTCTACATCCACTTATATTTCTGTGGTGATTATATATGACCAACTGTCGTGCACAGACTAGTTCACTGCCATGCCGACGTCAGTAGCGGAGGTCAGGTGACTTCCTGTAGCTAGTTTTAAACCATCTACAGAACTCCGAAACGAACCGTGTGTTCCTTGAACACGGTGACTAAAGATTTTATCCGTTGAAACTAAGGGGGTATTCCTCTTCTAAAATTAAAAAACTTTTTTTTTGCTTTAAACGTTCTCTGCGATGTCTACTTTACTACAGCGTTCCTCCCAAGCTCGCCAGGAACTCCGTTATCGGGTTACGTGGCGATTTGTGAAAAAATGTCTCAGAAACTCATTCACAGCGGGGAAAAAATAGTCTATATAGCAACTATTGCAGCAGCGATTTTAATGACGTCCCGACAGGCGTTATGAAAATTACAAAAGCGGTCAAACTTGAGATGGGATCACCTGTAGCAACTTCAACATGAAAGTGGACGGAAGGCGTATCGAGCGAGCAGAGCAGCGGGTGACGGAAGCTGCCAAGGCGGCCCGCAGTACCACCACCATCGCCACGGAGGAGATCTCCTTTTGGACCTCGTAGGATTACTATATGGCCCAGTGATCGCTGATGGGTGACCATCCGGGCCGCCATGCGCTGTTGCCATTTTCCGGGGTGCACTCAGTCTCGTGATGCCAATTGAGGAGCTACTCGACCGAACAGTAGCGGCTCCGGTCACAGAAAACCATCGTAACGACCGGGAGAGCGGTATTCTGACCACACGCCCCTCCTATCCGCATCCTCAGCTGAGGATGACACGGCGGTCGGACAGCCCCGCTGGGGCACTTGTGGCCGGAAGACGGAGTGTATGTGATCACTGACTAGAGGTATGTTTAACTTCACTACAAAAATTGTAACCGAAAACTTTAAACGTATTTTTCTAGAAACCGTATTTTTCAAATTGACGGGAACCATAACTTGAGACCGGTAGCCCTACATATGATTCTGATCGGAATTTAATGCCAGTATTCCACATTGAGTTCTCTATCAGTGTACGTAGCTGTTATCGGTGCACGCTGTTGTTTCGATTTTTAGAGCGAAGAAAATGAAATTTATTTCAACACGTCACCAATTTGATAGAATCCCTGTTTTTACATTATCTTATCTATGTTAATAAAAAGTTATTGAAAATGTAAAAAAATTCTTTTGATAAAGTTCGACTAGAGGGCTTTGGAAAGCCGCGCGGGATTAGCCGAGCGGTCTGGGGCGCTACAGTCATGGACTGTGCGGTTGATCCCGACGGAGGTTCGAGTCCTCCCACGGGCATGGGTGTGTGGGGTTTGTCCTTAAGATAATTTAGGTTAAGTAGTGTGTAAGCTTAGGGACTGATGATCTTGCAGTTAAGTCCCATAAGATTACACACACATTTGAACATTTTTTTTTGGCTTTGGAAATTTCCGTCAATGACTAATGTTCCGGCTGCAGGGGGGTCTTCCTACCTGGTTCAGCGCTTACTGGGAGCGTCCGATGTGGACACAAAAATTAAAGACAGAAGTGAAGGAATAAGACGGTATCATCAGATTTAGCATTATTTGTTATTTTCTTAGAAAAAAGTCACGAATCTCATCTGTGCTGACCAAGAAAGAAAGAATCGCTACAGCAAGAAGGAGTTAAGCGACGTAAATTAAAGCTTGTAGACGTGTTAAAAAAAAAAAAAAGTAAAAGTTCAAATGGCTCTAAGCACTATGGGACTTAAATCTGAGGTCATCAGTCCCCTAGAACTTAGAACTACTTAAACCTAACTAACCTAAGGACCTAAGGACATCACACACATCCATGCCCGATGCAGTGTTCGAACCTGTGACCGTAGCAGCAGCACGGTTACGGACTGAAGCGCCTAGAACTGCTCGGCCACAGCGGCCGGCTAGACGTGTTTCAACATCTGAAAGAATATGTCTGTTCAGATTTCGCGCCAGTCGCCTAAGAGTGGCGTTAGTAATCCCGCTATGAGGATGGAAACCCGCTTTGCTTTAAATACACGCTGAAACGGTCGTGCGACTTACCTTTGAGATTGGACATGGTGAGTCGTTGTTAGTCAATAATGCCTTTAGGGCGACAAAGACGCCATTATCAACACATCACTGAGTCTGACGAGGTCATATAATAGGGCTACGAATAACTATCCACTGTATATGATTGCTGGCGGCGGCGGTCACGGGAATGTACGGCTGCAAGAAGACCAGGTTTCTGACGACCACGTGGCACTACCGACAGGGGAGAAGATCATTGTATTCGGCGTATGGCTCGGCGCATCGTACTGTATCTGCTGCAGCAGTTCGGGCGGCAGATGGCACCATATTTGCACGACGAACTGTTACAAATCGGTTACTTCAAGGACAGCTCCAAGGCAGGCGCCCAGAAGCGTGCATTCCACTGACCGCAAACCACCGCCATTTGCTATTTGAGTGGTGTCAAGGAAGAGTTCTTTGAAGAGCAGGGTTGTGTTTTCTGATGAAAGCTGGTTCCGCCTCAGTGTCAGTAATGGCCGTGTGCTGGTTAAAAGGATTCCAGTTGAGGACGTGCAACTCTACACGTCCCGCTACCTTGATCCCCCTTATCCCCTGGCTGCTCCTCTCCTCTCCAAGCCCCGCCCTCTGCCGCGCCTTCACCGCTGTGTCCCCCCTTCCCTCCATCTCTACACCCTCCATCTCCTTTCCCAAGGTGGCTTCCGTCGACTCCCCCTCCCGGATGATGCCCTCTCTCCCTCCATTTATCCCTCCTATCAACTATGATCCTCACTCCCCCTCCCTTACTCTGTACTTTTCCTGGACTCCCTCCCCCCCCCTTTCCATCCCGTTTTTTCCCCACCTACCCTCTCTCTGCCTCCATTCTCTCCTACGAGTCCTTTTGCATTTCCCTCCTCTGCCTTTCCCCATTCCCTCTCGCGTCTGCTCTGCCCCCCTCTGCCCCCCTCTGCCCCCCTTATGTGTCCTCTACCTCCGTCGGTTCCCCCCCCTTCGTTTCTCCCCTCCTCCCCCCTTTTCACCCCTCATCGGCCTAGGTCCCCCCCCCCTCACCCATCTGCCCTTGGCTGTGGTGTGTCATCTTTGTGCCGACATTTTAGTGCAGTGTTTCCAGTGAGTGTTATTTTTTGTGCGTCTTTTCCGAAGTGTTGCGAACGGCAATCATACTGTCCCTGGGTGTGATTTTGATATGTCTTGTGAACAGAAACCAGACTGTCACCGTGTTTTTTAATTGTCTGTCTACTATGTTACCCGTATGCCTCCTGTGCATTTTATTAGCATCGCCAACCCTTTGTTTCCTGCTTTACCTTTCCACAATTTTCCGCCGTTTTACAATTTAAGTCACCGGGAGGGGGAGAATCTAAATTCAATAAAGGAAAGAAAAAGGGCCTGTAACCTACCTGTCAGTGTTCTAGACACGCTGGACCTAGATGTGTAGTTATGGCTGTGGGCGCGATTCCGAATAACAGCAAGAGCACTCTCTGGTTGTCCCACGTACCTTGGCTGAAAATCTGATGATTCGACCTGTTATGCTGCCATTCGTGAACAGTATTCCATGGGGAGTTTTCCAACAGGATAACGCCCGCCCACATACCGCTGTTGCTGCGCAGAGAGTTGACATGTTGCATTGGCCTGCTCATCACCAGATATATTTCCAATCGAGCACATATGGAACGTCATTGGACGACAAGTTAAGCGTCATTCACAAACAGCATTAACCCTCCATGTATTGACCGACCATACGCAACAGGCATGGAACTCCATCCCACAAACTTACAACCGGCTCTTGGTTCAAATGGTTCAAATGGCTCTGAGCACTATGCGACTTAACTTCTGAGGTCATCAGTCAGCTAGAACTTAGAACTAGTTAAACCTAACTAACCTAAGGACATCACACACGTCCATGCCCGAGGCAGGATTCGAACCTGCGACCGTAGCGGTCACGCGGTTCCAGACTGAAGCGCCTAAAACCGCACGGCCACACCGCCCGGCCACAACCGGCTCTCTGTGACACAATGCACACACGTCTGCATGCTTGCATTCAACATTCTGGCGCTTACACTGGTTACTGATGTACCAGAATTTCACATTTGCAGTGGCTAATTACGCGCTTACGTTAACCTGTGATTTTGCAATGACTCAAAAACGTCACTGAGGAAAAATGGAGTCGCGAAATTTGACTTCTCTCCATCAGTTTTCTTGGTGTTGCGATTTTTTTTCCGTCAGTGTATTTTTCATGTGTTCAAAGAGGACTACCCATACAATGTGAGCCGTGTATGGCTCGTGTTCCCGCCATCATGTATTTTACACCCTCTTTTCAATTTAAATTACTACTGTGACTGAGTTGCTTCTTTGCCTGACCGTGAGCGGCGTTAGCACCGCATATCGATATATCACCTCTCGTAGTATCTTTGCTCGACTGCTACGACTTCCTGGTCGTTGTCTGTCAAAAGCGAGTTCGGGTTGCGAGTTCGGGTCTGCCACTCAGTTGGAACGCGTCTGGAGCGCAGTCTGGACCTGCCAGTTGGGGAGTTGCAATGCGGCATTAGTGCAGCCGGGTTGGAGCAGCAGTGAGGTCTGCGTCGACATGGCTCGCCCGACCATTGCCGCCACGCATCACTTGAGCCGGGCCACGGTCTTGGTGGATCGTCGGTCCGTCGTCCTACTGGATGACGCGTTTTGGCTCGCCGATTGTTCATGAGTCGGCTGTGTGTGCGTGCATCGACTCCCGGTTTGTTTTCGTGCGTGCCTAGTGACTGTTGGGTATCGTTCAGGTCTTCGTGTAAGTGTTTGTCAGGTGTAGATGTGTGACTTGATTGACAAGTTGTTTTAAATGTTGTCGACGTATTGGCTCAGGTCGGTCGTCTCATTCGGCGACGAGTAACTGGTTCTCCGGGTGCTTCTGGGCCCCTTCTATTACCATCTTCTGGAACTTGGGTCGGTCCTTTCCTGGTGCAGGGATGTCGATTACCCAGTGGGCGTGTTTCCTCTGCATAGTTGAGTCAGAGCCAGTATTTTCGCCGTCGTGTGTCTGGAAGTGAGTGGGAGACGCACCAGCAGAGCAGTCGCGATGGACCAGCAGGAGTCGGTCGGTTGCTGCGGACCAGGGAAGGTATCTCCGTGCGGTGCAGTCGGCCGTTTGTGTTTTGGTTACCTGCCCTGGTCAATAACGTAATTTCGGGCAGCGTCCTTTCCTCAGCTGTTGTCGCTGTCCAACATGGTGTGTAATTTTGACAGCTAATACGTATTTCATTGTGGGTTATCACGTTCGTAACCTTTTGTGTTTGAGTTCTCATGTACTGATTGGTGGCAAGCAAGTCGTTGTGTCGGTCGGTCCGTGGCTGTCCCCTGGTTGGGTTCCGACGGATCAAGTGTAGTTGGGCTCACCACCTGTCTCACCTAAGTGAACGAGGGCAGGCAGACATCCCTGGAGGCTTCTGAGTGCAGCTGTCTTCATTGTCTTTTCCACCGGTGTTTAGTTACGTTTTCAGCTATTTAAATTTTAAGGCTTATGGCTATATTTTTTTTAAATTTGAAAAATTCAGTGTGGGCTTAATTCTTAAAATTATTTTTCAAGATTAAACATTGCGGCCTTCTGCCTTTAAAAGATTATGGTAACATGTTTTAAAATTTTGAAACTTAATTGTGGCCTTCAGCCATTTGTATTGCGCCTTGCCTATTTTTGTTCTATCTACTTTGCTTTGAGGCTTTCCAACTAGCTGTAATAGATGTTTTTTAATTATTTTATTGCTGTTTTAATTGGATTTTTGTCTTGTTGATTTTTAAGATTTCGTGTTTGGAGGCCTTCAGCCGTGAAAGAGCTGCATTTGGAAAAGGTTCGGCAATGTGCCGCTTTGGTTATAAATGTGTCATTAAATTATAATAAATTACAATTAGAAGCTGAAACTGACTCCAAGCCGGCCGCGGTGGCCAAGCGGTTCTAGGCGCTCAGTCCGGAACCGCCGGACTGCTACGATCGCAGGTTCGAATCCTGCCTGGATGGATGTGTGTGATGTCCTTAGGTTAGTTAGGTTCAAGTAGTTCTAAGTTCTAGGGGACTGATGACCACAGAAGTTAAGTCCCATAGTGGTCAGAGCCATTTGAACTGACCCCAACGTTATTTGGCCCATTCGACAATCCTAATTACCTGTTCTGCCCTGCGGGCTTAGCGGGCGTTTCACAATATTCGCCATCATAGCTGCAGCGGCAGCGTGGCCTAATACCAATCCGAAGGGGCCTTGGTTCGATTCCTGTCCAGGTCGCAGGTTTTTTCCGCTACGGGAGTGGGCGTTATGTTGTGCTTATCATCGTTTCATCATCACCGACACCCAAGTCGCCTAAACGACGTCACGTAAGATAGACTCGCACCACGTGGTGAGCCGTCACACGACAGAGAAACAGACCCACCTAATTACCTGTTCGATATAAGCGATGACTATAACTGCAAATTACCCTTTTAGTCTTACACGAGAACCGATTTTGTTGGACTGCGTCTGTGTTACATCTACATCCATACTCCACAAAGCACCTGACTGTGTGTGGCAGAGGGTACCTTGAGTACCTCTATCGGTTCTCCCTTCTATTCCATTCTCGTATTGTTCGTGGAAGGAAAGATTGTCGGTATGCTTCTGTGTGGGCTCTAATCTCTCTGATTTTATCCTCATGGTCTCTTCGCGAGATATACGTAGGAGGGAGCAATATACAGCTGGACTCTTCGGTAAAGGTATGTTCTCGAAACTTTAACAAAAGCCCGTACCGAGCTACTGAGCGTCTCTCCTGTAGAGTCTTCCACTGGAGTTTATCTATCATCTCCGTAACGCTTTCGCGATTACTAAATGATCCTGTAACGAACGCGCTGCTTTCCGTTGGATCTTCTCTCTCTTCTATCAACCCTATCTGGTACACATCCCACACCAGTGAGCAGTATTCAAGCTGTGGACGAACAAGTGTACTGTAACCCACTTCCTTTGCTTTCAGATTGTATTTCCTTTGGATTCTTCCAATGAATCTGTCTGGCATCTGCTTTACCGACGATTAATTTTGTATGTTTGTTCCATTTTAAATCACTCCTAATGCCTACTCCCAGATAATTTATGGAATTAACTGCCTCCAGTTGCTGACCTGCTATATTGTAGCTATACGATAAAGGATCTTTCTTTCTGTGTATTCGCAGCACATTACACTTGCCTACATTGAGATTCAATTGCTATTTCCTGGACTATGTCCCAATTCGGTGCAGATCCTCCAGCATTTCAGTAGAATTTTCCATTGTTACAACCTCTCGATGTACTACAGCATCACCCGCAAAAAGCCTCGGTGAACTTCCGATGTATCCACAAGGTCATTTATATATATTGTGAATAGCAACAGTCCCACGACACTCCCCTGCGGCACACTTGAAATCACTCTTACTTCGGAAGACTTCTCTCCATTGAGAATGACATGCTGCGCTCTGTTATCTAAGAACTCTTCAATCCAATCACACAATTGGCCTGATAGTCCATATGCTCTTACTTTGTTCATTAAACGACTGTGGGGAACTGTATGAAACGCCTTGCGGGAGTCAAGAACCACGGCATCTACCCGGGAACCAGTGTCTATTACTCTGAGTCTCGTGGACGAATAGCGCGAGCTGGGTTTCACACGATCGTCTTTTTCGAAACCCATGCTGATTCCTATAGAGTAGATTTCTAGTCTCCAGGAAAGTCCTTATACTCGAACGTAATACGGGTTCCAAAATTCTACAACTGGTCGACGTTAGAGATATAGGCCTATAGTTCTGCACATCTGTTCGACGTCCCTTCTTGAAAAAGGGGACGACCTGTGCTCCTTTCCAATCCTTTAGAACGCTAAGCTCTTCTAGAGACCTACGGTGCACCGCTGCAAGAAGGGGGGCAAGTTCCTTCGCGTACTCTGCGTAAAAACGAACTGGTATCCCATCAGGTATGCATAATGAATGTTACGGTATTTAACATAAAAAGTGTATGCGAATGAACCTGAAATGTAGACTGAGCTCGGTGTTGTCGCGAAAAGTTTCGGCGGCTGCCAGTCAGTTACACGAGACGGGAGGCAGCGAGGCGGTGCGCCGCTGCCGGACGTAATTACACGCGTCCTCTAATATCGCGGCGCGGGCAGAGGGGGTCGGCCGCCCACCAGTGGACTGGCGCGCCTCGGCCGACTTTAATTAACTGCCAGCCGTGGGCTTCCACCGCAGGGGCGTAATGTGATAGGCAACCTGGTACTGACTGTAAACTGGCGGAAACCAAAATAGCGTGTCAGCGGGTACCCATCCCGCGTGTGGAAAAAAAAAACGGGATCGACATACAGTGAGGTGACAAATGTCATGGGTTACCTTCTAATATCGTGTCGGGCCTGATTTTGTCCGGCGTAGTGCAGCAACTCGACAATGCACGGACTCAACAAGCCCATCGGTGTCACCTGCTGGCATATTGAGCCATGCTGAATGTACAAGGTGCCTCGCCGCAGTGGATACACCGGTTTCCGTCAGACCACCGAAGTTAAGCGCTGTCGCGCGTGGCCGGCACTTGGATGGGTGACCATCTGGTCCGCCATGCGCTGTTGCCATTTTGCGGGGTGCACTCAGCCTTGTGATGCCAACTGAGGAGCTACTCGACCGAGCAGTAGCGGCTCCGGTCAAAGAAAACCATCATAACGACCTGGAGAGCGGTGTGCTGACCACGCGCCCCTCCTATCCGCACCCCCAGCTGAGGATGACACGGCGGTCGGATGGTCCCCATGGGCCACTTGTAGCCTGAAGACGGAGTGAGTGCCATTGATCGTGGCCGGGCCAAATATCTCACGAAATAAGTGTCAAACGAAAAAAAGAAAACAAAGAACGAAACTTGTCTAGCTTGAAGGGGGAAACCAGATGGCGCTATGGTTGGCACGCTAGATGGCGCTGCCGTAGGTCAAACATATATAAACTGCGTTTTCTAAATAGGAACCCCCATTTCGTATTATATATTCGTGTAGTACGTAAAGAAATATGAATGTTTTACTTGGATCACTTTTTCGCTTTGCGATAGATGGCGCTGTACTAGTCAACATATGGCTCACAATTTTTTAAAATTAAAATACAGAACATTTTATTTAGGTTGTTCCAATGTCATACATGTTCGTTTGTGAACTTATCATTTCTGAGAACGCGTGCTGTTACAGCGTGATTACCTGTAAATACCACATAAATGCAATAAATGCTCAAAATGATGTCCGTCAATCTCAATGCATTTCGCAATACGTCTAACGACATTCCTCTCCACAGCGAGTAGTTCGCCTTCCGTAATGTTCGCACATGCATTGGCAATGTTGTTAGGCGTTGTCGGTGGATCACAATAGCAAATATCCTTCAACTTTCCCCACAGAAAGAAAACCGGGGACGTCAGATCCGTTGAACGTAAGGGCCATGGTATGGTGCTTCTACGACCAATCCAACCGTCATGAAATATGCTATTGAATACCGGTTTAACAGCACGCGAGCTAAGTGCCGGACATCCATCATGTTGGAAGTACATCGCCATTCTGTTATGCAGTGAAACATCTTGTAGTAACATCGGTAGAACATCACGTAGGAAATCAGCATACACTGCACCATTTAGATTGCCATCGATAAAATGGGGGCCATTTATCGTTCCTCCCATAATGCCGCACCATACATTAACCCGCCAAGGTCACTGGTGTTCCACTTGTCGCAACCATCGTGGATTTTCTGTTCCCCAATAGTGCATATCATGCCAGTTTACCGGCCGGAGTGGCCGAGCGGTTCTAGGCACTTCAGTTTGGAACCGCGCGACCGATACGGTCGCAGGTTCGAATCCTGCCTCGGGCATGGATGTGTGTGATGTCCTTAGGTTAGTTAGGTTTAAGTGGTTCTCAGTTCTAGCGGACTGATGACCTCAGATGTTAAGTCCCATAGTGCTCAGAGTCATTTGAACCATATGCCGGTTTAAGTTACCGCTGTTGGTGAATGACGCTTGGTCGCTAAATAGAACGCGTGCAAGAACTCTATCATAGTCCCGTAATTTCTCTTGTGCCCAGTGGCGGAACTGTATACGACGCCCAAAGTCGTCGCCATGCAATTCCTGGTGCATAGGAATATGGTACGGGTGCAATCGATGTTGATGTAGCATTCTCAACACCGACGTTTTTGAGGTTCCCTATTCTCGCGCAATTTGTCTGCTATTGATGTGCGGATTAGCTGCGACAACACCTAAAACACCTACATGGGCATCATTTGTTGCAGGTCGTGGTTGACGTTTCACATGTGGCTGAACACTTCCTGTTTCCTTAAATAACGTAACTATCCCGTGAACGGTCCGGACACTTGGATAATGTCGTCCAGGATACCGAGCAACATACATAGCACACGCCCGTTGTGCATTTTGATCACAATAGCCATACATCAACACGATATCGACATTTTCCGCAATTGGTAAACGGTCCATTTTAACACGGGTAATATATCACGAAGCTAATACCGTCTGCACTGGCGGAATGTTACGTGATACCAACTATTTATACGTTTGTGACTATTACAGCGCCATCTATCACAAAGCGAAAATATTGGTCCAACTAAAACATTCATATTTCTTTACGTACTACACGAATATGTAATAAAAATGGGAGCTCTTATTTTAAAAAACGCAGTTGATATTCGTTTGATCTATGGCAGCACCATCTAGCGGACCAACCATAGCGCCATCTGGTTTCCCCCTTCAAGCTGGACGAGTTTCGTTCTGTGTTGTTTTTTCGTTTGGTGCTTATTTCGTGAGATATTTGGCCCAGTCACTATCAATGGACCACCCTGTATAGCCGTCCACAACTGCGAAAGTTTGCCGGTGCAGAATTTTGTACACGAACTGGAGTCTCTATGTCCCATAAATTTTCGATGGGATTCATGCTGAGCGATCTGGGTGGCCAAATCATTCGCTCGAATTGTCCACAATGTTCTTGAAACTAGTCGCGAGCAGCTGTGGCTTGAAGACATGTCTGGGAAAATAAAGTCCATGAGAATGGCTCCAAATGGTGTCCAAGTAGCCAACGACATAAACATTTCTAGTCAATGATCGTTTCAGTTGAACCAGAGGACCCAGTCCATTCCATGTAAACGGAGCCCACACCATTATGGAGCTGCCAGCAGCTTGTACAGTGCCTTGTTGACAACATGGGTCCATGGTTTCGTGGGATTTGCGCCACACTCGAACCCTACCATCAGCTCTTACCGAATAAAGTCGGGAATCATCTGGCGAGAGCACGGTTTTCTAGTCAGTTAGGGTCCAACCGATATAGTACGAATCCAGGAGCGGCGCTGTAGTGCCTGTTAACAAAGGCACTCACGTAGGTCGTCTTCTACTGTAGCCTATTAACGCCCAATTTCGTCGCACTATTCTACGGATACGTTAGTCCTACTGTAACACCGAAAATGCAGGATGCACCTGCTACCGATACATCATTTTTGAAACTGTATGTAAATATTTGTAATTTAAATGCTTTCTTTTAATAAGTAAGGACATTGCTCCACTGTATGTGTACATTTAGGTAGAAGTCTGTTGACGTTTCATTGTATTTATCTGTGTTTTACTGTGAAACTTTTAAGCTCTGGGAAAAAGCCAAAGGAATTATTTGCATCGACGCTTGTGCGTTGTAAAATCGTTGGGTAGGGGACTGTTGCGCAGAGCGCGCGAAGAGAGCGAGAGACGGGTTCCAGCGCTTGTAGTGTGCGGAAGTGTGGTGTTAACGCTCTCGCAGTAGAGTACCATCTCGGCGGCATCATGTACGCGCACCGGCCAGATGACTAGTAGCGCGAGGAAGGACAGTGGACGGGCGGAAGAGGCTGTATTAATTACGATTGCCAGTTCCTGTAATTAGCCGTGGCCCCACCGTCTTCAACGACAGCAGCAGTTCCAGCAACACAGATTCGTCGTCGCTTCCGAGTTTTGTCGTATGCACAGCACTGAAGTAAGACCGTTCATTGGAAGAAACTATCAACGGCTAACCCAGCAGCACAACTGAATGTGATTTGATTAATGAACTTTATTTAAATAATAGTCAAATTCAGTGCGATTGTGTCCTCATAGCACCCAGATATTGTTACCAAGCAGGGTCCTTGTTCCCTTTTTTCCTTATATGCTAACAGAAGTTTGAGAATCTATCACTGGAAAAAATCCAGATCTAAACAAAATGCACAAATTAAGAGTGCGGAAGTTTTATTTATTTTACATATAGCTTGGAGCACATGGCTGTTTGGTTTGGTACATATTCTAGTATTTAATTCTGTTCAAGTTAGTAAAAAAAAAGGCTCAGTTGTTCAGACAATAATGTGAAATCCAATATGAAACCTAAGTAGCTGCAAAGTAAAAAGGGCTTGCCTTTCTCTAAATTTCTTTGATGACGTTATGTTGAGGTCTCTGAAAGTCATTGTTCACGTAACGAAGTTCAATACTAACATATTTTCAAATCATTACTCGATTGCCTTTCTCAAAATTTAATGACAAACTTAACGTAAAAGTGATTTCTCAGTTTTCTTTATCATTACATACTCACCTAATATTAGTGTAAAAAAACGTGACAACCTTCAGTAGCCACGTCAGTATTTAATAATAGTTTTTCTTCCTCGTCGTCTTGTACAGGATTTTGGATGTAAATCGCCCTAGTGGGCTGGCGACCGTAATTATTTCCTTTTCCTTCATTAGTGTAACTTTTGGATTCATGATCAGTGGTACCCTTTTTCTGTCCAGTGTTGTTCGTGACTGAATGCACAAAATAACTTTCATTTTTCCAAATTGTAGCCCTTTTCGGTTTACTTTTTTATTTTTAGTAGACTTTTCTATCAGAAACGTCGGTTGTACACTTTCCCCCTACTTATCGGTATTATTTCTTCGGGAAAGATAGCCTTATCCAATTAGTAAAAATCCATTACGCATACATACGATCCACGGTCATATTTTATATCGCAAGCAGGATAGGCCGATTAGTAAGGGGGAGGTTACACTACGTCCCACATTGATTTCGGTTGTTTCACGCAGTATTGCTTGTCTGTTAGCAACGACAACTCTAACGCAAACACCGTTGCTCTCGGTCGTTAAGTAAAGGCCGTCGACCAATGAATTGTCTACGGAGAGAGATAATGCTTGAACTCTGGTATTCTCAGCACACGGTTGACACTGTGGATCTCGGTTTATTAAGTACCCTAAAGATTTCCGAAACTGAATGTGCCCTTTTTGTAGCTCCAATTACCGCTCCCCACCCAAAGTTTGTTAGTTCCTGTCAAGCGGCCATAATCATGATCTGTGGAATCGTCCTGTAGAGAAGATACACTTCTCTGGCTCATCTCAAGGTATGCAGTAGGAACAACCGCCCCCCTGTTCAGGCTTCCTGACCAAGAGAGTCTCTCAATGAAATATAATTTGTATTTCCGGTGGTGGATTCTGATTGTACGCAAATCAACGAATCTTCTGTGTACATCATGGGACGCTCCGAATAATATTCCAAATGTCGATGAAATTAATCATTAATTAAATGGTATGAAACTAATATCCCCGGCTTTTAGAGTTCGCCATGGGCTTGCCTAATCAGAGGGCGCAGGAATTTTCAGAGGCTTGGTTTAATTATACATACCGATTCGCAAGATGACGAATAGCCATAGATACATGGAAAGTATTTGTGGTTACGAATCTGGTCAACCATAAGCTGTATAATGGAATGACGACAATGAAAACTTGTGCCGGACCGGAACTCGAACCCGGCTATAGACCGACACTACCTTCGTCACCCTCTAGTCACAACATTCCGGGATATTCTTCCAGACCTCCATCAAGCTGGACATCTGATAGTGTTTGTTTGTACCCCTGGGTATGTTGGGATCTCAGGTAATGAACATGCCAACCACTTAGCAAAGTTGGCTACCAGGCTGCCGATTCTGGAAGTGGGATCACAAATCTGGACTTTTGGTAGACTCTGTACCACCAGTTGTTGGATGTCTGGAACTCAGAATGGTTTTCTCTGAGCTTCCCAAACAAATGGAGGTCAATAAATGAGACCACAACGACGTGGCAGTCTTCCCTTCGCGCTTGTCGCAGGGAATCCACTGTCCTTTGTCTAATATGCATTGGCCACACTTGGCTGATCCATGACCACATTCTCCAACATAAGGACCCACATTACTGGCGATGTGGTGCTCGCTTGACGGTGGCTCGCTTCCTACTAGACTACTCAAATTTCGCTGCCTTGCGTCGATATCTTTGACTTTATAACACGCTATCTCTGGTGCTAGGGGACGACGCGAAAGCGGATGACCTGGTTTTACGTTTAACCCGCGAAGTGGGTTGGACGGACTACCCTCGCCTGCTCTGGCCCAGGGATTCCAAAGTGGCCCTTACTCGGCAGTCTGACCTGGCTTCTACCCTTCCCATCTTCTTATTCTTCTTGTTCTTTTATTTTTACCGTCTTTAATGTTTTATCTTTCCTAGACTTTTATCATCTTGTCTGTGATGGTCGTTTCCTTGGGATAACGGACAGTGAGGTGGTGCTGGTGGGATGCATCTGCCGGCAATTAGCAAGCGAGTTTTAAATGTCTCCCCTGTATATGGAATACACATAACGGATGTACTAGTACAGGGTGTAGACACATGGTTGACGGCATATGGAAGTTTGGATCTGGCCGTGAGTTGTACTGGGGTAGCAGGAGTTGACAGATGTGAAAATTACCGAACTATCAGTTTAATAAGCCACGGATGCAAAATACTAACGCGAATTCTTTACAGACGAATGGAGAAACTGGTAGAGGCCGACTTCGGAGAAGATCAGTTTGGGTTCCGTAGAAATGTTGGAACACGTGAGGCAATACTGACCCTACGGCTTATCTTAGAAGGTAGATTAAGAAAAGGCAAACCTACGTTTCTAGCATTTGTGGACTTAGAGAAAGCTTTTGACAATGTTGACTGGAATACTCCCTTTCAAATTCTGAAGGTGGCCGGGGTAAAATACAGGGAGCGAAAGGCTATTTACAATTTGTACAGAAACCAGATGGCAGTTATAAGAGTCGAGGGGCATGAAAGGGAAGTAGTGGTTGGGAAAGGAGTGAGACAGGGTTGTAGCCTCTCCCCGATGTTATTCAATCTGTATATTGAGCAAGCAGTAAAGGAAACAAAAGAAAAATTCGGAGTAGGTATTAAAATCAAAGGAGAAGAAATAAAAACTTCAAGGTTCGCCGATGACATTGTAATTCTGTCAGAGACAGGAAAGGACTTGGAAGAGCAGTTGAACGGAATGGAAAGTGTCCTGAAAGGAGGATATAAGATGAACATCAACAAAAGCGGAACGAGGATAATGGAATGTAGTCGAATTAAGTCGGGTGATGCTTAGGGAATTGGATTAGGAAATGAGACACTTAAAGTAGTAAAGGAGTTCTGCTATCTGGGGAGCAAAATAACTGATGATGGTCGAAGTAAGCAAGATATAAAATGTAGACTGGCAATAGAAAGGAAAGCGTTTCTGAAGAAGAGAAATTTGTTAACATCGAGTATTGATTTAAGAGTCAGGGAGTCGTTTCTGAAAGTATTTGTATGGAGTGTAGCCATGTATGGAAGTGAAACATGGACGATAAATAGTTTGGACAAGAAGAGAATGGATGCTTTTGAAATGTGGCGCTACAGAAGAATGCTGAAAATTAGATGGAAAGACCACATAACTAATGAGGAGGTATTGAATAAGATTGGGGAGAAGAGGAGTTTGTGGCACAACTTGACTAGAAGAAGTGATCGGTTGGTAGTACATGTTCTAAGGCGTCAAGGGATCACCAGTTTAGTATTGGAGGGCAGCGTGGATGGTAAAAATCGTAGAGGGAGACCAAGAGATGAATACACTAAGCAGATTCAGAAGGATGTAGGCTGCAGTACGTACTGGGAGATGAAGCAGCCTGCACAGGATAGGGTAGCATGGAGAGCTGCATCAAACCAGTCTCAGGCCTGGAGTACACAACAACCACCTAATGATAAGGCGACCACTCACGATAAGCGGGAAATCAGGGTTAGAGTCCCGGTTAGGAACAAATTTTCACAGTCGTCCTTCCATTGTACAGCTAATGGCTGCCCATATTCGAACTGCGAAAACGATTCATGCTTTTCACAACAGCTGTAGTCGCCGCAGTGTCTGTTCCTTCGGATATTCATACATGTCCGCAGGATCATTGCATTGATATTCGGATTAAGACTGACAATGAATACCGTAAATAGCCACAAAGGCTAGTCGAGCAGCTACTTTAAATTTCTTGCCATGGCTTTCTCGTGGTATTGGGACACTGGTCCGTCCTGCTCTTACCCAGAGCTACCGCCGCTACGGAACCTCAACATCCGAATCGTGAGACCAGTCCTCACTCGCCGGAACAACTCTAACTTTCGTCCTGTTTAGGTTGGTCCTGGGCTCCTCTTTCTGGCAATGATGTGCAGCGTCCTCGTAACAAAACTAACGAGAAAGGTCTTCTCGTCCTCAATCGTTTGCATTTCTTGGTTGGTGTCAGCTGGTGATCTTCAATAGCGCGGGTGTTGCCATCATTCCTAAGTCCTTGTAGTGCGTGCTGTTCTTAGTAGAAGACATGAACCTCACACCTCGGGTTTAGTATTGTTTAGTATTCAGTACAATGCAACCATGAAAATTACGATCGTGAATTCGTAGAAATCCAACGCTCTGCATCTCTGTCGACGGGCACGACGAAGCTAACCACACTTTCTGATATAAGTTTGTACTGCCCCTGCCTATTATTCAGTCTATTCAATTCTCGTGGATATTTGTCATTTGACGAATCTCCTAGCGTAGTCTCTATCTGGTCAGCGGCAGGACGAGTCAGTGTTAATTCCGAGCGGTATTTAGCCATGATTAACAAATTTTTCATTCCACAGCTGCAGGGGCAGTGCCATCTAAATGCAGTACGGTTTGAGCAAGATGGGGCTACAACCTATAGGTTCTGCACTGAGGCGCTATTTTCCACCTCGAATACTCTCAAGATTTGGTGCTTTCCCAAGGCCGGCGAGTTTACCTCTGCTTTCAGCTCCTGATTTTTTTTTTTTTTTTTGTGTGCGGTTATCTCAACATCAACGTTTCTTTCGCGGCGGCTCCACAACACTGATGCGTTGAAAGTCATGGTCCGGGAAGAGACAGAGCTCATTCCTCAAGAAATGAATGATTAACGCATTGATGAGCTTTCGCCAACGTCCTCAGTAATGCATCGTAAATGATAGAAGCCATTGGTCCCGTGAACTTTTTAAGAAATAAACTATAATTTGGATTTTCAGTAACAGCAATGTGTGTAGAATAGTTATTTGTAAGTTATATAGGTGTAAATACACGCTAAACCTTGTAGTACATTCACGTACTTAGTTTCATTGAACAGTAGCAGTACATTGAGAGAACACGTGTCACGTAGCTGCACCGTTATGCGTGTTATTGCAGTGATATGTGTACCTCGGGAGTAAGTTGTCCAGTAATGGAGTCAACGAAGAGTCCGATGCCGAATCAATACAGCAGCGAACAACAGGCTAAAAGTCACATTGAGCAAATGGTTTGTACGAGGTCCAGTCACATTAATGTGACCACCGCCTATGTTCGACGTCAGCCTGAAATAACCTCTCACAGACAGCAGGTAGCAGCACTAGCAGTGGAGGGTACAAAAGCATTTGGGGGGGACGCGGCAAACAGTGCAATCGTCATCGTAATGCGGAACGGAGCGATTTATCTGACGTCCAAAACGGCAATATCATTGGTTAGCGGGCCAAGCGTGGAAGCATCCCCGGAAGGGATAAATTTGTAAACCGTTCGCGTGACACTGTAATCAAAGCATATCGTGGATTGCAAAATGACGCCATCGAAAACTGCTACCGAGGCATATGCGGTGCATCACAAGGCGTAGACGACAGGGGTGAGCGACGGCTATGGAGATGTGTGTGGGCGAACAGATCTGCAGCTGTCAAGCAACTGACTGCCCAGCTGAACCAAGGGGCTACGAAACCAAGGGGCTACGAACAGTGTCTCCTCAACGTCCGTTCAGCAAACGTTGCTGCGATGGGCCTCTGCAGTAGACGGCTGGTTCGTTTTCCCGTGACTGATACGTGGTACTCACGGGAATTTAGGAAAACGTGGAAGGGGGGACCCACCAATGTAACTTTCTTTTCCCACAACCTGTTTATTGAACAACATATAAACTGTGTGTCACAGATAATCGAAGCATTTAACTATAAAATTTTCTTTAACAAATGTGCAAAATTCTTTTGACCTTAAACCTTAAGTTGAGGAAGCTTTTAACCTTTGCAAAAGACATCTGAAGTGCTGTATTGCAAAACGGCAAACAATATAACAATGACAACAAGTCAGCCGGACCTACAGCCCGCCCGTTATCGGATGAAACAGCGGTGTTTACTACCGCGCTGGACACAGTATGTCTTATTAAACGCCCTTCTGCAACACATGAATACTATATAAGCACCATTGATGGCAAGAGTGATTCAATTACTGAAAACAGATGACTTAACTTTTATTTTGGAAACTGTATGTCGAAAGGTTCGATGTTAAGATGAGCACCTGTGTTTAAAGGTTAAACAGATCAGCAAACAATTTGACAATGATAAGGCTTATTTCAAAGCAACCAACCTCTTAATTTCAATCGGCAACCAAGGTGCAACTGGACCCCAACCCATCCCTTCTGACAGTGGACTAAAGCACTGGTGACAGTTGGCTGTTAATATTTTCAAGGTTAAACTGATTGTCAGTTATTAAGACCGCTCTGAAGGAACGTCTTAAAACATCACTTATGAACACTTATTACAAGAGAATTTGAAATACACTCACTATTTTTATATACTTGAATTTAGCATATTTCGTGACACTAGTCACTTTTCCGTGGATGTTTATAAGATGATATTTGACTTTTTTGTGTTGGCTTCAGTCGTCTAGTGAAAGTATGATTCCATAATGCTGTTTCGTCGGCTGCGGAAATGTCCTGGTTGAATGCGTTTGCCTCATTTTTGGTTCTTCAAATACCATTTTTCCGAATGTGCTTCTCGATGTTTATATAAAAAAGTAGTAGAATAACTCACTTTTTCTGGTCACTTACAAATAACGGGGACCTGTACATTGTTCCATCGTCACACACCGAGTGTTCACTGCCGGCTGACTACGGTCAAAGACGACTCCAGCGTCAAAGATATTTGACACAACACACAAGATTCCACTTGTAACCAGTCTCCTTGATATTATTAGTCACATCTGCTAATATTAATCAATATGCTGTCACTCTCGAACATATAAGCAAATTAGCATAAAATAAGGCAAATTACAGTTCACAAAAAATATTCTGACAAAACTATAAGAAAACATTTACAACCTCCCTCATTAGATTTGGTATCGACAAATCCGGTAGAAAATAACACATCTCCCAGATCCATTACAAACTCACACGACGGAACCACAAGATTCAGCTAAAGTACAGCAATAATGACCGGGTCTTTCAAACACTGAAACGAACAGCTTAGTACAACAGGTTGTTCAGATTATAACTAATGACCGAGAAATGCAATTACAATCAAAGAACTGAACCGGTTAACAGCTAAATCTAACCAGAAGGTCCTACCTTCGTTTGACGGCAACCTGTGCCTTAGTAAATCTGTTCCGGCTGTATTTACGACCAAGAGCTGATTAATTAGAACATTAATGATCGGGTACAATCCAGGAAGGGAAGACAATATAATAGCGGGACAAATTTTCAAACGACAACAAGTGTCTTAGTACAATACTACTGCCTATATGTACGACCAAAGAGCCGACCGAGTAAAACTCTGAGGGTCGGGTACAAAATAATGAGGGGGCAGGTAGAGAAAGACACAAATCACCACGAGGATTACGGAATGTTACTCCCCTTTATCAGCAAGCAGTTCCATGGATCCACTGTGCGTCGCATCGGTTACTGAGTTTTGCCGATGAAAGCCAGGAAGAAGAGGGCAGACAGGCCACGAGCGGTCGTCCGGCACGAATGTTGCCGACCAACCGACGGGATGCCGGCCTGCTGCTTGTAGTCGACACTGACCCCGGTGAAGTACTCCGGTATCTTTGCTCTGCATAGTCTTTCCTTGCGCAGATCGTGGCTTCGACCAGTCGGACCTCGTGACCACCTCTTATCGCAACACTACCGCCAATCCGCAAACTCCTTCTCGGACCAGCGAACCCCGTATACATACACTCCTGGAAATTGAAATAAGAACACCGTGAATTCATTGTCCCAGGAAGGGGAAACTTTGACACATTCCTGGGGTCAGATACATCACATGATCACACTGACAGAACCACAGGCACATAGACACAGGCAACAGAGCATGCACAATGTCGCCACTGGTACAGTGTATATCCACCTTTCGCAGCAATGCAGGCTGCTATTCTCCCATGGAGACGATCGTAGAGATGCTGGATGTAGTCCTGTGGAACGGCTTGCCATGCCATTTCCACCTGGCGCCTCAGTTGGACCAGCGTTTGTGCTGGACGTGCAGACCGCGTGAGACGACGCTTCATCCAGTCCAAAACATGGTCAATGGGGGACAGATCCGGAGATCTTGCTGGCCAGGGTAGTTGACTTACACCTTCTAGAGCACGTTGGGTGGCACGGGATACATGCGGACGTGCATTGTCCTGTTGGAACAGCAAGTTCCCTTGCCGGTCTAGGAATGGTAGAACGATGGGTTCGATGACGGTTTGGATGTACCGTGCATTATTCAGTGTCCCCTCGACGATCACCAGTGGTGTACGGCCAGTGTAGGAGATCGCTCCCCACACAATGATGCCGGGTGTTGGCCCTGTGTGCCTCGGTCGTATGCAGTCCTGATTGTGGCGCTCACCTGCACGGCGCCAAACACGCATACGACCATCATTGGTACCAAGGCAGAAGCGACTCTCATCGCTGAAGACGACACGTCTCCATTCGTCCCTCCATTCACGCCTGTCGCGACACCACTGGAGGCGGGCTGCACGATGTTGGGGCGTGAGCGGAAGACGGCCTAACGGTGTGCGGGACCGTAGCCCAGCTCCATGGAGACGGTTGCGAATGGTCCTCGCCGATACCCCAGGAGCAACAGTGTCCCTAATTTGCCGGGAAGTAGCGGTGCGGTCCCCTACGGCACTGCGTAGGATCCTACGGTCTTGGCGTGCATCCGTGCGTCGCTGCGGTCCGGTCCCAGGTCGACGGGCACGTGCACCTTCCGCCGACCACTGGCGACAACATCGATGTACTGTGAAGACCTCACGCCCCACGTGTTGAGCAATTCGGCGGTACGTCCACCCGGCCTCCCGCATGCCCACTATACGCCCTCGCTCAAGTCCGTCAACTGCACATACGGTTCACGTCCACGCTGTCGCGGCATGCTACCAGTGTTAAAGACTGCGATGGAGCTCCGTATGCCACGGCAAACTGGCTGACACTGACGGCGGCGGTACACAAATGCTGCGCAGCTAGCGCCATTCGACGGCCAACACCGCGGTTCCTGGAGTGTCCGCTGTGCCGTGCGTGTGATCATTGCTTGTACAGCCCTCTCGCAGTGTCCGGAGCAAGTATGGTGGGTCTGACACACCGGTGTCAATGTGTTCTTTTTTCCATTTCCAGGAGTGTATATCGGCAAGCAAAGACCTTGTAAGGACACAACCCATAGATACCAACTCTTCCTCATAGATATTGGCAATGGGGCCGCAAGAGGGATAGTTGATACCACACCTGAGCCGGTGGCGCCAGACAGAACAGCCTACTAATTCAATGCCGCCACGGCTCAGTGAAAACTGCTGCTCATCGGCGACGAAGGCTGGAATCTACAGACCAATACCAAAAGTGAACGTCGACTGCTTGGGGACAGTTTGCCTTTCCAGGTCACATGGTCGTTGGCATGTACAGTGTGAAACGTCCGAAACTAAACACCTTGCAAAAATCGTCGGTAGGGTCAAGACCTGAGGAGGGAGTGTTATGATCTGGGGAATGTTGTCGTGGCAATTACTGGGTGATCTCGTCATTTTCCCGGCCGCTGTGGCCGAGCGGTTCTAGGCGCTTCACTCTGCAACCGCGCGACGCTACTGTCGCAAGTTCGAATCCTGCCTCGGGCATGGATGTGTGTGATGTCCTTCGGTTAGTTACGTTTAAGTCTAGGGGACAGATGACCCATAGTGCTCAGAGCCATTTGAACCATCTCGTCATTTTGGAAGGCACAATGGATCAACACCAGAATGCATCTATCCTGGGGGACCACGTTCATCCATAAAGGCAATTCGTTTCTCCTCGGCAAGATGGCATCTGCCAGCAGAACAGTGCAACGTATTGCACAGCTCGCAGTCTACTGCGTGGTTCGGAGAGCACCAGTATGAGTTTATCCTACTCTCCTGGCCAACGAGTGGGAGAGTGCTTAGATTCATTGGGAGAGTGCTTAGAAAATGTAGTCCATCAACCTATACTTCAGTATTGCTCATCAGTGTGAGATCCGTACCAGATCGGTCTGACGGAGGAGATAGAGAAGATCCAAAGAAGAGCGGCGCGTTTCGTCACAGGGTTATTTGGTAACCGTGAAAGTGTTACGGAGATGTTTAATAAACTCAAGTGGCAGACTCTGCAAGAGAGGCGCTCTGCATCGCGGTGTAGCTTGCTCGCCAGGTTTCGAGAGGGTGCGTTTCTGGATGAGGTATCGAATATATTGCTTCCCTCTACATATATCTCCCGAGGAGATCACTAATGTAAAATTAGAGAGATTAGAGCGCGCACGGAGGCTTTCAGACAGTCGTTCTTCCCGCGAACCATACGCGACTGGAACAGAAAAGGGAGGTAATGACAGTGGCACGTAAAGTGCCCTCCGCCACACACCGTTGGGTGGCTTGCGGAGTATAAATGTAGATGTAGAACTCCCGGGTTAAACCCAGTCTACGATCTATGGGACCGACTGGACGGGACCACTAGCAGCATGGACTCTCAGCTGGGAAACCTAGAGCAGCTGACCACAGCACTGGAGTCGGAATGGCTGCAAATCCCTGTCGGAACCTTCCAGAACCTCACTTACCCTCTTCCTGGACGTCTCGCAGCGGCCCGTGCTGAAAACTGCGGTTACTCAGCCTTCTGACAGGTGGCCACATAATGTGACAGCAGAGTGCACAATCTGTATTAGTTTTAGATTGCAAGAGTTTTTATATTTCATCTGATTGCTACACTACTGGCCATTAAAATTGCTACACCACGAAGATGACGTGCTATAGACGCGAAATTTAACCGACAGGAAGAAGATGCTGTGATATGCAAATGATTAGCATTTCAGAGCATTCACACAGGGTTGGCGCCGGTGGCGACACCTACAACGTGGTGACATGAGGAAAGTTTGCCACCGATTTCTCATACACAAACAGCAGTTGCCCGGCGTTGCCTGGTGAAACGTTGTTGTGATACCTCGTGTAAGGAGGAGAAATGCGTACCATCACGTTTCCGACTTTGATAAAGGTCGGATTGTAGCCTATCGCGATTGCGGTTTATTGTATCGCGACATTTCTGCTCGCAGTGGTCGAGAACCAATGACTCTTAGCAGAATATGGAATCGGTGGGTTCAGGAGGGAAATACGGAACGCCGTGCTGGATCCCAACGGCCTCGTGTCACTAGCAGTCGAGATGACAAGCATCTTATCCGCATGGCTGTAACGGATCGTGCAGCCACGTCTCGATCCCTGAGTCTACAGATGGAGACGTTTGCAAGACAACAACCATCTGCACGAACATTTCGACGACGTTTGCAGCAGCATGGACTACCAGCTCGGAGACCATGGCCGCGGTTACCTTTGACGCTACATCACATACAGGAGCGCATGCGATGGAGTACTCAACGACGAACGTGGATGCACGAATGGCAAAACGTCATTTTTTCGGATGAATCCATGTTCTGTTTACAGCAGCCTGCTGGTCGCATCCGTGTTTGGCGACATCGCCGTGAACGCACGTTGGAAGCGTGTATTCGTCATCGCCATACTGGCGTATCACCTGGCGTGTTGATATAGGGTGCCATTGGTTACACGTCTCGGACACTTCTTGTTCGCATTGACGGCACTTTGAACAGTGGACGTTACATTTCAGTTGTATTACGACCCGTGGCTCATTCGATCCCTGCGAAACGCACCATTTCAGCAGGATAATGCACGACCCCATGTTGCAGGTCATGTACGGGCCTTTCTAGATACAGAAAATGTTCGACTGATGCCCTGGCCAGCACATTCTCCAGATCTCTCACCAATTGAAAACGTGTGGTCGATGGTGGCCGAGCAACTGGCTCGTCACAATACGCCAGTCACTACTCTTGATGAACTGTGGTATCGTGTTGAAGCTGCATGGGCAGCTGTACCTGTGCAAGCCATCCACGCTCTGTTTGACTCAATGCCCAGGCGTATCAAGGCCGTTATTACGGCCAGAGGTGGTTGTTCTGGGTACTGATTTCTCAGGTTCTATGCACCCAAACTCCGTGAAAACGTAATCCCATGTCGGTTCCAGTGTAATATATTTTTCCAATGAATCCACGCTTATCATCTGCATTTCTTCTTGGTGTAGCAATTGTAATGGCCTGTAGTGTAGTTTCAATTCATAACGTCGTCGGCATATAATGTTGCCAGTCCGGACACCACTTTCGGCTGTGGCAGTGCCATTTCGTTGAGATGTTTTTCATCCTGTAAAAGAGTGTCGCGTGCATTAATGTGAGCGTGCCGTGCTGTATGTCATTGTGAGGGGTGTCCAAAAATAAATCGCTTTAACGAAGCATTAGAGCTAATTAGCTTACGTACTCGTATTTGGAGAGGGCACTGTGACCTTAACGCTTAGCACGTAAAAAATGTATCTCCAACTAACAATTCTACCCTATAGATACTAACGTTGTTTATTGTAGCTTCATTTATCTAAGTGAGGATACACATATCACGTGCGTCTAAACATAAAGAAAAATGCCCTCATAACTAAATTTCATCCACTGTAAAGGCGTAAATCACCTACAAATTTTATCACTTACGTACACAGTAAGTAAAATTTCGTATTTTCTATCCTTTCTGGTGTTGCAGTCTTAAATGCCAGCAGCGCATTACGGGGGAATAAGGAGACACAAAATGAAATCGCTTGAAAAATTATAGTTCATCTCGGCGTCTGTGATCCCCTCGTGAGGATGCAGCTACACGAAAAGCAGTTGCATCCATGCGGCATGAATTCTTCAAGCTGTAACTCCTCCTCATATGCTAGCTGTTCCTCCGTTTCTAACAGCTGAGAGTTGTGAAAGCGTCTCCATGAATCTAAATTAGCCTCTCGAGCTGGCAGAAAATTAGCGTAGCGTGTATTCTTAGACTACACTGGTGTGTCGTCAGTAGCTGAGACTGTCACCCTCACTGACTAACTAGACGAGACTGAATAGACAACATGTGCTGCATAACTGCTTAAGGTAGTATCAGTGTCATATTTTCCGTGAAAAATTGTTACACAAATACTGCCGGATACTTCTTTGACTCTTTAAAAAAGCAGTCTCTCTCTCTCTCTCTCTCTCTCTCTCTCTCTCTCTCTCTCTCTCTCTCTCTCTCCTCTCCCTCTCCCTCTCTGTCTGTCTCTAACTGTGGTTTTCCTTTCCCGTGTCTGCTGCAAGGTGAAACAGTGTCACTAATTTACTATCAGTCTAATAATTATTACATTGGGAACCAAGTGACTCATTTGGTAACAATTTCCATTGCTAACGGCAGTTTTAGTCCATGAGGGAACAAGAGCCAGCGTTAGTATAATGTGAGAAGTGAATAGCACGTTTTCCTGTCTAACTTAGCACTAGTAATTGTTAGCACAATAGTTGATTGGTTGAAAATGTAGTAAAGACCGGAGTAAAAGTAAATTATTAATCCTCTTACATCGACCGAGAGAGGTAGCTCAATGGTTAGCGCTGTGGACTGGCTTTAGGAAGGACGACAGCAGAAATCCGTTTCCAGCTATTCAGATTTAGGTTTTCCGTGATCTACCTAAATTTCTCGACGAAAATGCTGATATGCTTCCTTTGAAAGGTCGTGGCCGATATCCTTTCCCGCCCTTCGTTAATCTTCTAACAACCGTGATGCCGACGGGACGTTAAACACACTAATCTTCCTTTTTACATCCAGTAGAAGTTGAATCGTAATGCATATTGATTCAGAAGCAAGAGAAACGTGTTTTTTCAGTCCATCTCCGCGAGAGACTTTTATGTGTAATTTAGAAAAACGACGTGTAGTAGTGTGTGATTAAGGAGGCGAAGTTTCTTCTGCTTTATCTATATTTGTACATAAACTAGAAAGAATTTAGTTCGAGTACATAGACTGGTATTACCGCCATAAAAATGCTATTACATTACTGACAGTAAATTTAGAAGACTACTGTGAAGTACTGCATGCGGTATGGCGCAAAAGCATATCGATGAGTTGTAGAAACACATACCTTAACGCCAGAATATTCTTCAACCACTGACAAAGAAAGAAAAAAAATCTATGTCAAACCTGTTTCCTAACCGTTGGGAGATGGTTGCACTACCATAATTCTCTGTAGAGATTTAGCAGTAACGTAAATCACAAACTGTTCAGTTAACTTCTAGAAAGCAAACACGCTGTTCTCAAGTTATGTTATCAACTAGTTATGTGACAAGAACAACGGAAAGCATGAAAAAATCAAGACTAGACTCTAGGGCGCAGAGGAGTCACTAAGAAAGACCCAATGCCACAAAAGAATAGGGAAACAATAGCACAAAGTGTGCCCGTTTATTCTTAGGAAAAAATGATGCAAGTGACGGACGTGTGTAAACACTGAAAAAGGAAATCAATGGTTCGTAATATCTACGTCAACCACATCGCCCCAGAGAATGAAGGACAAAGCAAAGAAACAAACTGAAGTAGCGATTCATTTTTGATGACAATAGCAAACAACCAGCGCTTGTCACGGCAAGAATACGTCAGAGTTGAGTACACAACGGTAGGTGAATCAGGTACTTCGCGACAAATGGCAGAAAATGGAAAGCCGCACGTCACATCAACTCGCTGCCATATATTTAATGCACAAGAATACCCGCAGTTCGTGGTCACTTGCGTTGGCTTAGTAACTTTTAATGTTTGATTTTTCTTTCACTCGTAGTTTCTTCTTCCATTGGCCACTATGTAAAAACTGAAAACTGTTCTCATCTTTTTCTAAACTGAGAATCCCTCTGCCCGACTCCCAATCTAGTGGGATATTTGGTTGGAAATAACAAAATTCTACAATAGCCCGCCCAGATTTCATGAATAGTGAACGAAAGGTGATAGACGTCAAATGAATCCGCAACTGCGAATAAGGAATACCATCAGCTGTAGAATGGAATGCCAACAGTTCTATTTCTATTTCTACGGTTAACGAAAGTGTAGCTTTATTTCATCAAAATCGGAACAGGGAAGAAAGATTTCATACTTTAAAAGTTTATCTAAAGTCGTCTGCTCAGCTTAGTAATTCGGATCTTTAATCTTCACAGCGCAGTACAATAAATAACCAATAGATGGTACTGATCGTTTCGTAGTATGTCAAAGAACGAGTTACATTTTAAAGTCAGTGAAAGATGGATTTTTGGAATTTAATGACAGTGACAGAATTAAAGCCACAATCTTATTATGAATACAGACTAGCAGCGAATTAACGTGACAAGAACATACAGATGTACTGACTTCGATTTGTGAATTAAAAACGTAACGACATTGCTTTACTTCTTCAGATAGTTTTTAGTTATATTCTTTGCTAGAAAAAACGGATTGATTGAGTTTGCTTTGTGACTTCCATTCCCATTCATTACATATTGATTTTGTTTTGTTTACGAGTAGAAATACATAGGAAGCCATTGAGTCTTTCCGAATCCATCAGAATGGCTAAATGACTGAGGACTGTCACCTCAAGAATTCAACGAAGATTGTGAGACGAAACTTCCTGTGGCTCGACAACATCAGGCTTTAAGCTGCTCTTCGGACATTGTTTCCAAGAGCGAGAAGTGACGTAACTGTGATAGAGAACGTCATGCATTATCTCGCTCCTCAGATCTCTTCACTCGCAGATGCTTTACGTTACTTCTGTCCAATGTAACACCATAGAAGCGGAAATTTTGACGGAAAGTGGCGTAGGAGAGCCAGTTTGTATATACCAAATCCAGCTTATTCATGATAATTTACCATTTCACTTTAAACTTGTACAATTCCCGGTGAGCTTATGATATGCCACGAGAAGAAGCAAAGCACAAGGCCAGACTCTGGGTGGCAGTTGCTTTTCATACGGCCAGCTCCACGTGCTCTTTACCATGTTGGTGAAGCAAACAAGTTCTTCGTTCACTTACTGAATCATACTACGCTGAAGCGCCAAAGAAACTGGTATAGGCGTGCGTATTCAAATACAGAGATACGTAACCTGGAACAATACGGCGCTGCTGTCGGTAACGCCTATATAAGACAACAAATGTCTGGCGTAGTTGTTAGATCGGTTACTGCTGCTACCATGGCAGCTTATCAAGATTTGAGTGAGTCTGAACGTGGTGTTATAGTCGGCGCACGAGCGATGGGACACAGCTTCTCCGAGGTAGCGATGAAGGGGCGATTTTCCTGTACGACCATTCCACGACTGTACCGTGAATATCAGGAATGCGGTAAAACATCAAATCTCCGACATCGCTGCAGCCGGAAAGAGATACTGCAGGAACGGGACCAACGACGACTGAAGACAATCCTTCACCGTGACGGAAGTGCAACCCTTCCGCAAATTGCTGCAGATTTCAATGCCAGACCATCAACAAGTGTCAGCGTGCGAACCATTCCATGAAACAACATCGATATGGGCTTTCGGAACCGAAGGCCCACTCTTGTACCCTTGATGACTGCCCGACACAAAGCATTACGGCTCTCGTGGGCTCATCATCTCCGACATTGGACTGTTGATGACTGGAAACATGTCGCCTGGTCGGACGAATCTCGTTTCAAATTGTATCGAGCGGACGGTCGTGTATGGTTGTGGAGACAACCTCATGAACCAATTGACCCTGCATATCAGGGGACTGTTCAAGCTGGTGGAGGCTCTGTAATGGTGCGGGCGTCTGCAGTTGGAGTGATATGGGACACCTGATACGGCTACATACAACTCTGACAGGTTCAAAATGGTTCAAATGGCTCTGAGCACTATGGGACTTAACATCTATGGTTATCAGTCCCCTAGAACTTAGAACTACTTAAACCTAACTAACCTAAGGACAGCACACAACACCCGGCCATCACGAGGCAGAGAAAATCCCTGACCCCGCCGGGAATCGAACCCGGGAACCCGGGCGTGGGAAGCGAGAACGCTACCGCACGACCACGAGATGCGGGCGCTCTGACAGGTGACACGTTTGTAAGCATCCTGTCAGATCACCTGCATCCATGCATGTCCATTGTGCATTCTGGCACACATGGGCAATTCCAGCAGGGCAATGCGACACCCCACATCTTCATAATTGCTACAGACTGTCTCCAGGAACACTACTTTGAGTTTAATCACTTCCGCTGCCCAACGAACTCTCCAGACATGAACATTATTGAACATATATGGGATACCATGCAACGTGGTGTTCAGAAGAGATCTGCACCCTCTCGTACTCTTACGAATTTATGGACGGCCCTGCAGGATTCATGGTGTCAATTCCCTCAAGCAGCGCTTCAGATGGAGTCGAGTCCATGCCACGTCGTGTTGCGGCACTTATGCGTGCTCACGGGGCGCCCTACGCGATATTAGGCGTGTGTACCAGTTTCTTTGGCACTTCAGTGTACTTCAACCGTTGTATTGAAGAAAGGTTTATAGGTCATAAATAAATTTCCCGTGTACGAACGCTCATGAACAGCTATAAATAAATACGCAGGCAACTGGCCCTGTTTAGAGCAAAGTATCCGTCTCAATACGTCATTTTTCTGGAAGTTTATTGAGTCTAGAATATAATAGGCCATCCATGACCAGAGGAAGACGGTAGGAAGGATTCTATACATGGACTATCTGGCTTGTCGACGATTGGCAAATGAGCTCTTGGCTTCTCGTGGGCAATTTTCTCCCTATTGTGCGCTGAAGTACACTGACAGTCCCTCTACAGCTGTTTTAGACTCTGTCGTTCGTGCCCGACGAAGTCTCCGCTTGGCAACATTAACAGAAGCTAATGCTACAAACTTCGAGTGTCCTCCCTGTCAACCATTCCACTCTGAAGGGCCGCGAGCGGTCGCATGCACGTCCAACAATGCTTTGAGCAGTACCACACACGTCACACTTCGTCCTCCTTCCAGTCCCCCGATGATTCTTCCCCATGTGAAGTCTTCAAATGTTGTCGCCGGGCCATGTTGTAGTGAAGAACACCACAACAGTGCAGCGTAAATTACCTCTGACAAACTCTGAATTTTTCCGCTCCTTCAACTGCCTCGTGCTGCGAGTACAGCCCCATTTGGCGTTATAATAACGAGGACCTCATTCCACGTGACGTCAGATTTCCGTGCACGCCTGGGAGACCTCTGGCAACATGTTACATCTACATCTACGTGGTTACTCTGCTACTCACAATAAAGTGCCTGACAGAGTGTTCAATGAGCCACCTTCAAGCTGTCTCTCTACCGTTCCACTCTCGAACGGCGCGCGGGAAAAACGAGCACATAATTTTTTCCGTGAGAAACCTGATTTCTCTTATTTTATCGTGATGATCATTTTTCCGTATGTAGGTGGGTGCCAACAGAATGTTTTCGCAATCAGAGGAGAAAACTGGTGATTGAAATTTCATTAGAAGATCCCGTCGCAACGAAAGACGCCTTTGTTTTAATGATTGCCACTCCAATTCACGTACCATGTCTGTGACAGTCTCCCCTATTTCGCGATAATACAAAACGAGCTGCCCTTCTTTGTACCCTCTCGATGTTATACGTCGGTCCAGTACCGCACTTTCACTGCTGACCACCAAGTAGTTAATGTTATGTTACATTTTATAGCTCGTCGCTCAGTTCTGCAGAGCACTGTAGTGAGTAGAGTAAAACAGTGGCGCTAACACAGCAAGAAAAGGCGTTTCGCGTTCCCCATTTCGAGGGATGCAATACAGCTATAAATGTGTGCAGTGATTTTCCGGCAGAGTACGGCACTGTAGTGGATCTTCCGTTTTGGGTGTACGAATCTGAAATTGCACCATTAGTGTCCAAAGTTTTCATAACTCAGGATATGAGACTATGTATTTTTCGGCGGGGATGGGGAGGTTGGGGAAACTCCAGCTGTGTGACTCCCCTTTCAACAACTTTGAATGAACAGCGACACGGACTAACAACAGCAATGAATGCAGAAACTCCACACGTGCTCTCAAAAGAATGGGGCTAGTCTCACTACTGCCCGGACGTTCATCGAGGATCCGGTGGAGGCGGCGTTGAATATTTGTGAAATGTAGGTGAAAACTTTGATAATAAACAAATTCGTAAAAAGTACCAAGTAACTGTACGTGCATGTAAAAGATATATTCCTGTAAGGATGGTTCTTTTGAAAAAAGAAACGATGCAGTGCTATGCTTAAGCTAAAATCCTATCTCCGTCCACGTTGTGAAACTGAATGAATCCTTTTGAGGCACAATGGATTGAGATATTCTGAGATCAGGGCCCCCATGTAAACAAATCTCTGGTCAATGGAGAAACTTGTGCATCAGCCACTTTGTCACCTGCCCACCAATGTTAACGAGAGTTTCCTCTCCTACCGCCTTCTAAAGGTGTCTTGTTACCTACAATCTAGTGTCAAAAAATTAGTTTCTTATTCCTTTTGACCGGCGATTGTGGGCTCAGAGCTTTTTTCTGTTGTTTCACGACTTCCGAAAGATTTCCCTATCATCAATAAATATTCTGTACACAAAATCGTGGCAACAAGAAACCACGCCTAACCAATGTTTCATTTTTCAGAAGTTGGTGTTCATATACATTACTGTTACTGTGAATCACTGAAGAATACCTCTACCGTGTTAGTGAAAATAATTGTAGAAATAGGTATTCGCGTGAACATGTTTCCGGGCAGTTTCTATGTCGGGATTCGCCTCGTGTCAGGATGAAAAACAACGAACGGGGTCAATACCACAATACGTCGGAATCTATTAAACTAAGGATCTAGCTATGACTAACAACATGAGCAATTCTGTCAGTAAAAGGACAAATACTTTTCAAAAATAAACTTACTAAACTTTTATGGTTTTCAAAATATATAAAGCATTCTTAGTTCTTTTAGGCGAAATTATAGCAATACTAGAGCATTAATTACACGAAGTAGGAAACGATACGAAAAATTTGCCACCTCTATATTAATTCTAGAGCATTTTTGTCCCGTTTGGCTTTTCCATCTGTAACGACTTAGGTGCGGAGGAGTTCATGTCGATTATAGATGTAGATCGTTACCGTACATTAACAACCGTCAGCCAGATTGTTTGATCGCACTCGTTCGATAGAGGCCCGACCCTGACCTATCGCAACCCTGATTGAGCCCTGACTGCTTACGGTAAGCTGATTTAAGCTACCAACTATTCCACGTTAAACAAAAACGTATCGTTTCTCCAGTGTTTAGGATCCTCTGTGTAAAGTACTGTGCCTCATGATGAAGATTCTGTGCCGAAGATACATCTTCAGCAGAAACAAATCGTTGTGACATTCTCCTACTTTAAAAGAAAATGATGCGAGGATATAAGTGACGTAAAGAAAGGAGTCAACGAAGGATAGATTTTTATATTTCGTCGACATACAAGTCACTGCCTTTGGAAAATCATTAGAGTCGATCTAATAGATCAGTTAGACTTGGGCAAGGCAATCACCCACGTCCATTTCGAAGGAATCATTGCCGCACTCATACATGTTAAAATATTCCAGTTGATTAAGCCACGGGGCTTAATCAACTTCTTGGAGAAACCCAACGTTTCGTCCTCATCTGCTAAGGACATTTACAAGGGGGGGATGATTCGTTATTGAGTGGAATAAACCTCCGTTTCTGATTGCTTCCGCGCAGTAGTGTGACATCACAGATATCATATCGCTCCCGATGATGAAAGATATGTGCACTAGTCTTTCACCGTAGGGCGACAGCAATAGCAGGACGACATCACCCGACAACGGCAAATTGCACTCGAGTCTTGAAAACATATAAAGTCACATCTCTGCATGGGAGCTTGCGGAAACGAGATTTTACTTAAGTGAGTAGCGAGTCTGAAGCTAGTAGGCGAAGGCACCCTCCGAAGATTGGGAGTCCTGCAAGAAATTCATTCGAGCACTGCATAATACCCCGGAGTACTTCAATAAGTGCAGCATTCGATCTGAGATTTTTAAGGAAAACCACGGGAAACCTAAATCCGGATGAAGAGACCGGCATCCGAATCAATACGTTTTGACATTTTATTAGAGATTTAACACATTTTTGAAACTAGATGAGAAGGATGACCTGTGAAACAGCCTCAACCTGAGATTCGCGGAAAAAGATTCTGACAACGCATAGGTAGTCAGGCACGCAGAATCAACAGTGTCTCCTGCAAACAAAGACTTAAACATTTCTCACTCGTGACTAAGCCTGCCGATCTCAATTAGAATGTTTAGTACAAATGACTGAGCGACACGTAGTGGTTGTAGAACTTTCGTATTGTCTGTTGGACTGGGAACTTATTTATTCGAATATCCATCTGCAGGAACTGTAGTTAACGAAAAAATAAATTACGTCGTAAGTTGGGAGAATTATACGCTCATGATCAGTTGAATTAGAGCTTAGCATCCGCTTTTGCCCTTGTGACAGATGGGAGGCAGTTGACATGGAAAGCCGGCCAATGTGGCAAAGCGGTTCTAGGCGCTTCAGTCTGGAACCGCGCGACCGCTACGCTCGCAGGTTCGAATCCAATCTCGGGCATGGATGTTTGTGATGTCCTTAGGTTAGTTAGGTTTAAGTAGTTCTAAGTTCTAGGGGACTGATGACCTCAGATGTTAATTCCCATAGTGCTCAGAGCCATTTGAACCATTTGACATGGAAATTAGAAGACGGTGAAAGTTTTGGGAAGCTATCTTTGTCCATGATCGCTCTACTCCCGTCCTCAACGGAAGAAAATAGGTGAAACTGGGTCCAACATGCCCAAATGTCAATCCATGGTGTCCTAGATGTGCCCTATAGGATTTGGATGAGGCGACCAGCTAAGGGTGGGGTGAGAGAGGGGAAGTGGTAGAACACAGACATATTTATCAGACCATTCCGACACCGTTGCAGTAGCCTGAAATGTGTTGTACACAAACAAACGAATCCCAGTGACCGGACAGTGGTGTCCATTATCGTCCCCAGATGATACACGATGTGAAATCTCATTCTGATCCCAACATCCGCTACACAAGAACACATTCTGAAGTGGCACAAGCCGGTTTCGATGTAGAGAATCTGAAGCGCCGCTAGATAATGAAAAGCAAGTGTATTGAAATCAACATAGAGTTTCAATTCTCCTTCTTCGGAGCGTAGTTACATAAGAAATAGTTCACATATAAGTCTCACCGTAAGAGTGAGCGAGTAGGTAAGTCCGGTTGACTGTCAGCCATGGAAAACTGAATCACAGATAAAACTGGTTCAAATGGCTCTTAGCAGTATGAGACTTAATACCTGAGGTCATCAGTCCTCCAGAACCTAGAAATACTTAAACCTAACTAACCTATGGGCATTATACACATCCATGCCCGAGGCAGAATGCGGAGAATTGACTCCCCGTAGTTGCGTGCTGGCCTAAATACTGTCAAGGCTCTAGGGCACAGTGAGACCCATCTTCGAGCACGTTATCTTGTGGAAGCAAGTAAGTCTGTGCTGTCTGCACTCTCTCGGAGCGATCGAGCTGCCGCCTGTCGGCGAGGCGTGCGCTCGGCACTGCTGAGACGGTGTTCGCCGTTGTAGCCCCTGCAGCTTTTTGCATAGGCCACCCGTGGTGCTGCGCTGTTACGCTGGAAGGCTGTGAATCCCGACACAGTACATCCGCCACCCTGTTGAACGGTATTCTGGAGGCAAAAGGGACCCGACACCTTGTGTCGTTTTCGAAGTACTTGTTTGTACCCTTTCATCGGCTTATATAGTTGTACACTACAACTCGTCAGTACTTTAGTCTGTGTCATCGTCACAGACTATTTGGACAATGTGTGCTGATGAACTGCCTGAGGTAGTAGCACTGTCATATTTTCCATGAAAAACTGTAATAGAAATACTGCAGGATACTTCTTTGACTCTCTAAAGAAGCAGACGGAAAGGTTCCAAGTATACGGAATGACCGGTAGTTCGATGACACAATTTTTTGCTCATCAAAACTCACGCTAAAACATTCATCATTTTGTTTTGCAGCTCCTTCTATTGACCGTGTTTAAATTAAAACTGTTGGATTTGAGGCCCGCCAGGTATGCAAAACACCGCTTTTTCTCAGTATCCAAACATGTTTCGGCACCACTGTTCCATCATCAGTGGGTTTTCGTTTTTATTTATTCTACAATGCGAACATTTTTGTTAAATGATTATAAAATTATGTCTATCTTTAGTTCAAACAACAGATCGTTTCTTGTTGTAAATACCTTTAAATTTGGTGTGCTTGAATTTTCTGGATCACTTGTTTGTTAATTAATACAGCTAGCTTGTCATCTGCAACCAAACGATGTTGATGAGAAAGGTTTGCCGGGCGCGGTGGTCTAGCGGTTCTAGGCGCTCAGTCCGGAACCGCGCGACTGCTACGGTCGCAGGTTCGAATCCTGCCTCGGGCATGGATGTGTGTGACGTCCTTAGGTTAATTAGGTTTAAGTAGTTCTAAGTTCTGGGGGACTGATGACCAAAGATGTTAAGTCCCATAGTGCTCAGAGCCATTTGATGAGAAAAGTTTTTGCTGGGAGTTAACCCATCTTCTAGAATATTTACAAAAAGAAACGATCTTTTGTTTGAACTAAAGATGCACATAATTTTATAATCATTTAACAAAAATGTTCACATTGTAGAATAAAAAGAAACGAAAACTCACTGATGATGGCACAGTGGTGTCGAAACATGTTTGGGTATTGAGAAAAAACGGTGTTTTGAATAACTGGCGGACCTCACATCCAAAAAATTTTCACGCTAAACGTATGTTTGTAGCACGTTGATTATACAGTGGTCTAAATAGCAAAATCGTTCAAATGGCTCTAAGCACTATGGGACTTAATATCTGAGGTCACCAGTCACCTAGACTTAGAACTACTTAAACCTAACTAACCTAAGGACATCACACACATCCATGCCTGAGGCAGAATTCGAACATGCGACCGTAGCAGCAGCGTGGTTCCGGACTGAAGCGCCTACAACTGCTCGGCCACAGCAGGCGGCTCTGAATAGCAATCTATGCCTCGGGACGTAACATCTCTCTCTGTCTCTCTCTCTCTCTGTCTCTCTCTCTCTCTGTCTCTCTCTCTCTCTGTCTCTCTCTCTCTGTCTCTCTCTCTCTCTGTCTCTCTCTCTCTCTGTCTCTCTCTCTCTCTCTCTCTCTGTCTCTCTCTCTCTGTCTCTGTCTGTCTCTCTCTCTCTCTCTCTCTCTCTCTCTGTCTCTCTCTCTCTCTCTCTCTCTCTGTCTCTCTCTCTCTCTCTCTCTCTCTCTCTCTCTCTCTCTCTCTCTCTGTCTCTGTCTCTGTCTCTCTCTCTCTCTGTCTCTCTCTGTCTCTCTCTCTCTCTCTCTCTCTCTCTGTCCGTCTGTCTCTCTCTCTCTCTCTCTATCTGTCTCTGTCTGTCTCTCTCTCTCTCTCTGTCTGTCTCTGTCTCTCTCTCTCTCTCTCTCTCTGTCTCTCTCTGTCTCTCTCTCTCTCTCTCTCTCTGTCTCTCTCTCTCTCTCTCTCTCTCTCTCTCTCTCTGTCTCTCTCTCTCTCTCTCTCTGTCTCTGTCTCTGTGTCTCTCTCTCTCTCTCTCTCTCTCTCTCTCTCTGTCTCTCTCTCTCTCTCTCTCTCTCTCTCTCTCTCTCTCTCTCTCTCTCTCTCTCTCTCTCTCTGTCTGTCTCTGTCTCTGTGTCTCTCTCTCTCTCTCTCTCTCTCTCTCTCTCTCTCTCTGTCTGTCTCTGTCTCTGTGTCTCTCTCTCTCTCCTCTCTCTCTCTCTCTCTCTGTCTCTCTCTCTCTCTCTCTCTGTCTCTGTCTCTGTCTCTCTCTCTCTCTCTGTCTCTGTCTCTCTCTGTCTCTGTCTCTCTCTGTCTCTGTCTCTCTCTGTCTCTGTCTCTCTCTGTCTCTGTCTCTCTCTGTCTCTCTCTCTCTCTCTAACTCTGGTTTTTCTTTCCTCTGTGTGCAAGTTGAAACAGTGTCCCTATGTCATTCTGATAATTATTACGTCTGGAAACAAATAACTGACTTGGCAACAATTTCCATTGCTGACCGCATTGTAGTCCAAGAGGGGAACAAAGGAAAGCGTGAGGTGAGAAGCGAATAGTATGTTTACCTTAGCACCAGGCATTGTTAGCACAATTGTTAAGTGGTTACAAATGTAGTAAAGACCGAAGTAAAAGTAAATTATTAACTCTTTTACATCGACCAAACGAGGTAGCCCAGTGGTTAGCACACTGGACTCGAATTCGGAAGCAAGACACTAGAAATCCGTTTCGGGAAGTCCAGACTGAGGTTTTCCGTGAGCTGCCTAAATTCCTTGACGCAAATGCTGAGATACATCCTTTGAGAAGGCACGGCCGATTTCCTTTCTCAATCTTCCCTAATCCTCTAAAGACCGTGATGTCGACGGAATGTTAAGCACACTAATCTTCCTTTCTTCTTTTACATCCAGTAGACATTGAATGTAATGCATATTGATCCTGTAGAAAGAGAACTGTTTGTTTTCAGACCATCTATCCAGCATTACCTGGATGCCCCAGAAATTTTTAAATGTAGAGACACGACGTGTAATGGTGCGTGATTAAGGAGGCAAAGTTCCTTCTGCTTCCCATGTATTCATACATAAACTAGCAAGAATGTAGATCGAGGACATGGACTGGTATTGCCGCCTTAAAAAAAATGCTGTTATATTACTGGTAATAAATTACGCGACTATTATGAAGTAGAATCCAGCGCAGAAGTTGGAAACACTATGACAGCAGTGCATCATTTCAGAGCATATCGATGAGATGTAGGACACGAGTGCCTTAACGCCACAATATTCTTCAACTACTGACCAAGAAAGAAAAAGAAATCCATGTGTAAAGTTTCTTAGTAATCGTTAGGATGGGGCTGGACTTCTACCATTCTCTGTATAGATATAGTAGTTACGTAAACCACAGATGGTACTGCTACCTCCCAGAAAGCAAAAACGCCATTCTCAAGTTACATTATCAACTAGATATGTGGCAAGAACATCAACGGAAATCATGAAAAATAAATACTTGCCTCTAGGAGATAGAGAAGCCACTAAGAAAGGACTAACGCCTCAAGAGAATAGAGAATAGGTACCACCCTTTAGCCTTGGAACAAAATGACACACGCGACTGACGTGTGTAAACGCTGAGAAAGAAATCAAAGGTTGGTAATATCTAACTCAAGCGCAACGCGCCAGTGAATGAAGAACAAAGCAGAAAAGCAAACAGAAGTGGTGAGTCACTTTTCATCGCAATAGCAAACAACCAGCGCTTAGCAGAAGAAAAGGTCAAGGTGTGTGTACACAACAGTCAGGTGGATTACGTATTTCGTGACAAATGGCAGAAAATGGAAAGCTGTATCACATCAACTAGCTGCCACAAATATAGTACACAGGAATGCACGCAACTCGTGGTCACTTGCGTTGGCTGAGTAACTTTTTAATGGTTGATTTTTTTTTCATTCGTAGTTTCTTCTTTCGTTGGCCGCTACGTAAAAACTAAAAAAAAGGTGTAATTTGTTTAAATTGAAAATCTCTTTTCCCAACTCCCAAACTATTGCGATATTTGTTTGGAAAGAACAAAATTCTACAATAGCCCGGCCCAGTTTCATGAATGGAGAATGAAGGATGGTATACGTCCTCGACGACAATGTAGATCTGGAGACGAGGCTGCCATGGTAACTGTTACGTTCCGGAACACGGACCAGTCAGCGGTATTATTGATAATTAAGATGATTAAAATTCTTCTGGGTGATATACCATGTCATTGTACAAAATATAATAACAAAATAGGAAAACCGTCGTGTCTTCCAGTCTGTTTAAACACGCTAGAACCTCTACCAGATACATTTTCATGAGCTTTTCACGTATAACTTAACCGTAGCTTGAGGGAAAGTATAGCTTTTATTTCATCATAATTGGAACACGGAAAGAAAGATATCAAAACTTAAAAGTTTGCCTAAAAACGTCTGCTCGGCTTAGTAATTCAGATCTTCAATCACCACAGCGCAGTGCAGCAAAGAACCAATAGATAGTGCTGTTAGTTTCGTAGTACATCGAAGAACCAATAAATAGCGATGTTCCATTTTAACGTCAGTGACAGATAAACTTTCGAAACTTCATCTAAATTACAGAATTAAGCCCCACAATCTTATTTTTATCAATACAAACTAACAACCAATTTACTTGGCTACAATATAAAAATGTACTGACTTCGATTTGTGTATTAAAAACTTTACGGCATTGCTTTACTTCATTCGACAGGCTTTAGCTATATTATTTGATAGGGAAATGGGAAAGATTAAGTTAGCTTCGTGATTTGCATGTCCACTTACTACATTTTGATTTCTTTTGTTTACGAGTAGAAATGCCTAGGAAACTACTGAGTCTTTCTGACTCTATCAGTATGGCTAAATGACTGAGAACTATACAGTCTTGAGAATTCAACGAAGATCGTGAGACGAAACTTTTTGTCGCTCGACAACAACAGGCTTTAACTTGTACTTCGGAACCTGCATAGAAGAGCGAGGCGTGGCATAACTGTGATCGAGAGTGTCGTGCGTTATTTCGCTCCTCAGACCCCATCACTCACAGAGGCTTTACGTTACTTCTCTCCGACGTAACATCATAGAAGCGGAAATTTTGACGGAAAGTGGCGCAGGCGAGTCAGTTTGTATACACCAATTTCCCGCTTATTCGTGACAATTTACCATTTCGCTTTCAATGTGCACAATTCTCGGTGATCTTATGTTACCCCATGATCAGAAACAAAGCACAAGGCCAGACACTGGATGCCAGTTGCTTTTCATACAGCCAACTCTCTCCCATGTTAGTGAAGCAAACAAGTTCTTCGTTCACTTCCCGAATAATACTTCACTGAAGCGACAAAGAAACTGGTATAGGCATCCGAATTCAAAAACAGTGATACGTCAACAGCCAGAATACTGCCCAGTGGTCGGCAACGCCTGTATAAGACAACAAGTATCTGGCGCAATTGTCAGATCAGTTACTGCTGCTACAATGGCAGATTATCAAGATTTAAGTGAGTTTGAACGTGGTGTTATAGTCGGTGAAGTGTTATAGTCTCCGAAGGAGAGATGAAGTGGGGATTTTCCGGTATGACCATTTCACGAGTGTACAGTGAATATAAGGAATCCAGTAAAACATAAAATCTCCGACATCGCAGCGGCCGGGAAAAAGATCCTGCAACAACGCTATCAAATACGACTGAAGAGGATCGTTCAGCGTGGCAGAAGTGCAACCCTTCAACAAATTGCTGCAGGTTTCAATGCTGGACCCTCAATAATGGTCAGCGTGCGAACCATTCAACGAAACATCATCGGTATGGGCTTCCGGAGCCGAAGGCCCACTCGTGTACTCTTGATGACTGCACGACACAAAGTTTTACGCCTGGCCTGGACCCGTCAACACCGACATTGGACCGGAAACATGACCGGAAACATGTTGCCTGGTCGTACGAGTCCCGTTTCAAATTGTATCGAGTGGATGGACTTGTACGGGTATGGAGACAACCTCATGAATCCACGGACCCTGCATATAAGCAGGGACTGTTGAAGCTGGTGGAGGCTCTGTAATGTGTGGGGCGTGTGCAGTTGGAGTGATATGGGACCATTTACAGGTCTAGATACGACTCTGACAGGTGACACGTACGTCAGGATCCTGCCTGATCAACTGCATCCATTCACGTCCATTGTGCATTCCGACGGACATAGCCAATTCCAGCAGGATAGTGCGACACCACACACGTTCAGAATTGATACAGAGTGGCTCCAGAAACACTCTTCTGAGTTTAAAGACTTCCGCAGACCACCAAATTCCGCAGACATGAACATTATTTAGCGTAATTGGGATGCCTTGCAACGAGCTGTTCAGAAGAGATGTCCAACCCTCGTACTCTTACAGGTTTATGGATAGCCCTGCGGGATTCATGGTGTCAGTTGCCTCCAGCACTACTTCAGACATTAATGGAGTGCATGCAGCTGCACGTCTGAGGGCTTGCGGATCCCTACACGGTGTTAGACAGGTGTATCAGTTTCTTTGGCTCTTCAGTATACTTCATACGTTGTATTGAAGAAAGGTTTATAGGTCATAAATAAATTTCACGTGTACGCACTCACATGCACAGCCACAAATAAATACCCAGGCATCGCCGGGTTTCTCGGGTAGTATAAAATAAAATATTTCTATATTTATGAACTATGAAAATTTTAAAAAGGCCTACGACTCAATAGACAGAGTAGAGCTCTGCAAGACGCTGGAAGAATTCAGCATTGACAGAAAGACAAGAGCAATCATTTGGGAAACATTAACTGACAGTCTCCAAGGTTAAATTTATGGGGGATATCTCGGAACTATTTGAAATCCAAACTGGAGTGCGACAGGGTGACGGACTTTCACCATTACTCTTTAATATCATTCTTGAAAAAATTATCAGGACATGGGAAAAAGAAGTCAAAGGATCCCAAATTGGCATTAGAAAAGATAATAGATTCAATGTGAAGTGTTTAGCTTTTGCGGATGACCTTGCAATCCTCACAAATAATAGAAAAGAAGCCACTAACGCCATAGAGAAGTTACATGAAATTGCACGAAGAACTGGCCTGCAAATCTCATATGAGAAAACCCAGTACATAGAAAGAGTGCCACAAGACAAATTGCATATTGTGACAACCCATGGAAAAATCGTACAAGTACCTGGGAGAAATCATCCAGCCATCAGGGATCAACCTAAAGGCCAATGAGGAAAGAATAAAAAAACTACAGATAGCATATAAACTCACGTGGAACTATTATAACAAAAAGTCCATATCCATTAACGCAAAATTGAGGCACTACAACACTGTCGTACTTCCGGAGGCACTGTATGCATCTGAAACAACACAAATAGGTGGGCAAACTAAAATCAAAGAAATAGAGAAACAAGAAAGGAAAATTCTCAGGAAAATTTTTGGCCTGATACAAGAGCAAGGAATCTGGAAGAAGAGACCAACATCAGAATTATATAAATACGCAGACAAGATTACGGATACAATAAGGAAAAGAAGAATGCAGTTCTACGGACATATCCACAGGATGAATGAAAACAGAATTTCAAAGCGAATTCTTAAAGTCATCAACTCAGGCAGGGGAAAAACAAAATGGATAAAAGAAGTTGAAGAGGACCTCAGACAAGCACACATAACAGTAAACGATGCAGAAAATAGAACTGAATTCAGGAACATCATCAAAAAACATAAATTTGACACCACAACACAGAAGAGACCAGGATGCAAATGGACAGCGGAGCTAAAGAAACAACACAGTGAACACATGAAGAAAATTTGGGCTCAGAATAAACATAAACAATCATCACAAAGGAATTCAAATTCAAACGCTCTCTTAATTGGGAATAATCGAAAATAATAATAATGATAATATGAACTATGAAACAGACGTATCGGCCGCATTACAGTGGTCTTTCTTTGGACAAGACTGACGTTACTGGCGGAGAGCTGCCCCTGTTTAGAGCATGTATCCGTGTCAATACGTCATATTTCTGGAAGTTTATTGAATCTCGAATATAATAGGCCATCCATAATCAGAGGAAGAGCGTAGGAAGGAGGCTGTACGTGGACTATCCGGCATGTCGATGACTGAAAAATGAGCTCTTGGCTTCTCGTGGGCAATTTGCTTCCTTATGTGTGCTGTAATACACTGACAGTTCCTCTATAGCTGTTTGTTTAGACTCTGTCGTTCGTGCCCGACGAAGTTTCCGCTTGGCAACATTAACAGAAGGAAACGCTGCAAACTTCGAGTGTCCTCCCTGTCAACCATCCCAATCCCAAGGGCCGCGAGCGGTCGCATGCAAGTGCAACAATGCTGTGAGAAATACCATACACCTGGGCTTCACACGGCATACTTCGTCCTCCTTCCAGTTCCCCGATGATTCTTCCCCATGTGAAGTCATCAAAATGTTGTCGCCGGGCCATGTTGTAGTGAAGAACACCACCACAGCGCAGCGTAAATTACCTCTGACAAACACTGAATTTTCCCGTTCTTTCAACTGCCTCGTGCTGCCAGTACAGCCCCATTTGGCGTTACAATAAGGAGGATCTCATTCCATGTGACGTCCAACTTTACGTTTACGTCTGGGACACCTCTGGCAACATGCTCTCGCACATTGACTGTTGACCACCAAGTGGTTAATATGTTATGTTACTTTTCCGAGCCCCTCTCTAAGTTCTGCAGAGGAGTGTAGTGAGTAGAGTAAAACAGTGCTGCTAACACAGCAAGAAAAGACGTTCTGCGTTCCCCATTTCAAAAGATGCAATACAGCTGTAAATGTGTGAAGTGATTTTCCGGCAGAGTACGACACTGCACCTCCTTAGTGGTGGATCGTCTGCAATGGATGCACGAATCTGAAATTGCACGATTAGTCTCCAAAATCTTCATAACTCAAGATATGTCACTATGTATTTTTTGGGGGGATGGGGAGGTTGGGGAAACTCCAGCTATGGGCCTCCCCTTTCAACAACTTTGGATGAACAGCGACACGGACTAACAACAGCAATGAATGCAGTAACCCCACACGTGATCTCTAAAGTATGGGACTAATCTCACTACTGTCTGCACGTTCATCGAGGGTCCGGTGGAGGCGGCGTTGAATATTTGTGAAATGTAGATTTGATAATAAACGAAATGATAAAAAGTATAGCTTAATCGTATGTGCATACATGTAAATGACGTACTCTTGTAAAATAGGATGGTTCTTTCGAAAAAAGAAACTATGGAGTGCAATGCTTAAGCTAAAATTCAATCTTCCTTCATGTAGAAAGTACAGTCTTGTGAAATCGAATGAATCTTTTTGAAGCGCACTGTATTGAGACGTTATGAGCTCACCACCACCAAGTAAATAAACTGTAAGAATCTCTGTTCAACGTAGTAAATTGTGCACCAGCCACTTTGTCATCTGCCGACGAATGTTCAACGAGAGAGTTTTCTCTCCTGCTGCTTGCTGGAAGATGTCGTGTTACCTATTAGTGTCAGAAATTTATTTCTTATTTGTTTTGAAAGGGCGTTGTTAGCTCAGAGTTTTTTTTTCTGTTGATTCGTGGCCTACATAGGTTTTTATGAATTCCGAAAGTTTTCCTCATCACCAAGAAACATGCCGTACACAAATTCTTGGCAACAAGAAACCATTCCCAACCAGTGAGAACGGGATACTACTTAACGAATGTGTTCTGTATCTTTTTTCCAGAAGTGGGTGTTAATATACGTCACTGTTACTATATAGCGCTGAAGAAACTCTCTATTGTGTTATTGGAAATAGTAGTTATTGTCGAAATAGTAATTCACCGGGACATGTTTCCGGAAATTTCCATGTCGGGATGGCTTCCTGCCAGGATGAAAAAGAACGAAGGGGGTATTATCACAATACGACTAATAACGCGAGTAATTCTGTCAGGAAAAGGACAATGTCTTTTACAAAACTTATTAAAATGCTACAGTTTTCAAAACATCTAAAGCCTTCTTAGTTCATTTAGACGAAATTAAAGCAATACTGGAGCATTAATCACACGAAATAGGAAACATCGTGAAAAAGTTTGCCACGTTTATATTAATGCTACAGAATTTTTTGTCCCGTTTGGCTTTTCCATCTGTAACAACGTAGGTGCGGAGGAGTTCATGTTGATTACAGATGCAGATCGTTACCGTACTTTCACGGCCGTCGACCAGAGAGTTTGATCGCTCTCGTTCGATAGAGGCCCGACCCTGACCTATCGCAACATTGATTGAGCCCTTGCTGCTTATGGTAAGCTGTTTTAAGCAACCAACTATTCCACGTTAAACGCAAACGGTATCGTTTCTCCAGTGTCTAGGATCCTCTGTGTAAAGTACTGTGCCTCGTGATAAAGATCCTGTGCCGCAGATACATCTTCAGGAGAAACAAATCGTTGTGACATTTTCCTACTTTAAAAGAAAATGACGAGACGCTTAAAGTGAAGTCAACGAGGAATAGATTTTTATGTTTCGTCGACATGGAAGTCACTGCCGGTGGGAAACCATTAGGATCGAGGTAACAGATCAGTTAGGTTTGAGCGAGGGAATCACCCACGACCGTTTCGAAGCAATCATTGCCGCATTCTTATCTATCAAAATATTCCTGGCTACCATCCTGTGGTCGGATGAAGTTCTTGGAGAAATGCAACGTTTCCCCCACATCGGCGAAGGATATTTTCAAGGGCGATGGTTCGCTATTCACTGGAGTAAAACTTCGTTTTCGATAGCTTCCGCGCAGATGTGTGACGACACAGATATCTTACAGCTTCCGACGCTGAAAGAGATGTGCACCAGTCTTTCACCGTAGGGCGACAGCAATAGCAGGACGACAGCACACGACAACGGCAAGTTGCACTCGAGTCTTGAAACCATATAACTTCACATCTCTGCATTGGAGCTTGTGGAAACGAGATTTTACTTCAGTGAGTAGCGAATCTGAAGCTAGTAGGCGAAGATGCCCTCCGAAGAAGGGGAGACCAGCAAGAAATTCATTCGAGCGCTGGATAACATCGCAGAGCATTTCACTAAGTGTGGCATTTTGCTGCATTCGACCTGAGATTTTTAAGGGAAACCACAGGAAACCTAAATTCGAATGAACAGACCGGCATCGGAATCAACTTCTTGTGGAGAGTACATTTTCGCATTTTCTTGGAGATTTTCCCATTTTCTTGGAGACTGAAAGTAGATGAGAAGGATGACGTGTGGAACTGAGATTCGCGGGAAAGGACTGATTATGCATAGGTTGTCAGGCATGCAGAATCAAAATCGACTCCTGCAAAGAAAGACTGAAAAGTCTGACTCTCGCGACTAAGCCTACCGATATCAGTTAGAATGTTTAGTACAAATGACTGGGCAACACGTAGTGATTGTTGAACTTTCGGATTATCAGTCGGATAACAACTGGGAACTTATATTTTGAAATATTCACAGAAACTGTAGTTAACGTAAAAATGAATTACATCGTAAATTGGGAGCATGATACACTCATGATCAATTGAATTAGAGCCTAGCATTCCCTTTTGCCCTTGCGAACATAAGGAGACGACGAAAGTTTTGGGAAGCTATCCTGGTCCATGATCCCTATACATCTGTCCTCAATAGAAGAAAATGGGGGGAACTGGTTCCAAATGTCAATCGTGGCGTCCTATATGTGCCCTGTAGGATTGAGATGAGGCGACCAGCGAAGTGTGGGGTGAGAGGGGGGGGAGCAGTAGAACACAGTTACATATCACAGGACATTGTGACACCGTTGGATCAGTCTGCAGTGTGCTGTCGACAAACAAACGAATGCCTGTGATTGGACAATGGGGTTTAATTATACTTCCCAAGTGATGGTTCAAATGGCTCTGAGCACTATGGGACTTAACATCTGAGGTCATCAGTCCCCTAGAACCTAGAACTACTTAAAACTAACCTAAGGACATCACACACATCCATGCCCGAGGCAGGATTAGAACCTGCGACCGTAGTGGTCGCGCGGTTCCAGACTGAAGCGCCTAGAACCGCTCGGCCACACTTGCCGGCTTCCCCAAGTGATACATGATGTGAGACATACAAGGTGCTTCACTCATTTTTATCTAAGTTTCCAGTACACAAGAGTGCATCCTGAAGTGGCTCGCTCCAGGTTCGATGCCGATCATCTAATGTGCAGTAACCAATGAAAAGAAAGCTTATTGAAATGAACATAGAATTTCAATTCTCCTTCTTTAGAGCGTAATTACAGAAGAAAAGAAATAGTTCACATTTAAGTCTCTGCATTCGAAGTGAGGGAGATACTTAAGTCCGTTGAGCTGTCAGCTATGGAAAACTGGATCACCATTACTAGAGTCAAAGTACTGGTTCGCGAGGGACTGTTTAACTGGCGAAAAATACCAACGTCCAGGAGTTTCGCGCTGTAGAGGCCATATCTCGGCGTAGCTCGCGGACGACTGATGGCGGCTCCACTTTGCATCGGAGACGAAGATCTCATACAAGAAGACTGGCGTTGGACGAAAATTCGCTGCTGATTGTAGGTGAGCTTCAGATTGAGAAACAGCGGCAGCGTTTTATGTGAAGCCCACAGAGGCCGCCCCCGGGGCATTGACTCGCCGTAGTTGCGAGTTGGCATAAACACTGTCGAGGCTCCAGGCTACAGTGAGATCTATTTTCGAGCACGTTATTCTGTTGAAGCAAGTAGGTCTGTGCTGTCTGCACCCTCTCGGAGCGATCGGGCTGCCGCCTGTCGGCGAGGCGTGCGCTTGGTTTTCGCCGTTGTAGCCCCTACAGCTTTTCGCATAGGCCACCCGTGAAGCTGCGCTGTTACGCTGGAAGGCTATGAGTCCCGACACAGTACATACGCCAGCCGGTTGAACGGTATTCTGGAGGCAAAAGGGACGCGACACCTTATGATGTTTCCGAAGTACTTGTCTGTACCTTTCCATCGGCTTGTATACTTGTACACTGCGACTCGTGAGCCCAGATGATCTTCATCCCAATAGAGGCGCTCCTGCATCTATGCTCATCTCTGTGTCCATCCAACATCTAGATCCACTCTCTGAAAACCGATGTGAAGTGCATTGTACTAGTATTACAATTTTTCCACCACTATTCATGTATGGAGTGTGGCAAGAATGATTGCTTAAATCCTTCTGTGCACACTCTATTTAATCCAGTCTTGCCTTCGCGGCACCTACGGTAGCGATACTTGGCTGTTGTCGTACATTCCTAGATTGTTCACTCAGTAACCGTTGTTGAAACTTAGAAAGTTAGAATTTGCTGGATGGTTGTCTGTCTTCAAGTTTCCGCCAGTTTAGGTTTTTCTGCATCACTATAACGCTCTCCCACGGGCTAAATCACTTGTAAGGATTCATGCTGACATTCTTTGTATTCATTCAACATTTCCTGTTAATCCTATTTCGCATGGGTCTCACACATGTGAGCAACATTCTAGGATGGGTCGCACAAATGACTTGTAAACAATCTCCGTTATAGCCAGATTTTATTGTCCGAATGCCATATAAGTGAACCCCCATTTGCTTTACCTACGACTGGCCCTGCTCAATCAGTCAGTTTCATATCCCCACAAACTGTTACACTGACTTATTTGTGTGACCTCACGGTTGATGATGACCCAACGATGTTGTAGCATGGAACACTCCGTATTTGCATTTCTTGAAGTGTGCAATTATACATTTCTGGACATTTAAAGGGAGCTGTGATTACTTTTAGCACTTTGAAATCTTATTACGATCTGAATGAATATTTGTGCAGCCTATTTTAGGTAGCACTTCATAATACGAGATATCCTTCCTAAGGGTCGTCAGACTCATTTTCTCTGATGTTTCGGGAGAATTTTGGAATTTCGTTTTCGTAGTGCTTAGTTGAAATCAGCCCAACCACATTCTACTCATTATCCTTTCATGCGGCGCCTGTTGTCAACGGAGAGCGTCGGTATGTTTTCTGTTACGTACAAAGTGATTTTTAAACCGGAATTTTACGTGCCCATTCGACTGACCCGTCTCAGATCAGCTTTGTGCGATTTTTGTTATATCGGCGTGTAGCAACAGGGCTAGTAAAACACGAAGGATATCCACTGCTCCACAGCACCGCCCCGGCCTGCACTGACTGCTACCGCCATGCAGTAGCGCTGCTCAGTCGCTGCTGGAGTACCGGTCATTCTTCGTGTTTTACTGCCGATACAAAGGAATATCGTACCAGCCTAATTTGGGACCGCTATATCGAATGGGCACATACAATTCCGCTTTAAAGTTATTTTGTTAGTAATGGGAAAGTAACCGAAGGTTTCCGTCAACTATGAGCGTCGCTTAAATACGTGATGAGCAGTTTCTTTCTTTTTTTTTTTTTCTTTTTGAGGGGTTGTGGCTGACTCCAGCTTCATACTGCAGAGACTAAATTGCAGATAACGTTAGAGAAAATGCTCCTGATGATTCTTAGGAGAGACACTTGTCTGCCAGGTCATTAATATACAACATGAACAGTAACGGTCGCAATACACGTCCCTGGGGCACCTGAAGTTATCTGTATATCTTTCGATGAACTTTCCATCAAAGTAAACTCGCTTTTTCCACCTTACCACGAAATCCTAAATTGATATGGAGTGGGAAGAGACACAAATGACTTCTGTATTTCATGTCGACGCGTGCTGGCAGGGTTAATCCTCAGCTCTTCTTATTCTAGTGATCGAATTACGGCACTGGTGCTACAGTCCCACGTAGTGGACAGTGGTCTTTGTCTCTGATCAAAACAGTTGTCTCTGGCGGTGACGATTTTTCTCGAATATAGGTAATGGCTGTGCTGGCGTGAGCTTGCGCCAACGCCCTCTCAGTCGCCAGTATTTAGGATCGCAGCCGAGGACCGGAGGGCCAGTTAGTTCGAGCCTGTTACGCCAATTAGTTGGAGTCTGTAAGCAGTGTGAGTTCCAGCGTGTCACCGAGATGGAGCCGGAGTCACGGCCTCTAGCTTAGAATCAGGCAGCACACGGTGAACACAATAGTGCCCACAGCGGACTTCGTACTTCAACAGCAGTGAGGCTGAAATGGACTATATAGGAGAGCTTGTACCACAACTCATGGAAGCCTAAGTAGCTCTTTGTTTATGTAGTAAAGAACCCTGGTAATAATTGCGGACAGTTTGTGTTAAAGAACCAGGACACCGGCCACCATCAAAACATCCTGTCCTTGCTTCCCAGGGTCAGCTCTACAGAGACAACAAGACGACATAAAAGCGGCTAGCGAGGATTCAACAATTGCGATACACTTTTGGCACGCTGCGACGAGCAAAGCCCGTATGTCCCCTGCGAGGTAGTGTCCCACGTATCGGGTACCCGTAACTAGGATGCAGTCATGTTCGTTCAGACCACGAGCCTTGCCCATACTGCGCTCGTGTTTACTTTGATGAACAGTAAAATGTCTAGCGACTTCTAGACACCCGAGATTTCGCTTGGTGACAGAAGTTCTCTCCCATCAACACAGCAGTTATCTCTCTTTCCGTCGTTAGTGAATTTTGTTTCGTGGGCATTAGGTCGTGGACTAAGTTATATTTACCAACGTAACGTTTCCTCTTCCAGTGGTGGATACCTCATAAGACGCTGTAATAATTCAAATCAGTCGCAGTCTCAAACGAGCAGAACTTTTTAACCGTATCCACGCAAACCACCGGTCTATGACGTCAGGACTATATAAATGCATTGCACATGCGGTCAAGTGCATCTAAAGTAGAAACTAGAAAAAGAAGCATTAACACTCGCCTTAATTCAAAAATTCAAATGGTTTAAATGGCTCTGAGCACTATGGGACTTAACATCTGAGGTCATCAGTCCCCTAGAGCTAAGAACCACTTAAACCTAACTAACCTAAGGACATCACACACATCCATGCCCGAGGCAGGATTCGAACCTGCGATCGTAGCGGTCGCCCGATTCCAGACTGAAGTGCCTAGAAGCGCTCGGCCACACCGGCCGCCTCTCCCTTTAATTAACACAACATAAATCGCCAGTAGCGAATCATGCTCTGGGACCATGTGACAACCAAATCCGTTTCTCCAATATTACGCCTTTATCAAGTTCCAATCATTTCTCTGCTAGAATGTACATAGAGCACATATAAACTCAGAACCACACAAACAACTTTAAAGAAAATAAGAACTAAAATTAGACGAGCTGTGGGCCTTAGTGTTAAAGCGTCCTAAATACAACTTCCATAGCACATGTCGGTGTGATGCCGCGATCTTAGGCAACAATCTGACGACGTCATGAGCCACCTTTGCGTGAACGTGTACGAACAGTTCCGTTTGCTGAGCCTCTGATGATGTCTCCAGCATTGAAAGACGAGACGGTACTGAGAGAAATATGCCGTGGACCACGGCGCAATGCCTATGAAACAAAAATTATAAAAAAAAACGCAAATACTAGCCATGAAAGCCTGAGCTGTGTGATATCAGTTTTCATTAACGTATTCCCTCAAGCGGACAATTCAGATGTGATCGTGGACAGCAAGGAAAACGTCTGATCATGATTTTATATATTTACAGACAAGTGAGTCGGTGTGTTATCACCTTGGAAAATTAATTCTTATTTTGTAATCAACGTTCACACAAAGAAACTTGGTCACCTAAAACGGTTCAGTACGTTTAAGTCGTGTATGAATGTTAATAAGAAAGTGTTGAACACATCCCCCCATCACAATTTTGCTGATTGTTGGAAGACTAAGCAGAATTATTTTCAAGGATTAACGAAATGCACCAGTCATATAAATATAACACGAAAAATTAACCGTTGAAGTGCCCTGTGTAACACAAGTCTATTGAATGTTTTTATCAGGAGACATGACGCAAAATTTGTCTCATTAGAAAATACGATCGTCTAATTGCCCTCCAACACTAAAGCCATATATTCCTTTACAACAATTTTCCAGCAAATGAGAGAATGCGACAGAATCGTTATATCTCTAACAGAAACGAATGTTTTCAATGCGAAAACCTTACAAATACACCTGTCAGCAATTACGCGAATCGAAAGTATTTACGTGAGAAGTACCTAGAGGCTCCATCTCAGGGCAACTGCGTTTTATTTAATTATTAGTGACTTTTCATCACTTGGATTCATGAGGAAGTTTTTTCGAAAATGTAAACATATTTAGCCAAATCACTGTCATTAAATATTTAAGGTAATCACCACTGCCGTTCAACTATATGTGTGTATACTTTCCATGCAGCGTAATCATAAAGTACGTGATGAGAAAATAACAATTAGGAGGAAAACACTGCAGAATTTCTGGAAATGACATAGAACATTTATTTGCTGTGTGGCTTACAAGGCCTAACTGATGCAGAGGTCAAAGTAAATGGCACTTTTTTGCTTTCTTCCTTTCAAAGATTGAACTTCAGTAACTACTACTTCCTAGTGTATTTATTTCTATATGATACTTATTGTAAATAACTTTTCAGCCAGTAATTTAGATCATAAAATCATTACTAGGTGTATAAATTTGAGTATACACTTAAGTTCACTTACTGTAACACTAAACGATGTACATTATTAAGAAACGCTCCTTTTCTGTAACTTTCTACACCCCATAAAATTTGGCTACAAAAAATACAGTCTAAAAGGATGCTTTAGGCAGCATCTTGTACTCAACCACAATCATTTCATGTACAGTAATATGGACCACACAAGCTAATACGTATATTCTCTTAAGCCAAAGATGATTTGCCATTAAAGCCTAAATATTATTTTATGTTCTTTATTTTGCACGTATTTACGTATCTACCACAAAAATTTTAGTAAGCTGTAAATGAGAGGCTTTTTTTTTTACTTGTTCCACTTCCTTGACCACTACTTTAGCAAGAATCTACTGAGTGAACATTAACTCTAAGCTTATTAATTTTTGTGTAAAATATATCTCATGTTATATTATTCTGGCTTATCTTGCGTTTACAGTGGTCTCCCTATAATTGATATGTGAAACGAATAATTTCTAAGGTAGTTTAATATGTCGTTTTATTGTCTAGCGTCCGAAGAAACGTTAAGTCACAGATCAGCACACATCAGTGGAAACAGATTAAACACATGGTTCTCCGTGCAGTAGGGCCTATACCTTAGAATTTCAATTGCTGTTTTACTATCTGTGTAGAATGCCTGACTGTCTGAGGTAAGTGATGTATTGTCAAAGACTTGGCTTTCAGGGACGCCAACCAAACTATCGATCGCCCCCTTTCGATAACGACCATCGCCTCTGACACCTGACGTGTCGAATTAGCCGCACGCTGCTTGCAAGGGCTTATCGCAGGACGCAATCTTTTCCTCGAAGAGGGTTTATGGGATGAGTGACTTTCGCACTTCCCAAACGAAGCTCCAGCCTTGAAGACGAAAATTATCTTCGAGTAGATACTGGAGAAAGTACTGTTATTTCAGCTAGCTGATGAACGACGTACACTTGCACGAGGGCTCACTTTTACAGTAACCGTTGCGAGTTTAGAGATAACTTAAAAAGCACACACAATAATTTTTAAAAAAATCTTTGGTGTGTGTGTGTGTGTGTGTGTGTGTGTGTGTGTGTGTGTGTGTGTGTGTGTGTGTGTGTGTGTAATCTTATGGGACTGAACTGCTAAGGTCATCAGTCGCTAAGCTTACACACTACTTCACCTAAATTATCCTAGGGACAAACACACACCCACCCATACCCGAGGGAGATCGAACCTCCGCCGGGACCAGCCGCACAGAAAATTCTTTGGTTTATGTATTTAACGGGCACCAACTTCTTCAAAATATTCATATAATACTGCAAAAGACGTGCTTTCGTCACAAAAACTGACGTTTTAATACGATTGGTCTGCCATGAACTTCCGCTGTTTCTTCTCCTGGCGAGGGTCAATCCCGTCTAGTATGGGGTTCGCTGTATCCAAGGATTTGGCAATTTTACACTCGTGTGCGAAGATTCAGGATGGAAGTAACTTTCGCGTGATGCGTCACTGCCAAGTAACATAGGTAGATGAAACTTCGGCCATACTTAGAAAGAACTGCTACAGTGTCGTAAAGAAGAAATAGACAATGTCACGAACAGAAGTGACACTTTTATTAGAAGACAGTACTTACACTGAAGTCTCCGCTATTCATGACAGTCCCTTGGACATTACAAAAGGCATGTCATGGTTATTTATAGGGTGTGTGATCACCACAGACGGCACTGCATACTCTGTAATGTGCTGCCATACTGCCTACATTGTGGGTAAGGGATTCTTACGGTAGGGGGTTCCATTGTACCACCAGCGCGGTTGACAGGTGCCGGATGGCCGTTAATGCGTGTTATAACACGCACACACAGTGTAGGCTGAATCAATAATCACTGACTGCTTGTAAGTGCACAGACACTATTTTTGCAATATAAAAATTAAATGATTTTGTGGCTGTTGTATGTAAATGTCTGCTCTTGTCTCTTTGAAGGCCACAGTGGTTCAGGGGATATTACAATTTCTCCTAAAATTGAAGTCTGTCGGTCCGCATCTCCAGATCTTAATGACTGAAAATACTATTTCTATTTTAAAATTGCCGTTTTATTGTGCACTCTTTACACTTGACACAAGTAAAAACAAATAACTCTTTCAGGTAGATTTCTCGTAAGTGCTGGTTCGTGCTCTCACAGTTTCGTGACAATAAGCGTCTAATTATTTCAGTCCAGCCGGCAGTTGTGGCCGATCGGTTATAGGCACTTCAGTCCGGAACCGCGCTGCTGCTACGGTCGCAGGTTCGAATCCTGCCTCGGGCATGGATGTGTGTAATATCCTTAGGTTAGTTAGGTTTAAGTAGTTCTGAGTTCTAGGGGACTGATGACCTCAGATGTTAAGTCAGATAGTCCTTAGAGCCATTTGAACCATTTTGAATTTCAGTCCAAGAGCGACCATTCTTCTACTTTCGAGAATCAACGGCGAACTAACTCGGAGTAATGCCGCGAAAGTCAGCTCCCAAGAAGCTACAAGTCATATATATGTATCTGAGTGAAATAAATATTCTCTGTGTTATTGACAACATATTTTACTTTATACAATATTAATCTTTTTATTTATATTAAATTTGATCGTGATAAATATAAGGATTATTGCCTTTTTGTGTAAATCATACTAAAATGTTTCCGTAGTTTACAAAACTGGTACCGAAATAAGCAAACCAGGACCAAAGTAATTAAGAACTGAATTTCTGAGAAAAAAATTGAAGGCAAAATATTGCATCGGCATACTCATTTCCACATCTTTTAAGTCGATACACTCACCGGTCAAGTTCACTGTGACACTGTGCTCCTTACACTTTTGTGTCGTTTGAGGAATGCATTTGGCTCTGACTTCATTTTTGCGGATGAAAATATCCGATCGCACTGAATTGCACATTTCGAGGAGCTCGTGGACTGGGAGGATATTCGGCGAGCGGACTAGCCTGCCAGTCCATGCCCCCCCCCCCCCTCCCTCCCTTCTTAAATTCCATCGAGCACGTGCGGGATGCGTTTGGGAGACGTTCTGCAGCATGTTAACATCATGCACCAACAACCAACCAGCTCCTCTACAGCGCTGGTGGAGGGACAGAACACCCCACCACAGGAACACCTTACTAACCTTGAGTATGTTGCTGAGTATACGTTACTGTCCTTGGTGATCAGACACCCTATTAAGAACCATGTCCCTCCTTTTGTAGTGTCCAGGAGACCATCGTAAATCGCAGTGATTTCGGTCTAGTTGTTGTCTTTGAACGAATGTGTCACTTCTGTTCATGTCATCGCGTATTTCCTCCGGCTACCTTCTTTATTAAGCACAAGATGTTCTTTCTATGTGTCGTCCATTTTTCATCGAGCTATGTTACTTGGCAGCGACGCGTTATGCGAAAGTTTCTTTCGTCCTAACGTTTTGCATTCCAGAATAGTACCCCAGAACAGGACGAGCAACTGCAGTGTTGACAGTCTGTTCAGTGGACTTGTTGTATCTTCTATGTATTCTGCCAATAAAACGCAGTGTTTGGTTCGTCTTCCCCACAACGTTTTCTGTTTTATGGTTCCACGTTAAACCGATCATAATTGCCACTTTTCGTGCAATACAGATATCTTGACTAAATCATTTTGTAGATCCTAGTAAGTAGACTACAGAATCATCTGGAAATAATTTAAGACGACTGCATATATTTTCTCCAAAGTGGATGAACAGCTGCAAAGGACCTTTAGAAATTCCTTGGCAAACGACAAATGTACTATTCCACTAAATGACTTCCCTTCAATTATTATCAACTGCGACATTTTTGACAGGGAATCTAGAATACGGTAGCACAACTGAGACGATACTCCAAAGGCGTGTAATCTGATTAGAAGCCACTCCTGAGGAGTTGAACAAGAAGATTCTGTATCATCTAAGCAGTTATCATTGTTGACAGAAACAGTTTTCAGATCCTTGAAGTAGGAACACGAAGAAGGAACATGTGTTAATGGAACGTATCTGAACACTCTTCGTATTGATGATTCCATTTGATTATATGTCTAACGCGCAGTTAAATTTGAACATCGAATGGCACAACTGAATACAGCCCGCTTGAAAGTAGGCCTGAATTCGAAGATAGTAAGACTAAATTAATGTCCAACGAACACACCAAAGAGAAAGTTATGAAAGCTAATAGCGCTTGCTGTTATTTGTATTTCGAGCAGTTAAAGGCCACGACTGGATGAACAGGAAAATAAACAAAAATTTCCTTATTTGAGTAAAACTGGCTTGCAATTCTTTTGGTAAACTGGTGATTTCATAACAAAGCTTTGACTTAACACTGTGCGACGAGGACTTTGGTGCATGCCATTCAAAACCAGAGAGCTACAGAGCTATTTACGGAGCCATTTGCAGCGGAAATTACTGGGACAGAAAAGAGAATAAACAAACAGACTAGGCATCAGTCTCGAACGAAAGGCGTAAATGTAACTACAGTGCAGTTGTACGAGCGAGTATTTAAGCGAAAGAGCAATAGATGGTTCAAGGTAGGTCATTTCTGGATTCCAAACGATAAGAAAACACCAAGACGACAACCTCTTGTATCGTGGACAGGTGACAACAGAAAACATCCGGGGTCAGAATCCTGGAACGATATGTAGGCGAGTGTGTAACAAATTAGGCTTACTAACAATATCTTCAAAAATGGCTCTGAGCACTATGGGACTTAACTTCTGACGTCATCAGTCCCATAGAACTTAGAACTACTTAAACCGAACTAACCTAAGGACATCTCACTCTCACACATCCATGCCCGAGGCAGGATTCGAACCTGCAACCGTAGTGGTCGCGCGGTTCCCGACTGTAGCGCCTAGAACTGCTCGGCCACCTCGGCCGGCAACAATATCTTCACCATACAGTTTGTTTGATATGAAGTATGTTGTGAAGAAACAGAAATTATTAGAAATTAATAGTTACACTTATAAATATGACATCAAGAACAAAAGTATCCTTCACTTTCAACAATGTAACGTTGCTCTTGCACATAAAAGAGCAAAGTATGCAGCCATAAAAATTTTTGTCCACAGGATTTGTGAATTACATGTGCCGGCAGATAATGAAAGTTTTAAAAACAATCTGGAATCATTGCTACTCAACAACTCCTACTAATTAATACGTAAATTTCTGAATAGATAGTATGCTTGTGATTTGTTTGCTTTTATCAAATTTTGTTGAAGATTTAGATTTAAAAAAAGACATTAACGTAAAAGACCAGCTTTTAGTCATGTTTTCACAGAGAGTATAAATCTTACTTGTGACTCCATTGACACGTTCTACAAGATGTCGAGATGTGAAATGAAACACGGCACATCCAAATAAACTAAACATGGGTGTTTGTCAATAAATGCATGGAAAGCATTTTTATTTGGCAGTGGATGTCGGATGGCTGATGATCATAAGAAGTACTGTTCAGCGTATCGTATTGATACCTGACGTTAATTTATTGCGCAATCTGTACAACCTTAGTACGCACTGAATTCATTGATATTAACGCTGAGAAATTTTCGCCATACTCCTGTCGGAATCGTACGGAATTCCTGTGGCAGTATCCAGTTTAATCAGCTATTCTGTAAAGATTCTGTCAAGAGAAAGTAATGTGTATCTCTTTGACGCGATGGAAAACATCTTCTTTTTTTGGCTGTGTTGTTTTGATTTGGAGTTACGCCGAGGATGAAGCGAGTGTGTAGCGCCTGGTTGCCTACCTTCGTTGGGCATGGTCGGCGGCGGCGGCTGCGGCGGCGGGGCGTTGGGTCGGGTGGGCGGCTCTCACTACACTGACGCTGGCACGGCCTGAGCGAGTCAAGTGCGCAGCCCGCGGGGGCGGAGTCACGCCAGCGGGTAGCGTGGTGGCTGCGGCGGGAGCGGGGCGGGGAGAGGGATGGGGTGGGAAGTGCGGGGGTGGTGGGGCGGGGCGCGCAAACGGACCGTGGCCGCTCTCGCTCTTCGATCAGCGGGCGCGTTTGTCACCACGGGGCTTTTAGCAGTTGACAGAAATGCTGTCCTTTGCCCGTCAGGACCTTTGTGCAGCTCTGTGTCTGTTCGCTTTTCCCCCTTTGCGTCTTTTCCCCGGTTTGGTTAACAACAGCAGGAAGAGCCCCGTTGAACACTGTAACGCCGTCGTCTCTTTCATCTGTATAACAGAGTGTCTGTGTGGCTCCACAGTGGCCGATGTATCACGTCCGCGATTCTGCAGCATATTCACGATTTTCTCATTTCAACTGTTATTCTTCCTGATAATGAAGAAACTGTTCTCTGTCATTCTCAAGAAACGCTCTGTTAAATGATCTATCCAATCGCAGCTGAAGGAACCACATGCAGCTTTCTCTTAGCCACAAGACTCCCTCTCCCCCTTTCCCCACCACCCCCTAAACCACCCAGTTCTCCCATTTTCTCCAGTACTAACACGAGGAGAAAAAGAACGGCTTTAGAAGTGAAATTCTGACCCCTTCTTAGGCATGTGTGATGTATAATGTAACTATTAAAAGAACACTGTTACTAATTCCATTACACATAAATCCTGTTAGTGTGAAACCATACGAAGTAAAAGGATACGATATTTGTTTTTAAATATTTTGTTGTTGTTGTCATAGTGAGGTCTATCCGTGGAAATGTAAAAGACATTAATTTCTAACAAATAAATAAAATCAACGATGACCTGTATCATTAAAACAATTTTGGATAACTGTATCGATATCTAAGACGAAACTATTATCAGCTGTTGAAAACTGTAGAAAGATTACCAAGGGAAGAGGCTCCATCCTGTTTAACTTACTTTAGACTACTCCTCCGACTCAAACAGTTGTAGGTACGTATGCTAACCCTGTAATTAGATTAATTCTGAATAATAATGAAATATTTAAAAACGTGTCTACAATCAATGTAGCCTCCTATAGATTCAAATGGTTCAAATAGCTCTGAGCACTTTGGGACTTAACATCTGAGGTCATCAGTCCCCTAGAACTTAGAGCTACTTAAACGTAACTAATCTAAGGACATCACACACATCAATGCCCGAGGCAGGATTCGAACCTGCGACCGTAGAATTCGCGCGGTTCCGCACTGAAGCGTCTAGAGCAACTCGGTCACCGCGGCCGGCCCTATAGATTCATTGGATGACGTTCCACCATATGTATTTTCTGTTCTAGAAAAGATTGTTTAAAAGCCATCCGACCGGTCGCGCATTGCGTCTAGCTGTGTAAGCATTTCTTTTCAAACAGAACCTACGACTTCTTTTAAAACGAAGTCCGAATCATTGTTACTACGAGTGATAAAGGTGGAAACTAAATTAACGCTTTTCACGGTGAGTGCCCTTATCGAACAATGGTACGTGCAGAATCACCCACCGCTTGATACACTTGTCAGTCAGTCAAGCGGTCGCTATTTTTTTTTCGGAAAAGCAAGTCAGTAATTGACACAATTATTAAATATTTGATGTTTGTACTTAAATTCTATACGCCATGTCATCAGTGTGTGCAAGGGCAAAGCCGACATGTCACAGGACAACGTGGTAACATATCTCATTATAGTGATTTTTTAATGGGTTAACTAACCGGCAAAGATGTAGGAGAATCTTAAAATCTTGAAATGGAAGTCAATTCTGCTTTTAACATAATTTTATTTACTCTTCAGTTCCACAAAAGTTAATCAAAAGTTAATCAAAAGTTATGAAACAAACAAGCTTGACTGAATTACGAATTCTCACCTCAAGATCAGCATTGTGTGCCGAACAGCCCCAGGTAGCCATCAGCTTCCGACTTCTCCGGCTTTCGTCCACGATTGCTTAAAAAATGCTACCCTCCTGCCCAATTTCGAGTCTTTCAAAAATTCAGCGTGGGGAGGACGATTCCAAACAATTGCCAATGTGATGGGTGAGGAGCAAAATAAACTTTACGAAAAATTGTAGAAAGGGCGACAAACTTCCCACTTTTTGCGTACAAGACCCGCATATTACAATCATGAGATTGGCACTGGACTGAAGCGGTCTTTTATTGATCAGTTTGTGCACGCTATGTGCTCGGTGGCACGATGTAATCTCACTGGATACACTAAATTTCTGGAGTGAAAAGCAACCGACGCTCGAACGCAAGCCAAGCACCTCCACGGTGTCTGGGCCTTGGAAGTTAACGCATAAAAGCGAAAATGTCGTGCCCATATTCCCCATGGACGGCACGGTTGGCATAGCGTTCACAGTCCAGCACAGGGACCGGCGCCAACAGCGTCCACACGATGGCAGCGTAGCTCGTCACAGCCTGGCTTCTGCTAAAGTTACTTAGCACCCCAGGGAGGTGCGCTTCGGCTAACGAGATTCACAGACTATTCTCTGCCGACAAAGGAGAGCTGAGACCGTACCGCTGCCCTCCAGCACCGCTAGGAAGGCGTGAAGCTTGCACTCAAAGTACACATTTCCGCTGCTCAGAAAATGTTACTGCAAAACAGAGAGGCAAAACATGCATTGATAGCGCACAGCTTAACCTGAGAAAAATGTCAGTGTAGATACATTACTTTACATCACAAGCAAAACAGAGATCAAAAATGATGATGTCGATACAACCTGGTAGTGTTTTCTGGGATGCATAAGGTAAAGTAATAGCTGATTAACATGACACAAGAGTTGTAGATCATCTGAATGACAATGTACACGAGACGCGATCTAGCTTGGAAAAGAAAGCAGTCATTTTTCAGCAAGATAAAAGGTGTAAAAACGTGCTTCGACAATGATAGAACTTAAAGATTTCAAGAGTCAGCTCCTGGGACCTCCATCCCATTCACCATGGACATCATCCTCTGATACCCGTATTAACAGAACAAGTAAAAACGCGAATCGAGAAGGTAAAGTGATCCTGAAGTTTTCGATTATGCTTTGTGGACATGTGCTATGTAGAAAAGGTAAGTTAGGAGAAACGCAGAATTCGTGTATTGTTTGCAGGCCGGAGTGGCCGAGCGGTTCTAGGCGCTACAGTCTGGAACCGCGCGACCGCTACGGTCGCAGGTTCGAATCCTGCCTCGGGCAAGGATGTGTGTGATGTCCTTAGGTTAGTTAGGTTTAAGTAGTTCTAAGTTCTAGGGAACTGATGACCTTAGAAGTTAAGTCTCATAGTGCTCAGAGCAATTTTCGTGTACCATTGCTGACAGATGGGATTTTTCTTACAAGTTCTACTGGGCATGGTGGCTTCAATGCGTGCCGGAGAACAGCTGAGGACAGGGACAACGACAGGCACATTACAAAGGTGTAATGAATGCATACATGTTTACCGACCGAGAAAAATGTTTCCAAAGCTCCGGTCAAAAAGCGAAGATATAATCGACCCGATTTTAGAAAAGCTGAGTAGGTGCAAACAAACAAGTACTAGTTCTCTTTTGGTGCATTTATTCCAAACATGTTTCGTGCTCTGCCCATCATCAGATTTTCATTTTATAGCAAAAATAACTTTGACAGCTTGTTCCTTACTCATACATCCACGAACTAAAAGGTGTTACATGTAAATTAAACTTGGAGAATGGGAATGTGGTCTTGAGAAGCATTACGAAAAACTACTTCTGACGACCAACATTCCCATTCTCCAAGTTTAATTTATATATAACACGTTTTGCTTCGTGGATCTATGAATAAGGAACAAGCGGTCAAGTTATTTTTGCTATGAAATGGAACTCAGATGATGGGTAGAGACCGAAACGTTTGGAATAAATGCACCAAAAGACAACTACTACTTGTTTGTTTGCGACTACCCAGCTTTTCTAAATGGCTCTGAGCACTATGGGACTTAACTTCTAAGGTCATCAGTCCCCTAGAACTTAGAACTACTTAAACCTAACTAACCTAAGGACATCACACACATCCATGCCCGAGGCAGGATTCGAACCTGCGACCGTAGCGGCCGCATGGTGCCAGACTGTAGTGCCTTTAACCGCTTGGCCACCACGGCCGGCAGCTTTTCTAAAATCCAGTCGAGTACAGTAATAGTAATGGTCGCTTACCTCAACCGGCTGTTTCAGGCCGACATACATAAAAAGCGAAGATGCCACTTGGAAAAAACTCTACAGAATTCTGCAAGAAACACTTTGATAGAGAGGTTCAGGTTACTTCTACAGTTCCAACTATACTCTGCAAGCACATTTCGCTGTACTTTACGGCGGAGGGAATTTCTGGTACCAATATACGTTCAGCCTTCCCTGTTCCGTTCGCGGATAGTGCGTGTGACGAAAAACCGTCGGTAAGTCTCTGGAATTTATTTGATTTTTCTCATTCCGGTCATTTCGTGAGATGTATGTGAGGCTGAGTAACACGGTTCCCGATTTTTCTTGTAGCTTACGTTCTGTGGAAGTCAACAGTAAACCTCTCCGAAACGCACAAAGCCCATCCTGTAGCGTCCGACTCTCCCGTATTTTATAGTCGTAACACTCTCGCACCAGCTAAACGATCCCGTGACTATATGCGCTTCTCTTCGTTGAATTTTGTCTATCTCTTCCATTAATAAAACTAGCTAAGAGAACTAAACTCATGACCAATATTCAGAGACGGCCTACAGTTGCTTCTTAACCTAATCTTCTGTGGGTGAATAAAATTTTCTTAAGATTCCTGTAGCGGTTCTCAGCCTAACATCGACATTCTTTACAATTTATTTTTTTGAGCTCGTTCCTATTAGGATTGCTCCATTAATTACTTCCAGCTATTTTACGGTAGTTACTGTTTCCAGCGATCTGTCGCCAGTAAGTCAATCAATGGTATTGAGGCGTGGCGCCTTTATATATGTCTGGAGCCTGTGTAGCGGGAGAATGACTCATGCGTGTACAGTGACAGATGGTCTGAAGCGGGTTCAGTCGAGTACGTAGATCTAATTTTCATCCACTAGAGTACAGCACCAGACAGAGACATTCAAGAAGAACTTTTCATTTTATTCCTTGAAGGCTTTTTTGTTTATTTGTGTTTGTACAGTTTTGTAAATTTTTTAGCAGTGTGAATGATGCGTGAATATGGTATAATGTAAATATGTGTATCATTGTTACACTGACAAACGCTGTACGAACTGGAAAATGGAATGAAGTCCCATGCTTTTTGACAGAGCGTAGGGGAACGATGCGAGAGACCCACACCTCTGTACTAGGCAAGGTCCTAATGGAGGTAGTTTGCCCTTGCTTTCCTCCGACCCTAGTCATCTCAGGGCAAATGAAAATCCCTGACTCCGCCGGGAATCGAACGCTCGCGAAGCGAGAACGCTACCGCGAGACCCCAAGCGGCTGAGGCTATGAGAACTAGCGTGAGAAATTTTTAAGTCAGTGTCAATGCAGACGACAGGGAATTTCGTATCATAATATGGTAAGTAAGTTTATGGTAGAAGGAAAGCTAATTAGAGTGCAAATGAAAATAGTTAATAACGTAAAGTATGAATAAAATATCAGACTGTTAAATATTTATTTTTAAAAAGAGTACAATTCGACAGAGTGTTGTTTGTTGATTGGTGAGTCATGAAAAGGGCGGACTAACGCGGGAGAATAATATTTTTCTATTGGCCTTGAAGAAAACTAATCAGTCAGAACAGAGTATTCTTCCCGTGTCTTTTCTCTTGGAGATAGAGAATGCTTACAGCAGTCTAAATGAGTCGGAGCGCAGCCTTTCAATGGTACAGACGTGTGTAGTATGAGCTCCGAAAGAAGTTTGCCGGTTTTAGTTATGCTACATGCCTCAAAAGTGCTTTAAAGTGAATGCATATTTATTCCAGTGTGTTTTTTTTTTAGAAAGTACGGATTGTTTAAGTAATTACCAAATTATTTAAAATGAGAAAAGACGGTAATTCCGCGTGGCGTATTGAGCAGATTGCTGAATATAAACTTGAGTGCTTTAGATACTGATAAACTTAATAGTATGGCGAGCATTTCCATTTAAGAAGAATCCGTGCTTAGTAGATGTTCAGATTTCGGGAAATACGTTACCGTAAATTTGCTAACGTGAATGAAAGGGTTCGTGCTTGACTGTGTTAGGATTAACACGGACTTGGCAGTGAACTTCAGAATATACAGAAGTTTTGCCAGTATTTCCACCTTTCATTCAAAATTAATACCTTTTCCCGATTTTTAGGATAGTTACGTTGTACGCAGCGCGGTGCGAGTCGCAGTAGGGCAGGTTTCTGCTCGGCTTTCCTACCGGCGAACTGCTGGCGACGAGTTTACAGGTCGGTGAAGGCAAAAGGGACCGCGCCGCCGCAGTATGATCCGCTGATGACATTGCTATCCTCAATGAAGGTGAAAAAGAGTTACGGGGCACACTGAATGGAATGAACAGATTAATGAGAACAGAATGAGGACTGGGAGTAAACCGAAGGACGAGGAAAGTAATTATGAGTAGCAGAAATAAAATTATCCATGAACTTATCATCAAAGTTCGTGACCAAGGAGTAGACGAAGTTAAGGAATTATGCTGTCCTGGAAGCAAAATACGAGGGGCGTTCAGAAAGTAAGCTCCGATCGGTCGCGAAATGGAAACGACTGTGAAAATCCGATAAAGCTTTGCACAGATGTGTTGGGTAGTGTCTCTAGTATAACCCCAGTTAGCATCACGTCGCTCTTCTCATTTCTGAGCTCGCAGTGAGTGCGTAAAGATGTCTAGAATATAGTGTCTGCCGCCAAGTACGAGGGCCTGGTGAGAAATTTCGCCTGAAGCTATGCAGCTAACATTACATAACTGTCGCGCTGTTTCTTCTTCAAGACAATTCTCAGCCGCATTCTGCAGGGGCAATGAAGATGCTCCTGCATCGTTTTCAAATGGAAATGTTAGATTACCCACAATACAGTCCGCAATTGTCTCCCTCTGAGTTTCATCTCTGGTCACATGAACCGCTGTCTTTGAAGACAACATTTTGACACAGACAAAGAGGTGTAGGCCAGCGTGGAGAATTGGCGGAAAGCACTGGCGGCTGCCTTCTATGATGAGGCTATTGAAAAGTTGGTACAACGCTATGACAAAAGTCTAAGTCAGAACGGCGACTACGTAGAGAAGTAGCTGAAAGGTGTAGCTAATTGTTACAAGTAAAACATTTCTGATGTTCACTGTGGTTTCAATTTGGCAATCAATCGGAGCTTACTTTCTGAACAGGCCTCGTAGTACATGACGAACGAAGCACGAACGTCATAAAAGGCAGACTAGGACAGCCAATGAGGGCATTCCTGGTCAAGGGGAGACTACACTGTTAAACATAGGTCTCAATTTGAGGAAAATCTTTCTGAGAATCTAAAATTGGAACACAGAATTGCTTGTCAGCGAATATGGACTGTGGGTGCACCGGGAAAAAAGAGAATAGAAACGTTTGAGATGTTGTGGGTCTGAGCACTATGGGACTCAACTGCTGTGGTCATCAGTCCCATAGAACTTAGAACTACTTAAACCTAACTAACCTAAGGACATCATACACATCCATGCCCGAGGCAGGATTCGAACCTGCGACCGTAGTAGCAGCGCGGTTCCGGACTGGAGCGCCTAGAACCGCACGGCCACCGCGGCCGGCGAGATGATGTGCTATAAAATGCTGTAGAAAATTGAAATGTATCATAGGGAACGAGAAATTTCTCCGCGGAATCGGCGAAAAAAAAAGACATGCGGGAAACCCCTACAGAAGGAGGGGACAGGACGAAACGACATGCGTTAAGACAGCAAGGAGTTAACATCTATGGCATTGGAAGAAGCTGTAGAAGGTAAAAACTGCAGGAATACATCTAACAAACAACTGCAGACGTGAGTTGGCAGTGCTACTCTGATATGAATAGGTTAGCACAAGAAACCAATTCGTGGGGGGAGGGGGGCGGGGGACGCATCAAAGCAGACTCAAGAAAGAAAAACCATTGTCGACCAGTTGTAACACTATAGCTTACACACTACATACTCTTTGTCGATTCATTTAGCTTTCTGTTTTGTTCAACATCCCATCGTTGAACTTCTGTAATTAGTGTATGTTTAATTCGATACTGCAATGAAGTGTAATCTCTGTAATATGCATAAAATGAGCAAATGATATGTTTTGTCTTTCTCAAATAATCTCTTTGGTTATCTTTGAGGTTGAATACTTTTGTTTAAATAATTTATTTGTAGAAATGTCAATAGGTGCAAAGGTTCTGTTTTCTGTTTTATTTAAACTGATTGTTTGCTGTTATGTGAACTGCTGACCTTCACGTAGGGTTATTAGTTATTTTGTAAGTAAAAGGTGGTGTGGTTCCCCTCGGGAACGGAACTGTGTAGCGCGCGCAAAATGTGGTTGGCATGGATAGAAAGGTGGAATCAAGAGTCAGTCGGGGACGAGCTACCAAACGGTCAACTGCTCATGTTAAAGTTGTGTATTGTGCTGGTGCCGAGGGAGGTTTCTCGTGCCGCTTTCCAATGCCTCGGATGGACGGATAAAGAGCTGGAACTATTCTGGAATCGGTACCTATCATCGCCACGAAGAAATGACAGAGCCTAGCATTTCCGCCTGCAAATCCACCCACCGACATGCACTTGCCACCACGTTGCGCAATCACTGAAATGGAATCAAGGAATTATAAATATGCTAAGTGAAGGATCAGCTCATTGGATGTTTTAGTGTGCTCAAATATAAGGTAGCTTATAACTGAATTTATGTACCTACCGTGATTTTTTCCTTATCGCATCACCTCTCAGGTTCCTCTCCGTTTGAACTATGATTACCGAGAGTCCTTGTTGTGGAAAAAATGAAAGCCTCAAAGCCAAACAATTAATTAAATAATGTTGTTTGATGTTTGGTAAAAAGGGAGAATTCAGATTTACTGTGGATTTAGTGAAATTGTGGGAGGTAGTAAATGTAGCTTTGTGAAAGCCTCCCAGCAATTGAAACAGTCCAATTAAAAGTTTTGTGGACTTTGAAAGTTACCTATTTAATCATTGACTTAAAAGTAGAAGACTGTGGTAATAAAGACAATTTGCTGTTACTTTTAAAAATTAAAAGTTCTTAAAACTGGGGCTTATAAAGTTTTGCTTGGTTAATGATCACAGTGCTGCCTGTAGTAAATTTTAAAAGGTGAGTCAGTTTCTTGCAAATTTGTCAACATTGTGTCTCACTGCAGTAAAAGTCGTGAACGGCATTTGTGGAAAATTATATACTTAGGTTCGCTAAGTGTTTGTCTCTCTTGTGTATTGGAAGTGCATATTAACAGAGTAACAGGATCCACAGTTTGTCTATTGTGCTCCTGCTAGGTAACAAGTAACAGAAAGGCCGATATCTATGAGAACAGTAAATTCTTTTATTCAGAGGACAGTGAGAAATGGTTTGCTAGTGAAATATAATTTTTTCATGTTAGATAGAAAAGTAACTAGTAAAAGAGAGACTAAACCTATGCCCAATTTATAATTTTACAGTAAATATTAATAGTAATGTTATTGACACCATTCAGTTTGAATAAGCCCTGAAGGTAATAGTGTGTATTGTTATCTGTTATATTTATTCAAATACTTTGTTCTGCTCTGTCAGATCCAACCTTAACGTGAACCTTGTTCATTGCACTTTGGTGTGACAAAAGTATAGGCTGTGTTTACCCATTGAAGTTACCGATTTTCAGTTTCTTGAACAAGAATGTTACGTATTCTTATGCCTAATAAGGCTGGCGACCGTTGTTATTATCATTTGGATACTGTGGATAGGTAAATTATTGTTTGTTACTGTTTAAATATTTACGTAATTCTAACTTTCACTTTCGATAAGCCACTTCCGTTAGGTATATCACGGTCAACACAACTTAATTCCTTTCAGAGAGTAACACTGCTCTGCTTCTTTATACTGTAATTGCTTTAATAAAATTGATTTCATTTATACGAACTACCTCCAGCTCTAAGGTTGTGGTATAACAGTGGCAGGCGGTAGTGTTATACGGGGCTTTTCCGTGACAGGACTATTTGTTCTGTTTGGGCATAGCATGTAATAAACCAAATTTGGTATTTGATTGCACAAGCTACGTAAAATGCAGTGACAGTGTTATACAGTGGTGGATCTGCTCGACTCTTCATGCACTGTACCTTGCAATTATGTACGTACAGGGTCAACTGCTAATCCTTGTACTTTCTCTGAAAGGTTATAGGTAAATCAAACGTGGTCGTCGGAAGCTTTCGCAGACCTCCTGCTTCAGAAGCGGCACGTTTCAGGGGAGAGACGGAGAATATTTCACGTTAATTTCCCGATCATGTTGTATTATCAGGTGAGACTTCAACCTACCAGCTGTATACTAGGAAGCTCAAGAGATTAGGGCGGGTAGCAGGGAAAATGTATCACGTGAAATTGTTTTAAATGCGTCAACCGATAATTACCTTGAGCTTTTAATCAGAGAGCCGACTCGTGAAGGTAACAATTTAGACCTGCTGATGACAAGTATACCCGAACTTTTCGAGGCAGTTAATCTACAACAAAGAGTCAGTCATCGTAAGGTCGTTAGTGCTTCTCTGAGTACGGCTGTAAAAAAGAATACAAAGAAACGTAGGAAGATCTCTCTGCTTAGTAACAGTGACAAGAAACGGATTGCAGATTGCCTGAGTGGTCAGCACGAAAATTTCATCTCGAGTGGACAAAGTTTAAGACCGCGCGCGATAAGCGGAAAATCCCTTTCGAGTCCCGGTCTGGTACAAAATGTCATATGTTGCTGTAGGTAGTAAATCTATACCTATTACAGTTAAAATGAGTTTCACGAACGAATTTAAGTTCTTGAAACTTTAATTCCTCATCAAACATTAACATGTATAAGGCGAAGAAGGGCCTGTGATAAAAATGACAACCATAGTCTGTGGCTTTCCGTTGTCTCCATTCTAAAACATGCACGGGAATCACGGGATGTGTTAGTATGGGTAAATGAATAAATAATCTGTAAAAAGATAAATATAGATGTGTGACATATAGATGTTTGGGTCGGTTCGGGGAGCGTGCTCGGATAGCCTGAGTGGTAACACGATCCCTCGCGATAAGCGGAAAATTAAGGTTCGGGTCTCGGTCCAGCATAAATTCTCATATGTCGCCTTAGGCACCCAATTAAACTATTATAGCTAAACTCATCTTCAGGAATAAATTTCAAAGTACAAGAGCATTGTACAATACGTTTTAGACAGCTATGTGCCGAGGAAAGTTGTGAGAGATGGAAAAGGCCCGCTGTGGTTCGACAGCCACTTAGGGAACTGCTACGTACCCACAAAAAAAGCTTCACTGCTGATTTAAACGTAGCCAGAGCCTCACAAACCAACAAAAATTGCACGAAGTCGGAATTATTGTATGGAGAGTCTTGCGTGAAGCGTTCAAATGGGTTCAAATGGCTCTGAGCACTATGGGACTTAACGTCTAAGGTCATCACGCCCCTAGAACTTAGAACTACTTAAACCTAACTAACCTAAGGACATCACACACAGCCATGCCCGAGGCAGGATTCGAACCTGCGACCGTAGCGGTCGCGCGGTTCCAGACTGTAGCCCCTAGAACCGCTCGGCCACTCCGGCCGGCTTTTGAAATAAGCCGGCCGAAGCGTTCAACGAAATTGAAATTTTGTCTACCAACTTGGTAGAAAACCCTAAGAAGTTTTGGTCTTTTGATAAATCAGTAAACGGATCGAAGCCATCTGTCCAGACACTCTGAGTCCGCAGCCCGGAGTCTAGTCTCTGGATCATGGGATCCCGGGTTCGATTTCCGGCAGGGTTGGGGATTTTCTCTGCCCGGAGACTGGGTGTTGGTGTTGTTCTCATCATTTCGTACTCATCACCATCATTCGTGACAGTGGCTACATTGGATTGCGTAAAAATCGAACGATGTAAAAATTGTGACTTTGTAAGAGCGCTGATGACCGCGGAGTTGAGCACCCCACAAACCGAACATCATCATCAGACACTCTGTGATCATAATGGCACTAAAGGAGAAATGGACGACACAGAAAAGGACAAAATATGGTTCGAATGGCTCTAAGCACTATGGGACTTAACATGAGAGGTCATCAGTCCCCTAGACGTAGAACTAATTGAACCTAACTAACCTAAGGATATCACACACCTAGATGCCCGAGGCAGGATTCGAACCTGCGACCGTAGCAGCAGCGCGGTTCCGGACTGAAGCGCCTAGAACCGCTCGGAAGGACGAAATATAAATATCTTTTTCCAGAAGTGTTTCACACAGGAAGACCACACTTCAGTGCCACCTTTAAATCGTCTCGCAGAAATCTAAACAACTTACCATAGGATAGAAAAGCAACGGAAACCACTCGACAAGGGAAAGGCCATTGGATTTGACAGAGTATATCAACGAACTTGCTCCTCTTCCAGTATCAGTGTACCGTAGGTCTTTTGAAATGCGTAGTGTTCTTGATGATTGGATAAAGGCGCAGTTCATTCCCGTTCTCATGAAGGGTCGTCGAACAGACACACAAAACTGTAGGTCTGCACCTCTTCCATCGGTCAGCTGTAGAATTTTGCAACGTGCTTTATGCTCGCTTGTTATGACATTTCTCCAGAGCGAAAATTATCTCTGTAGTAACCAACGTAGGTTCCGAAAACAACGATAGTGTGAAACCCAGCTGTCTCTGTTCGTCCACGAGAGCCCAGATAGTTACCACACTCCTTAATTTCCCTAAGGACTCGACACAGTTCAGCATTACCGCCAAACGAAAAAAAAAAAAAATAGGAGCGTGCGGAATATCAGACTAACTACGTGATTGGATTGGAGAGTTTCTAGCAAACTGAACACAGCATGTCATTCTCAGTGGAGAGAAGTATTCAGGCGTAAAAGTCATTTCGGTCATACCCCAAGAGGGTGTCATAGGACTATTACTTTTCACTCTATATGTAAATGACACGATTCACAACATCGGAAGTTGAATGAGGCTCTTCGCGGATGATGCTGCTGTATACGGAGAAGTTGCAACGCTAGAAAATTGTAGCGAAATGCAGGATGACCTGCAGAGGATAGTCGCTTGGTGCAGGTAGTCGTCATCGATCGTCAACATAGACGAGTATAACATATTGCGTGTTCGTAGACAGAAAGAATTCTTATTGTTTGATTACACCGTCACTGGAAGCAGTTATTTCCATAAATATATCTAGGAGTACGGAGCGATTTAAAGTGGTAGTTCCACATAAAACTAACTGCAGGAAAGCCAAATGCTAGACAGATTCATTGGAAGAATCTTCAGGAAATATAGTCGATCAAAAAAGGAGGTAGCTTACAATACCCTCTTTCAACCAGTACTTGATTATTGCTCGTCAGTCTGGGAATCGTACCAGATAGGATTGATAGAGACAGTAGACAACATTCAAAGAAGAGCGACGCGTTTAGTTACAGGTTCATTTAGTAAGCACGAAACCGTCACAGAGATGATGAATCAACATCAGACGCCGCAAAAGAGGCTTTCTGCATCAAATGATGGTTCATTGCTAAAGATCCGAGAACGTATATTCCTACGAGAGTCAAATAGTACACAACTGGCTATTAAAATTGCTACACCAAGAAGAAATGCAGATGATAAACGGGTATTCATTGGACAAATATATTATACTAGAACTGACAAGTCATTACATTTCCACGCAGTTTGGGTGCATAGATCCTGAGAAATCAGTACATAGAACAAAAACCTCTGGCTGTCATAACAGCCTTGATACGCCTGGGCATTGAGTCAAACAGAGCTTGGATGGCGTGTACAGGTACAGCTGCCCATGCAGCTTCAACACGGTACCACAGTTCATCAAGAGTAGTGACTGGCGTATTGTGACGAGACAGTTGCTCGGCCTACGTTGACCAGACGTTTCCAATTGGTGAGAGATCTGGAGTATGTGCTGACCAGGACAGCAGTCGAACATTTTCTGTATCCAGAAAGGCCCGTACAGGCCTGCAACATGCGGTCGTGGATTATCCTGCTCAACTGTAAGGTTTCGCAGGGATCGAATGAAGGGTAGAGCCACGGGTCGTAGCACATCTGGAATGTAACGTCCACTGTTCAAAGTGCCGTCAATGCGAACAAGAGGTGACCGAGACGTGTAACCAATGGACCAATGGCACCCCATATCATCATGCCGGGTGATACGCCAGTATGGCGATGACGAATACACGCTTCCAATGTGCGTTCACCACGATATCGCCAAACACGGATGCGACCATCATGATGCTGTAAACAGAACCTGGATTCATCCGAAAAAATGACGTTTTGTCATTCGTGCACCCAGGTTCGTCGTTGAGTACACCATCGCAGGCTCTCCTGTCTGTGATGCAGCATCAAGGGTAACCGCAGCCGTGGTTTCCGAGCTGATAGTCCATGCTGCTGCACACGTCGTCGAACTGTTCGTGCAGATAGTTGTTGTTTTGCAAACGTCCCCATCTGTTGACTCAGGGATTGAGGCATGGCTGAACGATTCGTTATAGTCATGCGGATGTCTGTCATCTCGACTGCTAGTGATACGAGGCCGTAGGGATCCAGCACGGGGTTCCGTGTTACCCTCCTGAACCCACCGATTCCATATTCTGCTAACAGTCATTAGATCTCGACCAACGCGAGCAGCAATGTCGTGATACGATAAATCGCAATCGTGATAGGCTACAATCCGACCTTTCTCAAAGTCAGAAACGTGATGGTACGCATTTCTCCTCCTTACACGAGGCATCACAACAACGTTTCACCAGGCAACGCCGGTCAAATGAGAAATTGGTTGGAAACTTTCCTCGTGTCAGCACGCTGTAGGTGTCTCCACCGGCGCCATCTTGTGTGAATGCTCTGAAAAGCTAATCATTTGCATATCACAGCATCTTCTTGCTGTCGGTTAAATTTCGCGTCGGTAGCACGTCATCTTCGTGGAGTAGCAATATTAATGGGCAGTAGTGTATATTGCTTCCTCCTCGGCATATGTCGTGAAGACGCTGTTGTTTACACGTATTTCATCCCCTAAGGGTGAAATTTTTTCACCCCGACGACCATCCAACAAGTGTGTGTTTGGCACAGTGATTTTTGCAAACAAAGTAACCGAGATGTGTATTCAGCTTACGTGTTGTTCACTGCTGAGTTCACGTTCTCTAGGTACGGCGTATTCAATCACCTCAATGAGCATATGTACTGTAGACACCGCAAAAGTTCCACGGTGTGTAGCACTACGCGCTACAACATCGCTTCACAGTTAATGTATGTGTGTAGCGCGAAGTATTAGACCTCTCTGGAACAGATTCTTCGCAGCTTGCTTGAAGATGGTCCGGAAAATGTGAAGCGCATCACGTGGCTCCAAATGCTCTATTTGAACTGGCTGTTCGTAGGCTTTTGAACAGTTACTCCCCGCATTAATGAATTGAGCGCGGTGGATAGTCTAACTGGCTCCCATGCTCACCGGGTTTATCGAGCCTTCATTTCTTTCTGCGCGGAGCTACGAAATCCCTGTATATCGCGATCCCGCGGAGTCTCAAACTGACCACGTCGCAAGTATCATCTGCGAAGCGCCTACAATCAAAGAAACTCCCGATGTGTTCGAGCGTATCCGGCAGTCAATGCGCCGTCGGTGTTCGGCATGCATGGCGTTTCATTGTGCAAACTTCGCCCACCTGTTGTAACATTTCAGCTGTATTCATATCACACCCCATGTGTACTCATTGTTTCCGTTAAATATTTCAAATGAATCACTCTCATTTTCTATCCGATAATCGATCTCTAGTACCACTCACCCCTGACGTTTGCTTCCATGGGTAAGTCGATTATTATCGGTAAAGTAGTTATAAAATTTTATTGTAATCAAATAGGGAACTTGCAAGAACATCATTTTTCGACGTAGTCTCCTTGCGTTTCAACGCACTTGGTCCATCGTTGTACAAGCTTCCTGATGCACACATAAAAGAAGGTTCTCGGTTGAGCTGCGAGCCAGGAATGGACCGCTTCTTTCACTGCTTCGTCCGAGGCAAATCGGCGGCCCATTAATGCCGCGGTGGTCTAGCGGTTCTAGGCACTCAGTCCGGAACTGCGCGACTGCTACGGTCGCAGGTTCGAATCCTGCCTCGGGCATGGATGTGTGTGATGTCCTTAGGTTAGTTAGGTTTAAGTAGTTCTAGGGGACTGATGACCTCAGATGTTAAGTCCCATAGTGCTCAGAGCCATTTGAACAATTTTTTTTGCCGCTTTCCCCATAATGTTCCAGCACTTGACCTTGTGCGTCCCAAAAAACCGTAAGCACATTTCTCCTGCGGACGGTTGGGTCTTGAAGTTTTTCTTGCACGGCGAATCTGAATGTTTCCATTATATACTCTGCCGTTTACTCTCCGGCTCGTAATGATGGATTCATGGTTCGTCACCAGTAATGATCCTGTCTAAGAAGTTGTCCCCTTCGTTAGCATAGCGATCCAAATGTTTTTTGCAGATGTCCAAGCGCGTTTGTTTATGCAACAGAGTGAGTTGTTTCGGGATCCATCTTGCACAAACTTTATGAAACCCAAGTCTGTTGTGGATGGTTTCGAAGACAAATGGTTCAAATGGCTCTGAGCACTATGCGACTTAACTTCTGAGGTCATCAGTCGCCTAGAACTTAGAACTAATTAAACCTAACTAACCTAAGGACATCACACACATCCATGACCGAGGCAGGATTCGAACCTGCGACCGTAGCGGCCGCTCGGTTCCAGACAGTGGCGCCTAGAACCGCACGGCCACTCCGGCCGGCCGTTTCGAAGACAGAACCGTGTCTAATATACAGACGATGTGCCACTTCGTCAATTGTTAATCATCTGTCTAAGAATTATTTCACGTGAACGCTCAATGGTTTCTTAATCTGTGTCGGTAAACGGTCGTCTGGCACCTTCATCGTGCGTAACACTCGTGCGACGATTTCGGAATATTTCAGTCCATTCGTAGACACTCCGTTGTGGCAAAACACTGTTTCCGTACTGGACCGAAAGTCTTGGATGAATTTGGGCCCCTGATACGCCTCCGACCGCAAAAAACGGATCACTGAACGTTGCCCTTCTTTGGTGGAAATAGACAGCGGAGCAGCCATGATTAACAGCACGGCAGCGATAACTACCCTAGCAGCTTGAAAATTTCAAAGATATAACAACAAATAAACAAAACATGCGTCATCAATGTAAAACGACAGTACCACCAAAAGAAACAAAAATATAACTAAATTTCGGATAATAATTGACTTACCCTCGTATTATACAATTCTAAATCCTTATGTTGTGTCCCACCTCCCCTAGAAGTTTGTCGCGACATTAATGAGATAGTCTGTATACAGGGTGGTGAGAAAAAGTCTGAAAAGCTTGTAAGGATGTTGCAGGGTAGGTTATGGAGGGAAATTACAGTTAATAAAAAATTCGATACGTTGAGTAGATGAGGATGTTGCACACACAAATTAAAGCGACTCGCCAGCGACGGTGTCGCCATACTTACTTCGTTTGGTTTCCTAAAACCGAACAAGAGAGCGATACAAGAATGCGGTGCTAGAGAACACATCCCACACGCGGCGCTGACGTCAGAAATGGCCACTGCTTGACAAATCAAAGCAAGATGTACTTCGATTGCACGTTGCGTAATTTGGTGAGATGCAGCGAAATTCGCCAGTTCTACGAGTACGTCTTGCTCCCTTGTGAATAACGGAGAGAAGCAATAGGGCGGTATACAATATTCGAGGGTCGATGATTAAAACTGATATCTGTCAAATCGACCCTCACCTTTGTTGATGACCCACCGAAAGTCACATGTCCCCCTGGAATCCACAATAGCAGAAACTTTAAACTCATCACGTTTCCATATTTTAACAGATGGCAACTTGACGACGCCATTCCCGCTGATGAACAGATGTTACCAAAATTTACGCAGTGCACTAAGCCTTAATAAATACAAAATCAAATTTGCGAACAGTCCTTGTAGAAAGATGTATTTGAAAAATTTATAAAAAGAAAATGAGAATGAGTAATACTCTGGAATTGTGTATTACATGCGTGATGGAATACTGACGCTCCACTGAACACGTTTGTCTATCGTAACTTATTAGTCAGCTAGCAAGCGGAATAACTGAACGTCTGTGTAACAGTGTTTGTATAATTACGTAACCAGTTGCAGTATGTTATGGTACATATCACATGAAGCGAAATGACCAACAATGGCAAAAGAGAGATCGTACTCGTTAAATGATGTGTAGAGGAACAGAAACACTTCATTATCCGGCCGGCCGGTGTGGCCGAGCGGTTAAAGGCGCTTCAGTCTGGAACCGCGTGACCGCTACGGTCGCAGGTTCGAATCCTGCCTCGGGCATGGATGTGTGTGATGTCCTTAGGTTAGTTAGGTTTAATTAGTTCTAAGTTCTAGGCGACTGATGACCTCAGAAGTTAAGTCGCATAGTGCTCAGAGCCATTTGAACCACTTGAACTTCATTATCCACTTTCGAACAGTTAAGCAAGAGAAAGACATTTTGGGTTTCCATTCCTCTTGGAATATGCACAGAATTGTCTTCTTTTGAACTTGGAGAGGTAGAAATGGCTCCTTAAAGTATCATATTATCAAATTTACGCGTGAACAGAGTGGGGATACCTAAGCACGATGTTAGAGAATCCACAAAGTTCTCGTTTGTAAGCCACAGCGTAGATATGTGAAACTCGCAAAGTGTTCTGGAGCTTATTTCTTGCGTGGGGCATGTGGAGAGGGGGGCCTTGTCTTGTTGTTATCGAACGCTACAAGATTTACTAAGTACTTCTAGCGCCAAAGGGCCCAAATAAAAATCAAGCTGGTTGCCTCAAAGACGGCCGCAGGGGCTTTACAAGGAATTATGAAATAAAAGACAACGTAGCGTTTTAATTTTGGTCTTTTCTTATGAAGTGTCATTTAAAATGGTTCTTACAGCTATATATTCTGTTTGGTCTTTTTCTGGTTAAGTACTTTACGAGTACGTTGTATTTCGAAAGGTGCTAATGATTTTTCAGTGTCATACTATTTTGGTTTCTTTCCATACAATTTTGTGGTTCGCAATGAATGAAGTTACGTGTCGCTACAGCATACTACTTCTGTTTGTACACCGATGAGCCAAAACGTTATAATCAATTGTTTAATAGCGTGCTGTTCCACTTTTCAAACACAGTAAGAGAGAGATTCTGCTTCACATGGATTCTACAAGTCCCTGAGAGGATTCCAGAAGTATGAGGATCCTGATGTCTACGCACAGGGAAAGCAATTCTCACGAATTACGGGATGTTGGTTTACGGGCACGTGACTGGCGCCCGATGTGTGTTCCAGTGGCTACAGATCAGAAATATTAATTTGATTTCACTGTAACGCTTCCTCAAACCACTGTAGCACGATTCCGACGTTGCTGCACGGACACTTAATCTGCTGCTGGAAGATGCCATCGTCGTGGGGGTGGGGAATAAACATGAAGCATTACAGGTGGTCCGCAGTAATGTCCGCGCGGGTCAATGCCATCGATTACCACCGCAGATCCCACTGAAGTCCAACTCAGTGTGCAGTAGTTGTTTTACTGTGGTGTCACCGCCAGACACCACACTTGCTAGGTGGTAGCCTTTAAATCGGCCGCGGTCCATTAGTATACGTCGGACCCGCGTGTCGCCACTGTCAGTGATAGCAGACCGAGCGCCACCGCACGGCAGGTCTAGAGAGACGTCCTGGCACTCGCACCAGTTGTACAGCCTACTTTGCCAGAGACGGTTCACTGACAAATACGCTCTCATTTGCCGAGACGACAGTTTAGCATAGCCTTCAGCTACGTCATTTGCTACGACCTAGCAAGGCGCCATTACCAGTTTATATTGTAATAATGTCTAAACAAGAGCGATGTTCTACAATTATGGATTAAAGTTAAGTATTCCAAGAGCTTCGTACTTTATTTATTAAACTTAACTCCTTTAACTGTTCCAGACCTCACGCCAGTCTGCGTGAGCTTAACGCGTGCATTTCGGCCTCCTCTAGCAACACGGTGTTGGCTCTTCTGCCAACACTACATTTACCCTTGATGATCAGAAGTTGTAACGAAGAGATTCCCTACATCCTGATAGGGCAGCCCTTACCTGAGATTTCTCTGTGGCAGTGGAGGAAGTAGGCTATCACTCATGTATTAGCTCAGTCACTGTTCGTGATTAAAGTTGACTTTGTTGTGCCGATGCGTGTAATCTTGACATGGTTTTTATGCTATTTCTGAAAATACTATTTTGTCTGTCTGATAGGTATGACCTAGTACGATACATTCCGTATCTTGTTATACGCACTCAATAATTTTTGTAACAGTTTATTGGGTGAACCGTAATTTTAATTTTCTGTCCCGCAGAATTATTTGAAAATGTGACCAGATGAGCGGAAACTAGTCAACAATTAAATAAAAATCTGATCTTGCAGCTTTGGTTGTTTCTGTATCAAACTACACTTATGCTCATAAATTAAGGATAGTTGCAGAATGTCGTGCCACATAACGTGGCATAGGCACATAGAGAACACACACGATACAGATCTGTAGGTCCACGGTATTGGTGATAAGTTGAGAAATCCGTCCCGAAACACATGTGCTACAAAACGCCATTGTATCCTGCGTATGTACCGCGACATCAATATGGGATATGATCACCACGCACACGTACACAGGCTGCACAACGGGTTGGCATACTCTGGATCAGGTGGTCTAGCAGCTGCTGGGTATAGCCTCCCATTCTTGCACCAGTGCCTGACGGAGCTCCTGAAGTGTCCTAGGGGTTTGCAGACGTGTAGCTGTACGACGACCGAGAGCATATCAGACGTGCTCGATGGGGTTTAGGTCTGGAGAACAGGCAGGCCACTCCATTCGCCTGATATCTTCTCTTTCAAGGTACTCCTCCACAATGGCAGCTCGGTGGGGCCGTGCGTTATCATCCATCAGGAGGAAGGTGGGACCCACTGCACCTCTGAAAAGGCCAACAAAATGGTCCAAAATGACGTCCCGATACACCTGTTACAGTTCCTCTGTCAAAGACATGCAGGGGTGTACGAGCATCAGTCATAATCCCACCCCACGCCACCAAACCACGACCTCCATACAGATCCATTTCAAGGACATTAAGGGGTTGGTATCTAGTTCCTGGTTCACGTCAGATGAAAACCTAGCGAGAATTACTGTTCAGACTATACCTGGACTCGTCCGTGAACGTAACCGGGGACCACTGTTCCAAAGACCATGTACTGTGTTCTTGACACAAGGCTTTATGGGCTCTCCTGTGACCAGGGGTCACTGGAATGCACCATGCAGGTCTCCGGGTGAATAAACCATGTCTGTTAAGTCGTCTGTAGACTGTGTGTCTGGAGACAACTGTTTCAGTGGCTACGGTAAGGTCCCGAGCAAGGCTACCTGCAGTAATCCATGGCCGTCTGCGGGCACTGATGGTGAGATATCATTCATGCGGTGTTGTAAACTGTGAACGTCCCGTACTGTAGCTCCTGGACACGTTTACTGTCTGCTGGAGTCGTTACCATAATCTCAAGATCGCACTTTGTGACACACGGAGGTCCCGTGTTACGACCTGCTGTGTTTGACCAGCCTCCAGTCGCCTTAGTATTCTACTCGTCATAACGTCATCAATATGTGTTCTTTGAGCCATTTTCAACACACAGTCACCATCAGTACGTCTGAAAACGTCTGCACCCTTACTCGCTGCACCATACTCTGACATGCACCAACACACCTCTGCATATGTGGACTGCTGCCAGCGCCACCGTGCGACGACCGCAGGTCAAATGCACCGCACGGTCATACCCCGAGGTGATTTAAACCCGCAAACCGCCCACCAGAGCGTTGTTTCACCATGTATCAGCATTATCCTTAATTTATGAGGATGAGTGTAGTTAACCACAATTGAACCGCAAAAAAAAAAAAAAAAAACAAGAGAAACATTGATTACTTCATCGGATTTAACGACTGTAGCAAAGAAAAATTCTATCTACAACACGTTACTTGCAATAATGTCAAGAAAACCATCATGCGGATTAGATCAGCATATACTGGACATGATGGCATCACTATCCAGATGGTAAAACGTATTATTGATACACTACTGCCCTCTATAACAGACATTTTCAACGATTCCTTAACCACAAGTGTTTTCCCTGAGGCCTGGAAACTGGACCAAATTAAGCCACTGCCTAAAAAGGACATTACCACAGCACCCTCTAACTACCGTCCCATCTGCATTCTTCCTGCACTATCAAAAGCCTTAGAATATATAGTCCATTACCAGCTCACGAACTACCTAACAACTAAGGACCTACTAGACGAATACCGATCAGGTTTCCGTAAACATCGAAGCTTAACATCCGCACTGATAAAGGTGACTGATGACCTGAAACTTGCCGTGGATAGACAAGAAGCGACTATCAATTACTTCCTAGATTTCAGCAAAGCATTTGATACTATCGACTTCGACATCTTACTTGCCAAGCTTAGCGGTCTAAATTTCTCGCCAAGTGCAGTGCAATGGTTTCGCTCATACATGACGTCTCGTCAGCAACGTGTGCTGTCCGGGAATATAAAATCACAATGGCAGCTGGTAGTGTCAGGCGTTCACCAAGGCTCGGTATTAGGTCCTACACTCTTCTCTCTGCATGTAATGATGTGTCATCGGTTCTGACCTACTGCAAATATCAAATGTATGCTGATGACTTTCAGTTGTATCTAAGTGCAAAACCAATGAATCTTAAGTAATATATTGAAAATTTCAATACTGACCTCGATGCACTATCAAAATGGGCACAGAACATAGGACTAAAACACAACCCATCTAAAACTCAAGCGGTACTTGTTGGTCATTCTAAGCTCATTAGCGCAAAACATAGGGAATCCGTACCATCTCTAATCCTAAATGGAACAAATATCAACTTCTCTCCCTCAGAAAAGAGTTTGGGAGTAATAATAGGTGAAAATCTAAATTGGACAGAGCACGTAACTGCAGTGTGCAAAAAAGCATCAGCATCCCTTCATGCCATCCAAAAATATAAAAAACTCTTCGCTTTTGACCTGAAAAAGAAATTAGTACAAACGCTTATACTCACAATCATTGACTACAGCGATATTATCCTACAAGGTCTCTCTCAGGAAAATTCGCGACGTCTGGAACTGGTCATGAATGCCTGCGTCCGATATATCTGTGACGTTCCACTGTTTGATCACATTTCACCAGCATATGCACAACAGTCGTGGCTGCGTACAGACAAACGCAGAGATATCCATACACTCTGTCTCATCTACTGTCATAAATGTACACTGTCGTCATATCTCTCCTCGTCCTTAACGCTCATGTATGAACAACATGCACACGTTCCCACCGCAATAAAATCCCCTCTGTCACCTTCTCGAACTCCTTTATGGTATCAGGAATCCGACTCTATAATAACCTCCCTCGTTATATAAGAGAACTTAAAACATGTCCGGCTTCAAAAAACAGTTAATGACGTATCTACGAAAGCGACAGTAATGCATTCATCTGTACATGAGTGCACTTCATCCCATTACTTCCTTCTTTCATACGAGCTCTTCCTCAGTTCCCAGTTTTTTTCTTAACTGATGCGGCCTCCTTAAATCTCCCTTCCCCAAACTCGCTTGACTAGTATACATCTGCTTTATATACCAATATATTAATGTACATCTGCACAAATCTTCATTACTACTGTCAATTTTTCTCATGTTTACGATTACTATTTCATTTTTCTTTTACTGTTATTATTATTGCTTTTATCATAATTTTATGCAGCAGCTGTTGTAAAAATACTGCCAGTATTAACTTTATTAGGTCTTCGCCATTACTGTTTATCCATATTGTCACTAGATTAATCTATTTTTTCTCATTTCGAACTACTGTCATTATGTAACCATGATGTGTAAAATGCTGCATGTGTGGAACCCTGGTCCAATGTAAGAGGGGACCTCATGGCCCTAATCTGATCAACTTGAATAAATAAATAAAAATAAATAAGTTGTTGCCCTGCAATTAAACCATCCCACTGGAAATCTATAAATTAGGAAGTGCTTCTCTAAAAATGGACTGTCTGTTAATTACAAAGTAAACGATACTACTTCATTTTGTAATAAATCAATTTATGTCTTTTAATCAAGAACTATGCACAGATGTATATTATTGATCTCTGTGTATTAGGGTTGATGGATTAATTTCCTTCTCTTTTTATATGAAGTAAACGAAGCACTACATACATCCCACTTACGACGGTACTGAGCACTACACATTGCAGCTTAAATAGTGCCATGGCATGAATATGTGTGTGTGTGTGTGTGTGTGTTACAATCAGCTGAATTGAGCGGCCGAAAGATGGGGCTGGTCTCAATGTTTGGCTACGTTTTTCGTCATACGGTGTCAGCTCACACCTGTCGTGAACTCAATTTTCAAAGCTAAAATAAAATATTAAAAAAACAATGCAGGCAGGTATTGTGGCGAAATTTAAAAAAATATTGAGTCATTCACGTTGACTTATAATTTGAACAAGTAGTTTATTTCTATTTTTTCACGAATAGTCTTCAGTATCTTGAGTAAACACTTAAAATGCAGTCTGAGGGGATTTTACGTAAGGGCGGCCTCTAACAACTGATGCTACAACACTTCACTATAAAATTCATATGTCGCGATCACAGCACTCGACAGTCTGTTCACAATTCACAAAATACACTCTTGTCTGTTTTACTAAACCACTATATTGCCCTCCAGTTAATCGCTTTCGAACGTAGATACCAACCCGCTACTATCCCCCAACCTACCCTCCCCACCCCACCCCCCAGATGCGTGGCACGTCAGCTAGAAACGACTGCGTAACTCAGAACAATCTTTGACAAAAATTACGAATATTCTAAAACTACACACAAAATCACAAATGGCATATTGAAAAATATGGAAATTTTCTGGACAATAACAATTTAAAGTCCAATTTTGTGTATCTGCCACCGTTTCTTTTCACAAATGTTCTCATGGCGTAATTTTGTTTTTCCCCGAATTTTTGATACTAAACACAAATAAACAAATAAAAATTCACACTTATTTACTCATCTACCTCTTTAAACTTTAGAATGTTGCGGCTAGTTTCGTCTCTTATTACCGAAATCACAGTTTCTCTCAGTCGAATCTCATATTCCGACCTCTCATTCAAAAATGTTACACAGTATGCAAAATCGGCTATGATTACTCGATGGAGCTCTAATAGCCGCATCCGTAAACACTTTGTTAATGTTAATTGGCCAAAGCATTGCCAAGATATTAGCTTTTGAACTTTCATAAATTTACAATTTTTAAGACAACAATAACTCTTAAACTACTATACATTTTTGTGAGGCGTCTAGATAATTTAGCTTTACATATTTTTCTGCCCATGAGTGCCAACTAGAACCTCCGATTCACTCTTAGTTCTGTTTTTATACATTTTTCTCTGGCATTTAAATTTCTCCAAGCGTGCAAACACGGCCAAGCGCTCGGGTTTTTTCAAGACCGCGTAAACGCTAGCCGCTCGCCACGGCCCCGTAGCAACCGCCAGCCACGTGCTCTGCGGCGGGAAACTGCCGCTCTAATCTCCCCCCACAGCCTGTACGCTCACACACTTCTCTTGTCTAGATGCATGTAAGAACCACATTTATTCCTAAGTGAATTGTTAATCTTGATGTTGAGTTAAAATGGCTTACTATATACTGAATAGTACCTTAAATATCACTAACTGTGTGAACAAATTTGTTATATGTTTCAGCGCCCTAATTCCGCTGGGAATCGAAATTTAGGTGATGTGACGATTACGCTCCATTAAGGCGCTATCACACGCGTATTTGCATTCTTTATCTTAGAACCTGCAGTTTCAATTGTTCGTTATACGAAGTCCGATTACTCTTGCCGTGTAGTGCGACATATTTCATCGAATTGTGCTGCATTTTAACACAGTCAACTATGAGAGAACGTACCACTCTTCTACAGCGATTTAGGCGCCTGGTGTCATCACCACGGAAATAACAATGATAACACGCTCAGAATCAGCTGCAGTGGGAGTTTGTTGAAATCACGTTTTAACTGAAAACTATACAATATCGTTTTCAGTCTTGCTGAAGGATGTATGATTTTCCCACCTCAGAACAATTACTATTCCATCTTTATTCTGACTACACATATTTTAGAGGAAAATATCAAAATTTATTTACCACAAAGAGCAGAATATTATACATAAGATACGGACAGTATTATGTTAAAAGAGCAGTGTTTTGTAAAATGTTCTTGATATTATTGACACAAAAATCTGAATTACAACTCGATCTTTCAACACTAATTTCAGCCGGCTTTGTCAGGAACAAGTGACTTTCATCGCGCTGCCAGAGGTCCTACAGTGCTGGTTGCCTCCGTCGGGACGTGTACAGCATGGCGAATTTCCCTGTAGTCTAAGCACCTCAAGTGCTTGCTTCCACGTATAAAGTCTAGCTGCTGCCCCCGTTAAAGCTACTGTTGCACATTCCGTACTCTAGACCCTTTTTCGGGAAGGTTCCCATTAGGTTGATACAAGGGGAAAGTTTTTCGTTTCATCACCAAAAAAAAATTATGTTTATTCTTGGCGCTGTGCTCAGCAGCCACTGATTTTTCTGTATCATGATTTCTAGAAGGCCGCTGATATTCGAAAAAACTGTGCAGGTTGATTAACAGATATAGTTAATTTCGCACGGATGATTGTAATGTGCTTCTCCAGAGCTGCGTATCCAATGTCTTGTCCTCAGGCAGGACGGTAGCTGTTGTTCTGAAGTGAGTTGTATCGAAAGAGACGTCCACATATGAAAGAGAGACGTTATGCTCTGCTGTCTGTCTTCATGTCTGCTTCGTTATCTTTTCTGCAGATATGCGGATTTTCTACTAGTAAGGAGGAAAGGACTGTGAAAATCGGGTAATTCTGGAAATAGTGAGGGAAGTAAAGAATCTGCATTCTGCAACAGGTATTATGACGGCATAATTTGAACAAACAAGACAAGTAGGATACCTGCCTTCTGCATCATCACAAAACGACTCGACTTCCATTTAGATTCTGTTCCCGCCAGATCTGATCACAACGAGGAAAAATCGGATTCTGTACAAAGCGAAGACATCTTTGTCAGAGACAAACACTGGTAAATATACATCAAAATCAATAAAGATGAATTCCCAAAATTTTATGTTAAAGGTTCCATATTGTTTTAAATACTTGGACTATAAAATAATTTATTTTTATCAATATAGTTTTCATATGAATTTCTCCTCATGTAAAAGAAGATATCGGTACCTATTGGCACCATAAGATTGATGTATTACTGGCTTTTTTTCATTATAGGATTTTGTACACTTCACGAATCTGAGGCTGAGACTCCTTAACCGAGAGCAGCATCTTGTTTATCTTCTTATGTCGTCGAAAAACAGGTCCTTTGCCTTATCTATGCAGAACCCTACCTATTTTCCTACGTGTAGCCCCATATACAGGGAGCAGTGTAATAGGCTGATCGTGCGGTGATTATTGAACACCTTCCGTTTCTCGGGGAGCGTTAATATTTCGATCTCTACAACCGTGCTTTTTTTAATATTTTATTTCTTTTCAAAACTCGTGCTTCAGTTTTATGTAAGAATCCAGGTGGGTCCTGCACAGTAGCAGCTCTGTGGATAAACCTGTTTAAAATCGCTGTCTCCCGGGCTCTTCTGCAGGGAATGTCTACGAGGTGAGTAGCAATTCAGTTTGCGACAATAATGACTAGACAAATTTTCCTGAAACTCAAGATAGATGCGTCACCGTACTGGAGGAAGCTACAGCAAGAGCAGACGTTGCAGTATCAGCTACCATTCCGGATCATAATCACGGATCGTAATCCATGAGGGAGCACTATCCATGCATACAGTTCTGTTCACAGGAAAATAATGACAGAAAACTGAATTGTGAAGAAAATGCTCCGTGAAACACAGCAGTTCGGAGTACAGTAAGCAGTTCTATTTCGAGTTGAATTTCATTAAAAAGACTTCTTTCCTTGATCTGGCGAGACATCCTGTTTATTTACAAGCGTTAACCCCGGAGAAATTAAACGAACATTCCTGGTACCAGCGTAAAATGCTACAGTCGGGGTACAAGAAAGGCGAATATTTTCCTCTTTACAAGACTCTGGCAGAGAAGTGGGGAACCGGCTGCCTGAACCCTCATTTCTGCCTTCCTCACCAGAAATTTTGGCTTGCGAACATATTCACGCTCTTTAAATATGGAACAGTTTGAATCCTTTTACCCGGTCTCTCTCTCTCTGTAGTCAAGCCTTCATACTCAGCATCTCCCTCTCACTGCCGCTGTCTATATGTGTCTCTCTCCTACTCTCACCTTTACTTCCCATTGGTTTACGGTATACCTCAACGTCACTGTCTCCTCTCTCACTTACACTGTCTGCTTTTGTGTTTCTTTCCCCCTGCCACTGTATCCACCATACTCAAAAATTCTGGAAGTCCAACTCATTTTTTCCTCTGTTCCTACATGTTCCAAATTTCAGTCCAAAATCTGCCCTCCTGTATACTCACATGTGAAAGTTCGGCGGTCAGGGATGGTCCAGACACCCCGAAGCTTATATACGGTCCCCACTTATGTGTATTTTGCATTTCCACTGTCTCGTTTCTCTTGTGCTCCCACTCTTTGTCTTTTACTGCCACTATCTGTCGCCGACCTCAACATCTCCTCTCTCTTTGGCTTCCACTGCCACTGCTTGGTCTTCATCCACGACTCTTTCTCTTTCACTGTCACTTTCCTACTATCAATGTCTCCTCTCTCTTTGTCTCGCCCTAGCATCAGCTCCTCTCCTTCCCACCGACACTGTCTCTCTGCCACTCTCTTTTGCACAATGCAAGCCAAAATTGTTCGTGAGGAAAGCGGAATGAGTGAGGCAGCTGGCTCCACACTTTTCTGTCAGAGTCTTTTAAAGAGGAACATACTCGCCTTTTTTGTGCCCCGATAGCGGCATTTTTCAGCTCGTTCCCTTCTTTTCCCTGGTACAGCATATATATAAAGAATTGTATAGGTTAGTACAATTTTGACAGTTTATTTATGTACTTCGACACATTTACGTATCTTGACACATACAAACAACAAATAAGTACGCATAATAGAAGGTAAAGATAAAATCGTTTGATATACATTTTTTATGGACTTGCTCATAGTTCACAATTGATCGAAAACGCCTGGCCTATGATTTGTATCTTAAAAAGTATTATTATTGAATTTGCAGTCTTTACAATTTTAAATAATTGTTGACAGTAATTTTAAGTTATTTGAAGCATGTTAAGAACCTTCTTAGACCATTTTTGGTCACTGCTGTGCCACTTTGGGCATAGTTATACGGGCCAAAGAGCCCATTATACAGAGACAGCTCGTCATAAAGTTTTATTCGTGAAAAATGCCGGCTATAAATATAGTTCGGTGACCTCAGAATCCTTTCCATGACCGTAGAACACTTTTCCTTGCCTCCACTAAGTCACTACATTTGCGCCTAAGACCGGCTACTGCGTGTATATTTTACATGCGTAAGTGCGGTAACTCTGAACCTCTGGATTTCGGTAAAGGATAATAATATCACAATAAGTTTCAAAGTTCCCCGATAACATATTCTTAAGAACTTACGGTAAAAATTTGGTCACGAGTAGAAAGTATAGGTAATTCCCACAACTGCTCCTTTAGGTACTTAACAATCATGGTTTTTCGGGGTTTTCTCAGGAACCGACCGTGAACAAATGGTGCTTTATAAGTCCCCTAAGGTCCACCATAGACCACAGCCAGTGCAAAAGAACCAAGTTATTTCTCGATTTGTGTGGGCTGGAGGATGTGAGTAATGTTTAAATTTTGACCCTTAAGCCTAAGATAGCTGAAGTAGTGCGTTCTTCCGTTAGGTATACAAATGGTCGCTAGACCAGGGACTCTCCAAAACACTTGGTCCAAATGGCTCTGAGCACTATGGGACTTAACATCTGAGGTCATGCGGTTCCAGACTGAAGCGCCTAGAACGGCTCGGCCACTCCGGACGGCCCAAAACACTTGACCCCTTATCTCTGTGATCAACAGAAAATGAGATACAGTCCCTTGAAAAATTGCATTTTGGAGCGCAGGTCTATGGAGCATTTTAGTACTGTGTACTGTCGTGCACGGGCTGGTCTACGTAGTCGTTCTAGAACTTGTGTGTTTACAGGGCAATAATATCTAAAACTATGAAGTTATTATATTCCGTCAGCTAACGATTTATTTTCAGTAAGTAACAATCGGTTCATTAGCCGCGTGTGGAATTCATACTTTCATTCGCAGCAGCTGATTGTGAACACTCAGTCCATAAGCTTTGTTACCATACGACCAAATAACGAACATCACCTTAACACACAACACAAATATTCAGATTCCTATTATTTACCAGTGTTAGTGCTGTGTTTTTGAATGAGAGTCTGAGTGTATTTGCGCTGGAAGTTCAGTTTTGCCGCCGAATTAGAAAATTGTAGCGGAAGAAGCAAAAAGAAAATAGTTTTTCTGCGTAGCGCGTAATAACATCGATCCGTAGTTGCACTTACAGTCACGCCATCTTCCTTGACATTTTATAATACTACTACCCTCGCAGCTCGGAAAGATTTGCTTGATTACGGTGGTGCGCAGCTGGAAAATTGTCTGATCGATGTAATAACACGACGTCGGCGTAACGATGAGTTGCTGAACTTACTTCCTCGCTCAATTCTTGGTGTAATAACACTTATTTGTAGACGCGCAGTGAAGGGCATGTTGCTCCAATCTTCCTACATTTTGATCAAAATATCATAGGTTATGATGTATATCCTCGTGGAATTTCGGATGTTGCCCAACTAACGCCCTCAGTTACCTCGTAATTTCGGGGGATCCAGCTTATAAAGGTTTCAAACCGAAGCATCCATAGCGTCTGTAACGGAAAGTTTACGACTGTTGTGCACTACCAGTCTGACATGGAATTATAGTTCGAAAAGCATTCACAAATTGCACCGCGAAATAACTGAGTGATGTAGGTTGGGAATTACTAGAAGAATGAAGAAAACAAAAATGTGAATCATGGAACATATCAGAATGGAGGAAGAAATTATGACAATAATGAAATTTTCCACTCTAAAGGGGATTGTGTGCTGATATGAAACTTCAATCTGGAAACATCTCCCAGGCTACGGCTAAACCGTGTATCTGCAATATCCGCTCTTCCGGGAGTTCTAGTCCTTCAAGTTTCGCGGGAGAACTTCTGTGATGGCACCAGATGAGGTAGTGGCGGAAATGAAGCTTTGGTGTCGTGAGTAGCTCAGTCGGTAGAGCATTTCTCCGCGGAAGATAAAGCTCATGCGTTCGAGTCCCAGTCAGACACACAGTTTTAATGAGCTAGAAACTTAAATTAAGACTATATTGCAAAAGCGACAGAGCTGAATGGGACCTAACTGGAAGACGCGCCACAGAAATCCTTTCCAGGATTCAAAGCGATAAAAAAAACACACAGACGTCATAAGAAAAGTAAGAACAACATGGATGCTTATTGCTGAGGACCATAATGGATGGAAAAGCCTAGGTGTAGTGGATGTCAAATGACTAATGATAATTGTACATTAAGAACACTTTTAGATAAGCCAGATGGATGTCCTCCGGAGAACTTCTTTTCGATCAGGGACTTCTGTACATCGACGGAGAACATAAACTCCACAGCGTCTCTTGTGTACAATAAATCTGCGAATTGACGGACAAAATGGGAAGAGAATTATTCTATCTGAAACCTCGCGGACGCATGATGAACTGCCGCTATAAGAACGCCAAAGACGTTTCATACTGCACACTTCGGAAATCTCATTTAAACATTATTTCTGTTGGTAAATGTTTGATGGTGTTCACTGGGTCATATCATGGCCTTAAAAAGTAACACCAATGCCTCAGATAACTAACAGTACCATTTTCCTAACACCTGGACACACTATTGTCGTATAAAGCCGAGATTCTCACTGCTCTGAAAGTTGTTACTGTCTGAAATTTGGGGCGATACTAGAGCAGGTAGCGGAAAGAAAGCCTACTGTCTATTAAAGTCATATGCACCGTTAAGAAATGTGTTTTCTTTTTTTCAAGTGTTTTTCCACGTAACTGACGTTATAGATGGTATACTTTTGAGTAGCAAGCAGTAGTAAAACATCAAGAAACATGAATGATTGTAAAGTAAAAATGTAAACAGAGCAAAAGCTTTTGAATAAAATGATTTAAGCTAACTGGATCACATCTGGTAAAAAAAAAATTATATAAACACAATATTTCACGCGTAAGAAACATATCTATGTACTTCCACGAGTAAAGAGGAATAACACACAATTTTTCGTTTTGTTCTATTTTGTGGTTATTAACAAGCCCGTTGGCAAAAAGACAACTTCCGTCTCATTATTCTGTGGGCTATAAGGTTCTTCCGGTTAAGGGTAGAAGTATGATTCAAATTCTTTTTTTATAATATGCGTTTTGTTATAATACATAACTTACATGGAGGTTAATATTAATGTACGTATTATATTAATCATTCTATGTCTTTATAGCGTTCTCAGTCACCAGAAACACAAGTGGCTCGAATAATCCGTCAAGCAAGAAATAGCTAGAAACAAAAATAAAATACTTACCAAATAAATAAAGCTTCAGCTCTGTTTAAGTAGCTGGTTCTCATTTTTCTTGAAAGAAAGGTTGTCTTTCTTCATTTGACTTCTCTAAAGTTTGTTGCTTCCTATTCTTATTATGATAGACATTTTCCTTGTCATTTAATAATTTTCCATTTGTCGTGTGATAATGTTACATTTCACTCGATTTTAAGACACACAAAAATATTTTTATTTAATATGTTGTACGTACTGAAGTTTATGGCGCTGTTTAAAGTTCTGAAGTATAAGCAATTCTGGAATTTGTTTCTTCGCTGTCGGGAGACCATTTTATGGGTCTTGGCATTTTGTTGTCACGCCTATGTGGCAGTTTTCTCTTCACCGACAACTATGGTAATAATAATAATAATAATGTGCGTATGGCATTGGTGGCCGGGAGACCTCTCGCGGGGCGGTTCGTCCGCTGCTCCACAAGTTCTTTAACGCCACTACGGCGACTTGCGAGTGAATGAGGATGAAATGATGAAAGACACACAACACCCAGTCATCTAGACGCAGAGAAAATCTTCAGGGAATCGAACCCGGGACCCCGTGCGCGGGGAACGAGAACGCTACCAGAAGACCACGAGCCGCGGAAGACGACTATAGTGGTTTATCTGGAATGTTAAATAATGTACACATTTAAAGTATTACTTTTTGAAAGAACAATTGTAAGTAGGCTGTTTAGGTTTTTATGTTGGTAACGCCACGTAGCACTCTGTATGAAATTCACTGGCTGCGCTGTGTGCAGTCTGTGGCTGGTTGGCATTGTTGAAATATTCTCTATTGTAGTTTTGGGCAGTTGGATGTGAACCGCGCGTAGCATTGCGCAGTTGGAGGTGAGCCGCCAGCAGTGGTGGATGTGGGGAGAGAGATGGCAGAATTTTGAGAGTGGACGATCTGAACGTATGTCCATCAGAAAGAGTAAATTTGTATTATTGGATGTCATGGACTGGTACATATATATGATGAATTTGAACATTATTAAGGTAAGTACATTGTTTGTTCTTGATCAAAATCTTTCATTTGCTAACTATGCCTATCAGTAGTTAGTGCCTTCCGTAGTTTGAATATTTTACTTAGCTGGCAGTAGTGGCGCTCGCTGTATTGCAGTAGTTCGAGTAACGAAGATTTTTGTGAGGTAAGTGATTCATGAAAGGTATAGGTTATTGTTAGTCAGGGCCATTCTTTTGTAGGGATTTTTGAAAGTCAGATTGCGTTGCGCTAAAAATATTGTGTGTCAGTTTAGTGTTGATGAGAATAAGTAAAGAGAGAAATGTCTGAGTACATTCAGTTCTGCTCAGCTGTTTGAAAATTAAATAACGTAAGAGGTTTATCAGCACAGTAATTCATTAATTTTTCTAAGGGGACGTTCCATATGTCGACCCTTAGCCGAGGATACCTCACTGGAATCTTCTGATTTTTTCTTGTAGTTTGTGTAATTAGTGTAGCTATTGTTTGTTGCTAGCGAGTAATTATAGAGAGAATTTCCTTTGTAGTTGTAGTTTCTCATTGTTGTACAGTAAAACATTTGTGGAATGCATGTAGATTTGCACCAAGTATTTCGCAGCTGCGCTTGCAAGTAACTAGATATTATTTTCAGTGCTATGTTAATGTGTTTTCTTATTTTTGCTCTTCAAATTGTGCTTTTCTTGTCATCGTGTGAAATACATGATAATTATGGCGTGTGAAAAACGTAACACTAGGCTCCAAAGTAAAATGAGAAACGATAGTGACAACGATTGTAGCTTATCAGCCCCACCGTGTAATTAATTAAGAGACATTCAACGTAGTGGCTCTGAGCACTATGGGACTTAACATCTGTGGTCATCAGTCCCTTAGAACTTAGAACTACTTAAACCTAACTAACCTAAGGACATCACACACATCCATGCCCGAGGCAGGATTCGAACCTGTGACCAGAGCGGTCACGCGGTTCCAGACTGAAGCGCCCAGACCGCACGGCCACACCGGCCGGCTTCAACGTAGTAATTTGGTAATTGTGCATAGGGAAATGGAGCGGGCGGCAGATAATGGTGTAGACAGTGAAACAATTAGTGAACAGGGAAGCATTATCGATCGATCGGTCGGCAACAGCTCGCCTCAGGAATCCGAAATGACAGGATACAATCTTGCAAATACTGTATATTCAGGTTTTGGGTCCTCACCATTTTCTCAAATAAGTCAAGACACATTTTCTGCTTGCCAAAATGTGAATGTTGCCGGTGCAAATGCACTGCTAAGGAACAGATTCCAGACACTAATACATTATTATTGCAATTAATGCAACATATGAAACAAAATCAGAGACAAACACAGCAACACTTAGACATAACGGAACAAAATCTTCAAAAGTTAGACAGAATGGAACAACACCAGAGACAAACACAGCAACAGTTAGACGCAATGGAACAAAATCAAAAACAAACACAGCAACAGCTACTCAGTGGAACAACCGCTTGAACAAACACGTGAAGGCTTAACTGCTGAGTTACTTAAAATCGAATCGAAATGTCAAAAAGTCTCTAATGACGTAAAAACACAAGTTTGTGAGCATTTTCAACCTGTTTTTTCGCGTCATGAAAATGCTTTGTAGAATCACGAAGCAGCCATACAAGAACAGCAAACTATTGTTCATGAAAATCACGAGACCTTGAGGGCTAAAATTGACTCAGTTGCATCTACCGATTCGGTTACGCAACTTTCAAAAACTCAGGAAAACTTACAGGACACAGTAGATACTCTGAAAATTGGTTCAGAAAGACACATGGAGGAAATTAGTTCATTATCTGAGAAAGTAGTCGAACTTTCGGATCAGCTAAATAATGTATCTACGAAGGTAGATGATAATCTGAATGACACAAGACCGGTAGTCTTTAATGACACAGAAGAATGCGAACAAGTTAGGAAATTCAAACAAAATCAGAATCAAATTAATAAGCAACACAAAAGAGAAATCCGGGAAGTACAAGATCAGTTGGCACAAGTAATACAAGAATTACATATTTCAGAGGAGACTCGCGCTCCAACATGGGAAGAGGGACTTAGAAATGCGGAAAAGCCACAAAATAATAACAGAGGGCATTTCGGAAATTATGAAAGAAATTGGCAAGGTGCACCAAATTTTGAGATGAAACCGCCAGCACGACGTAACAGTGACCGATGTGCTACTCGCCGATATGATGACTTTGACTATAAGCTGTTCATTACTACACGTAAATTCAAAACATTTAAGAATTCTGGCAACGACATTCATCCACAAGCATTGATTCATCAATTCTCTCATTGTTTTCCTCACAACTGATCATTGGAGCACGGATTAGAATTTGTGTGTGGATACTTAGAGAATGAACCAGGTGTAAGATTGGGATCGGTCATTCACGATTGTCACAGTGAAGGAGAATTTTATCATGCCTTCCTCTCAGCATATAGGTCTCAAGCTACACGAGACCGAGTAAAACATAGCATCATAATGATGAAACATTTCGAACAATCTGAATTTTCCAGTCTTGTGAAATATTTTGAAGACATGTTGCACAAGAATCAGTACCTGTCAAATCCATACAGCCCCTCAGAACTCTTCCGCATTTGCCTGAACGTTTACGACATATTATTTTGGCAGAACGTCGCAAAGACGACATTGAAGCTTTTCAGGGATTGTTACAAGAGTTGGAAATTGACAATAACAATCGCGGAACGCGAAAACAGGAACACAACAATTACAGGTCACATCCGTCACAATTTCGCGATGACAGAAATAAAAACTGGACACGACAAGGCTATTCTTACAACGCAAATCGTGACCAAAACAGACACCACCAGTATGACAATCGTTGGCAGAGTAGTAATAATTACAGGGAAAGATTACCTCTCCCTGGTAATGACTATGACAGAGACAATCAGAGAAACAGACACTATGGGAACCAATATAATTTTTATCAATGCGACAGGATAACTTCAGACGCAACGGTCCACCGCGCAGGAGAAATTCTCCACCACATGACCGACAAACAAGGAACTATGTAAACTACCGACAAAATGACAGACCTGAATTTGATCTGAACTGGCGGGATTCAAAGAGGGCAGGGCCCTCTCGACAAGGTGAATTTGTTGAAGTTAGGTCTCCCAATCCGAATAATGACGCGCACCAACAAAGAAACAGACAATGACTCGCACTGCAGGCAGCCACGTGTGCCGGCTGGGCTTGAGAAAAATAACATAAGCTAACCTTGAGAAAAATTCCAGTATACCTTACCGACGTATGCCACATGATAATTGCGTTGAAACTGAAACTCTGCATACTACGAAGAGTAAAGGATTGTACCACATTTCACATGTAAAACCGTTTATTGAGAGATAATCTGCTTTTTAACTTAGTCTTTGCTATAAATATCTTCACTTCACGCTACTAGTACGCATTGTCACACTTAGAAACCGTTAACATGCAACAATGTTTTGAAGTTAACTATCCAGTCTAGAACCCAGGGAACATATTTAGACAGTAATTACAAATGCATTGTTATAGTGAACAGAAGACACAGTGTGGTGTCACCCCCAGACACCACACTTGCTAGGTGGTAGCCTTTAAATCGGCCGCGGTCCGTTAGTATACGTCGGACCCGCGTGTCGCCACTATCAGTGATTGCAGACCGAGCGCCGCCACGCGGCAGGTCTTGAGAGACTTCCTAGCACTCGCCCCAGTTGTACAGCCGACTTTGCTAGCGATGGTTCACTGACAAATTACGCTCTCATTTGCCGAGACGATAGTTAGCATAGCCTTCAGCTACGTCATTTGCTACGATCTAGCAAGGCGCCATTATCATTTGCTATTTATCTTGTGATGCATGTACCGTCAGACCGATGTTTACCAATTATGGATTAAAGTTAAGTATTCCAGAAGCTATGTCTATACACCTGATTATGACTACTGTCTTTCTAGTTGAGAGATTTTTTACTGCCTTATGAAATGCCATATGGCTAGTGAATGATGTTTCATGCTTTGGTTTGTATATATATTTGCCTATTTTGTTTAATATCTAGTTTCCAGCTCCACTGCAGCATTGATTAAAATAAAATTTAATAGGTGTACTAATGTAAATATTTTCTGTCTATGGATGCGTTAAACAATAATTTTATGATCTACTTTCCCAAAAAAAGGGAACACAAATAGACATTTCCCTTCACAGGAATGGCATAAAGAATTTTTTAACGATTTGGTAACTTGTCTGCTAGAGTAAGTTATCATGATCCATCACTCTAGTGTTAAGATGTCACATAGGTATTAGACATGGCCATCTTCACTGTAATATTTTTTCTGCTTGAGCTTTGTCATGTTTAGGTGTAAGTTATAGCATTTGCTGCTGCTGTTTGCCAGGCATAGTGCAACTGAATTTCACTTTGTATTACTCTGTTAAGCCAGTTTTACTACTGATCCATTTTTCTTGTTGCTGCACATTGGCTCATATTAGCTGTAATATTGCATTTGCTTTGCTAATTTAGATTTACTGCTGCTTACTTTGCCAATTCGCATTTTTTGTCATTGCTGTTTGTGTTAATTTGTTATGTGTTGCTGCATTGCCTCGTCCCTTAGTATATATATATCTGAGCTCAGTACATTTAAGTTAGCTTAAGAGGGGGGTAGACTAGATAAGTAATTATGAAGAATAGGGAAAGAATGCATTGAGAAGTTATATGAAAAAGATTTAGGCAAAAATGAGTATTGTGCAACGAAAAATATTTATTTTGAAAGAGGATACGAACAAAACAGTAGGGTTTAGGGACAACAGTGTTAGATAGGATTTTTTTTGCAGGAGCAAATGTTGAAATAAGAGGAAAGATCTATGGAATGAAGTTTTGGGTTGGACTGCAGTACCAAATGTTACACTGAAAACTAACCCTGTTCTTTCCTTTTGTGTTATTCCGCTATGTGTATTTGTGTTTTTCCTGTCTCTATATGTTTAGCTAATAAGGATTATGTTGTAGAATTTTTCTAATACTAAGCTACATTCACTATGATGAGGAATACTGTTATCCTCAAATATAATTTGCATTAATAATATGTTATTTACTTTGTTAAGATGTTTAGACCTTATTTTCGAAAGCTATTCTGATCTTTTATGTATTTACTTATGACATAATTCCTGTAACACTGATGTATATGTTTATTTCTATTCTATTGTAAAGCCTGTATTACTACAAATGTCATCTGTACTATCATGTTATTTAATGATGTATTTTTTACCTTTGTAATTGTATTCTTATGTTGTAAATTTATAATTGTAATAATTAAGTTACATTTCACTGCAGACGTTTCTGTTGGTCATAGTATATGCACAATATGTGAGAAGCTGGGACTGTTAGTGTTTGCACGTGTGTTAATAATTCAGCAAGGGACTAGTTAACAGCACTACATCTACATCTACATCTATACTCCGCGAGCCACCTTACGGTGTGTGGCGGAGGGTACTTATTGTACCACTATCTGATCCCCCCTTCCCTGTTCCATTCACGAATTGTGCGTGGGAAGAACGACTGCTTGTAAGTCTCCGTATTTGCTCTAATTTCTCGGATCTTTTCGTTGTGATCATTACGCGAGATATATGTGGGCGGTAGTAATATGTTGCCCATCTCTTCCCGGAATGTGCTCTCTCGTAATTTCGATAATAAACCTCTCCGTATTGCGTAACGCCTTTCTTGAAGTGTCCGCCACTGGAGCTTGTTCAGCATCTCCGTAACGCTCTCGCGCTGACTAAATGTCCCCATGACGAATCGCGCTGCTTTTCGCTGGATCATGTCTATCTCTTCTATTAATCCAACCTGGTAAGGGTCCCATACTGATGAGCAATACTCAAGAATCGGACGAACAAGCGTTTTGTAAGCTACTTCTTTCGTCGATGAGTCACATTTTCTTAGAATTCTTCCTATGAATCTCAACCTGGCGCCTGCTTTTCCCACTATTTGTTTTATGTGATCATTCCACTTCAGATCGCTCCGGATAGTAACTCCTAAGTATTTTACGGTCGTTACCGCTTCCAATGATTTACCACCTATGGCATAATCGTACTGGAATGGATTTCTGCCCCTATGTATGCGCGTTATATTACATTTATCTACGTTTAGGGAAAGCTGCCAGCTGTCGCACCATGCATTAATCCTCTGCAGGTCCTCCTGGAGTACGTACGAGTCTTCTGATGTTGCTACTTTCTTGTAGACAACCGTGTCATCTGCAAATAGCCTCACGGAGCTACCGATGTTGTCAACTAAGTCATTTATGTATATTGTAAACAATAAAGGTCCTATCACGCTTCCCTGCGGTACTCCCGAAATTACCTCTACATCTGCAGATTTTGAACCGTTAAGAATGACATGTTGTGTTCTTTCTTCTAGGAAATCCTGAATCCAATCACAAACCTGGTCCGATATTCCGTAAGCTCGTATTTTTTTCACTAAACGTAAGTGCGGAACCGTATCAAATGCCTTCCTGAAGTCCAGAAATACGGCATCAATCTGCTCGCCAGTGTCTACGGCACTGTGAATTTCTTGGGCAAATAGGGCGAGCTGAGTTTCACATGATCTCTGTTTGCGGAATCCATGTTGGTTATGATGAAGGAGATTTGTATTATCTAAGAACGTCATAATACGAGAACACAAAACATGTTCCATTATTCTACAACAGATTGACGTAAGCGAAATAGGCCTATAATTATTCGCATCTGATTTATGACCCTTCTTGAAAATGGGAACGACCTGCGCTTTCTTCCAGTCGCTAGGTACTTTACGTTCTTCCAGCGATCTACGATAAATTGCTGATAGAAAGAGGGCAAGTTCTTTGGCATAATCACTGTAGAATCTTAAGGGTATCTCGTCTGGTCCGGATGCTTTTCCGCTACTAAGTGATAGCAGTTGTTTTTCAATTCCGATATCGTTTATTTCAATATTTTCCATTTTGGCGTCCGTGCGACGGCTGAAGTCAGGGACCGTGTTACGATTTTCCGCAGTGAAACAGTTTCGGAACACTGAATTCAGTATTTCTGCCTTTCTTCGGTCGTCCTCTGTTTCGGTGCCATCGTGGTCAACGAGTGACTGAATAGGGGATTTAGATCCGCTTACCGATTTTACATATGACCAAAACTTTTTAGGGTTCTTGTTTAGATTGTTTGCCAATGTTTTATGTTCGAATTCGTTGAATGCTTCTCTCATTGCTCTCTTTACGCTCTTTTTCGCTTCGTTCAGCTTTTCCTTATCAGCTATGATTCGACTACTCTTAAACCTATGATGAAGCTTTCTTTGTATCCGTAGTACCTTTCGTACATGATTGTTATACCACGGTGGATCTTTCCCCTCGCTTTGGACCTTAGTCGGTACGAACTTATCTAAGGCGTACTGGACGATGTTTCTGAATTTTTTCCATTTTTGTTCCACATCCTCTTCCTCAGAAATGAACGTTTGATGGTGGTCACTCAGATATTCTGCGATTTGTGCCCTATCACTCTTGTTAAGCAAATATATTTTCCTTCCTTTCTTGGCATTTCTTATTACACTTGTAGTCATTGATGCAACCACTGACTTATGATCACTGATACCCTCTTCTACATTCACGGAGTCGAAAAGTTCCGGTCTATTTGTTGCTATGAGGTCTAAAACGTTAGCTTCACGAGTTGGTTCTCTAACTATCTGCTCGAAGTAATTCTCGGACAAGGCAGTCAGGATAATGTCACAAGAGTCTCTGTCCCTGGCTCCAATTCTGATTGTGTGACTATCCCATTCTATACCTGGTAGATTGAAGTCTCCCCCTATTACAATAGTATGATCACGAAACTTCTTCAGGGCGTTCTGCAGGTTCTCTCTGAGGCGCTCAACTACTACGGTTGCTGATGCAGGTGGTCTATAGAAGCATCCGACTATCATATCTGACCCACCTTTGATACTTAACTTAACCCAGATTATTTCACATTCGCATTCGCTAATAACTTCACTGGATATTATTGAATTCTTTACTGCTATAAATACTCCTCCACCATTGGCGTTTATCCTATCCTTGCGGTATATATTCCATTCTGTGTCTAGGATTTCGTTACTGTTCACTTCCGGTTTTAACCAACTTTCCGTTCCTAATACTATATGCGCACTATTTCCTTCAATAAGAGATACTAATTCAGGAACCTTGCCCTGGATACTCCTGCAGTTTACCAATATTACGTTAACTTTTCCTGTTTTTGGTCTCTGAGGACGGACGTTCTTTATCAACGATGATAATGTCCTCTCTGGTAAGCCGTCAGGTATTTTATCGTTTCGCCCAAGGGGGGGTCCCTCTAACCTAAAAAACCCCCGTGTGCACGCCACACGTACTCTGCTACCCTAGTAGCTGCTTCCGGTGTGTAGTGCACGCCTGACCTGTCTAGGGTGGGCCCTACAGTTCTCCACCCAATAACGGAGGTCGATGAATTTGCAACCATTATAGTCGCAGAGTCGTCTGAGCCTCTGGCTTAGACCCTCCACACGGCTCCAAACCAGAGGACCGCGATCGACTCTGGGCACTATGCTGCAGATATTAAGCTCAGCTTGCACTCCGCGTGCGATGCTGGTTGTCTTCACCAAATCAGCCAGCCGCCGGAAGGAACCAAGGATGGCCTCAGAACCCAAGCGGCAGGCGTCATTCGTTCCGACATGTGCTACTATCTGCAGCCGGTCACACCCAGTGCGTTCAATAGCTGCCGGAAGAGCCTCCTCCACATTACGGACGAGACCCCCCGGCAAGCACACCGAGTGCACACTGGCATTCTTCCCCGACCTACCCGCTATTTTCCTGAGGGGCTCCATAACCCGCCTAACGTTGGAGCTCCCTATAACTAATAGGCCCGCCCTCTGTGACTGTCGGGACCTTGCCGGAGAATCGGCCACTGGCCCAACAGGCGAGGCATCCTGTGGTGGCTCGGAAACGATGTCATCACCACTAGGAAGCACCCCGTACCTGTTGGAAAGGGGTAAGGCAGCTGCCACGCGGCCAGATCCCACCTTCGCCTTTCGGCCAGGCACGCGCGAGCCCACCACTGTCCGCCATTCACCCTGGAGTGATGGCTGACCGGTAAGATGCTCACTGCCGGAAGACGCAGCGACATCAGGGGTTCCATGTGATTCCAAGGCCACCGAAGTAGGCATAGGTCTCACCACAGTTACCCCAACGCCACTACGAGCCGACGCCTGCGCCTCGAGCTCGATGAGCCTAACAGACAAAGCCTCCACCTGCCCCCGAAGAGTGGCCAATTCTCCTTGCGTCCGCTCACAACAACCACAGTCCCTACACATGACTATGTTTACCCTACTCTATACGGTGACAAATTCCCAAGATAATCTTCTGATGAGCTACTCTGATAATCAAGAAACACTCACTGAAATACGAGACGCGAAAACTACGCTAGGTTTTCCCAGAAAAACTATTTAAAAGCTAAGCGCAGCAAATAAGTACAAAAACGCTTTATACAAACAGTACTCGCTGCTGCTGGTGCTCTCGCTCTGGCTGTCACAAGACAACTGCTGATTCAAGTGACTAGTGGCTAACGGCCGCGAAACAAACAAAAGACGGTTTTAGGGCGCTTTCTGTTCTAAACGATCAAGAAAACACTAAGAAATCTAACACGAAAACTACGTAAAGTTTTATCAAGAGCTGTTAGTTACTATGCAGAGCAGATAAACACAAATAGAATCCCTTCCTTAGTGGAAGGTCGTAAACAAAATGCAAAATAAACGCTTTATACAAACAGTACTCGCTGCTGCTGGTGCTCTCGCTCTGGCTGTCACAAGACACTGCTGGTTCTAAGGACATTTCGAAAACAATTTTGTGAGTGCACAAGTGGTGGTTCATGGACTTGCTATATTATCCGCAAGACTCTTCGATGGTGATTGTGCACCTGCTCAATCGCAACAGATGGCTGCTGGCTATCTCTACAAGGACTACAGTGGGTCTACACCTTCGCTGGCCCACCAATACCATTATTTCTACAAGGACTTCAGTGGATCTGCACCTTCGATGGCCCAACAATACCATTATTTCTACAAGGACTGCAGTGTGTCTACTCTGTGAGGACCTACCTACCAATATTCTTCAAAACTTCGACTGACTCTGCTGTGGGTTTGCTCTGTTGTGGCCCATTACCTGTCTGCTTGTCAAGAGTCAGCACTGTTTTTCCGTTGGAAGTACAACACTACTTCTTCAAGACTGCATGGAAATCTAATACTTCCGTGTGCATTTCCTTTTACTAATGAGACTTTGTGAAAGAAAACTGTAATTACTATTGTGATAAATGATCAGGGCTGTCTTAATGAGAGCAATATTTGCTTTTGACCAACAGTGTATGAATAAGTGTGTGCATTTGATATCTTTGTTATTGTAATTATGAATTTTTTTTTCAGATGTGTATTGGCCACTGCCCAAAACAATTTGTAAAATTTTTTGTCGGGAGCATGGGGGCTATGTAAGTACGCTGTTTAGGTTTTTATATTGGTAACCCCACGTAGCGCTCTGTATGAACATCACTGGCTGTGTTGTGTGCAGTCTGTGGCAGGTTGGCATCGTTGAAATATTCTCTATTGTAGTGTTGGGCAGTTGGATGTGAATAGCGCGTAGCGTTGTGCAGTTGGAGGTGAGCCGCCAACAGTGGCGGATGTGGGGAGAGAGATGGCAGAATTTTGAGAGCGGACGATCTAGACGTGTGTCCATCATCATCATCATCTTGGACAGTTTCCAGCCACTGGCTGGGTCTGTCGGGAACACAAGCCTCTCCACCGTGTTCTGTCTTTCCACCATTCCCCCTCTTCCACCTTCGTCCAGTTCTCTCCTCTTCTCATCACACATTCCTTCACTCCCTTCACCCATCTATCTCTTGGTCTTCCTCTGGGCCTCTTCCCCTCCAGTTGCAGATCAAACATCCTCTTTGGAATTCTTCCCTCATCCATTCTCTTCATGTGTCCATACCACTGCAGTCTTGATTTTTCTATCCTGTCCTGTACTGGTTCCTCCTTTAGTCTTTCCCTCACATACAAATTTCGCAATCTGTCTCGTCTTGTTACACCCAACCTGCTCCTCTGGAACTTCATTTCACTAGCCTGTATTCTACTTTTGTCACTTTTGTGCATTACCCATGTCTCACTTCCGTATGTCAATATGGGGACAAAGTAGGTTCGGTATATAATTCCCTTGGATTTCTGTGGCACCTCCTTGCTCCAAATAAGCCCCCTAATGCATTTGTAGAACTGCCCTGCTTTTCTGCATCTTTCATTTATTTCCATTGCGTTTCCCCCCTTACTTTCAATCACGCTTCCCAGGTACTTGAAGTTCTCTACCACTTGTAGTTTTTCCCCTCCACAAGTTATATCCACATTTGGCCTATTCTTCTTCCTTGTTGTGACGATTATTTCACTTTTCTTTGCAGAGAAATGCATTCCATATTGTGCTGCCGTTGCCTCCCATGCATCTAACTGCTCTTGCACCTCCTTCACGCAATTTCCCCATAACATCAGGTCATCGGCAAAAAGCACTGCTTTCATTTTATGATCTCCAATTGCATCTGATACTTGCTGTAGGATTTCATCCATAACAATAATAAACAATAAAGGCGAAAGTGCACTTCCCTGTCGCAGCCCATTTTCCAGCTTGAACCATGCAGTACGTTCCCTCCCCACTTTCACACAACTCTCACTTCCCTCATACATTTTTCTGACTTTTCGTGTAATCTCTTCATCTATCCCTTTTGCGTTCAGCACATCCCAGAGCTTGTCCCTACAGATACTGTCATACGCCTTCTCAATATCCAAAAAGGCCATGATTAAGTCCTTCCCGTACTCATAGTGCCTTTCCTGCAGTTGCCTTACCGCAAATATGAGGTCCGTTGTTGATCTTCCCGGTCTGAAACCGTACTGCTCCTCTTGCAGTCTACTTTCAATACTGCTTCTTATTCTCTTCTCCAGCATCTTTTCATAGATTTTTCCACAGTGGCATAGCAGGGTGATTCCTCTGTAGTTCTCACATCTCCTTTTATCCCCTTTCTTGAAGATCGGGACTATAATTCCTTTCTTCCAATCCTCAGGAATTCTGTTCTCCTTCCACACCACCCTCAGCACTCTGTATAGCCACTGGGTTCCTACTTCTCCTGCTGCTCGTATCATATCCACTGTTACTTCGTCCCAACCTGGTGCCTTGCCCCCTTTCATCCTCTTTATGGCTTCTTCCACTTCATTCCAAGTTAGATCATCAATTTCCCCACTATTATAATCGTCTGCTGCCTTAGGCTCTCCATCGCTGTTAGTTACCTGCTTGGCAGCATTCAACAGATCTTCAAAGTACTCCTTCCAAATCTTTTTGAGCTCATGCATTTCCTCCACAACTCTTCCATTATTATCCATGATCCTCAGGCACTCGCTTCTGTCATTCCTCTTATTTCTTACCATGGTGTAAAGTACTTTTTTGTTCCCTTCACTGTCCTCTTCTAACATTCTTGTCCATTTTTCCATCCACTTCTTCTTCTCCGCCCTTACTATGGTCTGTGCCGCTTTCTTGCTTTCCTTATATTTTACCCTAGCTTCCTCTGTTCGGGTCTGGAACCATTCTCTGAAGGCTTTGTTCTTTCGAAGTACTGCCTCTTTACATATGTTGTTCCACCATGGGGTTTCCCTACTTCTCCTCTTTGTGCTAGTTCTTCCGCACACAGTCTCAGCTGCCTCAACTAGAGCCCTCTTAAAATCGCCCCATTCTTCTTCCACTGTTCTCTGATCTTCCTTTGGCAGCTTCTTCCTGATCAGTGTCTGGTACTGGGTCCTCCGTTCATCCTCTTTCAGCATCCATGTCTTCAACCTTTTCTCCTGTATATCTGTTGCCCTCCTATCTTTTTTCTCTCTTAGGGTGGCTACCAACAGCCGATGGTCACTGTCTAAGGCCTCAGATGGTATGACCTTAACATCTGTGAGGCTGCTCATCATCTGCCTATCCACTAGTACATAGTCTACTACTGAAGTTTGGGACCAGTCCCCACTGTACCAAGTTATTTTGTGACTACTCCTCTTCTTGTACCACGAATTTGCGATCGCCAGCCCATTCCTCTTGCAGAATTCCAGCAACAATTTTCCTTCTCTATTTCGGTTCCCCCAGCCCTCTGGTCCCATTATCTCCTCGAATCCTTTCCTGTCTGTGCCAACATGTGCATTGAGGTCCCCTATTATAATCTGATTTCCTCCATTTAGCTGCTTTTGCATGTCATCTTCAAATTCCTCCTTCTCCTTTTTTGTACACCCCACCTGTGGGGCATATGCTTGGATGATTTCAATGCTTTTTCCTTTCACCCGTACTCTGGCTTTTATCATTCGATCATTGATACCTTCCACCTCCTCCTGCAGACCCTCTCTGACCACTATTGCCACTCCATTTCTTCCCCTCTCATTCCCTATCCAGTACAGTTTACATCCTTTACTTAGTGGTTTTTCACCAACTCCTCTCCACCTAGTCTCAGCAAGTCCCAAGATGTCCAATTTCCTCCTTTCCATCATTTCTACAATTTCTTCTAACTTCCCAGTTAGAGTCCTTACGTTTAAGGTGCCCAGCCGTAAACCATCTCGTAATCCTTTTCCATTGCTTGGTCCGTTTCCTTTAAATCCGTTCCGTGATCCGAGGCATGTTCCCTTTTTGAAAGCAGTTGATTTATCCACTACTGTGTCCATCAGAAAGAGTAAATTTGTATTATTGGATGTCATGGACTGATGCATATACATGATAAATTTGAACATTATTAAGGTAAATACATTGTTTGTTCTGTATCAAAATCTGTCATTTGCTAACTATGCCTATCAGTAGTTAGTGCCTTCAGTAGTTAGAATCTTTTACTTAGCTGGCAGTAGTGGCGCTCGCTGTATTGCAGTAGTTCGAGTAACGAAGATTTTTGTGAGGTAAGTGATTCATGAAAGGTATAGGTTATTGTTAGTCAGGGCCATTCTTTTGTAGGGATTTTTGAAAGTCAGATTGCGTTGAGCTAAAAATAATGTGTGTCAGTTTAGTGTTGATCAGAATAAGTAAAGAGAGAAATGTCTGAGAACGTTCAGTTCTGCTCAGCTGTTTGAAAATCAAATAATGTAAGAGGTTTATCAGCACAGTAATTCAATATTTTTCTGAGGGGACGTTTCGCAATGTACGTATTTTAGTTAATATTTGTAAAGAGCCAGACTCGCGTACACATATTCTTCTTCGTCAATTGTCTGTATGTATAGTAATAATTGTATTTGTGACACCCACAGAGGTCTGTGGTGAGGGTTTAGTGGAAATTTATCGATGATCAACGATACTGAAGTGGCCTGATGCTTAAACAAAACAGAGTAGGGAAAGATTTTCCTCTTGTTTTTGTATAAGAACGGGAGCTCATTTACTCTCTTTGTCTTTCTCCGGTTGTCTGTCGTAGCGAACAGACATGCAGTGCAATTTGCTTTGAAATTATATATTTTCCTGGCTTAGACCAATCAAATTTGATATCTGTTTAAAACTACTAGAAAGGTTCCAGTGAAGTCAGTCGATCGTTGTGTAGAGACCCAATGACCGAAGGGATATTGCGGTCAGTCATTAATTTGTACTTTCTCATAGCAATGAGGGTGCCTGAGATTAAAGGCCAATAATTTTAATGTATTTTGCTTTCATTGTGTGCAACAGATGTGCGTATGATTCGGTCATTCGTCTCCGAACAATGATTCTGTCGACTTTTGCTCTTGTCAGACACTGCTGCCTGTTTCGTGGTTAAATGGTTCACCATCCTACAATGATGTCTTGCCGTCAAATTACACTACTGGCCATTAAAATTGCTACACCAAGAAGAAATGCAGATGATAAACGGGTATTCATTAGACAAATATATTATACTAGAACTGACATGTGATTACATTTTCACGCAATTTGGGTGCATAGATCCTGAGAAATCAGTACCCAGAACAACCACCTCTGGCCATAATATCGGACTTGAGATGCCTGAGCATTGAGTCAAACAGAGCTTGGATGGCGCGTACAGGTACAGCTGCCCATGCAGTTTCGACACGACACCACTGTTCATCAAGAGTAGTGACTGGAGTATTATGACGAGCCAGTTGTTCAGCCACCATTGACCAGACGTTTTCAATTGGTGAGAGATCTGGAGAATGTGCTGGCCAGGGCAGCAGTCGAACATTTTCTGTATCCAGAAAGGCGACCATCATGATGCTGTAAACAGAACCTGGATTCATCCGAAAAATTGACGTTCTGCCATTCGTGCACCCAGGTTCGTCGTCAAGTATACCATCGCAGGTGCTCCTGTCTGTGGTGCAGCGTCAAGGGTAACCGCAGCCACGGTCTCCGGGCTGATAGTCCGTGCTACTGCAAACGTCTTCGAACTGTTCGTGCAGATGGTGGTTGTCTTGCAAACGTCCCCATCTGTTGACTCAGGGATCGAGACGTGGCTGCACGATCCGTTACAGCCATGCGGATAAGATGCCTGTCATCTCGACTGCTAGTGATACGAGGCAGTTGAGATTCAGCGCGGAGTTCCGTATTACCCTCCAGAACCCACCGATTCCATATTCTGCTAACAGTCATTGGATGTCGCGATACGATAAACCGCAATAGCGATAGGTTCCAATCCGACCTTTATCAAAGTCGGAAACGTGATGGTACGCATTTCTCTTCCTTACTCGAGGCATCACAACAACGTTTCACCAGGTCAACTGCTGTTTGTGCATGAGAAATCGGTTGGAAACGTTCCTCATGTCAGCACGTTGTATGTGTCGCCACCAGCGCCAACCTTGTGTGAATGCTCTTAAACGCTAATCAGTTGTATCACAGCATCTTCTTCGTGTTGGTTAAATTTCGCGTCTGTAGCACGTCATCTTCGTGGTGTAGCAGTTTTAATGGCTAGTAGTGTATAAGGCCAAAGTAAAAGTAAAGTAAAAAGGGAGTTTCAACGCGTCGTAGTGCATTGTATTTTCCAAATTCATAATTTGGTTTGGCTCAGTGTGTAACAAACAAAACTCGATGGTATTATACAGGTATACGGCATATTTCCGTGAAAGGTCTTCTATTCCACCATTTACTAACGACTCCTTCTTGCTAAAAATGGGGAGCGCCGCAGCGAGCTAGGGTATGATGATGTATGGTTTACGGGGCGTTGAACTGCATGGTCAATAGCGCCCATACAAAGTCCCAATCTCAGGAAAACCTAAGGCGTGAAGGTGTTGTGACTTATTGCTATTGTTATAATTGTAAAAACTACTCTACAAAATGCAACGTTACGTATACATAGGTAAGCTAATCGGCCGCCTAGAACTTCTACGAGGCAAGGTGAATCTGATCCACGGCTGAACGATAATGGGCCCGGGGTTCAGGGAGCGCCGCAGCGAGCTCGGGTTTGATGATGTTTGGTTTGTGGGGCGCTCAACTGCATAGTCATCAGTGCGTGTACAAAGTCCCAGTTTTGACACAGTACAAGTGTTTCTACCCAATCCAATCTAGCAACTGTCACAAATGATGTTGATGAAATGACGAGGACAACACAAACATCCAGTCCCCGGGCAGAGAAAATCCCCAACCCGGCCGGGAATCGAGCCCGGGACCCCGTAATCCCGAGGCAGCAACGCTAGCCACTACACCACGAGCTGCGAGTCCGGGTATGTGGAACATTTCCGGCCAGCCAGGTGCAGAGACAAAGAGCATGTTGTCGGAAACATGTAGAGCCCAGAGCTGGGAAACTGGATGGATGATACTCGCATTGGCTCTGTACAGAATATGCTCCAGGAAATGGCGGGGTATCACACATTCTTAAAGATGACCAAGTTACAGCTCTTTGAGATTCTACAGTAACTCACACCAAATGTTAATGCAAGTCTGAACACATTTGTGATCTCAGAAAAATGAGGCCCATCCAGTGTCACAGTAATATATCAGTATCTTTAAAACTACAGAGGGTAATATCTCACACCGAATAAACATTTTCACAATGACCCTCTGAATTAACAACTTTTAATCGCTTCATGATATTTACACAACATTATCTCAGATAATAACATTGCGCGGGGTAGCCTCGCGGTCTGAGGCGTCTTGTCACGGTCCGCGCGGTTTCCTCCGTCCGAGGTTCGAGTCCTCCCTCGGGCATGGGTGTGTGTGTTGTCCTTAGCATAAGTTAGTTTAAGTTAGATTACGTATTGAGTAAGCAGTTTGGTCCCATAAGACCTTACCACAAATTTCCAGTAGCATTGCACTATAGCTATCATCCCCGAAAGCTATGGATCTGAACCTATTTTATTTACTGATTTACGACGTCTTACACGTTTCTTTGTTATGCAGACGTTTGTCATAACATCGTATCCTCCGCATTTACACAGCAACTGAGTGCATCATGAATACCTATTCGTCCACGAGACTCAGAGGGTCATAGACACGGGTTCACAGGTAGATGCCGTGTTTCTTGACTTCCGCAAGGCGTTCGATACAGTTCTCCACAGTCGTTTAATGAACAAAGTAAGAGCATATGGACTATCAGACCAATTGTGTGATTGGATTGAAGAGTTCCTAGATAACAGAACGCAGCATGTCATTCTGAATCGAGAGAAGTCTTCCGTGATTTCAGGTGTGCCGCAGGGGAGTGTCATGGGACCGTTGCTATTCACAATATACATAAATGACCTTGTGGATAACATCGGAAGTTCACTGAGGCTTTTTGCAGATGATGCTGTGGTATATCGAGAGGTTGTAACAATGGAAAATTGTACTGAAATGCAAGAGGATCTGCAGCGAATTGACGCATGGTGCAGGGAATGGCAATTGAATCTCAATGTAGACAAGTGTAATGTGCTGCGAATACATAGAAAGATAGATCCCTTATCATTTAGCTACAAAATAGCAGGTCACCAACTGGAAGCAGTTAATTCCATAAATTATCTGGGAGTACGCATTAGGAGTGATTTAAAATGGAATGATCATATAAAGTTGATCGTCGGAAAGCAGATGCCAGACTGAGATTCATTGGAAGAATCCTAAGGAAATGCAATCCTAAAACAAAGGAAGTAGGTTACAGTACGCTTGTTCGCCCACTGCTTGAATACTGCTCAGCAGTGTGGGATCCGTACCAGATAGGGTTGATAGAAGAGATAGAGAAGATCCAACGGAGAGCAGCGCGCTTCGTTACAGGATCATTTAGTAATCGCGAAAGCGTTACGGAGATGATAGATAAACTCCAGTGGAAGACTCTGCAGGAGAGACGCTCAGTAGCTCGGTACGGGCTTTTGTTAAAGTTTCGAGAACATACCTTCACCGAAGAGTCAAGGAGTATATTGCTCCATCCTACGTATATCTCGCGAAGAGACCATGAGGATAAAATCAGAGAGATTAGAGCCCACACAGAAGCATACCGACAATCCTTCTTTCCACGAACAATACGAGATGGAATAGAAGGGAGAACCGATAGAGGTACTCAGGGTACCCTCCGCCACACACCGTCAGGTGGCTTGCGGAGTATGGATGTAGATGTAGATGTAGATGTACGTCATATTTTGTAATACTTGCGTGTTTATTTAATGAATGGTTCATTGTTTTGCCAGTAACTTCATTTAAATGCTGACTGCAAATTCTGTTAAAATCTGTGCTAACTTAAAATGGCCAATCGCGTGTGTTAGCGGACAACACATTTATAAAAGAATGCCAAAAGACACTTCTGACAAGCAGGCTTAAATAACTCTTTAAACTATATTTAATGACAATTTGTTGTCATTTAACGTGAGCACGCTTCCGCAGTGCATAATGGCTTATTTACGTATGAACCAACTATTACTACATTTATTGTAAGTGGTTTTAATGTAACGGAATGTTTATAACATTTCTTTTAGTTGAAAAATATGTAAAAATCTGCCAACCGGTTGCATAGATTTTTCTACATACCTTGACCAGGTTTCGTCACCTCTAAGGGTGACTTCATCAGAACGTAAGGTAATTACATGAAGCACATATCGTCAAAGATGTACAGTGATTTAAGAGCTGAGTTGCTCAAGTCATACATTAAAATATAACACATAATGTTCTTCAAAACGTCAAACATTAAAACATGAGTAACACCGGCAGATTTTTACTTATTTTTCAAATTTGTGTATACGGTTGCTGCAAACGTCAGCCATGTTCAAAGTTGTACATTTTTCTAATTTAAATAGTGTTGTAATATATTTGTTTAGTCTGAGAAGTGGTCAGGTGAGTCAAATCACGAATGCAGAGCTTGAGAACGATGTATTTTTGGTGGGGATGGCCTTCAGCCAATGAAGGTGGCGGAACACTATTGGAGTCAAGTGGAGACTGGAATGTTTCGAGCGAAGAGCTCAAGGGAGCGATGCGGGACACCTTTACGCCAGTTCTGGGAGAAGGCAGTGGTGTTCGATAGTGGAGATGTTTGATTCTGGGCAGTGAACGGCCGCTGCGATACTTTAACTTCTGAAGGGACTTTATGTTTCGAGAGGTCTGAAGGTGCTCCAGTCTAGGACTAACTTGTTCCGCTTGTATAGCGAAGCTGAGGATAGATAGAGTTAAAGTTACTATTCTTAGCACCCCGTGTGTCACTTTGCGAAACAGCCTGAGCTGGTGAATATTTCGCGTATTGTGATCACGAAATGGATTTAGATTTCGCGAGTCTTGGGCCATGAACTCGAAGTTGGAAAAAGTGTGAAAAAAGACTCACCTAACAAAATGCCTTTTTCCCTTTGTTCCGTATTCCAGGTTTAATGGCTTCTGTAACCCGATTTCCAATTACGGGCATCTGAATCATGGATGAGTGGTTTTGGAATTAAAGCTGGCCCTGTAATTCGTTGATTCTGGAGCTCTCTTCGTTTTATTTTGCTGCTGACAGGGTTCTGCAGTGCAGCGTTCGGCTCTGCAGTGACGTTTGCAGCTACTGTCCTCTAGTTTTTCGTCACAGTCCTCTTCAGTGACCGTCCATCACGATCACTCAACACACACTTAGACCACGATGTAACTTAGCGGATGATGTTTTTCCGCTTAAGCTGTATACAGTAAAAATGTTCGGTACGGCTCCTCTTGAAACACCAAACAGTTCGGCAATCTTAGTTAGGGAAGCGCCCAGAACACGAGCACCAACAGTTGCCCACGTTCGAATTCGCTTGACTCCGACGTAATGCCCTCAAAACTACACAGAACGTTGTTCTGGTCTTGACTGACACTTCCAACGTACTGAGGTCATTGCAAAGCTGGCGTTCGTGTTGAAATACAATAACACAACCTGCAGGCTTAGCTAGCGTCTGTGTTTATGTTTAAACGTCCATTTCTAGCGGTGTTTCCATATTGTCGAACCTCTGTACCTTTGCGTACACGAGTTATTTGAGGTGCTACGTCTGGTTGTAACTGTGTGACTGACGAAATAAAACTTCTGAAGCAGATCCAGTTTCGAGCAACGCAGTTTCACCATTTCGTCTTCACATTGTCTCAGTTACGCGCAGAGATCTTTGATGTTCAGTTTCATGCTTGATTCCTCAAAAAAGCAGCCCTTTGCAGGTTAAGCACTGTATAAACAGTGGACAAATGAAAACTGTTCAGTTGTCGAAAACTGCCAGTGACAATTTTTTGTTTTGCTTCATCGGTGAAGGTTTTATTTCTTTTGAAAATTGAAACCCTTTAGTATCACACGATACGTAGACCATATACGGATATGAAATTGTTTGGAATAGGCATATCCTACTTCATTCTAACATCAGATTACACCTTCTAAACTTGTTAAACATTCATCCCTGGAAATCGGTGCTGGAGCAAGTCTCCTTTCCCTTAACGCCCAAAATCTTTCTTCTAGTAACGGTGTACTCAATGAGTCGGATTTATTTCCTTTTCTCACAATCAATAAATGCCACGGAATTTTTGGGGAGGAACAGTTGTCACAATAAACCACCTGCACCATTTGTTGAAGAAAGGAGGAAGAAATATTAGGGTTTAACAAACTATCGATCATTGGAGTCGAGGTACAAGACCGTACTGGGGAAGAAAGGCAAAGCAACTCGGCGGGGTGCTTTTCAAAGCAGCCATCCCGGCATTCTGCTTAAGCGATTTACAGAAATCACGGAAAACCTAGCTCAGAATGGACGTGTAGGGATTTGAAGCGCTACCTCCAGAATATGAGGACAGTGAGTTTTCACAACACCGCCTGACTCAGGGACACTTTTTGTCCCCGAATCATTTTTATTTGCCTTCTCCTAACATAATTAGCTTTCTCTCATTATGCTCCCCAAAGACATTACAGGGTCTCCACACCCCCGCACCAGTTTTATATGTAGTCTGAACCGATCCTCTTAGTATCTGCTAGAAAAACATGATGGCAAGCGACAATAACAAGTGTTCAAAAAACAAGACTATGTAGCTGACTGGTTTGGTGCATCACAGCACTCCTTTCGCATTTGCAGTCATGTTGTCTGGGGTACAATCTCTGCAGTCCCCATAGCGTACATGATGGCAGATAAGACCGCTCAGCCTTTGGGTCGGCTTCGATCCTTACTGCCGTTCGACGTCCAACTTTTGTATCCCTCTTTTACGCGGTTTAAAAAAAAAGCAAACGAAGCACACCTTTGGGACACGGTCTCTGGTAGGCCGCTTGAATTTCCGCACGCACCTGCCTTAGTGACGTAACTTCAGTTCTAATTGACTCGCAAATGGCCGGCCTCTGTGGCCGAGCGGTTCTAGGCGCTTCAGTTCGGAACCACGCTGCTGCTGCGGTCGCAAGTTCGAATACTGCCTCGGGCATGGATGTGTGTGATGTCCTTAGGTTAGTTAGGTTTAAGTAGTTCTAAGTCTAAGGAACTGATGACCTCAGGTGTTAAGTCCCATAGTGTTTAGAACCATTTGAACCCGCAAATGGTGGCACGTATTGAATTCTTTTTCTTAGCAGTTATTTCTCAGTACAGCCTACTCTGCAACATCCTTAAAAGCTTTTAAGACTGTTTCTGAGCGCTCTGTATAAATATACACATAATTAAGAACACTGCGTAGAAACCAAATTCAAATTGTTTTTGCCACATGGGAGATTATATGGAATGACGGCGAAATCAGATACAAAACAATGCCAAAGATTTTCTCCCTCAGAGATGTTACGATGTATATATTGATGTGACAGCAATAAATTTACAATGTATAAATGTTCTATTACACTGAGTATTTATTATAATTAAAGTAAACAAATAAGGAAAACAGTGTAAGAGGTCCACGACTAAGGAATTCGTTGCTAGCGCCTCGAGCAGATGTAATTTCGATGGATTGATCACGCGCTGCCTGCGATATGTAAGCTATAAGATAATCTCAGACCAAACAGCAGTGTTGTATGCAGTACGAAATGTGTAGCAGTAGCAGTAAGTAGTAGTTAGCAGTCGTGTGTGTGGAGTTGGCTGGGCCGGTCGTGGGGAGCGATGACGGTGCCTGAGCGGTGTAGTATAAGGTAAAAGCAGCCTGGCTCATATGTACCATTGTTATATTAAATCCCATGTAAATGTTTTAAAAAAAGTCTCTTAATAATAATCTTTCTTACAAAAAATTAATTTTTGACAATCAATCATCTCAATTTAAAGAATTTACTAATTTCTTCAATCCATGGTCATCCCGATTATTGCAAAGAAAAATCAGTTGTTCTATTTATACATGACAAATCTATCAACCAGCATTGCTCTGGCCTGTGCCAGAAAAATTTCTTATAGGAGCAGATATATACGCGTTATCCGGCGACTTAATTGAGGTAAGGATTTTCAATTTATTCAGTATGATCTTTCAGGGCCATGAAGCAGCACTGCTGACATCCAAATTTACCATTTTAGATTCACAGTCAGTCTGTTATTGAAAGGTTGTATATGAGTCAGATTTTTTATTAGGAAGTTAGTCACATTGTATTATTGGTAGGTTACGGAATTTATTTATTGGGAGGTTACGCTGAATGTGAATTATATAATTATATTTTTTACTGTTGGGAGGTTATTATATAATTTTTCTGTTGGGAGGTTACACTATATATATTTTTATTGTGCGGTGGTTACAACAGTTTGTTTTGTAACAAACTGTTTTCTTCATTTGTTTATCTTAATTGTAACAATATATAATTGTAGCAATATATGTAACATCTATCTCAGTAACAAAATTGTTTTCTTTATTTGTTTATCTTAATTGCAGCAAATAGTCAATATATATACATATGTATATATACCTGAAATAGATATTATGTAAATATTGTGGTATAGAAGAGGAACAGAATATATGATAAGAAACAGTTCTACATAAATTAATATTATGACATTGGGCATTATATTAATATGTGATAGCGAGCTCAAAATTTAAATTAATTTAACTATAGTATTAATGTATGACTAACCAGACTACTGCATTTTAGTTTGGTATTTCATGTTGGGTTAGCGTCTGGATGTTGTTGTTGCCAAAGGGAGACGTATCTATCCGTTTATCGTACTGGAAAGTAGGAGACTGAAAATTTGTAAAAACGCGGAATTGGCTAACTCAGTCTGTTCATTGAACAGGAAACCATATCAGCTTAAACATTTTGATGTGAAAACTGAAATTCAGTCTCATGAATGAGTCGCCGCGCGGAGTATCCGCGTGGTCTACAGCGCCTTGCCACGGTTCGCTCGGCTCCCGCCGTCGGAGGTTCGAATCCTACCTCGGGCATGGGTGTGTGTGTTGTCTTTAGCGTAAGTTAATTTAAGTTAGATTAACTAGTGTGTCAGCCTAGGGACCGATGACCTCAGCAGCTTGGTTTTATAGGAACTTACGACTACCACCACCTCATGACTGTGTCACATACGCTCCAGGAGTAAGTCATTAATACCTACAATGCTAGAGCAACAGGAAAGTTTTCAAAAATGTTCACTTTCACGGTAGCAAATTCTCACGAAGGAAAATGATATTGTCTCTATGAAGTCTGCACAATTTCAGAAATGGATGATTTAATAAGTAGGACATGACCAACTACACACCAACAAATAATTAATATAGAGTAATAAAATTTCGGGAATACATTTCGCCAGGTAACATATGAAAGTGATTAACAATGCTAGATCACAAGTTAATGTAAGCGCGAGGCAAGCCATAGCAAATGTGAAATACTGGTACACTAATAGCCGGTGTAACCAGCATGAATGTTGAATGCAAGATGCAAACGTGCATTCATTGTGTTGTACAGGTGCCGGTTGTCAGTTTGTGGGATGGTGTTCCATGCATGTTGCTCTTCGTCGGTTAATACAGTGACGGTTAATGCTGTTTGTGGACGACGCTGGAGCTATCGTCCGATGATATCTCGCATGTGCTCAGCTGGAGACAGCAAGCCAAGACAACGTGTCGACATTCTGTAGACCATGTTCGGGTCCCCACAGCGGTATGTGGGCGAGCTTTATCCTGTTGGAAAACAGCTCCTGGAATGCTGTTCATGAATGGCAGCACAACAGGTCGAATCACCACACTGATGTACAGATTTGCAGTTACGGTGCGTGGGATAACCATAATACAGGGCTACTACAAATGATTGAAGGGATTTCACAGCTCTACAATAACTTTATTATTTGAGATATTTTGACAATGCTTTGCACACACATACAAAAACTCAAAAAGTTTTTTTAGGCATTCACAAATGTTCAATATGTACCCCTTTAGTGATTCGGCAGACATCAAGCCGATAATCAAGTTCCTCCCACACTCAGCGCAGCATGTCCCCATCAATGAGTTCGAAAGCATCGTTGATGCGAGCTCGCAGTTCTGGCACGTTTCTTGGTAGAGGAGGTTTAAACACTGAATCTTTCACATAACCCCACAGAAAGAAATCGCATGGGGTTAAGTCGGGAGAGCGTGGAGGCCATGACATGAATTGCTGATCATGATCTCCACCACGACCGATCCATCGGTTTTCCAATCTCCTGTTTAAGAAATGCTTCTGCTTTAGCCTTTTCCGTAAGATTTTCCAAACCGTCGGCTGTGGTACGTTTAGCTCCCTGCTTGCTTTATTCGTCGACTTCCGCGGCTACGCGTGAAACTTGCCCGCACGCGTTCAACCGTTTTTTCACTCACTGCAGGCCGACCCGTTGATTTCCCCTTACAGAGGCGTCCAGAAGCTTTAAACTGCGCATACCACCGCTGAATGGAGTTAGCAGTTGGTGGATCTTTGTTGAACTTCGTCCTGAAGTGTCGTTGCATTGTTATGACTGACTGACGTGAGTGCATTTCAAGCACGACATACGCTTTCTCGGCTCCTGTCGCCATTTTGTCTCACTGCGCTCTCGAGCGCTCTGGCGGCAGAAACCTGAAGTGCGGCTTCAGCCGAACAAAACTTTATGAGTTTTTCTACGTATCTGTAGTGTGTCGCGACCATATGTCAATGAATGGAGCTACAGTGAATTTATGAAATCGCTTCAATCATTTGTAATAACCCTGTAGTGTTCCTATTGCCATATGAGTTCGCATACCTGACCACATTTCCAGGAGTAGGTCCAGTATCTCTAGCACGCCGACAGGGTGGTTGCAGGTCCTCTACTTACCTAGTAACTATCACACCTTTCATCAGAAAATACAACAAACCTCCGCCCTGCCCTCCACTGAAGTCGCAAATAGTGGTGGCTTGTGGTCAATGGAATGCACGCTACAAGGCGTCTGGCTCGCAGCTGTCCTTGAAGTAGCCGGCCGCTGTGCCCGAGCGGTTCTCGGCGCTTCCGTCTGTAACCGCCCTACAGCTACGGTTGCAGGTTCGAATCCTACCTCGGGCATGGATGTGTGTGCTGTCCTTAGGTTAGTTAGGTTTAAGTAGTTCTAAGTTCTAGGGGACTGATGACCTCAGACGTTAAGTCCCATAGTGCTCAGAGCCATTTGAACCATTTTTTTTGTCCTTGAAGTAATCGATTGTAACAGTTCGTTGTGTCACTGTGGTGACAACTGCTGCTGCAGAAGCAATGCGACGCGCCACAGCCAGACGTCGAACAATTTGGTCTTCCCTCTCGGCAGTGCCACATGGCCATCCAGAGCCCGGTCTCCTTGCGACCGTACATTCTCCTCATCACCGCTGCCAGCACTCGTGCACAGTGTTTTGCAGTATCGCAGAAGGAACATCCAGCTTGTCTTAGCCCTGTTACACGACCTCGTTCAGACTCGGTGAAGTGTTGATAGTGGCATCTTTGTCGTCTTAAAGGCATTATTGACTAACATTAACACACCACGTCCGGTCTGAAGGGTAACAAATACTCACAACCGTTACGGCAAGTATTTCAAACAAACCTGATTTCCATCCTTATAGTGTCGCTACTAGCGCCAGTCTTATGCGACTGGCGCGAAATTTAAATAGACATTATCTTTCAAATGTAGAAATGCGCCTACCAACTTTAGTTTTATCGCATAGCTCCTACTTGTTGTTGCAGTTTTTTCCGTGAGTGTGTGTTGCTGTTTCTGTCAGCACCAAACTATACGTTGGCTCTCACCACTGGACCGACCTAGCAGCTTCATTGTACGCTGATTGACTACCAGCGACTTTAATATACACTACCGGACATTAAAATTGCTACAACGCGAAGATGACGTGATACAGACGCGAAAGGAAGAAGATGCTGTGATATGCAAATGATCAGATTTTCAGAGCATTCACACAAGGTTGGCGCCGGTGGCGACACCTACAACGTGCTGACATGAGGAAAGTTTCCAACCAATTTCTAATACACAAACAGCAGTTGACCGGCGTTGCCTGGTGAAACGTTGTTGTGATGCCTCGTGTAAGGAGGAGAAATGCGTACCATCACGTTTCTGACTTTGATAAAGGTCGGATTGTAACCTATCGCGATTGCGGCTTATCGTATCGCGACATTGCTGCTCGCGTTGGTCGAGATCCAATGACTGTTAGCAGAATATGGAATCGGTGGGTTCTGGAGGGTAATACGGAACGCCATGGTGGATCCCAACGGCCTCGTATCACTAGCAGTCGAGATGACAGGCATCTTATCCGCATGGCTGTAACGGATGGTGCAGCCACGTCTCGATCCCTGAGTCAACAGATGGGGACGTTTCCAATACAACAACCATCTGCACGAAAAGTTCGACGACGTTTGCAGCAGCATGGACCATCAGCTCGGAGACCATGGCTGCGGTTACCCTTGACGCTGAACCACAGACAGGAGCGCCTGCGATGGTGTACTCAACGACGAACCTGGGTGCACGAATGGCAAAACGTCATTTTTTCGGAGGAATCGAGGTTCTGTTTACAGCATCATGATGGTCAGATCCGTGTTTGGCGACATCGCGATGAACGCACATTGGAAGCGTGTATTCGTCATCGCCATACTGGCGTATCACCCGGCGTGATGATATGGGGTGCCATTGGTTACACGTCTCGGTCACCTCTTGTTCGCTTTGACGGCACTTTGAACAGTGGACGTTACATTTCAGATGTGTTACTACCCGTGGCTCTCCCCTTCATTCTATCCTTGCGAAACCCTACATTTCAGCAGGATAATGCACGACCGCATGTTGCAGGTCCTGTACGGGCCTTTCTGGATACAGAAAATGTTCGACTGCTGCCCTGGCCAGCACATTCTCCAGATCTCTCACCAATTGAAAGCGTCTGGACAATGGTGGCCTAGCAACTGGCTCGTCACAATACGCCAGTCACTACTCTTGATGTGAAACTTCCTGGCAGATTAAAACTGTGTGCCCGACCGAGACTCGAACTCGGGACCTTTGCCTTTCGCGGGCAAGTGCTCTACCAACTGAGCTACCGAAGCACGACTCACGCCCGGTACTCACAGCTTTACTTCTGCCAGTACCTCGTCTCCTACCTTCCAAACTTTACAGAAGCTCTCCTGCGAACCTGCCAGGAAGTTTCATATCAGCGCACACTCCGCTGCAGAGTGAAAATCTCATTCTGGAAACATCCCCCAGGCTGTGGCTAAGCCATGTCTCCGCAATATCCTTTCTTTCAGGAGTGCTGGTTCTGCAAGGTTCGCAGGAGAGCTTCTGTAAAGTTTGGAAGGTAGGAGACGAGGTACTGGCAGAAGTAAAGCTGTGAGTACCGGGCGTGAGTCGTGCTCGGTAGCTCAGTTGGTAGAGCACTTGCCCGCGAAAGGCAAAGGTCCCGAGTTCGAGTCTCGGTCGGGCACACAGTTTTAATCTGCCAGGAAGTTTCATATCAGCGCACACTCCGCTGCAGAGTGAAAATCTCATTCTGGACTACTCTTGATGAACTGTGGTATCATGTTGAAGCTGTATGGGCAACTGTACCTGTACACGCCATCCTAGCTCTGTTTGACTCAATGCGCAGGCGTATCAAGGCCGTTATTACGGCCAGAGGTGGTTGTTCTGGGTACTGATTTCTCAGGATCTATGCACCCAAATTGCGTGAAAATGTAATCACATGTCAGTTCTAGTATAATATATTTGTCCAATGAATACACGTTTATCATCTGCATTTCTTCTTGGTGTAGCAGTTTTAATGGGCAGTAGTGTGGAAATACGCCTACCAACTTTCGTTTTACCGCATAATTGCTTCTTGTTGGGCTGTTTTTTCCGTGAGTGTGTGTTACTGTCTGTGTCAGCACCAAACTATCCGTTGGCTCTGATCACTGGACCGACCCAGCAGCTTCACTGTACGTTGATTGACTGGTAACGCCTTTAATATACTGTTCTGTATTTTATGTAGCGCATTAGCTGTATTACTAGACTGTGCCGAATTTGTGGTTTTGTGGCGCCTACACTACAGCGCCACAGCTTCACGGGGGGATACGGCGCGCCTCCAGGGGCCTCCCCTGTTCCACAGGGTGTTGGTGGCGCCGGCGTCCCGGAGCCCCGCAGCCGCTGGATCGATACGCGCTGTTACACCCTCGGCGCCGCTGCCCGCATCCTGTCAACGCGTGTCGCAGCCTCCGGCGCACCCTCGTGATATAAAAACGTCAACGAACAGGAGTGTCTTTCCGATTACGGCATGAAGGAGATTTCCTGCTTAAATACGAAAGGCAATATACACTACTGGCCATTAAAATTGCTACACCAAGAAGAAAGGCAGGTGATAAACGGGTATTCATGGGACAAATATATTACACTAGAACTGACATGCGATTACATTTTCACCCAATTTGGGTGCATAGATCCTGAGAAATCAGTACCCAGAAAAACCACCTCTGGCCGTAATAACGGCCTTGATACGCCTGCGCATTGAGTCAAACAGAGCTAGGATGGCGTTTACAGGTACAGCTGCACATGCAGTTTCAACACGATACCACAGATCATCAAGAGTAGTGACCGGCGTATTGTGACGAGCCAGTTGCTCAGCCACCATTGACCAAACGCTTTCAATTGGTGAGAGATCTGGAGAATGTGCTGGCCAGGGCAGCAGTCGAACATTTTCTGTATCCATAAAGGCCCGTACAGGACCTGCAACATGCGGTCGTGCATTATCCTGCTGAAATGTAGAGTTTCGCAAGGATAGAATGAAGGGTAGAACCACGGGTCGTAACACATCTGAAATGTAACGTCCACTGTTCAAAGTGCCGTGAATGCGAACAAGAGGTGACCGAGACGTATAACCAATGGCATCCCATATCATCACGACGGGTGATACGCCACTATGGCGATGACGAATACACGCTTCCAATGTGCGTTCACCGCGATGTCGCCAAACAGAACCTGGATTCATCTGAAAAAATGACGTTTCGTGCACCCAGGTTCGTCGTTGAGTACACCATCGCAAGCGCTGCTGTCTGTGGTTCAGCGTCAAGGGTAACCGAAGCCATGGTCTCCAAGCTGATAGTCGATGCTGCTGCAAACGACGTAGATCTGTTCGTGCACATGCTTCTTGTCTTTCAAACGTCCCCATCCGTTGACTCAGGGACCGAGACGTGGCGGCACGATCCGTTACAGCCATGCGGATAAGATGCCTGTCATGTCGACTGCTAGTGATACGAGGCTGTTGGGATCCAGCACGGCGTTCCGTATTACCCTCCTGAACCCACCGATTCCATATTCTGCTAACAGCCATTGGATCTCGACCAACGCGAGCAGCAATGTCACGATACGATAAACCGCAATCGCGATAGGCTACAATGCGACCTTTATCAAAGTCGGAAACGTAATGGTACCCATTTCTCCTTCTTACACGAGGCATCACAACAACGTTTTAGCAGGCAACGCCGCTCAACTGCTGTTTGTGTATTAGAAATCGGTTGGAAGCTTTCCTCAAGTCAGCACGTTGTAGGTGTCGCCACGGGCGCCAACCTTGTGTGAATGCTCTGAAAAGCTAATCATTTGCATATCATAGCATCTTCTTGCTGTCGGTTAAATGTCGCGTCTGTAGTACGTCATCTTCGTGGTGTAGCAATTTTAATGGCCGGTAGTGTACTTCCAGACAAAAAATTAAAGTAGAATCCGCAATATCGCCGTTTGTACTATTTGAAGTTTACGACGATGAAAAAGAAACTGAACAACAGCTTTGAACATAATAAATTGTCGTTTTGGGGACTGTAGCCTTTTACGTAATAATTAGATTTTCGTTAACCTAACGACGATCACCAGTTTTACGAGAGTCGTTCAATAAGTAATGGTCCACATAATACAGAAAGAAAAACAAAAGACATTAATATACATAGACGAACGTCCTTGTTAGTGCTTAACATTTGGCATTTGTTTTGTGCACCGGTGAGCGAACCGTTCTGGCAATTGGCAGAGCCGTAGTACAACGTCAAAATGGCGTCTACATAGGACTCACGTTACAAGCAGCATGCTGCTATTGAATTCTTGTGTGCAGGAAAGGGAACTGTGGTAAACATCTATAAACGTTTGTGTGCAGTGCATGGCGTTTCTACAGTTGATAAGAGTACAGTTGGGCGATGTGTAAACAAAGTTACAGCCTCAAAGAATGCAGAAACAGAGCTCCATGATCAGCCACGCTCGTGACGTCCTGTCGTAGACACTATTCCAGACATGCTGAATCGTGTGGATGCCATTAATCACAACTGGACAATTGGCACTACAGTTGTTGTTCAGCATTAGAACAGTGTCTGCGATGATCGAGACACATCGCCAAATTCGGTTGGACATCATTGCCTCATCCAGACTACAGGCCAGGCCTGGAACCATCGGACTTCATCACTTTGGGCCGCTTAAAGATTCTCTGCAAGGAACCCACTTTGAATATGACAAAAGTGTCAGTCATGCAGTGGAAACATGATTACGCTTACAGAACAAGAGCTTTTACCAGCAGGGAATGCATGCTCTTCCACAACGTTGACGTACGGCCATAGAAAGTGAAGGAGACTACGTAAAAAAATAGAACATGGACAAGACATGTTGACATATATTGTCTCCGAATTCTGGTTCTTAGATAGATATGTTCTGAGAAAAATAATGTGTTGCATTCATCTACATCTACAACTACATTTATACTCTGCAAGCCACCCAACGGTGTGTGGCGGAGGGCACTTTACGTGCCACCGTCATTACCTCCCTTTCCTGTTCCAGTCGCGTATGGTTCGCGGGGAGAACGACTGCCGGAAAGCCTCCGGGCGGGCTCGAATCTCTCTAATTTTACATTCGTGATCTCCTCGGGAGGTATAAGTAGGGGGAAGCAATATATTCGATACCTCATACAGAAGCGCACCCTCTCGAAACCTGGACAGCAAGCTTCACTGCGATGCAGAGCGCCTCTCTTGCAGAGTCTGCCACTTGAGTTTGCTAAACATCTCCGTAACGCTATCACGCCTACCAAATAAACCCGTGACGAAACGCGCCGCTCTTCTTTGGATCTTCTCTGTCTCCTCCGTCAACCCGATCTGGTAAGGATCCCACAATGATGAGCAGTACTCAAGTATAGGTCGAACGGGTGTTTTGTAAGCCACCTCCTTTGTTGATGGACTACATTTTCTAAGGACTCTTCCAATGAATCCCAGCCTGGTACCCGCCTTACCAACAATTAATTTTATATGATCATTCCACTTCAAATCGTTCCGCACTCCCAGATATTTTACAGAAGTAACTGCTACCAGTGTTTGTTCCGCTATCAAATAATCATACAATAAAGGATCCTTCTTTCTATGTATTCACAATACTTTACATTTGTCTATGTTAAGGGTTAATTGCCACTCCCTGCACCAAGTGCCTATCCGCTGCAGATCTTCCTGCATTTCACTACAATTTTCTAATGCTGCAACTTCTCTGTATACCACAGCATCATCCGCGAAAGGCCGCATGGAACTTGCGACACTTTCTACTTATCGAACGACCATCGTACTTACACCACTTGCAATATCAGTTGTGATCCCCAGTCAAGAGACAGGGCGATGGAGGCAGGACAGGGTGGGGATAAAGATTGATGAGCGGCAAAATTTAGTAACGGGGCGTCCCGTAACTACGCGAGGAGGATATGTTCGGCAATATATCACCAATATTCAAAGTGGCAGAAGGAAGGGGGCACAATGAAAATATCAAGTCAGATTTTTGTTTCAGAGTATACAGGGCGTTACAAAAAGGTACGGCCAAAATTTCAGGAAAAATTCCTCACACACAAGTAAAGAAAATATGTTATGTGGACATGTGTCCGGAAACGCTTAATTTCCATGTCAGAGCTCATTTTAGTTTCGTCAGTATGTACTGTACTTCCTCAATTCACCACCAGTTGGCCCAATTGAAGGAAGGTAATGTTGACTTCGGTGCTTGTGTTGACATGCGACTCATTGCTCTACAGTACTACCATCAACCACATCAATACGCAGCATCAACAGGTTAGTGTTGATCACGAACGTGGTTTTGCAGTCAGTGCAATGTTTAAAAATGCGGAGTTGGCAGATGCCCATTTGATGTATGGATTAGCACGGGGCAATAGCCGTGGAGCGGTACGTTTGTATCGCGACAGATTTCCAGAACGAAGGTGTCCCGACAGGAAGACGTTCGAAGCAATTGATCGGCGTCTTAGGGAGCACGGAACATTCCAGCCTATGACTCGCGACTGGGGAAGACCTAGAACGACGAGGACACCTGCAATGGACGAGGCAATTTTTCGTGCAGTTGACGATAACCCTAATGTCAGCGTCAGAGAAGTTGCTGCTGTACAAGGTAACGCTGACCATGTCACTGTATGGAGAGTGCTACGGGAGAACCAGTTGTTTCCGTACCATGTACAGCGTGTGCAGGCACTATCAGCAGCTGATTGGCCTCCACGGGTGCACTTCTGCGAATGGTTCATCCAACAATGTGTCAATCCTCATTTCAGTGCAAATGTTCTCTTTACGGATGAGGCTTCATTCCAATGTGATCAAATTGTAAATTTTCACAATCAACATGTGTGAGCTGACGAGAATCCGCACGCAATTGTGCAATCACGTCATCAACACAGATTTTCTGTGAACGTTTGGGCAGGCATTGTTGGTGATGTCTTGATTGGGCCCCATGTACTTCCACCTACGCTCAATGGAGCACGTTATCATGATTTCATACGGGATACTCTACCTGTGCTGCTAGAACATGTGCCTTTACAAGTACGACACAACATGTGGTTCATGCACCATGGAGCTCCTGCACATTTCAGTCGAAGTGTTCGTACGCTTCTCAACAGCAGATTCGGTGACCGATGGACTGGTAGAGGCGGACCAATTCCATGGCCTCCACGCTCTCCTGACCTCAACCCTCTTGACTTTCATTTATGGGGGCATTTGAAAGCTCTTGTCTACGCAACCCCGGTACCAAATGTAGAGACTCTTCGTGCTCTTATTGTGGACGGCTGTGACACAATACGCCATTCTCCAGGGCTGCATCAGCGCATCAGGGATTCCATGCGACGGAGGGTGGATGCATGTATCCTCGCTAACGGAGGACATTTTGAACATTTCCTGTAACAAAGTGTTTGAAGTCACGCTGGTACGTTCTGTTGCTGTATGTTTCCACTTCATAATTAATGTGATTTGAAGAGACGCAATAAAATGGGCTCTAACATGGAAAGTAAGCGTTTCCGGACACATGTCCACACAACATATTATCTTTCTTTGTGTGTGAGGAATGTTTCCTGAAAGTTTGGCCGTACCTTTTTGTAACACCCTGTATGCCAGGGGAGTTCTGTCAGTAATGCAACAGATTTTTTTCTCGGCCAATTTCCGTTGAAAAAAGCGGAATTTGTTGTGAGACAACGTGGAAGATACCCCCTTCAGTCCCTGTTGTTTCATGATGCTATAGGTAGCCTTCAAGATGTCCGTAACGGAGGTGCGTTCCAAGCAGAGAGCTGTCGTCGAGTTTCTTTTGGCGGAAAAACAGAACATCGCAGATATTCACAGTCTACGGAGACCTGGTAGCGAACAAAAGCACGGTGAGTCCTTGCGCGTCTGTCATAATCGCAACAAGATCGCTCAAATCCATCCAGTCCCCAGCGTGTCGGCCGGCCGCACACAGTTGTGACTCCTGCACTGTTGGAACGTGCGGACACTCTCATTCGAGGTGATGGACGGAACACAATCAACCACCTCGCTGCTCAACTGTATGTCTCTGTTGGTAGTGCTGGCACACTCGTCTACCAGTTGGGATACTCAGATGTTCCTCGTCGCCTAATGTAAGACGAACAACGAAGGGCCATCTGGGCGAAATTTTTTGCGCGTTACGAGGCTAAACGTGAAATTTTTTTGTCGAACACCGTCACAGACGATGAAACATGGGTTCATCATTTCGATCCCCGAAACAAAACGGCAATCCACGAAGTGGCGCCCCACTACCTCTCCTCCGAAGAATAAGTTCAAAGCCGCGCCCTCAGCCGGCAAATTCATGGTGACGGTCTTGTAGGACTCTTAAGGGGCCCTTGTGTTTGACGTCCTCCCTCATGGTGCGACGAACAACTCTAAAGTGTTTTGTGCTACAGTCAGGAAATTTAAAAACCACTCCAGCATGTTCTTCGCCACAAATGTGGAGGTATACAGACCCTCCCAGTAAAGTAGCGTAAGGACGTCACAGTTATAAAGAATAACATTTTGTTTTAAAAAATTAATCCCGAGCACAGACAAAGTCAATTGACACATAGATTGTGATTAAAAATAGGAATTTGTAGCCGAAAGTGTGGGGAATAATATGGTCTATTGGATTCCTGAATAAAACCAAGCTGCTTTCGGAAAAAAATGTGTTGCATTACTTATTGAACGCTCCTCCTACATTATTATAAAGGATAACGTTTTGGTTTATAAAGTTAATCCCGAGCATAGACAATATTAAAGTTCCCACCAGTCCTTATGGCACCTCTAGATTGAACGTACGCATGCCCAGGATTCCCCGATTTGAAACAAGTTCCTCCCAAATGTCAGATTTCATTCGGGGAGTGAGCCAGTGGTGATATTCTGCAACGCATGAGGATCCGATGTTGTCGCGATCAACATTACTTTGTAACAAATTTTTAAAGTGCTTATGTTACGCGGCACGCCGATAAGTCGAAAAACAGATGCGAGAAAAAAGTTAACCTTTTGTGGAAGAAAGTTAAGCTATAGTTCATCGACAAGAATTATCTTAGTGATCATGTAAATCAATAGACTGAAAAGCTGTATAATCGTATGGTTCCAAAGAATGTCCAAAAAATGGCTCTCATCTGCAAAGTAAGTAAACTTCGTTGGCATGCTCGTAATATATCAATAAAACGTCAATTTTTAGGGATCGGTCAAAATGGTTAATACTAGTTTCGTGGAGCGTTTTAATGCCTCCGTTAGTCAGTTCGAATGCTACTCTTGGTTGGCATATTTTAAATAAAGTGTTTTTAATCAAGTGCTCTAAACACTGTTAAATACTTGTTCTAAACAAGACATATTTTTGTTAAAATGTTTTAATCAATGTTCAAAATAAATGAAAACTTTCTAATTTTTAGTGGTTTTTATTCGCCCACGGTGCAAACGTCAGGTGAGGAAGTGGGAAGGTCCCATCACATCACACCAAATCTTACCGAGAGGGTAGAAGGAGTAAAAATGCGGAAAAGAACCCTCAGGTAACTAATAGAAGTCCCCTTACATGGAAGAGGGAGGGTGAAGAGAACGAACGACAATTTACTACAAAATAAATGGCCATATCATTGAAAAACATTATTAACTATCAAACATATAACGCTAATACTTCATAATAGGTGCCTAATACCTACAATACGCTGTGTGCAGACAACAATTCGATACCAAAATGAAATGTTTCCTCTGCACCTGACTGTACGCTGATATGTAACTCCCAGGAAGATTAAAATTATGTGCCGGCCGAAGTGGCCGAGCGGTTCTAGGCGCTTCAGTCTGGAACCGCGCGACCGCTACGGTCGCAGGTTCGAATCCTGCCTCGGGCATGGATGTGTGTGATGTCCTTAGGTTAGTCAGGTTTAAGTAGTTCTAAGTTCTAGGGGACTGATGACCTAAGATGTGAAGTCCCATAGTGCTCAGAGCCATTTGAACCATTGTAACTGTGTGCCAGACAGATACTCGAACTCGGTACCTTTGGCTTTCGCAGGCAAGATCTCTACCGACTGAAGTATCCAAGTAAGATTCACGAGCTGTCCTCACAGTTTTACTTCTTCCAGTACCTCGTCTTCTACATTCCTAACTTCACAGGAGCTCTCCTCTGAAACTTGGAAAACTAACACTACAGCCTCGGGAATGTTTCCAGAATGAAATTTTCATTCTGCAGCCGTTCTAATCTGCCAGGAAGTTTCATATCAGCACAAAGTCCTCTGCAGAGTGAGCTAATCTTGCAACTTTAGCAGGAGAGTTTCTGTGAAGTTAGGAAGGTAGGAGACGAGGTACTGGTGGAAGTAAAGGTGTAAGGAAGGGTCGTGAGTCGCGCTTCGTAAGCAATCGAGCCGAAGAGATCGTGCGGCGAGGACGTGCTGTTTAGGTCCTTCCCGCGAGAAGCAGCGTAGAAGAAGCGGCGGTGTATTGATTTAGCAGCGGAGAGTACAGAGTACACAGACGACTTTCACATGCCTAGCTCGCTACGAAAATCGACTGTGAAGTGCACATTTTAAAATCGATTTGTCCTACCAAAATCGCTTGAAATTGAACGTTTTTGGGAGACGTGGACAAACTCGATCCTCACGAACTGATTGGCATTCATCTTTCAATAGCAGCAAATGTCCTATATGTAAATCTTTAAAAAAATGGTTCAAATCGCTCTAAGCACTATGGCATTTAACATCTGATGTATCAGTCCCCTAGACTTAGAACTACTTAAACCTAACCTAAGGACGTCACACACATCCATGCCCGAGGCAGGTTTGGAACTTCCGACCGTAGCAGCAGCGCCGTCCCGGACTGATGCGCCTAGAACAGCTCGGCCACAGCGGCCGGTTAAACCTCATCAGTGACGGTTGCTGCGACCGATTCATTCAGTCGGCAGGCGGGTCTTAAAAGCTCATTCACTCCGATGGCAATGTAGGGAATGTCCTGATGAAGCCAGCTTGCATTGGTAGAAGAATGGTGCGTGTTTTCGAACTAACGTTTGAGGTAACGGCACAAGTCGAGTCGCCGGCACTGCAGCAGTGCGGGACGGTTCTCGCCCATATGGAAGAAAAGTGGATGAGCTTTGAGACACAGCCTGTTGACAATAGTGTACGTCAAGTCAGAATCGATGTCTACAAACGCGGCTCCTCTTAGGTATACATTTGTGGCTGCCGTGCAATCGTTATGTGTGAGACGGCAGCCTCGCGCATGCTCCGGTTGTGGTAACGAAGGTCAGTTGCGATCAGAATGCCTACAACGACGAAATGCACAACTGGCGATGGAAGAAAGCCTTGAATCGCAACGATCTCAAGCATGGCCCACCCAAAACGTCGTGGCGGCGCGATGAACTAAGGCACCGCTACCCGCTACACAAGCGCCTGGCGGTGAACGACGGCAGACAGCAGCGCTGTAGGATGGACCGGTAGCGAACCAGCCGGTGAGAACGGTGGAAGACGCTCCAAGGTCACGCTGCCTCGGTGCGTGTTGATCCCATACGAACGGAAGGAATGGATGTGTCCACGGAGGTCACGCACGAGATAGGAAGAGATTAAGAAATGGGCGCAGTCTCAAACAACTGATGTGGAGGAAGGACGCACGCCTCGGCACCAACAAAAGAAACGCGAGAAACAATGTATCGCGCCCCCTGGTGCCTGTGACAGGCCGCCCATATCGAGAAAAGGCCAGACCAATAGCATAAACGCAGCCCAGCACTCCGGCGACGGGTCTAGGACATGCAAACGAACAGCCACCCATACAGGAAAAGACGATCTGAGGTCACTATGGCGGTAAAGGCAGTGGTGCAACGCCCATGGACGTGGGTACAGCGCGACAACCCTAACCACACGGCGGTCCGGATCAACAAGTTCTGACCCTGCACCGAGCCACCCCTGGCCACAACCCTGTGAATTGAGAAGATGATGTTGAGTATGACAACTAGGGTGCAGGAACGACGGACATACCGACGGCAACGCGTGATGCGGACGAGAGCAAAGATACCATGGACAGCATGATACAGGAAGATGCAAGTGAAACAGTCGCCGACTCCTGAAGAGAACGGCGAGTTCAGCAACAGAATATTTAGCGGAGTTGTGCAGAACGAACCCCCAACAAGTGTGTCGAATAGCGATCGCAAACATCACTAAAAGCAGCAATGAGCATAAACTGTAGCTTACGAGTGACATGTTACGGGCAACAAATGCCAATATCGCCTTGTTACAGGAGATAAGCGAGGCGCACCTCCGCTCGTTGCGCGCTTGTCACGCTCGTAACAACCCAAGTACCGCCGAAGAGCTGGCACTGCAATCCTAGCTAAAGAGGATATCGAACTTTTTAGCTTCGGAGAGAGGAGCAGCACTTACGCTCGTCGACGTCCGGATTATCAATGTGTACGTCCTTCTGCCACCGGTTACAGATGAGCCCGATCGGAATTTTTTCGGACTGTGATATTGCCCCTCTTCGTGGGTGGGTACAATCATATAGTCCTTGGAGGTCATTTCAATTGCCTAGTGTCAGTACGAGTTACCACATGTGTTCAGAAGTAAGCACCACCGTGTTTGACATGGCCTTATTAGACACATGGGCCTGCCTACACGGGAACGCGCCGGGGTTCCCGTTGATCTACGGATATGTCAGCGAGTCGTCCGGGCCGCATATACACGTCACGCGAGCTACGTACCAGATTCCGGCAGTCGAAATACTGGCCGACGGTCTTTTCAAACCATTTGGAATATATCTGCACCGTTATCCTGGCGCGACAGGCAACTTATCGAGGCAGGGAGTTGTGGAAACTGAATGTAGCCGTTCTGAAGAATCAGGGTTGCTGTGCAGTAGTCGCCGATGAAATGTTTACGACGCAAACATGCATTTCAGCCGGTACTTCTGTGGCGAATACAATGCGCCAAACCGGCTTTGAAGTGGACGCTGATGAACTACTGCCGATACAGAATGCGATGGTACAACAACACGGTGGAATTTTACTTTAGTATCCTCCGTGGTCTGTGTCACAGTGCTGTAGAAATCAACCGTGTCAAAGCCTACCCGCTGCAACTCATGCGCCGAAAGATGGATGGTACAGTTATTAGAGCACTGATGCAGCTACATTTACAAACCAGTTTATTTTAATTTTTTTTACCGACTAGAGACGTTTAAATAAAAATTCGCCCCTGGAATAGGAGTTGTCCTGGAGAGATGATTTTAGGTTGCATTTAAGGCTTGTTTTGATGCATGTCCGACGTGTTATATTGTTGCACAAATGATTGAAATGTATGGTTGCTGTATACGCTGAGGTGACAAAGGTCATGAGATATCTCTTAATATCGAGCGGACTTCCTTTTGTCTCACCTGTTACCAACTGTTCGTCTAAAATTGCGAGCCATATATTTGTGACTATTACAGCGCCATCTATCACAAAGAGAAAAAGTGGTCCTACTAAAACAGCTCATGAATCTCAGAAATGCTGCATATCGAGCATACAAGATACACCCTACACCTGAAAATCACGCTGAATACAAGCAGAAACGAAACAAAGTCAGTCAAGCGGTGAGAAACGCTAAGCTCAGACATGCCCCTACATTAGCTGACAATAGATGTAGACCAGCTATCCTGTGGAAAAATCTCCTTAGTCTCGGTTTACGCAAAATAAAAGTTGCAGAAAATCCCATGGTCCCAGCTGAAGAACTAAACCGATTCTTCACATTACCTGCAACCAAAATTGATCCGCAAAAAAAAAAAACAGAGAATCATTGATTACTTCATGGGGATGAACGACTGTAGCAAAGAAAAATTCTATCTACAGCACGTCACTTGCAGTACTGTCAAGAAAGCCACAATGCGGATTAGATCAGCATCTACTGGGCATGATGGTATCACTATCCAGATGGTAAAACTTATTATTGACCAACTACTGCCCTCTACAACAGACATTTTCAACGATTCATTAATCACAAGTGTTTTCCCTGAGGCCTGGAAAGTGGGACAAATTAAGCCACTGCCTAAAAAGGACATCGCCACAGCACACTATGACTACCGCCCCATCTGCCTTCTTCCTGCACTATCAAAGGCCTTAGAATACATAGTTCATGACCAGCTCACCAACTACCTAACTACTAACAACCTACTAGACGAATACCAATCAGGTTTCCGTAATCATCGAAGCACAACGTCCGCTCTGATAAAGGTGACAGATGACCTGAAACTTGCCATGAACAGACAAGAAGCGACTATCATTTGCTTCTTAGATTTCAGCAAAGCATTTGATACTGTCGACTTCGACATCTTTCTAGCCAAACTTAGCGGTCTAAATTTCTCACCAAGCGCAGTGCAATGGTTTCGCTCATACATGACGTCTCGTCAGCAACGCGTCCTGTCTGGGAATATAAAATCACAATGGCGGCAGGTAGTGTCAGGCGTTCCCCAAGGCTCAGTATTAGGTCCTATACTCTTATCTCTTTATGTCAATGATGTGTCATCGGTCCTGACCTATTGCAAATACTATATGTATGCTGATGACCTTCAGTTGTATCTAAGTGCGAAACCAAGCAATCTCAAGAAAGCTGTTGAAAATTTCAATACTGACCTCGATGCACTGTCAAAATGGGCACAGGACATAGGTCTAAAACTAAACCCATCTAAAACCCAAGCGGTACTTGTTGGCCACTCTATGCTCATTAACCCAAAACATCGGGAATCCGTACCACCTCTTATCCTAAATGGAACAAATATTAAATTCTCGCCCTCAGCAAAGAGTTTGGGAGTAATAATAGATGAAAATCTAAATTGGACAGAGCACGTAACTGCAGTGTGCAAAAAAGCATCAGCATCCCTTCATGTCCTACAAAAATATAAAAAACTCTTCCCTTTCGATCAGAAAAAGAAATTAGTACAAACGCTTATACTCCCAATCATTGACTACAGTGATATTATCCTACAACGCCTCTCTCAGGAAAATTCCCGACGTCTAGAACTGGTCACGAATGCCTGCGTCCGATATATCTGTGACGTTCGACTTTTTGATCACATTTCACCAGCATATGCAAAATTGTCCTGGCTGCGTGCAGACAAACGCAGAGATTTCCATACACTCTGTCTCATCTACTGCCTTATAAATGTACAATGTCCCTCATATCTCTCCTCGTCCCTAACACTCATGTCGGAACAACATGACAGAAACACACGTTCCCATCATAACAAAATCCTCTCCGTTCCACTGCATCGTTCGGTCACCTTCTCCAAGTCCTTTACAGTAGCGGGAACCCGACTCTGAAATAACCTCCCTCGTTATGTTAGAGAACTTAAAAACATGACCGGCTTCAAAAAACAGTTAATGACGTATCTACTCAAGCAACAGTAATGCCTTCCTCTGTACATGAGTGCACTTCACCGCATTAGTTCCCTCTTTCCCCCTCCTTAAACCTCCCTTACCCAAAACTCGCTATACTAGTAAACATCTACTTTACACACCAAGATATTAATGTACATCTGCACAAACCTTCATCACTATTGCCAATCTTCCTCATGTTTGCCATTATTATTTGATTTTTCTTACTGTTATTATTATTGCTTTCACCATAATCTGTATGTATAGCACCTGATGTAAAAATACTGCCAGCATTTACTTTATTAGGTCTTAGTCATGTTTATCATTATTATTTGATTTTTTGTTTTACTGTTATTATTATTGCTTTTATCATAATCTGTATTTATAGCAACTGTTGTAAAAATACTTCCGCATTTACTTTATTAGGTCTTAGTCACTACTCTTTATTCATATTGTCACTAGAGTAAGCCAATTTTCTCATTTAAACTATGTACATGATGTAACGCTGATCTGTGAAATGCTACATGTGTGGAACACTGGTCTGATGTAATAGAGGGCCTGATGGCCCTAATCTGATGAGGTTAAATAAATAAATAAATAAATATTTCTTTACGTACTACACGAATATGTAATGAAAATGGCGGTTTCTATAAAAAAAAAAAAAACGCAGCTGATATCCGTTTGACCCATGGCAGCACCATCTAGCGGGCCAACCATAGCATCATCTGGTTTCCCCCTTCAAGCTAGACGAGTTCCGTTTAATGCTTATTTCGTGAGACATTTGGCCCGATCACCCTATATATACACTCCTGGAAATGGAAAAAAGAACACATTGACACCGGTGTGTCAGACCCACCATACTTGCTCCGGACACTGCGAGAGGGCTGTACAAGCAATGATCACACGCACGGCACAGCGGACACACCAGGAACCGCGGTGTTGGCCGTCGAATGGTGCTAGCTGCGCAGCATTTGTGCACCGCCGCCGTCAGTGTCAGCCAGTTTGCCGTGGCATACGGAGCTCCATCGCAGTCTTTAACACTGGTAGCATGCCGCGACAGCGTGGACGTGAACCGTATGTGCAGTTGACGGACTTTGAGCGAGGACGTATAGTGGGCATGCGGGAGGCCGGGTGGACGTACCGCCGAATTGCTCAACACGTGGGGCGTGAGGTCTCCACAGTACATCGATGTTGTCGCCAGTGGTCGGCGGAAGGTGCACGTGCCCGTCGACCTGGGACCGGACCGCAGCGACGCACGGATGCACGCCAAGACCGTAGGATCCTACGCAGTGCCGTAGGGGACCGCACCGCCACTTCCCAGCAAATTAGGGACACTGTTGCTCCTGGGGTATCGGCGAGGACCATTCGCAACCGTCTCCATGAAGCTGGGCTACGGTCCCGCACACCGTTAGGCCGTCTTCCGCTCACGCCCCAACATCGTGCAGCCCCCCTCCAGTGGTGTCGCGACAGGCGTGAATGGAGGGACGAATGGAGACGTGTCGTCTTCAGCGATGAGAGTCGCTTCTGCCTTGGTGCCAATGATGGTCGTATGCGTGTTTGGCGCCGTGCAGGTGAGCGCCACAATCAGGACTGCATACGACCGAGGCACACAGGGCCAACACCCGGCATCATGGTGTGGGGAGCGATCTCCTACACTGGCCGTACACCACTGGTGATCGTCGGGGGGACACTGAATAGTGCACGGTACATCCAAACCGTCATCGAACCCATCGTTCTACCATTCCTAGACCGGCAAGGGAACGTGCTGTTCCAACAGGACAATGCACGTCCGCATGTATCCCGTGCCACCCAACGTGCTCTAGAAGGTGTAAGTCAACTACCCTGGCCAGCAAGATCTCCGGATCTGTCCCCCATTGAGCATGTTTGGGACTGGATGAAGCGTCGTCTCACGCGGTCTGCACGTCCAGCACGAACGCTGGTCCAACTGAGGCGCCAGGTGGAAATGGCATGGCAAGCCGTTCCACAGGACTACATCCAGCATCTCTACGATCGTCTCCATGGGAGAATAGCAGCCTGCATTGCTGCGAAAGGTGGATATACACTGTACTAGTGCCGACATTGTGCATGCTCTGTTGCCTGTGTCTATGTGCCTGTGGTTCTGTCAGTGTGATCATGTGATGTATCTGACCCCAGGAATGTGTCAATAAAGTTTCCCCTTCCTGGGACAATGAATGCACGGTGTTCTTATTTCAATTTCCAGGAGTGTATATATATACACAGGGTGAGTCACCTAACGTTACCGCTGGATATATTTCGTAAACCACATCAAATACTGACGAACCGGTTCAACAGACCGAACGTGAGGAGAGGGGCTAGTGTAATTGTTTAATACAATCATTACAAAAATGCACGGAAGTATGTTTTTTAACACAAACCTAGGTTTTTTTTAAATGGAACCACGTTAGTTTTGCTAGCACATCTGAACATATAAAGAAATACGTAATCAGTGCCGTTTGTTGCATTGTAAAATGTTAATTACATCCGGAGATATTGTAACCTAAAGTTGACGCTTGAAACCTCCGACGTTCAGTTGCGTGTTGTAACAAACACGGGCCACGGTCGGCGAGCAGCATCTGCAGGGACATGTTTACGATAACGACCGTGTTTACGAGTGTGGCCGTAGTGCACTGTTGTGGTTTGGTCTAGATGTCGCAGTGTCCGCATGTAGCGCTTGCTGCTACTGTTATTCTGCATTCGTCTGCGCACGCAGACCAACTGTAGTACACCGCGTTACCAGACGTCTGTGATAGTGTAGTGTTGTAGGAACTGTGACCATGGTGTATTCGAACTCTGAAAAGGCGGATATGATACTCATCTATGGCGAGTGTCGACGAAATGCAGCTGAAGCCCGCAGGGTGTATGCAGAACGGTACCCGGACAGAGAGCATCCAACGTGCCGCACATTGAAAAACATTTAGCGCCAACTGTTGTTGTTGTTGTTGTGGTCTTCAGTCCTGAGACTGGTTTGATGCAGCTCTCCATGCTACTCTATCCTGTGCAAGCTTTTTCATCTCCCAGTACCTACTGCAACTTACATCCTTCTGAATCTGCTTAGTGTATTCATCTCTTGGTCTCCCTCTACGATTTTTACCCTCCACGCTGCCCTCCAATACTAAATTGGTGATCCCTTGATGCCTCAGAACATGTCCTACCAACCGATCCCTTCTTCTGGTCAAGTTGTGCCACAAACGTCTCTTCTCCCCAATCCTATTCAATACTTCCTCATTAGTTATGTGATCTACCCATCTAATCTTCAGCATTCTTCTGTAGCACCACATTTCGAAAGCTTCTATTCTCTTCTTGTCTAAACTGTTTATAGTCCATGTTTCACTTCCATACATGGCTACACTCCATACGAATACTTTCAGAAATGACTTCCTGACACTTAAATCAATACTGGATGTTAACAAATTTCTCTTCTTCAGAAACGCTTTCCTTGCCATTGCCAGCCTACATTTTATATCCTCTCTACTTCGACCATCATCAGTTATTTTGCTCCCCAAATAGCAAAACTCCTTTACTACTTTAAGTGTCTCATTTCCTAATCTAATTCCCTCAGAATCAACCGACTTAATTCGACTACATTCCATTATCCTTGTTTTGCTTTTGTTGATGTTCATCTTATATCCTCCTTTGAAGACACTGTCCATTCCATTCAACTGCTCTTCCAAGTCCTTTGCTGTCTCTGACAGAATTACAATGTCATCGGCGAACCTCAAAGTTTTTATTTCTTCTCCATGAATTTTAATACCTACTCCGAATTTTTCTTTTGTTTCCTTTACTGCTTGCTCAATATACAGATTGAACAACATCGGGGAGAGGCTACAACCCTGTCTTACTCCCTTCCCAACCACTGCTTCCCTTTCATGTCCCTCGACTCTTATAACTGCCATCTGGTTTCTGTACAAATTGTAAATAGCCTTTCGCTCCCTTTATTTTACCCCTGCCACCTTTAGAATTTGAAAGAGAGTATTCCAGTCAACATTGTCAAAAGCTTTCTCTAAGTCTACAAATGCTAGAAACGTAGGTTTGCCTTTTCTTAATCTTTCTTCTAAGATAAGTCGTAAGGTCAGTATTGCCTCACGTGTTCCAGTGTTTCTACGGAATCCAAACTGATCTTCCCCGAGGTTGGCTTCTACTAGTTTTTCCATTCGTCTGTAAAGAATTCGTGTTAGTATTTTGCAGCTGTGACTTATTAAACTGATAGTTCGGTAATTTTCACATCTGTCAACACCTGCTTTCTTTGGGATTGGAATTATTATATTCTTCTTGAAGTCTGAGGTTATTTCGCCTGTTTCATACATCTTGCTCACCAGATGGTAGAGTTTTGTCAGGACTGGCTCTCCCACGGCCGTCAGTAGTTCCAATGGAATATTGTCTACTCCGGGGGCCTTGTTTCGACTCAGGTCTTTCAGTGCTCTGTCAAACTCTTCACGCAGTATCATATCTCCCATTTCATCTTCATCTACATCCTCTTCCATTTCCATAATATTGTCCTCAAGTACATCGCCCTTGTATAGACCCTCTATATACTCCTTCCACCTTTCTGCTTTCCCTTCTTTGCTTAGAACTGGGTTTCCATCTGAGCTCTTGATATCCATATAAGTGGCTCTCTTTTCTCCAAAGGTCTCTTTAATTTTCCTGTAGGCAGTATCTATCTTGCCCCTAGTGAGATAAGCCTCTATATCCTTACATTTGTCCTCTAGCCATCCCTGCTTAGCCATTTTGCACTTCCTGTCGATCTCATTTTTGAGACGTGTGCATTCTTTTTTGCCTGCTTCATTTACTCCATTTTTATATTTTCTCCTTTCATCAATTAAATTCAATATTTCTTCTGTTACCCAAGGATTTCTACTAGCCCTCGTCTTTTTACCTACGTGGTCCTCTGCTGCCTTCACTACTTCATCCCTCAGAGCTACCCATTCTTCTTGTACTGTATTTATTTCCCCCATTCCTGTCAATTGCTCCCTTATGCTCTCCCTGAATCTCTGTACAACCTCTGGTTCTTTTAGTTTATCCAAGTCCCATCTCCTTAAATTACCACCATTTTGCAGTTTCTTCAGTTTTAATCTACAGGTCATAACCAATAGATTGTGGTCAGAGTCCACATCTGCCCCTGGAAATGTCTTACAATTTAAAACCTGGTTCCTAAATCTCTGTCTTACCATTATATAATCTATCTGATACCTTTTAGTATCTCTAGGGTTCTTCCATGTATACAACCTTCTTTCATGATTCTTAAACCAAGTGTTAGTTATGATTATGTTGTGCTCTGTGCAAAATTCTACCAGGCGGCTTCCTCTTTCATTTCTTAGCCCCAATTCATATTCACCTACTATGTTTCCTTCTCTCCCTTTTCCTACACTCGGATTCCAGTCACCCATGACTATTAAATTTTCGTCTCCCTTCACAATCTGAATAATTTCTTTTATTTCATCATAAATTTCTTCAATTTCTTCGTCATCTGCAGAGCTAGTTGGCATATAAACTTGTACTACTGTAGTAGGTGTGGGCTTCGTATCTATCTTGGCCACAATAATGTGTTCACTATGCTGTTTGTAGTAGCTTACCCGCATTCCTATTTTCCTATTCATTATTAAACCTACTCCTGCATTACCCCTATTTGATTTTGTGTTTATAACCCTGTAGTCACCTGACCAGAAATCTTGTTCCTCCTGCCACCGAACTTCACTAATTCCCACTATATCTAACTTCAACCTATCCATTTCCCTTTTTAAATTTTCTAACCTACCTGCCCGATTACGGGATCTGACATTCCACGCTCCGATCCGTAGAACGCCAGTTTCCTTTCTCCTGATAACGACATCCTCTTGAGTAGTCCCCGCCCGGAGATCCGAATGGGGGACTATTTTACCTCCGGAATATTTTACCCAAGAGGACGCCATCATCATGTAATCATACAGTAAAGCTGCATGCCCTCGGGAAAAATTACGGCTGTAGTTTCCCCTTGCTTTCAGCCGTTCGCAGTACCAGCACAGCAAGGCCGTTTTGGTTATTGTTACAAGGCCAGATCAGTCAATCATCCAGACTGTTGCCCTTGCAACTACTGAAAAGGCTGCTGCCCCTCTTCAGGAACCACACGTTTGTCTGGCCTCTCAACAGATACCCCTCCGTTGTGGTTGCACCTACGGTACGGCTATCTGTATCGCTGAGGCACGCAAGCCTCCCCACCAACGGCAAGGTCCATGGTTCATGGACCTGTATGCAACAGGTATGGTCATAGCACGCAAACGGTTCCGTAACAGGCCCGTCACAGGAGAAGCGGGTGCAGTTGGTGTGTTAGCTGCTGTTGCCATAACCCACACATGAGTACACGGGACATTACGAGAGCTGGTGGACTGAGTCAAAGTAGTGTCATGCGCATACTGCATCGTCACCTCTTTCACCCGTTTCATGTGTCGCTACATCAGCAATTACATGGTGATGACTTTAATCATCGAGTGCAATTCTGTCAATGGGCATTAACAGAGAATGCGTTGCAGTTCTGTTAACCGATGAAGCGGGTTTCACAAGCCACGGGGCAGTGAATCTACGGAACATGCATTACTGGTCCGTGGACAATCCTCGCTGGCTCAGACAGGTAGAGCGACAGCGACCGTGGACTGTAAATGTATGGTGCGGAATCATTGGCGACCACCTCATTGGTCCTCACTTCATTGCAGGGGCCCAAACAGCTGCAACATACATCGCGTTTCTACAGAATGATCTGCCAACGTTGCTCGAAAATGTCCCACTGGAAACGCGTCGACGTATGTTGTTTCAGCATGATGGTGTACCTGCACATTCCGCAATTAACACTAGGCTGACCCTTGACAGGATGTTCGACGGGCGTTTCATAGGACGTGGAGGACGCATAAATTGGCCAGCCCGTTCTCCTGATCTTACACCTCTGGGCTTCTTTCTGTGGGGTACGTTAAAGGAGAATGTGTACCGTGATGTGCCTACAACCCCAGAGGATATGAAACAACGTATTGTGGCAGACAGCGGCGACATTACACCAGATGTACTGCGGCGTGTACGACATTCATTACGTCAGAGATTGCAATTGTGTGCAGCAAATGATGGCCACCACATTGAACATCTATTGGCCTGACATGTCGGGACACACTCTATTCCACTCCGTAATTGAAAACGGAAACCACGTGTGTACGTGTACCTCACCCCTCATGGTAATGTACATGTGCGTCAGTGAAAAAGACCAATAAAAAGGTGTTAGCATGTGGACGTAATGTGCTGTTCCAGTCTCTTCTGTACCTAAGGTCCATCACCGTTCCCTTTGGATCCCTACGTAATTCGGTGCTCTCCGATACACACGATCGAACAGCGGAGGAGTGGTACACAAGCGGCAACTTTAGGATACAATATCTCCGGATGTAATTAAAATTTTACAATGCAACAAACAGCACTGATTACGTATTTGTTTATATGTTCAGATGTGCTAACAAAACTAACGGGGTTCCATTTAAAAAAACCTAGGTTTGTGTTGAAAAACATACTTCCGTTCATTTTTTTATGGTTTGTATTAACCAATTACACTAGCCCCTCTCCTCACGTTCGGTCTGTGGCATCGATTCGTCAGTATTTGATGTGGTTTACGAAATATATCCAGCGGTAATGTTAGGTGACTCACCCTGTGTATATATATATATATATATATATATATATATATATATATACATATATATATATATAGTCTCTGATGACGGGAAGGCCCCTTCCAGGGAAATTTGGCCACCGAATTGCAAGTGTTATTTCAGTCGACGCCACAATGGGCGACTTGCGTGCCAGTGATTATCATGGAAGATTGAGGAAGACAACACAATACTCAGTCCACGGTCGGAGAAAATCTTCAACCCGGCGTCTATAGAACCCGGGCCCACTGCTTGGTAGGCAAACACGTTACCAGTCAGCTGCACAAGCGGACACTTTTGCGAGTTATGTGCTACACCGTCAGGACTTAGCATGTGACAGATAACAACATGATATGTCTACGCATTCCTGAGAAAACTGATTATTTGCAGTCTAATACAGACGAGCAACAAAACGGTCGTATAAGAATTCAGTTAGCGCCGAAATACTAACGGAGCCCTAAAAGCCGGTAATTCCTCCGTCCTCGATTACTTAAAGAATCGAATTCCCATGTATGAATCAGCTTCAAACATCTGATTACTTCAAAAATGAGGTAACGTGTAAATTAAATGACGTTAAGCTGATGCTAAAGTTTTACAGCATGAGCAGAGATAAACTTTTCTGTTTCATTATTTTGTGTGTGTACAGTGTTGGGCAGGGGAAGGGATTGGGCAAGGAGCGCGAAAAATTTCGAAAACCTTTGATATCACCTATATGGTCTGGTGGATGCCGTTAAGTTCTCTCAATCTCCAATACTAGATGAATATAGTGGGGCTAATTAGCGCTCCTTGAGTTACTCTTTTTCATGAGATATATACACAGTCTGTAATTTTAATACACGACTGTGTTAAACCTTCGATGTACGATTATGCCCCTTAATGAGTAAATTATGACAACATTTTAAATTTTTAAGTTTGGTGGATGTTCATACACGGAGAAAAAACAACGCAACAGAAAAAATAATTAATGTACAGTAATGGAATTTCCGGAATACGTTTGTCTAGGTAACATATGTAAGTGATTAATACTGCAAGTCCACAGCTTAACGCAAGCGCGAGACAAGCCATTGAAAATGTGAAATGCTGGTACGTTGACAACCACTATTGCCCTCAGATGCAAGTATGCAGACGTGGATGCGTTGTGTTCTACAGATCTTGGATGCCAGTTTGTGAATGGAGTTCCAGCCCCTTTACACTTGGTCGGTCAATACAGGGACGGCTGATGCTGGCTGTGAATGACACTGCAGTTGTCGTCTGTTGATATCCCATACGTGCTCGATTGGAAACAGATCTGGTGATCGAGCAGGCCAAGACAGCATGCCGACACCCTGTAGAGAATGTTGGGTTACAGCAGCGGTATGTGGGCGAGCGTTGTCCTGTTGAAAAAGACCCCCTAGAATGCTGTTTAAAAGGCTGCTGTGGCCGAGCGGTTCTAGGAGCTTCCGCCTGGAACCGCGCGACCGCTACGGTCGTAGGTTCGAATCCTGCCTCGGGAATGGATGTGTGTGATGACTTTAGGTTAGTTAGGTTTAAGTAGATCTAAGTCTAGGGGACTGATGACCTCAGATGTTAAGTCCCATAGTGCCAAGAGCCATTTGAACCATATGAATGCTGTTCATGAATGGTAGCACAACAGGTCAGATCACCAGACTGATGTACAAATTTGCAGTCAGCGTGGGCGGTATAAACAGAAGAGTGCTCCTGTTGTCATACGAAATCGCATCTCGGAGCATAACTCCAGATGAAGGTCCAGTGTGTCTAGCACGCAGACCGGTTGGTTGCTGGTCCTCAGCTGGCCTCCTTGTAACCAATACATGGTGATCATTTGTACAGAGGCAGAACCAGCTTTCATCAGAGAAAACAACAGACTTCCATCCTGACATCGAATGAGCTCTAGCTTGACACTACCAAAGTCGCAAATGGCGGTGGTTTGGGGTCGGCTGAATGCACGCTACATGGCGCCTGACTCGAAGCTGCCCTGGAAGTAACCGATCTGACACAGTTCGCTGTGTTACTGTGGTGCCAGCTGCCGCTCAGATTGCTGCTGCACATGCAGCACGATGCGCCAGAGCCATACGTCGAACACGGTGGTCTTCCCTCTCGGTAGTGCCACGTGTCGTCCGGAGCCCTGTCTTCTTGTGATTGTACACACCCCTGACCACCGCTGCGAGTAATCATGTGCAGTGGCTTCATTCCTACTGAGTCTTTCTCCAATATCCGAGAAGGAAGCTTCTCGTACCCCTATTTCACGACATCGTTCAGTCCCAATTAGCTCCTGATGGTGGCATCTTTGATGCCTTATAGGCGTACTTGACTAACATCAACTAACGACGTCCAGTCTCATAGGTAACCAAGCAAACGTGATTTGCATTCTCAGTGGCGCCACTAGCGTCTCTCCTACGCGACTGGCGCGGAATGTAAATATACACACACCAAAAAAAGTTTTGTCTCAGCTCGGTTCCGAGAGTTCCGCAACCTGTACAGAAAATTGGAATACACATCAACATAAACATCATTTCCGCCCTTTTTATTGCTTATGAAAACCACACATTACACCATAAGCGAGACCTTAAGAGGTGGTGGTCCAGACTGCGGCACATACAGGTACCTCTAATACACAGTAGCGATTCCTCTTTCTCTGATGGATGCCTGTATTCGTTGTGGCATATCATCTACAAGTTCATCAAGGCACTGTTGGTCCAGATTGTCCCACTCCTTAACGACGTAGATGCCTAAGAGTGATTGCTGGGTCACATCATCCATAAACAGCCCTTTTCAATCTATCCCAGGCATGTTCGATATGGTTCATGTCTGGAGAACATGCTGGACACGATGTCGTTACCCTGAAGGAAGTCATTCACTAGATGTGCACGGTGGGGGCGCCAACTGTCGTCCATGAAGACGAATGACTCGCCAATATGCTGCCAATATGGTTGCACTATCGTCGGAGGATGGCATTCACGTATTATACAGCCGTTGCCGCGCCTTCCATTACCACCAGCGGCGTATATCGGCCCCACATAATGTCACCCCAAAACGGCAGGGAACCTCCACCATTTTGCTCTCGCTGGACAGTGTGTCTAAAGTGTTCAGCCTGACCGGGTTGCCTCCAAACACGTCTTCAACGATTGTCTGGTTGAAGGCATATACGACACTCAGCGGTGAAGAGAACGTGATGCCAATCCTGAGCGGTCCATTCGGCATGTTGTTGGGCCCATCTGCACCGCACTGCATGGCGTAGTGGTTGCCAAGATGGACCTCGCCATGGACGTCGGGAGTGACGTTGCGCGTCATGCAGCCTATTACGCACAGTTTGAGTCGTAACACGACGTCCTGTGGCTGCACGAAAACTGTTATTCAACATGGTGGCGTTGCTGTCAGCCTTCCTCCGAGCCATAATCAGTACGTAGCGTTCATCCACTGCAGTAGTAGTCCTTGGGGGGCCTGAGCGATGCATGTCATCGACAGTTCCTGTCTCTCTGTACCTCCTCCATGTCCGAACAACATCGCTCTGGTTAACTCCGAGACGCGTGTACACTTTCTTTGTTTAGAGCCCTTCCTGGCACAAAGTAACAATGCGGACGCGATCGAACCGCGGTATTGACCGTCTAGACATGGATGACATGACGAACCGTGTACCTCTTTCCTGGTGGAATGACTGGAACTGATCGGCTGTCGGACCTCCGCCGTCTAATAGGCGCTGCTCGTGCATGGTTGTTTACATCTTTGGGCGGGTTTAGTGACCGCTCTGAACAGTCAAAGGGGCTGTGTCTGTGATCTTATATCCACAGTCAACGTCTATCTTCAGGAGTTCTGGGAACTGTGGTGATGCAAAACTTTTTTTGATGTGTGTACGTTATCATTCAGCTGCATAAACGCGACTACGAAGTTTCGTTTATGTCGCACAACTCCTTGGTGTTGCGACTTTTCTCCGTCTGTATATGAAACACTGCAAATCAAATTTTTGTCGTCCCTGGCAGCCGTTAAATAGGCGACCTGCGCCTGTAACGTGGTGACATTAAGCTCAGTAATACACATGTGTCTAAGCAAACGAAACGTTTTTTAACGCTGTTGTGTTAATCGATAGCTCTCAGTCCACTATTAGGCACGGACAGTGTTGTCACAAGCTCTGACGTTGGAGAACCATCAGCGATGAACTCAGACACGCAAAGCTCCGTTATTGCAAAATCAATGTGAGCGCTTTCAGTGTACGCACCGGACATTAGAGCTCAGAATACAGACACGTCGCTCTTATGGAACATTCAGTGCAGTTAGATTGTAGCGATGTGGGCGTCTGAATGCGTCTATGATAAAGATCTGTTACTTTAGTGAAAGAAATTTCTCCTGATGGTAGTGGAGACATTGAGGATAACTAAAGGTCAACTTTAAACAATGGCACGATCGAAATAAAATGTCTGAAGAAGCTTACACATTTAATGCACCATACGTTTGGAAGGGAAGCAGTGGTTGGGAAAGGAGTGACACAGGGTTGTAGCCTCTCCCCGATGTTATTCAATCTGTATATTGAGCAAGCAGTAAAGGAAACAAAAGAAAAATTCGGAGTAGGTATTAAAATTCACGGAGAAGAAGTAAAAACTTTGTAATTCTGTCAGAGACAGCAAAGGACTTGGAAGAGCAGTTGAACGGAATGGACAGTGTCTTGAAAGGAGGATATAAGATGAACATCAACAAAAGCAAAACGAGGATAATGGAATGTAGTCAAATTAAATCGGGTGATGCTGAGGGAATTAGATGAGGAAATGAGACACTTAAAGTAGTAAAGGAGTTTTGCTATTTAGGGAGTAAAATAACTGATGATGGTCGAAGTAGAGAGGATATAAAATGTAGACTGGCAATGGCAAGGAAATCGTTTCTGAAGAAGAGAAATTTGTTAACATCGAGTATAGATTTAAGTGTCAGGAAGTCGTTTTTGAAAGTATTTGTATGGAGTGTAGCCATGTATGGAAGTGAAACATGGACGATAACTAGTTTGGACAAGAAGAGAATAGAAGCTTTCGAAATGCGGTGCTACAGAAGAATGCTGAAGATAAGGTGGATAGATCACGTAACTAATGAGGAGGTATTGAATAGGATTGGGGAGAAGAGAAGTTTGTGGCACCACTTGACTAGAAGAAGGGATCGGTTGGTAGGACATGTTCTGAGGCATCAAGGGATCACCAAGTTAGTATTGGAGGGCAGCGTGGAGGGTAAAAATCGTAGAGGGAGACCGAGAGATGAATACACTAAACAGATTCAGAAGGATGTAGGTTACAGTAGGTACTGGGAGATGAAGAAGCTTGCACAGGATAGAGTAGCATGGAGAGCTGCATCAAACCAGTCTCAGGACTGAAGACCACAACAACAACAACAACGTTTGGAACTACTGTGTTTCTAGCTCTTCAGCTTTCCGTCCAACATGTGACGGTGTACTACTTGTTATATTTTTTTCCTTTGTTTCGATTTTCTTGGGGGTGTCCCGTTTCACCTCCGTAGCTGGGTTCCCAGTGGAGTGCGCTAACGCCCTCTCTAGATCTAGCCGCGCGGGGTAGCCGCGAGGTCTCGGGCGCCTTGTCACGGCTCGCGCAGCTCCCTTCGTCGGAAGTTCGAGTTGTCCTTAGCGTAAGTTATTTTAAGGTAGATTACGTGGGGTGTAAGCCTAGCGACCGATGACCTCAGCAATTTGTTCCCGTAGGAACTCGATGCGGATTTCCAAAATTTCCTTTAGCTAGACGTTTCGAATACTGCAAGGTGCGTCTGCAAAGCTCGGTGAGTGGTCTTATAAAATTAAGGAAACAAGAGTTACGAGCAGAAGACCTTTAATAGTCTTAAAATTAAACAGCGTTACCTACGACATACAATTGACATCGTTTGTAAAGCTGTTGGTAACTGTCAACAACCGCTTGTTGTTATTGGCTATCAGTCACACGTCTGAGAATGTTCGTGAACAATAGTGCTTACACCGTCTTTGCGTATCTTCAACTCTTCTGCTCTCATTTTCACGGTCAGTCGCCGATCATCCGCAGACAGTGGCGACGTTGCAAAATGGAGCAACGCGTTAGCATGAAGTACTGCTTCAGGTTATGGCAAAGGGCGACGGAGAGTCATGGAAAGTTAGTGCAAGCGTACGACGTTGATGGACTGAGTAAGAAGTGTGCGTCGGATTGATTTAAACATAAGCGGCGGAGTCTAAGACGAGCCGGGTTCGGATCGACTCGCACAGTGCCAAAGAAGATCCAACCAACGCGTCGGAAGCGTGCTGGTGATCGTCGACTGTCTTCGAGAATGAGACCAGAAGAGCTGAAGATATCAGAGACAGTGTAGACACTACTGTTCACGATCGTTTGAAAACGTCTCGAATATCCAACAACGCGGACCACGGCGCTCCGAGCTATTCCACAAGAAAGGTTTACTAACAGCTTCCTACAGCTTTACGGCCGATATCAAAAGGGTGTTGTAGGAAACAGTGATTTCTTTGAAGGCCAATAAAGGTATTTTGTTCATAACTCTTGCTTCACTTATTTGCTGAAACCACTTACCCAAACTTTCAGACTCACCTTGTGTTTCGTAAAAACACTTAAACAGTATTTCACTGCCGAGACATGAAATACATGTTTCAGGTAAATGAGGTACCAATAACGCATCATTATACTGCTAAGTTATGTACAGTAACAGGGTGAAATCTGAGGGTTCCGCCAAGTCGCAAAGATAAATCGGAAACTGAGGGATTCTGTAGAATGAGATTTTCACTCTGCAGCGGAATGTGCGCTGATATGAAACTGGCAGAAGTACAGCTGTGAGGACCGGGCGTGAGTCGTGCTTCGGTAGCTCAGATGGTAGAGCACTTGCCCGCGAAAGGCAAAGGTCCCGAGTTCGAGTCTCGGTCGGGCACACAGTTTTAATCTGCCAGGAAATTACGAGGGATTCTGTAATGGGACTGTTTGCTGTACAACAGCTTAATCGTAAAATATCATGAAGCAATAATTGTTGACAGAATGTAGTTGTTGTGGTCTTCAGTGAGAAAATTGATTCATACTCCTTTCCATGCTATCCTGTGCAAGCCTCTTCATCTCCGACAATTACTGCAACCTACATCCTTCTGAATCTGCTTACTGTTTTCATCTCTTGGTCCCTTCTACCATTTTTACCCCTCACACTTCCCTCCAGTACTAAACTGATGATCCCTTGATTCCTCAGAATGTGTCTTACCAACCGATCCCTTCTTCTAGTAAAGTTGTGCCACCAATTTCTTTCCTCCCCAATTCTATTCAGTACCTTCCCATCAATTGCGTAATCTACCCATCCAGTCTTCAACATTCTTCTGTAGCACCAGATTTCAAAATCCTTTGTTCCCTCCCTGTCTAAACTATTTATCGTACATATTTCACTTCCATACATAAATACACTCCATACAAATACTTTCAGAAAAGACTTCCTGACACGTAAATATATATACCCGATGTTAATAAATTTCTCTTCTTCAGAAACGCTATTCTTGCCTTTGGTAGTCTACATTTTATATACTCCTACTTCAGTCATCATCAGTTATTTTGCTGTCCAAATAGCGAAACTCATCTACTACTTTAAGTTTCTCATTTCCTAACCGAATTCCCTCAGCATTGCCTGATTTACTTTGACTACATTCCATCATTCTCGTATTGCTTTTGTTGATGTTCATCTTATATCCTCCTTCCAAGACACTGTCCATTTCGTTAAACTGCTCTTCCAAGTCCTTTGCCTCTGTCAGAGGCAAACATCAGAGTTTTTATTTATTCTCCCTGGGCTTCAGTTCCTACTCCAAATTTTTCTTTTGTTCTCTCTACTGCTTGCTCAATATACACTCTGAATAACATCGGGGATAGGCTCGAACCTTTTCTCACTCCCTTCTCAACCACTGCTTCCCTTTCGCGCCCCTTAACTGCCCTCTGTTTTCTGTACAAATTGTAAATAGCATTTCGCTCCCTGTATTTTACCCCTGCCAACTCGACAATTTGAAAGATAGTATTCCATTCAACATTGGCAGAAGCTATCTCTAAGTTTACAAGTGCTATAAACGTAGAATATCATTTGTATTACTATCCTTTCTCCATGTGGGCCCCTGATAATGAATTAATTAAAAAGAATCTTAAACAGTTCGTACTCATTATTAACATACATCGTAACTGTTTTCATTTCTACAAAATTTGGACTACTTTAGAACATGTTTAAACTGATTGCTGATACCCTTCATTAAATGTTTTGTGAAACAATTAATATCCTACCGAAACTAGAAAGAAAACGGTGTATAGTAATTGTATTAATAATGATCTCAGGATCATTTGTGTCGGTGATATTTATTATACAGAAATAAAAAAAGACAAAATCGGCATCAAGTAAACTTTTCCAAGAATAGTCACAAAATTCTAATTGTTGTTGTTGTTGTGGTCTTCAGTCCTGAGACTGGTTTGATGCAGCTCTCCATGCTACTCTATCCTGTGCAAGCTTTTTCATCTCCCAGTACCTACTGCAACCTACATCCTTCTGAATCTGCTTAGTGTATTCATCTCTTGGTCTCCCTCTACGATTTTTACCCTCCACGCTCCCCTCCATTACTAAATTGGTGATCCCTTGATGCCTCAGAACATGTCCTACCAACCGATCCCTTCTTCTGGTCAAGTTGTGCCACAAACTTCTCTTCTCCCCAATCCTATTCAATACTTCCTCATTAGTTATGTGATCTACCCATCTAATCTTCAGCATTCTTCTGTAGCACCACATTTCGAAAGCTTCTATTCTCTTCTTGTCCAAACTATTTATCGTCCATGTTTCACTTCCATACATGGCTACACTCCATACGAATACTTTCAGAAACGACTTCCTGACACTTAAATCAATACTGGATGTTAACAAATTTCTCTTCTTCAGAAACGCTTTCCTTGCCATTGCCAGCCTACATTTTATATCCTCTCTACTTCGACCATCATCAGTTATTTTGCTCCCCAAATAGCAAAACTCCTTTACTACTTTAAGTGTCTCATTTCCTAATCTAATTCCCTCAGCATCACCCGACTTAATTAGACTACATTCCATTATCCTTGTTTTGCTTTTGTTGATGTTCATCTTATATCCTCCTTTCAAGACACTGTCCATTCCATTCAACTGCTCTTCCAAGTCCTTTGCTGTCTCTGACAGAATTACAATGTCATCGGCGAACCTCAAAGTTTTTATTTCTTCTCCATGAATTTTTATACCTACTCCGAATTTTTCTTTTGTTTCCTTTACTGCTTGCTCAATATACAGATTGAACAACATCGGGGAGAGGCTACAACCCTGTCTTACTCCCTTCCCAACCACTGCTTCCCTTTCATGTCCCTCGACTCTTATAACTGCCATCTGGTTTCTGTACAAATTGTAAATAGCCTTTCGCTCCCTGTATTTTACCCCTGCCACCTTTAGAATTTTAAAGAGAGTATTCCAGTCAACATTGTCAAATTCTAATTATCACCTCGAAAAAATGAAGTGACATATTAATTTTCCGTTTCGTTTGTTAGCAGGTATGTGTTCGTAGTCCTGGTGCACAATGAAATCCCATAGTCACAGGCAGTACCGCAGCACGACGCTACAAAATCAAAAACAAAATGGCGTAGACTATTGATAATGTGGAGGTTCGTGCGGTAATCGTCTTCCTGTATTTTTGGCGGAAAAAACGCTGCATTGATCCACGATGAGTTGGTGGAAGTGTATGATGCGAACAGTCTCTAGGAATGACACTTGGTTCAGATTCTACATAAAACGATGAGTTTCCTTTTCCCGTGTGGGTAACTGGGGTAGATTAGGGACGCGCAAGTCGCCGAAATGGCGTTCCATTGAAAGACTCACACCCATCCACTCAGCCACATGAAGTTATTAGTGGCTGCCTCAGGCCAGTCCAGACAGCTTTTTTAGCCGTCTAATCTCTATGGATGAGTGCTGAGTGTAACACTATGATACTGAGACGGAGGGGTAAAACTAGCAGCGGGAAAGGCGAAGAATATACATCTGGATCACAGCACTTATGGAAGAGAATAATAGAGAGTGCGAAAAGTGGGCAAGAGGACTGTAGAAGCGTCTGAGGGGAGAAGGGTATTGAAAATTAAGAATTAAGATGACTGATAAGGTAAGATATGAAGAGGTTCTTTGCAGAATCGGCGAGGAAAAGCATATGTAGCAAACACGGTGTATGGGAAGGGACAGAATGAGAGCACACACATTAATGCATTTTCCACGGCACTAGAGCGAGGCATAGATTGCAAAAACAGTAAGGGGAGACAGATATTGCAATATACCCAATAACAAATGAGGACGTTGGTTATAAGTGTTGACGTAAGATCAAGAGGTTTGCAGAGGAGAGGGAATACTGACGAATCGCATCAGCTTTACAGTAATTTCTGGTTATTTCCCTATATTTAATGGATATAGGAACAGTCCGCATTAACCATTTTTGAGCTCCATATCTCCAATCCAGTCCGAATTAAATTTTAGGGTGTTTCTGTTTCATTTTTGTTCAAATAAGTCGGAAGAATGATGATTCCAAAGTTAAATAAATCATTGTTCATAAAATATATCACTTCTCGCCTGCAATCCACTTCCATCAAGGCAAAGCACGCAAGATGCAATGATCAGTCTCAGATTTTTTTTAGTTGTTTGTTATTCTACGCTGTAATCAGTTTAATTATATATACAATAAACTTTACACCCTATTCAGCGAATTCAGTTGTGTGATGATTAATAGCTTTACTGCATAAACTCTTTTAAAAAATCTGTTTTATCTCAGTTCACAGATACCGAGGAGTTATATCTTACTGAGATAATTTAGAGGACCGGTATTTTAAGCTGACTGCCGAATACTTCTACTGCTCCAATACACATTGCGTGCAAGGACCACGAAGATAGGATAACAGAAATTAGGGCTCTTACGGAGGCATGTAGATTTTACCATCGCTCTGTTTGCGAGTGGAGCAAGGAAATGACTAGTAGTGGTACAGGGTGCTCACCGCCACGCACCGTACCGTGGCTTGCGGAGCGTCGTTGTAGAGGTACGAAACGCAGCTACTCACAGAGGTCCGGTGTGACCTGTAATTAGCAGCGAAACTTTGTAGGTATACTAATGCTTTAATGCGAAACGTATCTATGCTGGAAAAAATTAGTTCCAATTTTGGCCTCCAGATGCAAATCTGGGCCTGTGATTGCAAGAAATACACATAGAAATGTTTCCATATGCAGTGGCTAAGGAATGGGATGTGGGCGCGAGAGGTCAAAAAAATTACCGTTATAGCTTCTCAAATGACAGCCTGGCTGTCTTCTTGTCATACAGTGTATACAGTGCCAGAGTTGCAGCTTGTGGCCAAAATTGGAACTATCTGTTTTCCAGTGTAAGTCGGTTCCACATTAACGCGTTAACGTATGTACCACGCTTCGTTGCCATATGATAATTACAGCCTACAGTGTTCCTCTGTTTTGTCTCAGGGAGACGAAAATTTAATAGTCATGGGCGACTGGAATTCGGTAGTACGAAAAGGAAGAGAAGGAAACGTAGTAGGTGAATATGGATTGGGGGTAAGAAATGAAAGAGGAAGCCGCCTGGTAGAATTTTGCGCAGAGCATAACTTAATCATAGCTAACACTTGGTTCAAGAATCATGAAAGAAGGTTGTATACATGGAAGAACCCTGGAGATACTAAAAGGTATCAGATAGATTATATAATGGTAAGACAGAGATTTAGGAACCAGGTTTTAAATTGTAAGACATTTCCAGGGACAGATGTGGACCCTGACCACAATCTATTGGTTATGAACTGTAGATTAAAACTGAAGAAACTGCAAAAAGGTGGGAATTTACGGAGATGCGACCTGGATAAACTGACTAAACCAGAGGTTTAGGGAGAGCGTAAGGGAACAAATGGCAGGAATGGGGGAAAGAAATACAGTAGAAGAAGAATGGGTAGCTTTGAGGGATGAAGTAGTGAAGGCAGCAGAGGATCAAGTAGGTAAAAAGACGAGGGCTAGTAGAAATCCTTGGGTAACAGAAGAAATATTAAATTTAATTGATGAAAGGAGAAAATATAAAAATGCAGTAAATGAAGCAGGAAAAAGGAATACAAACGTCTCAAAAATGAGATCGACTGGAAGTGCAAAATGGCTAAGCAGGGATGGCTAGAGGAAAAATGTAAGGATGTAGAGGCCTATCTCACTAGGGGTAAGATAGATACTGCCTACAGGTAAATTAAAGACACCTTTGTAGAAAAGAGAACCACTTGTATGAATATCAAGAGCTCAGATGGAAACCCAGTTCTAATCAAAGGAGGGAAAGCAGAAAGGTGGAAGGAGTATATAGAGGGTCTATACAAGGGCGATGTACTTGAGGACAATATTATGGAAATGGAAAAGGACGTAGATGAAGATGAAATGGGAAATATGATACTGCGTGAAGAGTTTGACAGAGCACTGAAAGACCTGAGTCGAAACAAGGCCCCGGGAGTAGACAACATTCCATTACAACTACTGACGGCCTTGGGAGAGCCAGTCCTGACAAACCTCTACCATCTGGTGAGCAAAATGAATGAGACAGGCGAAATACCCTCAGACTTCAAGAAGAATATAATAATTCCAATCCCAAAGAAAGCAGGCGTTGACAGATGTGACAATTACAGAACTATCAGTTTAATAAGTCACGGCTGCAAAATACTAACGCGAATTCATTACAGACGAATGGAAAAACTGGTAGAAGCCGACCTTGGGGAAGATCAGTTTCGATTCCGTAGAAATATGGGGACACGTGAGGCAATACTGACCCTACGACTTATTTTAGAAGCTAGATTAAGGAAAGGCAAACCTACGTTTCTAGCATTTGTAGACTTAGAGAAAGTTTTTGACCATATTGACTGGAATACTCTCTTTCAAATTCTGAAGGTGGCAGGAGTAAAATACAGGGAGTGAAAGGCTATTTACAATTTGTACAGAAACCAGATGGCAGTTATAAGAGTCGAGAGACCTGAAAGGGAAGCAGTGGTTGCGAAGGGAGTAAGACAGGGTTGTAGCCTCTCACCGATGTTATTCAATCCGTATAGCAAGCAATAAAGGAAACAATAGAAAAATTCGGAGTAGGTACTAAAATCCATGGAGAAGAAATAAAAACTTAGAGGTTCGCCGATGACATTGTAATTCTGTCAGAGACAGCAAAGGACTTGGAAGAGCAGTTGAATGGAATGGACATTGTCTTGAAAGGAGGATATAAGATGAACATCAACAAAAGCAAAACGAGAGTAATGGAATGTAGTCGAATTAAGTTGGGTGATGCTGAGGGAATTAGACTAGGAAATGAGACACTTAAAGCAGTAAAGGAGTTTTGCTATTTGGGGAGCAAAATAGCTGATGATGGTCGAAGTAGAGAGGATATAAAATGTAGACTGGCAATGGCAAGGAAATCGTTTCTGAAGAAGAGAAATTTGTTAACATCGAGTATAGATTTAAGTGTCAGGAAGTCGTTTCTGAAAGTATTTGTATGGAGTGTAGCCATGTATGGAAGTGAAACATGGACGATAAATAGTTCGGACAAGAAGAGAATAGAAGCTTTCGAAATGTGGTGCTACAGAAGAATGCTGAAGATTAGATGGGTAGATCACATAACGAATGAGGAGGTACTGAATAGGATTGGGGAGAAGAGGAGTTTGTGGCACAACTTGACTAGAAGAAGGGATCGGTTGGTAGGACATGTTCTGAGGCATCAAGGGATCACAAATTTAGTATTGGAGAGCAGCGTGGAGGGTAAAAATCGTAGAGGGAGACCAAGAGATGAATACACTAAGCAGATTCAGAAGGATGTAGGTTGCAGTAGGTACTGGGAGATGAAGAAGCTTGCACAGGATAGAGTAACATGGAGAGCTGCATCAAACCAGTCTCAGGACTGAAGACCACAACAACAACTATAAGTGTTCCTCCTTGAAAAGTTGCACTTTAATTTTAACCACACGGTACCACATCAAATCCTTCCGAAAAAATTCATTTCTGTTGTTAATTATAAGTTACTATGAAGTACATTAAAGTGTGAGCAGTAGTTGTTCACTATTATGCAGAATTTTCTAGCACCAAGAGAGATTGCTCGGTGATAAGGCACTGTAGGCAGTTTCGGAAGGTCGCTAAACTTTAGGTTTTACTTGGTGAACCTAAATGGCGTAGGCGGATGCCGAGGCTATGCTTTTCAAAACGACACGGTCGATTACTTTTCCCACCCTTCCCGTCTGAGCTTCTGCTTTGTCTCTAGTGACCCCGTAGTCGACTTAACCTTAAATCAGCATTTTCCTACCCTTTTAGTTTTTTAGCAACAACTGATAGGATTTACTATCAAATATTCTTCGTTTTAGGCCCTCGGAAGAAAAGTTTCAATGTTAAAGGAGTATTTGTTGGAACTTCCTGGTAGATAAAAACTATGTGCCGGACCGAGACTCGAACTCGGGACCCTTTCGCGAGCAAGTGCTCTACCATCTTTTTTAATTTTTTAATTTTTTTGTTGATCTCATTTTGTTTTTTGTTGTTCGTTCTGTTTGTTCTGTTTGTTCGAGTCGGAAGTCCCATGACGCTTGTTCAACTTCATCAACCGAGAGAAAGAATTGTTTCTACCAGTACCATTTTTAAGAAGTAAAAAATGTTTATCGATGTCTGTACCGTTATGGCCTGGCGGTCTCACGAACGCCTTTTCGAGGAAATGAAAGAAAGCTCCCAAAACATATTCTTCTGGTTTCCTTCTACTTCAGCGATTTCCGAGCTACTCTAATGACATAAAATGATCGAAAATTGCTTAAGTCAAACCATAAGAATTCTGGCTGTAAGTATTAAAGAAAGAAAGAGGGGGAAAAGTATGTTTCATGTGACCCAGATAGCAATCGGAGGTCATGAGCCACTACTGCTTTGATATAGCTGTCAATATTCAGTGAAATGCCACAGTACCAATTGGTATGTAAAAGTCGACGTAATGCCTTCCGTTACATTATCGATGGGGCGATATTTAATGTCAGTCTTCAACCGACATAGAAACAGCAATGGTTGCGAAGTTACTTACAGTTACGTAACGACCTTGGGTTGCGGTCAAGCGCGTGGAGAGGGAAGGGGCAGGACGCGGAAGGAACAGAAGACTACCGTGTGACCTCTCGTCCGAACACAACTGGGGCAGAGGAAACACGAGTGCTTCCTCGCGTAGAGGGGACAAGGATCGCGTGCGGCGCGTGACACCGGACATCGACTGCGCCCGCGAGGCTGGACACGCATGACCGGCGGACAGGCCGGCGTCGCAGTTAGCCTAATTATCTACCGGGCAGGCCGATGTGCACACACGGACAACGCCCTGCTGCGTGACGTTACGCGCGTGGGGTGACACATGCTGGTCACCAGACGCAAATGTAACGTCTCTAGAGCGGCCAAGTAATTTTCCTCACTCTCGCCTCCCCCTACCGAAAATCATCATCATCATCATTTAAGGCTGATTATGCCTTTCAGCGTTCAGTCTGGAGCATAGTCCCCTTATAAAATCCTTCCATGATCCCCTATTCAGTGCTAACATTGATGCCTCTTCTGATGTTAAGCCTATTACTTCAAAATCATTCTTAACCGAATCCAGGTACCTTCTCCTTGGTCTACGCCGACTCCTCCTACCCTCTACTGCTGAACCCATGCGTCTCTTGGGTAACCTTGCCTCTCCCATGCGTGTAACATGACCCCACCATCTAAGCCTGTTCGCCCTGACTGCTACATCTATAGAGTTCATTCCCAGTTTTTCTTTGATTTCCTCATTGTGGACACCCTCCTGCCATTGTTCACACCTACTAGTACCTGCAATCATCCTAGCTACTTTCATATCCGTAACCTCAACCTTATTGATAAGGTAACCTGAATCCACCCAGCTTTCGCTCCCATACAACAAAGTTGGTCGAAAGATTGAACGGTGCACAGATAACTTAGTCTTGATACTGACTTCCTTCTTGCAGAAGAGAGTAGATCGTAGCTGAGCACTCACTGTATTAGCTTTGCTACACCTCGCTTCCAGTTCTTTCACTATGTTGCCATCCTGTGAGAATATGCATCCTAAGTACTTGAAACCGTCCACCTGTTCTAACTTGGTTCCTCCTATTTTGCACTCAATCCGTTTATATCTCTTTCCCACTGCCATTACTTTCGTTTTGGAGATGTTGATCTTCATACCATAGTCCCTACATTTCTGATCTATCTCTGAAATATTACTTTGCAAACTTTCAATCGAATCTGCTATCACAACTAAGTCATCCGCATATGCGAGACTGCTTATTTTGTGTTCACATATCTTAATCTCACCCAGCCAGTTTATTGTTTTCAACATATGATCCATAAATAATATGAACAACAGTGGAGACAGGTTGCAGCCTTGTCTTACCCCTGAAACTACTCTGAACCATGAACTCAATTTACCGTCAACCTAACTGCTGCCTGACTATCTATGTAAAGACCTTTAATTGCTTGCAAAAGTTTGCCTCCTATTCCATAATCTCGTAGAACAGACAATAACTTCCTTCTAGGAACCCGGTCATATGCCTTTTGTAGATCTATAAAGCATAGATACAATTCCCTGTTTCACTCGTAACACTTCTCCATTATTTGCCGTAAGCTAAAGATCTGGTCCTGACAACCTCTAAGAGGCCTAAACCCACACTGATTTTCATCCAATTTGTCCTCAACTAATACTCGCACTTTCCTTTCAACAATACCTGAGAAGATTTTACCCACAACGCTGATTAAAGAGATACCTCTGTAGTTGTTACAATCTTTTCTGTTTCCATGTTTAAAGATTTGTGTGATTACTGCTTTCGTCCAGTCTGATGGAACCTGTCCCGACTCCCACGCCATTTCCATTATCCTGTGTAGCCATTTAAGACCTGACATTCCCTACCGAAAAAAAAACAGAAGAAAAATCGTAACACCTGATTTCCAGACATGTCCTAGAACTACATTTTGTCACTACAAATGTGTATTTCAGTTCTATTGTGGAGGCTCTGCCCAAATCCAAATAAAACTGAGGTAAGCGTATTCCACCTGATCAATCATGAGGCAAGACGAGAGTTACAAGTAACATTCTGCAATGAGCGATTGACGCACAACAGCCATCCAAAATATTTACGAATCACTCTTGACCGGTCGCTGACCGATAAATACACCTAGAAATAACCAGTCAAAAGATAAAAAATCGAAATAACATATTAACAAAGCTGACTGGAACCTCCTGGGGAGCTCAAGCTAATACCCTACGCACCGCAGCACAATCTCTTGTTTACTCGAAGGCAGAATACTGCGCCCCAGTCTGGTACAAGAGCACACACACGAAGAAAACAGACGTCCAGCTTAATACCACCATGAGGATTGTCTCAGGAACTCTGCAATCAACCCTACTTCCCTGGCTTCATGCCATTTGCAATATAGCTCCTCTCTCCCTCAGAAGGCAACAAGCAGCTATCCGAGAATGGAAGAAAATTAATGACCCCTGTGTCTCTGAAGATAAACCTATCCGAAAAATATTGGACCATCTACCAAGTACCCGCCTAAAATCCAGGAAACCTGTATGGGAAGACGAAGTCCTCATATTCCCAGAAAGGTACGACATAGCAGGGGAATGGAGGCAATACTGGTCGCTGAATAATCACCATCCTGTCATCACCGATTTTGATCCTTCGATACCGGTGGATGGAATGCAAACGCCCAGAAGAACTTGGTGCAGACTTAATCGTGTGAGGACTAACCACGGCAGGTGTAAGGCCATTTTCCACAAATGGAAACTCACTGATGACCCACGATTCGACTGTGTTGCAGAAGAACAAACAGTCCCTCACCTGATCTTCGAATGTCCTGCGAGCAGGTTTGAAGGAGAATGGAGGAATATCATGAATGCTGCTCCACGTGCTGTTCAGTGGGTGACCTGCTTAGATGTGGACTTGTAAAAGCTGCAGCGGCTGTCTCCCTAATCTTTCGCATATTGTTGTTTGCAGTCAGTCATTTAATAATTTATTTGTAATTCGTTTATTATATTAATTAATACTTTGTGTGAAATTTTCCTCTGTAGATGCCATACGCTAAATAAATAAATAGTCCTATGTTATGAAGAAGATTTTATCTTCAACATTGTACAACACAGTTGTTTCCTGTTATCGAGGTGACGGATATATTCGATACTGAAACTTGCTGGCAGATTAAAACTGTATGCCGGACCGGGACTCGAGCCCCGGACCGTCATCTTTAGCGGGGAAGTGCTCTACAAACTGAGCTATCTGAGCACAACTCACGACCCGCCCTCACAGCTTTACTTCCACCAGTAGCTCATCTCCTACCTTTTAAACTTCACGGAAGTTCTCCTACGAAACTTGTAGGACTAGCATTCCTAGAAGAAAGGATATTTATTCATTTATAATCGCTTATTTAGTCTGATGAGATTAAGGCCTTAAGGCTCTCTCTTATATCTGACCAGGAATAACACATACAAAAAAATATTACATAACAATCACAATAATAATAATCTGCATTATTAATAAAAATAATAATTAGCAATAAAGTAATAATGATGATAAAATAATGGAGGGATTGAGAATGATAGTAATTAGTTATTACATATTACAGTAATAATCATATTATTACAGTATTAATCATATAACAGTATTAATCTAATCTAATCTAATCTAATCATAACAAACTCAATAATAATAATTTGCATCATTAGTAAAAATAATAATCTGGAGAATTAATTATTATTATTAAATAATTATTATTATAATTAATAATAATAATATTGTTATTATTATTATACTAATAACATTATTATTAATAATAATGATAATATAATAATATTTTGGAGGCGTTAAGTATAATACTGATTAGTTTAACACTTTTGAAGACTTCTTTGGCATGTGGAAGGGACAATGAAAAGGAGAAGATTCAAATGAAAGTGGCAATAGCTACTTCAACAGAGGAGAATTTCACTGGAGAATTCTTTGGACAAGGGAGGGAAAAGTGTTGGGGGAGGGATGGTTGATGAGAGTGCGCTGCAAGAAGAGATAGCTATTGTGACAGAAGGTGAGTCATCATCTGTCTTTTGAAGTTTGGGAGGATTTTAAGGGGAGTTGGAACGCCCTATCCAGACAATGTCAAATTTAGGGACTTGCCTCCCTGTATTTCAGGAACCGCTGTAGCCATTGACATGAAACTTTTACAGGACATTAAAGTGTATTTTCTGAGTCTACTGAACTACAATAATTGCATTTCAGTCACTGCTTTCGCAAATACAATTTTTTAATTATTAAAATTTGGTGTACTTTTTTGTACGTTATCATAAATAATTTTAATTATACATAATGTTATCTTCTCCTTTTAGGTCAGTAGACTCAGAATGTGTGTGTTATTACTCCCTGCAAATTATAATACTCTATTCGAAGATCTAGAGAAAGCTGCAACAGAAAATGTAAATTTCCAGCTACGGCTTCTAAAGTTTCAAAAGACTGTAACTCAATTAATATATGCTTAATTTTTCTATTTTTAGTCACTGAGAAGCACCCTGTACCATACTCTATATCATCCTCTTGAGCTTTTGCCAAGTTTTTTCTTCTTTTCTTCTTTCAGGACTCCTTAGTGGCCAACTGTGCTCCATACTCTGCTTTATCAATGCGAACCTTGTCCATCCGTTCAAGTTCTCTGATGAAGTTTGCTCCAGGATTAATTCTCATATGCTGTAGCACTTTCATGCTACCAATATTGCCATCATTAAAATAAATAACAGCATCACTGATTCCATACTTTAGTGTCTTCATTCCAAAAAAAAACATTTTTTTGTAAGCGAGTCCATATAAGATTACTGAACGACTCATTGGGATTTTGAGTCTGACCATGTAGACACTTCTTCAGTAATTCCGGATTTGCCAGGTCTCTGTAAACAGGTTTTATGATATCCATGACTGCTGCTGGGATGGAATGCTTATGGTTGTATGAACTGTTTGAGTACTGGGCATTGCAGTAATTTCACCATGAATTAGGTCCAGGAGGGCAAAGGTGGTGTACTGGCTTTTCATCAGTTGACAGTCTGTGGAAGAAGGTAGCCCATACTTCCTGCTTCATTTTCTACAAATCCTCAGTATTATTTCTAATGGCCATCCGACAATACTGCTGCAGTTCATCGGTCATTTTGTCTGTCAGCCTGCGTCATGGTTTTACCATCAGAAAGTTTCTTGTCTCTCAGACTTTGTTTCAACTTCCTCAACCTGTTGCCCATCCTCTTCTGGACATGACGGACACTATTAACCTTTATAACAGAGCAATCTACAGCCTTCTGTATAAAAAATACCGATTTTATTAGATTTTGAAGTAATGCACGTAAAAATTTTACCATTTTCAACGGATGTAGATTATATTTAAAAAATAAAATAAAATACTTCCCATGTGAGCTTATAAGTGATATATATCATTTTATTCGGAAAATTGCAAATTTTATAATTAGATAAAAATCCGAAAATGTGAAAAAAGTTTCCGTTCTAACTCCCCTTAACTTCTCTAATATTTCGAGGAAAAGAGTTCCAAAGTCGGGGTCCTGATACAGAAAATTATTTAGGGAACATGGCAGTGCTATGGAGCGGCGCAGAGCAGATTTTACTTTGCTGAGAACGAGTATTTCTGCTGTGTTGTTCAGATTGTAGTGTAAGAGTTGAAGTTAAGCAGAAATCAATGAAATGATTGAGAATACGATACACCAAACACAGGGCATGATAAACTCTGCTCTTAACGGCACGTAACCATGAAAAGAATCAGGAGTGATATGGTCGAAATAGCGTACATCATATGTATTGGACACAAATTTCATAACCATCTACAGCAGATGTGAGCTCTCATACGCAAGTACTTGGAGAATAGGATCACTGTAATCAAGAATTGGGAGTATTAGGGACTCTACCAGTTTGTTTTCTAGCTCGAGAAGAAATTGTGGAGACATAGCTTAGCCACAGCCTTCGGTATGTTTCCAGAAGGTATTTTTCACTCTGCAGCGCAGTGTGCGCTAACATGATACTTCCCTGCAGATTAAAACTGCGCGCCGAATGAAAATTAGTTCTGCAAACATCCCCCAGGCTGTGTCTAAGGCGCGTCTTCATAGTATCGTGTTTCTTGCAGGGTTGGTAGTCCTGAAAGTTTCGCAGGAGAACTTCTGTTAAGTTTGGGAGGCTGGAGATGAGGTACTGGATGAAGTAAAGCTCTGGGGAGAGGTCGTGAGTCGCGTTTGGGTAGCCCAGCCGGTAGAGCGCTTGAACGCGAAAGGCAAAGGTCTCGAATCCGAGTCTCAGTCCGACTCACAGTTTCAATCTGCCACGTAGTTTCATATCAGCACGAACTCCGCTGCAGAGTGAAAACTTCCTTCTGTATATTAGCTGCTATATTCTCGGCTATTTGTAGTAGACTGTAACCATATCTGCTCTATTTGCATCGGAATATTTTCATTTTGCAATAAGGACATGAGAACTTCAAAAAGTAAGTACACATTATTATTTCAGACCTAGTAACTTTTATTAAACGCTGAACAACACTTCAGACTTATACATTGTCAACATGTCTCTGATAAACAGAAAACAACAGTGCCCCAAGGCACTATCCAGTCTCGCGGTGGACAGTGACATAACGTTTTGAATCATCACTGTTTGTACAGGGGGTGGAAAAAAATATCGAAATACCAAAAAACACGACACATCACTATGTAGTACGGTGTAGGAAACCCACTGATACACTGAACAGCTTCCAATCGTCTCGGAATGGATAAAAACAGGTTCAGCTTGGCTTCCAGGAGATTCTTATGCCATTCTTCCAGCAAAATACTGTCAGTTTCAGGCAATAAGATGGACTTGATTGCGATCGCGCACCGTTCTTCCCAAAGTGTACCGCAGAGGTCCAATAGTATTGAGATCTGGCGGCTGTTGTCGCCAGGAGAATTGCAGTGCCGGCCGTTGTGGCCGAGCGGTTCTACGCGCTTCAGTCGGGAACCTCGCTGCTGCTACGGTCGCAGTTTCGAATCCTGCCTCGGGCATGGATGTGTGTGATGTCCTTAGGTTAGTTAGGTTTAAGTAGTTCTAAGTTCTAGGGGACTGATGACCTCAGATGTTAAGTCCCATTGTGCTCAAAGCCTTTAAGGGGAGTTGGAATGCCCTATCTCGCCAATGTTAAATTTGCTAACTTTGTGTACCTTTTTCTTTGGAACTATTATCTTCAGAACTTTGAAATTCTGGCAGAGGTTTTCAGCATATATTGTGAGCCCACTGAACTAGAACCAATGTTTTCTTTTTGTTGGTATAGTATTTATGAATTTTTTACCATTAAGCCATTTTTTATTGGAAAAAGTATAACATAAACTTCCCTAGTTCAGAGAATAAGCCAGTTCTTGTCATGATTCTAGTTCAGTGGCCTCTTTGAACTGTTTTGCAGCATTTCTGAAAATTTGAATGTTGTTGGTTGAGTGGTTTATGAGATAAAGGTACATGTAACACTAAAAATGTCAAATGCCAGAAAATGCGATTAAAGTAATTTATTATGAAAATTCACAAATACCTTTTATTCTATTATCAAAAGTGTCCAGCAGAGTAATCAGGGTCATCTTCTAGTTCTTCTTCTTCACCTAGAAGCTTTCTTCTCCTTGCTGCCCTTGCTTTTTTTGTATTAAATTCAGCTGCATACTGAGCCTTCCTTACTCGCACGCTGTCCAGAAGCTGAAGACCTCTGATGGTGTTGATACCAGGAGCAATGCCGAGCCTTGCCATGACCTTTAGCCTACCCATATGACCATCATTGAATGAAATAACAGCATCACTGACTCCCCATTTCAATGTTTTTATCCCAACAAATACATTCTTAGGTACACGAGTCCAAATGAGGTTGTTGAACGACTCGTTTTGATTCTGGGTACAACCATGAAGACATTTTCGCAGAAGATCAGGATGCCCCAAGTCTCTATATATTGGTTTAATTACTTCCATAACAGCCAATGGAATATAATTTTTATGGTGATAAGGATCCCCAGTAGCTTGAGATTTTCTATAATTGCACCATGACTGAGGACCATCTGGACAAGCAAAATGTTGAGGATTATCATCAGTTGATGATCGATGTAAATATGTGGCCCATACAGCTTGTCTCATTTCCTGCAAATTATTTGCATTATTTCTTATTGCCATACCATAGTATTGTTGTAATTCATTTATAATTTTATCTGACAGGCGACCTCTAATGGTTTTACCATCTGACAAAATTTTGTCCTTCAGATTCTGTTTCAGTTTCCTTAGACGAGTGCCCATTCGTTTCTGAACATGACCGACACATTCTAGTTTAGTTATTGTCTTATTGACATATGGCATGGATTCTGTAACACTTTTGTATGCCTTGGAGTCCCCATCTCCAAGGAATTTTGTGTAAAATACTCCCCGTTCTTTTTCTGATCTGCTAAACATTTTCACAGCAGCGGCAGCCTCCATGCCTCCACTCGTACCTTCATAATTCTTGCTACATATGTGAGCTGCTTCTATCTTACCAGATGCACAATGGTAACAATGTTTAGTGAGCACTTCATAGTCCAAAACTTTACCGCTGTCCACACTAGTAACAGTAGCAACAGCATTTTTGGATGTGTGACCCCTTTTCTGCCAGGTTCCATCAAAAGCAACAGGGATATCTGGGTTTCCTTCATTTATATATTTTGCTTCACTGGCAGCAGCTTTCATTGATAAATCTGCTACAGACTGAACAGCATCTCCTATCACTTCAGTGTAATTGTCAATTTTAGCAGGTGGAGGTGGAAGATTCATTATGGCACAAAATGTTTGAGCAGCAGTATGTCCTTTACCAATTGCTCTCATTGCATACATTAGCCTGATATTACTCTCAAACAAATTGCTACTGCATGTTTTAGAGCTCCAAAAACAGGTCTCATTTTCACAACTGGCACAAACTATAGCAATTTTGCAGGAAAGTCCTATAGATTTTGTTATGTTCATATCAAAAGAACCTCCACAAAGATTACAACACAAACATTTCTTCATAAACTCAGTAAAAACAGGAAAGTCGACTAAAACATATTGTTCATTAGAAGCTTCATCTGTAATTTCACTTGCACAGTTTGATAACTTCTTTTTTGATGCACTGGTGGGCGTGTCTCCTTCACACATCTCAGCTGTACAAACGTCAGAACTTTCACCAGCATCAACAGGTGCTGAAGCAGAATCACTTGAACAAACGTTATTTGTAAATCTATTACCGCGAAACTTTCGCTTTTTAAATAATGATGCACTCCTAGGCATCGTAGAAACTACGCACTCACCACTGAAAGTCAAAACAAGACAGATAACAAACTCCAAAAGAGCGACAAACTAAACTCGAGGCTCAAAACAAACACTCACAGATCAAAAACTGAACAATAAACACAGCTAGTCGTAAAAACAATGGTACCTATGGAAGGATCAAAGATTCTACAACTGAAGAGTGAAATCCACAGCCTTCTATATGTAATGTTTTCGGAAATGCGAAGATTTAAATGTGTACAAATCACAAGATGGGTAACTTTGCTGGGCGCACATGTAATTTTGAAAAATTAAATAAAAATACTTCCAATTGGAATTTCTTAACAAATTTTGCACCATTTTAAGCAGAAAATTTCAAATTAAGTTATAAGGTTAAAAACTGAAAATGTGAATTTTTTCCATTTTCCGGCATTCCAACTCCCCTTAAAAAAACGCAATAATACACCCTCGAGCTCACAAAAGCAGTCCTGGACAGTGCGAGACGTGTGAACAGGAGCGCGAAGCATCACCATTGGGGAAAAACATTGTATCATAGAATGTTTTTCATCAGTCCAAAATTGTCACACAAGGCTCGGCACTAATGTGACATTGCAGAGTAACCACGTGGCCAATGGAATACCCTATATGGGTGCCCGAACCATCACCGAATCCTCGCCATGTTTTACTCTTGGACATAAACTAGGTCACAATTGGGAAACAGTGTGAAAGAATACTCACGCGACGAAATGACTTTCTTCCATTGCTCCATAGGCCAGTTCTTATGGCTTCGGCATCACCTTTCCCTGTTTCGGCATTTGCTTCACTAATGAGTGTTTGGGAATTCGAGCTCGTCCTACAGTTCTCTGCTTACGGAGCTCCATTTGTATTGTTTTGGTGCCCGCAGGGTTCTGGAGTGCGAAATTCGGGTTTTCAGCATCTGTTGCATCTGTTGTCCACTTATACTTCGTCACAATCCTGTTTAATGATCGTTTGTCGCGATCACTAAACGCACATTTCGTCCACCTTGTGACTTGGTGGATGAGGTTTATCCGCTTCCCCGTGTACGGTAAAAACTTCTACACGGTGCCTCGTGAAACACCAAAGGCTTCGGCTCCCTTGGATACGGAAGCACCCAACATATGAGCACCAACAATTTCGAATTACTTATCTCCGACATTACGTACACTCAGCGCAACTGACACTTGCAACGTATTGAGCACAGTCCACGGCTGCAGTTCGTCTTGAAATACAACAGCGCAGTTTGCAGGCTCGGCTAGCAGTTGCGGTTTTGTTCAAGCAAACATTTCTCGCGGTGTTTCCGTATGTTCTGTCGATCCCCCGTACGCGTCCGCGGCTATGTCAGCGTGCGACTGTGCTCTTCGCAACAACACGTTTATTACTGACAGCACAGCGCCTGCCAAGGTGTCTGACGCAAATCTATTGCCACACAAATCCTGAACAGGTGGACAGCTTAACAATATGACAATGGTCAGTCTCAGAATCTCAACTCAGAAGCGTGAATCATGGGCAAAATGATATGATTTTTCGGGTCCTTCCATTTAACCGTAAACCACATATTTTCGAATCATACTTTCCTGAGTTGCTATCTAATGAGTGCAGCTCTCTTTGTATCAAACAAACCAGCTAGGCCAGAAAATCCCACATTTAAACCAGCTAGGCCAGAAGTCCCACAATTACCGTCTCTGAGGATCTGCCAAAATGTCCAACTCTGGTTTCCATGGATCTAGTCCAGGCATCTGAAAAACCATGTTGGTGATGTTGTTTTAGGGGACGGATACTATGGATCCTTCGCAGTTACAGTGATGCGTAAAATTTTCATTTCATCTTATAAGCTATACAGTCATGGTTATAACGTGAGAGAGCTTCGAGATTTACGGAGAAACACAACGTCATTTATCTATGGACTAAATTGTGATGCAATATACTCTTCGCGAAACATGCCACAACCGTGGCTAAAATTTTTGTTGATGAATGAAAACGCTCCAGTTGCACATGACCAACACTTTATTTGTTTGAAATCGTACACAAGACCCGGATTTCAGGACGTAAATCTCATTTTAAGGCTCTATAAGAAAGGAGTAAACCAACAGAGATTCTTCATGAAGTTAATTAACATTAAAAGGTCGTATACAAATCTGAACATGGGTTCATACCTTTATTGCGTACAAGAAAGTCGTACCAGTCATGTAAAAAAATCCAGCAAATATTTATCAAGTAGCATGTGAGATCTCGTCCGGGTGAGGCATGAAAAGGTACTCTGATTCAACAAGTACCAAACTAGGCAAACTGGGCCCAACCCAAAGAAACATGAATGTAACAACAAATAAACAAAGGTGGCCAGCCTAATGTAACCCCCGAACCAACTGCGAACTATTAGAGATGTGGCTTGGGCTTAAGAAATTAAAATGAAGACGTGTAAGTTTCTAGGTCCCAGGTTTAATACATAATACACACAATACGCCACCGGGTCATGAGGTGTATGCCTAGGGAGACGAACTGCAGTTAACAACCTGGCAACACAGGCGAGCGGCCCAGTATGCATGGAGATGGGCCGGCCTGTGTCATCCATCATGCAGTCCATCAGCTGGTCAGGCAGCAGCGGAGCACGCGTGAGTGATGCCTGGCTGCTGAAAAGCTGAGCTAGCTGGCCTGTAGGTATGGAGGCTAGGGCAACCGCTAGTGTCTTGGTGACTGGAAGCTGTAACGCTCTAGCCCATGTGTTGGTTCGATCACTAAGTAAACTGGCCAGTTGTCGAGCACCAAGACACAGGCTGCTGGGTGTCAATCACTTCCGTCGACTTTTCGCATTAGTTTTGCGAATTATATTTATAATTGAAATGAAAATCTTCTATTCGTGATAGGCACGTTTAGTTAATGTCATAAGAGTGAATTTACATTCTTCCAGTCAGCGAAGTTTTTTTCATTATACCATTATTATTACCAACTTTGAAAATATGCAATAATAGAAAAAAGATATGCGAAGCAATTAAAATAAAACAGCACTCAATCTAGTCTAACAATGAGGACAACGTGTAAATGACCATACTACATAATACAAATGGAAAGTAAACTGATGAACCATTAATAATTTGCAAAGTTGCCTGTTACAAAAATAATAATCTTTTTAAGGATTTGTATCTCATGAGGAAGATTTGGAGATGGTCCGGAATAAATATCATATTCTGTCAAACTTGCTTGACTGACGTAATACTGAAGTGGAAACATTTAAATTGAGTCAAAATTCTTAACTCCAAAATACACTATAATTGCAAAACTGTTATCACCAGCATTCATTTGGAATTTTTGCTCCAGTGAAGTAATACAAAACACTCCAAAAACCTCTGCCAGAGAAAAAAATATTTTAAGACAAATTTGGGTAGAGAACTGCCATATCAACTTACGAATCCAAGATTACCTCTACTTTTAAAGGCAAAAACTATTCTGCATAAAACGACTATTAAATAAATATTCAGTTGCTTTATAGAAAGTACCATCATCTGATACTTTTTATCATAAATATCGTAGTTCCCAATTTGTCTGCGTAAGGATGTCGAGATGTAAGCAGCTAATTGATACTGGCGGTTTCCCTCGATCATGTGAAGTCTCGTCTGAACAAAATAGAAGCTGTCTGGATGTGGTAATGAACAGACGTGGTTGTCAAGTAAACTAGAATGACATTTTCACTCTGCAGCGGAGTGTGCGCTGATATGAAACTTCCTGGCAGATTAAAACTGCGTGCTCGACCGAGACTCGAACTCGGGAGCTTTGCCTTTCGCGGGCAAGTGCTCTACCATCTGAGCTACCGAAACACGACTCACGCCCGGTCCTCACAGCTTTACTTCTGCCAGTATCGTCTCCGAGATGGTAGAGCACTTGCCCGCGAAAGGCAAAGGTCCCGAGTTCGAGCCTCGGTCGGGCACGCAGTTTTAATCTGCCAGGAAGTGTCAAGTAAACTGTTTATTTAACATTATCATCGATTGTGAAGTGTATGACCGCAGTGTATAGAAGATAATCTGCAAGTGAATAAATGAATATCTTCATGAAAAGTTTACGGTCAGGATTTTTATTTCAATTCAGAGCTTATTAAAAATCTTGTGTATACCATGAAAGACGACTCTGGGATTTCTCGCAACAGATTATAGACTTGTAAAAGACCTACAATTCACAATATAAGCGACGTTTCATTTGAACCATTTCCTCATTGTCGTAAATTCTGAGCTGGTTACGCTACCCTCTCGTGTAATGTGACTGCGTGTACAGACTCTTGCCGAGAATACCGAAGGTCATTTGAAAGTCAGGGAGCGCGTTGTCAAGCAACGGAATAACACGGACTTGAAGAGGCACCTCGGGAGCCCAACGGTGACTCGCAGCTGACAATACCAGCCTGCAGTCCCAGGGACTACTAAAACCGGACGTCCGGTGTTGTCTCGGTGTCCGGAAGTCTGTTGATTGTCTTTCCTGGACAGCAGGACTGGGGCGGCTTCTTGCACTGTGTGTGGACACAGCTCTTCATAATTGCCAGCGCATTTTCTTTTCGAATCTGCCCTCTATACAGCCGACCTTGTCTTACTGGAAATGGAGCAGGCACACGTACTGCGAAGGAAGAAAGGAAGGAAGACTGGGTTTAACGTCCCGTCGATATCGAGGTCATTAGAGACGGAGCATAAGCTCGCATCGTGTCAGGGATGGAGAAACACACTGGCCGTGCCTTTTCAAAGGAACCATCCCGGCTTTTGCCTGGAGCGATTTAGGGGAATCACGGAAAACCTAAATCTGGTTGGCCGCACCCGGGTTTCAACCGTTGTCTTGTCGAATGCGAGTCCAGTGTCCTAACCGCTGCGCCTCGTACAAGGAGGTAGCGTATATGGGCTGCGGGTCTGTGCAAAGTTCAGCATATTCTTGCGCTATATAAATACGGGAATTCGGAACCACACTTTTTTGAAATGTTGTTAATTGCTTAAACAAGTTTTCGAATCTTTTCAGGCTCATCTTCAGATGACGAACAGGATTTTACATGACTATTTCAAAGCGTATACTAGATGCTGGCCTGTGACATTATGGGTGGCTTTGTTATTACTGTCCCTCTATCAGCTTCCATTGCGATTGACAGTTCGCAGCGCATAGCTCATTTTTCACAGGTTAAGAAACATAGCTGTGCAGCTGGTGCTTGTTACAAAGAACCAAGCGAAATATTCTATATAACGTACTTTGCTCACAGAAATTAATTGTTTTTCTCTGTATTTAACACAGTCGAAGTATGGGCAAATGCTTCAATGAAAACTGGAGTTAACATGACTTCCCAAAAACAAAATGAAGTTGTAGTATATGCAGAGAATTGCAGCTGTTTATATGTATATGGGCAACGGCCTTGCCGCAGTGGATACACCGGTTCCCGTGAGATCACCGAAGTTAAGCGCTGTTGGGCGTGGTTGGCACTTGGATGGGTGACCACCCGGGCCGCCATGCGCTGTTGCCATTTTTCGGGGTGCACTCAGCCTCGTGATGCCAATTGAGGAGCTACTCGACCGATTAGTAGCGGCTTCGGCCAAGAATACCATCATAACGACCGGGAGAGCGGTGTGCTGACCACACGCCCCTCCTATCCGTATCCTCAACTGAGGATGACACGGCGGTCAGATGGTCCCGGTAGGCCACTCGTGGCCTCAAGACGGAGTGCTTCATATGTATATGAACATTACTTTTGAAAACAACGTGAACAAAACTTCAAATTAACCGCTGTCTTATTTATATTGTTATACTACCATCGTCTCGAATATTAGTAAAACCATATTACGTTTATTGCAGCTAAAGCTAATATGTGTATGAGTATTAATTTATTTCATTAATAGAAGGCTTTTTGATACTGTTGCGTTGTGGTTTTGGTTCTATGAATAACGTTTGTAAGTAGGCTGTTTAGGTTCTTATATTGGTAACGCCACGTAGCGCTCTGTATGAAAATCACTGGCTGTGCTGTGTGCAGTCTGTTGCTAGTTTGCATTGTTGTCTGCCATTGTAGTGTTGGGCAGCTGGATGTTAACAGCGCTTAGCGTTGCGCAGTTGGAGGTGAGCCGCCAGCAGTGGTGGATATGGGAAGAGAAATGGCGGAGTTTTGAAATTTGTAAGACTGGATGTCATGAACTGCTATGTATATCATGATTTTTCAACACTATTAAGGTAAATACATTGTTTGTTCTCTATTAAAATCTTTCATTTGCTAACTATGCCTATCAGTAGATAGTGCCTTCCGTAGTTTGAATCTTTTATTTAGCTGGCAGTAGTGGCGCTCGCTGTATTGCAGTAGTTCGAGTAACGAAGTTTTTTGTGAGGTAAGTGATTTGTGAAAGGTATAGGTTAACGTTAGTCAGGGCCATTCTTTTGTAGGGATTTTTGAAAGTCAGATTGCGTTGCGCCAAAAATATTGTGTGTCAGTTTAAGCACAGTGTTGTATAATTTTTCTAAGGGGACGTTTCACGTTGTTCTGTATTTTGTTGTTGGAGATGTTGTACGTCTAGAAAAGGTTGGCAATTTGGTTTGAAGTCATCCCTAGGAAAGACAGTCTTAAAAACATGGTATTCCTGTTTGTGGATAGTTCATCAACAATTGGTTGGTTTAATTTTGTTGTATGGATTAGTGCATCTATTATAGCAGGATGGTAATCCCAAAAGTAAGGTCTCCTATTTTTTTATAAGTACATAGACCTGGTTATTTCTACAGTGGTTTACATCAGTTTAAAGCTTGAACATTTAGCTTTTTTCCACATAATCACCATTTCTGTCGCTGCATTTTTGTAGACGCTGTGGCAGTTTTTGTATGCCGCTGTCACAGCAGCTCGCCGCCAAGCTGTTCAGAAAGTTATGAACCTCTTCTTTCACCTCGTCGTGATAATAGAGGGCTACAGTCGTAATGTGTGAGATGTGAATCATTCCGACAGATTTAGGTCTCCTTATGGGTGGGGACAAAAATGCAAAAAGTTTTTGTAGATGTTCGGCGTATGGGAAAACTCCACTTCTGATGAAATGTTGCTCAGGGGACTGATGGATAAGACGAATGCAGAAACTACCAGTCCCAGTGCTACAACGGTGGTTCTGACAGACAGCAATACAGGCAAGAAAACGAAGAAATTAGTCCGGAACGACGAAAGATAAGGAAGTATGGGTGTTCATTTTGCCACTTTTGCAAGAAACAGGGGGAGGTGTATGGAGGAAAAGGAAGGATCAGTGTACGCCAAATCCAAAATACACTCCTGGAAATGGAAAAAAGAACACATTGACACCGGTGTGTCAGACCCACCATACTTGCTCCGGACACTGCGAGAGGGCTGTACAAGCAATGATCACACGCACGGCACAGCGGACACACCAGGAACCGCGGTGTTGGCTGTCGAATGGCGCTAGCTGCGCAGCATCTGTGCACCGCCGCCGTCAGTGTCAGCCAGTTTGCCGTGGCATACGGAGCTCCATCGCAGTCTTTAACACTGGTAGCATGCCGCGACAGCGTGGACGTGAACCGTATGTGCAGTTGACGGACTTTGAGCGAGGGCGTATAGTGGGCATGCGGGAGGCCGGGTGGACGTACCGCCAAATTGCTCAACACGTGGGGCGTGAGGTCTCCACAGTACATCGATGTTGTCGCCAGTGGTCGGCGGAAGGTGCACGTCCCCGTCGACCTGGGACCGGACCGCAGTGACGCACGGATGCACGCCAAGACCGTAGGATCCTACGCAGTGCCGTAGGGGACCGCACCGCCACTTCCCAGCAAATTAGGGACACTGTTGCTCCTGGGGTATCGGCGAGGACCATTCGCAACCGTCTCCATGAAGCTGGGCTACGGTCCCGCACACCGTTAGGCCGTCTTCCGCTCACGCCCCAACATCGTGCAGCCCGCCTCCAGCGGTGTCGCGACAGGCGTGAATGGAGGGACGAATGGAGACGTGTCGTCTTCAGCGATGAGAGTCGCTTCTGCCTTGGTGCCAATGATGGTCGTATGCGTGTTTGGCGCCGTGCAGGTGAGCGCCACAATCAGGACTGCATACGACCGAGGCACACAGGGCCAACACCCGGCATCATGGTGTGGGGAGCGATCTCCTACACTGGTCGTACACCACTGGTGATCGTCGAGGGGACACTGAATAGTGCACGGTACATCCAGACCGTCATCGAACCCATCGTTCTACCATTCCTAGACCGGCAAGGGAACTTGCTGTTCCAACAGGACAATGCACGTCCGCATGTATCCCGTGCCACCCAACGTGCTCTAGAAGGTGTAAGTCAACTACCCTGGCCAGTTAGATCTCCGGATCTGTCCCCCATTGAGCATGTTTGGGACTGGATGAAGCGTCGTCTCACGCGGTCTGCACGTCCAGCACGAACGCTGGTCCAACTGAGGCGCCAGGTGGAAATGGCATGGCAAGCCGTTCCACAGGACTACATCCAGCATCTCTACGATCGTCTCCATGGGAGAATAGCAGCCTGCATTGCTGCGAAAGGTGGATATACACTGTACTAGTGCTGACATTGTGCATGCTCTGTTGCCTGTGTCTATGTGCCTGTGGTTCTGTCAGTGTGATCATGTGATGTATCTGACCCCAGGAATGTGTCAATAAAGTTTCCCCTTCCTGGGACAATGAATTCACGGTGTTCTTATTTCAATTTCCAGGAGTGTATTTATTGTGTGGAGTATTTCCGTCCTGCAATGAAAATAAAAATATTTTGCTGAATTTCACGTAGTAAGTGCGTAATTACCCTCCAAATGACTGATTTCTAACACAAACACATTCTAACACATTTCGGTTCGTTATTAGGGGAAACTGCTGCGCTGAGACGCGTTGGTGTGCAACCAACTGGAGCGCCACACAGACCTCAAAAGTACCACCCTTGCCAAATGGTAAAAAAAGTTCAGACACCTGAAAAGAATTCACTATTTTTCTCTTACTATTTGTGAGACGGAAAGCGAAAAGTGACCTCTTACCAGAGAAGTAAAATTTTTAACAAGCAGAAACTTTCGATAATGTCTGAAATATCCGTTTTGTTTATTGTGTGTGTGTGTGTGTGTGTGTGTGTGTGTGTGTGTGTGTGTGTGTGTGTATGTATGTATTATGATAATTTACATCATTCTGAACACGTTCGCATCGATTTGAAAGTTGTTTGAATCCAACAGGAGTCAACAACAGCACTGAAAGCCTTCAGTCTTCTGAAACTCACTTGTAATGGGGAAATAACACCGGCACGACAAGAGTCTCCTTTTGATAATCTCCCAGTTGTCTATGTAATGCTTCGCAAAACACCACCTCCTAAATTTCAGAGGCGTTTTAAGGAGGTCAGAGTGGCTTTCTATAAAAGAAGACCAATTTGTGATTATAATGATGCCAAGCAAGATGCGTCATCCCTTTTTACATATTTGCAGTTGGCCATAAGACAGAATAAAAACACCAATATTCTGCCTCCCGCCAACCAAAAAATAAAAAAAGAAGCAGGATTCACTAATTTCTCTCATTTTGTGGTCAATTTTCTTGGTTTTAAATTACGTACACTATAATGTGCTGTAGGTCTGAAGGGATTAACCACATAGTGTGTCATGTTAACTTAAAATAACTCTGTCCCATTTGACGAACGTCATTTTAAGGGTAATATATTTGTAAAATTTGCTTCTTAAACATGTCAAATTAAACAATTGTGATAAAGTGAAACTTTAAAACGCCTTATCTCAAAATAGCTCATCACATACATTCAGCCTGTCATAAATGATTCAAATGTAGAGCCAGAGTTGTCTTTTTTTCCAATTTTTCAGACTCTAATCCTAAACGTAAAAATTACAATAACTCAGAATCAAAAATTTCGAGAAGAGGTCCATTTTCGCTTTCCGTCTCACATTTAATGCTATGGTTCTTACAAAAATCTGGAAAACTGATGTGTTTTTAATAGCTCAGCCTATAAAGGGATTCGTCACCTTAGTGTGCGCGAGTAATGAGTGGATGAGCAAATATCGGTACATTAAGTATGTAGATTGTGGACAGTTGGGATTAGCCGTGCGGTCTTAGGCGCTGCAGTCATGGACTGTGCGGCTGGTCCCGGCGGAGGTTCGAGTCCTCCCTCGCGCATGGGTGTGAGTGTTTGTCCTTAGAATACTTTGGGTTAAGTAGCGTGTAAGCTTAGGGACTGATGACCTTGTAAGTCCCATAAGATTCCACACACATTTGAACATTATTTTTGGAATGTGGGTCTCACGGGGAGCGTGCAAGGGGATAAGTGCCTGCAGTCGCGCTATTCACCTGTGTCCTCGGCGGCACAGATGGACAGAGCGTAAGCAGGAGATCCCGGGTTCGAGTCCCGGTCGGGGCACACATTTTCAGCTGTCCCTATCGAGGTATATCAACAACACCTGTCGGCAGCTGAGGGTTTGAATTACTTATCATTTAATAAAGGGTGAAGCCCCATTATTAGTTACCGCTTATCTCCAAGCAAAAGTGCCCACGCGTACGATACGGAATGCAACTCAGCCGAGATTGTGGGGTGAGAGAGAGAGGACTAGGACACGGCAGTGCGTGTTGCGGCGCGCTTAGTACGCGGCGCGTCCGCTGCGGCGCTGACGGGCAGATTAGCTGCCGCGTCCCCCTGCCGGGGGTTAGCGCTACTAGGCGGGCGCGGCGACTCACCCACCGTTGCTATACATAACGGAGAAGCTTTCGGCGCGCGGCGGCAGCGGCGGCGACGGCGGCTCCGGCGCCGCCTCCATCTTGCCGAAGACGTCGTTGGTGCCGATGCGCGGCATGGCGACTGCTGGCCGCCGACGGCGGGCCTGCTCTGCAGCGGTCGGCGGCCGCGCGAATGGGGCGAGCGCGCAGGCCCGCGCAGCCGCCCGCCAGTCGATATGCAGCCGGCGCGCCGCTGCTCGCCCCTGCACCGTGCGGCCGAGCACGCACTGTCGCCGCGGCGAGTGCTAGTCCGCGAGCGAACCCCGTAGAGTTGTGCTGCGACCTGCCCCGCCTATACGAATGCGGCCTCTCCCTCCTCACCTATACACAGGCCACGTCCTACGCCAAGGTAGTTTAAAGACAGGGAGCTACCGAGGGAGCTGCCAAGGGTGCAGGCACAGAGAGTGGCCTCAAAATTTTATACATAAAACAAAAGTAGGGAAAAACAAAAGTAGAGAAACAGTTGAAGACGTAACCAGGAGAGGTACATAAGTTCTGCTGCCTATTGTTTTCCCACCTTCTCTCTACGAGAAGAAGCTTTTCTGTCGGCCCGCAACTGTAAAATCATGCAGTTGTCACGATGCTATGTCGTCCAAGAACCATCTACCGGGTGATAAAAAAGTCAGTATAAATTTCAAAATTAAGAAACCACGGAATACTGTAGATAGAGAGGTAAAAATTGACACGCATGCTTGGAATGACATGGGATTTTATTAGAACAAAAAAAACAAAGTTCACAAAATGTCCAACAGATGGCGTTGGACAGCAAAAGGTTAGTGACTACGCATGAAAATCGCGTATAAAAGGAGATGTAATGAGAGAGAGAATCCAGGCATCATCATAGGCCGCACCACCCGCTCCTTTTGTCTCCATGATTTCTACCTCACCCTTTATGGTCGTCCCATCCAGCTCACCCCCACCCTAAGATACATTGGCCTCACCTAGACCCATCATCTCCAGACCATCCAGCAGAAAGCCCATTCCTGCCTCCACCTTCTGAAACTCCTGTCTGGCCGGACATGGGGATTGCATCCTTCCACCATCCTCCACACCTACAAATCCCTCATCCATCCTATCCTCTGTTATGCCAGCGTTGCCTGGATCTCCGCACCCACCCACTTTTACAAGGCCCTCCAAACCCTTGAATGCTATGTGCTCTGCCTTGCCTTCCGTATCCGCCTTCCTTCCCCCACATGGCTCCTGTGTGACCTGATCCCCTTCCCCCTGTTCCTCCAACATCTCCGCATCCTTTACATTGTCCGCAGGCTTGGTCCCCCCCCCCCCACCCTCTGGTTTCCTACTTCCTCTCCACCCCTCGCCCGTTGCTGCGCCCCTATCGATGTATTCCTCCCTCTCTCCACCTGCACATCCTCCATCTCCTTCATCAGGGCAATTTCCAGCGTCTCCCCCTCCCGGATGATGAACTTCGCCGTGACATCTACCCTTCCTTCCAACTATAACCTGGCCTTGTTCCCCCCCGCCTCCCCTGGGCCCCCTTTCTCCTCTCCCCTGCTTCTCCCAGAGCGGATTTTCCTCCTTGCCCCCCCCCCCCCCCCCCACTCTCTGAGACCCTGCACCCCTTCCTTGACTCTTTCCTTCCCACATCCCTCCCTCCCTGGCCCTCTTCAGCCTGCCCCCCCCCCCACCTATCTCCCCCCTCTCTTCCCCTCCCTCCCTTCTTCTGGTCTCCCTCATCTCCTTACACCTGGCATGTCCTCCGTTTTGATCATCGTCATTGTGCCACGTCAGTGTTGTGTTTAGTGCTGTTTCTCCCGTGCGTCAAGAGGTGTGATTTTAATTGTGTACTGCCTTGAGGTTCGCTGTCAGTGTTTGTTATGTACTACGCCATCCGTCAATACTTTTATGCTCTGATCATACTGTGCCTTGTGTTCTTTTAATTGTCGCAGTGTGTGGTTTTTTGTGTGCGCTACTTTTTTACGGTTTTTATCTCCATTTTACAGTCGCCCCTTTGTTTTTGTCTATTGCCTTCCACGATGTTCCCCCTTTTTTTATATCTATGTTCACCATATTTTCTCCTTTGTATATTATTAACTGTCTTCTATTGTTTGTTCTATGTCTTTCGGCTGAAGAGCAGCGCATATGCTGCTGCCAGCCCGCCACGATGTGGAATTGAAATACAATACAGAAAAAAAAAAGAGAGGGAGAATCAGATGCGCCAGCAGTCGCAGCATGTTGACCTTACTTGAAAAGGCGCTTTTAGTGAAGCTGTATTATCGGAATGAAGAATGCGCTAGTTCAGCGTTACGATCCTATCGCCATAGGAAGGGGAGTCGAATGGGTAAAGGTCAGTTGACAAATGCAGCTGTGGCGAGAATGATTTCGATGTTCGAAGCCACGGGTTGTTTAGACCATAGAGCCCGTAGTGGCCGACCGAGCACAACGCGTAACTCTGCTGAGACAGTTCAGGAAGAAATAGAGACTGTAGCGGGTTCGTCTATGCACGGGGAAGTCAGCGCCGGCATTCCATACACTACTGTTTGGTTGGCACTTAGGCGTACCCTCCGATGCTATCCGTACAAAATCCATCGGCATCATGAACTGTTACCTGGCGATTTAGTGAAGTAGAGGGCATTTGCAATGTGGACGTTTCAAAAGATGGCGGAAGATGACGATTGGTTGAGTAACGTGTTGGGGACCGACGAAGCTCATTTCGCGCTCCGAGGGTCTATCAACGGGCACAACTGCAGAATTTGGGCTACCGAAAATCCTAGAAATATCGTGGAAACTCCATTGCACGACGAGAAAGTCAAGGTATGGGTTGGATTTACAACATCTACCGTTATCGGGCCTTTTTTCTTCGAGGAAATGCGTGATTCTGGTTTTGTAAGTGCTACCGTTACGGGTGAGAGGTACGCCGATATGTTACAGAATCGCATCATCCCCAGCCTGGCTGATAAACACCTGCTGGAACGTACGATGTTTATGCAGGATGGCGCTCCACCCCATATTGCTAGACGCGTGAAAGATCTCTTGCGCGCGTCGTTTGGTGATGATCGTGTGCTCAGCCGCCACTTCCGTCATGCTTAGCCTCCCAAGTCCCCAGACCTCAGTCCGTGCGATTACTGGCTTTGGGGTTACCTGAAGTCGCAAGTGTATCGTGATCGACCAACGTCTCTAGGGATGCTGAAAGACAACACGCCCCGCCAATGCCTCCCCATAACTCCGGACATGCTCTACAGTGCTGTTCACTACATTATTCCTCGACTGCAGCTATTGTTGAGCAATGATGGTGGACATATTGAACATTTCCTGTAAAGAACATCATCTTTGCTTTGTCTTATTTTGTTATGCCAATTACTGCTATTCTGATCAGATGAAGCGCCATCAGTCGGATATTTTTTGAACTTTTGTATTTTTTTGGTTCTAATAAAACCCCATGTCATTCCAAGCATGTGTGTCAATTTGTACATCTCTATCTATATTATTCCGTGGTTTATTCAGTTTTCAAATTTATACTGACTTTTTGATCACCCAGTACATTGAAGACCCAAAAAACTGGTACACCTGCCTAATATCGTGTAGGGTCGCCGCGAGCACGAAGAAGTGTCGCAAGACGACGTGGCATGGACTTCAAGAGTGTCTGAAGTAGTGCTGGAAGGAACTGACGCCACGAATCGGGTGCAAATCTCTTCTTAACAGCACGTTGCAAATCATCCCACATATGCTCAATAATGTTCAGGTCTGGGGAGTTTGGTGCCCAGCGGAAGTGTTTAAAGTCAGAAGAGTGTTCTTGGAGCCACTCTGTAGGAATTCTGGACGTGAGGGATGTCGCACTCTCCTACTAGAATTGCCCAAATCGGCCGGGATGCATAATCGACATGAATGAATGAAGGTGATCAGACAGGATGCTTACATACGTTTCACCTGTCAGAGTCGTATCTAGATGTATCGGGGATCCCGTATCGCCGGCCGCTGTGACCGAGCGGTTCTAGGCGCTTCAGTGCGGAACCGCGCTGCTGCTACGGTCGCAGGTTCGAATCCTGCTTTGGGCATGCATGTGTGTGTTGTCCTTAGGTTAGTTAGGTTTAAGTAGTTCTAATACTAGGGGACTAATGACCTCAGGTGTTAAGTCCCATAGTGCTCAGATCCATTTGAACCATTTGGTCCTGTATCACTACAACTGCACACGTCCCACACCATTACAAAACCTCCACCAGCTTGAACAGTCTCCTGCTGATATGCAGGGTCGTTGGATTCACGAGGTTGTCCCCATACCCGTACACTTCCATCCGCTCGATACAATTTGAAACGAGACTCGTCTGACCAGGCAACATGTTTCCATTCACCAACAGTCCAGTGTCGGTGTTGACGGGCCCAGGCGAGGCGCAAAGCTTTGTCTCGTGCAGTCATAAAGGGTACACGAGTGGGCCTTCCGCTCCGAAAGCCCATATCGAAGACTTTTCGTTGAATGGTTCGCACGCTGACACTTGTTGATGGCCCAGCATTGAAATCTGCAGCAGTTTGGGGAACGGTTGCACTTCCGTCACGTTGAACGACTGTCTTCAGTTGTTGGCCCCTTTCTTGCAGGATTTCCGGAAGCAGCGATGTCGGAGATTTTATGTTTTACCGGATTTCCGATATTCACGGTACACTCGTGAAATGCTCGTACGGAAAAATCCCTACTTCAGCGCTACCTCGGAGATGTTGTGTCCCATCGCTCTTGCGCCGACTATAACACCACGTTCAATCTTACTTAAGTCCTGACAGCCCGCCATTGTAGCAGCAGCAACCGATCTAACAACTGCGCCAGTACCGACTCTTATATAGCCGATGCCGAATGCATCACCGTATTCTGCCTATATACATATCTCTGTATATGAATACGAATGCTTATAGCAGTTTCTTTCACGCTTCACTGCATATTACTAAACGGCTAGATCAGTCGCCTGTTGCAGGTTGTCTTACCGAACAGCTTCCACGGAGAATTTTTACCGATTTCTGCTGCCTGAGGGCTATCAACAATTTAGGAGAAGCAAATAAACTTCATTTTTTGCAATACATCATACTAAAGCCGATGTACAGTGGCTGCCATAAACAATAAGATTTTTAACTTGCAATTTTTGAGAAATTTTGTAGTCTGTAATTTATTTGCTAAGATGTTACTTTAATATTTGGAAATTTGTGGTAAGTTCTATGGGACCAAACTCCTGAGGTCATCGGTCCGTAAGTTATACACTACTTAACTAACTTAGACTAACTTACGCTAAGGACGACACACACACATATGCCCGAGAGAGGACTCGAACCTCCGACGGAGGAGCAGCTTGAACCGTGACAAGGCGCCAAAGACCGCTCGGCTATCCCGCGCGGCTTACTTTAATATCAATGGAGTGCATTTAACCAACATTTGTCAATGATGCTTCATTTTTGTAAATCATACTTACAAGACTGAAAATATGCGAAATGAGTGTAGAAAAATTGCAGAAAGGTAGTTTTACTGGAGGGGGTGGGCATAGGGGTCCACAACACAAGGAGTTCTAACAGGGGCGCAGAATCACGTCGGTACTCTTCTGCTTTAAGTAACTCCCTCTTTCCTCAAGCTGCTCGTCCTCCACGACGAATGTTTATAGACAGAGCTGATAAAAGTCATGGGATAGTGGTATGCTTGTATAAAGATGGCAGTAGTAGCGCGTACTCAAGGTATAAAAGGCAATGCATTGACGGAGCTGTCATCTGTACTCAGGTAATTCATGTGACGAGGTTTACGACCTGATTATGACCGCACGACGAGAATTCACAGACTTTGAACACGGAATGGAAGCTAGATCTAGACACATGGTACATTCCATTTCAGAAATCGTTGGAAAACACAATATTCCCAGATCTACAGTGTCAGAAGTGAGCCGGGAGTACCACATTTCAGGCACTACCACGGACAACGCAGTGGCCAAAGGCTTTTACTTAACGACCGAGAGCCGGCCCCTGTGGCTGAGCGGTTCTAGGCGCTTCAGTCGGGAACCGCGCTGCTGCTGCTGCGGTCGCAGTTTCGAATCCTCCCTCGGGCATGGATGTGTGTGATGTCCCTAGGATGGTTAAGTTTAAGAAGTTCTGAGTCTAGGAGACTGATGACTTCAGATGTTAAGTCCCACAGTGCTTAGAGCCATTTGAAGAATTTTTTTTTTTAACGACCGAGAGCAGCGGCATTTGCGTACAGTTGTCAGTGCTAACAGAGAAGCAACACTGCGAAATAACCACAGTAGACAATGTGCGATGTACGACCAACATATCCTTTAGGACAGTGCGGTGAAGTTTGTCGTAAATGGCCGCCTATAGCAGCAGATGACCGACCCGAGTGGCTTTGCTAACAGAACAACATCGCCTGCGTCACCTCTCCTCGGTTCGTGACGTTATCGGTTGCACCCTAGACGACTCGGGAACTGTGTCAGATGAGTTCCGATTCCAGTTGGTAAGAACTGACGGTAGAGTTCGAATGTCGCGCGGATACCACAAAGCCATGGACACAGGTTGTCAACAAGACACTGGTGCAAGTTGGTGGTGGCTCCATAATCGTGTGGGCTGTGTTACATGGAATGGACTGCGTCCTCCGGCCCAACGGAACAAATCACGGACTGGAAATTGTTGTGTTTGACTACTTGGAGACCATTTTCAGCTGCCGGCCGCTGTGGCCGTGCGGTTCTAGGCGCTTCAGTCTGGAACCGCGTGACCGCTACGATCGCAGGTTCGAATCCTGCCTCAGGCATGGATGTGTGTGAGGTCCTTAGGTTAGTTAGGTTTAAGTAGTTCTAAGTTCTAGGGGACAGATGACCTCAGATGTTAACTCCCATAGTGCTCAGAGCCATTTGAACCATATCCAAGTCTATATGGCCCAACAGTCACCCTCTTCAGACTCTGACGTTGCTAACCATGGTACAGGTACTGATGCCAAGTCGAATGCGGTGGACTTGGTGCTCTCCAACGGTCGAGCTTCCTGGAGGGCGTAATTCAGCTGCTATCGCCTTCAAGACTGGGGGCGGGATCTCTGATTTCCATCTGGGGACGTGCAGCCGCTTGTCCGCCGTGGCCTGTACCGGCAAATTTCTTGCCGCCCGTCTCTGCTCTAAGCTGACCCTGCTACTGGGAGCTGCCACATTTCCGCGGGGTCACTGGCATGATCGTGTCCGCCTTGGATGCCCTAGCCCAGGGCTGCGACAGGGCCGCTAAGGGGCGCTTTTGATGCGGAGCTCTTCTCCTGTCCCAACAGCTGCCTCGTCATTCCATAGCGTCTGCAGACCTCCGAGTGCAGACTGCAGCGCCTTCCTCAACTGGACGTACGCTCTTTATGTGCCGTTGGTGCTGCCATCCTCAGGCAACGACACGACAAACATATTTTGAGCAATAAATGATTGGTTTTCCAGTGCTATCTCTGTGACGTTTGATCGGGCGTATAATAGGCACCCACTCACCACCGAACTGTAACCCACCCTTCAACCTGACCACGATCTCCCTCGACCACTATTTACCACAGTGGCTTATCAACTTTTTTTTTATTCCACAAAAACAGTAACAAAAATGGCTACAATGAAATGACATAAATAAGGTGACAGATAATTGCAGTCATAAATTACAGCATCCAAAGAATGAGGAATCATATTCAGTCTTTAGCAGTAGCATACATTTAGCACCTTTACTGTCACCTTCAACTGGTGGCAGTCCAGCAGGCATATTTTCTTCTTCTGCAGCCTGAGGTTCCTCATAATCACTTCCCAGACCCAAATTAATCATTCAGTAAATCCTTGATATGTGTTCCTTCCAGGTTAAATTACATGGACAGAAGAGAAGTCCCGAACAGCGACATCGTAAAGTCCTTCACTGCCTTGTAATTTTTGTCAGTTCCAGCCTTCTAAACGCATCCTTAGGAAGTTCAAGATCTTCCTTTATATCAGGCACCAGATGCTTGTCGCCATATTCTTGTATCTGCATTACTACTGATTTATTTTTCATGTGTGACTTGCAGGTGAGGTTAGGGTCGGGAACGTGACCCAATCCATCCCATCTCTACGAGGAATCCAGTTTGTAACCTATACCCGTTCTGTTGAAGGCAGCTCGGTGCATGTTACCATATTTCTTATTGTGATTCTGATACTTGTGTTTTCTCGAATGCATTTTCCATATACGTCTTGTATTCAATATGTTCATCGCTCCCAATATTGTTAAAAACATAACTTGTATATTTGGCCATTAACCAAATCACTGCCTTATTTTTTGCCTGAGGGTAGTAACTTTCTTCTGATCTGAAGAAAATGTTAGTCGGTACTTTGTTTGCTGAAGTTCTTGTTATTTGAGCAATTTTCTCCCTGGTCCACCTGCAGTTGATAATGCGATATCCACATGTGTAACGATGAGGCACACTATCAACAGGTTGCATTTGCTGCAGAAGTTAGTCACTTAAACCGATGGCAAAGAGACGCTCATTAGTGCTGATGATGTTATTGACTACCTTGCACCACGCTGTTCTCACGTCAAACGAAAGAAGATCGCTACTGATGTTTTTCCATGCTATTCCAGCGCATTTACATACTATGTTATTTTTCTTTTCATGCTTCCGTCTTTCAGTGAAAATCGCCGTTGCTGCAACATTTTGGGAATTTAAAAGTTTTTTGCTGAGATAACTTAGTTCAAGATGTGTTTTAGCTTAAAATTTATTTTTTGTATATTTATCGGCGGCTCTACACTTTCTGGCCTGACAGTGTCGTATAGTTTTGCTGTAGTACACCCTGGATCATTACACATTATGCTCCATGTTCGTTTGATATACAGTGCCATCGCTTTAGACTTGATGTCGGTTAGACCCATTCTTCCATTGCTTGGATCCAAAACTGATGTCTTCACCGGCACTCGAAGCAATTCCCCATTCCACAAGAACTTTGCTAAGGTAGACATCAACTTGGTCGTTATAGCAGTCATCTGGATTGGTCTCACACAGCTGAAACATTTCCGCTGCTGCCCCCTGTTCGTCGGACTTTTTGAATGGGATTCTGCCGAACCCAGTCGAAAACGACCACTGAATGTAGGAAATGTCATGCGATCCATGTATACAGGTTGATCAAAAATGTAAAGGCAGGTAGATGGGACTTAAATAGGCAGATTTCCTGTAGGAATGTGTGTGAGTCAACGACACATTACAGTGCTAGCGTGTGCAGCAGTGTGAATCACAAGAATCTGAGAGGGCGTGTAAAGACAAAGGACATCAGAAATTTATTAATAATTTACAGGAGCTGCTCGAAAGAGCGGCTACCAATAGTGATGTACGATTCACAGCAACGGTGCATGTACTGGTGTAGATTAGAAACGACATCAGGCATGTCGATCATATGTCCAGCAGCAACAGACACGCGGGGAACTAGATCTTCTTCAGATGTGATGGGACTCTCATACACCAGGCTTTTCATCTGACCCCACTAGAAAAAATCCACGCAGGTTAAATCGCGAGAACGCGATGACCAGGAAACTGGATCGCCCCGTTCTATCCACTGCTGGCCGTAGACAGCAACAGATGATTCGTGACGATTCGACTGAAATGAGTTGGGGCTCCATTCTGCTGGAGCCGCATTCGTCAGCGAGCAGCTTGACTGCTAGAGGAATATTGCTCACAAGTTCAGATGAGACCTCCTGTAGGAAGCTGTTGTCTGTATGGCCAGTTAAACGAATAGGCAAAATGTACAGTGCTACTAAGTTATTGTGCACAATAGCTGCCCAAACATTAATGGAAAACGTTTCTCAGTAGGCCTGTGCTGTTGTGCCACGTGGGTTACCATGAGCCCACAGGTGAGAATAACTGATGTTCAACGTAACCGTCTGTGTAAAGGTAGCCTCATTAGTACATAAAACACCTGCAGGGAAGGTTTCATTAACTACAGTCTGCTGTAGGTATAAACGAGCAAAGTTGAGATGTGGAAAGTAATCGTTTCATTGGCTGTAGTATGCTGTAGATACCAAAGAGCAAAGTTGAGACGTGGAAGATAATCATCAGGGGTCACTCTCTGTAAATGATACGGATGCATTCCGCCTTGATGTAAAGTCTTCAGAACACTTTGACGGTTCACACCCAAGGACGTCCTGCAGCTCTCGAAGAATTATCCTCAACTTTGTGTAGTACTCTGTCTTCCACCGCAGGAGTTTTGCGATATCTTCGAATGTCAGATCCACGCCTGGATGCATAAAACGATCCACTCGTGCGTACCTCCCTATGAAGACGCTCGAATATACGGTGATTCGCCTGATTCCTTTACGAGAAGCACTCCGTGTACATCCTTTGTGTAGCCAAGTTTGCGGACCCGCCATATATTTGGGGTGTGCCGGGTGCGCAAAGATGAGCGGCGGTGCTTTCGTTGTGAAACCGACCAAGTAATGTGATCGACTAAGAACACTATGCGAGTACCTACGAAAAACTCACGCTTGAACAGTTAGTAAATGGATGTACTTCAAATTTTGTTTTCATATCCAAAATACTTTTCTTTAGGGTGGCGGAGGTGGCCCCACTTTGATTTTGTTGTTATTTCATGCTGCATGGTAGGACGGCAGCGAGGTTCTTTCCAGAACAGTTATCATGTGTCAGGACGTACTATGCTTATTATGTGAATAATAAATTTCTGTTTCTCCTACCTTCCTTCATATAAAATAAATAAATAACAACACCTCACATAAAAAAAAAAAAGTTTGGTAGAGCACTTGCCCGCGGAAAAAAAAAGAAAAAAACGGACCAGGTACGTGGCTGGGAATCGGGAAACCCGGGTTCGAAAAAAAAATAAAGGAAACCCGGGTTCGATTCCCGGCTGGGTCGGAAACTTAAAAAAAAAAAAAAAAAAAAAATTTCCTTGTGCAGCCCCGCATATGAAATGCATGTCGGCTAGCTCCGCATTGGTCGATGCATGCTGCTCGATATCCTTGCAGGAATTGATGAATCCAGCTAGCGAAGCGTTTTTGTACGCCGCAGTCATCAGCGCTCTGACCAGCTTAAACAAACATTACCACACACGCAATCCTATACGACATCTGCTTATTTCGGTCCCCTCTACCTGCCATTAAGTCTTTGACATATACACTCCTGGAAATGGAAAAAAGAACACATTGACACCGGTGTGTCAGACCCACCATACTTGCTCCGGACACTGCGAGAGGGCTGTACAAGCAATGATCACACGCACGGCACAGCGGACACACCAGGAACCGCAGTGTTGGCCGTCGAATGGCGCTAGCTGCGCAGCATTTGTGCACCGCCGCCGTCAGTGTCAGCCAGTTTGCCGTGGCATACGGAGCTCCATCGCAGTCTTTAACATTGGTAGCATGCCGCGACAGCGTGGACGTGAACCGTACGTGCAGTTGACGGACTTTGAGCGAGGGCGTATAGTGGGCATGCGGGAGGCCGGGTGGACGTACCGCCGAATTGCTCAACACGTGGGGCGTGAGGTCTCCACAGTACATCGATGTTGTCGCCAGTGGTCGGCGGAAGGTGCACGTGCCCGTCGACCTGGGACCGGACCGCAGCGACGCACGGATGCACGCCAAGACCGTAGGATCCTACGCAGTGCTGTAGGGGACCGCACCGCCACTTCCCAGCAAATTAGGGACACTGTTGCTCCTGGGGTATCGGCGACGACCATTCGCAACCGTCTCCATGAAGCTGGGCTACGGTCCCGCACACCGTTAGGCCGTCTTCCACTCACGCCCTAACATCGTGCAGCCCGCCTCCAGTGGTGTCGCGACAGGCGTGAATGGAGGGACGAATGGAGACGTGTCGTCTTCAGCGATGAGAGTCGCTTCTGCCTTGGTGCCAATGATGGTCGTATGCGTGTTTGGCGCCGTGCAGGTGAGCGCCACAATCAGGACTGCATACGACCGAGGCACACAGGGCCAACACCCGGCATCATGGTGTGGGGAGCGATCTCCTACACTGGCCGTACACCACTGGTGATCGTCGAGGGGACACTGAATAGTGCACGGTACATCCAAACCGTCATCGAACCCATCGTTCTACCATTCCTAGACCGGCAAGGGAACTTGCTGTTCCAACAGGACAATGCACGTCCGCATGTATCCCGCGCCACCCAACGTGCTCTAGAAGGTGTAAGTCAACTACCCTGGCCAGCAAGATCTCCGGATCTGTCCCCCATTGAGCATGTTTGGGACTGGATGAAGCGTCGTCTCACGCGGTCTGCACGTCCAGCACGAACGCTGGTCCAACTGAGGCGCCAGGTGGAAATGGCATGGCAAGCCGTTCCACAGGACTACATCCAGCATCTCTACGATCGTCTCCGTGGGAGAATAGCAGCCTGCATTGCTGCAAAAGGTGGATATACACTGTACTAGTGCCGACATTGTGCATGCTCTGTTGCCTGTGTCTATGTGCCTGTGGTTCTGTCAGTGTGATCATGTGATGTATCTGACCCCAGGAATGTGTCAATAAAGTTTCCCCTTCCTGGGACAATGAATTCACGGTGTTCTTATTTCAATTTCCAGGAGTGTAGTTTAGTACCAAACTGTATACTGTTAACATCTACATGTTGCAAATTCTTTTGTAACTGTCTATTACTGTGCATTTTAACGTAATCACATACAATTGCAAGAGTCAATCGATAAGTCGCTTAGGTTTTTTCATTGCGATCGTATTCTTTGGTATTCAGTTTATCCTGTGTAATGGCTGTTAACGCCATCCGGGTTTTTGATCGGTACGTTATTGGTGCTTAGACAGTTTAGCACCTGATACCAACGCTTTCACCCTTCTATTTACAGTTAGTTGCATGCTCACATTAGTGAACTTTGCTTTATATTTTATTGTTAAGTGCGAGTACGTATTGCTCTTTAATGCATGAAACAATATACATTAACATTTCTTACGTTGTATTTTTTTGTCTCGCCATAGCTTTACTCTGATCGTGATGTATCAGAACGCCTAACGGTGAACAAATTAACTTACGACCAAGACGTTTACAAAATCATATCTTTACCGAATTTCACCTGGACATATCGCTGCGTAGATCAGTGTTATGAAGCATTTCATGCCATAGGGAATTGTCCATGTTTGCTTGTAGACCTCTTGTTTTAATTTTCTCCTGCGATAAACGTCTAGAGCCGGCCGCTGCGACCGAGTGGTTCTAGGCGCTTCAGTCCGGAGCCGCGCTGCTGCTACGGTCGCAGGTTCGAATCCTGCCTCGGGCATGGATGTGTGTGATGCTCTTAGGTTAGTTAGATTTGAGTAGTTCTAAGTCTAGGGGACTGATGACCTCAGATGTAAAGTCCCATAGTGCTCAGAGGCATTTGAACCATTTTTTCACTCTCATAATTGTCAATAGTTATCACAGTGTCGCATCTGCCCTGGCCACCGCTGTCACCATATCTCAGTACTTCTGATCCTTTGTGTTCTGCTTTTTGAAGAGAAGGATAGGCACTTGGTGCAGGGAGTGGTAACTGACCGTTAACATAGACAAATGTAATGTATTGCGAATACATAGAAAGAAGGATCCTTTATTGTATGATTATATGATAGCGGAACCAACACTGGTAGCAGTTACTTCTGTAAAATATCTGAGAGTATGCGTGCGGAACCATTTGAAGTGGAATGATCATATAAAATTAATTGTTGGTAAGGCGGGTACCAGGTTGAGATTCATTGGGAGAGTGCTTAGAAAATGTAGTCCATCAACAAAGGAGGAGGCTTAAAAAACACTCGTTCGACCTATACTTAAGTGTTGCTCATCAGTGTGGGATCCGTACCAGGTCGGGTTGACGGAGGAGATAGAGAAGATCCAAAGAAGAGCGGCGCGTTTCGTCACAGCGTTATTTGATACGCATGATAGCGTTACGGAGATGTTTAGCAAACTCAAGTGGCAGACTCTGCAAGAGAGGCGCTCTGCATCGCGGTGTAGCTTGCTGTCCAGGTTTGGAGAGGGTGCATTTCTGGATGAGGTATCGAATATATTGCTTCCCCCTACATACACCTCCCGAGGAGATCACGAATGTAAAATTAGAGAGATTCGAGCGCGCACGGAGGCTTTCCGGCAGTCTTTCTTCCCACGAACCATACGCGACTGGAACAGAAAAGGGAGGTAATGACAGTGGCACGTAAAGTGCCCTCCGTCACACACCGTTGGGTGGCTTGCGGAGTATAAATGTAGATGTAGATGTGAAAGCGCTATTCATTTTCAGCATCGTTCCATACACTTGCCACTATTTTGTAAGAAGAATGGTAGAACCTTCTCTTGAAAAGCATACACGAGCTCTATTCTTCCATTCCGAGACAACTGGAAGCTGTTCTGTATGGCAACTGGTTTCCCACACCAAGATGGGCTTAGTAATGTGTTGTGATTTTGGTGTCTCCACATTTTTGTCGAACGCTTGTACCAACGCCACCTACGAGCAAAGCATAATTCGAGTGCTGTGACGTCATGCTCTGCGGCTGAGGCAACCCCACGCACAAAGGCGGGGAGACGCTGTTTCACTCACTGTTTAAACCAAGACAGACGTGAACGGAAACAAGAAAACCTCCTACAAGTATGCGAGTACTGCGTACTCTGTTGCACTACTTTGTGAATAATGAAAGGTCTCATAACAAATTAAAGTGAAAAGAGCTATAGAAATGTAGTGGCCTGTGTATTTAAAGACGATGTATCTAGCGCCTAGTTTTGAGCACTGACATCTTCTTGTCGAAAATTCGAATTTACTATTAGGTAACGCTCAAATCAAAATTAAGACATTACAATACATTTCCTTCCTTTTGTCAAGCCCCATCGCCAGTCTTGTAAAGGCCTCGTCGCTACTGCTGTAGGGGCCGAGTTGCCCCTGTTACGGTTCGTGAGTTCGTTCAGAATGGTTCAAATGGCTCTGAGCACTATGAGACTTAACATCTGAGGTCATCAGTCCCCTAGAACTTAGAACTACTTAAACCTAACTAACCTAAGGACATCACACACATCCATGTCCGAGGCAGGATTCTAACCTGCGACCGAAGCGGTCGCGCGGTTCCAGACTGTAGCGCCTAGAACCGCTCGGGCACCCCGGCCGGCTGTGAGTTCGTGAAACGGGTTCTGGTGCAGTACACCGCTAAGACAATTTCTCCCTGCCACTATTACATAGCTATGCCCCAGGGTCAGGTTACAGGATAGGGGAACGAAGGCTCTACAACACTCCAACAAAGTAGTAACGAAGTCACACAAATGAGTTAAGAAGGTTTACTTGTCTTTGTGACTAGTTGAATAAAGAAGGCTGCAACGCTGCTTGTAATATAACACAAAGAATGAGATCCTCAATGGATCAGTGCAAATAATCGTAGGTAAACATCACAGCACAAAGTAAATGCAATTTACAGCAACTGTCTGTTCACTCCGAAGAGTTCACTAGACGACGTTCCATGTCTAAGTCAGTCCTGGAAGATGATCTATAACCAAGTGGGCGAGAGCTGCTATCTTACGAGTAGGCTTCTGTCCGTTGTCTTCCGGTCATTGGCCGATTGTATTCGGCCGGCAATTGGCAGAGGCGAAGTCGATATCTCCATCCTCTGCGCCGCATGTAGCGCTGGTGGAACTCGCGCAAGTTGCGAGTCTCTATGTCACTGGCACCAACTCACATCTTTACGACTGTGGTGCTTTTGTGTTGGCTATGTCTTGTTCGGACGACACAGCACTTCCAAATTCGTACACAACTGATGAAGTAAAGCTTTATCGACTTTTTTTCATTGAAGCGCGCAATAAAACGGCAAATATGGTACTGAGAATGTTCCATTTTAGTGAGAACATAAACAAATTCTCCAGTCAGATTGTAAAAATATATTCAGTGTAATTAACATAACTAATAAAAACACAGACACACACGCGCACACACACACACACACACACACACACACACACACACACACACACACACACGCACACGCACACACACGCGCGCGCAGTGATAGAAGGAGGCGGGGAGGGAGTCGCACAGAGGTATCTTCACGAAATGTTTATTTGCTAGTAATTTCATGTGTGACAAGACGCAGTTACAAATCAGTTATTCACCCTTTTATACGAGTAAATAGTTATATTCTTGGCGACATTTATATTATTTTTTTTCGGTTTGCAAAACTAAGAGGGTTGGAACTTTAATAGTGGCAACTATTTATTTACAGCTCGTACCAAACAGATAAGTGTTTCAAAGTTTTAATGACCTCCAAAGTAGTCACCGGCATTGTGTATAACCCGTTGCCAGCGACGTGGAAGTCGTAGGATACTCTTAGCAGTGCCAGTTGTGTTGACAGTTCGAGCGGCTCGCTCTACGGCCTGACGAAGGTGTACCAGTTCTGAAGCGAATGCCGTGAAGTGTTTCCTTCAATTTAGAAATCGGGTTGAACTTACTAGGGCTTAAGTGAAGGGAGTGCAGTAGGTGGTATAGCACTTAGCAGCCCAATCAGTCAAACAAATCAGTAATAACTTGCACTGTATGTGTTTCCGCATTGTCCTGCAAAATGAAGGTCAGGTCCTGCAGAAATGTCATCACATCTGTCCCTATCCTGTCCATTTTTGGAACACAACGTACCACCACCTTAGAGACAAAAGTAATGACACTTTCTGCAGGACTTGACAATCATTTTGCAGCATAAGGCTCAAGCACATACAGTGCAAGTTGTTACTGATTTGTTTGACTAATGGGGCTACTAAGTGCTATACCACCTACTGCACTCCCCTGACTTAAGCCTTCGTGAGTTCAACTCGATTTCTAAACTGAAGAAAATACTTCATGGCGTAGGCTTCAGAACTGCTACAAATTCATCTGGCAATAGACTGCGCCGCTCGAACTGTCAACACAACTGGTACTGCTAAAAGTATCCTACGACTTCGACATCGCTGCCAACGGGTTATACACAATGCTGGTGACTACTTTGAAGGCCAGTAAAACTTAGAAAAAACGTATCTATTTTGTACGAGCTGTAAATAAATAGTTGCCACTATTAAAGTTCCAACCTTAGTAGTCAACGAAACATTTGCGCATCTAATCATTATATCACTTGTTACAGATTCAAGTTTGTGGCTGTTTATACAAACAAAACCAAGGAACTAGTGTCTGGGCAACTTTCACAAGCACACCCCTCTGATTTGCTTGCTGTAGAAACAACGTTTCATTTTCCTTAAGGGTCCTTGCTTGGATATGTTAGAGCTCCCCATCTGTTATCACTACATAACTCGTCTGCTTGTATCATTTCCTGAGACTGCGGAAATCTTTGCAATATATACATTGAATTTCTTAAGCGGCTGGTGTGAACAATAACCTGACACACAATGGAGTAATGGCCAAGTATTTTCCTCTATTTCATCTACATCATTATCATCTACTTTTTTTTTGGTCATCAGTCTACTGACTGGTTTGATGCGGCCCGCCACGAATTTCTTTCCTGTGCTAACCTCTTCATCTCAGAGTAGCACTTGCAACCTACGTCCTCAATTATTTGCTTAACGTATTCCAATCTCTGTCTTCCTCTACAGTTTTTGCCCTCTACCACTCCCTCTAGTGCCATGGAAGCCATTCCCTCATGTCTTAGCAGATGTCCTATCATCCTGTCCCGTCTCCTTATCAGTGTTTTCCACATATTCCTTTCCTCTCCGATTCTGCGTAGAATCTCCTCATTCCTTACCTTATCAGTCCACCTAATTGTCAACATTTGTCTGTAGCACCACATCTCAAATGCTTCGATTCTCTTCTGTTCCGGTTCTCCCACAGTCAATGTTTCACTACCATACAATGCTGTACTTCTGACGTACATCCTCAGAAATTAAGGCCGGTATTTGATATTAGTAGACTTCTCTTGACCAGAAATGCCTTTTTTACCATAGCGAGTCTGCTTTTGATGTCCTCCTTGCTCCGTCCGTCATTGGTTATTTTACTGCCTAGGTAGCAGAATTCCTTAACTTCACTGAGTTCGTGACCATCAATCCTGATGTTAAGTTTCTCGCTGTTCTCATTTCTACTACTTCTCATTACCTTCGTCTTTCTCCGATTTACTCTCAAACCATACTGTGTACTCATTAGACTGTTCATTCCGTTCAGCAGATCATTTAATTCTTCTTCACTTTCACTCAGGATAGCAATGTCATCAGTGAATCGTATCATTGATATACTTTCACCTTGTATTTTAATTCCACTCTTGAACCTTTCTTTTATTTCCATCATTGCTTCCTCGATGTACAGATTGGAGAGTAGGGGTGAAAGGCTACAGCCTTGTCTTACACCCTTCTTAATACGAGCACTTCGTTCTTGATCGTCCACTCTTGTTATTCCCTCTTGGTTGTTGTACATATTGTATATTACCCCTACTTTTTTCAGAATCTCGAACAACTTGCACCATTTTATATTGTCGAACGCCTTTTCCAGGTCGACAAATCCTATGAAAGTGTCCTGATTTTTCTTTAGCCTTGCTTTCATTATTAGCCGTAACGTCAGAATCGCCTCTCTCGTCCCTTTACTTTTGCTAAAGCCAAACTGATCGTCACCTAGCGCATTCTCAATTTTCTTTTCCATTCTTCTGTATATTATTCTTGTAAGCAGCTTCGATGCATGAGCTGTTAAGCTGATTGTGCGATAATTCTCGCACTTGTCAGCTCTTGCCGTCTTCGGAATTGTGTCGATGATGCTTTTCCGAAAGTCAGATGCTATGTCGCCAGACTCATATATCCTACACACCAACGTGAATAGTTGTTTTGTTGCCACTTCTCCCAATGATTTTAGAAATTCTGATGGAATATTATCTATCCCTTCTGCCTTATTTGACCGTAAGTCCTCCAAAGCTCTTTTAAATTCCGTTTCTAATACTGGATCCCCTGTCTCTTCTAAATCGACTCCTGTTTCTTCTTCTATCACATCAGACAAATCTTCACCCTCATAGAGGCTTTCAATGTATTCTTTCCACCTATCTGCTCTCTCCTCTGCATTTAACAGTGGAATTCCCGTTGCACTCTTAATGTTACCACCGTTGCTTTTAATGTCACCAAAGGTTGTTTTGACTTTCCTGTATGCTGAGTCTGTCCTCCCGACAATCATATCTTTTTCGATGTCTTCACGTTTTTCCTGCAGCCATTTCGTCTTAGCTTCCCTGCACTTCCTATTTATTTCATTCCTCAGTGACTTGTATTTCTGTATTCCTGATTTTCCAGGAACATGTTTGTACTTCCTCCTTTCATCAATCAACTGAAGTATTTCTTCTGTTACCCACGGTTTCTCCGCAGCTACCTTCTTTGTACCTATGTTTTCCTTCCCAACTTCTGTGATGGCTCTTTTTAGAGATGTCCATTCCTCTTCAACTGTACTGCCTACTGCGCTATTCCTTATTGCTGTATCTACAGCGTTAGAGAACTTCAAACGTATCTCGTCATTCCTTAGTACTTCCGTATCCCACTTCTTTGCGTATTGATTCTTCCTGACTAATGTCTTGAACTTCCGCCTACTCTTCATCACTACTATATTGTGATCTGAGTCTATATCTGCTCCTGGGTACGCCTTACAATCCAGTATCTGATTTCGGAATATCTGTCTGACCATGATGTAATCTAATTGAAATCTTCCCGTATCTCCCGGCCTTTTCCAAATATACCTCCTCCTCTTCTGATTCTTGAACAGGGTATCCGCTATTACTAGCTGAAACTTGTTACAGAACTCAATTAGTCTTTCTCCTCTTTTATTCCTTGTCCCAAGCCCATATTCTCCTGTAACCTTTTCTTCTACTCCTTCCCCTACAACTGCATTCCAGTCGCCCATGACTATTAGATTTTCGTCCCCCTTTACATACTGCATTACCCTTTCAATATCCACATACACTTTCTCTATCTGTTCATCTTTAGCTTGCGACGTCGGCATGTATACCTGAACTATCGTTGTCGGTGTTGGTCTGCTGTCGATTCTGATTAGAACAACCTGGTCACTGAACTGTTCACAGTAACACACCCTCTGCCCTACCTTCCTATTCATAACGAATCCTACACCTGTTATACCATTTTCTGCTGTTGTTGATATTACCCGATACCCATCTGACCAGATAACCTTGTCTTCCTTCCACTTCACTTCACTGATCCCTACTATATCTAGATTGAGCCTTTGCATTTCCCTTTTCAGATTTTCTAGATTCCCTACCACGTTCAAGCTTCTGACATTCCACGCCCCGACTCGTAGAACGTTATCCTTTCGTTGATTATTCAATCTTTTTCTCATGGTAACCTCCCCCTTGGCAGTCTTCTCCCGGAGATCCGAATGGGGGACTATTCCGGAATCTTTTGCCAATGGAGAGATCATCATGACACTTCTTCAATTACAAGCCACATGTCCTGTGGATACACGTTACGTGTCTTTAATGCAGTGGTTTCCATTGCCTTCTGCATCCTCATGTCGTTGATCATTGCTGATTCTTCCGCCTTTAGGGGCAATTTCCCACCCCTAAGACAAGGGAGTGCCCTGAACCTCCATCCGCTCCTCCGCCCTCTTTGACAAGGCCGTTGGCAGAATGAGGCTGACTTCTTATGCCGGAAGTCTTCGGACGCCAATCATCTACTACTAAACAGAAATGTGGCGGCAGCTGAATCTTTCAAATCTGGGATTCCACAACCAGCAGATAAACATGAAGAGGCCTTATAAGGACATCACCAAGCGCTTTGGATTTACTACAAGAGAATCCAAGCTTTGTGCCCTTAATATTCCCTCTGATTCAAATACTATCCTTAAAGAGAGATGATAATTTCCGCCTTTAGGTGGAGATATTTCCCAAACGTGTCGTCTAAACTGTCTGTCTGTATTTTCCCAAAAAGCAAATACATTTTGTTTTTCTCACACAGCCAGGAATTACTAAATTCAAGCAAGGCTACAGTAGTAGGCTAAGGACCAAAATGTGTTTCTCTATTCGATTTCCTTACATCAGTGAAATCTTCCCACACACACAACAATGGCAGAAATTTTCTCAAAAAATTCTGAATATATTTTAAATAGACGGTTACATGTTCCTGGAAAACATTTCTTAGCCACTGAACTGTAAGCAATGGTTTAACATTTACGACATCCAACTATTGACTTACTATTTCTATGAATGTGGCAGCACTCCCCCAGTTTTCATTTCTTTTCCTTGAGTCTAACTGGTCCAAAGCAACAACTAAAAGGTTCTTAAAAATACGCAATTCTAACTTCACACTTTGGTGTTCAACTGAATTTGGGTGTAAGGATTTATACAGGGTGTTTCAAAAATGACCGGTATATTTGAAACGGCAATAAAAACTAAACGAGCAGCGATAGAAATACACCGTTTGTTGCAATATGCTTGGGACAACAGTACATTTTCAGGCGGACAAACTTTCGAAATTACAGTAGTTACAATTTTCAACAACAGATGGCGCTGCAAGTGATGTGAAAGATATAGAAGACAACGCAGTCTGTGGGTGCGCCATTCTGTACGTCATCTTTCTGCTGTAAGCGTGTGCTGTTCACAACGTGCAAGTGTGCTGTAGACAACATGGTTTATTCCTTAGAACAGAGGATTTTTCTGGTGTTGGAATTCCACCGCCTAGAACACAGTGTTGTTGCAACAAGACGAAGTTTTCAACGGAGGTTTAATGTAACCAAAGGACCGAAAAGCGATACAATAAAGGATCTGTTTGAAAAATTTCAACGGACTGGGAACGTGACGGATGAACGTGCTGGAAAGGTAGGGCGACCGCGTACGGCAACCACAGAGGGCAACGCGCAGCTAGTGCAGCAGGTGATCCAACAGCGGCCTCGGGTTTCCGTTCGCCGTGTTGCAGCTGCGGTCCAAATGACGCCAACGTCCACGTATCGTCTCATGCGCCAGAGTTTACACCTCTATCCATACAAAATTCAAATGCGGCAACCCCTCAGCGCCGCTACCATTGCTGCACGAGAGACATTCGCTAACGATATAGTGCACAGGATTGATGACGGCGATATGCATGTGGGCAGCATTTGGTTTACTGACGAAGCTTATTTTTACCTGGACGGCTTCGTCAATAAACAGAACTGGCGCATATGGGGAACCGAAAAGCCCCATGTTGCAGTCCCATCGTCCCTGCATCATCAAAAAGTACTGGTCTGGGCCGCCATTTCTTCCAAAGGAATCATTGGCCCATTTTTCAGATCCGAAACGATTACTGCATCACGCTATCTGGACATTCTTCGTGAATTTGTGGCGGTACAAACTGCCTTAGACGACACTGCTAACACCTCGTGGTTTATGCAAGATGGTGCCCGGCCACATCGCACGGCCGACATCTTTAATTTCCTGAATGAATATTTCGATGATCGTGTGATTGCTTTGGGCTATCCGAAACATACAGGAGGCGGCGTGGATTGGCCTCCCTATTCGCCAGACATGAACCCCTGTGACTTCTTACTGTGGGGACACTCGAAAGACCAGGTGTACCGCCAGAATCCAGAAACAATTGAACAGCTGAAGCAGTACATCTCATCTGCATGTGAAGCCATTCCGCCAGACACGTTGTCAAAGGTTTCGGGTAATTTCATTCAGAGACTACGCCATATTATTGCTACGCATGGTGGATATGTGGAAAATATCGTACTATAGAGGTCCCCAGACCGCAGCGCCATCTGTTGTTGAAAACTGTAACTACTGTAATTTCGAAAGTTTGTCTGCCTGAAAATGTACTGTTGTCCCAAGCATATTACAACAAACGGTGTATTTCTATCGCTGCTCGTTTAGTTTTTATTGCCGTTTCAAATATACCGGTTATTTTTGAAACACCCTGTATGTTCAAATAACGCCATATTTTTCTTTTAAATATAGTTCCTTCAGTGCTGTGACGGAAGTAAGACCTTCCCTCAAGTTATCACTAAAGACAGGAAAGCACAGAGTTTGGTGCTTTTGGTTATACCAGTTGTTGCGGATCCTTTTTAAACTGTGAACAGTATCCACAAAATAAAAAACTGAGCGGCCTGCAGAAGACTGTATGGGATTAATATGTTTTATCTTAACACTAGGTGGGTCAGAAAAGTATGTAATAGCTTTTTTATTAATTGCACTGTTATCAGCTACTACTCGCACCACCTGAATGCCAGCTGCTTCTAGTTTCATAAGTATATTTTCAATGAGCGGAAAAAAGACCGTCAGCTTGAATTGTGTGAACTGAGAGAATATGCATCACATCTTTGAAAACTAAATCCATGTTCTGGATCATGAAAACGTAGGCACTAGTTGCACACAAAAGATTGTCAGTGTTAAATGCACTACAGACGTCATTTCCACCTTTATAATCAAGTTGGGACTTCAACTGGATCTCTTCAATCAATAGTAGAGTTTTGTCGTTTACAGATAAAGATCCAGCCTTGTTTGTTATGTCATTAAGAAATTGGTCACTTCGCGACTTAATGAGTGGGTTTGTTGAAAGCTTACTACAAAGTATTGATAAAGTATTTGGTCTCGGAATGTAAAAAATGCAAGCACTTCTCATTACCGTGTATGTATGTGGAGTCATAAGTACCTTAATGACCACAAAATCATTAAATCACTTTTTAATCTTGTAAATGAAACCTGTTCCTTCGAAAATTTACTAGTATCTCCAGTTCCAGGTAACTTTCCTAACAGCTTCCAAAATGTTTTCAGTGGAGGACAAACTCGCTTCAAAAGGAGCCTCAATTACATTAAAAAACACATATATTTCTTTCAGAACGTACTAGCTGCATGAATCTCACTTACTTTCATTAGTATCAGCAGCTTTCCAGCATGCTTTAAGTCAACATCATTAATAAAGTCAGAAATAAATTATTATTCACGAGTATAAATACATAACACACAACCGTTAGGTAAGGATTATCCTTAACTGACACGAGACACAAACTGTTTGGTCTGTTTTTCATGTGTTTTCACAATCACGTAATTTAGCTTAAAATTCTTCTAAATTGCTAAAAGCCGTCTCAATTGATTTTTCATGCTATTTTACAGTCTGCTGCATGGCTATCTCGAGGGCACTGTATTCCAAACGTTTTCGACGACTATATGAATCATCTAGAGTAAATGCCTGATTCAATGACATTCAATTAGGATACCATGACAATTTTAACGGGTGAGCATCTGGATATAAAGAGATAAACACAACATTAAAAAAGCAATTAGTTATTATGTACTTGTATGTAGTGGACTACAATGAACATGTGAATAACTTAAGAAACTGGTACTTTAATTTAGATTTTTTTAAAAAGTGAATACAAGAATTTTCTGCTAAGTAATACATAAATTCTCACCCTCCTTTCTTTAAATGTGGACAGTCCAAATGTGTCCTAAGGAGTTTGCTAGTACGTTGTTCGTAAGTTCTGGTACTTCTTTAAATGTCGTCTGCATTCAAACGCAATTCCACACCTCAAAAGAAGCATACATCTCACTGTTAATCTAGGCACAGGATGCGAACGGATAAAGGAAAACTGACTCAAGACTGCAAAAATTGAGGTTATACAATGTTTCGTTATTCTTAACATATTGGTTAGTTTTCAGTTTTGCAACATTAAGTTATTAAACGGAGTAACCGTACATTAATCAAGATAAATGTGCAGGTCTTGTGAATGGCTGAGACCCATTTCTGTCTTACGTCTTTGCAGGTGGGAATGTGAACACACTAAATTTAGGTCCATTATCAGTGGCGGCTGCTGCGTAAGAGCACATGAACATACTATTTGTTGACACCTTGCGGATTTATTGGTTATGTTTTTTAATGCTGTTAAACGTAACGTAGATGCGGTAATCTGAAATATGCGGCACGAAATCTACCGCGCTATGGTACACTTCTACTGTAGCATCAGGGACTCGAACCCATCTTCAGCTGTGCACATTTTAAGGGGCTTTTATGGATGCGTAACTTGCCTTACGAGTAAAATACATACGGGTTTGCTAAGCAACGTGCACAGTTCATGGCGTGCACAGCTAGCCCTTAACACTCCAGCACAAGTTGAGCTCAATGCCGACAGGTGGTAGCACACAGCAGCAAACTTTCATCCTCATTCGCTTAGCGTAAATCCCGCTAGGCGGCAGTACATTCCTCACATATACCGATTCATCCACCTCACATATACCGATTCATTCACTATATGGTAAAATTAGATTGGACGTCAGCATACGTTACAGTTATACTGATAGCAAAGCCTATTTTGTGGGTTACATTAAATGTATTCGTAGTTGCGAATATGGATAACCATCAACTATATAATAGAATGACAATAACGAAAACTTGTGCCGAACCGGGACTCGAACCGGGATTTCCCTCTTACCGCGAGCGGTCGCCTTACCATTTGGCTATCCGTGCACGAGTCATGGCTAGACCCAAACTTCCATATGTCGTCAACCATACGTCGACGAGCTATACTCCCATATCCATTATGTATATTGCTGCACAGGGAGACAATTTACTTGGAAATCGCTTGCTCGGTGTCGGCAGATAAATACGATATTGCAGTGCCTGTGTTAGTCCGCTTTGCATGTCCGAAGGAACTTTACATCGCAGTTCGGAGTAACAGGCACTGCAATATCGTATTTTGTGGGTTTCTGTATTAGCTGTAGTGTATATGGCTCAAATGGCTCTGAGCACTATGGGACTTAACATCTGTGGTCATCAGTCCCCTAGAACTTGGAACTACTTAAACCTAACTAACCTAAGGACATCACACACATCCATACCCGAGGCAGGATTCGAACCTGCGACCGTAGCGGTCACGCGGTTCCAAACTGAAGTGCCTAGAACCGCACGGCCACACCGGCCGGCCCTGTAGTGTATAAAGTTTGGCGTTTTGTCGTACGGTAATCTATTTGAGGCGACGAGAACCGTAAGGGTCTAAAGCACATCATCATCGACTGTGAGGTCGTAGCATTTATTCATACTTTTGACATCCGTTGATCTTATGGTGAGTGAGGTTTATATGTGCTGTAGGTCGACATTGCATACACGAGTAAGGACGTTCACGACAAGCGATCTCAGTTTCTTTGACACTCACTTAAATGTAGGATCGACTACGGTTTATTTTACGCCCTTATGGTTCTCAGCGCCTCATTTGTATTCTAGTCAAGTGACCATATTGGCAGGAAAAACTACTTGAATTAAATCATCTCCAAAACGGTAGTTTACTAATGGGAATCGTCTTCCATGTGCAACTCTGTTGAATCTATTTAAGTACAAACAGAAAAGAAAATTACCAGCAAACTTTAGTAACAAAGGAACTAAGGCCGCTCGGCGCAGGTCCGTTGATTGAAAAAGTGACGTAATCAAATAAGCGCGACTACAAGAGAACATTTAACAAAGAAGTGTACAATAGGCATAAGTTGTTGTGCGAGTGCAACGTGAGAATGTCTGATTTTCAGCCCAGAAGTTAATTTGTGGGCTAGTACAGGTGTTAGAGATCTTTTATGTTGGTCTAAAAAACAAAAAGGCACAAAAATTTCCACACAAATGCGAAACGGTGAGTAGCGAAAACATAGATTATTTCGTTCTTGCCCTAAACTGTATTTAATTATGCACAAAACAACAAAATTCCACAAAAACAATTCTTTCTTCTGTCAAACAAGTGATACATATTATTATTACTATTACTATTATTATTGGCAGTGGCTATAGTTGTACGGGCAACGGCCTTGCCGCAGTGGATATACCGATTCCCGTCAAACCATCGAAGTTAAGCGCTGTCGGGCGTGGCCGGCACTTGGATGGGTGACCATCCGGGCTGCCATGCGCTGTTGCCATTTTTCGGGGTGCACTCAGCCTCGTGACGCCAATTGAGGAGCTACTCGACCGAATAGTAGCGGCTCCGGTCAAAGAAAACCATCATAACGACCGGGAGAGCGGTGTGCTGACCACATGCCCCTCCATATCTACATCCTGAGCTGAGGATGACACGTCGGTTGGATGGTCCCAATGGGCCACTTGTGGGCTAAAGACGGAGAGCTACTACTGCTACTATAGTTGTATAAATTTGTTTGTAATCATAGGTGTTATACAACAATTAATTTCACACTCTCAGATTTATCTAAATCTAAAAATTTACGAACACTCAGAGTGTATATTTGCGAGCCCCCACGGTCCGTTATCATAATTTTCCCTAAAATCTGGCGTCCTTTTGAATAGACACTAAGTTACACTCAGAAACATGTATTTCAACAGTGACGCACAAAATCTCCACGTTGCTTTAAAACTGCCGTGTGTACCAGAGACAGGACTGGTCAAACGATACTCGCGTTCGAACAGGCTCGAGACTTTCCGATACGACGCGCGTCGATACAATATCGGGCGTGGTCGAACGATCACGTGACATTTGGCTCGCGACGTGAGTGCAAGAGGTACGCAAGAAACTACGAACTAGCCACAACTGTTGGGAACTAAAATCGTCGGGACATTTATATCTCTGATTAATAATACTCCTTGTAAGACATAACATGTTGTAAACTCTTTCGTTATATGTATGTTCTGTGACTCTTACATAAAATGCTGTGTTTGAATAAAAATCGCTGCTTACTACTGTGATTCACGGCATAAGAATTGGTGTCAAAATCCGGGAAGAGATTTCCACGATTGCTGTTGCGAACCAAGAATTTTGGACGCACGTCACGTGGCAATACCACGAGGGAGTTTATTACAGCAATTTGTCAGGCAAGCAGCGAACTCTCCGACGACAACCGCTTGCACACACAGTTAAGTTCAACTGAATTATCACGCCACATATTTTGTAACTACTACTCATTACATTATTGCCCCTCTGTACTGCTATTGTAGCTGATCGAATGGCGCTTTAACCGATTATCAGATCTTGCGCTACGCTTGTAGATTGTTTATGACTGGTCCTGTCATCTGTTAGTTGTTTGTCAAACTACGTACTATCTTGTCCACGTAGACAATTTCCCTAACTTCATGATGTCTTTCACGGAAAACGCTAATAGCATCCGATGTGTTACAACACCTGAAAAGAGTACGGGCGAGAGCAAGAGCTAATATTACACGTATTTTGAACGAGAAACACAATTGCCACTGAAAATTATGAATATTCCAAAGATAGATTGCAGGAACTATTTAATACACAAACAGATTTTGATAACTAAATACACGATCTTTTTGATGACGCTGGTTATGCTGCTGATGGATTCAAATGTGACGAATATACCTATAGACGCAGCCAAGTGTGCTATTGTGCGCACGTCACGGAGAAGAGAGGGGAACTTACGAATTTCATGGCTGACACTACCATCAGTGATAAATAAACTGCTATGACCGTCACTTAAACTGTTCCACCATCTATTATCAGATTGCCCACTGCAAAACGTGTGACGTCTTCCGGAAATTATGAGAACTAGGCTCATTTTTAGAACAATTCCAGCAATCGTTTGCTTAAGATTCCACGATATCAACCATTCATAAACAAATATTTATGGTTAGAAAGGGAACCAAAGTATTTAGCCGCATATAAAGAAACCAAGAGAATGCCCATTGCATGCTATGGCGATAAAAACAGAATTATACAAGCTCACCTGACTTATTTAGAATCTATTAAGCATATTCAATTTCCGAATGCAGAATTCTTTATTTTTACATTTATCGAGTGCAACCACTGCATCCAAGCTTTGCGCGCGCTCGGTGAACGTGTAAATGTTTATGGTCGCATACTAACACTAAGAATTCTGAGAACTTTTCCCGGTGATATCTACCGACACTGGCTCATTCACGTCAAGCAAACCGGTCCTTCAGAAGGGGACATGCTTCACTTGATGGAATTTATAGGAACAGAAATAGACGCAGCGCTTGCTTCGCAGAAGATCCGCCGTGACAATAGAACGTTGACTTCACTTCCACATCTGCATCCCTTCGTGTCCGCGCTAGTCACAAACAAACATTTCCCAAGGGCAATAAAAACTACGATCCATTTTGCGTCTTTTGCGAAGAACGTGGCCATTGGGCCCAAGAATGTAATATAGTTACTGACCTCACTGAAAGACAACATAAATTAAAAAGTACTAACCGATGCTTCCTTTGCCTAAACAGAGGACATAAAGTGTCAGATTTCGTGAGGAGGGTAGGGCATTTTGCGCTAGCTGTAAAAAACCACATCATAAGTCGATATGCGTCGAAGTTACGAAGTGTAAGAAAGCAGCACAGAACAACGTCACGCCCACCTTTACCTTCTTGCAAACTGCTCAGGTGCGCATCGTAGGACCAACAGGACTAAGAAACTTACTCGAGTGTTCTAGGCATGGAAGCCAAGCATCCTTCATAGCAAAGTCATTAATAGAAGATATAAAATTGCCTACCATGGACCCACGGCAACTTAGTGTTTGCGCGTTCGAATCCCAACAACAACAAAATGCTATGGCTCTGCATAAAATTTGAAAATTTCGTGAAACGCTGGAGGAAATACCATTAAATGCTACCAGTACACTAACTTATACCGTGTTTGAACAAATTCACAAAACGAGTTCTCATACCGGTATGTAAGGCTATATAAACATTTTCGTTGATTTTTAAATCAAAGTAACAAAGACGAAAATGTCCTCCAAAAAATATTACTTGACTGAACACAGTACAATATTTTATATGATTATAAGAGGCGATAATGTTTTACCAAGTAGGTCCCAAATGAGCCAACCAACCTTTTTTAGAATAACATATAAAATCGTTACGATTTTAATCGGTTTGAAACTAAGGCGGCAAAATTTAGGTGAAACAATCATGACAGTTAATCGAGAATTAAATGCCGACCAAACGAAATGTACCGTAATAAAGTGACTGTAATTTTTACAGCGTGAATTAAATGCAGCGGTAGTGTAACACGGACAAGTTCCCATCGCACCTCCATCAGATTTAGTAATAAGATGTCCCAGTGGATAGCCCGATAAAAACTGAACACGGATGAAGCATGAAAACAGGAAGAAGATCTACTGAACTGTGAAAGAAAAGCTAAATAGGAACAGTGAACGGTCCAAGAACAAATAGTGGAATAAACAGCAGCCTGAAACACCATCGGCGTCGTAAATAAATGGTCATGGTGTCATGGTGTTGGACAGCCATGCGGGCGACTCGTGTTCTACTCTCCCTTGTGCCATTTGTTTATTTTTTTTTCCACAACATTATGAGCTGTTCATCCGGGCATTGGAATGTTTGTTCTCTTTCTGTAGTCTTCACAGTTGTTATACTATTCAGTGGTTACAGAATACGGGTCATGTAGCAAAAATACGTTAGCGTCGCAAGTAAACGTGATGACTAATGAGAGTATGCCACATACCACATAGCCGTCTCACAGAAATGAAGACAACAAATAAACGGATGTGAACTATGTTACAACAAAGGAATTCAAAGAGGCAAATCTTCCAAAACGGAACGGAACTACAAAAACGTTAAAAACATATGTTTTGACAGAGCGCAGAGAAACTGTGTGATTGTGAAATTTTTGCGCTCATTTGTTGCAGCTTATGTGACAAACTATTATGTTTTCATCATTTGCTTGAGAGTGGTCACATTCACTTCCACATCAATAGGATATCGGGCAAGGAGGCATTACTTACTGACTTACCAGACTCACAAATTAGGTGCGTCGATAAGAGATTCGGATCATATAACACACGTACTGTCACCAATAATGTGTGTGACCCACCATACGTGTTTTCCGGTGGGGGATTCGCTTCACTTGTCGGCTTGTCATCAAACGTTTGCAGCTCCCACTCGAAAACCACTTTCTTTCGGCTGCTAACAGAACGGTTGGGCAGTATCAGCTTTCATTACAGGTCCCTACCTTACACCGCGCTGTTGCAAACGGATGTTACACCACGACATAGAAGAAATTTGAATAAAGGGAACAGCGAAAAAAAAAAAAAGATTGGTATGAGGGGGAGTAGAACACGGGCGGCGGGTGTGACAGTCAAGCACCGTATCCACTTAACCACCACGCCATTCCTTTACCCGGCTGCTATATATTTCACTTTTTGTTCTTGGAACCATCCGCTGTTCTTTTTTTCCCTTCTCTCTCTCTCTCTCTCTCTCTCTCTCTCTCTCTCTCTCTCTTTTTTTTTTTTTTTTTTTTTTTTGCACCCTCCGGTACAAAAAAAAAAAAATGGTTCAAATGGCTCTGAGCACTATGGGACTTAACAGCTAAGGTCATCAGTCCCCTAGAACTTAGAACTACTTAAACCTAACTAACCTAAGGACATCACACACGTCCATGCCCGAGGCAGGATTCGAACCTGCGACCGTAGCAGTCGCGCGGTTCCAAACTGAAGCGCCTAGAGCCGCTCGGCCACTCCGGCCGGTGCACCCTCCGGTGCCCCTTCTTTCCGTTTTCATGCTTGATCTGTGTTCAGTTTTTGACCGGCTGTCCACTAGGCCCTCTTACCATTAAATCTGAGGGGGGGGGGTGCACAATGGGGAGTTTACTTTATTAAGTTCTGTCTTGGAGATGGTGTCGAGCGAATTCTCGAGAACTGGACAGAATCACGATTGCCATCTTTAATTTGTTTATTATTTGCTGTTGTTACGCATGACTTCCACTCTGGAAGATATTTCAGTCCGTGTTTCAAAGTTATTTTTAAACCGATAGTGCATTAAAAGCGCTAAGACAGATCGTTTTGATAGTACCAACAAAAGTCAGTAGATCATACGCCGGTCGAAAGATCGAACAGAGCGCGAGATCTCCCGAACTGTGACGCAAACTGTTTGAACAGGTCGAGTCCTGTTCAAGGACAGCTCTAAGGCAGCGTTGGCAGCGGCATCGACAGCGGTCGACGGCCTGGTCGCGGTGCGTTCGATCTCATTTGTCTGTTTTTGGAGGGGTTTAGCAGATTAGGTTAGGATAGAATCTAGTCTGTATATGAAGTAGGTTAGATTTTTGTGCTGCAATGCGGCATCTGCTATTAAAAATATTGATGGACGAGCTATGCCTGTTTCGAAAAGAACGTTTCGGGTTCTGTACACACCGTCTTCAATTACTGGAATTACCAGACACGTTTTACGAAGTACCCATGTATTGCGAAAATATGTAGCTTCAATGCCGCACTGCACTAAAGATCTCTCCAAAACACGTTGCTCAGAGTGCGGTTTATTATGCTACAGTGACAACGTCGGCGCACAAAGGTTTTGCCAGTGAGGTGAAGAGCACATAATGGTTAATTTATGTAGAGAAAGTAGATGTTTCTATTATATGGTGAATGGCAAAAATTTGTGTGTGAGTAAATAAGTATTATTTAATTAATGAAAAGCAGATTTGTGGTTTCAGAGCAGCTCACTTTATTCTGCAACAAGTGAATACTAATGCATTGCTGGCAGTAGATATATTCAGATAGTCAGATTCTAACTTCGCTGCTCTTTGAACACTTGCCCATTGGATTTGAGGAAGGACGTACGAAGATTACTGGTGACAGTATTACTTCAAATTCTGTTTAGCTTTTAATAAAGAAGATCAATCATATTGCAGTGTCTTGTAGAGCACTTGCAAGTAGCATACCTCCAAAATTCAGTATACAATAAGTTAAAAATTTCGTAGTATTTGGAGTGAAAGAGCGAAAAAAATGGCTCTGAGCACTATGCGACTCAACTTCTGAGGTCATCAGTCGCCTAGAACTTAGAACTAATTAAACCTAACCAACCTAAGGACATCACACACATCCATGCCCGAGGCAGGATCCGAACCTGCGACCGTAGCGGTCACGCGGTTCCAGACTGAAGCGCCTTTAACCGCACGGCCACACCGGCCGGCAAAGAGCGAAAATGTTAGCTTTAAAATTAGTATTTAGGACATGGTAAATACCATCCAACATATCACTCAAAATCTCGTTTTACTCGAGCCAGAACTCCATCCTTAATATGAGTATCGGATTTTTTAACAGAGCTCAAATCACACCTCTAGACAAGCATTCCAAATCTGTTTTGCTGAATTTGTTTGAAAGTTGCGTAGAACTACGTCAGTTAACCTTGAATGACTGTCATTCAGCATATGTGTAAAAAACGAACACAAAGTCTGGAGTAAGATAACCTGAACACCTAAAGCACTGTAAAGTGAAAACACGTACGTACATAACATTTACAAACCACTTCATGTAACAGAATAACCAAACTACTAACATACAAACGCCAGTAAGTAGTAAAAATAGTGTGTATACAGCTAATGGGCACATATCATAACTCAAAAATACCCAGTGCAGTAATTTTAATCATAAAAGACACCATCCTTGTCTCTTGAACAAATTATTTTTAGAGTTTATAATCCACGCCTAAAATTTCTGATAAGGAGTTTGCCTACTTATGGTTTCCAATAAACCTGCGATTTAAATCCATAGTTTCGGATCTATAAACGGATTATGATATTTTTATTCTCAGGATGCCACAAACTTCACCTCTGACTAAACTTACCAGTTTCTCACAGTCCATGTTTCGTGTGTTGTCAGCCATTATGACCGATAAAAACAAACTGATTTCAATTTCAACGACTGTACGTTCGAGCGATGAGATCCGCCACATTGTGACCGCATACGTTGTGACGTATTGATTTGAAAAGATCGGCCATCTTCGGACGACGTCGGTCGTCGGCGAGATCTGCCGATGTCGGTGCCACTGCAACCGTAGCCTAATCAGAGATCGTATTGCTCAGCAGCAGAAAAGTGACGTCACAGATCTCTCACAATCAGACGTATGTGCGAAGGCTTTACTTCTCGGTGGAGTTGCCTTTACAGAGACTTCTTACAAACAGAGGGTCGACTCTAACACGTTCACGTACAAGGAACTGACAGAAAGACGAAGAGACAAATAGTGGGAGGATGAAGAGGTTTATGAAAGTTGAGAAGAAAAAGAACGCTTAAGCTAAGTAATGGTTAGTACTATGTGCTCTTTAAAAGGTGTAACGAATGTATCTTAACAACTGCGAAATATTGCGTAATAATACTAACCTAAAAAAATATATGAACTGAACCGCACTGTCATTAGTAATACATATGTTGCATACCTCGCGATGATGGTTTAGATTTCTGTATTTGCTGATGAGGTGGACATTCTTGGGGAACATCGTGGGAAGATAGTGGCCCTTCTTGATTCGGTGGTAATTCGAATGCTTGTGACTTTTGTGGATGATGCAGCCGCTGCTGTTGATATTGGCACTCGGCGCTGCACGACTCTTGTACGTAAGAATGACGCCGGGGCTGGCGACAAGCTTCCAGGTCCGTTGCTTCATGTGGAAACACTTGCTCGGCGGATTGAATAAGCTCCTTGGACATTGCTGATGGCTGCGTTGACTGCTGTTGGCACCTCGGGTGAACACGTAAGGATCCGCGATCTCTTTCTTGTACTCATTTATTGTGGTTCATTTCCGCTCGAAAGTAAACCTAACCAGGCACCCTGATAACATCGTTACGGCAGGCAGGAGTTTCTCTAAAACTTCGCACGCTTGTGTTACCCGTAGTCTTCGAGAACTGCCGGACGTAAACAAGGGCGCTCGAAGACTGAGATGTGACCTGTTGAGGCACCTACCGGCTGGCCGTAAGAGCGAGTGGGGAGACGCAAATAGCGACGTCGCGAACTGGCAACAGCCCAACAGCCATGCTCGCCGCCCAGGTCGGCCAACTGCTCTCAAGCTCGGATCCTAAAGCCGTCGACACACGGACGAACGTTGAGCGTTGAGTGTGCCGAGTTTCTGACGTCACAGCGTGGAATAGCACGTTCAGAAGTCTTTCCGAACCTGTAGAGCAATATCTGGCATGTAAGATATTATAAGCGTGCGTCTGACCGTTGACCAATGAGATGGCACAACGCCACCTACGTCACACGTACGCCGTCTCCCTTCAGTACATAGTTGTGAGGCGCCATATTGGCATTCATTTCAAATCTATATGTATACAGGGTGAAGAGGGTGCTTGTGTTGACATGCACTCATTGCTCTACAATACTAGCATCAAGCACATCAGTACGTAGCATCAACAGGTTAGTGTTCATCACGAACGTGATTTTGCAGTCAGTGCAATGTTTACAAATGCGGAGTTGGCAGATGCCCATTTGATGTATGGATTAGCACGGGGCAATAGCCGTGGCGCGGTACGTTTGTATCGAGACAGATTTCCAGAACGAAGGTGTCCCGACAGGAAGACGTTCGAAGCAATTGATCGGCGTCTTAGGGAGCACGGAACATTCCAACCTATGACTCGCGACTGGGGAAGACCTAGAACGACGAGGACACCTGCAATGGACGAGGCAATTCTTCGTGCAGTTGACGATAACTCTAATGTCTGCGTCAGAGAAGTTGCTACTGTACAAGGTAACGTTGACCACGTCACTGTATGGGGAGTGCTACGGGAGAACCAGTTGTTTCTGTACCATGTACAGCGTGTGCAGGCACTATCAGCAGCTGATTGGCCTCCACGGGTACACTTCTGCGAATGGTTCATCCAACAATGTGTCAATCCTCATTTCAGTGCGAATGTTCTCTTTACGGATGAGGCTTCATTCCAATGTGATCAAATTGTAAATTTTCACAATCAACATGTGTGGGCCGACGAGAATCCGCACGCAATTGTGCAATCACGTCATCAACACAGATTTTCTGTGAACGTTTGGGTAGGCATTTTGGTGATGTTTTGATTGGACCCCATGTTCTTCCACCTACGCTCAATGGAGCACGTTATCATGATTTCATACGGGATACTCTACCTGCGCTGCTAGAACATGTGCCTTTACAAGTACGACACAACATGTGGTTCATGCACGATGGAGCTCCTGCACGTTTCAGTCGAAGTGTTCGTACGCTTCTCAACAACAGATTCGGTGACCGATGGATTGGTAGAGGCGGACCAATTCCATGGCCTCTACGCTCTCCTGACCTCAACTCTCTTGACTTTCATTTACGGGGGCATTTGAAAGCTCTTGTCTACGCAACCCCGGAACCAAATGTAGAGACTCTTCGTGCTCGTATTGTGGACGGCTGTGATACAATACGCCATTCTCCAGGGCTGCATCAGCGCATCAGGGATTCCATGCGACGGAGGGTTGATGCATGTATCCTCGCTAACGGAGGACATTTTGAACATTTCCTGTTACAAAGTGTTTGAAGTCACGGTGGTACGTTCTTTTGCTGTGTGTTTCCATTCCATGATTAATGTGGTTTGAAGAGAAGTAATAAAATGAGGTCTAGCATGGAAAGTATGGGTTTCCGGACACATGTCCACATAACATATTTTCTTTCTTTGTGTGTGAGGAATGTTTCCTGAAAGTTTGTTCGTACCTTTTTGTAACACCCTGTATATGCCGTTTCTGAGCACCAGCAAATTGAGAATCACTGGAAAACCCGTTGTTAACTGTGTGATTCGTTCCAATAAAATAATTAGAAACATCATATTCGTGGCAAAAGAATTACTGTAACTTGCGTATTACGAGAGTGGGCTATTTGATAGCAGCGACACACTGAAGATTCACCCAAAACGCATTTTTCTTGTTACAGTTTGTTATAATTAAATTTCAATTAGTAAAATATCTACGATTAAGGTTTTCAGCAAGGGGTAATATACTATGATTAGATGTGAGGCTTCGGTTGTTGGATTAGCGTAATGAGTAACATCAGTGTCATGTAACGAGTTGTTTGTTGGGCGGTGGTTGCGTCTTGACATTTCCAAGTTTTTTTTCCCAAACATTCGCGTTTTTATTAGGTTCTGATACTTCATTATTAGTTTAATATATAGGTATATACTGTAATATTTGATGTTATGTAAATATAAGTTCACCTTTTGGTGAGGGGTGACTGTTCGATTGGCTTAATCTACAGGACAGCTTGCGTTACTTGTATAAAGATATCTTGCCCCTTTTTCTTTTACCCTTCGTAATTCACATGTTGCAAAGATTCTGCTACTGGGTAGGAACAGTGATCAAGTAAGACTGATCTTGAGGTTTTACTAAAATGTGGGAATGGTGAAATAATGTTCATGTTATGCGGAGAAGTATTCCAAATTTGTACAGTACTATTTGTAATGGAACTTTTATAAGCCTGAGTCCTTACTGATTGGACATGGTACATTCCTTTTCGTGGACGATGGAGGAAATGTGCGTTTTAATAGAGCTAATGTGGGAAATTTACGTTCGCCCGTTGAGTAAACAGTGTGATTTACGAACTAGAAATATCCCTCAACTGCCGCTGGAGTGCGTTGCGATCGCGTATACCCTTTCGGGGCCCACGTACCGTATGCACAAGTCGCATCGTTCCTGGGCGTTCAGCAGCACGTTGAACTTGGCACGCTCAACGTTAACGTTCGACAGCACGGTCCGTGTGCCGACGGCTTAGGCGGGGGGGGGGGGGGGGGGGGGGGCAACCCGTGGTATCAACCCCGAACGGCAATTTCGGGGGACGCCTCATTCATATTCTTGAAGAAGAAAACCTTGTTTCACAAAGCGCCTTTCCCAACACATTCTAAGGTGATTTCCGAACGAATCGCCGGCCGCGGTGGTCTCGCGGTTAAGGCGCTCAGTCCGGAACCGCGCGACTGCTACGGTCGCAGGTTCGAATCCTGCCTCGGGCATGGATGTGTGTGATGTCCTTAGGTTAGTTAGGTTTAAGTAGTTCTAAGTTCTAGGGGACTGATGACCACAGATGTTAAGTCCCATAGTGCTCAGAGCTATTTGAACCATTTGAACCGAACGAATCACAAGTCGATTTTTGAATGCGTGCATTGTGTGCGTGACGTTTCTACTAGGCAAATCCCCGTCCCATCTAGAAATAAAAAGCTTTCCCCTAGACAAAACGGAACGGGGCTCTACGAGCTGAGCAGAATAAACCCGAACTGGTGAATGCCAGTCGCTGTCTGCTTATGTGGTTGACTGGGTGTGCGAATGATCAGCGTTGTTGTAATTGTTAGCGAAATCCATAAATTCAAAGTCCCAGAGTGGAAATAAACGACTAACGGGAATAACATGTAAGAAAGGTAACATATTATCTTCTCGGTGTATCCTAGAAAATGAAATTTTGACATAAATAAAACAATGGAAAATCCAGGACGGAATGTAACAATACCAGAGAGGGAGATACAGTGTGGCTCATAAGTAGAGCGTGCAGTGCAGTTCGTAAGGCAACAAGAGAAACACAGGAAAGAATCTAAAGAAGGATGGACACTGAGTGTAGCGATGCAATAGAAAGTAGTTACAAAGGAAAACAGCACATGGTTAGGATCGAAGAAAAGCCGTCAGGCAAAAATCAATCAATGGAAAATCCAGGATGGAATGGAACAATACCAGAGAAGGATTTTGACATAAAATTTTTGCCAGAACGGTACAATACTATGGGCCAGTTGTACAGTCCCCGGTTAGCAACCTCTTTACGTTCTATTCTCGGAATAGCGCGAAAAACGCATTGTACGAACACGTTATAACGCTTAAACGGAGAATAAGCGCGGTGTAACTTAACCGGTGATTCCGGCAGCGATATTGAAGTTAACTGAAGAATAAGTTTTGACAATGACAGAAGTGGTTACACAGTTAGTGATGAAAGGATTGTTTGTTAGAATGAGGAAGGAGAAGAAACGGAATCATCACACAAATTATATGGAGTAATATGACGATCCCAAATTTATATAAAAATTTCGTACTACAACTTCTTGATCTCGTACTTGAGACACTGGAGCGTATGAATTAAATGTAAAACTATTTCCTAACATAAACTTTTTGCTTGTAGTAGGCGATTGTAGGCATTTGATATTGGTACTCTGTGAATTATATTCTGTCGTATTATTTATCTGAATGAGGTACATAAAAATGACCATCTGTACCGAAATAGTCCCGCTGATGTGTATAGAATGAGGAAGGCGCAAGACCTATCTGAGTTCGACCGAGGTCAGAATGTTATGCCCCAGTGGCTCGGCACGAGCATTTCGTAAACTGCACGATTTATTTGGTGTTCGAGGACTGATGCGATGAGTATCTTCAACAAGTGGCGAAACGAAGGTGAAACCACGCCCAGACGTCGTGGAACTGGGCGGCCACCCATCATTACAGATGTTGAGCTCGTAGGCTGGGCAGACAGGTAGAACAGAACAGGTGGCGAACTGTGACGGAACTGATCCTGGCCAGAGTAAAAGTGTGTCTGAACACACAATGCACCGACACTCCTAACGATGGGAATCCACGGCCGACGATCAACGCACGTGCCAATGTTAACACCACAATATCGGCAACTGTGACTGAAATGAGCACATGACCATTGGCACTGAACATTGGAGCAGTGGCTTAGCGTTTCATTGCATGATGAAACCTGACACCTTCTTCGTTATGCCGCTGGGAGGGCTGAATCCGTCGTCTTCCAGGCCAACAGCTCCTTGACACCTGTACCGCGGGACGGAGACAAGCTGGAGGGGCTCCAGTATGCTCTGGGGAACATTCACGTAGGCATCCACGGGTCCAGTGGAGCTCGAGCAAGGCACCATGACGGCCAAGGTGTATCGTACTCTGGTTGCAGACCATGTTCACACCTTCATGGTAATCATGTTTGCCGACGGCAGTGGCATTTCTCAACAAGATAATGCGCCATGTTACAAGGCCAGGAGTGTGATGGAGTGGTTCGAGGACAACAGTGGCCAGTTCCGGTGGACGTGATGGCCCTCATCTCACCAGATCTGAACATGATGGAACGCATCTGGGATGTGAGTGAACGTGGAGCCACAACTCATCGCCAACCTCCTCGGAATTCACGGGAATTAGGTGACCTGTGCGTGCAGATGTGGTGCCAACTTCCTCCAAGGCCTCGTTGCTTCCCTGCCACGACTCGTCGCGGCTGTTATCCGTGCCAAAGTTGGACGTACCGACTATAGCATAGGTGGTCATAAAGTTCTGGCTGATCAGTGTAACATCTTTGTCTGCTTTTACTTAATATGGCATCTGTATAACCCTGTCTTGATTTATCACCTATGTAAATATTTTATTCATTTTATGTCCATTTATGTAAATATAATTGATCTATGGATGTAATTTTAAAAATAATGTCCTGTAAAAGAATGGAAGTGTTAAAACTTTACTTGTAATGTAATGCTGATGCATTAATTTGTTCTGAAAGCGGTGCTGATGTTCAAGACAATAAAAGCGGGTTAAAAGCTGTGAGCAATCTGGGGAAGTTAACCTTGCATTACTGACCAACTGTTTCACCAGGTATGCAGTCTAGCTTACCAAATTCCCAACCAGACTAACATTAATTATAATCTTTTAGTAGTCATCTTACGATAACCAGTGATATATATATATATAAAGACAATTTAAATAAAAAGAAATAAATCAATTTATATTTGGGCATTTATTTTAACATTGATCATTGTTCCGTTAAAATTTTAGCATATTAAACTTGATTCATAACCAAACTGGTGCCGTATTTAGGATTGTGAAAATGTGAGTTTGTAATCTTACGGAACACATCAAATATGGAGCCAAGATTGGGAGACTGCATACAACACTGCATTCGTGAAATAACACACGAAGAACGTTGAAAAAAATGCAAGAGGAAATTAACCACAACCAACCGATTCAGTTTTCACCCAAAGAAGTTACGTTCGTAGCGCAATCCCGTCCGTCATGAAATTACCACACACTGGTATACTAAATTCATACTAACTCTCTGCGAAATCTTCCCGAAAAGAATAGCTGAGGGATACTTTGATGATTACACTACATGCTTCACGTAGTCAACTTGGTTTACACAAAGAGTGTAACTCCACAATAATTTTGATGATTAAAATAAATTAGATCGAAACACAAATTACAAAAGAAAAACCTCGAACTGTTTACTATCGTCTTACTATTAACCTGATGGGTCAAACAATTGTATAAGCACATGGTACTGGTCTCACAAAGTACACCCCACATGGGTTGAACATAAAGAAAAGTTGCTATATTGAAAAATATTGTCAAGACGAGACGTTATAATCTTATGCGCATTCGCATTTAAGGTTGATGATCTTAGTTAGAGTTACGGATCGTCCACACGTGGTTCCGCTTTACTCACAAAGTAGTGACAAAGCAACTACTGGAAGATATTCTGAACTTCACACTCGAATTACACTGCGTTGCAATTTAAGACAACATTAGATATTTTAGAGCTAAACCTGAAATAAAGGTGATTAAATTTTCAGTTAGGCTGAACTTAAGAAATCCATTGTCCTACGGACTTAGCAGACATGCGCTTAGCCGGAGATCTTACCACTTCAGACGCTCGCCGCGGACAGACTGACCTGCGCTCTTACCGAGCGTGCTTCCAGATACAAAACGGAAGAGACCAGAGAGGCAGCTTCCTATACCCACATGACAAGGGACGGGCAGGAACATACTAAGAATAGAAACCTCTTTCTTTTTTTTTATAGCGTAGCTACCTGTTCCGACGTTGGTCCTACTGTTCTCTAGCAGACAGGCTTGTCTGTTACCATCCAGCATGCAACTGGAAATACATTTGCTCATTCATTCATTCACACAGAAGGGAAGGGGATGAAAGTATCTTATCATATACAGTATATAAAAGAGAGTGGATGTAGGTTCCGTATGAGACTGTGTGACATGAATTACATATAAACTGTGTTTTAAATTGTAGTAGTGTGACAGATCGTTCTTGATTATGTGTAAAAGTAACACGTTCCACTGCTCAGTCTCCTCCCAGATAGTCAGAAACACCACAGTAAATTTGGAAGAGGAATTTATGCCTTAAATGACAACAGATTTAAGAAATTAACATGAAAGGAATCCAACAGAGACCTTTCAGTAATATTAGTTCATACATAGGGTGCATGGTTTGAAATCATGTAAAACACGCATAGAAGTTACTCTGCAAAGAAACCCGCGTAGCACGAAACAGAATAAGTGGATTTGGCGGGGAAACTGCTCCTTTGTGACGAGCGTTGGTTGGTGGATAGCATGCGAAGTATTCGCATGTTGTGTGCTGAAGGGGGCAAGAACAGCAGGAAGGTTATTGAATATAGCCTCTGACGTGGAGGAAATGTGGCTCATTATTAATGGTATACATTGGCTAGCTCTGTACTTTTTTTTTTAATAGCCGTAGGAAATCGCCACAGCCACCACCTTTACCTCAAAGAATCAGTTGAGTACTGTATAACTGCATGGACCAGTTACGTGTTTTATAATACAATTATAAGTTTGTGTTCTGTAAACTTTGTATTGAGCACTCGTATTTTATTATTAGTCATTTACCTATACAAGGTCCTATTCAAATGCTGAGATATTTCTGTGTCTCCTATTTCACTGTATTGAAAAATAATTTATTTCTACAACATTTAATAACTTTTGTGGAGTAGTAGATTACCTTACCATCCCGTAAGTTTTGTTGCTGAACGATTTCCCGTATTTTTCATAGGATAGTTATGGTTTCACTAATGTGTAACTGCCAATAAAAGATCTGAAGCGCTTTTCGTAAATGTCATTCTTATTGACATATCAGCAAGTATCAAGCCTGCCTGCATAAAACTGTAGTCAGTCTGAGTAGTTACTGTCTCGTAAACTTGAAAGTTAGCTTAAGGAATAATTAGTGCACAGGGTTGTAATAACATGAATATTTTATGTGTTTGCAGTTAACAGTGTTTTTCATACCGTGTCGTACAAAAACTAGTGAGTCTTGATCTTAGTCACTGACAGATTGGTTTCTGGCCCTGCAACCAACTTGTTGAGCAAGCTCTGCTGTCCATATTACAGCTACTGTACTAATTAAGTGCAACTACCTACTTTATAGCATTTGTGCGCTACAGTAGGTAAGTGGCTACCACTACTAAAATTACTACAGAATCAGACATCACATGTTTCATGTGTGCTCTATTGAGTATACAGAAGTGAATGTTAAATGACAAAACAAATAGTAATTGGTTCAAATAACATAAAAATCTGAATAGTATTTCAATGACAGTATTTCCCAGTAATTAAACTGATCAGAGATTCTCATGTACACGTTAGTAGTGCTCTACAATTAATAACAATTGGCCCTTAATGGTCATTAGCTTCCAGTTTTAATATACACATACTAAGTGCTACTGAGAGCCAGTTGTTGACAAAACGGTTTACTACTTCTGCGTTATTCGTGGCAAACCACTGGTGTATTGCGTGTGACCTGTAAGCAAAATAGAATTTCAGTATCAAGTAAAGTAAATATCAATATTATTTTATTCATGGCTGTAATTTTCAGAAACTGTAGCATTATTTTTTCAGGATTAAATTCAGTCATCAGTGGCAAATTAATTTTATCATGCTTACCGGTTTCGACAAATGCTAAGCTTCTGAAGCCGACAAATTAATTTGTCGAAATCGTTAAAGCATAATATTATTCATTTGCAACTGCTGACTGAATTTTATCCTGAAAATAAATACTAGTAGTTTACTTTCCTTAAAAACAGTGCACGCATTTTGTACATCTTTGCGTAATTGGGCTCTGCAGTTTATTACTAATAGAACCTTGGTTCGATTCCCATTTTTTCTGCTATTACTTCTTTCAATAGATATCTTTAAACAATCAAAACATAGTCCGAGAAATTAACAGTTAATACTCAATCAAGGTAAAATTTGAATACTTTCACAGGAATAACGTCATTGGTGTATTGCTAATTAGTGGTAGCTGGTGGAGTTCTTTAAACATCTCTGTGACACTCTTGCACAGGTCCAATAAATCTGTGACCGTTTGTGCTGTTTTTCTGTATATAGGTTCAGTATCCTCTGTTAGTTCTATTTGGTATGGGTCCCACACACTTGAGCAATATTGTAGGATGGGTGTTAGAAGCGCTTTGTAAGCAATGTCCTTTGTAGACTGATTGCATTTCCCTAGTGTTCTATCAATAAGCCGAAGTGTACCACTTCTTTACCCACGACTGAGTCTATGTAATCGTTCCATTTCATATCTCTACGAAATGTTACACCCAGGTGTTGGTATGATTTTTAGAATAAAATTCAGTCGTCAGTTGCAAATATATTTTTATTTAGCTTTAGCAGTTTCGCCAAATACACTCCTGGAAATTGAAGTAAGAACACCGTGAATTCATTGTCCCAGGAAGGGGAAACTTTATTGACACATTCCTGGGGTCAGATACATCACATGATCACACTGACAGAACCACAGGCACATAGACACAGGCAACAGAGCATGCACAATGTCGGCACTAGTACAGTGTATATCCACCTTTCGCAGCAATGCAGGCTGCTATTCTCCCATGGAGACGATCGTAGAGATGCTGGATGTAGTCCTGTGGAACGGCTTGCCATGCCATTTCCACCTGGCCCCTCAGTTGGACCAGCGTTCGTGCTGGACGTGCAGACCGCGTGAGACGACGCTTCATCCAGTCCCAAACATGCTCAATGGGGGACAGATCCGGAGATCTTGCTGGCCAGGGTAGTTGACTTACACCTTCTAGAGCACGTTGGGTGGCACGGGATACATGCGGACGTGCATTGTCCTGTTGGAACAGCAAGTTCCCTTGCCGGTCTAGGAATGGTAGAACGATGGGTTCGATGACGGTTTGGATGTACCGTGCACTATTCAGTGTCCCCTCGACGATCACCAGTGGTGTACGGCCAGTGTAGGAGATCGCTCCCCACACCATGATGCCAGGTGTTGGCCCTGTGTGCCTCGGTCGTATGCAGTCCTGATTGTGGCGCTCACCTGCACGGCGCCAAACACGCATACGACCATCATTGGCACCAAGGCAGAAGCGACTCCCATCGCTGAAGGCGACACGTCTCCATTCGTCCCTCCATTCACGCCTGTCGCGACACCACTGGAGGCGGGCTGCACGATGTTGGGGCGTGAGCGGAAGACGGCCTAACGGTGTGCGGGACCGTAGCCCAGCTTCATGGAGACGGTTGCGAATGGTCCTCGCCGATACCCCAGGAGCAACAGTGTCCCTAATTTGCTGGGAAGTGGCGGTGCGGTCCCCTACGGCACTGCGTAGGATCCTACGGTCTTGGCGTGCATCCGTGCGTCGCTGCGGTCCGGTCCCAGGTCGACGGGCACGTGCACCTTCCGCCGACCACTGGCGACAACATCGATGTACTGTGGAGACCTCACGCCCCACGTGTTGAGCAATTCGGCGGTACGTCCACCCGGCCTCCCGCATGCCCACTATACGCCCTCGCTCCAAGTCCGTCAGCTGCACATACGGTTCACGTCCACTCTGTCGTGGCATGCTACCAGTGTTAAAGACTGCGATGGAGCTCCGTATGCCACGGCAAACTGGCTGACACTGACGGCGGCGGTGCACAAATGCTGCGCAGCTAGCGCCATTCGACGGCCAACACCGCGGTTCCTGGTGTGTCCGCTGTGCCGTGCGTGTGATCATTGCTTGTACAGCCCTCTCGCAGTGTCCGGAGCAAGTATGGTGGGTCTGACACACCGGTGTCAATGTGTTCTTTTTTCCATTTCCAGGAGTGTAGATCTGCCTACAAAATCAGGCATATTATACATCTTTAGTCTTTGCCTATACATTTATGTAAAATAGAAGAAATATATTACAGAAACTTACTTAGTATTGGTTTATCTGATATCGACAGCTTTTTCATTGAACATAATGCCATGATATGTCCAAAAATGTAGGTATTGCATATGATCATTGTAAACACAGATTGAAAATTTGCGGTAACTGAATCACATCTATGTATATGTCAAATTGTTGTGTTAGCAGAAACGAATGTGGTCCATTGATCGTGACCGGGCCAAATATCTGACGAAATAAACGTCAAACAAAAAACTACAAAGAACGAAACTTATATAGCTTGAAGCGGGAAACCAGATGGCGCTATGGATCGCCAGCTAGATGGCGCTGCCATAGGTCAAATGGATATCAGCTGGGTTTCTTTAAATAGGAACCCACATTTTTATTACGTATTCGTGTAGTACGTAAAGAAATATGAATCTTTTAGTTGGACCACTTTTTCGCTTTGTGATGGATGGCGCTGTAATAGTCACAAACTTATGGCTCACAATTTTAGACGAACAGTTGGTAACAGGTAGGTTTTTTTAATTAAAATACAGAACGTAGGTACGTTTGAACATTTTATTTCGGTTGTTGCAATGTGATACATGTACCTTTGTGAACTTATCATTTCTGAGAACGCATGCTGTTACAGCGTGATTACCTGTAAATACCACATTAATGCAATAAATGCTCAAAATGGTGTCCATCAACCTCAATCCATTTGGCAATACGTGTAACGACATTCCTCTCAACAGCGAGTAGTGGGCCTTCCGTGATGTTCGCACATGCATTGACAATGCGCTGATGCATGTTGTCAGGCGTTGTCGGTGGATCACGATAGCAAATATCCTTCAAGTTGCCCCACGGAAAGAAATCCGGGCACATCAGATCCGGTGAACGTGCGGGCCTTGGTATGGTGCTTCGACGACCAATCCACCTGTCACGAAATATGCTATTCAATACCGCTTCAACCGCAAGCGAGCTATGTGCCGGACATCAGTCATGTTGGACGTACATCGCCATTCTGTTATGCAGTGAAACATCTTGTAGTAACATCGGTAGAACATTACGTAGGAAATCAGCATACATTGCACCATTCAGATTGCCATCGATATTATGGGGGCCAATTATCCTCCCTCCCATAATGCCGCACCGTACATTAACCCGCCAAGGTCGCTGATGTTCCACTTGTAGCAGTCATCGTAAATTTTCCGTTGCCCAATAGTGCATATTATCCCGGTTTGCGTTACCGCTGTTGGTGAATGACGCTTCATCGCTAAATAGAACGAGTGCAAAATGTTGTGGGTTGGCAGGAGAGCCAACACCATATTATTAGAGGAAGCCGAACGGCACGCGTTTTAGCTCACGCAGGCTGGCGTGAGGTCTGGAACAGGACAAGGAAATTAGACTTTAGAAAAACGGACGTAGCTGGTGGAATACTTAGCTTTAATCCATTAATGATGAACGTCGCTCTTGACTGTACATGACTCAGTATCAATAGTAACTGGTAATGGCGCCTTGCTAGGTCGTAGCAAATGACGTAGCTGAAGGCTATGCTAACTATCGTCTCGGCAATTGAGAGCGTATTTTGTCAGTGAACCATCGCTAGCAAAGTCGGTTGTCCAACTGGGGCGAGTGCTAGGAAGTGTCTCTAGACCTGCCGTGTGGCGGCGCTCGGTCTGCAATCACTGATAGTGGCGACACGTGGGTCCGACTTATACTAACGGACCGCGGCCGATTTAAAGGCTACCACCTAGCAAGTGGTGGCGGTGACACCACACAAAAAATCTGTCATCGTCCCGTAATTTCTCTTGTGCCCAGTGGCAGAACTGTACACGACGTTCAAAGTCGTAGCCATGCAATTCCTGGTGCATAAAAATATGGTACAGGTGTAATCGATGTTGATTTAGCATTCTCAACACCGACGTTTTTGAGGTTCCCGATTGTCGCGCAATTTGTCTGCTACTGATGTGCGGATTAGCCGCGACAGCAGCTAAAACACCTGTTTGGGCACCATCATTTGTTGCAGGTCGTGGTTGACGTTTCACATGTGGCTGAACACTTCCTCTTTCTTTAAATAACGTAACAATCCGGCGAACGGTCCGGACACATCGACCTTTTCCGCAATTGGTAAACGGTCCATTTTAACACGGGTAATGTATCACAAATCAAATACCGTCCGCACTGGCGGAATGTTACGTGATACCATGTACTTATACGTTTGTTACTATTACAGCGCCATCTATCACAAAGCGAAAAAAGTCGTCCAACTAAAACATTCATATTTATTTACGTACGACACGAATATGTAATAAAAAATGGTGGTTCCTATTTTAAAAAAACCCAGTTGATATCCGTTTGACCTATGGCAGCGCCATCTAGTGGGCCAGCCATAGCGCCATCTGGTTTCCTCCTTCAAACTAGACGAATTTCGTTCTTTGCTTTTTCGTTTGATGCTTATTTCGTGAGATATTTGGCCCGGTCACTATCAATGGACCACCCTGTATATGGCCTGTATATCTAAAGAAGTTGTATATAAAACATTTCCAAAAATAAACATGGCACATAGTTCTAATATACAAAAGGAATCGACTAATTTTCACTTTTTATAAGAGATAGTTGTTGTTGTTGTGGTCTTCAGTCCTGAGACTGGTTTGATGCACCTCTCCATGCTACTCTATCCCGTGCAAGCTGCTTCATCTCCCTGTACCCACTGCAACCTACATCCTTCTGAATCTGCTTAGTGTATTCATCTCTTGGTCTCCCTCTACGATTTTTACCCTCCATGGTGCCCTCCAATGCTAAATTTGTGATCCCTTGATGCCTCAGAACATGTCCTACCAACCGGTTCCTTCTTCTTGTCAAGTTGTGCCACAAACTCCTCTTCCCCCAAATTCTATTCAATACTTCCTCATTATTTATTTGATCTACCCATCCAATCTTCAGCATTCTTCTGTAGCACCACATTTCAAAAGCTTCTATTCTCTTCTTATCCAAACTATTTATTGTCCATGTTTTACTTCCATACATGGCTACACTCCATTCAAATACTTTCAGAAACGACTTCCTGAGACTTAAATCTATACCCGATGTTAACAAATTTCTCTTCTTCAGAAACTCTTTCCTTGCCATTGCCAGTCTACGTTTTATATCCTCTCTACTTCGACCAACATCAGTTATTTTCTCCCCAAATAGCAAAACTCCTTTACAACTTTAAGTGTCTCATTTCCTAATCTAATTCCCTCAGCATCAACCGACTTAATTCGACTACATTCCGTATGGAATCAAAACAGTACCTATTTTTAAGGCAAGTTAATTGTCCTATAATTCTTTGGATTTGAAATTATTTTAAAAGCTTCATTATGTAGCCCTTGTCACCTACATGTAAAACTACTAAGCTAAGCGAGGATGGAGGAGGAAGAGTGTGTTTCTCAGTTTTGAAATGTTCTGCAAAGGTTGACTTCTATGAATTCTCACTGTTTTTGGTGACATTTTAAATCACATAGGTAATTTGTTTAAAAATATGACATCACTGTGTCCTTTACTACCAATAATACCAAGAAGTTGCTCTTTATAAATAATGAGAAGCCTGTAACTGACGAATTTGTGTTATGCTCGACAAAAATGGTGAGATTCCACATGTCAACTTTTGCAGAACATCTCCAAACTGCGAAATACGGTCTTCCTCCTCTATACTTGCTTAACATGCATACAATTGACAAGGGCTACGAAATGAATCTTTCACCAGAATTTGTAATATATAAGCATTCCCTCCAAAATTCAAAACATTTGTTGATGATCAACTTGCATTAAAAATAGGTATTATTTTGATTACATACCATCTTTTAAAATGTGAAAATTAGCCCCTTCCTTTTAAATGTTGGAACTAAGCGCAATGGTTTTGAAATTTATATTATGTAACTTGTTTATGTACCTTAGCTAGACTTTATATGCTTTTATATATGTTACTTGCTGCTAGCACGACAACTTGACATGTACATAGGTGTGATTCACTTACTGTAAACTGTCAGTATGTTTTTACAATAATCACATTCAATTTGTAAATTTTTGGACATGTTATGGCATCATACTTCTATGAAGAAGATAATGACATATGATGAACCAGCAGTAAGTTTCTGTAATATACTTCTTACACTGTACATAAACGTATAGTCAAGGTCTGAAGATTTATAATATCCCTAATTTTGTAAGCTTATGAATATGGCAAATTAATTTGTCTAAAATCTGGTAAAATTCTGAGGTTACCATCAATATTGTCGGAAAGATCATTAATATGAAACTACACCTGTCGGTGACTCTCCGTGCCAGATAACTTGCTGTGTCCTCCCAACCAAAAAGTCCTTAATCCGTACACAAATTTACTTTTTGGTACAGCACATGATAATACTTTTGATAAAAAGTATATATGTGGTCGTGAGTCAAATACTTTACGGGAATCGAGAAATAGTGCATCTAGCCAACTGCCTTGATCCATAGTTTTCAGGATTCACGTGAGAAAAGTGCGAGTTGGGTTTTACATGGTTAATGTTTCCGAAATCTCTGTTAGTTGGCACGGACGACGTCATTCTGTTCGACATACGTCATTATTCAAACGTTGAAAGGCTTTAACGGCGTTAGCCGCATTTGGGCATTGAAATGTATGAATGGGAAAAGGCTAAAATTTGTGCCGGACAGGACTCGAACCAGGATTTGGCGCTTTAGGCGAGCAGTCGCATTAAGAACCTCGGCCATCCGAGCACGCTTCTGCTCCGAACCAAATTATCAGCCTGTTATTCGCTACTGACGTGTAGCGGCACGTATCCCTGAACCCCTTACTCGGAGTCCCTGATCCACGTTAAGAAATGATCGTTGGTAATCGTCACCTTATTGATATACACCTCATTATGTTTGAGCTCAGGATAGGTTCGAAGAGAGTGGACGATAGTTTACTGACTTCCAACTGCTGGGCACAGTATGCTGTTAGAGGGCCTTCGATAGATTACATTTAGCAGAGCGGTATCTTGAAAACTACGCCACTAAAATTCCATACAATCTTTATTTAATGAATAATGCAAACAACTAAGCTCAATGGACAAATTATTAGTCACATCCTTAAGAGAGCACAGTGGTCGCTTTGGAGGGCCGTAATTATAGTAGAACTAGTGCCAGGCAGTCACCTGATCCTCCGCCACTGTTGTTCATCATAACAGTGAAGTGGTGTGCGTTTGTATGTGAGTGTGTGTTTGTGTGTGTGTGTGTGTGTGTGTGTGTGTGTGTGTGTGTGTTCAAGTGTGTGCCATTAGTTTGTACGGGATCAGCACTGTAAGATGGTCGACGCGGAAACGTGAGTGGAAGAAAAGACCGATTGCGTCTAGGGATGCCGAATGAACAAAGCTGCTCTGTTTCGTAACATGGCCATCCAACGTGTCTACAAGGAACGGTGTACTACACGCAACTGTGTACGGCTTAGGAGCAGTGGTGTGACAAAAATGGTTCAAATGGCTCTGAGCACTATGGGACTTAACATCTGAGGTCTTCAGTCCGCTAGAACTTAGAACTACTTAAATCTAACTAACCTAAAGACATCACACACATCCATGCCCGAGGCAGGATTCGAACCTACGACCGTAGCAGTCGCGTGGATCCGGACTGAAGCGCCTAGAACCTCTCGGCCACTCCGGCCGGCAGTGGTGTAACCGCCGGGGCCGGAGACAGGGGTCAGGCCTCGTCAATGGCGATCAGTTTCAAACCGGACACCAGTTACTGCTGCCAGTCAAAGTACGTCCTTCATAACCGGTTTCCGAGCGAACATTGCGAAGGGAACTGCATGAAATGGACGCTTGCAGTCGGGTACATCCGAAAAGGCAGTCGGTCAGAGCGGTACATTAACTGCATGTGCTGAGTGATCCAAATAGCACAGAACTGGCCAGTGACTCACAGGAGCCGTGTAGTGTGATCTGGATCGTCGCGATCTGCCGCTTTACATACGAGGAAAGTCTACGAGTTCACGGACGACCCGATTTGGCGAAAAAGTCGCGGTATGTGTGGGGTGTATTTGAAGCCACACACGCGAGCAACCTCAACTTCTACACAGTGTAAACTCTGAAACAACAGCCCTGAAACCGAAAGCTCAGTGAATGTATGCGTGTAACAGTTGGCCGCATACTGGAGCTAACAAAGAAAGTAATTTCGTACAAGTACACCGTTACTTTTAATGTTTTATTGAGAACATAATGAACCCTCGAATGGCTGTTTTGGACACCCTGGTAGGAAAAGACATGTAGTACAGTTATAGAATAACCCGTATAATAAGTACCGTATCCGCTGAAGAATGGTACTGTATCTACATGCATAGGCAAGTCAGTTTGTTTTATTGTTTCTTTTTATTTTGACATGTCCAGTACTTGGTTACATGCCAATATTCAGTCTTCAGTACAGTCACATTAAGTTCGACGTCCACGTGCAATAACAACTGACAAACGGAAGGTGCAGCATTCCCAATGCACGATAGAGGGAGAGAGGCAAAAACAGTGAAGCTGTTGTCGTAATGCGGAAACGGAGCGATTTGTCAGACGTCAGTCCGCCCCTGGTAGCTGACTGGTCACCGCGAAGGAATGTCATACCTAACGGCCCGGGTTCGAGTCCCGGCTGGCTCGAAGATTTTCTCCGCTCAGGGACTGGGTGTTGTGTTTGTCCTTATCAGCATCATTTCATCCCCGTCGATACGCAAGTCGCCGAAGAGGCGTCAACTCGAAAGACTTGTACCAGGCGAACGGTCTACCCGACAGGAGCCCCTAGCAACACAGCATTTGCATCAGACGTCAGAAAGTCAGAGATTATTAGTTTTCGGGCAAGGTTGGAACGACGGCTGCGGAGATGTGTACGACTGAATAGACGTACAGCTGTTGAGTAGGTGAGCCAGATGAACCAAGAGGCTACCAACACCTCAACGAACGTTCAGGGGACGTTGCTGCATATGGTCCTCCGCAGCAGGGGCCTCCTGGTTCATGCCCCCATGCTGACCGCTTTTCATCGGCCACGAAGCCTGGAATTTGGACGCCAGCGCCGTAACTGAATGGCCGCTGAGTGGCCACACATGGTCTTTTCAGATGAAACACGTTTTATGCTCCACCGGACAGATGGCTGTTGGTGCGTACGGCTCGGAACGTCAGAAAGTAAACATCCTGCAACATTAGCCGGAAAGGTCCGGGCGGGAGGGGGTAGCGTTATGGTGTGAGGAATGTTTTCGTGGCATCCCCTGGATGATCTCAAGATTCTGGAAGACACAATCGATCTATCCTTGTGAACAGTGCGCAACCCTAACTGCGGTTTGTTTTTCCACTGCAGGATGGTATTTGCCAGCAGGACTATGCAATATATCAAACACCTCACAGTGTGCGTACGTAGTTCGAAGAGCACATGGGTAGGTTTACGGTAATCCCCTGGCCAACTGTCACCCCAGATTTACACTCAGTCTACTAGATTTGCCCATAAAGTAATGTACCTCATTTTTTTTCTTCAACAGTTCTTTATTGAACATAATGAGAATTACACACACGAAAGAATGGTGCTTTATCTATATACCCTGTTTTTCCACGTAATCTACATCCAGTTCTATGGCCTTAACCCAGCACGAAGCAACGTCGTGTATGTCCTATCTGTACCAATCCTTGTCCCGGTGGCGGAGCCAGTGCTTCACTGTGTGAATCACCTCTTCATCATCCTCAAAGTGTCTACCACGAATGGCATCCTTTAATGGCCCGTGGAAGTCCGAGGGGGCTGTGTCAGGTGTGACAGCCGTGGATGGTCTCCCCGACCGCTGCAAATCGTAGAGCTCCGCCGACCCACCTTCTGATGATATACCCTCCGTGCACAGCGAATAACTGTACTTCTGTCGACAGCAGATGCTCCAAAGACGTTGCACAAGCGTTTGTGAATATTCCCCACAGTTTCTTTCTCTGCAGTGAGACATTGAATAGTGGCACGTTGCTTGTAATGTACAGGGCTATTACAAATGATTGAAGCGATTTCATAAATTCACTGTAGCTCCATTCATTGACATATGGTCACGACACACTACAGATACGTAGAAAAACTCATAAAGTTTTGTTCGGCTGAAGCCGCACTTCAGGTTTCTGCCGCCAGAGCGCTCGAGAGCGCAGTGAGACAAAATGGCGACAGGAGCCGAGGAAGCGTATGTCGTGCTTGAAATGCACTCACATCAGTCAGTCATAACAGTGCAACGACACTTCAGGACGAAGTTCAACAAAGATCCACCAACTGCTAACTCCATTCGGTGATGGTATGCACAGTTTAAAGCTTCTGGATGCCTCTGTAAGGGGAAATCAACGGGTCGGCCTGCAGTGAGCGAAGAAACGGTTGAACGCGTGCGGGCAAGTTTCACGCGTAGCCCGCGGAAGTCGACGAATAAAGCAAGCAGGGGGCTAAACGTACCACAGCCAACGGTTTGGAAAATCTTACGGAAAAGGCTAAAGCAGAAGCCTTACCGTTTACAATTGCTACAAGCCCTGACACCCGATGACAAAGTCAAACGCTTTGAATTTTCAGCGCGGTTGCAACAGCTCATGGAAGAGGATGCGTTCAGTGCGGTACTTGTTTTCAGTGATGAAGCAACATTTTTTCTTAATGGTGTAGTGAACAGACACAATATGCCAATCTGGGCGGTAGAGAATCCTCATGCATTCGTGCAGCAAATTCGTAATTCACCAAAAGTTAACGTGTTTTGTGCAGTCTCAGGGCTTAAAGTTTACGGCCCCTTTTTCTTCTGCGAAAAAAAACGTTACAGGACACGTGTATCTGGACGTGCTGGAAAATTGGCTCATGCCACAACTGGAGACCGACAGCTCCGACTTCACCTTTCAACAAGATGGTGCTCCACCGCACTTCCATCACGATGTTCGGCATTTCTTAAACAGGAGATTGGAAAACCGATGGATCGGTCGTGGTGGAGATCATGATCAGCAATTCATGTCATGGCCTCCACGCTCTCCCGACTTAACCCCATGCGATTTCTTTCTGTGAGGTTATGTGAAAGATTCAATGTTTAAACATCCTCTACCAAGAAACGTGCCAGAACTGCGAGCTCGTATCAACGATGCTTTCGAACTCATTGATGAGGACATGCTGCGCCGAGTGTGGGAGGAACTTGATTATCGGCTTGATGTCTGCCGAATCACTAAAGGGGCACATATCGAACATTTGTGAATGCCTAAAAAAACTTTTTGAGTTTTTGTATGTGTGTGCAAATCATTGTGAAAATATCTCAAACAATAAAGTTATTGTAGAGCTGTGAAATCGCTTCAATCATTTGTAATAACCCTGTACATCATCTAGGGACGCCATTTCGAAACTGTCCTGGAGCTACGCTATCTGTCGGAAGTGACTGAAACTTGGCGCGCTCACTCAGGAAACTTCAAATAATACATACGTAACGTTTCGAATTTGTAGCATTGTTTTCGGCTGCAAAAAAAGTGCTGAGCATTGCTTTATGAGCAATCCTCGTAGAATCTCAGGGACCGCTACGATACGGCTGTTTGCGCCATGGATCGGCAACCGAGAAACCTAGTGTAGCTCGCCACGGCACTGGGGTCGGCATGGCACTACCTTCCAGAAGCTCAATGGTTTTTAACATTAATGTAACTGAGGAATGTAGTTTCGTGCCCTCAAAGAACTCCCGTAAAATCTTTGTTTGGAAATGTTACTTTAGCTTTTATTTGGAATTTAGCATGTCCTCGTCGAGTTATAACGCGAGCCGCCCAAAACTAAATAGAAGTTAAAGTAAAATTTCAAAAAATATACTAGCAGAAGTGCTATGAGAGCGCAACAATAAATTATACGACTGCTAAAGATGGGTATGTAGCCCCATAGCGACCCGGCCAAAATAAAATTAAAAAATAGAACAAGCAGCCTCGCCTATCCCTATAGATTCAATATCATTCTTCAACTTCATACTGGCAGCAGGATACCGTGAATACAAAACGTTTGAAATGCCACAAAAGCTGCAGTCATGGACTGTCCGGCTGGTGCCGGCGGAGGTTGGAGTCCTCCCTCGGGCATGGGTGTGTGTGTTTGTCCTTCGGATAATTTAGGTTAAGTAGTGTGTAAGCTTAGGGACTGAAGACCTTAGCAGTTAATTCCTATAAGATTTCACACACATTTGAACAAATGCCACAAACGTTGTTGTTGTGTATAAAGGAATGCTTCTGCCAATTCAAAGTGAACAAGATGGAAAGGAATTGCAGCGCCAAGAACTATCCGCAAACGTAACGAACTCCTTACTTTAAAAATCGAATCAAACGTAAATGTACAATCAAAGAGAGTTTGGGACGGTAATGTGTTTGCGTCAAATATGAATCGATGCGCCAGTGAACACTGTTAGAAATAGAATAAACTCAAGTTATATACAGATAAAAGGATTTTTAAAGCCAGTAAAGAGATCTTGTGCCCCCAAAACACAAAGCGCTTTGAAGATGATTTACTGTAACGTTAATCCACTGCGTCATCAGTGAAAGTGTTCAAGATCTCGAGAATGTTGTCAACTACACTAAGAGAATTTACAGTTACATAGGTATGCATCACATGTATTTAAAAGTAGTTTCAAACCAAAGACAATTAAATAAGTTTTGCACATAACGATTTTTTGCGAAGGAATTATTCTTTGATCTGTTTTATTATGACCATTAATCAACCCTCATAGAAAAGATACATCCATCAGTATGAAACCTGAATATCCAGCATGTAGAAAACTGGTAACTATGGATCAATGTAAAAAGCTTTAATCATATCCTGAGTTATTAGTCTGATACCTTCGGGATTAAGAGAAAAATATCTGTCTTTCTTGACTAATAAACGACAAGGATTAAGAGAAAAATATCTGTCTTTCTTGACTAATATACGACAAACAGAAATCCACAACGTTTTCTTAAAGTTAATGGACGCGATTGCAAAAAAAATATCGTCGAATAATTACTCTGCGTTATAGCCTGAAGGGCGGCGTGAATAAGAACCGCAGAGTGCTACAGTTTTTCTGCCATATACAAACACAGTGAAGGGCCGCACTGGGAAACTTCTGAATAAACACTTAATAACAGCTGTGTGCAAACCGCAGCGAAAGCTAAACAGCTACCAACCTCCGAGAAAGATAAACAGAAGTCAGTGGACAACGCAGGCGTCTGTAAAACTATCGACAGTTCTACACTGTACGTAACAGGAAGAATGTCAATAGTGGCTTAGACAAACACAAAAGTCAATACACAGTCACGTTACCCGGTTCATGCGAGCTTCTGTCATCAGTCCAGCGTATTACTAAGTCCATCTCGTCTCGCAAAGCAGTGGAGATATACAACTAAGCAGATAATTTTACGGAGGACGACATTGCAGTCGTAAGGAGACATCCTATTTTGCTATATTTGTTAAAAATGTTATATGCTTATTGCAATTTTGTCGAAAATTGACATGATGAAGCTGTGGCTGCATGAAAATACATGTTACTTGTTACGACAGAGTAAAAACGGCAACACACCACAGTTAATAATGAAATTATCATGCTGCAAGTTACTACCTCGGTAACGTATTTAGTGCAGGCAGGTTTCTAATGTTCTGTGTCTTTCAGTAATTTAACAGAGCATATACTTCCATTAGATTTTTCTTATTTATGTACGGTTCCAAACAACGCTCATTCCATATATATTGCATTTACTGCAACAACTACGCTCCATGAATTTCCTGTTGTAACATCTACGTATAGATTGTGTCTTCCCTGACCGATGCAATATTTGGCACGTTTTTGTCTGTAATTCATTGTCTTTGCATATATGGTCAACAACCAGGTGGCTGAAATACTTGACTGTGTGTGCGGTGTTCTACCCCACCTGTGTTTTCGACGTTCAGAAATTTTTAAATCTTGCCTGGCATTCGGCGAAATTGTTCTTCTTCGGAAGCAGTCAATAACGCATTAAAAAAACCGCAGGATTTTCGATGTGAGTAACACAAAACTAATGTAGTTGTAATTTTAGAGGCCGGCCGGTATGGCCGAGCGGTTCTAGGCAGTTCAGTCTGGAACTGCGCGACCGCTACGGTCGCAGGTTCGAATCCTGCCTCGGGCATGGATGTGTGTGATGTCCTTAGGTTAGTTAGGTTTAAGTAGTTCTAAGTTCTAGGGGACTGATGACCTCAGATGTTAAGTCCCATAGCGCTCAGAGGCATTTTTGTAATTTTAGAAAATTGTTAACGCTATCATAATTCATTGTTAGGTCAATCTATAACAAAACATTCATTTTTTCTTACATCGTTTTACTTGCTGTAGGGCACCCAATTCAAGGAATTTCGTCGATAGTAAGCTAACGTCAGGTGTACATAAAAAGTAACTTTAAATGTGAACAGCCCTCCGATAATGAATCTGCTGATTTGAAACCGGTTACGGCGCTGTTTATCCCCAGTCAAAAATGGCTCTAAGCTCTGAGGTCATCAGTCCCCTAGACTTAGAAGTACTTAAACCTAACTAACCTAAGGACATCACACACACCCATGCCCGAGGGAGGATTCGAACCTGCGACCGTAGCAGCAGCGCGGTTCCGGACTGAAGCGCTTAGAACCGCTTGGTCACAGCGGCCGGCTGTTCTGTGGTGTTTTGCTAATTTTTTTAAATCTTTGTTTATAAATTCTTTAATTCGGCGTTGTGTCAACTGTGTACTGATTCATTCTTTGGTCAAGTAGCTTTGACTCGTGTGTTAGACAGAACCTAATAAATAAAATAAATAAAGAGTGATGTGCAGCCTGGTAGTCCGTGGTCGCCGACCTCTGCATCTCCTCAAGACACAAAGAAATGACTGACGTTAGCTGCTAATAGACATTGGTTAAATGTTGAAAATCTGTGTCAGACCGGGTTTCGAAACCGAGTCTCCTGCTTCCTAGGCAGATGCGCTGACCACTGCGCCATCCGGACACAGTGGTCATCGCAGCTCTAGTTGTAACTTCTACCTCAGATGTTAGGTCCCATAGTGCTCAGAGCCATTTGAACCATGTTTTGAACAACAAAACAGAGTGCGGTATACGAATAAACAGTACATAGAATAAAAAGTTCTCGCGTTTCGAGCCGCGTCAAGAGATTAAAAAGTTTTCAGTCAAGCACTCTTCAGCCGTTGTCAAGTGGTATGTCCACCAGAGAGCTGCTGGTACGCCCTTATACGAGGGTTGCTCAGAGTAATACATCGCATTTTTTTCAACAGTTCTTTATTGATCATAATCAGTATTACACGCACAAAAGAATAGTGTTTTATCTACACAGCCTGCTTTTCCACGTAATCTCCATCCTGTTCTGTGGCCTTCCTCCAGTGCGAAACAAGGGTGTGTATGCCCTGTCTGTACCAATCCTTGTCCGGTGGCGCAGCCAGTGCTTCACTGTGTGAATCACCTCATCATCGTCCTCAAAATCTCTTCCACGAATGGCATCCTCTAGTGGCCCAAAGAAGTGGAAGTCCGAGGTGGCTAGGTCAGGGCTGTAGAGTGGATGGGGTAACACTGTCGAACGCTGTTTTGCGTAGTGTTCATCAGTCCTTAGACTTGTGTGGGCCGAGCGTTATCGTGTTGCAGCGAAACATCTGCTGGGTTGCCGTGGCGCCGAGGTCGCCGGAAGCGCGTCTTGAGTTTTGTTTTTTGTGTTGATATACTCATATGCTTCTGAAATAATGGTACCGCCTCTTGGCGTCACATCAATGATAACCACACCTTCACAGTCCCAGAATACGGTGATCACGGCCTTACCGGCGGAAGTAGCTGCTTTGATTTTTTTCTTCTGTGGAGAGTGGGAATGGTGCCAATCGAAGGACTGTCGTTTTGTTTCGGCCTCAAAATGGTGAACCCATGTTTCATCACCTGTCACAGTCCGGAGCAAGAAGGCCTCCTCCTCAGCTTCGAAACATTGCAACAAAGCAAGACAAATGTTTTTTCTGTGCGATTTGTGATCCACCGTTAGACACCGCAGGACCCATCTTGCACACACTTTTGAATATCCAAGAGTGCGGATAATGGCATCCACACTTCGTTTTCTGATTGACAGATTGGTTGGTTGGTTGGTTTTGGGGAAGGAGACCAGACAGCGAGGTCATCGGTCTCATCGGATTAGGGAAGGACGGGGAAGGAAGTCGGCCGTGCCCTTTGAAAGGAACCATCCCGGCATTTGCCTGGAGCGATTTAGGGAAATCACGGAAAACCTAAATCAGGATGGCCGGATGCGGGATTGAACCGTCGTCCTCCCGTATGCGAGTCCAGTGTCTAACCACTGCGCCACCTCGCTCGGTGATTGACAGATCCAGCGGCTGTGGTGTCACCGCCAGACACCACACTTGCTAGGTGGTAGCCTTTAAATCGGCCGCGGTCCATTAGTATACGTCGGACCCGCGTGTCGCCACTGTCAGTAATTGCAGACCGAGCGCCACCACACGGCAGGTCTAGAGAGACGTCCTGGCACTCGCCCCAGTGGTACAGCCGACTTTGCTAGCGATGCTACTCTGACAAATACGCTCTCATTTGCCGAGACGATAGTTAGCATAGCTTTCAGCTACGTCATTTGCTACGACCTAGCAAGGCGCCATTACCAGTTTATATTAATATCGAAATGATGTACAGTCCAGAGAGATGTTCACCAATTGTGGATTAAAGTTAAGTATTACAAGATTTTCGTACTTTATTGCAATTCTCAAGACATTGTCCTGTTCCAGACCTCACGCCAGTCTGCGTGAGCTTAACGCGTGCCTTTCGGCTTCCTCTCATAGTGACTTGGCTGTCTTGCCAAGTCACAACAGCGGCAGCTGCCGAGTCGTAATGTGTGTGTCCTCGCGTATGACAGTATCAGCTCGCTGCAACAAGTCAGGTGTGACAGCCGGGGATGGTCTCCCCGACCGCTGCAAATCGTGGACCTCCGTCGAACCTCAACCTCCGTACCCAGCGGCTAACTGTACTTCTGTCGACAGCAGGTGCTACATGGACTTTGCACAAGCGTTTGTGAGTATTCCCCACAGTTTCTTTCTCTGCAGTGAGAAACTCAATGACGGCACGTTGCTTGTAACGTACATCACCCACAGACGCTATTTTGAAACTGTCCTGCAGCTACAGTATCTGTCGGAAGTGACTGAAACCTGGAGCGCTCACTCTGGAGACTTCAAATAATATATACGTAACGTTTCGCATTCGTAGCATTGTTTTCGGCTGAGATAAAAAAATGCGGAGCATTACTTTGTGGGCAACCCTCGTATACAGTAGCTGCCGGCTCTGGCGTCACTGATGCTCGCAGCATCGCCACATCAGGGCAAACGATGACTCGCCGTTCGATGTGCCCGCTTCAACCACACAATCGTTGGATCCCACACCACGTTGAGCTGCAGGCCACTGTCTCTATTAAGAGTGTTACCGGTGATTTTTATTTTACGACAGATCCATCATTTGACCCATAAGAAACGTGACGAGTTCTTGGACCACCTAAAAGATTGTAACAGTAACATGCAATTCCCCATGGAGCTAGAAGAACACAATAGATTGCCCTTCCTCGACGTCCTCGTCAGCCGCAGACGAAACGAATGCCCTGGTCACAGCGTCTATAGGAAACCTACCCACACCGATCTGTACTTGCACGTCATCAGGCACCACCACCCGGCACCGAAGGGCACTGTGCTACAAACAATTGTGCATCGCGGAAGAATGATACCAGACGCTGATAACCTGCCCCTTGATGTGAGCCACTCACGCAAGGTGTTCAGGAACAACGGTAATAACTTTCATCAAATAAATGAAGTGATTTCAAGCAAGACTCACAATAAGACCACCGATGAGGGACAGCAAAAGAAATTTGCTTTCTTGTCGTTCTGTGGCACTGTGTCGGGCAAGATAAGCCACCTGCTGAAACGACACAAGAGCAAATGGATCTTCGCGCCTCCGACAAAAACCCGTCAATTACTAGAGCAAGTTAAAGACGCAGCAAGTCTCAGAACGTCTGTGGTCTACAAGACACCTTTCGAGCGTGGTCAGTCTTATGTGGGACAAACAGTACGCACTGTGAAACAACGCAGGAATAAGTATGACAGGTTTTATCGCCTACGCTATCCCGAGAAATCCTCTTTAGTTAAGCAATCTTTAGAAAACAGTCACCAGATAAAATCTGACTTCTTCGCTAGCGTTAACGGCTTCTCGCACTGTGTAATTAGAGAAGCCATTGAAATAACAGTCACCGAAAACATACTTAATACAGTCGGTGGCCTGCAGCTCAGCACGGCTTCGTATCGAAAGATTGCGCGATTGAAGCAGACAACGTCTAGTCAGCGTACATCTACACCTACATTTACGTGCCTGGCAGAGGGTTCATCGAACCACCTTCACAATTCTCTATTATTCCAATCTCGCATAGCTCGTGGAAAGACCGCACACCTATATCTTTCCGTACGAGGTCTGATTTCCCTTATTTTATCGTGGTGATCTTTTCTCCCTATGTAGCTCGGTGTCAAAAAATATTTTCGCATTCGGAGGAGAAAGTTGGTGATTGTAACTTAGTGAGAAGATTCCGTCGCAACAAAAAAGCATTTCATTTATGATGTCCAGACCCAATCCTGTATCATTTCTGTGACACTCTCTCGCATATGTCGCGATAATACAACACGAGCTGCCCTTCTTTCAACTTTTTCGATGTACTCCGTCATTGCTATCTGGTAAGGATCCCACACCGGACAGCATTATTGTAAAAGAGAACGGACAGGCGTAGTGTAGGCAGTCTCCTTAGCAGATCTGTTACATTTTCTAAGTGTCCTGCCAATAAAACGCAGTCTTTGGTTAGCCATCCCTACAACATTTTCTATGTGTTCCTTCTATTTTAAGTTCTTCGTAATTATAATTCCTAGGTATTGAATTTACGGCCTTTAGATTTCACTCATTTATCGTGTAACCGAAGTTTAACGAATTCCTTTTAGCACTCATGTGAATGACCTCACACTTTGCGTTATTTAGGGTCAAATGCCAATTTTCGCACCATTCAGGTACTTTTTCTAAATCATCATCATCATTTAAGACTGATTATGCCTTTCAGCGTCCAGTCTGGAGCATAGCCTCCCTTATAAAATTCCTCCATGATCCCCTATTCAGTGCTAACATTGGTGCCTCTTCTGATGTTAAACCTATTAATTCAAAATCATTCTTAACCGAATCCAGGTACCTTCTCCTTGGTCTGCCCCGACTCCTCCTACTCTCTACTGCTGAACCCATGGGTCTCTTGGGTAACCTTGCTTCTCCCATGCGTGTAACATGACCCCACCATCTAAGCCTGTTCGCCCTGAATGCTACATCTATAGAGTTCATTTCCAGTTTTTCTTTGATTTCCTCATTGTGGACACCCTCCTGCCATTGTTTCCATCTACTAGTGCCTGCAATCATCCTAACTACTTTCATATCCGTAACCTCAACCTTGTTGATAAGGTAACCTGAATCCACCCAGCTTTCGCTCCCATACAACAAAGTTGGTCGAAAGATTGAACGGTGCACAGATAACTTAGTCTTGTTACTGACTTCCTTCTTGCAGAAGAGAGTAGATCGTAGCTGAGCGCTCACTGCATTAGCTTTGCTACACCTCGCTTCCAGTTCTTTCACTATGTTGCCATCCTGTGAGAATATGCATCCTAAGTACTTGAAACCGTCCACCTGTTCTAACTTTGTTGCTCCTATTTGGCACTCAATCCGTTTATATTTCTTTCCCACTGACATTACTTTCGTTTTGGAGATGCTAATCTTCATACCATAGTCCTTACATTTCTGATCTAGCTCTGAAATATTACTTTGCAAACTTTCAATCGAATCTGCCATCACAACTAAGTCATCCGCATATGCAAGACTGCTTATTTTGTGTTCATATATCTTAATCTCACCCAGCCAGTCTATTGTTTTCAACATATGATCCATAAATAATATGAACAACAGTGGAGACAGGTTGCAGCCTTGTCTTACCCCTGAAACTACTCTGAACCATGAACTCAATTTACCGTCAACTCTAACTACTGCCTGACTATCCATGTAAAGACCTTTAATTGCTTGCAAAAGTTTGCCTTCTATTCCATAATCTCGTAGAACAGACAATAACTTCCTCCTAGGAACCCGGTCATATGCCGTTTCTAGATCTATAAAGCAAAGATACAATTCCCTGTTCCACTCATAACACTTCTCCATTAATTGCCGTAAGCTAAAGATCTGGTCCTGACAACCTCTAAGAGGCCTAAACCCACACTGATTTTCATCCAATTGGTCCTCAACTAATACTCGCACTTTCCTTTCAACAATACCTGAGAAGATTTTACCCACAACGCTGATTAAAGAGATACCTCTGTAGTTGTTACAATCTTTTCTGTTTCCATGTTTAAAGATTGGTGTGATTACTGCTTTTGTCCAGTCTGATGAAACCTGTCTCGACTCCCATGCCAATTCAATTATCCTGTGTAGCAATTTAAGACCTGACATTCCACTGTATTTGATGAGTTCCGACTTAATTTCATCCACTCCAGCTGCTTTATTGCACTGCAATCTATTGACCATTTTCTCCACTTCCTGAAATGTGATCCTATTTCCGTCATCATTCCTATCCCATTCTACCTCGAAATCTGAAACATTACTGATCGTATTTTCACCTGTCTACCTGAGTTCTAGTATGTAGCCATTTTTGACACGCCTTCTTTTTCCTTTTACAGGCTGCCTTGACTGTGTCATTCCACCAAGCTGTTTGCTTCATCCTACTTTTACACTTTACTGTTCCAAGACATTCTTTAGCCACTTCTAGTACTGCGTCCCTGTACCTTGTCCATTCCTTTTCCAATGACTGTAGTTGACTACATTCAACTAACTGGTACCTTTCTGAAGTCGCTGTTATGTACTTGTGCCTGATTTCCTTATCCTGAAGTTTCTTCACTCCTATCCTCCTACATATGGACCTAACCTCCTGCACTTTCGGCCTCACAATACCAATTTCGCTGCAGATTAAATAGTGATCAGTATCATCAAAGAATCCCCTGAATACACGTGTGTTCCTCACAGCCTTCCTGAATTCCTGATCTGTTATTATATAGTCAATGACAGATCTGGTTCCCCTGCCTTCCCAAGTATAGCGGTGAATGGTTTTACGTTTAAAAAAGGAGTTTGTGATTACTAAACCCATACTGGCACAGAAATCCAAGAGTTGTTTCCCGTTCCTGTTTGCCTCCATATCCTCTCCAAATTTACCCATAACCTTTTCATACCCTTCTGTCCGATTTCCAATCCTGGCGTTAAAATCACCCATGAGCAGAACATTGTCCTTGTCCTTTACTCTAACAACTACGTCACTGAGTGCCTCACAAAAACTATCCATCTTATCTTGATCTGTCCCTTCACAATGCGTATATACTGACACAATCCTAATTTTCTTGCTAGACACTGTCAAATCGATCCACATCAGTCGTTCGTTTACATACCTTATTGCAACTACGCTGGGTCCCATTTCTTTCCTGATGTAAAGCCCTACACCCCATTGTGCTATTCCTGCTTTGACTCCTGACAGGTAGACCTTGTATTCTCCCACTTCCTCTTCTTTCTCACCCCTTACCCGAACGTCACTAACAGCTAAAACGTCCAGCCCCATCTTGCTTGCAGCCTCTGCCAGCTCTATCGTCTTCCCAGAGTAGCCCCCATTGATATTAATAACTCCTCATCTCATTACCATTTGTTTGCCAAGTCGTATCTTAGGAGTCCCTGGTTTGTCAGTTAGAGGTGGGACTCCGTCACCTCCCAAGGTCCGAGGCATTTTTCTAAATCGTCTTGCAATTTGTTTTGGTCTTCTGATGACTTTATTAGTCGATAAATGACAGCGTCATCTGCAAACAACCGAAGACGGCTGCTCAGATTGTCTCCCAAATCGTTCATATAGATAAGGAACAGCAAAGGGCCTATAACACTACCTTGGGGAACGCCAGAAATCCTTTCTGTTTTATTCGATGACTTTCCGTCAATTACTACGAACTCTGACCTCTCTGACAGGAAATCACAAATTCAGTCATATAACTGTGACGATATTCCATAAGCACGCAATTTCACTACAAGCCGCTTGTGTGGTACAGTGTCAAAAGCTTCCCGGAAATCCAGAAATACAGAATCGATCTGAAATCCCTTGTCAATAACACGTTACAAAGAAAAGTTCGGAACTACTGCGGGGAACTCCTGTATAGAATGAAAGGAGTGTAACACAAGGAAACCTTTCAACTTGCATTTGAATATTTGCGGTTTATTGCTTCGGCAGGAAGCCTATTGAAGATGTAACAACCTGAGTAGCGCACACCTTCCTATACAGTGCTTAAGGAAGTGTTATCCAAGAGTACATCGTTTTTCCGTCTGGTGTTCACTGAACGAGTCAGTACTGTCAGCAACAAGTACCATGTGGTACAGAGAAGGCAGAGTTAGTATTCCGAGACACCTGAGCAACGGCCTTCACGAAGTTCGCGAACTGACGCAGCAGACCTGTCAGACAGCCCGTTCCTGGGCTGAGAATGTCCACAGAGTTTCTCACAAATTGACACCATACGAGATAGTAGAGTGGAACTGAGAAAAGTTAATAAACTTTGGTGTTTCAATGTTAGAAATAGTGGAGATCATTCTTCTAGTAAAAATAACAGTATTCAGTTCGTGTACAAGATCTTAAACGTCATAATTCCAAGAAAGCCTTCTACCTATCCTCAGTACTAACAATTTAAAATGGTCAACTTCACTGAATGTTGGACCACCTTGAGACGGTATAGTTTCGTGTCAGAAACTGTATACATTGCTTTTCGCCACTGTTAAGCGTGAATTATTCTGTAGAAACCACTTGGTGATGTTACTGATTACCTTACTGTCCACATCATTTATACTACCTTTTACATCTTTCACTGTGACACTTGCGTCATCTGCAAAGAGGACAGTTTTTGTGTCATCTGCCATGTTTTGCGGCAGATCATTGATATACATCAAGGACAGCAATGGGTCCAGAACAGAAACCTAAGCTACCCTCTAGCCGCCACTTTACGCGAACTCAGTCAGATTCAAGCATCCTCCCTGTTCGCTGACTCTGGAGGACAACCTTCTGCTTTCTTCTATCCACACAGGAGGGGAAGCATTGTAGAGCTTTTCCCCTAATCCCGTAATTTTCCAACATATGTAGAAGGAAACATGTACTTTTGTTAAATCAAAGACAATGTCTACTGTCATCACAGTTTAACTCGGCTGGCGCCTCACACACAAAAGAATAAACAGTAGTATTTGCGGATGCCCCCTTCCTAAAGCCAATAACACCAAACTGTGTGCACTGACATGTGCCACTAGCTCCTAATCATTGCTTCCAAGAGCTCTACTTATTTTCCTGTACTAATGAAACTTGGATGTAACTTGGAGACTATTGAAACGAAGTGGTTATTAAATTCTTTGCACTAATTACGTGTATGAGTAACAGCTTCATTCTGACACAAGAGAGGCATATTGCGCTGAGCACCAACGTTCTTCCCTGATAGTTTTTCGCAGTAATTGACCATGTAGTTCTGATTTTTTTCTGAGAGTTTTCTGTTCTCTTGGTGTAATTTATTGTCTTAGCCTATCTGATGGCATTTCTCAACATTTTGCAGCATTGTTTGTACTAAAATTGTGATAGTGGGCTCTGACTGTCTTTCATATCTGTTTCGTTCAACATGATATTCCAGTGTCATTAGTTATCGAAATCGGTTTGTTTTTAATACTGAAAGTCTACCTACAATTTCTTTACTGAAAAGAGCTATTAAAGAAAGTGCAAATTTGGTAACTTGTGGTAAGCTCCTATGGGACCAAACTGCTGAGGTCATTGGTCCTTACACTTAGACACTACTTAATCTAACTTACGCTATTAAAGAAAGTGCAAATTTGGTAACTTGTGGTAAGCTCCTATGGGACCAAACTGCTGAGGTCATCGGTCCGTACACTTAGACACTACTTAATCTAACTTACGCTATTAAAGAAAGTGCAAATTTGGTAACCTGTGGTAAGCTCCTATGGGACCAAACTGCTGAGGTCATCGGTCCCTACACTTAGACACTACTTAATCTAACTTACGCTATTAAAGAAAGTGCAAATTTGGTAACTTGTGGTAAGTTCCTATGGGACCAAACTGCTGAGGTCATCGGTCCCTACACTTAGACACTACTTAATCTAACTTACGCGATGGACGACATATACATCCATGCCCGAGGGAGGACTCGAACCTCCGACGGGGTGAGCCAAGCGAACGGTAGCAGGGTGCCCCACACCGCGCGGCTGCCCCGTGCGGCTAAAGAAAGTGATGACGTTTGTGGAAATGTACAATATTCGTCGTTCATGTCGTCTGTACTATAAACTTCTTGCCAAGTCAGCTCTTGGAGACTGGTTGCAGTGCAAGTGGACTTGTATATCTCAATCTTTAGTTTACCACTTTGGAATACGACACTGTTTTCATTCCCTTCAGTATTAGCAATTGTGCATCGTTATCTGACAGTGTGTTACTAATATTTCTCGCATTCTGCCCACCAGCTAGAGACCCTACGAAGCTGTTGTCTGTGATCGTGCCTTTCTTTGCCTAAACCGTAGTTGGAAAACAAATTTTTGTACCTGTACATTCTTTTCTCTGGAGAAGCAGTCAGAAAGCTTATACCGGAATCCCCACAGAAAATCAGCCTCATGTCTTTCTTGAGAGCCGAGTCCAGCACAGCGTCTAATGGGGAGAGGAAAACGTAGTCTGGCCTGGTGGATATGCAGTCGTCTATAACGAATTTTCCTTGAAAATTCAAACTCCACTCCACGACTTTCAAATATTTCGCCTATACAATGTTTTGATGTCTCAGATATCTTGGATGAGACATTACTATTGTCGTAAGCGGTCACTCCTCTCTTCTACAATGAAGGCGTTGCATATGCAGCAGCTCAAGCCCAAGCCAGTGCCCGATACGGAAATCACAAACCGTGCTGACACCTGCACTTATGCCGCGCCACCAGCTCCAAAATTACTACCCGGGTGCTGGGGCAGTAACCGGCGTTTCGAGATTCCTCGACGGCCGTTGGTGAGGAACGTATATGATCTCAACCACAACGGTATCTGACTTGCCTTGAATAAAAGCTGGCCATTCGGTTAGGTTGGGCATGTTGACACAGTCGGGCTACGAATCAGCGTCCGTTATGAATGTCCGTCCGCTATCCCGCTAGGACCCCTGCTGGAGGTCCGGTCGAACTCTGCAATCGGGTGCGTAATTATTGTTTAAAGTGAAAGTAAATGTTGTTTGTGGATGAGTTCACTACTACAGTGTCCAGTCACATTAGTGTGATCAACCTGTCGAAAGCCTGAAAAAACCACGTTTTGCAGTGCGGACGTTCAGGAAGCGAGTCAGCGAGGTTCTGGAAGGCACCGACAGGGATGTTGAGTCGTGCTGACTGCAGTACCGTGTCCAGGATCCGTGGGGCGGACAGCCCGACCGATGTGGTCCCACAGATTCTCGAATGAGTTTAAATCAGGAGAGTACGGTGGCTAGAGGAGTACAAGAGTCTCATCATGGAGCCCTTCGAACCACGCACGAATACTGCGAGCTGTGTGACATGTTGCATTGTCCTGCTGGTAGAAACCACCATGCCGTGGAAAAAACCGAACGAGGTGGCCCAGTGGTTAGCAGACTGGACTCGCATTCGGAAGGACAACGTTTCAAACCCGCGTCCAGCCATCCCGATTTATGTTTTCTGTGATTTCCCTAAACCACTTCAGCCAAATTCCGGGATGGTTAGTTTGACAGGGTACGGCCGATTTCCTTCTCCATCCTTTGCTAACCCGAGCTTGTGCTCCGTCTCTAATGACCTCGTTGTCGATGGGACGTTAAACACTAATCTCCCCGTCCTCTTCCTCCTCCGATGAAAAAAGAAACTGCATGTAGCAGTGGACATTGTCCCTAAGGATACATACGCACTTGTGTTGATCCATTGTGGCATCCAGAATGACGACATCACCCAGGGAATGGCACGGAAACATTCCCAAAACTATAACGCTTCTTCCCTCCGTCCTGGACCCTTACGACGATACTTAAGGCCCGTACAAGCCAATGTCATGTAGCCGATAGAGCATAAAACGTGAATCATCTGAAAAGGCCACATGTCACTATTCATTGGACGTCCAGTTGCAGTGCTACCGCGAAAATTAAGTCTGCGTCGTGGATGAACAGCGGTCCACATGGATTCACAAGCCAGTCACCTTCTCCGGAGGCCCATACGCAGGAACGTTGGCTGAATGGTTGTTGAGAAGACTCTGTTGGTCGCCCCTTGGTTCATGTGGGTGGTCAGTTGCTCAACAGTTGCACGTCTGTTCTCCAGCACATATCTTCGCAGCCGCCTTTCACCGTTGTCATCTACACTACTGGCCATTAACATTGCAACACCACGAAGATGACGTGCTGTAGACGCGAAATTTAACCAACAGGAAGAAGATGCTGTGATATCCAAATGATTACCGTTTCAAAGCATTCACACAAGCTTGGCGCCGGTGGCGACACCTACAACGTGCTGACACGAGGAAAGTTTCCAACCGATTTCTCATACACAAACAGCAGTTGACCGGTGTTGCCCGGTGAAACGTTGTTGTGATGCCTCGTGTATGGAGGAGAAATGCGTACCATCACGTTTCCGACTTTGATATAGGTCGGATTGTAGCCTATCACGATTGCGGTTTATCGTATAGCGACATTGCTGCTCGCGTTGGTCGAGATCCAATGACTGTTAGCAGAATATGGGTTCAGGAAGGTAATACGAAACTTCGTACTGGATCCCAACGGCCTCCTATCACTAGCAGTCGAGATGACAGGCATCTTATCCGCATGGCTGTAACGGATCGTGCAGCCACGTCTGGATCCCTGAGTCAACAGTTGGGGACGTTTGCAAGGCAACGAACATCTGCACGAAGAGTTCGACGACGTTTGGAGCAGCATGGACTATCAGCTCGGAGGCCATGGCTGCGGTTACCCTTGACGCTCCATCACAGACAGGAGCGCCTGCGATGGTGTACTCAACGACGAAGCAGGGTGCACGAATGGCAAAACGTCATTTTTTCGGATGAATCCAGGTTCTGTTTACAGCATCATGATCGTCAGACGCGTGTTTGGCAACATCGCGGTGAACGCACATTGGAAGCGTGTATTCGTCATCGCCATACTGGCGTATCACCCGGCGTGATTGTATGGGGTGCCATTGGTTACACGTCTTGGTCACCTCTTGTTCGCATTGACGGCACTTTGAACGGTGGAAGTTACATTTCAGATGTGTTACGACCCGTGGCTCTATCCTTCATTCCATCCCTGCGAAAGCCTATATTTCAGCAGGATAATCCACGACCACATGTTGCAGGTCCTGTACGGGCCTTTCTGGATAGAGAAAATGTTCGACTGCTGCCCTGGCCAGCACATTCTGCAGATCTGTCACCAATTGAAAACGTCTGGTCAGTGGTGGCGGAGCAACTGGCTCGTCACAATACGCCAGTCACTACTCTTGATGATCTGTGGTATCGTGTTGAAGCTGCATGGGCAGCTGTACCTGTACACGCCATCCAAGCTCTGTTTGACTCAATGCCCAGGCGTATCAAGGCCGTTGTTACGGCCAGAGCTGGTTGTCCTGGGTACTGATTTCTCAGGATCTATGCACCCAAATTGCGTGAAAATGTAATCACGTGTAAGTTCTAGTATAATATATTTGTCCAGTGAATACTCGTTTATCATCTGCATTTCTTCTTGGTGTCGCAATTTTAATGGCCAGTAGTGTATGACCCGTGGTGCACTGCAGTTCCTTCGACGTGAGTTTTGGATAGCGCCGTTTTGCAACGCACGGTACGCTGTAATCACGGCGGCACACACGAACGGTTTACAAACTTAGCTGTTTCGGAAATACTTCCAATCTTGGTCCAAAAGTCAACTAACATGCCCTTCTGGACGTCAGATGAGTATCACCGTTTCCGCATTACGGCAACGACTGCTTTGTTTCCCGCTGCCCCGAGACATGTTTTACATACCCTCCACTGCTAGTGCTGCCACCTGCTGTCTGTGAGTAGGTATTTCACGTTGACGTCGAACAGAGGCGGTGTTCAGATTAACGTGACAGTGCCGTGCAATATACCGTATTTTATGCTCAAGTTTACGCTGCTAAGTGTGTAGCTTACATTAAGTACCCGAAAAGTAAACGTTCTTCCAGAATCTGCAGTAAAAACAAAAAAATGGTCAGATGAGAGTAGGACTGTCTCACGGAGGTTTCCGTAGAAACTTTATTGTTGTTGTGGTCTTCAGTCCCGAGACTGGTTTGATGCAGCTCTCCATGCTACTCTATCCTGTGCAAGCTTCTTCATCTCCCAGTACCTACTGCAACATCCTTCTGAATCTGCTTAGTGTATTCATCTCTTGGTCTCCCCCTACGATTATTATGTATGTAGATAATCCATCCCTTCCGGAAATCGATAATCTCGACGATTTTTGCCTTATCGATATTGATACTTGCGAGATATCGGTCCCACGGATTCCAAGGCTTGCGAGAATGTTGAAGTCAAATAACAATTGACAAAAGTAATATTTTTACTTGCGATATGATTACAAATTAATTTTCTGATATTTTCCTTTTACTTGTACTGTGAAATCTTTCTTCTTGCCTAATTTTATGTTTATACGTTTTGATTGGTTTGACTTAGATGTCCTACTTTTTCACATCGATAGGGGACTATAACCCTTAATATGTGACATGAATTTCAACTTGATGCGTCTTTCCTGAGAGAAAGTTTTCTTAACAGTCGGACGGACAGACAGACAGAGCCCATTTGGGTTCCAGGTTTACCGAGTTACTGAATTCTAAAACAAGAAATGCTTCTCCTCATATCGATATCTGTGTATAAACATGTAAAATAAATTTTCAAAAATGTTTGCAATACCGTAACAGACGCGTCACACGTTCAAAACGCTTCGTAACATTACTGCTTTGTCTGAGACATCATGCCCGAAACAGCGCCGCCAAGACTGACGAAAATGGAAAGTGTTACACCCTGTAGTACTAGAACAATACTTAGCAAACTTTATGGAAGTGTTCTTCACATGTTAGGCAATAAATTGTTGAACTTTCATTCCATTCGGAACTGATGTACGGGAGGGTGTACATTTTTGTATTCGTTGTGGAATCGAAGCAAACAGCGTGCGAATCTCGTCTGGAAGAATTTCTTACCGTCATGAAAATGTTTTGTCAGTTCGGGAATGCCGGTGGCCGGCAGGAAGTTGGTGCGAAAGTAAACGTCTTTGGATTTCAAAAATGCTGTTTCACTGAGAAAGCAATGTACAATTTTGCTGCCAACATAATAGAGTCTTTAAATAGTAAAATGTCATCAACAGGAATTCTCTGTGATTTATGCAGAGCATTTGATTGTGTGAACCATGACATTATGTTACAGGAATTACAATGCTATGGTGTAAATGCAACAATATATGAATGGTTTAAGAGAGTCAAGGAAGTTTCCCAAAAATGGTTCGAATGACTCTGAGCACTATGGGACTTAACATCTGAGGTCATCAGTCCCCCAGAACTTAGAACTACTTAAACTTAACTAACCTAAGGACATCACACACATCCATGCCCGAGGCAGGATTCGAACCTGCGACCGTAGAAGTCCCGCGGTTCCGGACTGAAGAGCCTACAACCGCTCGGCCACCGCGGCCTGCTGTTGGAAACTTTCCTCATGTCAGCACGTTGTAGGTGTCGCCACCGGCGCCAATTTTGTGTGAGTGATCTTAAAAGCTAATCATTTGCATATGACAGCATCTTCTTCCTGTCGGTTAAATTTCGCGTCTGAAACACGTCATCTTCGTGATGTAGCAATTTTAATGGCCAGTAGTGTATCTGTATAGCTGCATTTTCATTATAACCATCCGATATTTTAATGAAGATGTACCGTCAGAATGGAATATCAGTTTAGGTAGCATTCAGTCATCACCGAAGCACGTCGGCGCCAAACGATCCGATCTGCTTCATAATACATAAATTCCGCACAGTTGTGCCCCGCGCAAGTCACTTGTTTGCGAAGCTAACGTGCCTCGAGGATCGATAGGCAAATGTCAAAGATATCCACGTCGCCTCGCGTGTCATATCTTAGCGCGGGCTCGTCCAAACTCTGCCCCTGGGGCGCTAGCGGCCGCGATCGCCCGAGGCCAGCGCCCCGGGCGAATACGTAAGTTGTTGCAGTGGCCGAGCCTTGTCGCTTAGCTGACTGTGGGGTTCGCCTGCCGCGCCTTGCCATCCCGCTGTACGCGTGCTCCATACGCAAGACAGACCGCCGCGCCAGCAGAGGTCAGAAGCGTTGATACGACACAAAGCCGTTAGTCAACAGAGACCAGGGAAGACGAATGGAATATTCCAGAATTTGAAACACGAACAGCTGCTAGCATGAGTTTCTTAGAAGTAGATGCCTTAAGGGTTGCGAAGCGACTCAAATCGGTTGATACGGGCAAGTCTTCAGGTCCAGATTGTATACCGATTAGGTTCCTTTCAGATTACGCTGATACAATAGCTCCCTACTTAGCAGTCATATACAACCGCTCGCTCACCGATACATCTGTACCTACAGATTGGAAAATTGCGCAGGTCGCACCAGTGTTTAAGAAGGGTAGTAGGAGTAATCCATCGAACTACAGACCTATATCATTGACGTCGATTTGCAGTAGGGTTTCGGAGCATATACTGTATTCAAACATTATGAATCACCTCGAAGGAAACGATCTATTGATACGTAATCAGCATGGTTTCAGAAAACATCGTTCTTGTGCAACGCAGCTAGCTCTTTATTCGCACGAAGTAATGGCCGCTATCGACAGGGGATCTCAGGTTCTTTCCGTATTTCTGGATTTCCGGAAAGCTTTTGACACCGTTCCTCACAACCGACTTCTAGTGAAGCTGCGGGCCTATGGGGTATCGTCTCAGTTGTGCGACTGGATTCGTGATTTCCTGTCAGGAAGGTCGCAGTTCGTAGTAATAGGCGGCAAATCATCGAGTAAAATTGAAGTGATATCAGCTGTTCCCCAGGGAAGCGTCCTGGGACCTCTGCGGTTCCTGATCTAAATAAATGACCTGGGTGACAATCTGAGCAGTTCTCTTAGGTTGTTCGCAGATGATGCTGTAATTTACCGTCTAGTAAAGTCATCCGAAGACCAGTATCAGTTGCAAAGCGATTTAGAGAAGATTGCTGTGTGGTGTGGCAGTTGGCAGTTGACGCTAAATAACGAAAAGTGTGAGGTGATCCACATGAGTTCCAAAAGAAATCCGTTGGAGTTCGATTACTCGATAAGTAGTACAATTCTCAAGGATTTCAATTCAACTAAGTACCTGGGTGTTAAAATTACGAACAACTTCAGTTGGAAAGACCACATAGATAATATTGTGGGGAAGGCGAGCCAAAGGTTGCGTTTCATTGGCAGGACACTTAGAAGCTGCAACAAGTCCGCTAAAGAGACAGCTTACACTACACTCGTTCGTCCTCTGTTAGAATATTGCTGCGCGGTGTGGGATCCTTACCAGGTGGGATTGACGGAGGACATCGAAAGGGTGCAAAAAAGGGCAGCTCGTTTTGTATTATCACGTAACAGGGGAGAGAGTGTGGCAGATATGATACGCGAGTTGGGATGGAAGTCATTAAAGCTAAGACGTTTTTCGACGCGGCGAGATCTATTTACGAAATTTCAGTCACCAACTTTCTCTTCCGAATGCGAAAATATTTTGTTGAGCCCAACCTACATAGGTAGGAATGATCATCAAAATAAAATAAGTGAAATCAGAGCTCGAACAGAAAGGTTTAGGTGTTCGTTTTTCCCGTGCGCTGTTCGGGAGTGGAATGGTAGAGAGATAGTATGATTGTGGTTCGATGAACCCTCTGCCAAGCACTTAAATGTGAATTGCAGAGTAGTCATGTAGATGTAGATGTAGATGTAGACGGAAGAGCAACAGCAGCAGACAAAGAAAAGGAGGAGTGGCGCCTCCGCACTATTGAAACCTGGGTGGGAAATTAATTTCTTTTGTACGGCTGTCGAAAATCATGCCAAATGTTTAGTATGTCATTGGAACCTCATGTATTTAGAAAGTACTCGATTGAACGGCGCTTTAATACCTGTCACAAATATCAGTTCGAAAATTTGTCGCATTAGGAACGCCAGTCCAAAGTCAGAAGAACTGAAAGATAAGTTCAAGCAGCATATGACTCTTCATTGTTTATAAAGATAATAAATGAAATTATAATTTACAATCTGATATGGCACTTAGCAATGTGTCAGTTATAGAATATCAGATTGTCAACAACACGAACATTTCTTTTCGGCTAATTTTTGTATTTGCGTAGCATTACACCGCGCCGCACAGACATAAGAAGAAGTTTCAGGTACATTATTTTCCGCCACTTTCTGTAAAGCCGTCACAAACGCTCTCTCGGACAGCAAAGTGTCATTAAGAGTCAATCTTTCTTTCTATGTATTTGATGGATGTGTTTTGATGGATGGGAAAACATACGTTGTAGTTTGGGGTACGTTTTCAATTAATTAAAGCGCAAATATTCCAATAGATAAAAATTTATTTTCCGATCACGTTTCGCTTTCTTATCTAGCGTCTATGACCGCTTTTCAGAGGAACTGGGGGAAAACGCACCTAAAACCAATTTTTTTTGTTAGTTTTTTATTTGGGTTTCAATGAATGAAACAGTTAATTGTTAAAATTATAAAAGTGTTTTAAAAACAGGATTGTACAGAATTAATTGTAAGGTTTTTTACCGTAGTAGGAGCATGAAACAGGAGGGCAAAGATTTCGCGGAAGTTACAAATGCTCACTGAAAGTTGCGAAGGCAGGGAAACCCTTTGCGGCTGGGAATCTCATCAAGGATTGCCTGGTCGACTCGGAGGCTCGTATTTATCTAGGAGACCTCTCTTGCACTTGGGATTGGAAACTGCTCCTAAAAGGCATGAGGATGCAGAAGGCAATGAAAACCACTGCGTTAAAGACACATAATGTGTATCCACAGCACATGTGGTCTGTAACCGAAAAAGTGCTATGATGATCACTCCACTGACAAAAGATTGCGGAGTAGTCTCCCATTCGGATTTCGGGAAGAGGACTGCCAAGGGGGAGGTGACTATGAGAAAAATATTGAATAACCAACGAGAGGACAACGTTCTACGAGTTAGGACGTGACATGTCAGAAGTGTGAACGAGGTAGGGAAACTAGCAAATATGAAAAGAGAACTACTAAGGCACTCTCTAGATGTAGTGGGGCTCAGTGAAGTGAAATGGAAAGAAGAAAGGATTTCCAGTGAGACGAGCATAGGTTAATATCATCAGCAGCAGATGGCTCTGAGCAATATGCGACTTAACTTCTGAGGTCATCAGTCGCCTAGAATTTAGAACTAATTAAACATAACTAACCTAAGGACATCACACACATCCATGCCAGAGGCAGGATTCGAACCTGCGACCGTAGCCGTCGCTCGGTTCCAGACTGTAGCGCCCAGAACCGCACGACCACTCCGGCCGGCAACAGCAGCAGAGAATGGTATAACAGAAGTAGGATTCGTATTGAATAGGATGGTGGGGCAGAGAGTGAGTTTCTGTAACTCAATAGCAAACCAACACTAACAATAACGGTTCCGGTAGACAAGCCAACCTCGCAAACAGAATAAGAGAAAACAGAGAAAACGGTAATTCAGTGTGAAAGGGAGATGAAAATCTAATAGTAATGGGAGGCTGCGGACTGGGAGACTCGAATTCGGTTGTGGGAGAAGGAATGGGAAAAGTGCTACGGGGGAATACGGGCTTGGCAGTAGGAGTGAGATAGGATAAAGACTAACTGAGTTCTGCAATAAATTTCAGTTAGTCATAGAGAATATTCTTTTCAAGAGAGAGAATAGGAGGTATACTTGGAAAATGGCGGGAGATACGGAAAGATTCCAGTTACATTACATCATGGTCAGGTAGAGAGTCCAAAATCAGATACTGAATTGCAAGGTTTACCCAGGAGCAGATATAGACTCAGATCGCAAATTAGTAATGATGAAGCGTAGGCTGAAGTTTAAAAGACTAGTCAAGAATATTAGTGAGATACGTAAGTACTAAGGAATGAGTAGAAACAGTTGAAATTCTCTGAGGCTATAGATAAAATGATAACGAATAATGTAGTAGACAGTTTCATTGAAGAGGAATCAACATCTCTAAAAAGGGCAATCACAGAAGCTGGAAACAAAAACATAGTTACTAGGAAGGTAACTGCGAAGAAACTACAGTAAGCATAAGAAATACTTCAGCTGATGAACGAATGAAGTAAGTACTAAAATGTTCACTGAAATTCAGGAATACAGAAATACAAGTCAATTAGGAGCGAAATAAATATGAAATGCAGGTAACCGAAGGCAAAATGGCTACATAAAAATGTGAAGAAATCGAAAAAGCAATGATTGCCGCACGGACTGACTCAGCATATAGAAGAGTCAGAACAGACTTATGTGAAATTATAAACAAAGACAGTAATGTTAAGAAGATATTTGGAAAGACCAGGATCAGATTGACTTTAGGGAAGGGAAAGTTACCAGACAGGTAGTTCTGACATTGAGGTTTATTATGAAAGCAACACTGAAGAAAAATTAAGACACGTTCATAGGATTTATCGATCTGGAAAAAGCTTTTGGCAATGTAAAATGGTGTAAGATGTTCTAAATTCAGAGAAAAATAGGGGTAAGCTACAAGGAAAGGCAGGTTATATGTATAATATGTACAAGAACCAAGAAGGAATAATAAGAGTGGACGACCAAAAACGAAGTACTCAGATTAAAAAGGGTGTAAGACAGGGATGTCGTCTTTCACCTCTGTTATTCTGTCTGTTCATCGAAGAAGCAATGCGAAAATGAAAGTTTCAAGAGTTGAATTAAAACTGAAGATGAATGGATGTTAGCGATGAGATTCTCTGATGAAATTGTTATCCACAGTGAAAGTGAAGAAGGATTGCAGGATGTTTTAAATGGAATGAGCCATCTAATGAGTACAGGACTGGATTGAGAGTAAATCGAAGAAAGACGAAAGAAATGAGAAGTAGTAGAAATGAGAACATCGAGAAGCATAATATCAGAATTGAGGATGACCAAGTAGACGAAGTTAAGAAATTCTGTCTAGGCAGCAAAATAGCCCAAGGTGACGGACTGTGGAAGACATAAAAAGCCAACTAGCAATGGCATAATAGGCATTCCTAGCCGAGAGAAGTCTTCTAGTGTCAAACAAAGGCCTCAATTTGAGGAAAACGTTTCTGGGAATGTGGGTGTAGAACGCAGCATCGTATGGTAGTGAAACATGGGCTGTGGGAAAACCAGAACAGAAGAGAATCGAAGCATTTGAGACTGGGTCCAACAGAAGGATGTTGAAAATTAGGTGAACTGATAACGTAAGGAATGAGCAGGTTCTCTGCAGAATTGGCGAGGAATGGAATACATGGTAAACACTGATAAAAAGAATGGACAGAGTAGTAGGACACGTGTTAAAACCTCATGAAATGACTTCCATGGTACTGGAGGCAGCTGTAGACTGTAAAAACTGTAGAGGAAGAAAGAGATTGGAATATATCCAGCAAATAACTGGAGGACATATGGTGCCAGTGCTGCTCTGAGATGAAAACTCTGACGTGGGGATCAATTCTTGGTGAGCTGCATCAAACCAGTCAGAGGACTGATGACAAAAAAAGAAAAAATGGCATGTTTTCGGGGTGACACACTATTGCGTGGAACCTGCTAACAGCAGAAGTTGCGAAATGTTGCATTTGGGGGACTACGTTGAGTACTTCCCGAGAAAACACTCCAGCACTCTCCCCAGATCGTCTGATGACTTCACTTGTTTGCTTACCCCGTATCTCCCGTAGCTGTCCCGTTGTTCCCACTGGATTCCTTCTCCGTCGGCCGCAGATCCCATCATGCACGCATAAAACAGGGAATATTTGGAGCAGCTTATGGCAACACTCAAAGTTCAGAATACGCGAATGCCACTTGACTTCTTGTTACTTCAGTGTCAAAATCAGGGTAAATTTTTGAGAGCCATCCCAGTATTAAAGTTTGCATAAAAGATCCCGGAATGTGATTATCACTTATGTAACGCCACAATAATATGTAACAACTGTCATCACACGTAAATGACATGTAAATTTTCGCGAATCATTTTGAATGAAAAATTAATTTTTACGCTAAACAACGTAACATCCTCAGTACACACATACTGCGTCTTGGAAAACTAGTTTAAGACTAACTGTACTGCAGTGCCCGTGTTATATCGAATGATGTTGCTAAGTTTCTGTGGAGATGTGTGGATGTTCAAAGGTTCAAATAGTTCAAATGGCTCTAAGCACTATGGGACTTAACATCTGAGGTCGTCAGTCCCCTAGAACTTAGAACTACTTAAACCTAACTAACCTAAGGAGATCACACACATCCATGCCCGAGGCAGGATTCGAACCTGCGACCGTAGCTGCAGCGCGGTTCCGGACTGAAGCGCCTAGAACCGCTCGGCCACAACGGCCGGCGATGTTCAAAGGAACAGACACTGCGGCGGCTATAGTCATTATGAAATGCATTAAATATATTTGCAATTGCGAATATCAACAATCATCAGCTTCAGAATGGAAAGTTTCACTTAGACTGCGATGATGAGGTACCCGCTGAGGGTACATTCGTGACTGGTTCTGCGCCAACGACGTATAACGTTAAACGAAAGTTAGAGTGTCAAATTAGAGTTATTAAAATCATAATTAGAAAGGCATCAATTTGGATAACAACATCAATACAGCTGGAACTCTGCAAAAACGTACGAACAGTAAATACAAGTAATCAAAGTCATGCGCTAGGCGCCATTGCTAGCAGGTGAATTACAAATTTCTATGCTTAATTCAGCACGACTAGGCTTCGGCTTCGTTCTCTCGCTCTTCGGCTATCTGTCGTTTGTGGGGCGGTGTGTTCTCCTGGTGTTGCCTGCTTACTAACCTGCAGCAGCGTGAGCCTTCACACACTGCGAAAAAAAAAAAAACGGCGCACCACGAAGGAGGTACCTGACTCTGATGGAGATCAGTTGATAGGGGGTATATGTGTAGACAAACAAACGATTAAAATTTCAGAAAGAATTGATGATTTATTCAAGAGAAAGAGATTCAGAAGTTGAGCAAGTCGATAACGCTTTGGTTCACCTCTATTATGCAAGCAGTTATTTGGCTTGACATTGATTGATAAAATGGATGAATGTCCTATCGTCCCAAATTCTCTGCACGTGGCGCGTTAGATCGTCAAAATCAGGAGCTGGTTGGAGGGTGCTGTGCATAATTCTTCAGACGTTCTCAATTGGGGTGAGATCCAGTGACCTTGCTGGACAAGGTATGGTCTAACAAGCACGAAGACAAGCAGTAGAAACTCTCACCATGTGCGACAGCGCGTTATCTTGCTGAAATGTGTGAGGTAACGGGCGGATTGTGGCGCCCGGAAAATATTCTAAGTTGGCGTGGCTGCACAGGCCGCTCGGCCAGCCGGGGCCCGGCAGCAAACACGTGGTGGAGAACGTCAGCCGGACGAGGGGCGTGGCCCCAGCGCACGGTCCAGCCGCGTGGCTGGGAATTCCGCTGTGACGAGGGCGGTGCTTTGTGTCGGGAAGGAGATGTCTATGCCGGGAGTGGCAAAGATGGCGGACTTTGTGAAACCATAATAGCAGATATGAAACTTCCTGGCAGATTAAAACTGTGTGCCCGACCGAGGCAAAGGTCCCGAGTTCGAGTCTCGGTCGGGCACACAGTTTCAATCTGCCAGGAAGTTTCATATCAGCGCACACTCCGCTGCAGAGTGAAAATCTCATTCTGGCATAATAGCAGACATTTCACAGTTCGTATAGAAATTAATAGTGGTCAGATGAATGATGACATCTCAAAAAGAAACATGTACATTACTATTATTTGCACGACGGTTCTGATGGTGTGATCAGATCTTCAGTTTATTTATTATTTTAAAGTTCAGTATCTGACGATAAATTATACAAGTAACACGCAGCAACGAATTTCCAAAATACAAACGCTTCAACCGATTCTGTCGACCACCACGTCTTTAGAAAGCTATTAGTGTAAACCTAAATTGGTATGAATTACAGGCATGTAACTTGAATAGTACAAGAGTTATACGAGGTCAAAGTGGCTGATTACTATTGATCGCGTCCTGCCATAAAAACACAGTTACACGAAAAAACGGTAGCAGCATGCTTATAAATATATTTATTCATCTATATCTTTGTTTATATCAGATATATACTATGCATGAAGAAATTGGTTAAATATTTACTGTGTTTTAGAAAGCACAGAGACATTAGGCTACTGGCCTCCTTCTTGCTTCTTATCCTTTGATAAATGTTTATTTAATTATTTATGTATTTAATAATGTGTGTTAGAGCGTGTTTATGGTCTAGCCGTAGGAATATTTACTTAATTTCAAGTATTTAAATAAGGCTCCAGTATTTCGAATATGTGTCATTATGTTTGTGAGTGTGCGTTGGTTTGAAGACGGCGGGAGCTCTCTAACCAATCATAGCATATTGGGTTGGGTTCGGTTGTTGGGGGGAGGAGACCAGAAAGCGACGTCATCGGTCTCATTAGATTAGGGTAGGACGGGGAAGGAAGTCGGCCGTGCCCTTTCAGTGGAACCATCCCGGCATTTGCCTGGAGCGATTTAGGGAAATCACGGAAAACCTAAATCAGGATGGCCGGACGCGGGATTGAACCGTCGTCCAACCACAGCAATCGCTGCAAAAAGGACACGTGCAGAGACTGTATGGAAGTGGGGAGGAGCATCGATTCCAGAGTCCTGAGTAGTTGGGGGGAGTGCGGCGGGAAGGAGAGTCGCACAGGACACGGATTGTACGGGACTGGACAGGAGAGGTGCTGGACGCGACGGCGCGTCGGTCGCGCCAGAGACTTGGAGAGTGTTCAGCGGTTTGCGCGTGGTCGCGGCAGATAGAAATACTTCGGAGTGCCGACTTGTGCACTTGTGAGATTTCCGTGGCTTCTACAGTGAAGACGTAGTGTGCGTCTAGAAGCGAATATCTCGCTAGCTGGGTTGTTGTTCATAACTAATTACGTGCAGTAGGAATACAGGGTGATCAAAAAGTCAGTATAAATTCGAAAACGTAATAAACCACGGAATAATGTAGATAGACAGGTAAAATTGACACACATGCTTGGAATGACATGGGGTTTTATTAGAACAAAAAAAAAAACAAAGTTCGCAAAATGTCCGACAGATGGCGCTCGACAGCAAAACTGCTACCGTGACGGGTGAGAGGTTCGCCGACATGAATCGCATCATCCCCAGCCTGGCAAATAAACACCTGCTGGAACGTACGATGTTTATGCACGATGGTGCTCCACCCCATATTGCTAGACTCGTGAAATATCTCTTGCGCGCGTCGTTTGGTGATGATCGTGTGCTCAGCCGCCACTTCCGTCATGCTCGGCCTCCCAGGTCCCCAGACCTCAGTCCATGCGATTATTGGCTTTGGGGTTACCTGAAGCCACAAGTGTAGCGTGATCGACCGACATGCCTAGGGATGCTGAAAGTCAATATCCGACGCCAATGCCTCACTATAACTCCGGACATGCTTTACAGTGCTGTTCACAAAATTATTCCTCGACTACAGCTATTGTTGACGAATGATGGTGGACGTATTGAGCATTTCCTGTAAAGAACATCATCTTTGCTTTGTCTTACTTTGTTATGCTAATTATTGCTATGTTGATCAGATGAAGCGCCATCTGTCGGACATTTTTTGAACGTTTGTATTTTTTTTATTCTAATAAAACCCCATGTCATTCCAAGCGTGTGTGTCAATTTTTACCTCTCTATCTACATTATTCCGTGATTTATTCAGTTTTCAAATTTATACTGACTTTTAGATCACCCGGTATTTTGTTGTCCTGTTAATTGACTTATATTTTATTTATTGCTGAACCATCGACACCAACAAGTGTTTTGCAGAAATATATCGCATTCTCAAAAGTACTTCTACTATCGTACTCATCATTTAATGCCGTTAAGATTGTACCTGCAGATTTTATTTAATTGCAATCATTCATTTATAAATTTATATGTTACATTCATAATTCGCAATTGCCAAGTGATAGAAACCTTCGACCATTCGATTAATATGTGTATTCTTATCGTATACTGTAGACACAGCAGTATTTGCCCTGTAATGCGGCAACTACGTGTCCCAGCCCCTAGACAACGAAACCAGCCAAAACTTTTAATATTGCAGTTCTGAGTCGGGGTGTGTGTAGTTATTAGAAAGCCCGCAAATGCAAGCCCAGGATGGCTTGCCACGAAGGGAAACAAAACGTGGCGTGGTATACCGTCAACATACTGCTGTGCTGTAAGGTTATCGCGGATGACCACCAAAGGTGTCCCTGGTATGAAAAGAAATGGCACCCCAGACCCATCACTCGTGGTTGTCGGGCCATATGGCTGGCGGAAGTCAGGTTGGTATCCCACCACTGTCGGGGTTATCTCCAGACACGCCGGTCACTGGAGCTCAGTTCGAAGTGGAACTAGAGACAATTCTACTCCTGCCAATGAGAATCCAGGCCGAATGTGCCTGAGAGCACTGCAGACATGTTTGTTGGTAAACAGAGGTCAATAATAGTCGGCGTCTTGAGCTCAGCCCCCTTTCTGTAAGCCGCCTGTTAATGTTGTTTGTGGTCATTGAAGGACCAGTTGCACTTCGGATCGATGACAATGATAACTCCGGGCCTCTGAGTGCCTCTCTGACCACGTACTATGGCTACGGTGAGCCAACCATTACCATGAGAGAATGTATCATTAATGTCAATATTAAAATTAAGTGTACAACCACAGAAAACACAAGGTCCGTCGACAAGTGCTGTAGCAGCAACACTCTTAACAGGTATGCGGTTCTTCGTGTCGCCTGCTGTTGTGGCGAACTCGATGTTCTCGATGGTTTTATAAACTGTCGTCTCTCTAGGTCGACGGATCCCTTGTCGCTGTCTTCAGCCATGGTTGAGCCATTCCTGCCAACATCGTCGAATAATGGCATCACTACTACTGAAATGTCGAGCGAGTCGCCCATTACTCCAACAGGCTTCTTTGAACCTCATTACACGTGTTCTCCCAAACGCTGACATTGTTCACGCGCCTGTCTGGGAGACACAGTCACTGACCAACTGAGTAAACGGAATGAAATTCGCAAAGACTTGATGTCCTAGTGTCGACATGTCCGCTGTTTACTGTCGTTGCCAGATTCGCGGTGAAACTGCGCTGCAGAGTCAGACAGCTATCCATCGGGCGCCAAAGTTTACTATTTTGGATTTTCCGTCGATTCTTGCATGAATATCCATGTGTAACTAATGTGCATAACTACGAGGGGCGTTTGAAAAGTCCATGCAAAGTCCGAGAGATGGCACCACTGGCGCGATATCGAGGTCATGTTTAGTTATTAGCATCTTTGGAAAGAACGCACACCAAGCTGCAGCCTTATTCGTCTATTTTATTGTGTCTGGCATTCGTATGAATCAAGGAAGTCGAGTGACTGTCCAAAAATGGGCGAAAAAGAATTTCGTGCGGTGATTAAACATTACTTTATGAAAGGCAAAACGCCTCAGGAGACTAAAGAGAACCTTGATAAACATTACGGTGACTCTGCATCTTCGATTGGAACAGTTTATAAGTGGTTTCAAAATTTTCGGAGAGACCATATTGGCACAAGTGATTCTGAACGTTCTGGACGCCCTGTGGAGGCTAGGACTCCAGAAATCATTGATAAAATCCCTGACATGGTAATGGATGACAGAAGAGTTAAGGTGCGTGAGCTTGCTAGTGCCGTGGGCATCTCGAATAAACGGGCACATAATATTTTGCATAAACATTTGGACATGAGAATACTATCTGCAAGATGGGTTCTGCGATTGCACACACTTGAACAAAAACGGAATCGTGCGGAGTGTTCCAAGGATGGTTTGCAGCTGTTCAGGAAGAATCCGCAGGACTTTAAGCGTCGTTTCGCCACTGTGGATGAAACATGGATACTCCTGAGACCAAAGAACGATCTAAACAATGGGTTACCAAGGGGGAATCTGCGCCAAAAAAGGCGAAGACCATTCCTTCGGCCAGAAAGGTTATGGCGACTGTCTTTTGGGATTCGCAAGGGATAATCCTCATCAGCTATCTGGAAAAGGGTAAAACTATTACATGTGCATATTATTCATCGTTACTGCGCCGTTTGAAAACCGAGATGCAAAAAAAAATGCAGGCGGTTTAAACGCTAAAAGTCCTTTTCCAACACGACAATGCACTAGCACACACCTCAGCAGTTGTGGTCGCAAAATTAATGGAAATAGGATTCCAACTCGTTTCACATCTCCCCTATTCTCCAGACTTGGCTCCCTCGGACTATTATTTGTTCTCCAATTTGAAGAAATGGCTGGCAGGACAAAGATTTTATTCAAACAAAGAGGTGATTGCAGCAACTAATAGGTATTTTGTAGACTTGGACAATTCCTATTATTCGAAAGATATCAACAAATTAGAACAGCACTGGACGAAGTGTATAAGTCTAAAAGGAGATTATGTCGAAAAACAAAAAAGGTTTACCCCAAACACGTAAGTAGTATTTATTTTTGCACGGACGTTTCAAACGCCTCTCGTACTTAGAGGTGAGCCATTCTTTTTGTCGTAGAGAGTATAATAAAATGTGGGCTGAGATGAGGCATAAACGCCATAACTGGACGGTAAACATTGTCCCATACGCAGTGTCTTCCCTCCCCCCCCCCCCCCCCCCCGCCACCCTGCACGCATCTCCACCCGAGCCACCACGTCCCACACCAACTGTCGACGCCTGGAGTCACAATTAGCTTCGATCCCGCCGGTGACTAATGAGGTTAATATGGGGCCACGCGCTACAGGGTTGCGCGTGCGTGCGCACTTTTTTAACGATCGGCAGCCGCCTGGTGGGGCTACTCGACTCTCACTTAACAGCAGCCGCCACGGCGCTTCCGGGTGTGCCCTCAGCGAGATATCCGAGGCATCTGCTTGAGAAGAATTTGTACCTTAACGCAGATCTTGTTTCACGGAAACGACAAGGATCTCACTCTCATGAAACTGTTGTGCAGTTGTGGTTTAATTTAGTGGAACTAAACTTATAATTGTTCTTCATAGGTCGCCTGCCTCTGATTTCAGAACACTCCTTTTCGAGCTAGAGAGGGATCTTGCTTCACTTCATAGAAAGTGCTAGAAATTCGTTGTATGTGCTGATTTCAATATCAGTTGTGTAAGTGAGTGTCTAAGAAATACTATGCTGGAACACCTCCTTAATTCATGTCATCTGGTGCAAACTGTATTCTTTCCAACGAGAGTGCAAGGGAACAGTAACACAACCATGGACAATATTTTTGTTCATTCTTCATTACTAGAGGGGTATTTTGCTAGCAAAATTTTAACACAAAAACGTTTTTGTGCTCAATCATATGTTAAGTATAATTATAAAGTATTTAGAAAAACTAATCCAGTTGCAAAAGAGACCTTCTTATTCGACATTAAGAAGACGAGTGGCAGGATGTTTGCAGTGCTAAAAACCTAGACGATAAATATAATGCTTTCCTCGACACATTTCTAGTGCCCTTCGAGAGTGGCTTTCCATTATAACAGGCTATTGGCGCTAACAGGAATCCTGGGTGGCTAACCAGGGAGATAAGAATATCGTGTGGAACAAAGTAGGAATTATATCAAAATCTTAGAAGCAGTCACAATAGAGCTGAAGCAGTACTATTAAAAATAGTATTGTAATGAGCTTAAAAATGTTATTAGGAAGGTAAAAAGTATGTGGTACGCAAATAGAATAGCTAATTTTCAGGATAAAATTAAAACCCTATGGTCACTCGCGAAGGATGTGTGGGGTCAGCAGCACCACGTTGAGGATCTAAAGTTAGTGCATAGTAGAAATGTTTCAGTTACTGGTAAGTCGGATATATGTACAGTATTTAATAACTACTTTCTGAATATAGCAGGTGAACTAAATAAAAGCTTAGTTCCTCCAAGGAACCATATAACTATCTTAGATAATGCCTTACCAAGACTCTTTTCTGAATATAATGATACTGACGAGCGAGAGATTGAGTCAATAATTAAATCACTGAAGACTAAGGACTCTCATGGGTGAGACGGGGTACCTAGCAGAATACTAAAGTACTGTTTTACATATGTTAGCCCAGTACTTAGAAAGCAGTCAGTAGTGAAGCTGCTCTATAAAAAAATAGAAGAAGAGGATAATGCAGACAATTTTAGACATATTTATATACCACCGGTGTTTGCTAAATTTATTGAAAAGGCTGTATATACAAGGGTAATTGATCATTTCGGTTCACATAATTTGCTCTCAAATGTACACTTTGGTTTTAGTAGTGATGTAACGATTGAAAATGCTATATTTTCTTTTTCCTGTGAGGTTCTGGACGGATTAAATAAAACGTTGTGAACGCTAGGTGTTTTATTTAACTAAGGCGTTTGATTGTGTTGATCCCAAAATACTTCAGCAGAAGTTAGACCATTATGGAATATGGGGAGTAGCTTACAATTGGTTCACCTCTTACTTTAAGAAAACACAGCAGAAAGTCATGCTCCGCCACTGTTTCTCATTTGTATAAATGATATGCCTTCTAGCATCACAGGCGATTCTAAAATATATCTATTTGCTGATGACACCAGCTTGGTAGTGAAGGATGTTATTTGCAATATTCACACAGTTTCAAATAATGCAGTTCAAGACCGAAGTTCATGGCTTGTAGAAAATAAATTCATGTTAAATCACAGTAAGTCTCTGCTTTTACAGTTTCTAACACACAATTCAGCAAAAACTGACATTCTGATTACACAGAATAAGCATGCGATTAGTGAGACGGAACAGTTCAGATTGCTGGGTGTTCAGGTAGATAATAAGCTGGCGTGGAAAGTTCATGTCCAGGGTCTTGTTCAAAACCTAAATGCTGCTTTATTTACCATTAGAACAATATCTCAAATAAATGATATTTCAACAGGAAAAGTAGTTTACTTCGGTTATTTTCATTCTCTTACGACGTATGGTATTATTTTTTTGGGTGACTCTTCTGAATCAAAACGGGCTTTTTTGGTTCAGAAAGGGGAGGTTCAACCCATATGTGGTGTAAGTTCGCGAACTTCTTGTTGCCCACTGTTCAATAGTCTGGGTATTCTGACATTGACCTGTCAATACATATTTTCTTTAATGTTATTTGCTGTTAACAATATCAGGTTGTTCCAAAGAGTTAGCAGCTTTCACTGAGTTAATACTTAGCATCTGGAAAGCAAGTCCTCGACTCTTTTACAGAAAAGCGTGCAGTATTACGCTGCTCCATTCTCAGTAAGCTGCCACAAGAATTCAAGGATCTTAGCACTAATCCACGTACTTAAACTGAAAAGTTTCCTCATGGCTCACTCGTTCAATTCTGTGATGGAACTCCTGGAGAAAGTAAATATTAAAATAATTGCCGTGTTACGTTCTTGATTATGTTTTTATCTAAATTTATGGCTTGTTGTCAGCATAGGATTCACATACATTTCATTTTATCTGTTATTACTCTTCTGTTATAATTTCATGTACTGACTAGTCCCACGGAACATGACATATAAAACGAAATAAAAAATAAAATTTCTAAGGTGGAACAAAGATATACTAAACTGGATATTTGTAAAGCGTGTTATCGCGTCTCTTACTCTCTCTTTTCAATTTAACAAACGTGTGCACACGAGATAGTACGTGTACACCTCAAACATTTCTCTAACTTTGGCAACTGTACCGAACTAGAGAATGAATATAACGCTGCCTGAGGCACATTTACTACATTCACTAACACGTGAAACTAGTTGCCTTATTGAATTTACGCTCATCTTCGGTAAAATGTCAACTCAGCCTCAGCTAAACTGCAGAAAGGTTCCGCCAGCTTTCTTCAAGTCATATGGAATGGTGGCAGTGCGGATCTGCAAACTGGGACTGACGGCATTTCAGATGCAAGCCTCAGCTAGACTAACGTCCTTGGTTATGAGCTCCAGCGGTCTCACATAAAGAGAAGGGATCAGCCAGACTCAATCAAAAGTTTCTCACAGTACTGCAGTACAGAAACAATTCAGTAGATCAGTGGAAGACAGATTAAGGGTTGACTCGTTGATAGTCCGCCAGAAGCTTCATCGTAATATTTTTCTCTGTTAAGTCTGTTTTTGGTTAGGCAGGTCTTTTTTCTTTCTCCGACGAGCCATTGCTGGCACAAATTTATTTCATATCGACTCAGACTCTCACAGAATCCTGTAAACCGAAATATGGAAATTGATACACTACTGGCTATTAAAATTGCTACACCAAGAAGAATTGCAGATGATAAACGGGTATTCATTGGACAAATATATTATACAAGAACTGACATGTGATTACATTTTCACGCAAATTGGATGCATAGATCCTGAGAAATCAGTACCCAGAACAACCACCTCCGGCCGTAATAACGGCCTTGATGCGCCTGGGCGTTGAGTCAAACAGAGCTTGAATGGCGTGTACAGGTCGTAACACATCTGAAATGTAGCGTCTACTGTTCAGAGTGCCGTCAATGCGAACAAGAGGTGACCGAGACGTGTAACCAATGGCACCACATACCATCACGCCGGGTGATACGCCAGTATGGCGATGACGAAACACGCTTCCAATGTGCGTTCACCGCGATGTCGCCAAACACGGATGCGACCATCATGATGCTGTAAACACAACCTGGATTCATCCGAAAAAATGACGTTTTGCCATTCGTGCACCCAGGTTCGTCGTAGAGTACACCATCGCAGGCGCTCCTGTCTGTGCTGCAGCTTCAAGGGCAACCGCAGCCGTGGTCTCCGAGCTGATAGTCCATGCTGCTGCAAACGTCGTCGAACTGTTCGTGCAGATGGTTGTTGTCTTGCAAACGTCCCCATCTGTTGACTCAGGGATCGAGACGTGGCTGCACGATCCGTTACAGCCATGCGAATAAGATGCCTGTCATCTCGACTGATAGTGGTACGAGGCCGTTGGGATCCAGCACGGCGTTCCGTATTATCCCCCTGAACCCACCGATTCAATATTCTGCTAACTGTCATTGGATCTCGACCAAAGCGAGCAGCAATGTCGCGATACAATAAACGGCAATCGCGATAGGCCACAATCCGATCGGAAACGTGATGGTACGCATTTCTCCTCCTTACACGAGGCATCACAACAACGTTTCGCCAGTCAACGCCAGTCAACTGCTGTTTGTGTATAAGAAATCGGTTGGAAACTTTCCTCATGTCAGCACGGTTTAGGTGTCGCCTCCGGCGCCAACCTTGTGTGAATGCTCTGAAAAGCTAATGATTTGCATATCACAGCATCTTCTTCCTGTCGGTTAAATTTCGCGCCTGTAGCACGTCATCTTCGTGGTGTAGCAATTTTAATGGCCAGTAGTGTATATAAATGAGAAAGGTGCTAAGTGGAAAACATGACATTATGACAAAGCAGATGTTTTGTAATAAACGAATCGTAAGTGCTTCATGTGTAATTTCCACAAATAGACTACTATTCTTATTATATTTGTAAGTCGCGTCGCAGGTGTGTCACCCTCTCGACCGCGGCGTAGCTACTAATAAGCTAAGGAGATCAAACAGGTCTCTACACTGTACCCTAATTGAAACTGACCCGTGGAGGGCTCACCAGCTTTGTGGTGTTTGTGCTTTATCGATTTCTGTTCGACACAACTCAACGGTGTTTTATATTGTTCCATTAAATGTTATTTTAACATAATAAGAGTTTAAAGCTGTTGGTTTGCCTATACATCTGCCACCTATCTTAACAAACACTAGTTAACCCCTGCAACCTCATTCTTTAAAGAATCGGGCTCCCATATACAAAACAATTTCAGACACTGGATGAATGTAGTCTGGGTGAATTGCGCTCCACTTTAAGAAAAGATAATTTTTCACCTCTGTCAATTTTTATGACGTCATATCTTCTGAACTACGCGTCGTAAAATGATAAAATCTTGCAGGAATATTTAGTCATATAGAGGGTGGTAATTATTGAACTATATGAAAGAAATGAAAATTAGTTACGAACTACGACGTGCACTCACTTTATTCAACATGTAAATGTCACTACAGATATTTGGATTTAGATTCTGGCATGTTCGATATGCCTACCATCATTGGCGATGAGGTGGCCGAGATGAATAGCGAAATTCTGCATTAACCGCTGAACTGTCGGAGCACCGATGCTGTCGATGACCTCCCGAATGGTTGCTTTTAGCTCAGCAATGGTCTTGGGGATATTGCTGTACACTTTGTCTTTAATTAGCCCCACAAAACGGAGTCGCATGTGTTCAGATCCGGAGAATATGGCGGCCAATCGAGGCCCATGCCAGTGGCCCCTGGGTACTCAGAGCCATAATGCGGTCCCCAAAGTGCTCCTCCAGGACATCACTCTCCTGCTTCGATGGGCTGAGGCCCCGACTTGCATGAACTCCATCTTGTCAAAATCAGGGTCACTTTGGATAATAGGGATGAAATAATCTTTCTAAACTTCACGTACCGCATGGTAGGCACCGTGCCATCAAGGAATATCGCACCTCTTATTCCGTGACTGGATATTGCACACCACACTGGCACCCGTTGATGGTGCAGAGACATTTCGATTGCGAAATGCGGATTCTCATTCCCGCACATGATCCAGTTTTGCTCATTGACGAACCAATCCAAATGAAAGTCGGCTTCGTCGCTAAACCAAACCATACACGTGCATACCAATTCCTTTCATGTCCCGCGGCCAACCGTGCAATCTGAACGTGCTACCGTTTACAAGTTATGACGATTTTATTCAATAGAGTTTAATAATTGTCACCCTATCCACCCAAGTTGATTGATGAAAGGAGGAAGTACAAGTCGCTGAGGAATGAAATAAATAGGAAGTGCAGGGAAGCTAAGACGACATGGCTGCAGGGAAAATGTGAAGACATCGAAAAAGATATGAAAGTCGGAAGGACAGACTCAGCATACAGGAAAGTCAAAACAGCCTTTGGTGACATTAAAAGCAACGGTGGTAACATTAAGAGTGCAACGGGAATTCCTCTGTTAAATGCAGAGGAGAGAGCAGATAGGTGGAAAGAATACATTGAAAGCCTCTATGAGGGTGAAGATTTGTCTGATGTGATAGAAGAAGAAACAGGAGTCGATTTAGAAGAGATAGGGGATCCAGTATTAGAATCGGAATTTTAAAGATCTTTGGAGGACTTATGGTCAAATAAGGCAGAAGGTATAGATAGCATTCCATTAGAATTTCTAAAATCATTGGGGGAAGTGGCAACAAAACGACTATTCACGTTGGTGTATAGAATACATGAGTCTGGCAATATACCATCTGACTTTCGGAAAAGCATCATCCACACAATTCCGATGACGGCAAGAGCTGACAAGTGCGAGAATTATCGCACAATCAGCTTAACAGCTCATGCATCGAAGCTGCTTACAAGAATAATATACAGAAGAATGGAAAAGAAAAATTGAGAATGCGCTAGGTGACGATCAGTTTGGCTTTAGGAAAAGTAAAGGGACGAGAGAGGCAATTCTGACGTTACGGCTAATAATGGAAGCAAGGCTAAAGAAAAATCAAGACACTTTCATAGGATTTGTCGACCTGGAAAAAGCGTTCGACAATATAAAATGGTGCAAGCTGTTCGAGATTCTGAAAAAAGTAGGGGTAAGCTATAGGGAGAGACGGGTCATATACAATATGTACAGCAACCAAGAGGGAATAATAAGAGTGGACGATCAAGAACGAAGTGCTCGTATTAAGAAGGGTGTAAGACAAGGCTGTAGCCTTTCGCCTCTACTCTTCAATCTGTACATCGAGGAAGCAATGATGGAAATAAAAGAGAGGTTCAGGAGTGGAACTAAAATACAAGGTGAAAGGATATCAATGATGACATTGCTATCCTGAGTGAAAGTGAAGAAGAATTAAATGATATGCTGAACGGAATGAACAGTCTAATGAGTACACAGTATGGTTTGAGAGTAAATCGGAGAATGACGAAGGTAATGAGAAGTAGTAGAAATGAGAACAGCGAGAAACTTAACATCCGGATTGATGGTCACGAAGTCAATGAAGTTAAGGAATTCTGCTACCTAGGAAGTAAAATAACCAATGACGGACGGAGCAAAGAGGACATCAAAAGCAGACTCGCTATGGCAAAAAAGGCATTTCTGGCCAGGAGAAGTCTACTAATATCAAATACCGGCCTTAATTTGAGGAAGAAATTTCTGAGGATGTACGTCTGGAGCACAGCATTGTATGGTAGTGAAACATGTGGGAAAACCGGAACAGAAGAGAATCGAAGCATTTGAGATGTGGTGCTATGGACGAATGTTGAAAATTAGGTGGACTGATAAGGTAAGGAATGAGGAGGTTCTAAGCAGAATCGGAGAGGAAAGGAATATGTGGAAAACACTGATAAGGAGAAGGGACAGGATGATAGGACATCTGCTAAGACATGAGGGAATGACTTCTATGGTACTAGAGGGAGCTGTAGAGGGCAAAAACTGTAGAGGAAGACAGAGATTGGAATACGTCAAGCAAACAATTGAGGACGTAGGTTGCAAGTGCTACTCTGAGATGAAGAGGTTAGCACAGGAAAGGAATTCGTGGCGGGCCGCATCAAATCAGGCAGTATACTGATGACAAAAAAAAAAAAAAAAAAAAAAAAAAATGCTGAGTGGTCAGCGTGACGGAATGTTATACCTAACGGCCCGGGTTCGATTCCCAGCCGGGTCGGAGATTTTCACCGCTCAGGGACTGGGTGTTGTGCAGTCCTTATCATCATCATTTCATCCCCATCGACACGCAAGTTGCCGAAGTGGCGTCAACTTGAAAGACTGGCACCAGGCGAACGGTGTACCCGACGGGATGCCCTAGCCACATGGCACTTACATTTTCACCCTGTATATGGATATTGTCTGCAAATTGTGTTGTGAATAGATGTAGCAGTGAAGAGCTGATACATTAAAACGTTATGCCTCATGCTGCAGTCTGATTGCATGAATAGTTAAAGTGTAATAAGAGACAGACTTTTTTTCTTTCATTGTTTCATGGGAAGGGGGGGGGGGCAGGGGGTGCTAAAGAGTAAAAAGTATCGAAAAGAACTGAAATTATTTGCAAAGTTTGTTCGAAGTCGCTAAGTGCTCTGATTCTCAAGTACTCGGTTAATGTAGTCTATACAGGTGACAAAAAACATGGGATGGTGATATGCACGTATAGAGATGGTGGCAGTAGCACGTAAATAATGTATAAAAGGCAGTTCATTGGCGGAGCTGTCATTTGTACTCCGGTGATTCATGTGACAAGGTTTCCTACGTCATTATGGCCGCCGCTGGGGATTAACAGACTCTGAATGCGGAATAGTAGATGGACGCATGGAACATTTCATTTCGGAAATCGTTAGGGAATTCAATATTCAGAGACCCACAGTGTCAAGAGCTTGCCGAGAATACCAAATTTCAGGCATTACCTCTCACCACGGACAACGCAGTGGCCGATGGCCATCACTTAACGGTCGATAGAGAGCAGCGGAGTTTGCATAAAGTTGTCAGTGCTAACAAACGAGCAACAGTGCGTGAAATAACCGTAGAAATCAGAGTGGGACGTATGGCGAATGTATCCGTTAGGAGACTGCGGTGAAATCTGGCGTTAGTGGGGTATGACAGCAGTCGTCCGACGCGAGTGCCTTCGCTAACACCACGACATCGTCTGCAGCGCCTGTACAGAGCTCGTGACCATATCGGTTGGATCTTTGACGACTGGGAAACCGTGGCCTGGTCACATGCTTCCAGTTGTTTAGAGCTGATGGTAGGGTTCGAGTATGACGCAAACCCCACGAAGCCATGGGTCCAAATTATCTACAAGGCACTGTGCAAGCTGGTGCTGGTTACTTAATGGTGTAGGCTTTCGTTGCATGGAATGGTCGGGTCCTCTGGTCAAACTGAACCGATCATTGGCTGGAAAAAAATTGTTCAAATGGTTCTGAGCACTATGGGACTTAACATCTGAGGTCATCAGTCCCCTAAAACCTAGAACTACAGAAACCTAACTAACCTATGGACATCACACACATCCATGCCCGAGGCAGGATTCGAACCTGAGACCGTAGCAGTCGCGCTGTCACGGACTGAAGCGCCTAGAACCGCTCGGCCACAGTGGCCGGCATTTGGCTGCAAAGTTGTTACCGCTGCTTGGAGACCATTTGCAGCCATTCGCGGACTTCAGGTTCGCAAACAACGCTGGAATTTTTATGGATGAGAGTGTGCCGTGTTACGGGCCACAGTTGTTCGCCATTTGTTTGAAGTACTTTCTGGACAGCAAGAGGGAATGGTGTGTCCATCCAGATAGCCCGACATGAATCCCATCGGACATTTATGCGACGTAACCGAGAGGTCAGTTCGTGCACAAACTTCCTCAGAGGCATCAATTCCGCAATATTTAGCTCAATATTTCTGCAAGGAAATTCCAACGACTTGGTGAGTCCATGGTGGGCAAAAGGAGGTCCGACATGGTATTAGGAGGTACCCCACGACCTTTGTGACCTGAGTATAATCTGATCGCAATTACTTGTTAGCCGACGTCTGTCTACACTATTGCCGCATGGCTGTCGGCTGGCCGCGCGGGATTAGCCGAGCGGACTTAGGCGCTGCAGTCATGGACTGTGCGGCTGGTCCCGGCTGAGGTTCGAGTCCTCCCTCGGGCATGGGTGTGTGTGTTTGTCCTTAGGATTATTTAGGTTAAGTAGTGTGTAAGCTTAGGTACTGATGACCTTAGCAGTTAAGTCCCATAACATTTCACACACATTTGAACCTTTATTTTATTTATTTATTTTGGCTGTCGGCTGATAGGCGGTACACATACACGCCGGGTCACTTTGCAAGTGCCGTTTAACGACGCGGAGCAGTGTTGGTTGGAGGCGCCCGCCATGAGATGTGACAGAAAGGGGAGATGCCCTGTGTGTAGCGGATTCTAAGAGGCCAATGACCAGTCTAACCACAACTTCACGTGTGCAGTGTATCCGAGAAAACTGCGGCCAACAATCTGTGACAGAACTATTAATGAGGCTCGTTTTGTTCTCGGCGGTTAAAGATACCCTCTATGAGCAAATTCAAGAAAGGAAAGTTACAGTTTCAGCGTAAAAATGAAACTGTAATTTCTCGCTTTTGTTGGCTGCCTGAAACCGTCCTTACACTGGCGACAAGAGCTGTCACGTTATCAACCGTTGAGCAGTGTCGGTTGCAGGTTATAGGCATGATACAAAGAAAAAATTAGAGAAAATAAAAGAATATATTGAAACATCCCCTTAGAAAAATTAACAAATGACAGTGCTGGAAAACCTGTACGTTATTTGATTTTCAAACAGCTGAGCTAAACTGAACGTCCTCAGACATTTCTCTCTTTACTTATTCTGATCAACACTAATCTGAAGCACAATATTTTTTTTAGCGCCACGCAATCTGACTTTCAATAATCCCTACAAAAGAATGGCCCTGACTGACAATAACCTACACCTTTCATGAATCACTTACCTCACAAAAATCTTCGTTACTTGAACTACTGCAGTGAAGCGAGCGCCAAAACTGCCAGCTAAATAAAAGATTCTAATCACTGAAGGCACTAGCTACTGATAGGCATAGTTAGCAAATGAAAGATTTTGATAGAGAACTATGTATTTACCTTAATAGTGTTCAAAAGTCATATATATATATATATATATATATATATATATATATATATATGTGTGTGTGTGTGTGTGTGTGTGTGTGTGTGTGTGTGTTCATGACATCCAGTCTTACAAATTTCGTTTTTCTGACGGACACATGTCCAGATCGTCCGCTCTCAAAACTCTGCCATCTCACTCCCCACATCCACCACTGCTGGCGGCTCACCTCCAACTGCGCAACGCTATGCGCTGTTCACAACCAACAGCCCAACAACACAATAGTGACTATTCCAACAATGCCACCCAGCCACAGACTGCACACAGCACAGTCAGTGATTTTCATACAGAGCGCTACGTGGCGTTACCAACATAAAAACCTAAACAGCCTACTTACAATATATGATAGTGGAAATGACGCAGCAAACTATTAGAAATAAAAAAATACAATTAAACCAACTTATGGAATAAAAATAATAATCAAACTAAGTTTGATAAGATTTAGAACCAAAATTTCAAAACATGTGACAAAATTCGAGCCAGCAAACTTCTACGTATCTGGAATGCATAAGGAGTGTTCGAATGAAATGGTACCAAACGTCATAACAAGCCAATCAGTTCAAATTTGCATTTGCCGCATTCGGATAACGCAGTGAGACATCTAGGGACACGAGTGTAGTGTCCGGCGTTTTCGTGCGCATCGTCAGCTCTACCTAAAAAATTCAGAGCTGTGCCTTCAGCAGGCGAGGTGAAGCTCTCCGTCTATTTCGACTCTTCAAGTCAGATACTCATCGAATTCCTTGAGGACGGTAAAACCGTTAACAGCGACGTGTACCGTGAGACACTCAGTAGCCTATGCAAGTCCGTCAGGAGCAAACAGCCTGGGTTGCTCACGTAGGAAGTGACTCTGCTCCACGACAAAGCGCGTCCACACGTCTCCGAAGTCACACGATGTGTAATGGCCAAGCTCAAGTGGAAGCAGCTGGAACATCCGCCCTACAGCCCGGACACGTCACCCTGCGACTTCTATGTGTTTCGTCTGCCAAAAACACAGCTCAAAGGAAAGCGCTTCAACTTAGACGACCAACTGAGGGACGCAGAGGAGGGCTGGCTCCTGTCATAGCAGCAGGAATTCTACATCTACTTCATCTACATCTACATCTACATGGATACTCTGCAAATCACATTTAAGTGCCTGGCAGAGGGTTCATCGAACCACCTTCACAATTCTCTATTATTCCAATTTTGTATAGCGCGCGGAAAGAATGAACACCTGTATCTTTCCGTACGAGCTCTGATTTCCCTTATTTTATCGTGGTGATCGTTCGTCCCTATGTAGGTAGGTGTCAACAAAATATTTTCGCATTCGGAGGAGAAAGTTGGTGATTGGAATTTCGTGACAGGATTCTGTCGCAACGAAAAACGCCTTTCTTTTAATGATGCCCAGCCGAAATTCTGTATCATTTCTGTGACACTCTCTCCCATATTTCGCGATAATACTAAACGTGCTGCCCTTCTTTGAACTTTTTCGATGTACTCTTCCAATCCCATATGGTAAGGATCCCACACAACGCAGCAGTATTCTGAAAGAGGACGGACAAGCGAAGTGCAGGCAGTCTCCTTAGCAGATCTGTTACATTTTTTTAGTGTCCTGACAATAAAACGAAGGCTTTGGTTAGCCTTCCCCACAACATTTTCTGTGTGTACCTTATAATTTAAGTTGTTCATTATTTAATACCTAGGTATTTAGTTGAATGTACGGCTTTTAGATTAGACTGATTTATCGTGTACCCGAAGTTTAAAGAGTTCCTTTTAGCACTCATGTGAATGACCTCAAACTTTTCGTTATTTAGGCTCATCTGCCACTTTTAACACCATTCAGATACCTTTTCTAAATCGTTTTGCAGTTTGTTTTGGTCTTCTGATAACTTTATTAGTACATAAACGACAGCATCATCTGCAAACAACCGAAGACGGCTGCTCAGATTGTCTCCAAAGTCGTGTATATAGATAAGGAACAGCGAAGGGCCTATGGCACTACCTTGGGGAACACCAGAAATCAGTTCTGTTTTACTCGATGACTTTCCGTCAATTACTACGAACTGTGACCTCCCTGACAGGAAATCACAAATCAAGTCACATAACTGAGAAGATATTCCATTAAGTACGCAATTTCACTACAAGCTGCTTGTGTGGTACAGTGTCAAAAGCCTTTCGGAAATCCAGAAATACGGAATCGATCTGAAATCCGTTGTCAATAGCACTCAGCACTTCATGCGGATAAAGAGGTAGTTGTGTTTCACAAGAACGATGTTTTCTAAGCCCATGTTGACCGTGTGTCAGTAGACCGTTTTCTTCGAGGTAACTCATCATGTTCGAACACATTATATGTTCCAAAATCCTGCTGCATATCGACGTTAACGACATGGGCCTGTAATTTAGTGGATTACTCTTACTACCTTTCTTGAATATTGGTGTGACCTGGGCAACTTTCCAGTCTTTCGGTACGGACGTTTCGTCGAGCGAATGATTGTATATGATTGTTAAGTATCGGGTTAATGTATCAGCTTATTCTGAAAGGAACCTAATTGGTTTACAGTCTGGACCAGAAGACTTGCTTGTATTAAGTGATTTAAGGATTTAAGTTGCTTCACTCTCCGAGGGTATTTACTTCTATGTTACTCATGTTGGCAGCTGTTCTCGATTCGAATTCTGGAATATTTACTTCGTCTTCTTTTGTGAAGGCATTTCGGAAGGCTGTGTTTAGTAACTCTGCTTTGGCAGAACTGTCTTCGATAGTATCTCTATTGCTATTGTGCAGAGAAGGCATTGATTGTTTCTTGCCACTAACATACTTCACATACGACCAGAATCTCTTTGGATTTTCTGCCAGGTTACGAGGCAAAGTTTCGATGTGGAAACTGTTATAGGCATCTTACATTGAAGTCCGCGCTAAATTTCGAGCTTCTGTAAAATATCGCCAATCTTGGGGATTTTGCGTCTGTTTAAATTTGGCATGTTTGTTTCGTTGTTTCTGCAACAGTGTTCTAACCCGTTTTGTGTACCAATGAGGATCAGCTCCGTCGTTTTTAATTCATTTGGTGTAAATCTCTCAGCTGCTGCCGGCGCTATTTCTTAGCATTTAAGCCACATCTGGTCTACACTTATATTATTAATTTGGAATGAGTGGAGATTGTCTCTCGAGAAGGCGTCAAGTGAATTTTTATCTGCGTTTTTGAATAGGTAATTCTGGGAACAGCGAATACTTCGACTCGTGAAACAGTGGGATAGTTGTGCTCGGGCCTCTGGTGATTACCTTTGAATAGAGACTTCAGTTATACTCACAGTATTGTTTCGTACCTTTCCTTTGACCACCCTTCAAATCTTAACCACTTCGCTACACCACTGTCCTGCTTTACACTGTTCTCTACATCTACATCTACATCTACATCCATACTCCGCAAGCCACCTGACGGTGTGTGGCGGAGGGTACCCTGAGTACCTCTATCGGTTCTCCCTTCTATTCCAGTCTCGTATTGTTCGTGGAAAGAAGGATTGTCGGTATGCTTCTGTGTGGGCTCTAATCTCTCTGATTTTATCCTCATGGTCTCTTCGCGAGGTATACGTTGGAAGGAGCAATATACTGCTTGACTCCTCGGTGAAGGTATGTTCTCGAAACTTCAACAAAAGCCCGTACCGAGCTACTGAGCGTCTCTCCTGCAGAGTCTTCCACTGGAGTTTATCTATCACTTCCGTAACGCTTTCGCGATTACTAAATGATTCTGTAACGAAGCGCGCTGCTCTCCGTTGGATCTTCTCTATCTCTTCTATCAACCCTATCTGGTACGGATCCCACACTGCTGAGCAGTATTCAAGCAGTGGGCGAACAAGCGTACTGTAACCTACTTCCTTGGTTTTAGGATTCTTCCAATGAATCTCAGTGTGGCATCTGCTTTACCGACGATCAACTTTATATGATCATTCCATTTTAAATCACTCCTAATGCGTACTCCCAGATAATTTATGGAATCAACTGCTTCCAGTTGCTGACCTGCTATATTGTAGCTAAATGGTAAGGGATCTTTCTGTCTATGTATTCGCAGCACATTACACTTGTCTACATTGAGAGTGTTGTTGCAGAACCAACCGTAGCGATGGGCTGTTGCCTTCAAAAAGCTCTGCCTCACGTACGAAAGTTATCTAATGTAGGCCAGTCTCCGTGTGATAATAATTGTATATGTAACGCGGGAACACGCGTTGTGCTAAAGGATCCAGTACTGTCTGGTTAGAGCCATGTACGAGACGCACATACGCTAATGGAAAAAAATCGCAACACCAAAATATAATTAATGTAGAGTAATGAAATTTCTGGAATACATTTGCATAGGCAAGACATTTAAGTGATTAACATCGCAAGATCACAGGTTAAAGTAAGCGCGAAATAAGCCATTGCAAATGTTAACTGCTGGTGCACTAAGAACCGGTGTAACCACCAGAATGTTCGATGCAAGCTTGCATTCTGTTGTACAGGTGCCGGACGCCAGCTTGTGCGATGGATTTCCGTGTCTGTTGCATTCGGTTGGTCAATACAGGAACGACGGTTGTAAGGTGGCTCTAATTTCTCACCTTACAAGCACTCATCTACTGTTGCGAATTTATACGATTCTGGACTTCGCCGCCGGAGTTGGGAGTCGTCGTTGAGTACGCAGCGCTCAGTGATTGAGAGCACTTCTTCTGCCTATACTCAGGTTGAGACGTCATCTGAACTCCGTCCTTGTGGCTCGAAGTTCGCGTTTCACGTGTGTAGAACACAGAGACGTGAAGACAGTATTAGATTATACTAGTCAGAGGACCGTCTTCTGCCGTCCTAGTGTTTGAATGAGGTTTTTTTTAAATATATTTTTGAGGGTGGAGTTTCTCTGTCGTCACAGACGTGTACGAGAACCATCACGCCCTCGCACCGGACGCATTACATACGGTGATATTGCTAATTGCTTCGGCTTATTAGGGCTATAAAGCTAAACAGCTGCTATCACGTAAATTTTATTTCCACTGAGGTTGCACATCACTGTAGATCATTTTTGAAAGTTGCGTCTTCTATTGTTTGGTATGTAGATGATGTCAGTCATCTTGCGTTATTTATATTAGATCGTGTAGCCATAAAAAGAGGCAGATTTGGACAATTGATCGATCATATTAGTTAGGAAATTCATTTTTATCTCTTTATGTCAATTGGATGTTGATATATAAACATTTGTAATATATAAATGGGTTTTAATCCACAATAAATGTATGAGCAGATACAGCATTTACCATTTGTAGTTAGTAGTTCCCTTAATTATTTATTTGTGTTTATGTTGTAATTTATATGTCAAAGAGCAAGAAGGAGAAGATAATACCACAATTAAGAGGTCCTAAGAGCTGCTTCAGGGGGTAATCAGACAGGGCCAAATCTTCATTTTCGCGTTCAGCATTATCCGTTGCGTACATTCATTTTACACACGCCTGGAGTAGCACCTTGGACGGTTAATGCTGTTTGCAGACGACGTTGGAGCCGTCCGATGATGTCCCGCATGTGCTCGATTGGAGACAGATCTGGTGATCGTCGAGCGGGCCAAGGCAACATGTGTACAGTACACTCTGTAGAGTATTTTGGGTTGCAACAGCGGTTTGTGGACGAGCGTTATCCTGTTGGAAAACACCCCCTGAAATGCGGTTCGTGAATGGCCGGACAACAGGTCGAATCACCAACGGAAATAAAAATCTGAAGTCAGGTTACTTAGGATAACCGCGAGAGTGTTCCTGCCGTCATACGAAATCGCCACAGACCACAACTACAGGTATACGTCCAGTGTGTCTAGCATGCAGACAGGTTGGTCGCAGGCCCTCAGATGGCCTTCTCCTAACCAACTCTGGGCTATCATTGCGAGAGAGGCACAACCAGGTTTCATCAGAAAACATAACAGACCTTTACCCTGCCTCGCAATGAGCTGTCGGTTGACACCAATGAATTCGCAAGTGGTTGTGGTTTGAGGTCAGTGGAATGCACGCTACGGGGTGTCTAGCTCAAAGCTGTCTTTGAAGTAATCGATTTTTAACAGTTTTTTGTGTCACTTTGGTGTTCATTGCTGCTCAAATTGCTGCTGCAGATGCAGTTCGATGCGACAGAGGCATCCGGTGAACACGATGGTCTTCCCTCTCGATAGCGCCATGTGTCCATGCGCAGCCATATCTTCTTGCAACCGTACATTCTCCTGACCTCCGTAGCCAGCAATCATGTGCAGTGGCTACATTCTTACCAAGTCTTTCTGAATATCGCAGACGGAAAATCCAGCTTGTTGTAGCCGTATTACACGACCTCGTTCAAACTCAGTGAGGTGTTTATAATGGCGTATTTGTCGCCTTAAGGGGGCTAGGACGTCAAACGGGCAGACTTGGAGCAGGAGAGGCACCACAGGACATTTTAATTCCCACTATCTATGCTTTTACAAATAAATTCATAAAACTTTAACAGTGTGACCAGGAAGGATTCAGGATTCATACTCATAGCAGTGGAAGCTCAAAAACGTAACAAAACACATTTTTTACGTGTGAAAGTTCATCATTTTTTCACTTACTACTGGCTGCATTTGTTGCTATAGGTACACTTTTCTTCCTAAGTAAGAGAGATTCTTCGATGACTTTTGCACAGCATACAAACCATAGTTACAGGTGTACGAAACTCTAGAAGTTATTTAATTTATGAAAAAATGAATGAACTGTTACATTTTAAACTTCATGTTCAGAAAAAAATTCAAGTTTTATAGTTAATTATCTCAATTTTTCCACAGTTTTTTAATAGATTTGGAAAAATCTAGAGTTTCATACACCTGTAACTACTGTTTGTATGCTATGAAAAATTCATCGAAGCATCTCTCTTACTTGGGAAGAAAAGTGTACCTATAGCAACAAATGCAGTCAGTAATAAGTAAAAAAATAATGAAATTTCACATGTAAAAAAAGGTATTTTGCTACGATTTTGAACTTCCACTGAGTAAGTGTGAGTCCTCAATCCTTCCTGGTCATTGTGACAAAGTTTTATGAATTCATTTGTAAAAGTATAGACAGTAGAAATTAAAATGTCCTGTAGTGACTTTCCTGCTCCAAGTCGGCCCGTTTGACGTCCTACCCCCCTTAAAGGCTTTCTTGACTAATATAAACTCATAACGTTCGTCCTGAAAGGTAACTAACGTTCAGGAATCGTAACAGCGTATATTTAAAGCAAACTTGATTTGCATCCTCATAGTGGTGCTAGTACCGCCACTGTCATGCTACTGGCTCTAAATTTGAATGCATATATCTTTCAGATGTAGATACACCCCTAACAAGTTTCTTTTATGCCGCACATCCCCTTCTTAGTTATGTGTTTCCTTAAGTCATTGTATTTCCTTAGCATCCTCGTGTGTCCCATCATGCCTGATAAAATGCAATGTACATAGGGTTGGTCCAGGAATCAGGATCCACGATTCCCAAACACATCAAGAAAGAAAGCCGGACAAGCAGATGGAAGTGAACTGGCCGTCTCTCGTGGCAGTTTGGCAATGGTCGAAGTCAGTCGTTACGGTGAGTGTCCTGACTGGAGGGGACTAGCTCTGATGTGCGAAGTGTCAACCAACCAGTGATTGTCATTAGACTGTAGTCGCTGTGAGTTAAGTTGCCTCTAGATATATATGTTACTGTAAAAGCAAGATGATTGGTAAATCGTAGAATTAACTGGCGAAACCTAAGACATAACATCACGGTGTTGTAAAAGTCCGACATTTCTTATTACATGCATAGATTTCGAACTTTTGCCAAGAGACGTTGGTAAATCGTACCCATACCAACTGGTAAAACCGTATTCATTAAAAATAATCAGTTGAGCAATTTACTGAAATAGTTTGTATTTATAGTAACTTTACGTATTTTAAATATTATTGCATCCCAATGTAATTATAATGAGCAACATTCCATATTAGTGAAAAATGTAAAAAATGTTACCTTGTGAACGTTAATTTTTGTTACAACAAGGCTGACTATTGTGTCATTTCGAATTACATAATATGGAAGACGATTTACCCAAGCATTTTTTAGTTGCACACTTTTTAAGATATTGCACATTTTTAACCCTTGTCATCCAGCAAAACATTGTTTGGCAACCACTTCCCGTAGACTAATTTCTTCTCTTGCTACTTCTTCGACGTTGATAAAACTTTCCTTGCACAATGTAAAGTGGTTCCTACTGTACAATGACTTCAGTTTACCAGTTTTGGTACCAAGTTGACAAATTCTTCAAAAAAATGGCTCTGAACACTATGGGACTCAACTGCTGAGGTCATTAGTCCCCTAGAACTTAGAACTAGTTAAACCTAACTAACCTAAGGACATCACAAACATCCATGCCCGAGGCAGGATTCGAACCTGCGACTGTAGCGGTCTTGCGGTTCCAGACTGCAGCGCCTTTAACCGCACGGCCACTTCGGCCGGCGACAAATTCTTCATCCTGAATATTCATCACTACTGCTATTACAGATTTTGCATCAATTTTTGCCCTGTCTACATCCGTTACTTTAATTCGCACATTCTGTCCGACTGAAAGTTTTGGAATTTTGTTACATTACTCTGCTTTCATTTCCTTTGCCTGCATTTGAAGACCTTCTTTGAATGCTTCTCGGATCCGCTTCACTTTACTAACACTGTTGGAAGTCGTCAGCGCGTGTCGTCACAACCATCAGCTGCTGACTCGTTGTTAAGTGTGTCGTCATATCCTGTGTCTCTGGTGCTTCTTCACCTGCTGCAGCCGCACTTCCTACCTCTTTTCCCTCTGTTCCAGTACTTCACTCACTTGCATCAATTCCTTGGCCGTCATTTTCAATTTCCTGTGAGTCTTTGGAAGTGGTGTTTCACATTGTTTCCAAGTCTTCTTCAGTGTTAATTTTTTTAATAAACCATGCGGGACAACTGTGGTCGCAATGCCCATTTTCATTGGAACCCCAAACATGGCTTTATATGTTGAACATCTGATCCCTTCACGATAAGCTCTATTTTTCATTGCTTCCTCAAACCTCAGCCCTTCAGGCCATTTTCAAGTTTCATTAGTTTCCATCCAAGTTGATAACATATTTTCGATATCTTGATTTGCTCTTTCGACCGATCCCTTGGACTGACTGTGCCTCGGCTGCCCATGGACTATCTGTATATCACTCCACAACCCACATAAACTTTGAATGATTTGGTTACAAAACTCTCTACCATTATGAGAATGAAGGATACTTGGGGCACCAAAGATGGTAAAAATGTCCAAAAGATGATATGCTACTTCACCAACCCTTTTCAAAGCTAGTGCGTGGAGGATAACACATTTTGTCAAATGATCTTGGTATACAAGTATGAACTTCGACTTAATGTTTGAGTTTGCCTGCATGCCGGTTAAGTCAGTTTGGCATCGTGAATTCATTTCACCCCTTTTCAATGTTTTTTGCTTTTTCTGACACGGTTCACATAATCTCAGATAAGTGACGATTGATTCAACAGTCACATTCTTGTACTTACGATTCAGTTCCACAATCATCCGTGTTCGGTCACCAAGGCCTATAGTAAAATGGTTCAAATGGCTCTAAGCGCTATGGGACTTAACTTCTAAGGTCATCAGTCCCCTAGCACTTAGAACTACTTAAACCTAACTAACCTAAGGACATCACATACATCCATGCCCGAGGCAGAATTCGAACCTGCGACCATAGCGGTCACGCGGTTCCAGACTGTAGCGCCTAGAACAGCACGGCCACGCCGGCCGGCGCCCTATAGTAATGTGGGTTTCGTGTAGTATGTTAAACAGCTCATCAAAACGAACATAATAACGAATTCATTCTTTTCCAGGAGACACCAGTCCTATGTGTTACTCTTCACCTCCGATATTGAGAACATCACATCCCTTCAAACATCTGTAGTGAACAGATGTTTTATTGGAAACGATTTTTGCATTTGCACTTCACTTAACAGATTATTATATTGCTCAGCAGTTACATAAAAATTGTTGTTCTTCTTCCTATTCAGTGATTCACTTAAAAGTTCGTAAAATCTGTTAGGCATAACATCACTCATTCTGATGCAAAGCTGCAGAAGAAACACCACTAAAACGAGTCACAAAGATGACTGTACGCACGATGCTCGACACTGACTGCAACTACGCGTAATTGCCAACGAAGCAACTTATCTTAACACAAAATTGGTAAAACCTAAGATTTGCCAATGTCTCTCGGTAAAAGTTCGAAATTTCGGACTTTTACCACACCGCGATCGTAGATCTTAGGTTTCACCGGTTAATACTAGGATTTACCGGTTATCTTACTTTTACCGTAACATATACACTGATTCGAACTTCCATACTTACTTTATTGTGCTAAATATTTTACGTAAGATTATATTTCTCTTAAATTTTTAAATTCAGTCATCAATTATATGAAACACTGGTAATCAAATTTTTGTTCCCCTTCGAAGCCGTTCGACAGGCAACCTGCAACTGGGCTATATAGTCGTTACAGCGTAAGGAGATACTCGACAGCTCTCAGCGCTGTTGCCTGCCAGCTTTGAACTGCGAAGTGCTAACGGCTGCATGCGAAACTAATAGTCATCGACAGAGCTGTGACAACACTGAAGCGTTGCCACAGAGACGTTTACAGAATTATGTTGCGTTATTGGCTGACGTAGGCACGCGAAGCCGCCGCGCCCAGCTTACTGCAACTAACTGCGATCAACTTACGTCGACTGCGTGACCGTTTTAAACGTTTTTAATACAGAAAGAAGAGAAAGAGAACTGCGTACCAAGAAGCAGAATCATCTAAACATAGGAGTTCGTTTACTAAGAGTGGATTTATCGCTTTTGTTATAGCCTAAAATTCAACGGAAGCAATGTCGGATGAGTGTCACCTGTGAGACACTAACGCAAAATGGGTGACGCCCTGTGACTGACACGTTTGGTGATTCGACAGGTCCCGGAACGAATGGTATTTGTTGTGCAAAGATGTAATCTTGAGCATTCACTGCATCTATTGCATTTCTCCTCCAAACAACGCTTGGAAGCGTGGATGCTTTTTGCAACTTCATAACGATCGTGCTACGTCAAGCTTTAATATGGCTTGGTGCGCATAGCTTGCAGCCAACGTCACATTACATGCAGTATGTAAGTGGATCATCTGGTGATGAAAACGAATTTGCCTTAATAGCTGAGCACAGTTCGTAGCAGCAGATGATGTTAACAGGCAATAAATAAAACTGTTTTACATTGTCGAGGAAAATAATGTAAAGTACAGTACATATCCATGAATTTATTCTGAAGCGATACTGCCGTAAGGTATTCAAGCCGTACAATAGTTTCGGAAAGGTAAAGATCAAACAATACACAGATTTCAATAACGGATAATAATATCGCAAGAAGTTTCAAGGTTCCCCGAGAACATCACCTTAAGAACATATGGTAAAAATTTTGTCACGAGTAGAAATTATAGGTATTTCCCACAACTGCCCTTTAGGTACTTAGAACCATGGTTTTTCGGGGTTTTTTCAGGAACCGCCCATGAACAAATGGTGCTTTTATAAGCAGCCTAAGGTCCACCATAGACCACAGCCAGTGCAAAAGAACCATGTGATTTCTCAATTTTTCTGGGCTGGAGGATGTGTGTAATGTTTAAACTTTGACCCTTAACCCTAAGATGGCTGAAGTATGTGCGTTCTTACGTTAGGTATACAAATGGTAGCTATGCCAGGGACTCTCCAAAACACTTGACCCCTTAATGAGATTTTCACTCTGCACCGGAGTGTGCGCTGATGTGAAACTTACTGGCAGATTAAAACTGTGTGCCGGAGTGAGACTCGAACTCGGGACCTTTGCCTTTCGCGGGCAAGTGCTCTGCCAAATGACCTACCCAAGTACGACTCACGACCAGTCCCCACAGATTCAATTCTGCCAGTACCTCGTCTCCTACCTTCCAAACTTCACAGAAGCGCTTCTGCGAACCTTGCCGAACTAGCACCCCTGGAAAAAAGGATATTGCGAAGACATGGTTTAGCCACAGCCTGGGGGATGTTTCCAGAATGAGATTTTCACTCTGCAGTGGAGTGTGCGCTGATATGAAACTTCCTGGCAGATTAAAACTGTATGCCGCACCGAGACTCGAACTCGGGACCTTTGCCTTTCGCCGGCAAGTGCTTTACCAACTGAGCTACCCAAGCACGACTCACGACCCAGACGTGGCATTATCAAAAAATGGTTCAAATGGCTCTGAGCACTATGGGACTCAACACCTGAGGTCATGAGTCCCCTAGGCTCAGAACTACTTAAACCTAACTAACCTAAGGACATCACATACATCCATGCCCGAGGCAGGATTCGAACCTGCGACCGTAGAGGTCGCGCGGTTCCTGACTGTAGTGCCTAGAACCGCTCGGCCACACCGGCCGGCGTGGCATTATCATCCAGTGGACAATGCGGTGTGCTTCTCCGTGGGAACAGACACTCCATCACACAGATTACAATCTCTTGGTGAGTTCATAGTTATCCAGTAAGGAATTACTCTTACATCTTCTGGTGCGAAGATAATCATAATATTAGTAACATAATGGTGTTTCACTTTTGCTTGCGCAAAGCTACTTGCTGATTGCGATACCACTCACACGTATTGGACGTGTGAAGTAAACCATCTTCTGTCGCTGAGAATATCAGCAATCTGATGCAGGCGAGATAGCCCGTGGTATCCAACTCCGCCCTGCCTATCACTCTTGGCGATCGTCCAGTATGGATTAACATTTCTCTCCGGAAGATTGTGGGTCATATCTAGTTATTTTTCACGTATATCTATATCCCACATCTCAGTGACATTCATTGAGTCATTCTCACACCACGTTACGTAAATCTCGTGGTGGAGGCAAGCCATTACGGATGTTGAACGAGTGAAGTTATACATTAACAGCCAGAAGCAACCACAGCTACCTACTTATATATGCTTACAACAAGTTATGACTAGTCCTAATCTGCTCACTCAGGTAATCTTGCGAATTAATTTCGTACAGGGTGAGGCCGCTGACATCCAAAGTATACTCATAACTAAAAACATATCGAGTTTAGATTTTTTACTATGTTATCGCGGACGAGATAGCAAAGTTTCTGACTGTTCTTGTTTGTATAAAGCCTGACAACAAAAAGTGAAGCTCCCGGAAGACCTTCTTACATGTACAATGGAGTTGCAATCCTCTGTGTTAGGTAGGAATACCACCTGTATCCGGTAGTGTTGTTCGTGTTGTTACCAGGCCTAGAAGTTCATATAGCGTTTAACGGGCATAAGCGCAGATATATTGTTGATGAGTGAGGAAGATGAACTGAACAACATTAATTAGTACTTGAGTCATTTGCAGACCAATAATTATTGCTATTACAAGTCGTATACTTTTAGGTTGGTTAGTGTCTCCAAGTACAGCTAGAAGGAGCAAGCCATCACGGCTTATTTTCCCCTGGGCAGCTTGTCAGCTGTTGAAGTGTTGACGGGTGGATGCAAAACAGTTAGTCTATACTGACAGGCATAGTCCAGTAAGTGGTGCAGTTGCGACCGTGTGGACAACGTCACGTATTATATTATTTGTCGTGTGTGCGTGAAGACAGTTCGACACGGGGAAGAAACAACCACTACACCGATGTGAGTACGTATTGAGGTACCACATGCAGAAATATCTGCACTTGTACCTGTTACACGCCGTATAAGTGGCGTGAACAGTGTCAGCTGTTGAGCGGTCACTGTCAAGGACATGGGGGTGCCGTATAATCGTGTGAGATAGCGTTATCAGCACCAGAAAGAGATTGAAAGGGTCGTCATTGGGCGTCTCCACTTGGCTGGTTGGTTGAATCGAGCAATATCCAGATTTATGAGACATTCGGATGGGACAGTGGCCGATGTTAGACTGCATGAGAACGTGAAGGCAGGCATACTCATCAAACTTTCCATCTACAGCGTCTGACCACCAGAATGGAGGATCATCCTACTGTATACCAAGCTCACTGCAACCTCTTCAAATCTGCACCTGCCATCCGAGAAAAAGTAACTGACACCCCCCCCCCCCCAACATTCTACATCATCTCGCACCAGTAGTCGGAGACTAGAAGCAGTCAGAGTATTATCGTCCCGTGCCTAGGCTGCCGTTAACACCAAAATGCAAACGGCTACATTAAGCAGTTGCAGAACTTCTCGACATTCACAACCAAAAAGTGGATATAACTGAAGTTCAATATTCCGATTAATATTGTTTGTGTGTCTAGTAAATCTGTTCTCTCTCTGTATTATCTACTCAACAGCGGCTAGTTCAATGGTTCCCAAGACGGGAGTAATTACCACCTGAAGATTAAAGCATTTCTTCTCAGGAGTAAAAACAAAGGGTTCATTTGTGTTTCGGTTACGAAACTAAATTATTCTTGAAAGTGATTATGATTATCACAATTGCGCAACACTGTAGTACCGATTACGTATCCTACCAATAATTCCAGAATAAAATTTAGTCATCAGTTGCAAATATATCTTTATTTCGCTGTACACGTTTCGACAGATTAATTTGTCATCTTCAGAAACGTAGAAATTTAGGGATATTATAAATACTTAGGCCTTGGCTGTATTGAAATCTGATAAACCAATACTAAGTAAGTCTCTGCAACACAGTTCTCATACTTTACATGTACTTCAAAATATTTACAGTATCGTTAGCTTTATACTCTTCTGGAGATGTAGAAACCGGTAAAGTGAAATGAAAATATAATTGTAGCTGATGACTGAATGTTATTCTGAAATATTTACTACCGGTACTGAAGAAATATCAGCAATCAATAAAATAATTGTTACCAATAGCTAATTACTTTATTTTCAAACAAATGAATGAACATGATCTTCCTAATATTGTCCAGCAGCTACAGACATAGCTTGTACTGTGCATCTACGACAGTAAAACTGAGACTTATGTCATATACGGTTAAATATTTCAAGAAAATGCCTTCACCGAGTTCAAGATAGCTTGCGTAGTGCGCCAAAAATTGCTTCTTTACTCAGATCATAACAATACGCGAACTAAATGAGGGCACAGCACAACAGTAATTATGTAAAAGCTGCTACACTGCTGTAGGGCAAACATAGTATTATTATTATTATTATCATTATTATAAGAGGCAGTGATCATGTACAAAGCATTGGCAACCTGAAGCTTTCCAACTTCTTCCGTTACGTAAGTAAGGAGCCTAGCAAATCAGGTGACTTACGAACAACAGGCCTAAGTATAGAGTACGAATTTTAACTTGGATGATTGTAAACGATGGTGCAGAGTGCGAAGGTGACGGAAGTGTCGGCAGCAAGCGGCGCAGTACAAAACAAGCACATTCTGTAAGAAGTGCCCACCCTCAGTGTGCATACGTAGCTTCCTTTCCTGAACAGTAGTTTCAGGGAGCACGCAAAACGCACCCGGCAGTGCTGCACGTTTATAAATAAAAATCTGAATGTTCGTTTGTTCAAAATCGTCTACTTCCCAAAGTTCATCATCGGCTGCTCTGAAATTTTGCCGCAACATTGCATTTCGCCCGGGTTCCCGGCTTCGATTCCCGGCGGGGTCAGGGATTTCCTCTGCCTCGTGACGACTGGGTGGTGTGTGATGTCCTTAGGTTAGTTAGGTTTAAGTAGTTTTAAGTTCTAGGGGATTGATGACCATAGATGTTAAGTCCCATAGTGCTCAGAGCCATTTGAACCATCTTTGAACATTGCATTCAAATACTTCCGTGTTCTTGTAAACTACTGGAGCACCATATGGCATGTAGAAACATGCGAGTAAGGGTGGAGAAGTTTTGGAAATTTAATATTCTGAACAAACTAACGTGCGATATTTGCTTACAATGTATCCCCTGATACATATTTATTTACGGTGTTGATCTCCAACAGGTATAAAAAACACAAGTGATTCTAATTCGACAGTGTGTCACAATTTCAAATCAGCCGGTTAAGAACTTTCGGAGATTTAAGACTTACAACAAAGAATATTTACTTCTGTGCAACAAAAAATTCAAAAGTTCGTTTGTGGAAAATTTTAAATTTCCGAAAGTTTTTCACTGAATGCTTGGAAATTTTGACGCAACGTTGCATGCGAAAACACGCTTGTTTTTGTATACCTAATTTTTAAATACCTATAATATCAAAATATGTATGAAATTTATAAAAATGTCATGTTATTGCCATAAATCTCGAAACGTTCTTGATCGATTTAATTCAAATTTTCGCACAATACTCAGGCGAACATTCGGACGGACATACGCCATATGTTTTAATATATATTACATATTAACATATATGTATGATGTAAGGGAAAACATTCTCACCAAAAATTTCAAAAAGTACTCAACCGATTTATTTCAAATTTTTACACGTTAGTGCAATAATAGTATGGACCAACATAGGCTCTGTATTTTTATTTTATGCACACATCAAAAAAGGTTTTTGCATCACCCCGATTCCCTGAAATCCTGAAGATAGACGTTTACTATGGATACTGTACTACAGACACAGTCCCTTTGACTGTCAGAGATCTCACTGAACCCGCCCATAGATGAAAACAACCATGCTTGAGCAGCCCCTATTAGACGAAGGAGGTCCAAAAGCCTATCAGTTGCAGTCATTCCATCAGGAAGGAGGTACACGGCTCGAGTTGTCATTAGTTCAACTGTGCGTAGACGGTCAATACCGCGGTTCGATCGCGTCCGCATCGTTGCTTTGTTCCAGGAAGGGCTCTCAACAAAGGAAGTGTCCAGGCGTCTCGGAGTTAACCGAAGCGATGTTGTTCGGACATGGAGGGGATACAGAGAGACAGGAACTGTCGATGAAATGCCTCGCTCAGGCCGGCCATGGGCTACTATTGCAGTGGATGACCGCTACCTACGGATTACGGCTCGGAGGAACACTGACAGCAATGCCACCAAGTTGAATAACGCTTTTGATTGCAGCCACAGGACGTCGTGTTACGACTCAAACTGTGCGTAATAGACCCATGATGGGCACCTTCACTCCCGACGTCCATGACGAGGTCCATCTTTGCAACCACGACACCATGCAGGGCGGTACAGATGGGCCCAACAACATGCCTAATGGACCGGTGAGAAATGGCATCACGTTTTCTTCATCGATGAGTGTCGCATATGCCTTCGACCAGACAATCGTCGGAGACGTGTTTGTAGGCAACCCGGTCAGGCTGAACGCCTTAGACACGCTGCCCAGCGCGTGCACCAAGGTAGAGGTTCCCTGCTGTTTTGGGGTGGCATTATGTGGGGCTGACGTACGCCGCTGGTGGTCATGGAAAGCGCCGTAATGGCTGTACGATAGATGAATGCCATCCTCCGACCGATAGTGCAACCATATCGGCAGCATACTGGCGAGGCATTCGTCTTCACCGACGACAATTCGCGCCCCTATCGTGCACATCTTGTGAATGGCTTCCTACAGGATAACGACATCGCTCGATTAGAGTGGCCAGCATGTTCTCCAGACATGAACCCTATCGAACATGTCTGGGATAGATTCAAAAGGTCTGTTTATGGACGACATGACCCACCAACCATTCTGAGGAACCTACACCGAATCGCTGTTGAGGAGTGGGACAATCTGGACAAACAGTACCTTGATGAACTTGTGGATAGTATGCCACTTCGAGTACAGGTATGCATCAATGCAAGAGGACGTGCTAGTGGGTATTAGAGGTACCGGTGTGAAGAGCAATCTGGACCACCACCGCTGAAGGTCTCGCTGTATGGTGGTACAACATGCAATGTGTGGTTTTCATGAGCAATAAAAAGGGCGGAAATGATGTTTATGTTGATATGTGTTCCAGTTTTTTGTACAGGTTTTGAAACTCTCAGAACCGACGTGATGTAAGACTTTTTTTGATGTGTGTATATAGAACAGTGAAACGTTGTGAGCAGACAGGAAAGTTGTATGCAAGTGTTATCGGCTTATAATTAAAGTACTGTTACAAAATAGGAATTTGGAATACCAATAAACAAGGCTCAAGTTCTGAGTAATGGTGGGGGGAGGGGGGGTAGGATAGCAGGTGGACACAGGGGTATGAGCAAATGGGCGCAGAAATCGGGAAGGAGTAGATGGACAGAGAGAGGAGGAGGGCGAGTTGTAGAGAGAGGGGTAAGGAGAAGATGGAGAGAGAAAGGGGGAGGGGTGTTGGACAGCGAAAGATGGACAGAGTGATGGAAAGTGAGAGAGGGAATGAGGAGCAGATGGACGAAGAGAGGTGGAGGAGGCGACGGCCGGAGACAGGGGAGAGAAGGAGATTAGGCTGTGTGTCCGATTCCCATACATATTAGAAACGTGTGATTTCTCTCTTCTTTCTGCTCCCTTAAAGCAAAGTGAGTCACCGCAACGCGTGGCCGAGTACAGCTCGCTCACTCAATAAAAAAAGATGATCTCAGAAATTAGCAGAACCAGTTGTGTCATTGACTAAATGCACTCCTGGAAATTGAAATAAGAACACCGTGAATTCATTGTCCCAGGAAGGGGAAACTTTATTGACACATTCCTGGGGTCAGATACACCACATGATCACACTGACAGAACCACAGGCACATAGACACAGGCAACAGAGCATGCACAATGTCGGCACTAGTACAGTGTATATCCACCTTTCGCAGCAATGCAGGTTGCTATTCTCCCATGGAGACGATCGTAGAGATGCTGGATGTAGTCCTGTGGAACGGCTTGCCATGCCATTTCCACCTGGCGCCTCAGTTGGACCAGCGTTCGTGCTGGACGTGCAGACCGCGTGAGACGACGCTTCATCCAGTACCAAACATGCTCAATGGGGGACAGATCCGGAGATATTGCTGGCCAAGGTAGTTGACTTACACCATCTAGAGCACGTTGGGTGGTACGGGATACATGCGGACGTGCATTGTCCTGTTGGAACAGCAAGTTCCCTTGCCGGTCTAGGAATGGTAGAACAATGGGTTCGATGACGGTTTGGATGTACCGTGCACTATTCAGTGTCCCCTCGACGATCACCAGTGGTGTACGGCCAGTGTAGGAGATCGCTCCCCACACCATGATGCCGGGTGTTGGCCCTGTGTGCCTCGGTCGTATGCAGTCCTGATTGTGGCGCTCACCTGCACGGCGCCAAACACGCATACGACCATCATTGGCACCAAGGCAGAAGCGACTCTCATCGCTGAAGACGACACGTCTCCATTCGTCCCTCCATTCACGCCTGTCGCGACACCTCTGGAGGCGGGCTGCACGATGTTGGGGCGTGAGCGGAAGACGGCCTAACGGTGTGCGGGACCGTAGCCCAGCTTCATGGAGACGGTTGCGAATGGTCCTCGCCGATACCCCAGGAGCAACAGTGTCCCTAATTTGCTGGGAAGTGGCGGTGCGGTCCCCTACGGCACTGCGTAGGATCCTACGGTCTTGGCGTGCATCCGTGCGTCGCTGCGGTCCGGTCCCAGGTCGACGGGCACGTGCACCTTCCGCCGACCACAGGCGACAACATCGATGTACTGTGGAGACCTCACGCCCCACGTGTTGAGCAATTCGGCGGTACGTCCACCCGGCCTCCCGCATGCCCACTGTACGCCCTCGCTCAAAGTCCGTCAACTGCACATACGGTTCACGTCCACGCTGTCGCAGCATGCTACCAGTGTTAAAGACTGCGATGGAGCTCCGTATGGCACGGCAAACTGGCTGACACTGACGGCGGCGGTGCACAAATGCTGCGCAGCTAGCGCCATTCGACGGCCAACACCACGGTTCCTGGTGTGTCCGCTGTGCCGTGCGTGTGATCATTGCTTGTACAGCCCTCTCGCAGTGTCCGGAGCAAGTATGGTGGGTCTGACACACCGGTGTCAATGTGTTCTTTTTTCCATTTTCAGGAGTGTAGTTCATCGTTTAATGAAACACCTAACAAAACCAAGTATCATTAACCTTTTGTCTTTTAAAAACAATGTTTAAACATTGCAAAGTTTAATTAGCCGTTAATTTTGATGTGGGGGCTGGAATTGCGGTGCCGGGTAGTAGCTAATGCCTGACTGTACACGGAGGTAATGGTCTAAGAAAGACTGGGAACTTCTGCACTAACGGCCACCGAGACCCAAGTCTTACCGGACGGAATTTTTTGTTCTCCGCTACGTGGCTTGTCCCGTTACAACTGTTTTATCTGTTTCCTCTCTCGGCAGTTGCCTTGACGCTCCTCTGTTCCAGCTTTGCAAATTGGTACACCGTTTTCCAAGTAAGCAATCGGGACGTCAAAGGTCAATTTATATAGCTCACGAACCGTCAGAGCCGGCCGGGGTGGCCGAGCGGTTCTAGGCGCTACAGTCTGGAACCGTGCGACCGCTACGGTCGCAGGTTCGAATCCTGCCTCCGGCATGGATGTGTGTGATGTCCTTAGGTTAGTTAGGTTTAAGTAGTTCCAAGTTCTAGGGGAATGATGACCTCAGAAGTTAGGTCCCATAGTGCTCAGAGCCATTTGAACCATTTTTAACCGTGAGAAAAAGCATAGCCGTATACAACACTTAGTTGTGGGAAGGTGGACTGGGTATTACTAAGAGCACGAAGTAACAACGAATTTAAATGTTCCATTTTTTCCATCTCTTTCTTTTGGATGCCCATTGCCCAGCTTAATTCCGCTCCTGGACAACGAACGCGACAAACTATTGTCATTCAGAATAGAAATAATGGACCAAGGAAAGGAACATCAGATGAAACTTCTGCTAGCTGAGAGGGCCGCCATGAAAAACGAGGGATCATAGGACAAGGAAATATTTTGGAAACATAGATCTTTGTAATGTGGGCAGCCACAACTGTTAATTTTCATAATCAATGGAAATAAAATGAACTGCGAAACAGCTGTAATTGGTAGTTTCTCTGTTGTCACAAGCGGTTTCGCTGTATGAAAACAGCATCCTGAACTGAAAACAGTGCCTCATTAGCGCACCAAAACGCTCCCGATGTTCGTAGTCAAAAGTCAAACCACTGAAGAGGGGAAGTCATCAAAATAAGTAGAACAGATCATTAGGGTGAATAGTGGGGTGGAGCACCTGTGGTGGTTGCAAGGGCAGAGGGCGGAAGGCGCTTGGTTATGCACTCGCACATTTGTAGGGGCATTGGGAAGAGGAAAACGAACAAACCATTGAAAGAAAAATTTCAGTTTCCACATTAGGTAGTAACATTTGTTAACTGCGTACCACGTTTGTATTCCAGGTTACAAATGTTGCTCAGTGTGTCGGCCATCTGCAACCACAACAGCCTGGAAGTTTGTTCGAATACCATTTCACTAAAAATTCATTGACTGAATAGAATCATTCAACGCCAAACCTTGAGTTCAAGCTTTTTACACTTACAGGCACATGGGAAAAACGAGTGATAATCACAGCAATGTCTTTTTAAATGTCCGTATCATTAAAAGCTTCCTTACACTGGCAAACTGCCAAAGCCTCTGCACTGTAGAGGCTGTTTACTATCACTCTAATGGCCTCGATATGTTAATTGTAAAGCGACACAGCTTCCACCCACATACCCCAACGACTGGTTTGAGAGGTAAAGGCACATTTGGTAGTTTTTCTTTGTAGGTCTTGATGAGAGCAGGAGCTTTTAGAAATACTTTCTTTGTGGATGAAATCAGTTTATTTGCATTCACAAAGGTGGAACGTACGTCTTCAGCAAGGCGATGTACTCCATGCGCAAAACTTGTCACATGAATCAAATTGGGATAAAATAGTCGGACGGCTTTTCCTGCTTTGATTAGATAGGGAACACCATCTGAAATACAAAGACCCTTCCATCTGCAGAAGATTCTGGAAATATTTTTCTAGTACCCTCATTCTCAAATCTGACGATTGTAGAATGATTTTCTTTTTCAAGTTCTTTGCAGGCCGCTGAATAGGAAGAAGAAGGCTCTTCTTTTGAAGCACCAACAATCAAACTTGCAATGTATCGGCCACAAGTCTCTGTTTTTTCGTCAACTGAAATTCAGATAATGCTGTCCTTGAGTTCATTGCGTATTTCTTCCAGAACATTTACGTAAATTGTCGATATGTAATTTTTACGCAATTTTGACTTATCTGGCATATTTTGATTTAAAGAATATTTGCGCAGGAACCCTATGAGCATAGGATTTGTAAGTGTGTGAAGAGGAGCATTGCTTCCAATAACTGCTTCACATACATCCATGTTAAACCGACTTTTTTGGTTACCTTTGGAGAAATGCCAGCTACTGCACCTTGCTGTTGCCAGAATTTGTTGTCGTGGTACTTTCTTCGGTAATCCTGCGGTATATTTTAAGACCTGTCTTGACATGCTGGCCTATTTGAAACTTCTTTTTTGGCACGAAACGTTTTTCTCGCAAACTCGACAATATTAACAATTCCATCATATGTAAATGTTACAGGATGGTCAGCTATTCACGAAACGGCGTTTCTTTTTTCGGGTGGCATGACGCACAATACGTTACACACTACACGTCGTAAACACGTTCAGCTGTGTACAAGTAAATAGAAGCGTATTAAATTTAATTGTTGCCGACGTGTACAGTACGACAGCGGAGGGGATTACCTGGGGCACGGGCGCTAGAGCATTGACTCTGTCTGCCTGTTCCTGTTCCTCTTTCGTTCCGTAACGATTTCGCTAGGCAGTGGCGTCTCAGTTAGCCATTGCTCGCAGTTCTAGGGCGCGGTCAATCTGTGAGACATCAAAGCTAGACTGAGCTAGAGACCGCCCGTCTAAATTTTTAAAATGTTGTAAACATAGAGCGAAAATATGCATCGTCACAAGTTTTTAGTTAAAATATGCGATAACCGTTGAAAATGAACCTAATATGCAAATGCAAACGCATATAATCCGGTCTCCAGTCATGACTTACGGCTCGGCGACATAGGGTGCGTTACATTTTTTAATATTATTGGTATTAAAAAAACGTAATAATAAAATTTATTGCTGTTATTGGCGGCAAGCTCGTAAAATGATATAATGGTGCATAAAAAAATTTTACTTGTGGATGATAAAATCATATATTCCGCCAACGAGCGTCAGATTCCCACCAGACTGACGAGAACGTTGACCGACGGCATTGTTTAGACTGATCAAAAAATTACGCAGTTTGCGTAATTACATTTCAAGGATACTGATTGAAAAGACCGGTAATACATATCTCAGGGACGCTGAAATAAAAGTTTGATAAAGTACACTCCTGGAAATTTAAATAAGAACACCGTGAATTCATTGTCCCAGGAAGGGGAAACTTTATTGACACATTCCTGGGGTCAGATACATTACATGATCACACTGACAGAACCACAGGCACATAGCCACAGGCAACAGAGCATGCACAATGTCGGCACTAGTACAGTGTATATCCACCTTTCGCAGCAATGCAGGCTGCTATTCTCCCATGGAGACGATCGTAGAGATGCTGGATGTAGTCCTGTGGAACGGCTTGCCATGCCATTTCCACCTGGCGCCTCAGTTGGACCAGCGTTCGTTCTGGACGTGCAGACCGCGTGAGACGACGCTTCATCCAGTCCCAAACATGCTCAATGGGGGACAGATCCGGAGATCTTGCTGGCCAGGGTAGTTGACGTACACCTTCTAGAGCACGTTGGGTGGCACGGGATACATGCGGACGTGCATTGTCCTGTTGGAACAGCAAGTTCCCTTGCCGGTCTAGGAATGGTAGAACGATGGGTTCGATGACGGTTTGGATGTACCGTGCACTATTCAGTGTCCCCTCGACGATCACCAGTGGTGTACGGCCAGTGTAGGAGATCGCTCCCCACACCATGATGCTGGGTGTTGGCCCTGTGTGCCTCGGTCGTATGCAGTCCTGATTGTGGCGCTCACCTGCACGGCGCCAAACACGCATACGACCATCATTGGCACCAAGGCAGAAGCGACTCTCATCGCTGAAGACGACACGTCTCCATTCGTCCCTCCATTCACGCCTGTCGCGACACCACTGGAGGCGGGCTGCACGATGTTGGGGCGTGAGCGGAAGACGGCCTAACGGTGTGCGGGACCGTAGCCGAGCTTCATGGAGACGGTTGCGAATGGTCCTCGCCGATACCCCAGGAGCAACATTGTCCCTAATTTGCTGGGAAGTGGCGGTGCGGTCCCCTACGGCACTGCGTAGGATCCTACGGTCTTGGCGCGCATCCGTGCGTCGCTGCGGTCCGGTCCCAGGTCGACGGGCACGTGCACCTTCCGCCGACCACTGGCGACAACATCGATGTACTGTGGAGACCTCACGCCCCACGTGTTGAGCAATTCGGCGGTACGTCCACCCGGCCTCCCGCATGCCCACTATACGCCCTCGCTCAAAGTCCGTCAACTGCACATACGGTTCACGTCCACGCTGTCGCGGCATGCTACCAGTGTTAAAGACTGCGATGGAGCTCCGTATGCCACGGCAAACTGGCTGACACTGACGGCGGCGGTGCACAAATGCTGCGCAGCTAGCGCCATTCGACGGCGAACACCGCGGTTCCTGGTGTGTCCGCTGTGCCGTGCGTGTGATCATTGCTTGTACAGCCCTCTCGCAGTGTCCGGAGCAAGTATGGTGGGTCTGACACACCGGTGTCAATGTGTTCTTTTTTCCATTTCCAGGAGTGTAATAGCCTTTTCAACACTAGTAGCGTTCGCTGTGGCCACCAAACAATCCGTCGGCACATCTCATTCGCTGCAACTTGGAAAATTTGTGAATTGTAGCATAATAATACGATTAAAACACGGCTTTTGAAATTAAATTAGCGTAATTATTTGGCAAACTTTACAGAGCGACACCTACACTTGTGAAACAGCGACGGAAAACAAACGAGAGAGAGAGAGAGAGAAAACAAATTACGACTACTGACTTCAACTTACTTTACAGTTCCGGTAGATAAACATTTCTCTGCAACATTCGTTAGCAGAACAGCAATAAAAAATACATTCCTTACATTAAATCATGACTTTTTTCCTTACTTTAATGATTTATTTACACAGAAAAAAATAAATTCTTAATATATTTTAGCCTTAATTAAAAAACTGGAGCATATTCTACTGATTATTCTGTTACTTTTTTGTAACATTTCAACTTACAGTCAACATGGGCCTGGACAAGGTGAGCAGCTATTTCATCAAAACAACAGCAATAGCGCTGCTGTCCTTCGTGAATATCAACCCATTAAAGGAATAAGGGGAAGTCATCTTCCCGGACAGCGGTCAAATAACATTATTCGGAAGTTCAAATTAACGGTGATTTGGGAATTGCTCCTGGGAGAGGCCGATGTTCAATAGCGCCACAAACTGTTGAAGAAATTACTCTTGCCATGTCTGAGAATGCTGGACGCAGTGTGCAATCTTCAAGCAGTGTACGAGCTTTGTCACGACGGCTGGACATTCCAGGGTCCACCGTTCGAAAAGTGCTGCGGACTATTGTGAAATGATATTCGAACAAACTTCCAGGCTGTTGTGGATGAAGATGGCCGACACACCGAGGAATGTTTGTAACTTGGAATACAAACGTGGTACGCACTTAACAAAGGTTGCTATATAATGTAGAAACTGAAATGTTTCTTTCTCCTCATTGCCAGAAGTATTCCCAAGAAAGCTGAAAGAAAAGTTTGAAAATATTTAAACACTAACCCAGGCTTTGAACCCTTGTACTAAATTGATAGTTTTATTAAATGAGCAGGTTAACTTTTACCAGAAACAATAAGTGCCAACATAGCACCCAAATTCAGATACTGCCCAGTTACCTCAGTTGAAGTAGAACGTTCTTTTGTGCTTATAAAAATGTTTTGATTGATCGAAAACACAATCTTACTACTGCCGAACATTCGGAATAGTAGTTGGTCCTTTACGTTAACAATAGTAGAAAAATGTAAAATAAATTGAAAATGATACTTGGACCAATACTATTAATTAGAAGTTAATGCTGTTCAAAACTATTCATGATTGTGAGTTGTTTTTTAAATAAAGTATTAGGGAGTTTTCGAGCGACCCGCCCTGCTTGCGATATATCTCGAAGTTGGTACTTTACGTATCGATTGTTTCGCTGCGACTCATTCTCATCGCATCCGCTTGTTACCGACAACAGCAAAGAAGGAACAATTCTTGAAATACGGCATGCGTCCCCATTTTGCACATTTTTAGAAAGCAATCCCAAAGAGGTTCCCTTCCTAACCCCCCAACAGAAAGTATTCAAAAAATATCAGCGTTATAAATGTACCGATTTTTCGTGTGGCCGGCGCTCATCCTCATAACTGATATGCACAAGTTCGGCTGTCAGATACAACGCACGCAGTAAGAGCCAAGTTTTTTTACTATTTGATCTTGCATATTTCGACACTTTTCATGCAGTTTTTAAGCATTTTTCATGCACATTTGCATGCTTATTTTAAGGTTTTTATCATGCATATAATCCGGTCTCTAGTCGTGACACTGACAATGCTAAAAACGCACAGCCTGGACATCATTCCTATGAAGTTGGGTAGCCATACAGTAAATAGTTTTCCGTCTACACTGGCTCAAGTAGCGAAACTTTAATTACATCTACATCTACATCTACATGATTACTCTGCAATTCACATTTAAGTGCTTGGCAGAGGGTTCATCGAACCGCAATGATACTATCTCTCTACCAATCCACTCCCGAACAGCGAGCGGGAGAAACGAACACCTAAACCTTTCTGTTCGAGCTCTGATTTCTCTTATTTTATTTTTATGATCATTCCTACCTATGTAGGTTGGGCTCAACAAAATATTTGCGCATTCGGAAGAGAAAGTTGATGACTGAAATTTCGTAAATTGATCTCGGCGCGACGAAAAACGTCTTTGCTTTAATGACTTCCATCCCAACTCGCGTATCATATCTGCCACACTCTCTCCCCTATTACGTGATAATACAAAACGAGCTGCCCTTTTTTGCACACTTTCGATGTCCTCCGTCAATCCCACCTGGTAAGGATCCCACACCGCGCAGCAATATTCTAACAGAGGACGAACGAGTGTAGTGTAAGCTGTCTCTTTAGTGGACTTGTTGCATCTTCTAAGTGTCCTGCCAATGAAACGCAACCTTTGGCTCGCCTTCCCCACAATATCATCTATGTGGTCTTTCCAACTGAAGTTGTTCGTAATTTTAACACCCAGATACTTAGTTGAATCGACAGCCTTGAGAATTGTGCTATTTATAGAGTAATCGAATTCCAACGCATTTCTTTTGGAAGTCATGTGGATTACCGCACACTTTTCGTTATTTAGCGTCAACTGCCACCTGCCACACCATAAAGCAATCTTTTCTAAATCGCTTTGCAACTGATACTGGTCTTCGGATGACCTTACTAGACGGTAAATTACAGCATCATCTGCTGTCGTATGTGAGATTAGGTATGCAGAGCTAGGGAAGGCGAATTTTTGTCACAAATGCAACCGACTAGCGATATTCAGCCCTGCGTCGCGCCTCGACTAGTACTACTGCGGAAAGCTCGGTACAGTGAATAACAGAGTTTTTGCGGCCGACGCGGCGCACTCGAAGCGAGAGCGCTGGAGCACACAACCAGAAATAAACAACAAGTAGCTAACGAAGCACCGCGCCCTCTACGGCGCGCCGCTGGCGCCCCGGCGCGCCATCTGATGGGAAAATCAATGCTGCGTGAGGCTGGCGGGCGAGGGAAGCGCCGTGTAAAACTGCCGTACGCACGCCTGTCCCGCTCTTCTGGCGATGAAACGAGCACGTGAATGAGGTGCTGAGAGTGGCTCTTGCACGACGCCGTCACGTATGAGACGCTATTCGTGTGCTTCATCTTCAGAAAAAAAATGGAAGTACGTCGAGAGCTTAATTGCCAGTGGACGGCGTGGCTATTACAGATCACTTGCTGATCGCGACAAGAATAGGATACAGATCTGTTAACACAGGTGATTTTAGCAAACCATGAAAACATAATTTGAATATCTGGACAAGGTTCTAACTCTGTATAGCAATTAGGCGTGGCAGCACGAAGTAACGCGTCACAGCTAGGCAAAAAGATGGTCAAATTGTGTACGAGGGAAGAATGACATTTAACCTTAATGTGTATGTAAGTGAACAAACGGGTTAGTAGGCAATCGTCTTTTTTAAAAAAAAATATCTTCGTGATCTATGGTGGATATTGGGCTAATAACCCGAAACATAGGTCGCAATAATTAGTGAAACAAGTGGTGAGTTTTTTTCTATACAGGGTGTTACAAAAAGGTACGGCCAAACTTTCAGGAAACATTCCTCACACACAAATAAAGAAAAGATGTTATGTGGACATGTGTCCGGAAACGCTTAATTTCCATGTTAGAGCTCATTTTAGTTTCGTGAGTATGTTCTGTACTTCCTCGATTCACCGCCATGATTTCATACGGGATACTCTACCTGTGCTGCCAGAACATGTGCCTTTACAAGTACGACACAACATGTGTTTCATGCACGATGGAGCTCCTGCACATTTCAGTCGAAGTGTTCGTACGCTTCTCAACAACAGATTTGGTGACCGATGCATTGGTAGAGGCGGACCAATTCCATGGCCTCCACGCTCTCCTGAACTCAACCCTCTTGACTTTCATTTATGGGGGCATTTGAAAGCTCTTGTCTACGCAACCCCGGTACCAAATGTAGAGACTCTTCGTGCTCGTATTGTGGACGGCTGTGATACAATACGCCATTCTCCAGGGCTGCATCAGCGCATCAGGGATTCCATGCGACGGAGGGTGGATGCATGTATCCTCGGTAACGGAGGACATTTTGAACACTTCTTGTAAGAAAGTGAGTGAAGTCGCGCTGGTACGTTCTGTTGCTGTGTGTTTCCATTCCGTGATTAATGTGATTTGAAGGGAAGTAATAAAATGAGCTCTAACATGGAAAGTAAGCGTTTCCGGACACATGTCCACATAACATATTTTCTTTCTTTGTGTGTGAGGAATGTTTCCTGAAAGTTTGACCGTACCTTTTTGTAACACCGTGTATAACTAAAAAGAGCATAGTGTTTACCAATATACTGCAGATGATGCTGATCAAGAAGTGAACTAGAAAGTGAGACACTAGAAGGAATAGATGAGTTTTGGTAATTGGGAGGAAAGTAACTGTCGATGGTCGAAGCAGACATGATGTAAAATGCAGACGGACAATAGCCAGGAAAGAGTTTCTGATAAACAGAAATTCGTTAACAACGAAATATAAGTTTGATGTGTTAAGAAGTTTTTCTGAAGTATTTGTATGAAGTGTACACTTGTACGGACGTGAACGCAGACGACAGAAAAGCAAAATGGTTTAAAATGTGCCGCTATAGAAGAATGAGGAAGTTTAGATGGATAGATCGAATAACTAAAGAGTAGGTACTGAATGGAATGTGCGGAAACAGAAATTTACGACACACCTTGACCGAAATGAGGGGTCGGTAAGCGATTTCAAATGGATGTAGGTTGCCTACGTTATGCAGAGGTGAACGGGCTTGTGCATAAGAAGATTGGTTGAAATGGTTCTGAGCACTATGGGACAACATGTGAGGTCATCAGTCACCTAGAACTTAGAACTACTTAAACCCAACTAACCAAAGGACTTCACAAACATCCATGCCCGAGGAAGGATTCGAACCTGCGACCGTAGTAGTCGCGCGGTTCCAGACTGAAGCGCGTAGAACCGCTCGGCCAATAAGAAGATTAGCGCGGAAAACTGTATTAAAACTTTCTTCGAACAGCAGATCACAAAAACAACTACTCTTTTACGCTATTCATAGATTTATACACTCTTTTCACTTATAACGACTGCTAGACTCCTAGCTTTTTGTAGCCAGCTTATTTTAACATATATAGATCCTCTCATTACTGATATCAAAACGACTAAAAATAAACTTATGTAAAAAAAATCTTAAACAGCATTACGGCTTTGGAGGTGCAATCGTTAACTCCGGATAATCGCTTACCGAAAACAGAAGTTTCACCGCCTTTGTCCCTTGCAACTGCACCAAGATCAATACCTGCACAGCTGTTTAGGTCTACCCAAATGGGATGTCGGCGCGCCTCAAAGTTTCAACGTAGCAGCAGCCGTGTACTGCGATCGACCAAACGCACCGCGCACTTACCCCAAGTACACGCCGATGCGCGCGCATTTGTGTTGATGCGCATATACACACAAATCCGTTAGACTGAGAGTTCGTTAGCGTTTCGTGAGTCCCACGTGCTAGAAAATTAGGTTCCTGCGTGCGTAACAGGTGACACCTTTTATTTACGTTTGGTGTAAAGGAAGTTGTCTTTCCGGTATTCGTGTCGTGCCCATCACTGAAGTCAATGATTAGATGCACGAGACTCGAGACTCGCAAAACACCATCGGCATGAGAGGGCAAGGGGCTGCCACAGAGAAGGAAAGAATAACTAGGCAGATGGTAAGAAAAACATGGCATCACAACCCATCCTAGTGGCTCAGAAGCTGCACCACTGCTCAGTACAGCTTTGTACGGCTCAATTAACGATTTTTCTCTGTTGCCGTGCCTGATTGTGACCTTACTTTTAACAGAATAATGGTACAATAGGGTTTACCTGTCATCACTTTTTCTTGCACTATTTTCTGCTCTTCTGCGAAAATCTTACAGTAACATATTGCACCAGCTGTTTCGCTGCGTGCTTAATCTTCCTGCTTTTGTTCCGTTCGAAGGAAGGTGGTGGTTTTCTGTTGCATTCTACACCCTCACGTTCGCTAAGATTCCAAATTCTTTTGACTAGGAAGTCCGTCTTCCGGCTGTTAGTAAAATAATATTGGGTGACTAATAACGATTATGTAACGTGCCGTAAATGCTGCTGCAGTGATGAGACGAGACAAAGTTCGCCTTTTCGTTGAATTCAGTGTCTCTTTACTACTTTTTATCTCAGCGCTAGCATGGCTGGTGGCAGTCAGCTCTCAGTTAATAATAGTTAATAATCAGTTTCAGCAACGCTTCTGGAAGAGTAATCGACTCACGGTGTGAAAAGTCCAATATTTCAGCTGATATTGTTGTTGGTGGCAACATTGGTGTGTGTAGCGCAATATGACGCAATGACACATCCGTAACACTGGTAATGAGATCAATCTTTCAAGGCGTTTCTCAGAAATGATTCAGCCACTGATCGATGACTGAGAAACTCCCTTCTCTATTAAGGTAGAACTTAATAAAAGCAACGTGGCATTTTTCCGCTTTTGCTGTATTAATTTCGTTTGTTACGAAATAAAGCTCGGGTGAACAGATTGGTATGAGTGTCCATAGGACACAATATTTCGGCAATCGACCACGTTGCCATAATCAGGTGCGCTGATGTACCTGTTCACCCGAGATTTATTTCGTCTTGAAATACGCCTGGAGAAATTGAAGAATCACAATTTTGTTTGTTGATGGCTAGTTTCAGCCTTCTAGGCCAGTCTCAAATGATTTTGTGGTTCTGTACAAAATAGTACACATTATAATTACACAGCAAATGCGAAAAATACCAGAAAATTAATCAAATGAGTTAATGGAAGTGTTTACTTACATTTTTACATGCTAAATTTGTAAGATTCAGTTGTGTTCATGTGCGTTTTGAATCATTTGTAATTATGGGACGTGTGAGGCTACCAGCAACCCCTACTCGATGTGACGTGTTCTATGCAGCCTATTTCCGTTCGCACAGATGGTGTCCTATGCGCACCGCACATCGGTGGCTTCGAGAACTCCGTGAACTTCGCGTCATTCAATGAAAAACGTTAAAATTACGCCACCAACTATTAACAAGGAAGCAATTCCTAAAGATTTTGTGCAGCGATGATTCATGGACCGAACGTCAAGAAGGTAACTGGGACAGTAACACAAAATATTAACGTGAGCTGAAGCAAGTCCGACGTGCACTGTCGAACATATTAACAGATTTCTCAATTTAAGTCTGAAAATGAGTCCGTGATCATACTGTGACACTTGAGAGATTAACACACGCAGCGCGCAGTTTATTATTTCAAAACGCATAGTTCTGTTAATAACAAAGGGACGGTCAGCATTGGTCGTTGAAGTAGAAATCTTTATTACTGTTGCAAATCGGTTTCAGTCACAGAATGACCATCATGAGTGCTGGTATTAAAGCCCCGTGAACTTATAAATACAAGCAGTAAAACTGTACTATCTGTACATCTCAGTGAGCAGTACTTGTCACACCGAAGGTACAAATTCAACTGGGCTAGCGGCATAGAGGGACCCTTTTATTTTAGAAATTGTGTTGGTCTTACCTAAAATGACACAACAGTAATCGGAGCTAACGTTCAATAAAATACAGCGAACTGAAAAAAAGGTTAACGACTCGCATTTTATTGAAACAGAGTAGTTTGTTAGCGTTGCACAGATATTGACGGTATGCAAGATGTAAGAGCTGTTGCACATCTCCGCTGTACAGGCACGACGAAATCAGACAGGACGCCCAGGTGAGTTCAGCGCAATCCGTACGAAGAGCGGAGACACTTGCTGTTCTATTATTAGGAGCTGGTGACTCCGAGCCAGCGAGAAGGCGTGGCGCGGCGGGGGCGGCAGGTAAACAAAGAGGCGGCGCCGGGCTACTCACCGCCGATGACGATGCGTCGCTCGTCGGGGCGGCGGAAGTTGTCGAGCGCGATGCTCTCTCCGCCGTCGGCGGCGGACATGCCGGCTGCGATGCCGTTCCCCGCGGCCGTCGTGACGGGGGGCAGCGCCGTTACAGACGTGATGGAGGCGGGCGCGCCGGCGTCGGTGAGGGCGGCGGGCCGCACGCGGGCCGTGGACGAGACGACCTGGGGGCAGGCGGAGGCGGCGTCGCCGTGTGGAGCGCGCACCTCGGGCGGCAGAGGCGCGAGCACAGTAGTGCCAGGGGCGGAGGCTGCGGCCGCGGCAGTCGCGGCGCATGCGCAGAAGCTGCGGGGCGCGGGCGCTGCGCCGCGCCGTGCTGCTGGACCTGCTCTCTCTCTACTGGCAGCATCCGGCAAACTTGTCCCTCCGTCACGAGCTAGAAGCGGGCTAACGAGAACTCCTCCAATAACTGCGGCTGCCTTCTCATTTCCTCGTGACGGGAAAAGCGATAATACACACCAGGAGTACAGCGTTCCGAGGAGGATCAAGTCCACATCTTTACCTACCACATCTATACTACTGGCCATTAAAATTGCTACACCACGAAGATGTGCTACAGACGCGAAATTTAACCGACAGGAAGAAGAAGGTGCTGTGATATCCAAATGATTAGCTTTTCAAACATTCACACAACGTTGGCGCCGGTGGCGACCCTACAACGTGCTGACATGAGGAAAGTTTCCAACCGATTTCTCACACACAAACAGCAGTTGACCGGCGTTGCCAGGTGACACGTTGTTGTGATACCTCGTGTAAGGAGAAGAAGTGCGTTTCATCACGTTTCCGACTTTGATAATGGTCGGATTGTAGGCTATCGCGATTGCGGTTTATCGTATCGCGACATTGCTGCTCACGTTGGTCGAGAGCCAATGACTGTTAGCAGAATATGGGATCGGTGGGTTCAAGAGGGTAATACGGAACGCCGTGCTGGACCCAACGGCCTCGTATCACTAGCAGTCGAGATGAAAAGGTATCTTATACGCATGGCTGTAACGGATCGTGCAGCCACGTCTCGGCCCCTGAGTCAACAGATGGGGACGTTTGCAAGACAACAACCATCTGCACGAACAGTTCGACGACGTTTGCAGCAGCATGGACTATCAGCTCGGAGACCATGTCTGCTGTTTCGCTTGACGCTGCATCACAGACAGGAGCGCCTGCGATGGTGTACTCAACGACGGACCTGGATGCACGAATGGCAAAACGTCATTTTCTTCGGATGAATCCAGGTTCTGTTTACAGTTTCATGGTGGTCGCATCCGTGTTTGGCGACATCGCGGTGAACGCACATTGGAAGCGTATATTCGTCATCGCCATACTGGCGTATCACCCGGCGTGATGGTATGGGGTGCCATTGGTTACACGTCTCGGTCACCTCTTGTTCGCATTGACGGCACTTTGAACAGTGGGCGTTACATTTCAGATGTGTTACGACCCGTGGCTCTACCATTCATTCGATCCCTGCGAAACCCTACATATCAGCAGGCTAATGCACGACCGCATGTTGCAGGTCCTGTACGGCCCTTTCTGGATACAGAAAATGTTCGACTGCTGCCCTGGCCAGCACATTCTCCAGATCTCACCAATTGAAAACGTCTGGTCAACGGTGGGCGAGCAAGTGTCTCGTCACAATACGCCAATCACTACTCTTGATGAACTGTGGTATCGTGTTGAAGCTGCACGGGCAGCTGTACCTGTACACGCCATCCAAGCTCTGTTTGACTCAATGCCCAGGCGTATCAGGGCCGTTATTACGGCCAGAGGTGGTTGTTCTGGGTACTGATTTCTCAGGATCTATGCACCCAAATTGCATGAAAATGCAGTCACATGTCAGTTCTAGTATAATATGTCTGTGAATACCCGTTTATCATCTGCATTTCTTCTTGGTGTAGCAATTTTAATGGCCAGTAGTGTATACAAACCACCTTCAGGTGCATGGCCGAGGCTACATCCCATCGTACCAGTTTTTATGATTTCTTCCCATTCCATTTCCTTATGAAGCGCGGGCAGAATGATTGTTTGAAGGCCTCTGTGCGTGCAATAATTATTCTAATCCTATCCTCACGATCCCTTTGTGAGCGATACGTAGTGTATTAGTGTATTCCTAGAGTCATCATCTAAAGCCGGTTCTTGAAACATTGTTAACAGTCCTTCTTGGTATAGTTTACGTCTATGTTCAAGAACCTTTCAGTCCAGTTCCTTCAGTACCTCTGTGACACACTCTCACGGATTAAACAAACCTGTAACCATTCATGCTGCCCTTCTCTCTATACGTTCAATATCCCCTATTGGTAATGGTTATAAATAATCCGCCTCGATTGCAAATAGAAACCGGAATTTTACCTAGGATTCGGCGCGGATCACCACGCCTTCTTCGGAACACATTAAAACTACACACTGCCTAAAGAGGCAGTCTTTTGCCCTTTTGGGCGTTTTATATTAATGTTAGACCATACCTCTTCAGGCAGTTTGTAGTTCTAGTGTGTTCCGAAGAAGGCGTGGTTACCCGCGCCGAAACCTAGGTCAACATCCGGTTTCTATTTGCAATCTAGGCGGATTATTTATCACCATTAAATTATTCACGATTGCTGACGCACTGCAATGTTAAACGTTCTCCCCTATTAGTCCTATATGGTATGGGTCCCACCCTCTTGAGCAATATTCTAGAACCAATAAAATGAAATCTGCCACCTACTTTACCCACGAGTGAATCTACACTCCTGGAAATGGAAAAAAGAACACATTGACACCGGTGTGTCAGACCCACCATACTTGCTCCGGACACTGCGAGAGGGCTGTACAAGCAATGATCACACGCACGGCACAGCGGACACACCAGGAACCGCGGTGTTCGCCGTCGAATGGCGCTAGCTGCGCAGCATTTGTGCACCGCCGCCGTCAGTGTCAGCCAGTTTGCCGTGGCATACGGAGCTCCATCGCAGTCTTTAACACTGGTAGCATGCCGCGACAGCGTGGACGTGAACCGTATGTGCAGTTGACGGACTTTGAGCGAGGGCGTATAGTGGGCATGCGGGAGGCCGGGTGGACGTACCGCCGAATTGCTCAACACGTGGGGGGTGAGGTCTCCACAGTGCATCGATGTTGTCGCCAGTGGTCGGTGGAAGGTGCACGTGCCCGTCGACCTGGGACCGGACCGCAGCGACGCACGGATGCACGCCAAGACCGTAGGGTCCTACGCAGTGCCGTAGGGGACCGCACCGCCACTTCCCAGCAAATTAGGGACACTGTTGCTCCTGGGATATCGGCGAGAACCATTCGCAACCGTCTCCATGAAGCTGGGCTACGGTCCCGCACGCCGTTAGGCCGTCTTCCGCTCACGCCCCAACATCGTGCAGCCCGCCTCCAGTGGTGTCGCGACAGGCGTGAATGGAGGGACGAATGGAGACGTGTCGTCTTCAGCGATGAGAGTCGCTTCTGCCTTGGTGCCAATGATGGTCGTATGCGTGTTTGGCGCCGTGCAGGTGAGCGCCACAATCAGGACTGCATACGACCGAGGCACACAGGGCCAACACCCGGCATCATGGTGTGGGGAGCGATCTCCCACACTGGCCGTACACCACTGGTGATCGTCGAGGGGACACTGAATAGTGCACGGTACATCCAAACCGTCATCGAACCCATCGTTCTACCATTCCTAGACCGGCAAGGGAACTTGCTGTTCCAACAGGACAATGCACGTCCGCATGTATCCCGTGCCACCCAACGTGCTCTAGAAGGTGTAAGTCAACTACCCTGGCCAGCAAGATCTCCGGATCTGTCCGCCATTGAGCATGTTTGGGACTGGATGAAGCGTCGTCTCACGCGGTCTGCATGTCCAGCACGAACGCTGGTCCAACTGAGGCGCCAGGTGGAAATGGCATGGCAAGCCGTTCCACAGGACTACATCCAGCATCTCTACGATCGTGTCCATGGGAGAATAGCAGCCTGCATTGCTGCGAAAGGTGGATATACACTGTACTAGTGCCGACATTGTGCATGCTCTGTTGCCTGTGTCTATGTGCCTGTGGTTCTGTCAGTGTGATCATGTGATGTATATGACCCCAGAAATGTGTCAATAAAGTTTCCCCTTCCTGGGACAATGAATTCACGGTGTTCTTATTTCAATTTCCAGGAGTGTATGTGATCATTACATTTCATATTCTTGCAAACTGTTACACCCTGTTATTTGTATGAATTGGCCGATCCAAAAAGTGACTTGTTGATATTACAGTCACAGGATATTACGTTTTATCGTTTTGTGAAGTGCACAATTTTACATTTCTGAACATTTAAAGCAAGTTGTCAATCTTTGCACTACTTTGGATTCTTATCAAGATCTGACTGAACATTTACACAGCTTCTTTCAGATAGTACTTTGCTATAGATAACTGCATCATCTGCAAAAAGCCTGAAGTTACTGTTAATATAGTCTTCAAGGTCATTAATATACAACATGGGAAGCAAGTGCCCACCACACATCCCTGGGGCATACCTGAAGTTACTTGTACATCTGACGATGGCTCTCCATCCAAGATAACATGCTGTGTCCTCGCTACTAAAAAGTCCTCAGTCCAGTCAGAAGTTTCACTTGATACTCTATATGATCGCACTTTTGACAGTAAGCGTAGGTATGAAACTTCCTGGCAGATTGAAACTGTGTGCCGGACCGAGACTCGAACTCTGGACCTTTGCCTTCCTTCCTTCCAGGAGTGCTAGTTCTGAAAAGTTCGCAGGAGAGCTTCTGTGGAGTTTGGAAAGCACGAGACGAGGTACTGGCGGAAGTAAAGCTGTGAGGAGGGGGCGTGAGTCCTGCTTGGGTAGCTTAGATGGTAGAGCACTTTCCCAGAAAGGCAAAGGTCCCGAGTTCGAGACCGGCCCACAGTTTTAATCTGCCAGGAAGTTTCATATCAGCGCACACTCCGCTGCAGAGTGAAAATCTCGTTCTGAATAAGCGTAGATGTGATACTGCTTCCAATGTTTTTGGGAATTTATGAAACACTGCTCTACCTGATTGCCTTGATACAAAAATTTCAGTATGTCAGGTGAGAAAAGTGCGAGTTGGTTTTCATATGATCGATGTTTCCGGAATCCATGCTGGCTGGTATTGAAGTGGTCACTCCGTTCAAGGTACCTCGTTATGTTTGAGCTGAGAGTATGTTCTAAGATTCTACAACAAATCGATATCAGTGGTTTTGCACGGTAGTTTTGTGGATCACTTCTGCTACCCCTGTTGTACACGGGTGTGACCCGTGTTTTTTTCCAAGAACTGGGCACGGTTTATTGTTCGCGTGATCTACGACAGATTATAGTTAGAAGACGGGCTGACTCAGACGCAAATTCACTATAGAATCTGGCGGGTATTCCATGGGACCCTAGGGCTTTGTTCAATTTTGATGATTTCAGCTGTTTCTCAGTACCACTAACACAAAAACTTATTTCACTCACCTTTTGAGTGGTACAGCGATTAAATTGGGGCAATTCTCTTTCCTTTGTAAAGGAACATCTGAAAAAGGGGTTTTTCTTTGCTACCCTCAATTTCAGTTCCAGTCTCATTCGGTAGGGGATGGACACTATCTTTGGCGCCTCTAACATCCTTTACAATTTATTTGGATTCTATGAAAAATCAGTTGAGGAGATCCTACTACGGTAGTCAGTGAAAGCATCACACACTGCCCTCTTGACAGCCAAACGCGTTTCGTTCAGCATCTCTCTATATACAGCCCTATGCTTTGTTTTACATCTGTTATACAGTAATCTCTGTTTCCCTACAAGATTTTTTTTACGGTGACTGTAAACAATAGAGGTTCCCTCCCATTATGGACTGTTCTACTGCCTACATATCCATCCAGTGCGTGGTCAACTATTCTTTTAGACTCGAGCCAAAGTTACTGTACATCATCCTAGCCTGTGCTGAAACTTTCAGATTCTTTACTGAAGTGCCAAAGAAACTGGTACAGGCATGTATATTCAAACGCAGCGATATGTAAACAAGCAGAATACAGCAATACAGCGCTGCGGTCGGCAATACCTGTATAAGACAACAAGTATCTGGCGCAGTTGTTAGATCGGTTACTGCTGCCACAAGGCAAGTTACCAAGATTTAAGTGAGTTTGAACGTGGTGTTACCGTCGGGGCACGAGCGATTGGACACAGCATCTCCGAGGCAGTGACGAAGTAGGGATTTTCCTGTACGACCGTTTCATGACTGTACCCTGAATAGCAGAAATCTGGTAAAACAAATCTCTGATATCGCTGCGACCGGAAAAAGATCCTGCAAGAACGCGACCAACGACAACAGAAGTGAAACACTTCCTCAAATAGCTGCAGATTTCAATGCTGGGCCATCAACAAGTGTCAGCGTGCGAGCCATTCAATGAAACATCATCGATATGGGCTTTCGGAGCCGAATTTTTATTTAGCTTATGGCATATAACACATCATATAGAAAAGACATAAAAATCATAAGACACAGAAATAAAGAGTAGTCAAAGTGTGTAACATATAGTTGTAGATATAAAAGTGTTTAAAAATAGTGTATATAACAAACAAAAGTTCACAAACAAACATCCAGATTTGTGACATAGTCTATTGCACTTTCAGTCGCGGTCAGAAACTCATTGGGGTCTCCTGCAAAACGTCTCAGAGGGCAATCTTCCACGATGTGACGAATCGTCTGCCGGTCCGCACCGCAGTCACATCTCGGGGTGGTGATTTTACCCCACCTGTGGAGGCTGTCTGCACATCTGCCGTTGTTTGTCCGAATTCGATTCAGGGTCGTCCAAGTTTTCCTTGGCAAATTGAATCCTGGTGGTTGGACATTGATGCATGGCATATTCTGCAGGTTTTGGGGCACAGATTCTCTCCGCCGCATTTTCCAGAGGTTGCCATAATCCGGGTTGAGAGGATGCGTATTTTTTGCCTTTTTTAAAGAGGGGTGTCTTGAGCGCAATCTGTTCATCACCAGGGCAGGAACATCCTTATGGATTGGCAGTTTCTCGTTGTTCAGCACTTTTCCATACTCGCGTAAGAGAGCGTTCTCTCTGCGCAGGTCCGGTGGGGGAATGTTGCTCAGTATAGGTAGCCAGTGTAAAGACGTTGGCTTTATTGTTCCTGATATCATCCTCATTGTGCAGTTTAGTTGAGCATCGATCAAGCCTGTGTGTTTACTGTTTAGCCATACCGGTGCGGCATATTCTGCTGTTGTGTAGACAAGTCCCAGAGCCGAAGATCTCAGTACAGCCGCGGAAGAGCCCCACGTGGTCCCACATAGCTTCTGTATGATATTATTTCGAGTTTTAAGTTTTGCGGCTGTATTACGTAGGTGTTCCTTGAATGTTAGGGTTCTGTCAAAGGTGACGCCTAGATATCTGGGGTAATTATTACGGTTTAGCTGCCTGTTTTCGAAATGAACGTTGAGCTTTCTTTTTGCTTGGGCATTGTCGAGGTGAAAGCATGTCACCTCCGTTTTTGTCGCGTTTGGCCGTAATCTCCACCTTCGGAAGTAATCTCCCAGCTTTGTTAGATCCGCAGTTAATGTGTTTTCCGTTGCCTCCATTGATCTGCCTCTTGCAGCTATTGCCCAGTCGTCGGCATATTCGAATTTTTGAGAAGTGGTTTCAGGTAAGTCAGATATGTAGAGGTTAAACATCAATGGCGCCAGAACGGAGCCTTGTGGTAAACCATTGTTGAGCTTCATTTGGTCACTTTTTAAGCCGCCCACTCGTGTACCCTTTATGACTGCATGACATAAAGCTTAACACCTCGCCTGGGCCCGTCAACACCGACATTGAACTCTTGATAACTGGTCGGACGAGTCTCGTTTCAAACTGTGTCGAGCGGATGAACGATGAACGTGTCCGGGTATGGAGACAACCTCATTAATCCATGGGCCCTTCTTGTCAGTGGGGGACTGTTCCATCTGGAGGAAGCTCTGTAATGGTGTGGGGCGTTTGCCGTTAGTGATGTGGGACCCCTGATACGGCTAGATACGGCTCTGACAGGGGACATGTATGTAAGCATCCTGTCTGATCACCTGCATCCATTCGTGTCCATTCTGCATTCCGACGGAGCTGGCCAATTCCAGCAGGTCAGTGCGACAGCCACACGTCCAGGATTGCTACAGGCTGGCTCCAGGAACTCTTCTGAGTTTAAACACTTCCTCTGGCCACCAAATTCTGCAGACATGAACATTATCGAGCATATCTGGGATGCCTTGCAACGTGCTGTTCAGAAGACATCTGCAACCCCTCGTACTCTTACCGATTTATGGACAACCCTGCAGGATTTATGGTGTCAGTTCCTTCCAGCACTACTTCAGACGTCAGTCGAGTCCATGGCACGTCGTGTTGCGGCCTTCTGCGTGCTCGCGGGGGCCCTACACGATATTAGCCAGGTGTACCAGTTTCTTTGGCTCTTCATTGTATGACACTACTGACTTTTTTATCTATCTACGGCGCATGGCGGTGAGTACTTCCTGTACCACTTAACCCCCCCACCCTCCTTTCCTGTTCCGGTCATGAATGGTTTACGAGAATAATGATTGGTGACAAGCCTCCGTGTAGCCCGCCCGGATAGCTGTGCGTGTTAAAGTGCCGCGTACCGGGACGGGGAGGTTGTAAGTAGCCTGTCTGTATGTTGACAGCGCTATGGACTGTGTTAATATCGCTGACAGCGTTCTGCGCCCTCGGAAAGAGATTCTGTGGTTGGACGGATTAGCAGTTAGCGAGTTGATAGAGAAGTGTATGGACATAATATTCTTAGTGGAGACTCTGTGTTGGTAGGACATGCAAGTTGCCGTTAGCCCATAAACGCAAGTTGCCATGACCAAATGAACACAGAAATAGCACGCTTTTTAGTCGCAGGGATATATCAGTGACGTTGTTCTGTGCTTGGGGCAGCACATGTGTTTTCTCATGCTGGAAGTTGAATAAACAACAATACAACCATTTGTTTGCATTGGACGAACAAAATTTGTATGTTTTTCGTCTTAAGCGTGGACTACAGCATGAAACTTATTCCAAATATCACTCCTCACTTGTGTACTTTCCATCAATTGATTTTCGTCTTACAGCCTACGCAGCCTCGGAAAATACAGTTTCGTTAAACACCATCTCATCCCGACAATCGGTCATTTCGCCTTCTCAGTGCTACTTTACAGTAGCAAGATCGCGTACTCGTCTTCCATAGTAACAATAAGTTGTGACTAACCTTACACTCCAGCTTGCTTCAGGAAGAGGGAACGCATTGACGGGTATGAAGCGACAGCATCGCCATAGTCAGACTCGCGGACCTTCAGCGGGAACGAAGGAAGCCGGTTAGCACCGGCGTAACAGCGGCGCCTTAGATTGTGAAGTACGCAACCCGCAACACCAGACTCGTACTCGGTCCGTTCCTGATCTCTACAAGCGGGTACCAAGCACGGCATCAGTTGCACGATTTGCAGAACGTTTGCAAAACTTTTGCTCGCTTTCACATGATTAACGCTACACGCAGACAGTAGGGGTACACATATTCTGTGCTGGAGGGTAATGGGGTGGTGACAGGAATGGTATCTGGACACCCTTTAAACTAATTTAAACTAACCACGCCAAAACTGTTAATAACCATGCCGAACCTGCGCCGATGCAGGGCAAAGGGACGAGGAGAAGACAAGCTGTCCTCCGAGTTGTAATGTCTCTAGTTTTACCATCACAGTCTTTTGCAAGATATACACTCCTGGAAATGGAAAAAAGAACACATTGACACCGGTGTGTCAGACCCACCATACTTGCTCCGGACACTGCGAGAGGGCTGTACAAGCAATGATCACACGCACGGCACAGCGGACACACCAGGAACCGCGGTGTTGGCCGTCGAATGGCGCTAGCTGCGCAGCATTTGTGCTCCGCCGCCGTCAGTGTCAGCCAGTTTGCCGTGGCATACGGAGCTCCATCGCAGTCTTTAACACTGGTAGCACGCCGCGACAGCGTGGACGTGAACCGTATGTGCAGTTGATGGACTTTGAGCGAGGGCGTATAGTGGGCATGCGGGAGGCCGGGTGGACATACCGCCGAATTACTCAACACGTGGGGCGTGAGGTCACCACAGTACATCGATGTTGTCACCAGTGGTCGGCGGAAGGTGCACGTGCCCGTCGACCTGGGACCGGACCGCAGCGACGCACGGATGCACACCAAGACCGTAGGATCCTACGCAGTGCCGTAGGGGACCGCACCGCCCCTTCCCAGCAAATTAGGGACACTGTTGCTCCTGGGGTATCGGCGAGGACCATTCGCAACCGTCTCCATGAAGCTGGGCTACGGTCCCGCACACCGTTAGGCCGTCTTCCGCTCACGCCCCAACATCGTGCAGCCCGCCTCCAGTGGTGTCGCGACAGGCGTGAATGGAGGGACGAATGGAGACGTGTCGTCTTCAGCGATGAGAGTCGCTTCTGCCTTGGTGCCAATGATGGTCGCATGCGTGTTTGGCGGCGTGCAGGTGAGCGCCACAATCAGGACTGCATACGACCGAGGCACACAGGGCCAACACCCGGCATCATGGTGTGGGGAGCGATCTCCCACACTGGCCGTACACCACTGGTGATCGTCGAGGGGACACTGAATAGTGCACGGTACATCCAAACCGTCATCGAACCCATCGTTCTACCATTCCTAGACCGGCAAGGGAACTTGCTGTTCCAACAGGACAATGCACGTCCGCATGTATCCCGTGCAACCCAACGTGCTCTAGAAGGTGTAAGTCAACTACCCTGGCCAGCAAGATCTCCGGATCTGTCCCCCATTGAGCATGTTTGGTACTGGATAAAGCGTCGTCTCACGCGGTCTGCACGTCCAGCACGAACGCTGGTCTAACTGAGGCGCCAGGTGGAAATGGCATGGCAAGCCGTTCCACAGGACTACATCCAGCATCTCTACGATCGTCTCCATGGGAGAATAGCAGCCTGCATTGCTGCGAAAGGTGGATATACACTGTACTAGTGCCGACATTGTGCATGCTCTGTTGCCTGTGTCTATGTGCCTGTGGTTCTGTCAGTGTGATCATGTGATGTATCTGACCCCAGGAATGTGTTCTTATTTCAATTTCCAGGAGTGTATGTAGGAAGAAGCAGTATATTGGCTGGCTCTTCTAGGAACGTACATTATCGGAATTATAACTGTAAACCGCACCAGGGCATTCAGGTATAATTCAGTTTTACTCACAGCGCTTTTCATAAACCTGACAGCTCTGGCAACCAATCGATCTATTCCAAACTTAGTGTTTCAAATGAAATCTGCTTTGTTCCTGATATCCTAAACTGTACGTAATGAAATCTGGTTCCGATGTAACATAACAGCGATGTTTTCGGTCACTACACAAAACTACTGTAAGTTACATATCCATTTTCATGTTGATCCTGTTAACATTATATGCTTTATCGATTTTTGGTGTGTTTCGAATTTTCGTACATATATTTCAGAATTTGTTCCCAGTTCTACTAACATGTATCATAAGTCAGAACCACAACTTAATAGGATATTTGAAGGTGGCTTACATCGACTAATCTAGCAAAGCCTAATATGACAAGCCCCTCATCTTAATTTTCAAATTTTCTATAAAATTATTTTGAACCAACTGACATACTTCATTCCGAACAGCCAGTCAAAATACCTTGCTTCTGGTGACAACTAGTTTTACTTCAGACACGATGTTTTCATTACTATTAACTAATTAAAACATCGATGAAGACGTATCAGTAACTGGCTTCACGTTTTGACCAGACGAAATCCAGCCACAGTTCTGTAATCTTCTAAGTATATGCACTAGAGGTGTGGATTTAGAATTCTACATTATTAGTGAAGTCTTAGTTTAATAAACAATAGACCGATCTCAGTGCACAACACCTTCCTTGCAGCGTCTGCCTCTGCAGTTGGCTGAGCATACCGGTGACTTACTGAATGAACCTACATCTACATCTACGTAATTACTCTGCTATTCACAATAAAGTGCCTGGCAGAGGGTTCAATGGACCACCTTCAAGCTGTCTCTCTATCGTTCCACTCTCGAACGGCGAGCGGGAAAAACGACGAGAACATAAATTTTTGTGTGCGAGCCCTGATTTCTCTTATTTTATCGTGATGATCATTTCTCCCTGTGTAGATGGGGCCCGCATCTCGTGGTCGTGCGGTAGCGTTCTCGCTTCCCACGCTCGGGTTCCCGGGTTCGATTCCCGGCGGGGTCAGGGATTTTCTCTGCCTCGTGATGGCTGGGTGTTGTGTGATGTCCTTAGGTTAGTTAGGTTTAAGTAGTTCTAAGTTCTAGGAGACTGATGACCATAGATCTTTAGTCCCACAGTGTTCAGAGCCATTTGAACCATTTTTGTGTAGATGGGTGCCAACAGAATGTTTTCGAAATCGGAGGAGAAAACTGGTGATTGAAATTTCATGAAGAGATCCCGTCGCAACGAAAACCGCCTTTGTTTCAATGATTGCCACTCCAAATCACGTATCATGTCTGTAGCACTATAGCACTATCTCCCCTATCTCGCCATATTACAAAACAAGCTGCCCCTAGCTGAATTTTTTCGATGTCATGCGTCAGTCTCACCTGATGGGGATCCCACACCGCGCAGCAATACTCCAGGATTGAGCTGACAATCGTAGGGCAAGCAGTCTCTTTACTAGACCTGTTGCACATTCTTTTTCTGCCAATAAATCGCAGTCTTTGGTTTGCTCTTCCCACAACATTAGCTATGCGATCGTTCCAATTTACGTTATTTGTGATTGTAATCCCTAAGTATTTAGTTGAATTTAAGCCTTCAGATTTGTGTGAATTACCACGTAATCGAAATTTAGCGGGTTTCTTTTAGCACTCATGTGAATAACTTCATACTTTTCTTTATTCAGGGTCAACTGCCACTTTTCGCACCATACGGATATCTAATGCATTTTGCAAATCGTTTTGGTCATCTGATGACTTTACAAGACGGTAAATGACAGCATCATCTGCAAACAATCTAATAGGGCTACTCAGAGTGTCTCCAATGTCATTAATATAGATCAGTAACAACAGAAGGCCTATAACACTTCCTTGGGGAACGCCGGATGTTACTTCTGTTTTACTCGATGACTTTCCGTCTATTACTACGAAATGTGGCCTTTCTGACAGGAAATCACGAATCCAGTCGCACAAATGAGGCGATGTTCCATATGCACGCTATTTGGTTAGAAGAGGCTTGTGACGGACGGTGTCGAAAAGCCTTCTGAAAATCTGAAAATGTGAAATCAGTTTGACATCCCCTGTCGATAGCACTCATTACTTCATGAGTATAATGAGCTAGCTGTGTTACACAACAACGATATTTTCTGAATCCTGCTGACAATGTGTCAATAAATCGTTTTCTTCGACGTAATTCATATCGTTCGAACACAGAATATGTTTCAAAACCCTACTGCAAATCGACATTAGCGATATGGGCCTGTAATTCAGCGGATTACTCCTATGGCCCTTTTTCGATATTGATGTGACTTGAGCAATTTTCCGGTTTTAGGTGCGTATCTTTCTGTGAGCGAGCGGTTGTATATAATTGCTAAATATGGAGCTATTGTATCAGCATACTCTGAGAGGAACCTGATTGGTATCCAGTCTGGACCGGAGGCCTTGCCTTTATTAAGTGATTTAAGCTGCTTTGCTACACCGAGGGTATCTACTCTTATGTTTCTCATCTTGGCGGTTGTTCTTGATTGCAGTTCAGCAATATTTCCTTCGTCTTCTTTGGTGAAGGAGTTTCGGAAAACCGCATTTAGTAACTATGATTTAGTGGCAGTGTGATCAGTGAGGTCATCGTTGTTATTGCGCGGTGAAGGTATTGATTGCGTCTTGCCACTGGTGTGCTTTATGTATGACCAGAACCTGTAACATAACACAGCATCCTCTTTAGATCTTCCCCCTTTCCTCTGTCAGTCCTCCCTGAGTCAGGTACGACGCTGACGAGCAATATTCGCGTATCGGTCGGACAAGAACTTTTTAAGCTACCACCTTTGTGGGCGGACCACACTTTCTGAAGATTCCTCCAATGAATCTGTCTGCCGTCTGCTTTACCTGCTATAAGTTTTATGTGGCGGTTTCAATTTAAATCACTCCGTACTCAAACGGTAATCATAAATAACGAGTCTTTCTGCTTATTCCTGTGCGCTATTCGTCACATTTGTTTATGCCGAGAGCTAACCTCCAATCCCAGCTCCGAGCATCGCTCCTGTGCAAGTCCTCCTGCATTTCGCTACAATTTTATAACTTTGAGATCTCCGTTTGTGGAACACTTTTATCCACAAACAGCCTCATGGAACTTTCGAAGTTATACACTACGTCATTTGCATATACATGCTGATTCATTGACGATGTTACAAACTGTCAGGGAATATGGAGGAGGGTAAACGTATTAGTTGGACGTGTGGGAGCCTAGACGGAAAACGACCGAGTCGAAAACTACAAGTGCAGATCGTTCTGATACGTCTGACAATGGACTACATTACCGGTACTGTTGTTGCAAAGACTGTAGGGTAAGCAAGTTTCAGAGGTGGTAGTATGGACGAAAACAAGATAAAAAATGTAGTAAATATGGGTCCTAATAAGCATATCTTAATAGCTATGAGCACTCATTTATCTTTACTACTGTGAAATACATCTTTTATATTGAACAAATGCTCTTAGATCTTCAGATGCACATTTTAGAGCCCATATTTCCTAGACTTTCTTTTGTTTAGGTTATTACTACTTCTTCTAGAAGTATGGAAACCAACAGAAGAGATGTGTTCAAAGATTCATTACAAGAGATGTGTTCGATGAAGAAGAACCTCTCACAGCTGTTAAGACACGCATTTCAGAGCGCATGTCTACTACACATTTTTCTGTTGTTTCGGTCCATATCACCGCTAACAGTTTCCTGCCCTGCAGTTTTAGCAGCAAATTTACCGGCAATGAATTCCTCTGTCAGACGTATCGGGACGATTTTCGCTTATAACTTTCCGCTCGTTCGTTTCCTGACCAGGGTCCCTTACCTCAAGTTGATGCATTTACTCTTCTCCATCATCCCTGAAAGTCCGTAACATCATCACGAACTCACATTGTATAATAAATAATAATGGTTCTGTAACACTCACTTGCGGTACATCCGAGGTTACTTTTACGTCTGAAGATTTCTCTCGGTTAAAAATAATGTGCTGCGTTCTAATTGATAAAAGAATGTTGTTCCCGAGGAGCATCCTTAGTCTGTTGTGAGACTTATTCCTGTTCTACCAACGCAGTTCCCACCTCTTCCCGTGAAGTCCTCACCTGAAGCCGCCACCCCCCCCCCCCCCCCCTCCGCGCCCCGTCTCTCATGACAATGGTCTTGGCTGACACTAAAATTACAAGACGCTTGAGGATACCCATTGTCTTGTAACGCAATATTTTCATTATTACACTTTACACTATATGAAAGAACGTTAAGTGTTCCGAAACAGGTCGTGTATGCGATGAAAATCGTTGATTCAGCAATTGTTGTGCGGTTTCTTCATTTTACAAAATTATTTAAAACGTTTTAAGAGTTTTCACATAACAATTCGGAGGAAGCCCTCATAGATTTTGTTCCATATCACATCTCAGTTGCAACGGGATCCAAAGCCGAAGTGAATTTTCGTGCGACAGTGTGTAACACCACAGCTCTTATGCTGTATGGTTTTATTTTTGCTTTTGTTTTATTTAATGTCACATTGTTGATCTTTTGTAAATGTGTTTAAATCAATAACATAAAATTGTGTACTCTTTTCTTTGTCCAACTTTGATGTCATGATGTGATTGTATGCTGTGTAACATATCTCTCGTTTAAATGCTTTGACCCATTTGGAGGGAACAATACTTACTGTATATGATTGTAATTTTGTGTGAATAATTTTCTGTAGACGTGTTAATATGTGAAAATGTTTTGTTTTATTTAATGTATTTGGTTGCTGTTATGTAAATTGCTGATCCTCACTTAGGGCTCTTAGTTATTCTGTATGTAAACGGTGTGGTGGTTCCCCTCGGGAACGGAACTGTGTAGCGCGCGCAAATTGTGGTTGGCCTAGGTGGAAAAGGTGGAACATATAGTCAGTCGGAGACGAGCAGTAGTCGGAGACGAGCCACCAGTCGGAAAGGAGCTACCAGTCTGTGCACTGTCAATGTAAAGGTGCATATCATGCTGATTCAGAGAGAGGCTTTTACTGCTTCTTTCCAATGCCTCGGATGGGTGGATAAATAGCTGGATCTATTCTGGAATTTGTATGAATCATCGCCATGAAGATACGATAAAGTCCGGCAATTCTACCTGTAATTCCACCTACCAACATGCAGTTGCCACCACACTGCGCAATCACTGTAACGTAATACTATATTGATGTACAGTGAAGGATCAGCCTAATGGATGTGTTAGTGTGCTGAAATATAAGGTAATTTATATCGGAATTTATTTACCTACCTTGATTTTACTCCTCATTATAACACCTCTCAGGGTCCTCTCCGTTTGAAGTAAAGTGATTACCGAGTGCCCTTACTGAAAGTACGTTGAAGCCTAGAGCTTTGTTAAATAATGCCTATTGAAACTGTTATTTAAAGTGCTGTTACCAAACTCAAACTTTAGGCTGAGTCTTATAAAGTAAATGATCACGTTGTTGTCTGTAGTAAATTCTAAAAAAGGAGAGTCAGTTTCTTGCAATTTTGTCAACATTGTGTTTCGTTGTAGTAAAAGTGAGAAAGCTGCAGTTGTGAAACGTTACATTCTCATGTATGCCAAGTGTTTGTCTCTCTTGTGTGCATATTAACAGTATAAAGACCACTCAGTTTGTGTAAACCCTGAAAGTGATAGTGTTTTTCTGTACCTGTTATAATTTTGAAAATAGTTCCTGCTGCTCTAACTGTTAGCTTCAATCTTAAAACATATGTGTGTTAGAGTTCATTGCACTTGCGTGTTGCTAAGTCTAGTTTGTGTCTGTCGTGTTGTCCATTATAGTTACTTATACCTATTTTCATAAACGAGAATGTTAATCTTTCTCTTGCCTAATTAGGCTGGCGACCGTTTCCCTTATTCTATAAACAGTATAGCTAGGCAAAATTTTGTTTGTCACTATTCCAATATCAATGTAATTCTGACTTTCATTTCCGATAAGCCACTTCCATTAGGAACAATACGGTCAACTTAACAAAATTCCTCTCAGAGGGTAACACTGCTCTGTTGCTTTGTGCCATAGTTACTTTTACAAAATTGTTTTATGTTACAACCTGCTTCTGGCACTGAGGTTATGGTACAGTAGTAGCAGACGGGGAGTGTTATACGTGGCGCCGCGTGACAGGACGTTGTTCAGTTTGCACCTACAGACGGAAAAAATTATAAATAGTTAGCATCTTACGAACATTGAGTGAACATAAAACGTCCAGCGGCACGAACCTGTACATTACTTGACAGAACTAGTAGTGAAAGTTCAGATTAAATAAAAAATAAAAGGTATTAGTTCTTAATAATAGCTAAAATGGACAGGAAATTAAAAATAAATGTAGACACACGAGAGCAGAATGCAACCGAGAGCAGTTCTGGCAGCACACCAACAGATGGCATGACGCGCGAGTTAAATTACGTACGTTATCACGCAGACGTTAATAAACAGATCGAAGCTATGTGTGTAGCGCGTACTAAGCAAGACAATGTAGGCGATGTTGTCGAAGACAGTGGCTATACTGATGAATCGAGGGATATGTTTGAATCACCAAAACCAGAAAGGAGTGTAGGATCTGAACACGAAAAGGCAGTAGAATCTAAAAGTGAAAAGACACTAGATCTGACTGACTTGCTTAAAATACTGTCTGCGCAAAATGAAAATATTAATGCACAAATCGCAGCACTAGGGCAACAAAATGTAGAACAAAGACAGCTAATTGCAGCACAGGGGCAGTTAATTACAACACAGGGTAGTGATATTAGTAAACAAATGCAAGAGCAGGGTACCAGACTTAGTAAACAAATTGAAGAAGTCAACTCAAGGGTAGGAACAGTGAGTAATGAAATCAAAAGTATTAAAAGCGAAATTACTGTCATCAATGGCAATATTGCCAATGTACAAGGACAAATTGATGACATTAACGAAAGATTTGACACTGAAGTAATTAAAATTCAAGATCAAATAGAACCCTTAGTCGTCACTAAAGTAGACGAAAAGGTATTCGGTATTAAATCCGAAATACAAACAGAATGTAACCTGGAAATTGCCCAGATTAAACAATCTGTAACAGAAACAAGCAGAGCTCTAACCAAACAGATTCTTACTTGCGAAAAGAAGTGTGAACATAACACTTCACAAATCCAAGGCAAAGTGTATGACTTGGAAAAGAAAATACAAACCGGACCTACACATTTTACTGAAAGAATGCCTCTCAGTAAAATATTAGAGGGCGAAGAGAAATTCGACCCTGCAAAGAGGCATAACGGATGGCACCCCCTAGACTTTGTAAAGAACTGCGAAAGAAATTTTCCTGAATATTTGTCTGATCAGGAAAAAATTAATGTTGTAATTAGTGCACTAACGGGAGAAGCAAAAAGGTGGGGGTTGAATCTTGATATTAACCAGATGTCTTTTGAAACCTTCAAACAAAAATTTATTGACGAATACTGGTCAGAACAAAAACAGGACCAGTTGTGGCGTGAGTTTTTAATGGCCAGGTTGTATGACATCAGAGGTAGGCAAACCATGAAAGAATTCTGCGAATCATGGTACAGAAAACTGATACATTTGAAGGCTAGAAGAACTGAAGCTGAGATCGTTTGGGTTCTTTGGCAGAAACTGCCTGAGGATTCGAAACGATATGTTGGGAGTACACACAGTAGTTTTTCTGCGTTCTTGGAAAGGGTAGAGGATGAAGATCACTGGCGAAGAAATCGCGAGTACCGTCCCCATAATAACAATAATTATTCGCGAGAAAGTAATGACCAAGCTGAACGACAGGAAAACGATAGATTTCGTGTAAACACCATTCAAAGAGGTCGTGCGAGAGGTAGAGGAAATTATACGACGCGCGGCAGAGGATACATAGCACGAAATTCCCAAACTAGAGACGAAATGGAAAACTAAAGACCGCGTGTGTTACGGGCCGGATTCACGCGGAAACCGGTTTTGGGCCCAAAGAAAAGATGCCAAATATTAGATTCGAGAAGGAAAGACGTGAACTACGGGGCAGGAAGGTTAAGGGCGCGCCTATAGCAGACGGGCGCGGAATGATACATAGTGGCGTTCCCAGTGCGAAGTCACGTGACGGTTTGTGCTCGGGCCAGCCGTTGCCGAAGCAGCGTACATTGCACTTGGCAGCAGACACAAATGGCAGACGTCGGAACAAGATGGCTGCCGTAGAGAGAGAGACAGAAGAGGCGGGATCGGACACTTCCGATGGCCGGTTTCAGTAGTAGATGAATGTAGAGATGAAAATAAAGTTAATATGTCATATGATAATGATAACTCGGTATCGGAATCGTGTGAAAAGACTTTTTTAAAGAATGAAAGGGAGCCAGAAAAGGCGAGTGGAAAGGAGAACATTTGTACTGTTAATGATGTGTATGAAGAAAAAGACGTAAATGTGGGGGAGGTTGTGATGACTAAAGAGGAAAGGGAGGTAGAATATGCCACGCAAAAGACGTGTGCACAATTAATAATAGGCAAAAATGAGGTAGAGGAGGACGTTAGTAATCATGACATTATGAGCAGTGCAGATGAAATTATTGTTGATGGAAAGGTGTTTAATAGTTTTGATGCAGAAGGGTCTAGTAAGAATTTCGCACGATTACCTGAAAATGACAGCATGGAAGAAAATGAAATGAAAGTTATTGAAGTATGTGACGATTATACTAAGTATGAAGTTAAGGCTGAAATCGTTCAAAGTGATATAACAGAAGTGCCTGACTGTCCAAACGATGTGTATTATGTAGAAAAGGAGTCGGAAAACGAAGTGGCTGAGACATCTAGTGATAATCTGCCTCACTATCTAAAAGTTGCTTTCCTGCTCGAATCTGATAACGAAATAGAACCTAGTGATAGTTCAGACGAAGGAGAGACGACAGATTCAGATACAGATGAATTTTCGGAGGTCGACAAACATAATTATACCTTTACAGAAAGAGGTTACGAAAAAATTAACGACATCTTTTCGAAACAAAATCCGGAATGTGTAACTGAAACAAAACCGAAAGAGCCGCCGGATGATACTATATTAGGGCGGGCTTTACTAAATGAAATGACAGAAATAGATTTACAGAGACCTAAAGAATGTTCAGAGATAAATATAGTAGACCGTGAACTGTTAAAGATCTGTAAAGATGTAGAGGTCCACAAACCCAAAAAGCCACCTGATATACGATTGAAATCAGTAGGTAATATTTCCTGGAAAGATATTATGGTTGAGCAGGATTTATTATGGGAAGAACAGGAGGTAAAGGAACAGAGAGTTATTAAACAAACTATAATACCTGTAAATGTTTGTAACACTGAACTGCAAGTACTTTTAGACACAGGATCCCAAATCAGTGCCATATCAGAACCTTTCTTTAATCATATTTCATGTAATCCAGGGTTAGTAATAATGTCTGTTAGTGGAGTGAAAATTATAGGAGCTACTGGTAGATCCAGCAAGTCCATTCAAAAACAAGTATTGATGGACTTTGAAATAGGAAGCCAAAAATTTGAACATGATTTTTTAGTGGTCCCTGAACTAAGTGCTGAAATGATCCTAGGTATTGATTGGCTAGACAAGGAAAAAGTAATTTTAGATTGTGGTAGTGGAACTGTTAAGATTAATAGGGAAACCGAGACAATAGAAATTAAATTTGAAGGTAACAACCAGGTCCAAGCTGTGAATGTGGAATCCATTTTATTAAAAATAGAATCTGAAAATGATGGTTTATCCCAACTATATGAAATATACCATGTGAGAGGTTTATTGCAGGATGATCAAAAAACTGACAGTCTAAGGGAAATTGTTGGTGTTATCCAAGGAATATCATGTGAACAGAAAGATGATTTATTTGATATCTTGAATAGTAATAAGAAAGTGTTCTCTGATAAACCAGGTGTCGTAAATAACTTTGAATACCGTATGGATATCCTGGAACATGAACCATTCTTTGTCAGACCATATCCAATACCTATAGCTAAGAAAGAGGCAGTACAAGCTGAAATTGATAAAATGTTGGAATGGGGGGTAATAGAAAGAAGCAATAGTGAATACAATAGTCCACTTATTATAGTCAACAAAAAAGATGGAGGTGTAAGAGTAGTCATTGATGCACGAACATTGAATAAAATTGTCAGGAGAGAAGTAGACAGGCCTGAAAATTTAGATGATTTATTACAAAAGTTCCATAATGTGAAATATCTAACCAGTTTAGACCTTACTGCTGGATATTGGCAGATCCCATTACACAAAGATTCTAGAAAATACACAGCTTTTTTGTTTGCAGGAAAATGTTACCAATACAATGTTGTACCATTTGGTTTGAATACTTCTGTTTCTGTTTTCATTAGGGCTTTGGATTCTGTGTTGGGAAAAGAACTTTGTGCTAGATTGACTGTATATGTGGATGACTTATTGATTGCTACTGATAACTGGGAAGAACATTGTGACCTGTTAAAGAAAACCCTTATTGCTCTTCAAGCAGGGGGCATGACTTTAAAGTTAAAAAAGTGTGAATTTGTGAGACAAGAAATTAAGTTTTTAGGACACATAATAACCACATCTGGGATTAGCAAGGACCCAGAAAAGCTTAATGCTATTGAAAATTGCCCTCCTCCAAAGAACAGGAAACAGTTGAAAGCGTTTTTAGGTCTTTGTGGGTTTTACCACAAATTTGTGAAAGGGCAAGCTTTTAACAGCCCACATTTGAATGGCTTGTTAAAGAAAAATAGTGTATATATTTGGACATCTGAATGTCAGAAAGATTTTGAAAATTTGAAAACCGAGTTAGTAAGGGAAAACATTTTACATCATCCAGTTTTAAGTGAGCCATTCCACATGATTACAGACAGTAGTGCTTATGGTATTGGTGTTGAAATATTTCAGGAAAACACAGAATCTGGGGAAACTGAACATAATACCATTGCTTTTGCTAGTAGAACTTTAACTAAATATGAGAAAAACTATACTATTTCAGAGAAGGAGGCTTTAGCAATCATTTGGGGATTAAAGAAATTTAGGAATTATTTATGGGGACATAAAACTATAATTCATACAGACCACAAGGCATTAACCTTTTTAAAAAACTGTCGACTGTTTACCGGCAGGTTGAGTCGATGGGCTTTGTACTTACAACAGTTTGATCATGAGATATTATACATTAAAGGTAGTGACAATTATGTAGCTGATGCTTTATCACGGTTGCCTGAGGGTATGAACAACTTACCAAGGGAAGATAATGAAGATGGCAAATTCCATGTAAGATATATTAAGGAGGTTCCAGGTAGGAAAAGAATTGAGCAAATTTGTAAAAGTATGAGGTTCCACCAGAATGAGGATGAAATTTGGAAATCAGTGAAAGTTAATTTTAGTAACCCGAATTACCCACAAATCTGTAGATTTTACAAGATATTTAATGGGATTTTATACAGGAGAAAGAATACCAGCACTGAAGAATGGAAGGTGTGTTGGCCTAGGCAATTTGAGACTGAAGTAATTGATTATTTTCATCTTGCCTTAGGGCATTGTGGTCCCAAGAAATGCATTGAAAAGTTAAATGATGTTGTTGCAATTAATGTAGGTGTTACTAAGAAAATTACTGAGAGAATAAGATCTTGTGATGTATGTCAGAGGGCAAAAGTAACAAACAAACAAAATCAAGGTTTCATGCAGAATACCGTACCAGAGGACACATTAGAATTACTGTCAGTGGATTTGTATGGTCCTTTACCTAAAACCTCAGGTAATTGGTCTTACATTGTTGTAGTATTGGAAGTGTTCTCCAAATTTATTAAATTATATCCAATCAGGAAAGCCACTGCTAAAGCAGTCTTCAGCAAGATGACTGAGTATTTTAACACCATTGGTAAACCTAAAGCAGTTTTGTCTGATAATGGACCACAGTTTAACTCAAAAATCTGGAAGGAAGGTATGAAGCAACATGGTGTTCAAGTTAAATATATTTCAGCTTACCACCCGGCTAGTAACCCTGTCGAAAGATATATGCGTGAATTAGGAAGGTTAGGTAGAACCTACTGTCACCATAACCATAAGGCTTGGGGCAGATTTGTAAATGACTTTGAAAAGACCATGAACACCTTATACCATGAAACCACAGGTTTTACCCCTGAAGAAATTCTGTTGGACCGTAAAAGTAAAAGTGTTATTGAAGAGATCTTGCAATTCCCCCCTATTGTAGGAATTAACCTGCATGAGAAAAAAGAGTTGGTTAAGAAAAGAATGAAAGAGAAAGCGGCCGCTAGATCTAAAAGGCATGACAATAACCTCAAAACAACTAAATTTAAACTTGGAGATTATGTTTTAGTGAAGACCCATGAAAAATCTAGTGAAATTAATAATGAAATTTCTAAATTCAAATACATTTACAATGGGCCTTTTGAAGTGCAAGGAACTCCACATGCAAATGCTTATTTTCTTGTGTACCCTAGGTCAAGGAAGCCTTTGGGAGTTAGAAATATAGTTGACCTGAAAAAGTATGTCCACAGAAACCAATGATGAATGAAATATACAATCCTCAGGGGACAATGCACTCTTTGCATTGTCAGGTGCCTGACGAGCACAAGGGACCCGAGTCGTTGCCAGCACTACTTCCGTTTCTTTTCATGCTGCCAACCTTCCTCTTCATCATTCAGAACTTTTACTATCTTCTTTCCTTCTTCTCTATCAGAGTGTATTGAATAGTGTGGCAATGATGTAAGATATTGTGTATTGTTTGTGGACAAGTAAATGGAAAAATAATATGGGTACACTAGAAAATGGCAAAGAATAATGAAAATATAGTGGGTACTGTAAAGGAAAAATGAAATTAAAAAGTAATTGGAAAGAGAAATATGGATGAGAAAAGGTAAGAATATTAAAAAGAAAAGGTAAATGAATGCCATAATATAATTAAATGTAAATGTTTTTGAAAAAGAAAGGGGCAAATATGGTGTTGAAAAACTGTATATGTGTTTAAAACTGAGGAGATGAACCTGGCTAAGGTATGTGTAAAGTAGATGTGAAGTATGTGTCTAGTGCCAGCAAAAGAGTTGGCAGAAATCACTTGCAATAGGATATGAAATTATTGTCCTGATCTTGATGTATGTAATGACCTAACTGTGTGTGGAAAAGCAATGATAAAGGAGTAGTAAGAAATACTTTAGCCTAACTTGATCCTGAATATGACATTTAAAATTTTCTTGATTAATGTATATGTTTTCTGATGTTGTCATTTGAAAAGAAATGGTTTTGTTGCCAGTGTCTAATTACTGTTTCAAAGTTGCAGGTTTCATAATTTTGTACCATTAATGCAAATGTTACCAAAGATGTGACATAATGATGAAAAACACAAAGATGATGGCAATAAACTGCTCAAAAGTATATTGTTGAGCAGCAAAACAAGACAAAACACTAAAAATATTGTAGTCCTGAAGTTGAGGGCTACCAAATATGCTGTGTTGAGCAGTAGCCAAAGGACTTGCCATTGTAGGGCAAGGAGCTGATAAGTGGGCATGAACTGCCATACCCTGAGAATGGGGCAGTGTGTCAATTTAAAAATGTGTTTTCTTTAGTGTTTTAATCGAAATTGTGTTTTTGTGCCTAAATGTTTATGGATAAAGACTGCCAAACCAATAGTGGGCAGAATGTGTAACATGGACTGCTAGCACTGAGGCAAGCAGTGAAGTAAGTTAGGTTTATTGGTCAATGTGTTATGAACTGACTATTCTCATTGAAGTCAGTGAAAAGTTATTATAAAATATTTATGCATTCTTATTCAAATGGATGTAGATGTTTTGATACTAGGTCTTTTGGCATAACTTAAAGTTTTGGACTGCTTTGTTTTAAAAATACAGCAGTGATGATTAAAGATAGGGTCTGAATAGGTTAATGTGTGCATGTGCAACAAATATTTTGGACTGCTATTAATGAAGAGCAGCTTTATAGTTAATTGTTTTGAGAAAACCTTGAAAAGTTACTTTTGTATTTAAAGAGTCAGCTGAAAAAAAGTTCTCATAGCTATTTTGTGTAAATATTTGTGCATATGTGAATGCAAACTGAATTGTTCAATATTTAATTAATTGCTGAACCTTGCAAAAGGTACTATGACCATTAACATGCTTGTGTGTCTGTGAAAACTTACATTTCTTTAAAATTATTGAGAAACTAACTTCTGTTTTGCTAAGTTAAAATGTTGTGTGCTATTGTATATGTGTTTAATTTTTTTATATTATTTAAAGGCTTTACCTATTCTACTTACATGTAGATCAGTTTGTGTACTGTTTGTCAGTTATTTGAACTGTGTGAGGATGAAATGAACATGCTTAAAGATATTTTGTGTAATGATGCAAATTAGTTTCCTTAAACTAGTGTGAATATGAAAATTTCTGTAAATGTATTATTTTGAGAATGTTTTTGGAAGAAATGTATGCATTTCTTAGTATATATACTGTATATTTGTAATATGTGTATTTTTTTTTGTCCCAACTGAAGTTGGATGGTATAATTTTTTTTCTGTAGCCAACACCACTTAGGTGTTATAGATGTTTCCTTGAAGTATCCCTGACGGGAAACTTCAACGAAACATGGGGCATGTGTAACACCACAGCTCTTATGCTGTATGGTTTTATTTTTGCTTTTGTTTTATTTAATGTCACATTGTTGATCTTTTGTAAATGTGTTTAAATCAATAACATAAAATTGTGTACTCTTTTCTTTGTCCAACTTTGATGTCATGATGTGATTGTATGCTGTGTAACATATCTCTCGTTTAAATGCTTTGACCCATTTGGAGGGAACAATACTTACTGTATATGATTGTAATTTTGTGTGAATAATTTTCTGTAGACATGTTAATATGTGAAAATGTTTTGTTTTATTTAATGTATTTGGTTGCTGTTATGTAAATTGCTGATCCTCACTTAGGGCTCTTAGTTATTCTGTATGTAAACGGTGTAGTGGTTCCCCTCGGGAACGGAACTGTGTAGCGCGCGCAAATTGTGGTTGGCCTAGGTGGAAAAGGTGGAACATATAGTCAGTCGGAGACGAGCAGTAGTCGGAGACGAGCCACCAGTCGGAAAGGAGCTACCAGTCTGTGCACTGTCAATGTAAAGGTGCATATCATGCTGATTCAGAGAGAGGCTTTTACTGCTTCTTTCCAATGCCTCGGATGGGTGGATAAATAGCTGGATCTATTCTGGAATTTGTATGAATCATCGCCATGAAGATACGATAAAGTCCGGCAATTCTACCTGTAATTCCACCTACCAACATGCAGTTGCCACCACATTGCGCAATCACTGTAACGTAATACTATATTGATGTACAGTGAAGGATCAGCCTAATGGATGTGTTAGTGTGCTGAAATATAAGGTAATTCATATCGGAATTTATTTACCTACCTTGATTTTACTCCTCATTATAACACCTCTCAGGGTCCTCTCCGTTTGAAGTAAAGTGATTACCGAGTGCCCTTACTGAAAGTACGTTGAAGCCTAGAGCTTTGTTAAATAATGCCTATTGAAACTGTTATTTAAAGTGCTGTTACCAAACTCAAACTTTAGGCTGAGTCTTATAAAGTAAATGATCACGTTGTTGTCTGTAGTAAATTCTAAAAAAGGAGAGTCAGTTTCTTGCAATTTTGTCAACATTGTGTTTCGTTGTAGTAAAAGTGAGAAAGCTGCAGTTGTGAAACGTTACATTCTCATGTATGCCAAGTGTTTGTCTCTCTTGTGTGCATATTAACAGTATAAAGACCACTCAGTTTGTGTAAACCCTGAAAGTGATAGTGTTTTTCTGTACCTGTTATAATTTTGAAAATAGTTCCTGCTGCTCTAACTGTTAGCTTCAATCTTAAAACATATGTGTGTTAGAGTTCATTGCACTTGCGTGTTGCTAAGTCTAGTTTGTGTCTGTCGTGTTGTCCATTATAGTTACTTATACCTATTTTCATAAACGAGAATGTTAATCTTTATCTTGCCTAATTAGGCTGGCGACCGTTTCCCTTATTCTATAAACAGTATAGCTAGGCAAAATTTTGTTTGTCACTATTCCAATATCAATGTAATTCTGACTTTCATTTCCGATAAGCCACTTCCATTAGGAACAATATGGTCAACTTAACAAAATTCCTCTCAGAGGGTAACACTGCTCTGTTGCTTTGTGCCATAGTTACTTTTACAAAATTGTTTTATGTTACAACCTGCTTCTGGCACTGAGGTTATGGTATAGTAGTTAGCAGACGGGGAGTGTTATAAGTGGAATAGCGCAGTGACTATCGGAACTTGCCTTGAATTATCCTTTTGGTTTGTAATAATTACTACTGCGCAGTTTCAGTTATATATCCGTTTCCAAGTGTATGGTATAACCCACCAGATTAACATATTATCTGGACTATAAATGGACGTATTTAATATAACAGGTAAAACTTACTTTGGTCGTACATTGTTAAAATGTGTTACGAGACTTTAAAATAAATAGCATGATATATATAGTGTTTCTTGAACATAACGAACCACTTTGTAAAGGTATAACACTAGAAAACCTGTATAAATACGAGGGCTATTCGGAAAGTAAGGAACGATAGGTTGCGAAATGGAAACGATAGTGAAAATCAAAACTGTTTTATTTGCAACAGTTAGCTACAGCTTCCAGATACTTATCTCCATAGTCGCCGATCCGACTTAGACGTTTGTCGTAGCGTTGTACCAACTTTCAAATACCCTCGTTATAGAAGGTAGCCGCCACTGCTTTCCGCCAATTCTCTACGCTGGCCTACAGATCGTTGTCTGTGCCAAAATGTTGTCTTAGTAGCCAGTGGTTCATGTGAGCAGAGATGAAACTCAGAGGGAGACAATTAAAGACTGTATTGTGGGTATCAAACATTTCCAACTGAAAACGATGCAGGAGCATCTTCATTGCCCCTGCAGAATGCAACTGAGAATTGTTTTGAAGAAGAAAACGCACGACAGCTATGTAATGTTGGCTGCATAGCTTCAGGCGAAATTTCTGACCAGGGCCTCGTACTTGGCGGGAGGCACTATTGTTCTAGGTATCTTTATGTGCTCCCTGTGTGCTCAGAACTAAAAAGAACGACGTAACGCGATCTACTGTCATACTAGAGACACTGCCCAACACACCTGTGCAAAACTTCATCGGATTTTCACTGTGGTTTCCATTTCGCGACCGATCGTTCCTTACTTTCCGAATAACCCTCGTTTTTTTCCTTAATTCTTTTGTTTTCTTAATAATATTTAGTACTAAATTCTGCACATTCAGTCACACTCCCATCAGAGCATAAATGTTTCGATGAATTTGTGTATATTTTTAGTATAAAAGAGCTTGCTTTACACTATCAAAACTGTGCAACCGAGTGGTAGGGCGTTGGCAGGGAAAACACTGATTGTTGAGGGTGACGGCGTAACTGGTGTGAATGTATTCGTTTGTAAATATATGGATGAACATTTAAATTAATAGACTACCGGAAAAAATTAGTACTCCCTTTCAGAGGTTTCCAGTTCACTCAAGATTTATCGTTGCAATGTAGCATGTGGAGTACAGGAAATGATTACATTTGCACATCAGTAGCACAAGCGGTTCAGAGGTACCAGGTATCGATCCATACTGAAATACCAATATCAGTAAGTGGTTTAGCCTCCACCAGGTACAACATATTTTCTAGTGTTACACCTTTACAAAGTAGTTCGTTATGTTCAAGAAACAGCGCAACAGCTGCTGAATCAACGGTCTTTCATCGCATACTCGACTTGCTTCTGAATACTTAAGGTTCCATCGCCTGGCGCTAAGTGTAATAATGAAAATATTGTGTTAGAAGGCAGTGGGTATCCTCAAGCGTCTTGTAAAGAATGTCAGATAAGGAACTATACAATTAAAATTTCTAAAATAAAATAAAAGAGAGAGCAGGCGCTGATCTGGCGTCCAGTCCATTGTGCAGATGGCGAATATTGTCCTGGGATACGTTATTTCACGTCTGATCGTCCTGTTCACGTCATTCCATAAGAGCTGTTGGTTGACAATTCGAGCGTGTCACTTCTCGTCCCATCATTTCCCTCACGTGCTCGGTTGGAGACAAGTACGGAGATCGTTTTGTCCGGGGAAGTCGCTGCGCGTTTTGTAGCGTACGTTGTGTTTCATGGCCAATGTGTGGGCGAGCATTATCCTGTTGGAACGTCACATAACCTTCCCACTGCAAGAACGGCAAAAGAACAGGTCTAACAGCATTCTGCACGTACCAAGTGCTGGTTAGCGTCCCCTGTAGGAACACCAGAGGTGAGCAAGAATTGTAGCTTATCGCACTTCAAGCCATAAGGCCTGGTCTGGGGCCTGAGACAGCGCTCGACAGGTCTACGTCGTACACGCAAACGACCATTACTTGCCTGCAAACAGAATCTGCTTGCATAACTGAAGACCAGGGGCGTCATTCCATCTTCCAAGTGATCCTCTAACCGCACCAGTCGATCCGCACAAGTCGATGCTGTGGAGTGAGTGGAAGACGTGCTAGAGGCGTGCATACCTGTAGTCCCACTGCTAACAACCGGTTGTCAACAGTTAATTTTAACACGTCTGGGTTCACAAGCCCTCTTATCTGTGCTTTGGTACCTGTACAATGTGCCACTGCTGCCCTTACAAAACGGCGATCCTGGCGGGCGTCTGTACTGCGTGGACGTCCTAAATCTCATTTACAGGTTTGAGTGTTCACGTGACCACTGACACCAGTATCGACGCACAACTGACTCAGCACGTCTAACCTGTGTGGCAGTTCTCCGAAACGACCATCCCGCCACTCGGAAGGCCACGATTTGACCCCTTTCAAACTTGCTCATCTGGCTGTAGGAAGCACGAGTCCATCTCGGTGGCATGGTCGTCTGCTTGATTCACACGTTTGCACCACACTGAGCCATATGGCTGCGAGCATTCCCTGTTAAAGGATAGACACAGACGGCGCGCTGGTAGCTATATCACTATGGTATATGTTGGCGGGCGACGTTGAAACTATTATCACTACATCTACTACCTGCAGGTGGCATTTGCTGTCATCGGATCAAAATCGATGTCGTCTTTCTGAGTGTAATAATTTTTTTCCCCCAGTGTATGTCTACTGTATCAATGTGAACTGCAGATAGGTGATGCCCAATATGGGTGAACTGTGACCTGTGCACTGCGCTTTTATCTGTGGATAAACTAAGACTGTTTTCGCATGTGCGATGGGCTCCAATCTGTGGGTCAGGTATGAAACAATATATATTCACTGTGTCAGGTTTTCACATTTTGAGGACTATACGTGGATGTAAATAAACCTTGAACTTCGTCATATCAGTCACTGAACGGACACTGTATCGAAGATGGCTCGGAATATGGAATTATATAGAGAAATATACTTCGTAAATAAATCAGTGCCACGTATATCAAATTGTGCACACTCTGGAAGTGGAATCCCACGATATCAAACGGATATGGTGACGTTATTTTCACCGCAGAATAGTGAAATACCAGCACTGAGTATCATCAGCACCACACACGTCTCGGAATCCTGCTACGAGATGAGGTGAAGCCAAAGGAAAGATTTTTGAAATATAATCTACATAAAATCAGGCTCTCAATAACAAAACTTATGTAGTATCTGCTTTCTCTTTAAAACATATTGTTGTTCTACACGTAACATCGTAATTTCTCGAGCTAAGATAACATCGTCCTTACAACAGTACCGACATATACAGGGTGTTTCAAAAATGACCGGTATATTTGAAACGGCAATAAAAACTAAACGAGCAGCGATAGAAATACACCGTTTGTTGCAATATGCTTGGGACAACAGTACATTTTCAGGCAGACAAACTTTCGAAATTACAGTAGTTACAATTTTCAACAACAGATGGCGCTGCGGTCTGGGAAACTCTATAGTACGATATTTTCCACATATCCACCATGCGTAGCAATAATATGGCGTAGTCTCTGAATGAAATTACCCGAAACCTTTGACAACGTGTCTGGCGGAATGGCTTCACATGCAGATGAGATGTACTGCTTCAGCTGTTCAATTGTTTCTGGATTCTGGCGGTACACCTGGTCTTTCAAGTGTCCCCACAGAAAGAAGTCACAGGGGTTCATGTCTGGCGAATAGGGAGGCCAATCCACGCCGCCTCCTGTATGTTTCGGATAGCCCAAAGCAATCACACGATCATCGAAATATTCATTCAGGAAATTAAAGACGTCGGCCGTGCGATGTGGCCGGGCACAATCTAGCATAAACCACGAGGTGTTCGCAGTGTCGTCTAAGGCAGTTTGTACCGCCACAAATTCACGAAGAATGTCCAGATAGCATGATGCAGTAATCGTTTCGGATCTGAAAAATGGGCCAATGATTCCTTTGGAAGAAATGGCGGCCCAGACCAGTACTTTTTGAGGATGCAGGGACGATGGGACTGCAACATGGGGCTTTTCGGTTCCCCACATGCGCCAGTTCTGTTTATTGACGAAGCCGTCCGGGTAAAAATAAGCTCCGTCAGTAAACCAAATGCTGCCCACATGCATATCGCCGTCATCAATCCTGCGCACTACATCGTTAGCGAATGTCTCTCGTGCAGCAATGGTAGTGGCGCTGAGGGGTTGCCGCGTTTGAATTTTGTACGGATAAAGGTGTAAACTCTGGCGCATGAGACGATACGTGGACGTTGGCGTCATTTGGACCGCAGCTGCAACACAGCGAACGGAAACCCGAGGCCGCTGTTGGATCACCTGCTGCACTAGCTGCACGTTGCCCTCTGTGGTTGCCGTACGCGGTCGCCCTACCTTTCCAGCACGTTCATCCGTCACGTTCCCAGTCCGTTGAAATTTTTCAGACAGATCCTTTATTGTATCGCTTTTCGGTCCTTTGGTTACATTAAACCTCCGTTGAAAACATCGTCTTGTTGCAACAATACTGTGTTCTAGGCGGTGGAATTCCAACACCAGAAAAATCCTCTGTTCTAAGGAATAAACCATGTTGTCCATAGTACACTTGCACGTTGTGAACAGCACACGCTTACAGCAGAAAGACGACGTACAGAATGGCGCACCCACAGACTGCGTTGTCTTCTATATCTTTCACATCACTTGCAGCGCCATCTATTGTTGAAAATTGTAACTACTGTAATTTCGAAAGTTTGTCCGCCTGAAAATGTACTGTTGTCCCAAGCATATTGCAACAAACGGTGTATTTCTATCGCTGCTCGTTTAGTTTTTATTGCCGTTTCAAATATACCGGTCATTTTTGAAACACCCTGTAAATATGGTGTTTTCTCCACACTCCTTCTTACAATTTTCCATATTATTTTTAAAACAGTAGTCACATGTGCTCCCATTCAATCAGTACATTAACCACGTTTCGCAGCTTCGGTTTCTCACCCACTAAATATATATTTTTCTAAAGTAGCAGACGGAAAAACCATCATTGTACGAAGTGCGCACAAGCTATTACAAATGTGCTTTTGTTTTGATTGGCCGAGAACCACGACCCACGTGGTGTTTGAAACTGAAATGGCTCAAATGGCTCTGAGCACTATAGGACTTAACTTCTGACGTCATCAGTCCCCTAGAACTTAGAACTACTTAAACCTAACTAACCTAAGGACATCACACACATCCATGCCCGAGGCAGGATTTGAACCTGCGATCGTAGCGGTCGCACGGTTCCAGACTGTAGCGCCTAGAACCGCTCAGTGTCCCCGGCCGGCGTTTGAAATTGACTGGTGACGTACACATCTTTGGGATGTGATTTGTCTACAAGAGCACACGATTTGTGTGGGTTGGGCGTGTCAGTGTATTTCGAGTAATTGAATACAGGCCTGTGCCCATTGCATACTTATAGTTCAATAACACTGATTTGTGCCAACTATATTCAGTGTCGGACATGTTACCGATTATAGTTTTTGCATATTTGGGGAAATGTACATGGCGAGTTTATCGATGCAGATTTATTGCGCCTGAGTTGCATAGTATATTTAATTTCATTCTTTTTGCCCAGAATCCTACACGTAGAATTAATCACTGCTAACCAATATTAAGTTCATTCAGTGCAACATACCAAGATTAGGTCACCACTTAAATACACAGCCGTTTATGTTATTTAAATTTAGGTCGACCATTCCTGTCATTTGCAAGTATACTTGAAAGTTCAAGAAACAGTGTCATGTTGTTTGTTTATCCAGTTGTACTTGAAAATGATACGTTACGTGGAAGAAAGTGCTATGTTACGTTCATTTATCCAGTTATACTTCCAAGTGATATGTTACGTTCAAGAAACATTCTGTGTCATGTTGTTTATTTTTAAGTTCGACAACACAGCTGCATTTTGAACAATGTATAAGAACGTAAGTTTTGAGTGTAAGCTAAATATGTCATTTTAAGAGGTTACACCACAAGGCTGCACAGCCAAAACCAGCGCAGAAGCAAAATATAAGGATATCCAAGTTATGATAACCAGTGCAGCGGGCTACTGTCAGTCATATACTTTCCGTTTCTGAGAAAGATTTTTGTATGTTCTCATGTGAAGAAGGGTATGCCTTATTGCTTCCGTCATGCGTTAGCCCTTGTTGGGCATATTGCATGTATATATAGTCTTCCCATTTTTTGCTGATCTTCCGATACGTCTTTCACCTTGCGGAATATACTGCCAAAAGTGTATTCGTAATATCGACTCCTGAATTCGCAACACATGAAATATCGGTTTCCGGCTATTTTCTTCAGCCTTTCTGTTTATATCAAATACTTTAAGTTATTTACTAGTATGTATATTTCTTTGATAACCTAACTTTGTATATCCTGTTATGTTCCTGAAGAATTCCGTTGGTGTGTAATCTTATTTTACATGTTCTTGTTTTTACGTTACCTGAGATTCACTCGCAAACAGCAATGTTGGTCCTGACATAACTTTATAGACTTTATATTAAGTTTCTGTTCTTACTTTATTTTGGAGATATCTGTTGATGGTACTGCTTCGATAACTGAACTCTTTGATCTAAGTACTTTAACATGGTCTCTAAAAATTTAAATCTATCTACTTGCTCTATTTGTTTTATATATCTGTTTTTATCCTTATTCCAAAAGATTTCGGGCTTGCAGCCGATCATCGTTAGCTTCCATCCACGATATTTGGAGTGGACATCTGCCAGCCATCCTGAGGTGAGCCATCGAAGACTGACGAAGACGCCCTCCGTTCGGTAATATGTAGCGTGCAGCGAGTATTCCGCGCATGCGTCAAAATCATATGGACAGACGAACCACACCGCCCGCCAGTAGCGCCCTCGCTGGTGGAACTGCAGAGCTCAGCTGTCTTCGGCGTTGTCAATTGCCGCGGCCATCGGAGTACTCTGAGGTCTTCGTCTGGAGCAGATCTTAGAGATGACGGGGTTCCACGCATTATCTAGCTGGTAGCCATTGTCACGGTTGATAAGATTGTCTGTCATGCGAATTTCCACTGATTCTTTTATGACGGAGTCCCAATAGGATGTTGCTGTGGCCAAAACTGTTGTCTCGTCATACTCCATTGAGTGTCCATTGGAAATGCCGTGCTCAGCAATTGCAGACTCGCTAGGTTGCAAAAGGCGAGTACAGCGTTGATGTTCAGTGCAACGTTCTTCTACTGTTCGCAATGTTTGTCCTACAGGGTGTTTCAAAAAGACCGGTATATTTGAAACGGCAATAAAAACTAAACGAGCAGCGATAGAAATACACCGTTTGTTGCAATATGCTTGGGACAACAGTACATTTTCAGGCAGACAAACTTTCGAAATTACAGTAGTTACAATTTTCAACAACAGATGGCGCTGCGGTCTGGGAAACTCTATAGTACGATATTTTCCACATATCCACCATGCGTAGCAATAATATGGCGTAGTCTCTGAATGAAATTACCCGAAACCTTTGACAACGTGTCTGGCGGAATGGCTTCACATGCAGATGAGATGTACTGCTTCAGCTGTTCAATTGTTTCTGGATTCTGGCGGTACACCTGGTCTTTCATGTGTCCCCACAGAAAGAAGTCACAGGGGTTCATGTCTGGCGAATAGGGAGGCCAATCCACGCCGCCTCCTGTATGTTTCGGATAGCCCAAAGCAACCACACGATCATCGAAATATTCATTCAGGAAATTAAAGACGTCGGCCGTGCGATGTGGCCGGGCACCATCTTGCATAAACCACGAGGTGTTCGCAGTGTCGTCTAAGGCAGTTTGTACCGCCACAAATTCACGAAGAATGTCCAGATAGCGTGATGCAGTAATCGTTTCGGATCTGAAAAATGGGCCAATGATTCCTTTGGAAGAAATGGCGGCCCAGACCAGTACTTTTTGAGGATGCAGGGACGATGGGACTGCAACATGGGGCTTTTCGGTTCCCCATATGCGCCAGTTCTGTTTATTGACGAAGCCGTCCATGTAAAAATAAGCTTCGTCAGTAAACCAAATGCTGCCCACATGCATATCGCCGTCATCAATCCTGTGCACTATATCGTTAGCGAATGTCTCTCGTGCAGCAATGGTAGCGGCGCTGAGGGGTTGCCGCGTTTGAATTTTGTATGGATAGAGGGGTAAACTCTAGCGCATGAGACGATACGTGGACGTTGGCGTCATTTGGACCGCAGCTGCAACACGGCGAACGGAAACCCGAGGCCGCTGTTGGATCACCTGCTGCACTAGCTGCGCGTTGCCCTCTGTGGTTGCCTTACGCGGTCGCCCTACCTTTCCAGCACGTTCATCTGTCACGTTCCCAGTCCGTTGAAATTTTTCAGACAGATCCTTTATTGTATCGCTTTTCGGTCCTTTGGTTACATTAAACCTCCGTTGAAAACTTCGTCTTGTTGCAACAACACTGTGTTCTAGGCGGTGGAATTCCAACACCAGAAAAATCCTCTGTTCTAAGGAATAAACCATGTTGCCCATAGCACACTTGCACGTTGTGAACAGCACACGCTTACAGCAGAAAGACGACGTACAGAATGGCGCACCCACAGACTGCGTTGTCTTCTATATCTTTCACATCACTTGCAGCGCCATCTATTGTTGAAAATTGTAACTACTGTAATTTCGAAAGTTTGTCCGCCTGAAAATGTACTGTTGTCCCAAGCATATTGCAACAAACGGTGTATTTCTATCGCTGCTCGTTTAGTTTTTATTGCCGTTTCAAATATACCGGTCATTTTTGAAACACCCTGTTTATGTGACATGCCACACTGACAAGGTATTTTATAAATTCCCGCCTTCCGCAATACCAGATCGTCTTTCACTGATCCCAGCAGGTCGGAAATCTTCGATGGTGGACGGAAAATTACTTTCACTTCGAAACCGTGGAGGATTCTTGCAATTTTGAAGGAAATGTTGCCAACAAAGGGAAGAAAAGCTAAAGCTTTAATAGGCGTGCTCTCTCTTTTTGAATACTTAGTTCGCCGGGAAAATTTTAAATTTCACACTTTGTCCTTATTGTTTCTCTACTACAGACAGCCATTGCTTTTGCTAATTGTATTGCACTTTTTATGAGGTTAATGTCTTTCCGCGTCTCTGAAGGTTGTCTCCTGCGAGTAACATTCAGAACCGTGTTACTCCAACCTGTGCATCGTAACGTGCTTAGGTCCTTCTTGTGATGCTGTCCGCAGGGCGGTCGACTTGGGGGCTGCTTAAGCTGTAAGAAGTACGTAAGGCCGTATTTGATATAATCATGTACCGATATTATACTCCTTACTTCTCGCTGGCTTCTGAAACTTTCGGGGCCAAGCGTGTCTTTTCTCTGTATAGCGACAACAATGCCTCAGCAGTAGTGGTCACGTGCCGTCCTCGTGGGCGGGGGAGGGGGGGGGGGGCAGGCGGAGGGAGGGAGGGTCGCTGTGATGCTTCCTTACGGAGCGGCCGCGCGCCGCCGCGTTGCGGATAAGTGATGTCTACAGTTTGATAGAAAATGGAATTAATAATCAAAGGTGTTACGTCGGTTTAAAGAAGAAACGTATTTCAGTTATTTTAAGGAAAGGCGCGTCGGATTTATTATGAGGTATATGGTTGATACATTGTCGTGTTTGAGAATCAGTCATTGTCGTCGGTAACATATTGCGATTAGAACGTGAAATTAAAAGGCTCACACGTTAAGTGATTACCTGTTTAATTAATGTGAAAACGCAACATAACAATGTTCACTTCGGTTTCAATGTGACACTAACATAAATGGCTCTGAGCACTATGGGACTCAACTGCTGAGGTCATTAGTCCCCTAGAACTTAGAACTAGTTAAACCTAACTAACCTAAGGACATCACAAACATCCATGCCCGAGGCAGGATTCGAACCTGCGACCGTAGCGGTCTTGCGGTTCCAGACTGCAGCGCCTTTAACCGCACGGCCACTTCGGCCGGCTGACACTAACATAGCTTTTAAACGAGACTGCATGAAAGTAGTCATTGTTAGGGTAGTTTGCTACGTGCATAAGGAACAAGAATTGAAGTAATTTAATTGTACTGTTATTATTTCAAATTTTCATGTGTCATCTTTTAATTAAATAACTTTAATATTTGTAAAGTATAAGAGACGAGTATTCGTTCTAGGCACATGATCAGTTATTTTCGTAATGCAGCATGATCTCTACGTAACGCTCCCATACTTGAGCCTAATAGTCCGATAGTCACAAAAAAAACCTACAGAAGACATTTAATAAAGACAGAAATGAGGAGCTTTACATCCGTCGCCATGAGAAAACAGTAGTTTTGCATCTGTCCCCGCCGCAGGACACAGTGTATGTATTACCGCCGCAGCAACAGAAGACAAAGACTAACTTCACAAAGTCTGTTACACTCTTCATCGGCGGACCTATTGAGCTCCTTCGACGCCATACTGCTCGTTTCAACTGGTTCACGTCAGCGTTTGCTGCGCTCCATTCCAATCGATTCCTTTCGTGTTCTGGAAGAAGTTTTCTACGGAGAACACACAGTGTACCGTCCATTGTCGGCTTGTGGGGCGAACTCGTCGGTAATATGTTGACTGTAGGTTTGGACAGTGGGTTGAACGATCCTGTTCCGAGTCTGCACAACCTTCAAATTACCCTCGGTATCGACGGGGTCACCCGACACACGTGCATGATACCAACCCATGGTATAACAAACCCCCACCTGATGAATCCTTGCGACTGCATAGCCGAGACGTGCAGCAATGTCTGGTTTCCTCCACACTCTTCTACGACGATCAACAGGTATCAGACAAATCCTGCTTTCTCCAGCGAAGAGAACACGTGGCCACTGATCCAAGTCCAGTTACATGTTTCCCTGTCCACCTTCCACGCATACCATGATACCGTTTATAATGGTCATCTACAAAACATATTGATCCTGTGGATACGGTTGTGGAATGCCTGAATCGACACGGCCCTGTCAGTTGCTTTCAAAAGTCGGTGCGGAGTTCTTCCGAATTTCTTGTCAGGGTCATAATTTGCACTCAGCGGTTATTAACTGGCGTTGTTGACCATGGGCGACCACTATGAGTCATATCTTAAATGTTTTCTGCTCAACGAAAGGGACCAGTTGCTCCAATTAAGTCGCTGGGTCAAGCATAAAAAGAGTGAAGACAAAGGTGATGAGTAACAGAGAGTCGGGTAGCTTTAAAATGTCAGTGACATTTAGTGCAAGAAGCGAATTCTCATTTCTATGAAGAATAACTACACAAGAGACATCACACACATCAAGTTTTTTTTCTTTATTGTAATATCATAGCTCTGTCCCATGTGGGCAGGGGCGAGCTGGCAGTGGCACAATTCACCGCTCTTCAGCCAAGAGACTGTACAACTAAGACAGGAGAAAAAAAACAAATAATAAAGCGACAAAAGATTAAATTGACACATGAGAAGGGGAAAACAATTGGGGTTAAAATATACAAAAAGGCTGAGTTTAACAATGGACATTTGCATAAAATCCACACACACGAGACTCTCGCTAATCCGTCCATTCCTGGCACATATGGGTGCCGGATTAGCGGAAGTGCCGGATTATTGAGTGCCTGAAATTTATTTCATTCGTGTATTTTGTTTTTTATTTATTTTGAAAACGTAGGGGATATAGTGTACTGTACTTCATCAAACCGAAGGATACAATTTTAAAACATAGAGGATACGCTTTATTAAATCCAAAAATTCATTAATTTTCAAAGAAAGCTTATTCCTTGAGTGTATATTGTAGATAATTATACAGTTGTATCACTCACTGTGAACCATGCCCCTAATTTTGAACTGTCGCAATGATGATACGCGACGATGGCATACTTTATCACACAACCGCTTTACAAGCATTACATCCGTACTGCATGTATCTGGTTGTTGCATCATGCACTGTAGTAAGACCTCGACAGCTTCAGCGCCAGCAGTGTGAGAAATCACCATGCTCTCTCTTCCTGTGTCCTCTTCTACATCACTTTCATCATTACTTTCTTGCACACTTTTGATTATTTCTTCATCTATTAAAGTTTGGTATGTATCACTGTTTTCGTCATTCAGCCACTTAGTAACATCTTCATCATCAATTACCTCTCCTCCTGGAAGATTGTGGAACATGTCATTGTACAAAGTAATTGATGATTCAGAATTGACTGGTCACTCTCTATTGGATCCAACTCGGCATCAATGGATGGCCACAATTTTCTCCAGCTCTTCATTATGGTAGCGCTCTCCACTTTATCCCAGGCTTCGGCTGCTTGAAAAACAACATCACGTAAGTTAATTGCTTTCCACGCCTTAAGCACAGTCTCGATAGAGTCGTTTCGTTCAATAAGGAGACAAGAAGTAAATGTCGATAACGACGTTTAATTGACACCAAAATTCCCTGGTCCGTGAGCTGAATTAGGGCTGTCGCATTTGGTGGGAGAAAGAGCGCTTGTATGCCATCGAACTTTAGAGAAACATCTGAAGGATGACTGGAAGCATTGTCAGCTATAAAGATAGCTTTCAGTGGAAGCTTTTTCTTCTTTATCTCTTTTCTCACTGGTGGTACAGACGTTTCATGGAACCACCAAGAGAATGTTTGTCTGTCCACCCACCCTTTCTTCTGAGCGCAATACTGCACTGGTAGAGTATTTATGTCAGCGTGTTGAAAACAACGTGGATGTTGGGATTTTACAATCACCATAAGCGGTAGTTTATGACTCCCATTTGCATAGCAACAAGTCATTAATGTTACACACTGTTTCTGTTGCTTGTAGCCATGAGCTTCCTTCTCGTTATTGGCAGCTAATGCTTTTGAAGGAAGCATCTTGTAAAAGAGTCCTGTTTTATCAGCATTATACAAGGCATCAGCAGTTAAATCATCTTCTTCTGTTATCTTTCGTATCTTGCTTACAAACTCAGCATCCTTATCGTTAGCTGAGCGACTTTCCCTGGTGACTGTCAGCTGCCGAATGCCATGTTTGATAGCCAACCTTCGCTCACTTCAAACAAGTTACTACCGCCAAGCTGGTTGTTAAAAGCATCTGCCTTTTCCTTTATAATCAGGCCACTGACTGGAATTTCTTTACTGCATTGTAGTATAAACAGCTACATCCAGTTCTTCATTCTCACTCTTTCGCATAACCTTCCAACTCACTATCCATTTGTCTTGAGTACTGTCGAATACTGTAACATCTCTCTTTCTGATGTCACAAATAGTTGCTAGTCCAACACTGAATTCAACAGCAATGGCTTTCTGCCAAGAACCTCGATTTAACTTATATAAAATTTCGAGTTTCTGCTTGAGGTCTAGTGTAACGTGTTTCCTTTATTAGACAAGATTCTGAACTATAAAGAAAGATAAAATTTCAAAGACAGTATATAAAACATTGTTTAACTAAGCATTGTTGGGCAGGATAATTCATTGTTCACGTGTTTTTGGATGTGCATCAGATTACTGGGAGGCCGGACTACTGAAGGCCAGATTAGCGAGAGTCTAGCGTATAAATAAAATCACACTCAATGAATACGTTGTACAGAAACATGATAAAACAGTGTACAGTAGTAAAAGCTACACAGTTTGATGACACTTAAAACACACAGCACTTAAGTAACACAAACAGCGAGCACCAGAACACGACAGAAAGGGGCAGAGAGATGGTAGCATACCAAGTGACAGGAGACTTGGAGGTTAGGTAAGGGAGAAGTCCATGAAGGAGTGCAAAGACTGGGGGAGGGGGGGGGGGTTGGAAAGGAGGAAACAGTAAAGGGGGAGGGACAGGAGATAGAGGCAGATGACATTTTTTTTCTTTATTGTAGTTTCATTTCCCTGCCCCATATGGGCAGGGGATGGCTGGCAGTGGCACAGTCCACAGCTCTTCAGCCAAATGGCTTTACAAAAATACAAAAAGGGGGACTTACATAAAAAGGGGGATAAAAAGGGGGTTATAAAAAACACAGTAAATGGAGATGATGGGAGTTAAAATGTACACTAATATGGGGAAATGCACCGGGAGACAGTTAAAAAGTCGACATAAAATTATAAGAACACAGCTGGCAATTCGAAGTGCACTTAAAAAACACTGGAGGCAAACACAAGTTAAAAGTCGGTCACAGTATAAAAATTACACAGAGTGAGCTATTTAAAAAAACACTGGAAAGGACCTGCTGAGACACTGGAGACTGGAGAGGAGGGAAAAAGAGTGGGGGGAATGCAGTGGTGGGGGGCAGTGCTGGGGGGGCCGGGAGGAAGAGGAAAAAAAGGGGAATAGGAGGTGTACCAAGAGGCAGACACAGTAAATAAGTGGGGCGACAGATGAAAAGGGAAGACAAGGCAGGAGGGAGTGCAAAGACACAGAATGGGGTGCAGGAGAGGGAGGGGGTGGAGGAGGGGGATAAACCTCTCAGGGAAAGCGGATGGGAGAGGGAGCGCTGAGGAGTAGGGGGTCAAAGGTGGGGTTAGAGTTGGTAAGAGGCGTAGATGTCAGAGCAAAGCTCATCATCCGGGAGGATTAGGTGCTGGAAGTTGCGGTGGGAAAGGACATGGAGTGTGTGAAGATGGAGAGAGGGCGGAACACAACAGTAAAGGCACCGCAATGGGCTGGGGGTGGAGACGAAGGGGGACACTACAGGGTGGGGTGGATCGAGTCGGCAGATGATATACAGGGTGTGGATGTGTTCAAGGAAAAGAAGAACGTGTGGGAATGGGATGAGTTCGTAGAGGATGCATGTGGGGGACGGAAGGCGGATATGGAAGGTGAGGTGGATTGCATGGCACTGGAAGATTTTGAGGGCTTTATAGAATCTGGGAGGGGTGGAAGTCCAGGTGACGCTGGCATAATAAAGGATGGGATGGATCAAGGATTTGTATGTGTGAAGGATGGAGGAAGGATGCAGTCCCAATGTCCAGCCAGACATGAGTCTCAGGAAGTGGAGTCTGTTGTGGGCTTTGTGTTGGATTGTAAGGAAATTGGGAGTCCAGATGAGGTGGTAGTCAAGGGTGAGACCAAGGTAATTTAGGCTAGGAGTGAGGTGGATAGGACGACCATAAATGGTGAGGTAGAAATCATGGAGACGTAAGGAGTGGGTGGTGGCACATAATGATTGCCTGCCTCTTGGAGGGGTTGATGCAAAGGAACCACTGGTTGCACCAAGTGATGATTTGGTCAAGGTGGGTTTGGAGGGTACATTGGGACTGTTGAAGGGTAGGATAAAGGCCAGGAAGGTGGTGTCCTCAGCAAATTGGAGGAGATGAACAGGTAGGGAAGGCTTGGGCATATCAGCAGTGTACAGGAGATAAGAGGGGAAAGGACAGAGCCTTGGGGCACGTCAGTGAAGGGATAGAAAATACAGGAGTTGGAATTGTAGGTAGTGACATAGGAGGGACGACGGGAGAGGAAGGAAGCAACGAAGCGGACGAAATTGATAGGGAGAGTATAGGTCTGGAGTTTGAAGAGGATCCCAGGATGTCAGACATGGTCGTAGGTGTCTGGAGGTCAAGGGAAACAAAGATAGCGGAGTGACGGGAGTTAAGTTGGAGGGAAATAAGATTAGTAAGGTTAAGGTGCTGGTCGTTGGCTGAGAAGGAGGGCCCAAAGCCACACTGGGTAAGGGGAAGGAGATGGTGCTGGTTAAGGTGGCGGTGAATACGGCAGGAGAGGATGGTCTCGAAGACATTACTGGACACGGAGGTGAGGCAGATGTGGCGATAGGAAGAGGTGTCAGAGGGGGGTTTGTTGGGTTTAGGGAACAGTAGAACACGGAACGTCGTCCACGGGTAAGGGTAAAATCCAGTGGAGAGGAGGATGCTGTACAGGGTAGCAAGGACAACCGGGAAGGACGTAGAGAATTCCATAAGGTGGTGGTAGGTGAGAGTGTCGTGACTAGGGGCGGTGTTGCGTTTGGAGTGGAGGACGAGTGTGATGTCATGTGTGGTGATAGGAGTTTTGATGTCTGAGGGGGGTAACTGATACAAGTATTGGACACTAGAGGCGAGCGGTGGGACTGAGGTAACAGTGCGCTCAAGGACGGTGGGGAAGAGGGAGTAATCAAAATGGGGATCGTCAGGAATGGAGAAGACCTCCGATAGGTGGGAAAGAGAGGCAGATGAAGAAAGAATCAATACATAAATAAAGTCCCATGCTACAGTTTAAGCCGGTGTGTTTGGCATAGTCTCAGGATGTACTACGGCGATCTTGATACTCTTTACACTAATAGATACATTGATTGTAAGGAAGGTTTTAGTGCGAAATTTACGAATATTTAAGCGAACCTAATGACCTAAGATGAATTAAAGTTCACCATCGCTGAGGAAACGATGCCATTGCAATCTAGTGGTGAACAGCAGACATGTGTAGCGATGCCTGACCGCAGTGCCAGTTTGGACTGAGTTACCATTACAGGGAGGTCAGAAGAAGCTACTGTCGACTCCTTGACTCATCTGCAGTTGAGTACATGCCCGATACTTAGCTGATAACAACAGAATTTTTGGCGTGATGTTTAAGGGAGCTGAAGGAAAATGTCACACAGAAAATGTAGCTTGCACCAGAATGGCGCTGGAATTGGATGATCGACAGGCAGCCGTAGCTCATGCCAAACTCTGTTGCGGTCAAGGGGTTCGCACAGTACTGACGCTGTAGTCAGGTGGCTAGAAAGCGGCCGTAGCTCATGCAGTCGCACAGACTGAGCAGGGCATTAGCTTGCAGCTCCTATCATCGCCACGAGATGTCACTCCAAACGCCAATTAGACATGGAAAGGATAACTTTCATGCCTCTGAGAATTTTCGTAGTGTATGCTGCGTAAATCTTTTAAGTTATATAAAAGTAATTTTTTTCAACTGACTTTCTCTGAATTTTAATCATAAGTCTTCTCAGTGGTCCATAAACAGGACGTCTAGCTGCAGATACTTATTGTTAGTGCTACACATGTGGAGCTCGAGTGCACCACTAGTTCACCAATAAAAAAGTGTATGGACGTGAAACGTGGGCCGTCGGGAATTCGGAGCAGAAAAAGCTGGAAACATTTGAAATGTGATGCTGCCGAACAATGTTCAAATTATATGAACAGATGACGTACGAAATGAAAAAGTACTGGAAAGAATAGGTGAGAAAATCCCTGCCAAAAGGAGAGACATGTTAGTGAAGCGGTATGGGGTATTTATAAATAGTTAATGTATCGCTGATGGAGCAATATAGAGAAAAATTTCAGACACACAAAATCTAGAATAAACAAAACGACTTACAGAACATGTTGTGTGAAGTAATCTACATCTACATCTACATCCATACTCCGCAAACCACCTGACGGTGTGTGGCGGAGGGTACCCTGAGTACCTCTATCGGTTCTCCCTTCTATTCCAGTCTCGTATTGTTCGTGGAAAGAAGGGTAGTCGGTATGCATCTGTGTGGGCTCTAATCTCTCTGATTTTATCCTCATGGTCTCTTCGCGAGATGTACGTTGGAGGGAGCAATACACTGCTTGACTCCTCGGTGAAGGTATGTTCTCGAAACTTTAACAAAAGCCCGTACCGAGCTACTGAGCGTCTCTCCTGCAGAGTCTTCCACTGGAGTTTATCTATCATCTCCGTAACGCTTTCGCGATTACTAATTGATCCTGTAACGAAGCGCGCTGCTGTCCGTTGGATCTTCTCTACCTCCTCTATCAACCCTATCTGGTACAGATCCCACACTGCTGAGCAGTATTCAAGCAGTGGGCGAACAAGCGTACTGTAACCTACTTACGCAGAGAAGACGAAATTAGCACAAGACACTGAGGGCTGAAAGACAACATCGTACCAGTTGAAAGACTGCTAAGTTTTAAAAAATCGTAAGGCGATATGAACAGCAATTTCCTGACTGAGTTTTACAATTTCTCCTTCAAAGGAAGGTACGATAATTTCCTATTCATCTCTATCGTTTTCTTCCCAGGTTGGTTCAAATGGCTCTGAGCACTATGGGACTCAACTGCTGAGGTCATTTGTCCCCTAGAACTTAGAACTAGTTAAACCTAACTAACCTAAGGACATCACTAACATCCACGCCCGAGGCAGGATTCGAACCTGCGACCGTAGCGGCCTTGCGGTTCCAGACTGCAGCGCCTTTAACCGCACGGCCACTTCGGCCGGCTTTCTTCCCAGGTATGGGGGGCGTCCAAAAAGGTGCCCTTTAAGGGCGTTGCTGCAACGTATATGCAAGACAGTACGACTCCGATGCGGATATATAACCACCACCGTGTAGGCAACGGATCAGTTGCCTTTCAAAAGAAAACTTTGATCGCCCTACACAGTGGCAATTAGCCTTCTATCTTCTTCATTTGAGCAATTTTTTTTCCAGTCTGTAATAATCGAATGAGTGACTAGGAAGCAAACTTGACACATTACTGATTCTTGATTTTAGTAATGTTCTTGTGAATCTACAGGACTATTACAAATGATTGAAGCGATTTCATAAATTCACTGTAGCTCCATTCATTGACATATGGTCACGACACACTACAGATACGTAGAAAAACTCATAAAGTTTTGTTCGGCTGAAGCCGCACTTCAGGTTTCTGCCGCCAGAGCGCTCGAGAGCGCAGTGAGACAAAATGGCGACAGGAGCCGAGAAAGCGTATGTCGTGCTTGAAATGCACTCACATCAGTCTGTCATAAGAGTGCAACGACACTTCAGGACGAAGTTCAACAAAGATCCACCAACTGCTAACTCCATTCGGAGATGGTATGCGCAGTTTAAAGCTTTTGTATGCCTCTGTAAGGGGAAATCAACGGGTCGGCCTGCAGTGAGCGAAGAAACGGTTGAACGCATGCAGGCAAGTTTCAGGCATAGTGATGTGAAAGAATCAGTGTTTAAACCTCCTCTACCAAGAAACGTGCCAGAACTGTGAGCTCGCATCAACGATGCTTTCGAACTCATTGATGGGGACATGCTGCGCCGAGTGTGGGAGGAACTTGATTATCGGCTTGATGTCTGCCGAATCACTAAAGGGGCACATATCGAACATTTGTGAATGCCTAAAAAAACTTTTTGAGTTTTTGTATGTGTGTGCAAAGCATTGTGAAAGTATCTCAAATAATAAAGTTATTTTAGAGCTGTGAAATCGCTTCAATCATTTGTAATAACCCTGTATAGAGCACATACCGTACATTTGGACATGTAATATTCACTTTCGACATCGTCAACGCTACTTGACATCTGCTATAGGAAATACCACTGTTCCAGACTTCTAAATAGATTAGGGTTTCCGGCTATGCGTGTTTTGGCTGTGAGCACTATGGGACTTAACATCTATGGTCATCAGTCCCCTATGCGTGTTCTCTAACGCCATCTACGCACTTTACATAATGTCGCTTTCTCTGCCATATGTCTTGGAATGCAGAGTAATAATTCTACGAGTTAAATTTCACTCTGCAGTGGAGTGTGCGCTGATAAGAAACATGCTTCAGCACAACAGTTAAAACTGTGTTCTTGCTCGAGACACGAACTGAAGGCCTTTGCCCGAAGCTCGCAAGTACTCTACCGACTTAGCTACCTACGGGCGACGCTCGATCCGTCCAAACAGCTGTACTTCTGTCAGTACATCTCCTACCGTGCGGTTCTAGGCGCTTCAATCTGGAACCGCGAGATCGCTACAGTCGCAGGTTCGAATCCTGCCTCGGGCTTGGATGTGTGTGATGTCCTTAGGTTAGTTAGGTTTAAGTAGTTCTAAGTTCTAGGGGACTGATGACCTCATATGTTAAGTCCCATAGTGCTCAGAGCCATTTGAACCATTTTGAACATCTCCTACCTTCCCAAGTATGGGGGAGATGAGGCACTGGTGAAACTAAAGCTGTGAGGTTGGGCCTTGAGTCGTGCTTGGGTAGCTCAGCCAGCAGAGCACTTGCCCACGAAAGGCAAAGGTCCAGGGTTTGAGTCTCTGTCTGGCACACAGTTTTAATCTGCCAGGCAGTTTCAATAGTTCTGTGGCTCGCGGATCATCCAATCACATGGCTGTACGTCCTGCATAGCTTCACTTAATTTTCGTTACAGTTATAATTGCGTTTTCCACAGCAGATTTTTCTCCAATATTTATCTAGTTTTTTTAACTCTTCCAATAATTTTCAACATGGAGAAGAAATAAAAACTTTGAGGTGCACCGACGACATTGTAGTTCTGTCAGAGACAGCAAAGGACCCGGAAGAGCACCTGAGCGGAATGGACAGTGTCTTGAAAGGAGGATATACACTCCTGGAAATTGAAATAAGAACACCGTGAATTCATTGTCCCAGGAAGGGGAAACTTTATTGACACATTCCTGGGGTCAGATACATCACATGATCACACTGACAGAACCACAGGCACATAGACACAGGCAACAGAGCATGCACAATGTCGCCACTAGTACAGTGTATATCCACCTTTCGCAGCAATGCAGGCTGCTATTCTCCCATGGAGACGATCGTAGAGATGCTGGATGTAGTCCTGTGGAACGGCTTGCCATGCCATTTCCACCTGGCGCCTCAGTTGGACCAGCGTTCGTGCTGGACGTGCAGACCGCGTGAGACGACGCTTCATCCAGTCCCAAACATGCTCAATGGGGGACAGATCCGGAGATCTTGCTGGCCAGGGTAGTTGACTTACACCTTCTAGAGCACGTTGGGTGGCACGGGATACATGCGGACGTGCATTGTCCTGTTGGAACAGCAAGTTCCCTTGCCGGTCTAGGAATGGTAGAACGATGGGTTCGATGACGGTTTGGATGTACCGTGCACTATTCAGTGTCCCCTCGACGATCACCAGTGGTGTATGGCCAGTGTAGGAGATCGCTCCCCACACCATGATGCCGGGTGTTGGCCCTGTGTGCCTCGGTCGTATGCAGTCCTGATTGTGGCGCTCACCTGCACGACGCCAAACACGTATACGACCATCATTCGCACCAAGGCAGAAGCGACTCTCATCGCTGAAGACGACACGTCTCCATTCGTCCCTCCATTCACGCCTGTCGCGACACCACTGGAGGCGGGCTGCACGATGTTGGGGCGTGAGCGGAAGACGGCCTAACGGTGTGCGGGACCGTAGCCCAGCTTCATGGAGACGGTTGCGAATGGTCCTCGCCGATACCCCAGGAGCAACAGTGTCCCTAATTTGCTGGGAAGTGGCGGTGCGGTCCCCTACGGCACTGCGTAGGATCCTACGGTCTTGGCGTGCATCCGTCCGTCGCTGCGGTCCGGTCCCAGGTCGATGGGCACGTGCACCTTCCGCCGACCACTGGCGACAACATCGATGTACTGTGGAGACCTCACGCCCCACGTATTGAGCAATTCGGCGGTACGTCCAGCCGGCCTCCCGCATGCCCACTATACGCCCTCGCTCAAAGTCCGTCAACTGCACATACGGTTCACGTCCACGCTGTCGCGGCATGCTACCAGTGTTAAAGACTGCGATGGAGCTCCGTATGCCACGGCAAACTGGCTGACACTGACGGCGGCGGTGCACAAATGCTGCGCAGCTAGCGCCATTCGACGGCCAACACCGCGGTTCCTGGTGTGTCCGCTGTGCCGTGCGTGTGATCATTGCTTGTACAGCCCTCTCGCAGTGTCCGGAGCAAGTATGGTGGGTCTGACACACCGGTGTCAATGTGTTCTTTTTTCCATTTCCAGGAGTGTAAGATGAACATCAACAAAAGCAAAATGAGGATAATGGAATGTAGTCGAATTAAATCGGGTGATGCTGAGGGTGTTAGATTAGGATATGAGACGCTTAAAGTAGTAAAGGAGGTTTGCTATTTGGGGAGCAAAATAACTCATGACGGTCGAAGTAGAGAGGAAATAAAATGTAGACTGGCAATGGCAAGGAAAGCGTTTCTGAAGAAGAGAAATTTGTGAACGTCGGGTATAGTGTCAGGAAGTCTTTTCCCAAAGTATTTGTATGGAGTGTAGCCATTTATAGATGTAAAATGTGGACGATAAGTAGTTTGGACAAGACGAGAATAGAAGCTTTCGAAATGTGGTGCTACAGAAGAATGTCGAAGATTAGATAGGTAGATCATATAACTAATGAGGAAGTACTGATTAGAATACGGGAGAAGAGGAATTTGTGGCACAACTTGACTAGAAGAAGGGATCGGTTGGCAGGACGTGTTCTAACGCATCAACGGATTACCAACTTAGTACTGGAGGGCAACGTGGAGGGTAAAAATCGTAGAGGGAGACCAAGAGATGAATACACTAAGCAGATTCAGAAGGATGTAGGCTGCAGTGGGTACTGGGAGATGAAGAAGCTTGCACGGGATAGAGTAGCATGGAGAGCTGCATCAAACCAGTCTCTGGATTGAAGACCACAACAACGACAACAACAACAACAACAACAACAACAATGCATATGGCAAATAATATTCAGGATATTCAGTGCAGAAAAACGCTGATCACACAAATGAAGAATAGTGTGAATACATAATGGTTGTTGCATGTGTCTAATGTTTCTGGAACATTTTAAGTGGAGATCGCAACGTATCGCGCCCAGAGACGGTGCACGTGCAACTTACCAAATTTTTCGGACTTTTAAGAGGAGTCGAATCATTAGCACCGAAAACATCATACAGAAAGATCGCAAAGTAGTTTTCTTGTAGTGCAATGACCACAGAAGGAGCGGTAGCGAGATGAATTCCAGACAACAGTGTGGCAACAAGCGTCCAGGCACGGATCTTTGTTGATAGATGAGAGGATCGTATGACCGCTCGGCTGGATCTTACAAATAGACGGATGACAACAGCTGAAATCCAGGGAGAGGCTACGAGCAGAGTATCACCACGAACTGCCGAGAACAGATTTGTGGAAGTGTGTTGGAATGAGTTGTCTATTGCGGTCACCATACGACAGACAGCAGACACTTGCATTATATGGAACCAGAGTCAACTGGGACGTTGGGTGGCATTATGTGGTCTTTAGTTGTGTGTCTCACTTCTGTCTGTGGCGAACAAAACGAAGCCAGCGGGTCGTGAACGACATGGTGAAAGCCACAGAAGGTATCAATTGGTTCAAATGGCTCTGAGCACTATGGGACTTAACATATGAGGTCATCAGTCACCTAAAACTTAGAACTACTTAAACCTAGCTAACCTAAGGACATCACACACATCCATGCCCGAGGCAGGATTCGAACCTGCGACCGTAGCGCTCGCACGGTTCCAGACTGAAGCGCCTAGAACCGCTCGACCACCGGCCGGCAGGTATCAATTCTCAAGATCCTTGCCTCTCCAGCTCCTGTAATCATGACGTGACCTGCTACTGGGTATGGCAACAGGATTGATTTGGTAATTGTTGAACGGATGCTGCGGGTTCGTCAGCATGTGGAAGTAATGATAAAGCCTGTTGCCGTATCCTTCGTTATCATACGGCATATTCCAGAAGCTTGTTTCCATTCCCTTAATGACCATATGGCATAACCCAGCAGCCTGTTTCCGTGTCCTTCATGACCATATGGCATGTTCCAGCAGCAATTTGTTGTGGCCTATTACTGTACCCTTGATAACAATATGGCATATTCCAGCAGTATATTGCCTTACACTTCAAGACGGTATAGGTTATACCAGGAGCCTGTTGCAGTGCCCTTCACTACAATATGCCATTTCCAGGAGCCTGACTACATGGCATATTCCAGCAGAATAATGCAAATCCCCACACTGCAGTTGCACCAAAGCCTTGAGGACTGTGCGGATCCTTGAATGCTTCCCAGTCCCGTGATTTGTAACCTACAAAGCATCTCTAGAAGTGATGGGAAGATGTACACTTTCATGACAGCCTCTGGCCAACACCCTATGTGAACTGGCATAACGTGTGCTTAAGACATGCGAAACTCCTCCTCCAGATGATATTCGGTGGCTGTTTGCAACAATACCACAGCGAATACAAGAGAGTATTCGTGCCTGTCTGATCATGTCTCTGACAGATGCTGATGGGCATCAGTTCCGAATAGAACGAAAGTTCAATCATGTGACACCCATTATGTGGTGAACACCTCAAAAAAGTCTAATACATTTGGGAGTGGTGCTGCGTGGTATAACTCTTTCTGTTTTCGTCAGGGTAGCAACTACGTGATAGAGTTTAGATCGTAAGGACAGTACCAGCACAACTAAACAAAGTTATGCTGGATACGAAGAACAAATTCTCTGGAGTTCAAAAAGTGGGAGAGACGTATTGGAATATCAAGCCCATATGGGAGGAACTTAAATAGTCTAAATCGGTCAGCTGGAAAGAGCAAGAGCATTTACATACATACTCTGTTTATCGCTGTGCAGTATGTAGCCAAAGATACTTTTAGGGTAGTATGGATTAAAGAAAGTTTATTGCCTTCCACATATACAGGGTGACTACATGAAATAAAATCTTCATATCTTCTGAATGGTTTGCTTTAGGACGTTGAAACTGCAAGGTTCGCCGCGGGGCATGATGGTAATTAGTATTATTATTGGTTTGGCGACAAAACCCACTTTCATTTGGATGGGTTTGTCAATTAGCAAAACTGTATCATTTCGCGATCGAGAAGTCTCTGCACCATCAACGGGTGACTGTGTGTGCGCAATCTCCAGTCACGGAATAATCGGTGCGATATTCCTTGACTACCGAACGGTACGTGAAGGGTTTGGAAGATGATTTCATCACCATTATCCAAAGTGACCCTGATTTCGACACGATGTGTTTCAAGAAAGACAGTGCTCGACCCCATCGAAGTAGGAGAGTGTCTGATGTCCTGGAGGAGCACTTTGGGCACCGCATTGTGGCTCTGGGGTACCCAGAGGCCCCTAGCATGGGCCTCGATTCGCCGCCATATTCTCTGGATCTGAACACATGCGACTTCTTTTTGTGGGGCTATATTAATGATAAGGTGTACAGCAATAACCCCAAAACCATTGCTGAGCTGAAAACAGCCATTCAGGAGGTCATCGATAGCATTGATGTTCCGCCACTTCAGCGGGTCCTGCAGAATTTCGCTATTCGTCTGCGCCACATCATCGCCAATGATGATAGGTATATCGAATATGCTGTAACCTAGATGCGACTATCATTAGTGAATTTACATATTGAATAAAGTGTGTGCACGTCGTAGTTGGTAACTAAATTACGTTTCTTTTCATCTAGTTCAGTAACTGTCACCCTGTAGATACAGCGTGAGTAGCGCCATTGCTTTCTGTCAAGAAAAGCCGTCTTGCGTTGCCTGTTGAACAGTATATAAATTTGCTTCTGATCACTTAACTCTGTACATCGAACAAATAACTACGTAGAAAGAAACTCAAATTCGAAGCGTATTCATACATTGTAACTGTCGCGTAGCAGATGTCAAGCTGGTATCGTAAAATTTGATGATGGTGTTAGACTTGCTCCTCATATTAATCCTTCGATATGACATACTTCTCTCAACAATCAATAACCTGCCAGAGGCATCCTTTTTCTCTGTTAAGGGGAGCCGGAGGTGGTCAAATCAAAAAAATTACGATTTTTTTTGCTACCGAAAATTAATTGGAACATTCCTCTTTAATGTAAACTTTGAATTATTGTTCTACTCGCCCTAGAAGGAGTTATTACCATTTTCTCCCACGCCTGCAGAGGAAATGGGCGGCCGCTGAATGCATCTAACACCCTCTCGTGACTTCCTGGCGAACTGCTTGGGATTTTCTCGGCCTGTTACGCATACAGCGCCTTATGTTACACATACAGCGAGTGTGCGAGTGTGCAAGGGTTGGCTACATTGTTTTCTGTGACAAATATTACCCGTATTTCCTTACAGCTTACTCCTATTTTCCTCAGAATTTCGAACATATTGCTCCATTTAATATTGTCGTACACTTTTGTTCTGGTTACGATGCCACGTTTTAGTAACCGTGTATATAAGAAGAGGAAGAACGTAGGGAAAAGAAAATTAACACTAATACCAAGTTGCGATAATACCATGAATAAGAGCGCGGAACATCGTCTCTTTGCTGTTTACCGTTTCGAATTAGTTCAGTGTTGCGCCTGTTGTTGGTAGTATTATACTTCTTGTGTAAAACGGGTAGTAGGCAGTATGTACAAGAATCAGGAGGGAACAATAAAACCAATTTTTCATGACTTAGCACAGCCAGAATTGTTACACAAATGTCTACACGGAAAGACGCAGAATCCTAATGAGAGTGTAAACAATTTGATTTGGAAAGTGATTCCTAAAAGGGTGTTTGTAAGCATAAAAACACTGCACTTTGGCATTAATGATGCAATAGCAACCTACAACCAAGGGAACAGTGTGAAGTGTGAAGTTCTGAAGGCATTAGGATTTACAGCTGGGGTGAACACTGTACGAGCACTAAGAAATATTGACAGAGAAAGGATAAGAGGAGCAGAAAGAAGAGAAGGGCATATGAAGTATGATGGAACAACAGGCCAGAAAAGAAGACAGAAGAGGAAGCTTTTGGAGGATGAAGAAGAAGACCCCTGATAATCCATCCTATAGTGCAGGAATGTATTGAGAAACTTTGATAGCCATTTCCCATAAATTAGAATTTTTCGAATATAAGGAACATTTTCTCAAAATCCACTCAAGCTAGAGAGATGAAATTTTTATACAGCACTCCTAGTGGTCAAACTTACATTGTAACACAGCCATGTTCAGTAGTTTCATTTCAGTTTAATTATAAAGCAATTATTTGTAAAAAAATTTGGGTCATTAATAAAAAAAGTAATTGGAAGGAAACTAGAAAAGATACTCCGAAATCCCTCTGTCATAACTGCAATAATAAACCACTCTATATGTAAAATAAAATTCAAATTTTTCTATTTGGTAGTTTATTCGTAAATGTTCCTCAAACTCAGTGATTTTAACATGGGCACCATAGGCACCTCCGGCTCCCCTGAAAGAAACGCTCTACTTCAAAACTAACTTCGTCATCATTCTGGAAATGCGTAATACGCGATGGTATCTTCCTTCGAGGAATGGCAACTGGGTGTCTAGTCAGGTAAACACGGGGGAGGAGTGAGGCAAAGATTGATAGTCCAAAGAAGTAAAGTGTACTTTGTTTTGTGTTGTGGCCAGAGTGAGCTGCGGTGTTGTCCAGGAGAAGAAGCATCCCCTTAGCTTCATCCTGGCAAGCCTCCCGTAACCTCATCAGGAGGTTTCGGTAACACGGTCCTGTAACCACACCATGTTGTTGTTGTTGTTGTTGTCTTCAGTCCTGAGACTGGTTTGATGCAGCTCTCCATGCTACCCTATCCTGTGCAAGCTTCTTCATCTCCCAGTACCTACTGCAACCTACATCCTTCTGAATCTGCTTAGTGTATTCATCTCTTGGTCTCCCCCTATGATTTTTACCCTCCACGCTGCCCTCCAATACTAAATTGGTGATCCCTTGATGCCTCAGAACATGTCCTACCAACCGATCCCTTCTTCTGGTCAAGTTGTGCCACAAACTTCTCTTCTCCACAATCCTATTCAGTACTTCCTCATTAGTCATGTGATCTACCCATCTAATCTTCAACGTTCTTCTGTAGCACAACCACACCATGACAGACGCAAAAACCATCAGTATCACCTTTTTCATCGGTGGTGAATCCACGTGTTTCCACTGATTTTCTCCTTCACCTCAGGTTGTAGTGCTACACCTTCGATGGATTAGACAGCTGAAGTAATCATCTGGACTGGCCTGACACAGCTGCAGCATTCCCGCTGCCCACTTGGTCCAGCAAGTTTTCGAAAGGGTGTGAGCAGTCCCCTAACCCAGCAGGCTGCAGCCTCAGTCGTGTCGTGCTACTTCTTGTAAACTGGTGCATAACCGACTTTCAGTGTTTCCACTGTTGCCTCGTTTGTTGTACGCCTGCCTTTAAGCACTGAACCCTGCACTTCTCTTGCGATTTCCGTTTCATCACAGAGAGATGGTTTGCCAGTTCCCTCTTCGTCATTCAGACTTGTTTAGTCACGCTAGAACCGTGTACGCCACGTATCTGCTATGTCCCACGGTACGTACGAATACTTCCACCAAATCAGCATAGACCAGGGCCAGCTAAGACTTCGTCTCGCGGGCCACGCCCTGGCACGAGTGCCATAGTGCCCTGATTCGCTGCACATTTCCCCCACCACCACCGCACGCTGTCTTGTGTGGGAGGAGGTAGGAGGGGGGAAAACTGCGAACGCACCGCATTTAAATGGCAGTGCAGCCACACTGCGTACAACTTGATTTTATATTTTACATTTCTCAACAACATACACTCCTGGAAATGGAAATAAGAACACATTGACACCGGTGTGTCAGACCCACCATACTTGCTCCGGACACTGCGAGAGGGCTGTACAAGCAATGATCACACGCACGGCACAGCGGACACACCAGGAACCGCGGTGTTGGCCGTCGAATGGCGCTAGCTGCGCAGCATTTGTGCACCGCCGCCGTCAGTGTCAGCCAGTTTGCCGTGGCATACGGAGCTCCATCGCAGTCTTTAACACTGGTAGCATGCCGCGACAGCGTGGACGTGAACCGTATGTGCAGTTGACGGACTTTGAGCGAGGGCGTATAGTGGGCATGCGGGAGGCCGGCTGGACGTACCGCCGAATTGCTCAACACGTGGGGCGTGAGGTCTCCACAGTACATCGATGTTGTCGCCAGTGGTCGGCGGTAGGTGCACGTGCCCGTCGACCTGGGACCGGACCGCAGCGACGCACGGATGCACGCCAAGACCGTAGGATCCTACGCAGTGCCGTAGGGGACCGCAACGCCACTTCCCAGCAAATTAGGGACACTGTTGCTCCTGGGGTATCGGCGAGGACCATTCGCAACCGTCTCCATGAAGCTGGGCTACGGTCCCGCACACCGTTAGGCCGTCTTCCGCTCACGCCCCAACATCGTGCAGCCCGCCTCCAGTGGTGTCGCGACAGGCGTGAATGGAGGGACGAATGGAGACGTGTCGTCCTCAGCGATGAGAGTCGCTTCTGCCTTGGTGCCAATGATGGTCGTATGCGTGTTTGACGCCGTGCAGGTGAGCGCCACAATCAGGACTGCATACGACCGAGGCACACAGGGCCAACACCCGGCATCATGGTGTGGGGAGCGGTCTCCTACACTGGCCGTACACCATTGGTGATCGTCGAGGGGACACTGAATAGTGCACGGTACATCCAAACCGTCATCGAACCCATCGTTCTACCATTCCTAGACCGGCAAGGGAACTTGCTGTTCCAACAGGACAATGCACGTCCGCATGTATCCCGTGCCACCCAACGTGCTCTAGAAGATGTAAGTCAACTACCCTGGCCAGCAATATCTCCGGATCTGTCCCCCATTGAGCATGTTTGGGACTGGATGAAGCGTCGTCTCACGCGGTCTGCACGTCCAGCACGAACGCTGGTCCAACTGAGGCGCCAGGTGGAAATGGCATGGCAAGCCGTTCCACAGGACTACATCCAGCATCTCTACGATCGTCTCCATGGTAGAATAGCAGCCTGCATTGCTGCGAAAGTTGGATATACACTGTACTAGTGCCGACATTGTGCATGCTCTGTTGCCTGTGTCTATGTGCCTGTGGTTTTGTCAGTGTGATCATGTGATGTATCTGACCCCAGGAATGTGTCAATAAAGTTTCCCCTTCCTGGGACAATGAATTCACGGTGTTCTTATTTCAATTTCCAGGAGTGTAGATCGCAAACAAAACACACTTTCAGTATTATTTATTTTTGACATGCTGAAGACATGATTTTTATCTAGTACCAACTGCTGGCATATGGACAGACGCAGACAATTTCACAGATTTACGCACTCAGTTTGTACGCGATCGTGACTTACTGAGTTTCGTAATAGAAAAAATGTCGATTGAAATATTGTAGCACTTGTGCAAGCTCATTATTGAGACGTGGAAACTCTACCTGAGGAATGAAATGTAGACATCCAGGACAGTTCTAACGTAATAGGGTTTGTCATCAAAGCGATAATTACCTTCCACAAGAATCAGTTATATCTGCACATTCACAGGGGCACTTTCAGTTGAAATGGCAAACGGTCTCGAAACAGATGTAAGATCGAGAGAGACCTCAAAACGTTTAGGAGACTGTTTTTGTAATTCTTTCAATGTCACAATGAATTCTTCAAATCTCGCGTTTCCCTAAAAGTCAGTGAGATTAGGGAACTGGACTGTTTGTCAAAATGTGCCCCTTCTACAACGAGCTTTCCTTTTCAAATGCATCCCCGTCAAATGAGAAAGAAGTTATTCTTAACCTTGCAATGTCTTACTGTGGGCAGTGTGCAGTCAAGTCCACTTAAAATGCGAGGTCTGCAATCCATTCCGGATGTTCTCATTTTCGTTCCTGCTCTCCTTTTTCCTTCATAAATTGAACAGCAGCGAGTTTTAAATCGAAAAATCGCTCCAGACTTGCTCCTTGACCTAACTAGCGACGTTTGCAGTAATACATGTATGAAGTTTGTATATTCTCAGTTCAGTCCCGTCGAAAATAGTTGCATTTGACAGTGGAATAATGCGTATCACATCATAAGTTTTTGCTATTCATACCACCAGTATCTTCACGTGGTGCGTGGCTGCAAATTTAGCATCATGCACTGACCAATGAATCCTATCTGTTGATAGTTGTAAGTCGGTGCCCTTTCATTGTGAACTAAATCTTCATATTCTTTCTGTGTGGTACTGTAATATCGGTTCCTTCCATACCTGCAGTTCCCGTCGCTTATACGACTGCATAACATATACTGAGAATTCTCATCCCTCTTTACTGTCATTCGCATTCATTACAAAGGCCTGAGACGATGGATAGCTAGACTACCTCTTTCTCCACAAACATCCACTGGACCTGCTGACGTCCTTCATCCTATGCACAAATAGCAAAGGGTAAACTGCGCTGGTACCACAGTTCTTGTCTAATGGAAGAGTTATGTGCCGACCTAAAAATGCTACAACGCAATACTAAAGGAAATTATAAGAGTGCGTGTTGTCTGTTCTTTCGGACATGTCCGGAACTTTATACAAAATCAGTAGCGAGGAATTAAAATGTGTGTCAGGCCGGGACTCAAACCCGAGTTCTCCTGCATACTAGGTAACCACTGCGTCATCTGGAACACAGCGTTTATCGCATCTGCGTGGACTATGTCGGTACGCATCTCGGCCGACCCACATTCCCACCTAGCGTCACTTATCTGCAGTCACTGTCCATGCCATCCATGCTCTCTACTTCGAGATTCCCTCAGGAGGCCGGACGTAATGAGCAACTGCACTGAGGAAGGTGGATTCTTGCCCGTCGAGGCGAATTAATTATATGAATGCGTGGTGTCCGCTCTTTCGGACATGTCGGAAAGAGCAGACAACTAGCATTCATATAATTAATTCGCCTTGACAGGCTAGAATCCATCTTCCTCAGTGCAGTTGCACATTCCGCCTGTTCCTTTGGACATGTCAAAAAGAACAGACACCATGTATTCATATAATTAATTCTCCTCGATGGCCAATAATCCTCCTTCCTCAGTGCAGATGCACTTTACGTCCGACCTCCTGCGGGAATTCGAAGCAGCGAGCATGGAGCACGTGGACAGGGACTGGTTGTAGGTGGCGCTAGGTGGGAATGTGAGTGGGCAAAGATGCGTCCCGAGATACTCCGCACAGATCGGATAAACACCGTCTTCAGAGTTGTGCAGTGGATAACATAACTAACTGCCTAGTAAGCAGAAAATCCAGAATTCGAGTCCAACTCCAGCATGCATTTTCGCTCGTCGCCGCTAATTCTCCATAAGGTCTCAATGCAGCTCACATATATTGTCCTTTCCTTTTCATTTCCTCTCCACACCTACAAATCCTTGATCCACCCCATCCTTTGTTATGCCAGCGTTGCTTGGATTTCCGCCCCTGGTTCAAATGGTTCAAATGGCTCTGAGCACTATGGGACTTAACTTCTGCGGTCATCAGTCCCCTAGAACTTAGAACTACTTAAACCTAACTAACCTAAGGACATCACACACATCCATGCCAGAGGCAGGATTAAAACCTGCGACCGTAGCGGCCGCACGGCTCCAGACTGTAGCGCCTAGAATTTCCGCCCCTCCCAGGATCTATAAAGCCCTCTGAATTCTCGAATGCCATGCCCTCTGCCTCGCCTTCCCCATCCGCCTTCCGTCCCCCACACGGATCCTCTAGGACCTCATCCCCTTCCCCCACCTTGTCCATTTCACTGAACACATCAACACCGCCTCGATCCCTCTCACCCCCTGGTGTCTCCCTTTCTCTCCGCCCCCTTCCTGTTGCCGCACCTTTACCGTTGCGTCCCACCCTCTCTCCACCTCCACACCCTCCGCCTCCTTTCCCAATGCAACTTCCACCGTCTACCCCTCCCAGATGATGAGCTTCACCCTCACATCTACCCTTCCTACCAACTCTAACCCCATCTTCCTCCTGCCTCCTCTTCAGGGCTCCCTCCCCTCCCCCTTCCTTCTCCTGAGAGGCTTTCCCCTCCTACTCCCCTCCCTCTCCTGTGCTCCCTTTCAGTCTCTCTGCACTCCCTCCTGCCTTGTCTTCCCTCTTCATCTCCTGCCCCACCTGTCTCCTGCCTCTTGGTGCACCCACTGACATCCCTACTCTTCCCATCCCGCCCCCTCCCCTGTTGCACCTTGCTCACCCCACCTTTTGCATCCTCTCAGACCTCTCCCTCGGCAGGTCCCTCCTGGCAGTTTTATTCTTCATTGTGTGTGCTCCAAGTGGGTTTAAAGTGTGTTGTTCTGAAGTGTTTTTGATACTGTGGCCGACTTTTAACCTGTGCGTGTGCCTTCAGTGTATTCTTCGTGTTTTAAGAATCGCCAACTGTGTTTTTTAACTTTATGCCAACTTTTTTAACTGTCCCTCCATGAACGTCTCCATGTCAGTGTATTTTTTCCTCCATTATCTCCCCTTACTCTGTTTTATGTCCCTCTTTTTATCGCCTTTATATGTAACTTTTTCTTCTTGTATTAGCTGTCATATCACTCGGCTGAAGAGCGGCAGCCTTCCCTTGCCCATATGGGGCAGGGGAATGAAATCATAATAAAGAAATAAAAACCTTTCCTCTCCACCATTTTGTATACTAAATGAAATGTCGCACTGTACCGAGTACTTCTGGAAAATAACGAATAAAGCCGAGACACGCGGAGCCTTTGCCCATCCGTTGCCTGCACACTCAGTCCGCGTGAAGTCTGGCACACCGTGACCAGCTCTGGTATAGACAGTCACAGCGTGGTTTCCCTTCAGATGCAGGACATGAATCACTGTCCGGTATTAAACTTTACCAGTGATCTGCGCCATCTCGTTTTCGCACTTCTAGTGCCATGCTAAGGTACGGTGGCGCGAGGATTTCAACGTGTACCAGGATTGCAGACAGACACTTGAAAACGAATTATGTAATTTTATTTTTTTCGAGATGATAATTAAAACTTCATTACCACCGCTCGTAATGAATCATGGAGTTCAGCTGAACGAAGGAATTCTACAAGAAATTGTAAATTACATTCCTTAATCCAAAACAAAACAATGAACAGCGAAATATAAGTTATTTTTTGGAATACAGTCTCATAAAAGACGTTGCCTGTAGCGAATACTTCTATGGAATGAATAGGATAACAAAAGTATGACATCGGGTGAGCCTGATGAAATGTAGAAGGCTCTGGAAATATTGTTAATGGAATTATCTTTAGACTCGTAGGGAAACCTAATAGCAGCAGCTAAGAATTCAGTTCAAGAAACTCTCAAATATGAGAGTACACAGATCTGTAAGAATCCACGTCCTCGGTGAAGATCGATTTCCGAATTTAGTGAGCAGCCCCTTCCGTTTAGCGCTTCGTCTATCTGCAAGTGTGTCCCACTTCAAACTTTATATGAGATTTGTAACGCTCTCGCGATGGCTAAATGTACCAGTCACGAATCTTGCTGCTCTTCTTTGGACCTTCTCAATGTCTTGACTCAGGCCCAAGTGGCAAGGGTCCCATATAGACGAACAATACTCTAAGACTGGACATACTAACGTATTGTAAGCAATTTCCTTTGCTGAAGGACTACATCGCTTCAGGATTCTACCAATAAACCGCAATCTAGAGTTGGCCTTACCCGTTACTTATTTAATCTGATCGTTCCGTTTGAGATCATTTCGAATAGTCACACCCAGATACTTGACGGATGTTACCGCTTCCAAAGACTGGGTATTTATTTTGTACTCGTACATTAATGGGAATTTTCGCTTTGCTATACGCAGTAGGTTACACTTACTAACATTGAGAGATAACTGCCAGTCATTACACCACGCATTTATTTTCTGCAAAGTTTCATTCATTTGTTCACAACTTCCGTGTGATACTACTTTCCTGTAGACTACAGCATCATAGGCAAACAGACTAATGCCGCTGTCAATACCATCAACCAGATCGTTTATGCAAATTCAGGACGACATACTGCTGTCTGTCTGTTAGAAAACTTTCTATTCAACTGCATATGTCATTGGATAGACCTTAACGCGCGCACTTTTTGGAGCAACCGACAGTGCGGAACTGAGTCGAACGCCTTCCGAAAGTCGAGGAATATGGCATCAACCTGGAAGCCGATATCTAGAGCCTGTTGTATATCATGCACAAAGAGCGCCTGACCGCTGTTACCTAAAACCGTACTGGTTTCTGCAGATGAACTTCTCAGAGTCTAGAATAGTAATTAAGTCTGAACACAAAATATGTTCCATGACTCTACAACAAATCTATGTCAGTAACATTGGCCGGTAATTATGAGCATCCCATTTTCTACCCTTCTTATAGATTGCTATGACCTGGGCCTCCTTCCAGTCCCGTGGAACTTTCCGCTGATCTAATGATCTCCGATTGATGATGAATAAGAAGGGTGCTATATTTGTAGTATAGTCAACATAAAATCTTACGGGGGTACCGTCTGTGCCAGATGCCTTCCTGGTGTCTAAGGATCTTAACTGTTTTACAATCCCAGATACACTAAACACTACTTCAGCCATCCTTGCGTTTGTTCGACAGTTGAAAGGAGGAATGGTGCTGCAATTCTCTACTGTAAACGAGTGTTTGAAAGCTAGGTTTAGAATTTAGGCCTTCTGTTTATCATCATCCATTACATTACCCATACTGTCAGCAAGAGAAGGTATCGAATTATTTGTAGCTTTCATAGATTTTACGTACGACCAAAATTTTTTGGGTTTATTTTTAGAATCTGCAGATAAAATATTGCTTTCAAATTCGTTAAGAGAATCTCTCATTGACCTTTTGATAGGTGCTTTCATTTCGCATTATTTCTGTTTGTCAGCGGGGCAGTGACTACGTTTATGCCGACTGTGCAAAATTCTCTGATTTCTCAGCAACTTTCTAACATGTTTGTTGAACCAAGGTGGATCCCTTTCCTCCCCTATATTATTGCGAGGCACATATTTTTCTGGCATGTGGTGGACAATACCTTTAAATTTCGACCAAAGATGCTCAATATCTTTGTGATCCGAGATGAATGCTTATATTCATTAATGACACTTCTATTTGCTTTCCCAAACAAAAAAAGTCTACGCTGTTTCTTTGATTGTTTTTGCAACTTCCACTGACATAGAAGCCACAACGACATTATGGTCGCTAATACCTTCCTCTAGATTAACTTGCACATAAAGATCAGGTCTGTTTGTCGCCAAGATATCTAATATGTTCCCATCTCGAGTTAGTTTTCTAACCAATTGCTCAAGGTTGTATGTTGAGAGCGCTCCTAGAATAACTTCACACGAGTCTTTGCTTCTGCCCCGTATGATAAACGTGTAATTTTCCCAGTCAGTGGACGCCAGTTTAAAGTCTCCACCTATAACTAATGAATAATTTGCATATTTATTTCCTATGTACTCAAGACTTTCCCTGAATCGTTCTGCGACGTTTGTTGCAGGTTCTGGTGGTCTATAAATACATCCTAATACAATGGTCACTCCTTGTCTGATTTACAGCTTTATCCAGACTATTTCACAGTCCGACCCAGTACCGATCTAAACTGCGTTTAAACAGCTTTTAACTGCTATGAACACACCACCTCCCATAGCATCAGTCCTATCCTTCCTAAACATTGTCCAATCCGAGTTCAAAATTTCACTGCTGTTTACGTCTGGTTTCAACCCGCTTTCGTTACCTAGTACAATATTGGCATCACTACTATTTATTTCGGAGAGTAACTCGGGGATCTTGCTACAGACACTTCGACAATTTACTAACATGAGATTTAGCATATTTAAATCCTTTGGAATCAGCTGTTTAGGCTAAATAACTATTTTTACAGTTGGCACACCCACATTAGTGTCATGAACTGGTAATTTTTCAGGCCAACGGTTTTTTTCCGCTTGGGGAGGAACCTGATCTAAAAACCCCCATGTGCACGCCCAATTACTGTGCTACCCATGTAGCTGCTTCCTGTGTGTAGCGCACCCCTGATGTATCGAGGGGCGTCCTACAACCTTCCACCACATAGCGTAGGTCGTCACAGAGTCGACGTAGCCTCTCGTTTAGATTCTCCTCTCGACTGCAAACCAGACGACCCCACCTTGGGTACGATGCTACAAATCGTCAGCTTGGCTTTCACTCCTCGAGAGATGGAGGCCGACTTCGCCAATTTAGCCAGCCGTCAAAAGGACCAAAGGATTTCTTCGGAACCGCGACTACTGACATCGTTGGTGCCAACATGGGCGACAACCTGCAGCTGGCTGCACCCCGCGCCCTCGATAGCCGCCGGAAGAGCCTCCTCCACGTCCCGGACAAGGTCCCCTGGCAAGCACACCGAGTGGACGTTGGTCTTCTCTCCGGCCCTAACCTCTATGATCCTGAGCGTCTCCATGAGCCACCTAACATTGGAGCTCCCAATAACTAACAAACCCCTATCCCCACGTGCCTGTCCGGACCTTGCTGAAGGAGCAGCCATTATCCTGGTAGAAGGTGCATTCTGATCCGGTTCAGCCTCCCCCCGCATCAGATAGCACACTGAATCTATTTGCAAAGAGCATGGGATTTGGCAGGAGCCTGCTTCCCCCTGCAGCCTTCGCCTTGAGGCTCGAGACCTCGACACAGTCCGCCTCTTACAGGGAGGTGAGAGTGGGCCAGCCGGCTCAGTTGCACCTGAGGTCGGCTCAGTGACAGAGAGCTGTGACATGCCCCCTGCACATCTAATAGAGCAGAGGCTGCCCCAAGCACCCCATCCCCACCGCGCCTCTAGGTGGCGCTCTGGAGCCTGTTGACTGTGGCCAACATAGCTTCCAGCTGCCTTTGGACTGGGGCCAACTCCTCCTGTATCCGCACACAACAGACACAGTCCCTATCCATCTAGCTAATATGTGATTTACCATAAGAAACTTAAGGAAAGCTACTGCCACACAAGGTTAAGAGCTACACTTTAGTTGGCAGAAAGGACACTCAACAATTAAAAACAATAAAATGTATGGTAGAAGCTAGATCTGGTGCTTATTTTCCTGCAAGGGGCTATCTAGTGAATACTAAAGAAAAAAGTGACCTACAGTAAACTGCTAGGGGCTCTCTAGTGAATATTATTAACGAATTAAACAGTAACCTACGGTAAGCTACACCTACAAATTATCACTCGTATTTATAATGTAAACAAACGTTTACGTACACGCGAAAATGGTCTAATAAAACTATAAAAACTGCTACATTCAACGTATCAAGTCTAAATGACACTAGTAAACCTAAATACTGTTTTACACTGACAGATGCAGGTACAAAACAAAACTTTTAGCTAAAAACAAGAATTCAGAACGTAAAGCACAAATAAGAATTCTATTTCATAGGAACCGATGGGCTTACAGTACACGATCACAACAACCCAAGGAATTTAAGCAGTCTGCGAGGTGAGTTTTAGCTTTCTGCTAACTAAACCGTACGTAAGAAAGGCTCAGAAGTTGTGTTCTAACACTGATTTACTCAGATATTGTAGTGTAATGTAGTGTAACACTAACAGTTCGTTGTTGTTGTTCAATCTAAAATTGTTAAGTTTTTGTTTCGGTACAGGTGATAGTGGAACTGGATTAGAAGGGTGCTGGAGTGAGAAAGGAGGTAGAAATTAAAGACCCTAGCACCCATGAGCCACACACTTAAAAAGAATGGTGGAAATGAAAAGAATGAATCCGTGATAGAACAAGAGAGTTCGGAATGCTGTTGGCTCTGAAAGAGTTAATATACTAGATGGGTGGTAGTAAGGACAAAAGATGTACCATGGATTTGCTTTCCAGCAGAGTTTCAAATTAAGTAATGGAAGAGTAGAGAGGTATACGTTGTCGTTACAGGAATATTAAGATGGGATACCTGCAAACTGGATCAGAAGAGCATACAACGTAATAGAATACTATCAGACGTTTGAACGCAAATGGGAGCAGAATCATCGCACGTTACACTACAGAGCGAAAATTCATCCTGAAGATAACAGTGTGCAGGGAAGAAATGGAAGAGGAAATTCTACTCTTACTGTACTATCACGCTCAAAGTTATCCAAACGACCTGTATTGTGTTCTGATGTTTTGTATACAATGCAGATAACGTAAAATTCTAGCAAGTCCTGTAATGACTTTTCCGTACAGTCGTTTGACTATACAAAATGGTTACTATAAATAGTCTAGTCAACGAAGCAGAATTAGGGGGAAACCTTGTGTAGTCGCAAATTTGTGAACAGTGGCAAGGGGGAGGGGGCGGGAATGTAATTAACAATATACTAAAAATCCTGGCCAGTGGTGTGTGAGCGTGGGGTTGGTGTTGGGGGGGGGGGGGGTGGATTTGAAACTCACTTTTTATGTTCTTCTTGAATATCACTAAAATTGGAAGCGAAAATATTTTCCTGCAACTATTCAGCAGCATTAAGGAGTCTAAAAAAAGATCCTATTTAGTTTTTTCTCTAGGATTAATGATTTTCGCGCTGCAGTGGATGGTGAAATCGCAGATTTTTAAAAACAGTATTTTAATGGTATAAAATTGATGTACCGCATCTAAGTACTCAATAAACTGGAAATAAATCCACTATATAAACACAAGGACAGGGAAGTTATTTTATCTATTAACGTAGGAGACAGGAAAAGCTGGATAGGAATAATTTGTTTGTAAACACAACAGCGAACATCGCTCATGGGGTGGGGAGAGGGAAAAAGGGTGCCTTTTCCAGAAGAATGCTACAGTTTCCATGCACGATGACTAACAATCAGTTTTCCCTCTAGCAGTATGAAATTTATATATATTCTGTTACTAAGCGTTTATTAGTGTTATTAGAAATTCATATCTGTATTCGATGTAGTGTTAATACACTTTGTGGACGATAACGAACCCTTGCGCAAGTCTGCAGACTGCTTCGCCAATATTCATAAGCTGAGTGACGGAAGGGTCGGTATGACATTGTGAAACACCCTGAGGTTGCATTTTGTGATGTTGGACAAAGAGACATGGGGAATCGCCTGCTCGCCCTCCAGTTTGCTGGCCTATGTAGGGGGAGGGGGGGGGGGGCGTGCGTGACCACAACCCGGCGACCTACCTTTCCTCCTTCTAACCCCCACCTCCCCCTCTCCACCCTGTTACGTGCGTGAGGTACGCAAATGTAATATTTTTTCTTAGCCCACTTCATTTAACAATGAACATAAATTTCATACCATTAAAACATAATTTTTTTAAATCTGCGATTTTGTCCATACCCTAAAAAGTGAGAACTACTATCCCTAGAGAAAAAATGGATAGGTTCTTTTCGTAGGAAATATTATGCAGTTTAGAAGTGACCTTATAAACGCGTCCTCACCCCCACACTCATATCCCACTGGTCAGGATTTTTAGTGTGTTGTCCATGACACTCATACTCTGCCAGCCCACCAAAACTTGCGACTACACGAATTCCCCTCCCACCTTCACCATCCCCCCCCCCCCCCCCCCCCCTGGCCACTTGATATTTTATGGTGTTCGTTGGCTTAGCCAGAGAGACCACTATAGAAAATTGCTTTGTATGGCTATCAATCTAGATGCAAAGTAGTGCCACTACAATGCAAATATCAAGAAACATGTCATTAGAGATGACTCAGTATTTAAAGCTTGTAAATTCCATTTCAGTACAATAAATAAAATTTTAAAAAAGCAGGTTTCAACTTGAAATTGCGTGACGAAGATTTTAGTACTGGACTGGTACCCGGATATCCTACTCAGCTGTTACCTAACCACGAAAGATGTTTCATGCACAGATCATGAGGTGTACACATTTATAAACTTGAAAGGATGTGAAGTCAAGTTTTGTGTTGGGCGGAGATTCGATTGCAGCACATAAACTATTGATAACAACACACAATCAGATATTAGACATCGAAATTTTTCAGCACTATCGAGGTGGCTGAATCCGAAACGACAGGACGTATTAGTTTTGCTTCACTGGGATTCAGACCCAACACCTATCCCCGTGACGAATAGACGGTAACTATCGGTTTATTTCTCCGACAGGAATCTGAATATAATCGAGTCCCTTTTAGGATGGCCACTAAGGCAGTTGTGTTGTTGCATTTGATGGGTTCTGTTCTGTTAACCATTAAGACCTTAGTTGTATACGTTGATCATTTATGCCATGTCTTGCGTCTTTCATGCGAATCTAGTCGGACTGTTAAAAACCTTCCAAGGTAAATTTGGCCCACCAGGATATGTCCCTTCTGTGACACATCATATCGGCTGATGGAATCAGGGTCGATCAGGATCACAGTAATACTATCTATCAGTTCCCTCTGCCTAAAGATGAGAAGCATATGGCTAGCTTCATAGGAATGGTTGAGTTTTTCTGGAAATTTATCGCTTATGTTGCCCAACTGGGTGCATCCCTATATGAGTTGCTCCAAACAGGTGAAAATTTTCAGTGGACCGACAGTCATAAATCCACGTTCGAAGCCTTGAAAACGGTTTTTGCTAGCATGTCTGTATTAGCTGTCCCTGATTACGATCGCTGTTTTCTCTTACAAACTGACGCCTCTCATTCGCGGAGAGCAGCTATACTGTAAGTTGTGATGGAGAGCGGAAGCTGGTCGTCTTCAATTTCAGGCTATTATCATCTGCTGAAGTTAAGTACTCTGTATTTGGGCTGTAAGCGTTGCCTGTATTGTTCCGACCAGAGAAATTTAAGTTCCACCTTGAGCACGAGCTGTAGGAAATGGATAACGAGGCTTTGACCTAGGTGTTGGATAGGCTCTGTGAAATGGATGCGATTGTCAGCTAGCGATTAGAATTTCACCTTCCGTTTTCAAGTGAAGATAGTTGGAGATGTAGGTAATCAAGTTGCTAATGCTGTCGTCACATTTTCCAATGTGATTCAGAAGTCGCTGAGGCCCCATAAATTACCCAGGAATCCGTGTGTGTTTCTGCAGTCCTGGGCGAGATACCTGCATTGTTCGGTGACTTAAAAGGGAAACAAGAGATAGATGCTCAATGAAGTAACGCTAAGCAATGGCCTAGGGATTGTTAGAAGGGGCCGGGATATTCCACCAATAAAAGCCTCTTGTGTTATCATACCCACTATGATGGGAAGGTGAAAATTTGTCATTTCAAATTATTGGTTCGAATAGTTTTTAAATACTTTCACCCGTTTGTATGTGGAGGACATTTGGGTACTTACAAGACCATGATGAGGATTAAAGAACACTTAACTTGGTAGCGTTAGAATGCTGACGTAAGGTAATTAGTCAGCCAATGTGAAGAATCCAGAATGGTTAGACCTAATTCTAGTAGCCCTAGGGGCATTCTTCTTTCCAGTAGGGAAGAGAACCCTATGGGTAAGCTGCTTATAAACTATCTGGGACATACTTGTGATGGTTGACATATTTACTCGTTTAGTTTCGTCGCTGCTTGTGAGTTAACGAGCATTGCGCTCTCATTTAAAAATATGACCGAAAGAGTCAGCCTGCAGGACTTGTGGAACGAACCCTGTCCTCCAGATCCGCGTGGCACAAAAGGCGCAGATTCACCACGAGATGGGGGAACTCACAGGCGTATATTGCCTATTGAGGCCTAAGCGATGTAGTGTGCGAGAACCTACGTCATAGGGAAACCCAGTAGAAGCCTTTTGTGGCCAAAGAGACGTAGCAGTTTTAAATATTGCGGACCTAAGATCGGCGATAAAGGGAAACATTTATGAAAACTATTTAATTCTGTAGTAATCCAGAGAATCAAGCCACAGTAATTTTAATCTGCTATCCTCCATAACATTTCATGGTGATCCCAATAAAACATGAATATTCATCATATGTATAATAGTTTAGGACTTACTGTTAAAGTGAAATTTGTAACAAAGACCTGAATGCTAAATTCTGAACACTTTGGTCGATGTTAACGATCGACATTTCATGTAGAAGCGCATCATTAAAATGACAAATGATGTAAATATCAACTCTGTAACTTTATTTGTTTAAAATATATAGTAAATTTAAATTATCAGTATTTTCGTGAAACATTAGGTCATTATTTCCTCCACACAAAACACATTGCACGATGATGGCATGACACCTTATTGAATCATTGGGTAATAGAATATTTGTTGTAAAGTTTAGTGCAGAATTACTTTTGTTCTGTATTTATTCACCAGAAAGCACATTGATGCAAGGGTACTGGCAGTGACATTCAAAGTTAAGAAGGAAATTTTACTGGTTTTAAGTAAAAGGAATTGAACGTTTATTATGTAATGAATATTATTGTTACTTTATTTAGAACGTGAAAGTGGTCAAAATTTGATTATTTAAATACGTTTAACTGTAACACAACGTAGAATAAGCTGTAACCAATCAGATGGACGGCTTCAGGAAAGGGAACTGCTTCCCTGCGGGGTCAGGGATTTTCTCTGCCTCGTGATGACTGGGTGTTGTGTGATGTCCTTAGGTTAGTTAGGTTTAAGTAGTTCTAAGTTCTAGGGGACTGATGACCATAGATGTTAAGTCCCATAGTGCTCAGAGCCATTTTTGAAAGGGAACTGCCATAGTCAGTTGAGCGGCCGGAGACGGGCAGAGCGACAGTTCTGGTCGAGACACTAAAGGGGACAGTTCGGCTGGAGGCACCAAAAGGGACAGTTCGGATGGAGACGCAAAAGCGGACTGTCGGTCTTTAGGCAGCTATGAAGTGAAACGACTTAGAAAATTTTGCGTTCTGTGGTATCGCGGGACTTCGTCTCTGAGCAGTGAGCAACTGCGCGCCTGGTGCGAACTCTAACTTTTCGCATAGTTTACGAGGTGGGGTATTGGACTTGTAATTAGCGATGAGATTCTGAATGATCAAACAGTGTCAAATGGATATGCGCTAGAGTGTAACAGTAACTCTAAATACGACCACTTTCGCTATTAATTTGCTTTCTGAATAAACATTATTCTAATAAAATCGCAACTGTGTGACCTACATCATTTATGGGTCGTTAATTTAGTTCCTGATATTATTATTATTACTGTTCTAATCCACAAACTTGCCATCAGCCACACAATTTAACCAAAGGGTCACAAGTGTCTAATTTAGGGCGTTTAATGCGACACGTGCGGTTCAACCCCTAGACGAGTTTGAGCCAAGACATTCCAACGAAGGGGAACCGAATGTGAGCCCGAACATCTTTGGGATGTTAGCTCGCATTCTGAGTAAATTTGTGACAACCGGAATTACCATTCGGCATCTGGCTAGAATATTTTAGAAATTTGGGGCACCCCAGCTCTTAGTGACCGGTAACGTGCCGATATTTTTGTCCTGGGAATTCAGGAGGTTTTGATGTTGCAGTTTCTCACATCGCTGCCATTTCCAGTTACATCTGGCCGTCATTTCTGGAACGAGTTAATCGTAACTTGAAATCAGTAGGGATCAGTGAAGAGAAATGAAAAGAAGACAAGGATTTCTGGACAGCTAAATATAGGGTAATATCAACAGCAGCCGAAAATTGTTTAACCGGCGTAGGATTCATAATGAATAGAAAGGTAGCACAGTGTGTTACTGTGATCAGTTATTTCCATTCCCATTCTCAGCTGAAATGGGACCAGTCCATCAAGTGGCTTAATTATGCATTTAATACATCTGTGCATGAAACCAACAAAACTAGACTTTCTAAGCTAACATTTTCGTTCCTGGTTAATTGGGAAGCTGCGAGGAACGATTTTCATACAGCGGGGGAGGCTGCCCGGTATAAAAGCGGCAGGTATCCGGCCTCGTGTATTTTAGAATCTGTACTAAATGGAGCAACCGTTTGGAGCGTGGGTCAAGCTCCAGTCGGCCATGGTGCTTTGTCTCACCCATGTGTTTCTCGCCCTTTATTGCTTTGAAATTGTCCTTGCTTGTTCTTACGAATGGTTGCTTATGCTTGGTGATTTGTCAAAGCTCGCTTCCTTTTTTGAAAAGAAAGGTAGAAGTGACATATTCTGTTATCTTGAAAATTCTTTGAAACATCTGAAGTATTATTAGTACTGCGATTATTGTAATATTGATTTTCAAGTAGGCAAATAAATGTTAAATCCACTGAGTGCTTCTGTGGGCGATTTTTTGATTTTTATCAAGTTCAAGATTTTCCTTTGTTATAAATTAAAACAAGGCAGTTGTCTGGAATAGTCAAAAGACAGAAATTTAAAGGTTTGGTGACTTATTGTAATGTCCCCTTGAGTATGATTACTTGTCATTGTTTATTCTAAGTTTGGCTTGTGTGGCAAATAAATAATTCTCATCACTGTTTATGTTAAATTTGGCGTCTGTGGCAAATCATACGTCGAAAGTGAACATTTTCTTAGTGTTTAGCACCTTACCACTCCGAGATCAAAGTTTCCTGCCATTTCAGAAACCTTGGAGATGAGTTATAAAAGTTTCTTAGCGAATTATTACTTGATGTTTATAAATGTGAAGCGTGAAAAGATATCGAACTTTGTAAAAATATGTCTGTAACGTTTCTAATACTGTTATGAATACTCATTTACAAGATATTGGAAATGAAGGCACACACATTTTATGAAATAAATAAAAGACTCAGCATTATTTTACCGTCTGAAGACCCTTGTTTTTATGATTCTGGATGTGAAAGGGATCCATAGGACGATATCTTACCTACAACAGTGACTAGGATCCGGAATATCATCCAGAGACTCTTCGCAATAGCGTATCACAGGTTATTCCAGAATCTAATGTGGGGATTTATCAGGGACTAACAACCAAATCTGACATCATATGCTGGTAGTGCATCACGCAGCAGCAACAGAAGCAACAAACACAGCAAGAAGACAGACACTGCATTCATGAGTAGCTGATGCTCCTTTTGTGTGCGACAGCGATTCGGCTGATATCTCACTGCAGTGTTTCAGGATATTATTTAGAGGTGATCTAGTGCCCACAGTTACTCAAGATACTAACGCGTATTCGGTACAGCATGGTGGAGCAGTTCATTGGTATGCTCATTTACATGTATTATAAGTATATCTTCTTACACAGGTTACTGACCAGAGACAACCAATCTTGACAAAATTTCATGCATTTCGAGCTCGAAATGCTTCAAATAACTTCGTAGCTATATATATTTTGCAAACAATGACACAGCAACAAACAGTAATGACAAATTATTCAAGATCAAAACATTTATTGATTGTGTTGTAAAAAACTGCTCCCAACAGTAACAAGAAACTGAACAGTCTATTTATGAGATGATGTCTCTTAATGGTACAAGGGCTGGAAACCTATGTAATTAAAGTAAACCCCAAAAATTGGGCTTAAATTACATACATGTTGGTGTATCAGTCATCGTCTAGGATTTTATTCCTTATACAGACAAAGGAATGCTGCCAGATGTTACGGAAGAGGAGAAATCCTGTGGGATTGATGGGCGTGCTGTAATAATTTGTGTAGAACACGTGGGGAAGCAAGCAAGCACTGAGAGGTCCACTAACTGTAAGTATTGGTTTTTCCTCGTTGCTTGGCCAAGGTCGATAGAGCAGAGTCTAGCGTATGTCCTGATCCGCTGACAAAGAGGCAGCACAATATACTTACATTGGTCAATGCTTCAGAACTCGGTCAGATTATGCAACACTATGAAAAAGTTAAATATTGTGAATGTCATGATGGTTAGCTTATTAGTGCCTTCGAAAATACACTTTTTGTAAAATTCTAAGAGAAGCGTGATATTAAATCTAGAAAGATCTACTTTTGGATTTAGGTTCCATTTACAATAAAAAACAGATGGTAGCAGTTTTCATCAAGCTACTTTATTTAGTTTTTGAATAATTAAGACAGAAGCAAAGTCAGTACCCAAAATTATAGTAATTGGTCTTTGTTATTAGGCTACAAAGCCAAGTTGATAGCATTACATTTTTAATATGAAATAACGAAGCAGTACCAAGTTTTAAGATAATATGATAATTTTACGAAGTGCGGTTTTGTCAAATGAAGACATGGATGGAGACTGTTGCTGTCATATGAAATCAATTGTTGACAGTATACTGCAACCAGCCACAACTTGGTTTTAAGTTGCATTACTCAAAAAGTACCCTTATCGGTTTCGAAAATACACACATCCTTGAGAATGTACTTCATTGGAAGAAAACTGAAATAAAAAAACAAATGCGCCAAATGGATATTTCACCTATGTTGCATTCCAACAAAAATCTGCAGCGCGGCCATTTTGGTTACACGTATGTAATTGTCAATTATTGTTTACTCTATGGCAGCTCACCAGCATATCAACGTATTATCTGTTTCGTTGAAAGTCTGAAAAGTTGTCTGATGATGAACGGTGAAAAACTTGATACTGGTAACGGCACTTTCTGAATAAAGTAGCCTAAAAGCAACTGTGGCTTGTTGCTGTACACCATCAACAGTTTTAAAAAGATACTGAAATTAAAACAGAAACAGTTTAGAGGACACCGTCTGCCCTCGGTTCTGTCTGAAAAATTCTGAAGTTCAGAATTTAAGATTTATTGAGCTAAGGATGCTATAGAACAGAGGAAGCTACGGAGGAACTGATGAGATTAAGGGGGAGAAGGGTGAAGACAGGTGGGAGGTGGTAATGGTGAATAAAGACCACAGAAAGAGAACAGTATCTGAGAATTTCATCATTGGTACATTTGCCTTGGTACCTTATTTAACTAAGCAAGAGGCTCAAGTAGATGTAATTGTAGTCTATACACAACAGACTTTCATCAGGAAATCATCTATTTTTTAAAAGTAGACAGTAGGAGGAAAGTTCTGTTCGGCAGTAGCTACAGAAGAGGTTTGGACCAAATTGTACAGGAAAGATTAGGTGGCAGGTACCAGATGACGGGTTTTTTCAAGCCAAGTGCATGTCTTAGCGAAGTGACGGAGAATTTAGGGTCGTTGTGCAAGTGTTTTACAAAGCAGCATCTTGTGATAGTGGGTGGAGCAGGAAACAGTACTGATAGGAATCAGGGATAAAATATTGAGTGTGATTTGTAAAAATAGCATCTGCAACGAACCCTGCAAATGCTTACTTGGATCCTGCTTTCATGTGGTATGATCGGCTCCAACTGAACAACTCTGTCAAGAGGGTCAATATTATAAAACGTACTGGACTGTATTAAGAAAAATTATTAAAAAGTCCAGAAGTATGTGCTTTATGTCTGTGATTAGCGCATCTGACAATAAAATTCATGCAATTTGGAGTACTGTTAAAAAGGAAATAGGGCAACTGAGAGCACAGGAAGACTGTATTTCTATCGAAATCAAATGAAAAATTTATTTACAAAAAGTCAGAAGTGGAAAATATTTTATTAATGATTTTATAGGTGTTGTAGAGAAAATAAGATCCAGATATTCGTTAAAAAATGCAAGGCTCTGTATGTAAGATACAATACATAGGCAATTTAATAAAACTGAAATTCAACCCAGCTCTCCTACTGAAATTAGGGAAATTATAAATTCATTCAAAAGTAAAAGCTCACATGGAACTAATAGCATTTCCAACAGAGTACTGAAAGCTTGTTCCCAACAGTTAAGTAGGATTGTCAATCATATAGAAGTAGCAAGTAGCTCATTGATACAGGGTATTTTTCCAGACACACTGAGATATTCTATTGTTAAACCATTGCATAAAAAAGGGGATAGGTCTGACGCTAACAACTACTGCCAAATCTCACGTCTGACAGGTTTACGCACAATTTTGGAAATAGTAATGTATTTGAGAGTATCTTTACATATTTGTAAAAAAGAAGTACTAAGAAAATGTCAATTTGGTTTTCGGGCAGGATTTTCAACATAAAGTACTATATATGCTTTCACTGATAAAATATTAAATGCACTGAACATCCAAACATTATCCACTTGGAATTTTTTGCGAACTCTAAGATGCTTTTGACAGCGTGAATCACGAAATTCTTCTACATAAGCTTAAGTATTGTGGTATGATTGGGGCAGTGTATAAACGGTTTAATTCATATTTAAATGGAAGAATGCAGAAGATTGAAACAAACAATACAGATAGCCTGCAAAAATCAGCAGTCCTCCAACTGAGAAGGTATCAAGAACGGTGTCTGACAGAGTTCAGTCTTGGGTCCCTTACTGTTCTTAATATATATTAATGAGTTGCCTCTCTGGATTCATGAAGATGTAAATTTAGGTCTTTTTGCCGGCTATACAAGTATAGTAATCACACTCAAGCAACAGGAATTAGCTTAGGAAATTTTAAATAATGTCTTTCAGAAAATTGTTATGAGGTACGCTTCAAATGGACTCACACTATTTTTTTAGAAAATGCAGCATATACAGTTGTGTACAGTAATGGCATAACACCATTGAGAACTAAAGACTTTGAACAGACTCTATAGCTAAGGCAGAACACTCAAAATTTCTGGGTTTGTGCATTGATGAGAATTTATATTGGAAGAAATACATTGATGATCTGCTGAAACATTTGAGTTCACCTACTTGTTCTGTTAGGGTTATTGCAAATTTTGGTGATAAATATATCAGTAAATTAGCCTACTACGCCTATTTTCATTGACTGTTTTTATATAGCATCATATTTTGGGGTAATTCATCATTAAGAGAAAAAGTATTCATTGCACAAAACCGTGTAATCAAAATAGTAGCTGGAGCCTACCCAAGATCACCTTGCAGTCATTTATATAAGGAACTAGGGATATTCACATTAGCTTCACAATAGCCGGCCGGAGCGGCCGAGCGGTTATAGGCGCTACAGTCTGGAGGCGCGCGAACGCTACGGTCGTAGGTTCGAATCCTGCCTTGGGCATGGATGTGTGTGATGTCCTTAGGTTAGTTAGGTTTAAATAGTTCTAAGTTCTAGGAGACTGATGACCTCAGAAGTTAGGTCCTATAGTGCTCAGAGCCATTTGAACCCTTTTACCTTCACAATACGTATATAAACTTACAAAATTTGTTATTAACAACGTCTCCTCAATCAAAAATAATAAAAAAGTGCATAGATACAACAGTAGAGGAAAGGAGCGAATTATACTGCCTTGGGGGTCTTTGGCCATTTGCTAAATAGCCTTAAAAGTCTAACAGACAGTATTGGAAAACAAAAAAAGAATTTCTGAATGACAGCTCCTTCTACTCAATAGACGAATTTTTAAATATGAAGCAATGAATGTAAAAAGATTAATCATATCGTGTAAAAAAATGTTACATTAAACTGACATGTTCCACATCATTATGAAATGTCGTATTTATGATCTGTGGAACATTTATTAATGCAATGTAGTGTAATGAAGTACATATTTACGGAAAGAAAAATTGGGATAGTTGTTAGTCTTCAACTAACGATGACACAAATAATTTTGTTGTCATAAAAGATGCCGGCTGTCAAAGCTGGAAGCAGTTTTGGTGCAAGTGTTTCCTTCGCCGTCCGTACCGAGCATATATAAAGAACAAGGTGTCGGCACCTGGGAGGTTATTCGGTCGTTATTCGATCGTTGTCAGTTGTCAGGCAAGGTGCTACGCTCAGATACAGATTGTACCCTGATTTTATCCATGACAGTGGTCGCTTAAAGCTCGGATGGCTTTAATGATGACTGAGTGTGTTTCCGTCGAGTTATAAAACGCTTATATCTTTTGAAACTTTGGAGAACTGAACTTATTTGGATTAAGAATTTATCTGAGAAGCCCTCCTTTCGCTTGTCGTGTTATGTTTTGTGTGCCGCTCGCTGTATGATAGAAAACCGTGTAGCAGTGTCCGAAATTATTCTTCACTTTTAAGACGAACTATTGACGCAATTACGAACAAAGAGTGTCGAAGCTGTTCGAGTACTCAGAACCATAGGACAAGTATTTCGTGAACAGCACTTTCTCTTTTGCTTTCTGGCTGTTTGCCCAAATAGTCTTCAGGCCCTTAAAAAAGGCTGTACATACCATAAATCGCACAAGACTACCAGACAAAGAACAACTATGTTCAAAAATTAAAGAACAAACATAACAGTATTATTTCACCTGCCGCCCAACAAACTATACCTAATGATTTGATCTGCAATGTATATTTTGGCAATGAAGATGTATTCAGTCGACACAATCGAAAAAAAAATCACATTGACAAACTGTCCTTCAGGAGATGATAAAACAGTCCAGAAGAACTGTCGTGGCTGTTTTTATTACCGAAAGGACAGTGATTCTTAAATCACAATGGTATAGTGATGAGATAATAAAGTTGTGTGTCTACCAAGCTCCTTCTGTGGCATTGATCTTATTACTGCTGTAAAGAGGTGGAATTTGAAGGAGAAGAAAAGGTCGATGTGTCTTGTCCCAACATTGAACAGCAGTATAAATAGCACATGGGGGGAGCGAACTTGGCAGGAGTGCTAACGGAACTGAAGAGTGTACCACAAGTCAAAAACGATAGTATCTCTACGTGTCTTCTATAGTGCTGAGAAACAAAAGACAGTAAAGTGTCGTTGAAGTAGTTTCGAGGACAGACTTTTTCTGGGAATACGAAGCCTGGCACGCCATCGCTGGACCGACAGCCATTTCATAAGAAGACTAAAATAGTATATACTGTGCCTGTGAATGACATACGATATGAAAGTCTTGGTCACTGGACAGAGTGAGGGACAAAGGGGAGTTATCGGTTTTGCCATCAGGAATATTCGGCTACAAAATGTGAAAAAATATTAATTGCTTTGTGTTTTGTTCCAAAGAGGAATTGTTTCAAGATATCTCACATGAAATAGAGCAACATGCAACCATTTTTTTCAGCTACTGGAATAACATTGTGGTACTTCCTATTGTAGCATCCATGCGCCTTTTACGGGCAATGTTGCTTACAAGTAATATGCTGTATTTTGAAAGAATAAGTACTATAAAACTCTAAATGTATGTGAAACTGTTCACAGTACCTTACGTATACATCTAACGTAGATAACCCGAAACTTTTTCTGCCCAATAAACGACAGCGTGACAGTTCGCTTAAAGGCTTCAACAAAGGGACAGCGTCCCATTGTTCTCGGCAGATCGTTCAGGATGTTGCCTGACGACAGACTTGCAGCTAATGGCAGCTGAACCGCAATGGCGCAATGAGCATTTTGTTAGTTCATGTGACGTTGGCGAAGTATAACTATGGAGAGTCGCATAGAAAATTACATTGACCTGTGTTTAGAAGCTATACTTCTGACTGCGGCAATAACAACAGAATTAGACCTAGTTGGAGTGGACGAAGGAAGCTCTATTACATCACCTCTCACGATACTGGTAAGTGGGACCACGCTTACTGTCTGTACTCACTGCTGTGGTAGATAGTCGCAGAGGGCCTTCTGGTTGTGGTTGTGTGTAGAATTTCAGTAGTAGAGAAGTATCTTTTGGGTTGGGGCCGCTAAGCAGTCTCAGCACTATCCTGGTGTTTATGTTATTAAGTCTCGCGTGGCAGCATATTTTGGCTGCTATCCCACTGGGGGCTCTAGTTCGTCGGAGTTAAATCGGTAAGACGATTACATCTACATCTACATTTATACTCCGCAAGCCACCCAACGGTGTGTGGCGGAGGGCGCTTTACGTGCCACTGTCATTACCTCCCTTTCCTGTTCCAGTCGCGTATGGTTCGCGGGAAGAACGACTGTCTGAAAGCCTCCGTGCGCGCTCTAATCTCTCTAATTTTACATTCGTGATCTCCTCGGGAGGTATAAGTAGGGGGAAGCAATATATTCGATACCTCATCCAGAAACGCACCCTCTCGAAACCTGGCGAGCAAGTTACACCGCGATGCAGAGCGCCTCTCTTGCAGAGTCTGCCACTTGAGTTTGTTAAACATCTCCGTAACGCTATCACGGTTACCAAATAACCCTGTGACGAAACGCGCCGCTTTTCTTTGGATCTTCTCTATCTCCTCCGTCAAACCGATCTGGTACGGATCCCACACTGATGAGCAATACTCAAGTATAGGTCGAACGAGTGTTTTGTAAGCCACCTCCTTTGTTGATGGACTACATTTTCTAAGCACTCTCCCAATGAATCTCAACCTGGTACCCGCCTTACCAACAATTAATTTTATATGATCATTCCACTTCAAATCGTTCCGCACGCATACTCCCAGATATTTTACAGAAGTAACTGCTACCACTGTTTGTTCCGCTATCATACAATCATACAATAAAGGATCCTTCTTTCTATGTATTCGCAATACATTACATTTGTCTATGTTAAGGGACAGTTGCCACTCCCTGCACCAAGTGCCTATCCGCTGCAGATCTTCCTGCATTTCGCTACAATTTTCTAATGCTGCAACTTCTCTGTATACTACAGCATCATCCGCGAAAAGCCGCATGGAACTTCCGACATTATCTACTAGGTCATTTATATATATTGTGAAAAGCAATGGTCCCATAACACTCCCCTGTGGCACGCCAGAGGTTACTTTAACGTCTGTAGACGTCTCTCCATTGATAACAACATGCTGTGTTCTGTTTGCTAAAAACTCATCAATCCAGCCACACAGCTGGTCTGATATTCCGTAGGCTCTTACTTTGTTTATCAGGCGACAGTGCGGAACTGTATCGAACGCCTTCCGGAAGTCAAGAAAAATAGCATCTACCTGGGACCCTGTATCTAATATTTTCTGGGTCTCATGAACAAATAAAGCGAGTTGGTTCTCACACGATCGCTGTTTCCGGAATCCATGTTGATTCCTACATAGTAGATTCTGGGTTTCCAAAAACGACATGATACTCGAGCAAAAAACATGTTCTAAAATTCTACAAGAGATCGACGTCAGAGATATAGGTCTATAGTTTTGCGCATCTGCTCGACGACCCTTCTTGAAGACTGGGACTACCTGTGCTCTTTTCCAATCATTTGGAACCCTCCGTTCCCCTAGAGACTTGCGGTACACGGCTGTTAGAAGGGGGGCAAGTTCTTTCGCGTACTCTGTGTAGAATCGAATTGGTATCCCGTCAGGTCCAGTGGACTTTCCTCTATTGAGTGATTCCAGTTGCTTTTCTACTTGGTGGATTCTGTTAAGGCTTCGTGAATTCCGGAGCAGTGAATATTTATCTCTCTTTGAAGTGGTTGCTGATGTTCACAAATCTGATTAGAGGACACAGGGTCTCAACAATATGGTGATGTTGGTACCAGACGCGTTGTTTGCTTATTTGATGGTCCTCCTGGCCTCTCTTTTAATCTCTGCCTGATATTTGTGTGCCAGTGCAGACCAGGTAAGACAGGTAGGATTTAACAGGCTGTGGCGGATCTGATCTGGACCAAGTTGCAGGAAGCGTCTGGTAAGTCCATAGTAATATTAGTTTTGTGTGCATTTATTGTGCCAGCTACAGTAACAGAGTATTCTTGACAGAGAAGTCTATTTTTGACTGATTCACCTCTCTGTTAAAATTCGACGCACAAATCCAAATGTAGAAGGTGAAGCAGGTTCCAGTTGGTGCATCAACCAGGAAACTGTCTGAGTACTGCTATAGAAATATCGAGGGAAAAGGTTTTTGTGCCCTCTTCTCCACATACTCCTGGAAGAGGTTTTAAAAAACAACACCAAGAATAACATGTTCAGATCGTAGCTAGTCCTTTTAAATGCCAGAAAGCGTGAGCATTTTACAATCGTCCGTTCACTCTCACCGAGAGTCGATAAGAACGATGGGTGGCCATTAACCTGCCGGTGGGGTGAGACCAGCTGGAATATGTGGCACACGGGCCACGCTCTGGAATTGGGGGGTGTACCTCACCAACATGATCACAGCTAATGTCGGTGCTACGGAAAGCTACTTGGTGAGCGACAGCCTGAAAGCTAAGTCGAAACATACAGGGTGTTTCAAAAATGACCGGTATATTTGAAACGGCAATAAAAACTAAACGAGCAGCGATAGAAATACACCGTTTGTTGCAATATGCTTGGGACAACAGTACATTTTCAGGCAGACAAACTTTCGAAATTACAGTAGTTACAATTGTCAACAACAGATGGCGCTGCGGTCTGGGAAGCTCTATAGTACGATATTTTCCACATATCCACCATGCGTAGCAATAATATGGCGTAGTCTCTGAATGAAATTACCCGAAACCTTTGACAACGTGTCTGGCGGAATGGCTTCACATGCAGATGAGATGTACTGCTTCAGCTGTTTAATTGTTTCTGGATTCTGGCGGTACACCTGGCCTTTCAAGTGTCGCCACAGAAAAAAGTCACAGGGGTTCATGTCTGGCAAATAGGGAGGCCAATCCATGCCGCCTCCTGTATGTTTCGGATAGCCCAAAGCAATCACACGATCATCGAAATATTCATTCAGGAAATTAAAGACGTCGACCGTGCGATGTGGCCGGGCACCATCTTGCATAAACCACGAGGTGTTCGCAGTGTCGTCTAAGGCAGTTTGTACCGCCACAAATTCACGAAGAATGTCCAGATGGCGTGATGCAGTAATCGTATCGGATCTGAAAAAGGGCCAATGATTCCTTTGGAAGAAATGGCGGCCCAGACCAGTACTTTTTGAGGATGCAGGGACGATGGGACTGCAACATGGGGCTTCGGTTCCCCATATGCGCCAGTTCTGTTTATTGACGAAGCCATCCAGGTAAAAATAAGCTTCGTCAGTAAACCAAATGCTGCCCACATGCATATCGCCGTCATCAATCCTGTGCACTATATCGTTAGCGAATGTCTCTCGTGCAGCAATGGTAGCGGCGCTGAGGGGTTGCCGCGTTTGAATTTTGTATGGATAGAGGTGTAAACTATGGCGCATGAGACGATACGTGGACGTTGGCGTCATTTGGACCGCAGCTGCAACACGGCGAACGGAAACCCGAGGCCGCTGTGGGATCACCTGCTGCACTAGCTGCGCGTTGCCCTCTGTGGTTGCCGTACGCGGTCGCCCTACCTTTCCAGCACGTTCATCCGTCACGTTCCCAGTCCGTTGAAATTTTTCAAACAGATCCTTTATTGTATCGCTTTTCGGTCCTTTGGTTACATTAAACCTCCGTTGAAAACTTCGTCTTGTTGCAACAACACTGTGTTCTAGGCGGTGGAATTCCAACACCAGAAAAATCCTCTTTTCTAGGGAATAAACCATGTTGTCCACAGCACACTTGCATGTTGTGAACAGCACACGCTTACAGCAGAAAGACGACGTACAGAATGGCGCACCCACAGACTGCGTTGTCTTCTATATCTTTCATATCACTTGCAGCGCCATCTGTTGTTGAAAATTGTAACTACTGTAATTTCTAAAGTTTGTCTGTCTGAAAATGTACTGTTGTCCCAAGCATATTGCAACAAACGGTGTATTTCTATCGCTGCTCGTTTAGTTTTTATTGCCATTTCAAATATACCGGTCATTTTTGAAACACCCTGTATGTTGACAGCTGCTGGGCACTGTTGTAAAACTCCAAGGATCCCTTAGGTTCTTCGGCATACAGAGACGTGAGAGATAATATTGGTCTGGATAAAGTTCATGTGGTGGTCATCAGTAATGAAAGATTGTTCAAATGGCTCTGAGCACTATGGGACTTATCAGCTATGGTCATCAGTCCCCTAGAACTTAGAACTACTTAAACCTACCTAACCTAAGGACAACACACGACACCCAGTCATCACGAGGGAGAGAAAATCCCTGACCCCGCCGGGAATCGAACCCGGAACCCCGTGCTCGGGAAGCGAGAACGCTACCGCGAGACCACGAGCTGCGGACGAGTAATGAAATATTCACTCCAATTATGTACTCTGCTAGTGCTGAGTATGAAGATGAAACTGCTGCAGGATATTCGAGTGTGATATCCAATAGATCAAGTGACAAGAGAATCGGTTGTATTCGAGCTGACTGCTTCAGCACCTGGTGGTTCTGTTGACACTTGCCTGTTGGCAGAATTTACAGCAGGAAAACTGTCTCTGGAGGTCAAACCCAATGGGAAAAATGTTTTGATATTGTCTTTAATTTCAAACTGTAAGTAATTTAAAGTCTGAAGTGCAGAAGGACAATGCTAATCTAAATTCACGTCTGAATATGGAGATTAAGAATGGGTGAGAACACGCTTCTACTGAAATTTCTAACTTGAAATTGGAAGTGAAACACATTGAATATTAGTTTTCCCATACATAATACAACAGCGTGAACATGTTAATTCGAAAGTGAAGGAACTCAGTTCTGTGTTCAAATTTCGTGAAACATGTGCGAAGAGGTCCGAGTTACAACTCGCGAAAAAGTTGCAACCAATGTAAACTATTATCACATCTTCATTCAACAGGTAGCGGCAACGGCAACCTGCTGATGAGTAAGCAATGCGTAGAAGAGCTACTGTTATGCAGGAGGTTTGTACTAGTTTTAGTAAACATGTAGAAGAAGCAAATCGTATACTGGACACTGTGTGAAAAGCGTGCGAGTCATTTCAATGTATACAGCTGGCACACAGTACTGTTGTTGGGAAGAGATTAGTCAAAAGTGATCAAGAAATTCCAGAGCTGTCGCAATATGCAGTACACCTTTCGCCAGCCGCCTCTGCTGATGCAACATTTACTAAATGGTGTATGATCAGTTACTTTGACGTGCAAGTTAAAGTGCACCATGAAGTTGTACATCCAGGAGTTTATGGTGATGATGATGATGATGATGATGATGATGATGTTTGGTTTGTGAGGTGCTCAACTGCGCAGTCATCAGCGTCCATACAAAGCCCCAATTCTTACACAATCAATTTTTTTCACAATTCAGTCTAGATGCTCTCACAAATAATGAAGATGATGATGATGAAATGATAAGGACTACACAAACACCCAGTCCCCGGGCAGAGAAAATCCCCAACCCGGCCGGGAATCGAACCCGGGACCCCGTGATCCACAGGCAGCGACGCTACCCACTAGACCACGAATTGCGGACAGTTTATGGTGCTGCTGGCACCTTAATTGACAGAGGAAGAAATTTCTTTTACAGTTGCACATCTGAAAGGGCATACAGTTCGCATAGTGAACGAAATTTCAAATACTTGCATGAATCTAAAAGAATTTCACAATAACATTTTGAAGGAATTTTCAGTGCCAGAAATTCCAAGAGATCTATTACATAATTTTAGGATTGGAGAAAAATACCATTCAGAAAGGCACAATGAAAGGTTTTTTGGGAGTACTGTTGGAAAAACATTAAATAAATTGGTGCTTGAATGGGCACAGAACTATCTGGCACTGAACGAATGCTACCTTTTCAAATTCATTGAGAGTTAACTGTAGCACTGCAAGATAATTACAAAAACTATGTGAGATTTTTAAAATGTATGGAATGTCTACACGTGCACGCTGCTGCATGAAGGTACAACGAAGATAAGATAATGGTATGCCAGTGCATACAATGTATGGACAAGGTGGGTGGCCAAACTCATGTAATGTGCAACATAATACAATTCACTTTGAGGTGTGAGATTATGCAACCAGCATAATTCCCCTGAGGCATTAAACTAAATAGCGTCTCAGTACAGGATCGACTGGAGTACCAACATTTACGTCAAATTTAAAAGATGAGAACTCAGATTTGAAAGCTACTGGAAAACTAGCGCCATGATTTATCTTCGATGGCAGTGGCGGGGCTACAAGGGTACGAGTGACCCACCCATGGCCCACGTTTACAACACTGACGTTGGCGATGAATTATTTGAGCTCCACATGTGTATGCAGTTCAGAATGACACCCTTCATAGCAACTCCAGACACAAAACAATTTTTGACGAAATGAAAGTGGACGATGTTTTAGCACTGTAATGTTTTCAGCAAACATGAAAAAAAAACAGTATGACAGAACGTCACTGTAAGAGCACGTAGTTACCAAATGTGGTAGCTTTGCTTGGAGATGCAACAAAAAGTCGTACAGAAAGCGTGTGACCTTATTGTATAATTGGAACACTACTGCAAAAATGATGAACAAGTCACTTAATAAATCATCATCACCTGGTAAATGAATGACTTCAGTTTTATACATTCCCAAAACACATAAAATTAAAGTTATACAGTCACTAGCTGGTGATGTTTAAGTGACCTATTTAGCATTTTTCCAGTGGCAGCTTTGCATAGTGAAAAAGGACTTGGGAAATAGGTATGGTCGAGACTTACGTAAGGGCTCAGCCTTGGAACTTAATATGACAGAACAATTGAAGCCGGCCGCTGTGGCCGAGCGGTTCTAGGCGTTGCAGTCCGGAACCGCGCTGCTGCTGCGGTCGCAGGTTCGAATCCTGCCTCGGGCATTTATGTGTGTGTTGTTCTTAGGTAATTTAGGTTTAAGTAGTTCGTGGTCTAAGGGGCTGATGACCTCAGATGTTAAGTCCCATAGTGCTTAGAGCCATTTGAACCATTTTTTAACAACTGAAGTATACAGAAGTGTCTACAGAGGAAAGTGATAAAATACAATTATTTCCATTTGGCATGAAATTCGAACGGGAACTGCCCTTCAGACTAGTTAATAACGTAGCACCTCTTTTAGACAGATACAAAGAGTAGTGTGAGCCATAGTGCATATGGGACATGTAGCTTCCCGACAGGATGCTTAAGGGGTTTCAGTGTTGACTCCTGCGGAGGTCACAAACTGAAAATTTCTCATTAAGCAAGATTTTGATCTCAGAAGAGTGATTGTAGATTTATTGCCTGAAGATGATCCAGTGCCAACTAGTATTAACTTCAGTCCTGTTGTATCGATTCGAAAATACTAATATACAACGGTTAAGTAAAAGCTAGCGTGTTACTTAAATATTCTAAATGCATTTCCAAGCAAAGAGCAATGGTAGTAATGACACTGTCAGGCATCAAAATTTTAGGAGCGACTGAAAAACAGCCCAAAGTTATCAAGCAAAAAGTGCTGCTTCCTTTGTAATTTAATAACGTCGAGATGGCTGATCCATTCTTAATTGTTTCAGATCTTATAGTTGATATGACTGTAGGTGGTGATTTAATATATAATTATTTCTGTAAACTTGTTTTCGATACTTGTCTGCTGAAGGGATAGGTAGGTTAAACACATCTTGTGATTCCCTTTGTAAGATGTAAAGAACAATTTTTGTACATTTCAGAACTTCATTACTGCGAAGGTTGTCGCTGCACTGAAGAAAAGTAGAACAGATAAGTAATTTGTATGGTATTAAAATTGAGAGACAAGGAGGTCAAATGCAGATGAGCGGTGAGTTGGATTTAAAAAGGTGTATTAAATAGAAAAGGATAGAGGGTTACCTTAATTTTGGGAAGCTTCGCAGTTGGGTGACTGCACACACTTGGGCTATGTAGAACAGTTCTTCTTTTCCTTGTTCTGTTCTGCTCTTTGCTCTGTTTTCTTCCTTTATCTACAAATTGGCGAGATTTTACTTTGTGTTTTTGTTATTGAATGTATGTCTGGTGTCAAGATAAGGTTGGCAGACGAGTTTTGTGTGCCATGTCAGCAAACATAATTTTTTATAGGAAAAAAGGAATTTCTGCAGTTTGTTGACTGCAGATGTGGCTTAAAGAACTTACAGGGTAATCTGCAGAGAACAGACCCATATAAAGATAACAACCGAGGCACGGACGTTTCTGAAAGTGCACCAGTTGAAGAATTGTGTTAAAGTCTGCAGCTTATAAATAAAACGGGCAATAGACTGAGATGAACGTAAAATGGTACAGTGACTGATATAGCGAGTTGTTGATAGCATAATGTGATCCTTTTTAAGCAGCTTTGTAAGCGACAGATACATCAAAGGGAGGATAAGGAAAAGAGCTGACCAGCTGTGAGTGCTAGTGTGGAAAGGAGAAGAAAATCTGTCCCCCCCCCCCTCCTTAGTTTTTTTATTTTTTTATTTATTTATTTATTTTTGAAATGGTGAAAATGATAACCTGGAAGGTGCGGTAAATGTTAATACAAAATACTGAAGCCAAAATTTTGAAACATCAAGCCTAAGTGGAACTGTTTATCGCCATTATTAAGAAGGCTGTAAAGAATAAAAATGGCCCGAAGTTTTCGGTAAGGGCAAGCATTAGAAAGCTGATCTCGTGTAAATTTCTCAAGAGAAAGTAGTGTCGGTATAGGCAACGTTCAAATATTATCACACAAACAGTCAAGCGATGGCATTAGGACACCCTTGCATGGTGAAGTTCTGATCGTTATAGACATAGTATACAACTGAATAAGAGGACAAAGGAGATGTGGTGCAGGATGCAGAGTCTGTAAGAAAGAAGTAGGCAGCGTACGTGAACAGTCGCAGACCTGAGACGGTGAGCTTGAGGCAATCAGGAAGGGGGAAGGCAGTAGGTATAAATATTGGACCCATGCACATGACTTAGTCTCAGGAAACACCTCATGAAGACAACGAGATACTAATATCTGGCAGAACACGAGACACGTCAAGGTGTCAACATAAACCGTGTAAACAACAGTTACCAATCTCGGTCCCTGCAGTCATCATGAAACAACATTTTAATATGTGGAACATTACATTCCATCTCAGTCAGTTAACTGTATAGAGACTTCATGAAACTCAAAGCAATCCTTTTAATGTTGGTACCGGACTGTTGTCACATTTACTGTCTTTAGGTACCATATGTCATTATACTGCAATTAAATATTTATCTGTCACGTATCACCTTAAGACATTTCCTTCCTCTATTGCGCACGTACATGACTGTATGTAGTTCCTCAAAATCTAGTAAAAACGGCAATAAGGCAAGGAGTATCCATCCCAAAGGAGAAAAGTTATGTCAATAATTATTTCATTAACAATATTTATAAATAGGCAGTTAGGGAACAAATTCTCTGGTTTTATGAAGAACTTAAACATCTATCTGTTATGTGAAAATATTACAGCAGTTCAAGGTAACGCTCTGAGGCGAGCTACCGTACGTCTGTCATAGGAATTCACTTGAATCGAATCAGTGTAGTGAATCTCCACGTCGTGACTGTGACGAAAAATGAATAGGAGATATGAACTAAGACAAATGGTTCAAATGGCTCTGAGCACTATGGGACTTAACATCTGAGGTCATCAGTCGCCTAGAACATAGAACTACTTAAACCTAACTACCCTAAAGACATCACACACATCCATGCTCGAGGCAGGATTCGAACCTGCGACCGTAGCGGTCGCGCGGTTACAGACTGAAGCGCCAAGAACCGCTCGGCCACACAGTCACCAAAAAGATGTACAGACCTTCTTACTAAAATCAGGCCAAAAGGTACCAGCTGCTGTCGTCTGTTTGCTATCTAAGGAAGACACAAGAGAGTATTAAATCGTTATCATTTTGAGGCACTGATGCCGAGAGGATGGAGCTGAGTCTCTTTATACGAAGGTCTCTCACTAAACACTTACTCACGGTATTTATATCGGAAAATATTTATTCTTAAGAGAATTTGGTCATAAAGTCAGTCAACATTTCTTTTCCAGGTATCACTTTTCTACATAGTCACCACCACGTGCTATGAACCTAAGCCAACGTTGGGCAAGACTATGTATTCCGTTGGTAACAACTTCTGCCTTGTGCTCGTTAGCCATGTTTACAGTGCATGAATTACGTTCTCATTATCTTTAAACCGTATACCACGCAGAGAGTCCTTAAATGGCTCAAACAGATGGAAGGCATGGGTGCCATGTCTTGGCTATAGGATATTTGACTACAGGTTCTCGTGTTTGTGAGACTGGTGCATAGGCTTCTTGGAGCAGCATTTCTTCTGGATTTTTGTCTGGCCGAGAATGTTTGATTGCTGCGAGCTTTCACAAATGCCCCTGAATTAATGGTTGACTGTTTTGGCAATACATCCATGGCATCAATGACAACATTGAGAGACATCTGTCAGTTCCCTCTCACATCTTTTTCCTTTTCTAAATTGTTCTTTGCTTTTCCACTTCCTAAGTGATTATGAATATTACAAACCTCTCGAAAAAAAGTGTGATATTAGGGTATAGAGCAATAACCGACACCAGTACACCGAAAAACCAGTCAAAAGTAGCAAATTTCACTTTTTTATTCACTCCATGACTAGTTTCGGGCCGAGACCCATTTTAAAATCGTCATAAGGTAGTCAAAATGGTACTTCAGAAAATGTAAAAACTTAGTCAAAAACGTGCAAACGAACAGTAACAGCGCATACAGAAGTTCCTGACACACCCATTCCAGTATACTGTACGTTCACAACCAATACCAGTCACAGTATAGGGTGGCTTCACTTAATGCACGACCGGTTTCTGACTTGTGCCCATCTTTAGGTGTTCAACATACAACTATATGTTTCAATGTTGTAAGGTATTACAGTATTTACATACAGCTGGAGTATCCATGTCGTTTACACGTGAAATTCATCACATTCTTGACAAAAATATCTCAGCTTTTTACTCATTAAATGTATATTACCATTCAGGGTAAATATTGGTCCTTCCATGTCATGCCTTTGATACAGTAGATGTTAGTAGCTTTAGAAGTACATACATTCACAGCATCCACCAAAACAGGGGTAACGGTCAAAGTCCTTAGGTCTAAGCAGCTCACAGATGTTACACATACAAAAACATAACAGATGTTACAGATTATGAAAATGACATTGTAACATGATTATAGAACCCCGCTGACATATAATATATAGAATGGCTAATGGAAAATTATATAACTTTGTCACAATTATTAACTTTTATTACTATTTGTGGCAGATAATGTTCAACAGTTTTACTTTTTAAAAATTTCATTAAAGATGTGTTTACGTGACTTGTTTGCCAGGTCTACTTGTTTGGTGAGAGTGAGGTGTAGAGAGTTCGTGGTATGAATGTAAATTTCAAGCTCTTCAGGAACATTCTTTTTCTTCCCTTTGCTCGCACTGTGTACTATATGCAGGTTGTCTTTAATAGTTACGGCTGAGTGGCCATGTTCTTTCAGATCTGTTGCAAAAGTGTATTTATCAGAGTTATTTATCTCTAAAGCATTCATGTGTTCCCAGTAAAGCGTATTTATCAAAGTTTTATAGCTATAAGACGTCAATGTGTTCCCAGTGCCTTATAGTTAGATTAGATTAGATTAATACTAGTTCCATGGATCATGAATACGATATTTCGTAATGATGTGGAACGAGTCGAATTTTCCAATACATGACATAATTAGGTTATTTTAACAACATACTTAAGTTAATATAACAACTTTATTTTTCGTGTTTTTTCTTCATTTTTATTTTTTTTATTTTTATATTTTTTTTTTTTTTTTTCTTTTTTTTCTTAATTTATATCTAAAAATTCCTCTATGGAGTAGAAGGAGTTGTCATTCAGAAGTTCTTTTAATTTCTTCTTAGATACTTGTTGGTTATCTGTCAGACTTTTGATACTATTTGGTAAGTGACCAAAGACTTTAGTGCCAGTATAATTCACCCCTTTCTGTGCCAAAGTTAGATTTGATCTTGAATAGTGAAGATCGTCCTTTCTCCTAGTATTGTAGTTATGCACACTGCTATTACTTTTGAATTGGGTTTGGTTGTTAATAACAAATTTCATAAGAGAGTATACATACTGAGAAGCTACTGTGAATATCCCTAGATCCTTAAATAAATGTATGCAGGATGATCTTGGGTGGACTCCAGCTATTATTCTGATTACACGCTTTTGTGCGATAAATACTTTATTCCTCAGTGATGAATTACCCCAAAATATGATGCCATATGAAAGCAATGAGTGAAAATAGGCGTAGTAAGCTAATTTACTAAGATGTTTATCACCAAAATTTGCAATGACCCATATTGCATAAGTAGCTGAACTCAAACGTTTCAGCAGATCATCAATGTGTTTCTTTCAATTTAATCTCTCATCAATGGACATACCTAAAAATTTGGAATATTCTACCTTAGCTATATGCTTCTGATTAAGGTCTATATTTATTAATGGCGTCATACCATTCACTGTACGGAACTGTATGTACTGTGTCTTATCAAAATTCGGTGAGAGTTCGTTTACAAGGAACCACTTAGTAATTTTCTGAAAGACAGTATTGACAATTTCATCAGTTAATTCTTGTTTCTCAGTTGTGATTACTATACTTGTATCATCAGCAAAGAGAACTAACTTTGCCTCTTCATGAATATAGAATGGCAAGTCATTAATATATAATAAGAACAACAAAGGACCCAAGACTGACCCTTGTGGAACCCCATTCTTGATAGTTCCCCAGTTTGAGGAATGTGCTGATCTTTGCATGTTACGAGAACTACTCATTTCAACTTTCTGCACTCTTCCAGTTAGGTACGAATTAAACCATTTGTGCACTGTCCCACTCATGCCACAATACTTGAGCTTGTCTAGCAGAATTTCATGATTTACACAATCAAAAGCCTTTGAGAGATCACAAAAAATCCCAATGGGTGGTGTTCGGTTATTCAGATCATTCAAAATTTGACTGGTGAAAGCATATATGGCATTTTCTGTTGAAAAACCTTTCTGGAAACCAAACTGACATTTTGTTAGTACTTCATTTTTACAGATATGTGAAGCTACTCTTGAATACATTACTTTCTCAAAAATTTTGGATAAAGCTGTTAGAAGGGAGATTGGACGGTAATTGTTGACATCAGATCTATCCCCCTTTTTATGCAAAGGTATAACAATAGCATATTTCAGTCTATCAGGGAAAATGCCCTGTTCCAGAGAGCTATTACACAGGTGGCTGAGAATCTTACTTATCTGTTGAGAACAAGCTTTTAGTATTTTGCTGGAAATGCCATCAATTCCATGTGAGTTTTTGCTTTTAAGCAAGTTTATTATTTTCCTAATTTCACGGGCGCTGATAACCTCGCTGTTGTGCGCCCTACAACACTAATCATCATCATCATCATCATCATCCTAATTTCAAAGGGAGAAGTGGGTGAGATTTCCATTGTATCAAATTGCATAGGTATGGCCTCTTCCATTAACAGCCTAGCATCTTCTAATGAACACCTGGATCCTACTATATCCACAACATTTAGAAAATGATTATTAAAAATATTTTCAACTTCTGACTTTTTGTTCGTAAAGCTTTCATTCAATTTGATGGTAATACTGTCTTCCTCTGCTCTTGGTTGACCTGTTTCTCTTTTAATAATATTCCAAATTGTTTTAATTTTGTTATCAGAGTTGCTGATTTCAGACATGATACACATACTCCTGGATTTTTTAATAACTTTTCTTAATATAACACAGTAGTTTTTATAATTTTTGATAGTTTCTGGGTCACTACTCTTTCTTGCTGTCAGATACATTTCCCTTTTCCGGTTACAAGATATTTTTATACCCATAGTAAGCCATGGTTTGTTACAAGGTTTCTTACGAGTATATTTAACTATTTTCTTGCGGAAGCAGTTTTCAAATGCATTTACAAAAAGTCATGAAATAAATTATATTTTAAATTGGCATCAGGTTCACAGTACACCTCATCCCAGTCTAACTGCTGTAGGCTTTCCCTGAAATTTGCAATTGTTAAATCGTTGACTGAACGTACTACTTTGGAGGACTGTTTAGTATTGCTGAATGGAGCTATGTCATATATTGTAACTAGCTGTGCACCACGATCTGAAAGACGATTCTCAACAGGCTGAGCATTTACCTGGTTAAACTTATCTTGGTCTATAAAGAAGTTATCTATCAGTGAGCTGCTATCCTTTACCACCCGAGTAGGAAAATCAATAACAGGTGTCAAATTGGAAGAACCGAGTAATACTTCAAGGTCATTTTTCCTATTACCCTCTTTCAGAGAATCTACATTGAAGTCCCCACAAATAATAATTTGCTTCCCCCTGTCTGACAGATAGCACAACAAGGAGTCCAAATTTTTCAGAAATAGATGAAAATTTCCTGATGGGGACCTATATACAGTTACAATTATAAATGTGCCTTTATTTAATTTAAGCTCACAGGCACATGCTTCTATATGTTTCTCTACACAAAACTTTTTTGTTTCTATACTTTTTGCACAATGATAACTTTTGACATATATGGCAACTCCTCCTTTCTCCATATTTTCTCTCATTACATGTGCAGAAAGCTTATAACCACTTACATTTACCTTATCCATATCGGTAGCAATGTGATGCTCAAACAGGCATAGTATATCTATTTCGTTCTCAGCTTCTAAATCTTCTAAACAAACCAGAAGCTCATCTACTTTATTCTTTAAACTCCCAATATTCTGATGAAATATACTTACATTATTTTTAATTATACTTTTATGAGAACCTTTCCTTATTCTAACATTTGCAGTACTCTACATCTACATCTACATTGATACTCCGCAAGCCACCCAACGGTGTGTGGCGGAGGGCACTTTACATGCCACTGTCATTACCTCCCTTTCCTGTTCCAGTCGCGTATGGTTCGCAGGAAGAACGACTGTCTGAAAGCCTCCGTGCGCGCTCTAATCTCTCTAATTTTACATTCGTGATCTCCTCGGGAGGTATAAGTAGGGGGAAGCAATATATTCGATACCTCATCCAGAAACGCACCCTCTCGAAACCTGGCGAGCAAGCTACACCGCGATGCAGAGCGCCTCTCTTGCAGAGTCTGCCACTTGAGTTTATTAAACATCTCCGTAACGCTATCACGGTTACCAAATAACCCTGTGACGAAACGCGCCGCTCTTATTTGGATCTTCTCTATCTCCTCCGTCAGACCGATCTGGTACGGATCCCACACTGATGAGCAATACTCAAGTATGGGTCGAACGAGTGTTTTGTAAGCCACCTCCTTTGTTGATGGACTACATTTTCCAAGCACTCTCCCAATGAATCTCAACCTGGTACCCGCCTTACCAACAATTAATTTTATATGGTCATTCCACTTCAAATCGTTCTGCACGCATACTCCCAGATATTTTACAGAAGTAACTGCTACCAGTGTTTGTTCCGCTATCATCTAATCATACAATAAAGGATCCTTCCTTCTATGTATTCGCAATACATTACATTTGTCTATGTTAAGGGTCAGTTGCCACTCCCTGCACCAAGTGCCTATCCGCTGCAGATCTTCCTGCATTTCGCTACAATTTTCTAATGCTCCAACTTCTCTGTATACTACAGCATCATCCGCGAAAAGCCGCATGGAACTTCCGACACTATCTACTAAGTCATTTATATATATATTGTGAAAAGCAATGGTCCCATAACACTCCCCTGTGGCACGCCAGAGGTTACTTTAACGTCTGTAGAAGTCTCTCCATTGATAACATGCTGTGTTCTGTTTGCTAAAAACTCTTCAATCCAGCCACACAGCTGGTCTGATATTCCGTAGGCTCTTACTTTGTTTATCAGGCGACAGGGCGGAACTGTATCGAACGCTTTCCGAAAGTCAAGAAAAATAGCATCTACCTGGGAGCCTGTATCTAATATTTTCTGGGTCTCATGAACAAATAAGGCGATTTGGGTCTCACACGATCGCTGTTTCCGGAATCCATGTTGATTCCTACATAGTAGATTCTGGGTTTCCAGAAATGACATGATACGCGAGCAAAAAACATGTTCTAAAATTCTACAACAGATCGACGTAAGAGATATAGGTCTATAGTTTTGCGCATCTGCTCGACGACCCTTCTTGAAGACTGGGACTATCTGCGCTCTTTTCCAATCATTTGGAACCCTCCGTTCCTCTAGAGACTTGCGGTAGACGGCTGTTAGAAGGGGGGCAAGTTCTTTCGCGTACTCTGTGTAGAATCGAATTGGTATCCAGTCAGGTCCAGTGGACTTTCCTCTATTGAGTGATTCCAGTTGCTTTTCTATTCCTTGGACACTTATTTCGATGTCAGCCATTTTTTCGTTTGTGCGAGGATTTAGAGAAGGAACTGCAGTGCGGTCTTCCTCTGTGAAACAGCTTTGGAAAAAGGTGTTTAGTATTTCAGCTTTACGCGAGTCATTCTCGGTTTCAATGCCATCATCATCCCGTAGTGTCTGGATATGCTGTTTCGAGCCACTTACTGATTTAACGTAAGGCCAGAACTTCCTAGGATTTTCTGTCAAGTCGGTACATAGAATTTTACTTTCGAATTCAATGAACGCTTCACGCATAGCCCTCCTTACGCTAACTTTGACATCGTTTAGCTTCTGTTTGTCTGAGAGGTTTTGGCTGCGTTTAAACTTGGAGTGGAGCTCTCTTTGCTTTCGCAGTAGTTTCCTAACTTTGTTGTTGTACCACGGTGGGTTTTTCCCGTCCCTCACAGTTTTACTCGGCACGTACCTGTCTAAAACGCATTTTACGATTGCCTTGAACTTTTTCCATAAACACTCAGCATTGTCAGTGTCGGAACAGAAATTTTCGTTTTGATCTGTTAGGTAGTATGAAATCTGCCTTCTATTACTCTTGCTAAACAGATAAACCTTCCTCCCTTTTTTTATATTCCTATTAACTTCCATATTCAGGGATGCTGCAACGGCCTTATGATCACTGATTCCCTGTTCTGTACATACAGAGTCGAAAAGTTCGGGTCTGTTTGTTATCAGTAGGTCCAAGATGTTATTTCCACGAGTCGGTTCTCTGTTTAATTGCTCGAGGTAATTTTCGGATAGTGCACTCAGTATAATGTCACTCGATGCTCTGTCCCTACCACCCGTCCTAAACATCTGAGTGTCCCAGTCTATATCTGGTAAATTGAAATCTCCACCTAAGACTATAACATGCTGAGAAAATTTATGTGAAATGTATTCCAAATTTTCTCTCAGTTGTTCTGCCACTAATGCTGCTGAGTCGGGAGGTCGGTAAAAGGAGCCAATTATTAACCTAGTTCGGTTGTTTAGTGTAACCTCCACCCATAATAATTCACAGGAACTATCCACTTCTACTTCACTACAGGATAAACTACTACTAACAGCGACGAACACTCCACCACCGGTTGCATGCAATCTATCCTTTCTAAACACCGTCTGTACCTTTGTAAAAATTTCGGCAGAATTTATCTCTGGCTTAAGCCAGCTTTCTGTACCTATAACGATATCAGCTTCGGTGCTTTCTATCAGCGCTTGAAGTTCCGGTACTTTCCCAACGCAGCTTCGACAGTTGACAGTTACAATACCGATTGCTGCTTGGTCCCCGCATGTCCTGACTTTGCCCTGCACCCGTTGAGGCTGTTGCCCTTTCTGTACTTGCCCAAGGCCATCTAACCTAAAAAACCGCCCATCCCACGCCACACAACCCCTGCTACCCGTGTAGCCGCTTGTTGCGTGTAGTGGACTCCTGATCTATCCAGCGGAACCCGAAACCCCACCACCCTATGGCGCAAGTCGAGGAATCTGCAGCCCACACGGTCGCAGAACCGTCTCAGCCTCTGATTCAGACCCTCAACTCGACTCTGTACCAAAGGTCCGCAGTCAGTCCTGTCGACGATGCTGCAGATGGTGAGCTCTGCTTTCATCCCGCTAGCGAGACTGGCAGTCTTCACCAAATCAGATAGCCGCCGGAAGCCAGAGAGGATTTCCTCCGATCCATAGCGACACACATCATTGGTGCCGACATGAGCGACCACCTGCAGATGGGTGCACCCTGTACCCTTCATGGCATCCGGAAGGACCCTTTCCACATCTGGAATGACTCCCCCCGGTATGCACACGGAGTGCACATTGGTTTTCTTCCCCTCTCTTGCTGCCATTTCCCTAAGGGGCCCCATTACGCGTCTGACGTTGGAGCTCCCAACTACCAGTAAGCCCACCCTCTGCAACTGCCCGGATCTTGCAGACTGAGGGGCAACCTCTGGAACAGGACAAGCAGCCGTGTCAGGCCGAAGATCAGTATCAGCCTGAGACAGAGCCTGAAACCGGTTCGTCAGACAAACTGGAGAGGCTTTCCGTTCAGCCCTCCGGAATGTCTTTCGCCCCCTGCCACACCTTGAAGCGACCTCCCACTCTACCACAGGTGAGGGATCAGCCTCAATGCGGGCAGTATCCCGGGCAACCACAGTCGTAGTCCGATCAGGGGATGCGTGGGACGAGCTGGCCGTCCCCGACAAACCCCCATCCGGACCCCCACAGTGATGCCCATTGGCAACAGCCTCAAGCTGTGTGACCGAAGCCAACACTGCCTGAAGCTGGGAGCGAAGGGATGCCAACTCAGCCTGCATCCGAACACAGCAGTTGCAGTCCCTATCCATGCTAAAAACTGTTTTGCAAAGAACGTCTGAACTAATTTACAGAGAGCGCAAACAAATCGACAAAATTTAAACGGTTATTAAAATACAAGATTGCCTAGTAAATGCAGTAATGCTGCTACTTGCGCACTGCTGACACTGCTCGGCGGCGGAAGGAGACTAAGCGAAATTACACAATTCAGGTACTAAAACGCGATGCTACATTCTCAAATACTATAATACGCCAGAAATTTATGAATTACACAATGCAAGTACCAAAAACACGCACAGAAATTAAGAATTAAACTATGTAACAAACGAGTGAGCTAGGAGTATACGACTTGCTGCTCAGCTGCTTATCCAACGGCGGCAGGGAGCACACTGACTGTGACCAACTGACACTGGCCGTTCAAAACAAAAACAGTAGACAAACGACTACGCGAATTTACACTATTCAGGTACTAAAACGCGATGCTACAACTCTCAAATACTGTAAAACGCCCGAAATTTATGAATTAAACAATGCAAGTACCAAAAACACGCACAGAAATTAAGAATTAAACTATGTAACAAACGAGTGAGCTAGGAGTATACGACTTGCTGCTCAGCTGCTTATCCAACGGCGGCAGGGAGCACACTGACTGTGACCAACCGACACTGGCCGTTCAAAACAAAAACAGTAGACAAACGACTACGCGAATTTACACTATTCAGGTACTAAAACGCGATGCTACAACTCTCAAATACTATAATACGCCCGAAATTTATGAATTAAACAATGCAAGTACCAAAAACACGCACAGAAATTAAGAATTAAACTATGTAACAAACGAGTGAGCTAGGAGTATACGACTTGCTGCTCAGCTGCTTATCCAACGGCGGCAGGGAGCACACTGACTGTGACCAACCGACACTGGCCGTTCAAAACAAAAACAGTAGACAAACGACTACGCGAATTTACACTATTCAGGTACTAAAACGCGATGCTACAACTCTCAAATACTATAATACGCCCGAAATTTATGAATTAAACAATGCAAGTACCAAAAACACGCACAGAAATTAAGAATTAAACTATGTAACAAACGAGTGAGCTAGGAGTATACGACTTGCTGCTCAGCTGCTTATCCAACGGCGGCAGGGAGCACACTGACTGTGACCAGCCGACACTGGCCGTTCAAAACAAAAACAGTAGACAAACGACTACGCGATTTTACACTATTCAGGTACTAAAACGCGATGCTACAACTCTCAAATACTATAATACGCCCGAAATTTATGAATTAAACAATGCAAGTACCAAAAACACGCACAGAAATTAAGAATTAAACTATGTAACAAACGAGTGAGCTAGGAGTATACGACTTGCTGCTCAGCTGCTTATCCAACGGCGGCAGGGAGCACACTTACTGTGACCAACCGACACTGGCCGTTCAAAACAAAAACAGTAGACAAACGACTACGCGAATTTACACTATTCAGGTACTAAAACGCGATGCTACAACTCTCAAATACTATAATACGCCCGAAATTTATGAATTAAACAATGCAAGTACCAAAAACACGCACAGAAATTAAGAATTAAACTATGTAACAAACGAGTGAGCTAGGAGTATACGACTTGCTGCTCAGCTGCTTATCCAACGGCGGCAGGGAGCACACTGACTGTGACCAACCGACACTGGCCGTTCAAAACAAAAACTCTCCTGTCTGAGTTTCTCATTGCGCTTAGGCCTAGTTCCTATACCAGTGGTCACATGGTGTTCAGAGAGGCAGATTATGTCAGCTGGGTTGGGTGACTTTATTTCATCAATGCAAATACCTAGGACTGAGATACAACTTGGTGGAGATAAAATTTCTGGTGATTGGTGAAAATTTATAATTGGTAGCTGTGATTGGTGATCCAATGTGCTAGAATTGTGCTGTTTAATTTCTTTCCTAAACTGAAGATTTGTTTCAATCCTGACCTGTCGTAGAACTTGACATCCTTCTGTCTTACCTATCCTAAAAAAGGTGCTGCTCCAACACCTGTAACCACTGGTATTTTACCATTCATGGCAGTGCCTCCCCCCCTTAAATTTCCTGCTATTACCCCAGCCAGTTTCCCCTTCCCTTTCCTGTTGAAACTCCTTCCTCTCTGGCCAATGTATAACTGTGCGAAATTGTCACATAAAAGTTTGTAAATAACTGATTTGCTGATACATTGGCTGTCTGTCTTTCTGCAATGAATGATGTGCTATTGTTGATTATTGTAAGTGCTGAAGGATATTTGAATACCATTGTTAAGAAAGAGGTTAGCAATTTATTATTAAATTTTTCTGCTAAAGGGGATGCGAGCAAATGTGTGTATTTGTTCTTGTGCGTCTGGGTTAGGAGATGTGCATTGTTCCTTTTTGATCTTGTTGTTATCAATTACATCTTTATAAAGCTAAAGTAATTTATTACAAAAGGTATGTTGATGATACCATTAACTTGTGTGATGGAACAACTGACGAGACAGAAAAACTTGCAAATATTGTTAGTAGCGTGCATACCGACATTAGGTCATCAAGTAGATAAATAACTCAACTTTCTTGATCCTACAGCCTCTAATGAAAATAACAGACGTGTCTTCCAAATTTACCGAAAATCCACCACCAGGGGTGTTGTTATAAACAACACATCCTGTCACCCAGTATTGAACACTATCAAAGGAATTGCTCATAGGAATGAATACGGCCCAGATGTAAATAATAAACTTAACAACAAAATCGCAAAGAAACAACGCACACCTCCTAAATCATGTTCACAAGAACTAATGCAGACATTTGTTTGCATCCCCTTTATCGGAAAAATTTCCTACGAGAATGCTAACCTCTTTCCTAACAATGGTATTCAAATATCCTTCAGCGCTAACAGTAAGCTACAACAGCATCTCAGTTACCGCTACAAGACAAATAGTCAGTGCAAAAATTTCATTTTCATAATCTGTAATATCTGTTACATCTCTGTACATGTAATATATCTGAAGTTCTTAGATCTAAGGTATTAGACAATAACGTCTGTTTCCTTATATGTACACGTTATATGTTGTGAGCGTATGTGCGTCTGCAGTACTAACTTGTGCTGTATCAAAGACATAATAAGGAAAACCAGTATTTACCCTGAAGTTTAAAAAACATTTAATGAGTAACAAAATGAGATATTTTTGTCAAAGCTGTGATGAATGTGATGTGAAAACGACTTGGATACTTCAGCTGTATATAAATACTACAATAATTTACAACACTTGTTGCTTGGCAACTTGCACGTGCCTCAATTGGATCTATTTAGTCATTAACGTAGTATCTGGTTTTTTATTTAAAAAGTGATCTGCAAGATTGAGCGTTGAAACATGTATGTAAACCAGATGATGATGGGCACAAGCCCGAAACCGAATACCGCCTTCTGTTGTGACTGGTATCGATCATTATTCTACATCCTGTAAAGGAACAGTAACAGAGGTCACTCGCTAACACTCCACATCAACACCGGGAGAAGAGATGGCAGGTCAGATGCCAGCATCTGGAGGAGTGGCTGATCCCGCAAGAAGTTCTTCCCCCAGGCCACACAGAGCAATGGTCCACATGGAAATCACTCAACCGCCTGCGTTCTTCTGTCACAAGATCCGAGAGTAATCTGGAGAGGTGGGGCGTCCAGGTGGACTCTCTCCAGTGTGACTGCGGAGCTGCCGTGCAGACATCAACACATCTACTACAATGCACATTACCTCCAACTGTGTGCACCATGGAGGACCTCGTAAGCGCTACACAACGTGCACTGGACGTTGCAAATTTTTGGGCATCCACTGTATAGTTTAAAATTACCTTATGTTTGACAACACAATCTGTGTCTAATCATTTATTTCATTCTTGACTAGTTTAATTTATAAACCATAATGTATGTATATATGTAGTAATGTATCTAATATTGTTTTAGTTTGCTTCTGACACGATAAATAAATAAACTGCTCTGATTACGTGTAAAATTCAGTTAAGCGTGTTAGTGTTTACTTTAGGCTTATATTTTTGTTAAATAATAATCTGCGTCCACAATCCTCATCTCATTCCTAATCCAACTAATATGAAAATCCAAACTGACAACAGACGACAAAGAGGTAGATTTTAGAAGGAATATGGGAAGATGCTGGCACGTGTCTCACTATTTGAACTTTGACCGAGGTATTCGTCTGCTGTGATTAGAAGTCGATTGAGATCGGTCGCCATTAACAATATAGCATCCATACTCATAATTAGCTCCTTTAAATGGAACTTAGATAGATTTTTTGATGCTTCTCTTAATAGGTCAAGGAATAAGAAACTTAGATCTTATTGAAATAACAGTTTCCCGTGTTATGCAGTAATGTGAGGATGGCAGGGCTCCAAGCCCTTTCCGACAATGCAGCCCTCTTTATATCTCTCAAACAGTGCAGGACCTTCGCGAGTAATGTAGATGAGGCGCTGCCCAGAGCGGTCACTTAACGAGCCCAGAGGGGGTTCATCATGGTACCTTCTCGCCGATATGCACCGAACGGGACACTTCTCTGATTAACAGTGAAGACATGTCCCTTGCAGACTAGATGGCTCCACCCAGAAACGACAACTCAGAAACTGAAGACACCTAATCCTTCCCCCCGACTCCCCACCTCCCAGTCGACACACTGGAGCCAGTCGAATATTGACAACCCGCTGATTAGGAAGTAAGTTTCTTCCCCGACACACGTACCGACGCCAAAGGTTTACCAAAACCGTGGGAAGAGTTAAGATGCTATCGAAAAATGAGCAAGATGATAAGGGTAGAAACGAGTATTTGTTCATGTCTCAAAGGCTAACACCAAGACCAGAGCTCTTATTGGCCCGCCAAAGGAGCGTTATCTTGGATAATTTTCCCTCTTCCATTTGGTGAAACAAGTAGGCACGAGTCCTGATTGGCTGGTGCAGACTTATGGCGAAACTATTTTGTTGAGACGTCAGAGATAGGGAAACGAAATAGTACAGAGAAGATTCGGATTTGGGGAGGGATGCAGTCATCTTTCAGTGCCGGAGAGTTGTCGAGAGAAGATTCTGATTCGGGGAGTGGTGGTGAAAAGCGACTTCCTGTTTCTGAGACCGAGGGAGTGCGGTTGGCCTTCAAGATCCGAGGTGCCAAACAGAATAGTGAGTATTCTCGCATTAGTGCTAGGATTTAATCGAGGATAACTTCGTATGATGTTTAGCAACCTTGTGATCAAGCGAAAGTCCTGTCATAGCCGTAGTCAAGTTTCGTAATTTTTCATTTCAGTTATTTTGCTATTCCGGACTCAGCAATTGTTACAGTGAATATTGAGCTACAACTGATTTTCCTTTTAACTTGCCAGGTGCAAGTGTTAATTCTAGTGCATGTCCAGCCTCTCCTTAATACCATGGGTATCGCTGTTTTTACTGCCACATCACTCGAAGTCCAGTTAGTCGCGATCTCTGGAAGTAACGCCTCTTTTAAACTGTGTTTCCTAGTACTTCCTGGACTCACCATACGTGCGTTACAGTTTAATACTTCGTGTACCTCTTGTTCTTTTTGAACGAAAAAGTTCGCTATGTTTAGTTTTTTATGTAGATCTTGGTAAAACTCGTATTCCTTTATTTTTGTATTTATGATCGACGCTCAGGTGTTAGGCGATCCTTGCAGCGAATCACTAGTCGAATGAACACATTATGGTTCACTATTAGTTAATACGAGGGCTATCCACAAAGTACATTACGTTTTGGAATTAAAAATAAATAAAGTATTGGAATTTTTTTATTATATACAGATGAAAGCGACACTTAAATACTACTTTTCTACACAGTTGCCACTTAAATTAAGGCACTTATCGTAGCGATGGACGAGCTTGGAAATTCCTTCGTCGTAAAATTCGGCCGCCTGCTCGTTCAACCACGTGGTTACCTCTTCTTGAAGCTGTGCGACTCATTACTCGATCGCATCGTTACTGGTGACGAAACATGGGTTAAGCATGTGAACTGCGAGACAAAATTGCAGTCAATGCAATGGGGGCACACAAATTCCCACCAAAAACCCAAGAAATGCCTGCAGACAATGTCGGCAAGGAAGGTGATGGCGACTGTCTTTTGGGACAGAAAAGGTGTGATTTTTGTGGATTTCCTGGAAAGAGGCACTACAATAAACTCTCAAAGGTATTGCCAAACTCTGCACAACCTCAGAAGAGCAATACAAAACAAGCACAGGGGAAAGTTGGGCTCAAAGATCTTGCTGATTCACGACAACACCCGGGCCCACACGGCAAATGCCATTCGTGAAGTTCTCGAATCTTTTAAGTGGGAGTTGTTTCCTCATCCGCCGTACAGTCTCGACCTGGCACCGAGCGACTTCCACTTATTCCCAGCAATGAAGAAGTGGTTGGCTATGCAGCGCTTTGATGACAACGCACAGCTTCAAGAAGAGGTAACCACGTTGTTGAAGGCGCAGGCGGCCGAATTTTACGACGAAGGAATTTCCAAGCTCGTCCATCGCTACGATAAGTGCCTTAATTTAAATGGCAACTATGTAGAAAAGTAGTATTTAAGTGTGGCTTTCATCTGTATATAATAAAAAAAATTCCAATACTTTATTTATTTTTAATTCCAAAACGTAATGTACTTTGTGGATAGCCCTCGTAATAGATAACTTTCACTATCACTTTCCCAAGAGACTGTTATCACTACCTAGCCCGTAGAGGAAGTACATTTCCATGAGGGGTGAGGTACAAGTGCACACGTGGTTTCAGTTTTCAATTACGGAGTGGAATAGAGTGTGTCCCGACATGTCAGGCCAATAGATGTTCAATGTGGTGGCCATCATTTGTTGCACACAATTGCAATCTCTGGCGTAATGAATGTCCTACACGCCGCAGTACAACTGAGGTAATGTCGCCGCAGGCTGCCACAATAGTTGTTTCATATCCTCTGGGGTTGTAGGCACATCACGGTACACATTCTCCTTTAACGTACCCCACAGAAGGAAGTCCAGAGGTGTAAGATCAGGAGAATGGGCTGGCCAATTTATGCGTCCTCCACGTCCTATGAAACGCCCGTCGAACGTGTACCTCACGCCTCATGGTAATGTACATTTGCGTCAGTGAAAAAGACCAATAAAAAGATGTTAGCACGTGGACATAATGTGCTGTTCCAGTCTCTTCTGTACCTAAGATCCATCACCGTTCCCTTTGGATCCCTACGTAATTCGGTGCTCTCCGATACACACGATCGAACAGCGGAGGAGTGGTACTCAAGCATCAACTTTAGGTTACAATATCTCCGTATGTAATTAACATTTTACAATGCAACAAACGGCACTGATTACGTATTTATTTATATGTTCAGATGTGCTAACAATACTAACGGGGTTCCATTTAAAAAACGATGGTTTGTGTTAAAAAACATACTTCCCTGCATTTTTTTATTGTTTGTGTTAACCAATTACACTATCCCCCCTCCTCACGTTCGGTCTGTGGAATCGATTCGTCAGTATTTGATGTGGTTTACGAAATATATCCAGCGGTAATGTTAGGTGACTCACCCTGTATATATATACAGGTATTGACGAAATAAATAGCAACACCGAAAAATAATTAATGCAGACTAATCAAATTTCGGGGGGAATATTGCAGGATGAGATGTTAATGTACGCACGGGATTAGCCATTGCAAATGTGAAATGTTTGTGCATTACCAGTACTTTAACAACCTGTTTAACAGCCAGAATGTTGAAAGCAAGCATGCAAACATGCGTGCACTACCTTGTACGGTGGATGGAGTTCCATGCCTGTTGCACTTTTTCGTTCAATATATGGACGGTTAATGCTGTTTGTGGATGGCGCTACCCTTCTCGTCCGATGATGTCCCATATGTACTCGATCAGACACAGATCTGGTGATCGAGCAGGCCAAGGCAACATATGACGCATTGCGGAACATGTCGGGTTACAACAGCTGTACATGGACAAGCATTATCGTGTTGGAAAACACCCACTGGAATGCTGTTCATGAAAGGCAGCACAACAGGTCGAATCACCACATTGACGTACAAATACGCTCTCAGAATGCATGAGATAACCACGAGAGAGCTCCTGCTGTCATAAGAAATCGCATCCCAGACCATAACTCCAGGAGTGGGTCTAGTGTGTAGTCTGGTTGGTGGCAGGCCATCAACTTGTGTCCTCCTAACAAAGACACGGCCATCACTGGCACCGAGGCAGAATCAGGTTTCATCAGAAAACACAACAGACTTCTATCCTGCCCTCCAACGAGCTCTCGCTTGACACCACTCAAGCCGCAAACGGTGGTCGTTTAGGGTCAGAGAAATGCACACAACAGGACGTCTAGCTCGGAGCTGTCCTTGAAGACAGTAACTTGTTCTCGAAAGAACAGTTACTGTTGATGACCGTGCAGCTTTTCCCTGGAATAAATGATAACTAACTGAAAACCTCAGCTGCTGACAGGGGTTGTTGATATACCTCTATGTGGACAGCTGAAAATGTGTGCCCCGACCGGGACTGGAACCCGGGATCTCCTGCTTACATGGCAGACGCTCTATCCATCTGAGCCACCGAGGCCACAGACGAATAGCGCGACTGCAGGGACATATCCCTTGCACGCTACCCGTGAGACTCACATTCCCAACTATCCACAATTCTACATATGTATTGTACCTATAGACATTTGCCCACCCACTCATTACTCGCGCACGCTTTGGCGATTCCCGTAAGTTTTTGGCAACCTTTGCGCATTCGCACAGACGAAGGTCAATGGCTGGGTAGCCTTTAACTATATATACGAAGACAGTAACTTGTTCTCGAAAGAAATGTCTATAGGTACAATACATATGTAGAATTGTGGACAGTTGGGAATGTGAGTCTCATGGGGATCGTGCAAGGGATAAGTCCCTGCAGTCGCGCTATTCATCTGTGTCCTCGGTGGCTCAGGTGGATAGAGCGTCTGCCATGTAAGCAGGAGATCCCAGGTTCGAGTCCCGGTCGAGGCACACACTTTCAGCTGTCCACATCGAGGTATATCAACAACCCCTGTCGGCAGCTGAGGTTTACGGTTAGTTATCGTTAGAGGTATGTGTCAACATCTTCATATGGAATATCCCGTTGACAAGTGGTGTTCTGCGACCACCAGTCCCCCTGCTTGTTTTATAAACGCAAAATATATTTGTTTTAAAATAATCTCTGCTTGGCGCCGTCGTAACAGACAGTCTCCTCTACCTCTGAACTAACTACGTAAGCTTATACAAGATGTTGCTTAAATAAAAATAAATAGCACCGATGGGAAGCCGGCCGCGGTGGTCTCGCGGTTCTAGGCGCGCAGTCCGGAACCGTGCGACTGCTACGGTCACAGGTTCGAATCCTGCCTCGGGCATGGATGTGTGTGATGTCCTTAGGTTAGTTAGGTTTAATTAATTCTAAGTTCTAGGGGACTGATAACCACAGCAGTTGAGTCCCATAGTGCTCAGAGCCATTTGAACCACTGATGGGAAATGCGAGTTCCATATCAAGTAATTTAGTAAGAGGCGGAACAACTTCCGCATCTACATCTAGCTCTAGCCTATATTCGGCATTCTAACTTTTGGTGCCTCCCCCCCCCATCAACCATGGACCTTGCCGTTGGTGGGGAGGCTTGCGTGCCTCAGCGATAGAGATAGCCGTACCGTAGGTGCAACCACAACGGAGGGGTATCTGTTGAGAGGCCAGACAAACGTGTGGTTCCTGAAGAAGGGCAGCAGCCTTTTCAGTAGTTGCAAGGGCAACAGTTTGATGATTGACTGATCTGGCCTTGTAACACTAACCAAAATGGCCTTGTTGTTGTGGTACTGCGAACGGCTGAAAGCAAGGGGAAGCTACGGCCGTAATTTTTCCCGAGGGCATGCAGCTTTACTGTATGATTAAATGATGATGGCGTCCTCTTGGGTAAAATATTCCGGAGGTAAAATAGTCCCCCATTCGGATCTCCGGGCGGGGACTACTCAAGAGGACGTCGTTATCAGGAGAAAGAAAACTGGCGTTCTACGGATCGGAGCGTGGAATGTCAGATCCCTTAATCGGGCAGGTAGGTTAGAAAATTTAAAAAGGGAAATGGATAGGTTGAAGTTAGATATAGTGGGAATTAGTGAAGTTCGGTGGCAGGAGGAACAAGACTTCTGGTCAGGTGACTACAGGGTTATACACACAAAATCAAATTGGGGTAATGCAGGAGTAGGTTTAATAATGAATAGGAAAATAGGAATGTGGGTAAGCTACTACAAACAGCATAGTGAACGCATTATTGTGGCCAAGATAGATACGAAGCCCACACCCACTACAGTAGTACAAGTTTCTATGCCAACTAGCTCTGCAGATGACGAAGAAATTGAAGAAATGTATGATGAAATAAAAGAAATTATTCAGATAGTGAAGGGTGGCGAAAATTTAATAGTCATTGGTGACTGGAATTCGGTAGTAGGAAAAGGGAGAGAAGGAAACGTAGTAGGTGAATATGGATTGGGGCTAAGAAATGAAAGAGGAAGCCGCCTGGTAGAATTTTGCACAGAGCACAACTTAATCATAGCGAACACTCGGTTTAAGAATCATGAAAGAAGGTTGTATACATGGAAGAACTCTGGAGATACTAAAAGGTATCAGATAGATTATATAATGTTAAGACAGAGATTTAGGAACCAGGTTTTAAATTGTAAGACATTTCCAGGGACAGATGTGGACTCTGATCACAATCTATTGGTTATGACCTGTAGATTAAAACTGAAGAAACTGCAAAAAGGTGGGAATTTAAGGAGATGGGACCTGGATAAACTGAAAGAACCAGAGGTTGTACAGAGTTTCAGGGAGAGCATAAGGGAACAACTGACAGGAATGGGGGAAAGAAGTACAGTAGAAGAAGAATGGGTAGCTTTGAGGGATGAAGTAGTGAAGGCAGCAGAGGATCAAGTAGGTAAAAAGATGAGGGCTAGTAGAAACCCTTGAGTAACAGAAGAAATATTGAATTTAATTGATGAAAGGAGAAAATATAAAAATCCAGTAAATGAAGCAGGCAAAAACGAATACAAAAGTCTCAAAAATGAGATCGACAGGAAGTGCAAAATGGTTAAGCAGGGATGGCTAGAGGACAAATGTAAGGATGTAGAGGCCTATCTCACTAGGGGTAAGATAGATACTGCCTACAGGAAAATTAAAGAGACATTTGGAGATAAGAGAACCACTTGTATGAACATCAAGAGCTCAGATGGAAACCCAGTTCTAAGCAAAGAAGGGAAAGCAGAAAGGTGGAAGGAGTATATAGAGGGTCTATACAAGGGCGATGTACTTGAGGACAATATTATGGAAATGGAAGAGGATGTAGATGAAGATGAAATGGGAAATACGATACTGCGTGAAGAGTTTGACAGAGCACTGAAAGACCTGAGTCGAAACAAGGCCCCCGGAGTAGACAACATTCCATTGGAACTACTGACGGCCTTGGGAGGAGCAGTCCTGACAAAACTCTACCACCTGGTGAGCAAAATGTATGAGATAGGCGAAATACCCTCAGACTTCAAGAAGAATATAATAATTCCAATCCCAAAGAAAGCAGGTGTTGACAGATGTGAAAATTACCGAACAATCAGTTTAATAAGCCACAGCTGCGAAATACTAACACGAATTCTTTACAGACGAATGGAAAAACTAGTAGAAGCCGACCTCGGGGAAGATCAGTTGGGATTCCGTAGAAAAACTGGAACACGTGAGGCAATACTGACCTTACGACTTATCTTAGAAGAAAGATTAAGGAAAGGCAAACCTACGTTTCTAGCATTTGTAGACTTAGAGAAAGCTTTTGACAATGTTGACTGGAACACTCTCTTTCAAATTGTAAAGGTGGCAGGGGTAAAATACAGGGAGCGAAAGGCTATTTACAATTTGTACAGAAACCAGATGGCAGTTATAAGAGTCGAGGGACGTGAAAGGGAAGCAGTGGTTGGGAAGGGAGTGAGACAGGCTTGTAGCCTCTCCCCGATGTTATTCAATCTGTATATTGAGCAAGCAGTAAAGGAAACAGAAGAAAAATTCGGAGTAGGTATTAAAATCCATAGAGAAGAAATAAAAACTTTGAGGTTCGCCGATGATATTGTAATTCTGTCAGAAACACCATTTGGGGAGCAAAATAACTGACGATGGTCGAAGTAGAGAGGATATAAAATGTAGACTGGCAATGGCAAGGAAAGCGTTTCTGGAGAAGAGAAATTTGTTAACATCGAGTATAGATTTAAGTGTCAGGAAGTCATTTCTGAAAGTATTTGTATGGAGTGTAGCCTTGTATGGAAGTGAAACATGGACGATAAATAGTTTGGACAAGAAGAGAATAGAAGCTTTCGAAATGTGGTGCTACAGAAGAATGCTGAAGATTAGATGGGTAGACCACATGACTAATGAGGAAGTATTGAATATGATTGGGGAGAAGAGAAGTTTGTGGCACAACTTGACGAGAAGAAGGGATCGGTTGGTAGGACATGTTCTGAGGCATCAAGGGATCACCAATTTAGTAGTGGAGGGCAGCGTGGAGGGTGAAAATCGTAGAGGGAGACCAAGAAATGAATACACTAGGCAGATTCAGAAGGATGTAGGTTGCAGTAGGTGCTGGGAGATGAAGAAGCTTGCACAGGATAGAGTAGCATGGAGAGCTGCATCATACCAGTCTCAGGACTGAAGACCACAACAACAACAACAACTTTTGGTGTGTGTCGGTGGTACTTTGAGTCTCGCTCTCCTCCTCCACTGGCAACTGGTTCGCTAGATAAAAGACTGCCGTTAAACCTCACTGTGAACTGGAATGTCACTAATTGTATCTCCAAGGTCTTTTCGTGAGATATACGGTGGAGGAAGCAATATATTGGTTGGCGGTTCTAGGAACATACACTCTCGGGATTTCAATAGTAAACCAGAATAGGGGTTAGAAATGATCTCCGTACAGTCACTTTAAACCCGCACCGAGTCCTGTGACGTCATCACCGAACTCGCCGTTTCCGTGAGCCTGTGTCCGCAGCTAGTGGTCTAGTGGTTATCCTTGCTGCCTCTGGATGACGGAGTGCAGGGTTCTGAAGCGTGGACTATAGCGTGATACTTATTCTAGATATCACGCCTCCCCTAACGTAACACGTTTGCAATTGTGTACTTTGCGCCAGTTAATTTTCTTGTTACACCCTCCACACTAACACGTTTGCAATTGTGTACTTTGCGTCAATTAATTTTCGTGTTACACCCTCCATAGTCTCCAAAACACACATTCGTTAAAGGCCATCTGATCACGACAGTCGGTCAATTCGCCTATTCTGTGCTACATTCATGACTAGCTTTACACTTCTGCATGGTTCAGCAAGGGAGAACGAGTCGACGATTAAGAAGGAACCGCAGCACCACAGTTCTCACATACTTGCGGCTCTGATTTAAAAGTGGCGCCTTGAGTTGTGAACTATGCAACCCGCAATAGCAGATAATACTCCGTTTCCGACCTCTGAACCAGGCTGTAATGCAGAACTCCCCTCTTACTGCTTCTGACACTACAGTTGGTTGAGAAAATCAGTGGCGCTTTTGTGCTTGCCACACGATCCTGCTCTTCTCTGGATCTTCTCTGTTCCCTCTGTCAATTCTATCTGGTACGAATTTGTAAAGGAAATAGCATACAAGACGATGGTGCGAGTAATTCTAGAGTGTTCTGAAATGACTGAAGTCGTTATCAAGTAGGAGTGACAATAGACATGTAATGAATTACTGCTACGTTCGTAACAGGCTACACGGAAGTTTAGCAGAAATGTTTGGGGAACTTAATTAGAATCTACGCAAGAAAGAAGACGTTGTTCTCGCGGAATTCTCTGGAATAAATTTAGAGAATCTATATTCAAAGCAGACTAAGTTCGATTCTGCTGTCAACATCGCATATGTCACAGAGTGGACGTGAAATTAAAATATTGATGATGACATCATATAATGAACAAATAATTGTTTAATGTAGTTCTTAGTCAATCACGGTGGACTGAGCGAGGCGAACCAGTGGTTAGCACATTCAAACCCTCTTCTGGCCATCCTGATTCATGTTTTCCACGACTGCCCTACATCGCTTCAGGTAAATGCCGGGGTGGTTCCTTTTTCGGGCACAGCCGATTTCCTTGCCTAATCTAACGGGGCCGACGGTCTCTCCGTTTGGTCCCCTCCCCCAGATCACCCAACCAACCAATGGTAGAAAAATTGGTGAGCATAATGATTAACCAAAGTCAATGAAGTTTGCCGATTAACGCTGTCGTTGTACAAGAACCTCAGATTTTCGGCTTAGTGATCCTGCTTATTATACAGTGTGAGTCACTAACTATCGCCACCAAGAATAACTCCGAAAGTATGACAGGAGCTGAAAATTGGGAGCCGTAATATGACGTTGGTGTTTTTATTCATAATCAAAAACGTCTTCGGTCCCGGGTTAGATCCCCGCCACTGCCTAAATTTTGATAAATAATCAGCATTGGCGGCCGAAGACTTTCGGTATAAGAAGTCAGCCGCATTCTGCCAACGGCCTTGTCAAAGAGGGCGGAGGAGCGGATAGAGGTTCAGGGCACTCTCTTGTCCTAGGGGTGGGAAATTGCCCCTAAAGGCGGAAGAATCAGCAATGATCAACGACATGAGGATGCAAAAGGCAATGGAAACCACTGCATTAAAGACACGTAACGTGTATCCACAGGACATGTGGCCTGTAATTGAAGAAGTGTCATGATGATCTCTCCATTGGCAAAAGATTCCGGAATAGTCCCCCATTCGGATCTCCGGGAGAAGACTGCCAAGGGGGAGGTTACCATGAGAAAAAGATTGAATAATCTACGAAGGCATAACGTTCTACGAGTCGGGGCGTGGAATGTCAGAAGCTTGAACGTGGTAGGGAAACTAGAAAATCTGAAAAGGGAAATGCAAAGACTCAATCTAGATATAGTAGGGGTCAGTGAAGTGAAGTGGAAGGAAGACAAGGATTTCAGGTCAGATGAGTATCGGGTAATATCAACAGCAGCAGAAAATGTTATAACAGGTGTAGGATTCGTTATGAATAGGAAGGTAGGGCAGAGGGTGTGTTACTGTGAACAGTTCAGTGACCGGGTTGTTCTAATCAGAATCGACAGCAGACCAACACCGACAACGATGTTCAGGTATACATGCCGACGTCGCAAGCTGAAGATGAACAGATAGAGAAAGTGTATGAGGATATTGAAAGGGTAATGCAGTATGTAAAGGGGGACGAGAATCTAATAGTCATGGGAGACTGGAATGCAGTTGTACGGGAAAGAGTAGAAGAAAAGGTTACAGGAGAATATGAGCTTGGGACAAGGAATGAAAGAGGAGAAAGACTAATTGAGTTCTGTAACAAGTTTCAGCTAGTCATAGCGAATACCCTGTTCAAGAATCACAAGAGGAGGAGGTATACTTGGAAAAGGCCGGGAGATACGGGAAGATTTCAATTAGATTACATCATGGTCAGACAGAGATTCCGAAATCAGATACTGGATTGTAAGGCGTACCCAGGAGCAGATATAGACTCAGATCACAATATAGTAGTGATGAAGAGTAGGCGGAAGTTCAAGACATTAGTCAGGAAGAATCAATACGCAAAGAAGTGGGATACGGAAGTACTAAGGAATGACGAGATACGTTTGAAGTTCTCTAACGCTACAGATACAGCAATAACGAATAGCGCAGTAGACAGTACAGTTGAAGAGGAATGGACATCTCTAAAAAGGGCCATCACAGAAGTTGGGAAGGAAAACATAGGTACAAAGAACGTAGCTGCGAGGAAACCATGGGTAACAGAAGAAATACTTCAGTTGGTTGATGAAAGGAGGAAGTACAAACATGTTCCGGGAAAATCAGGAATACAGAAATACAAGTCGCTGAGGAATGAAATAAATAGGAAGTGCAGGGAAGCTAAGACGAAATGGCTGCAGGAAAAATGTGAAGACATCGAAAAAGATATGATTGTCGGAGGGACAGACTCAGCATACAGGAAAGTCAAAACAACCTTTGGTGACATTAAAAGCAACGGTGGTAACATTAAGAGTGCAACGGGAATTCCACTGTTAAATGCAGAGGAGAGAGCAGATAGGTGGAAAGAATTCATTGAAAGCCTCTATGAGGGTGAAGATTTGTCTGATGTGATAGAAGAAGAAACAGGAGTCGATTTAGAAGAGATAGGGGATCCAGTATTAGAATCGGAATTTAAAAGAGCTTTGGAGGACTTATGGTCAAATAAGGCAGAAGGGATACATAACATTCCATCAGAATTTCTAAAATCATCGGGGGAAGTGGTAACAAAACGACTATTCACGTTGGTGTGTAGAATACATGAGTCTGGCGATATACCATCTGACTTTCGGAAAAGCATCATCCACACAATTCCGAAGACGGCAAGAGCTGACAAGTGCGAGAATTATCGCACAATCAGCTTAACAGCTCATGCATCGAAGCTGCTTACAAGAATAATATACAGAAGAATGGAAAAGAAAATTGAGAATGCGCTAGGTGACGATCAGTTTGGCTTTAGGAAAAGTAAAGGGACGAGAGAGGCAATTCTGACGTTACGGCTAATAATGGAAGCAAGGTTAAAGAAAAATCAAGACCCTTTCATAGGATTTGTCGACCTGGAAAAAGCGTTCGACAATATAAAATGGTGCAAGCTGTTCGAGATTCTGAAAAAAGTAGGCGTAAGCTATAGGGAGAGACGGGTCATATACAATATGTACAACAACCAAGAGGGAATAATAAGAGTGGACGATCAAGAACGAAGTGCTCGTTTTGAGTAGGGTGTAAGACAAGGCTGTAGCCTTTCGCCCCTACTCTTCCATCTAAACATCGAGGAAGCAATGATGGAAATAAAAGAAACGTTCAGGAGTGGAATTAAAATACAAGGTGAAAGGATATCAATGATACGATTCGTTGATGACATTGCTATCCTGAGTGAAAGTGAAGAAGAATTAAATGATCTGCTGAACGGAATGAACAGTCTAATGAGTACACAGTATGGTTTGAGAGTAAATCGGAGAAAGACGAAGGTAATGAGAAGTAGTAGAAATGAGAACAGCGAGAAACGTAACATCAGGATTGATAGTCACGAAGTCAATGAAGTTAAGGAATTCTGCTACCTAGGCAGTAAAATAACCAATGACGGACGGAGCAAGGTGGACATCAAAAGCAGACTCGCTATGGCAAAAAAGGCATTTCTGGCCAAGAGAAGTCTACTAATATCAAATACCGGCCTTAATTTGAGGAAGAAATTTCTGAGGATGTACGTCTGGAGTACAGCATTGTATGGTAGTGAAACATGGACTGTGGGAAAACCGGAACAGAAGAGAATCGAAACATTTGAGATGTGGTGCTATAGACGACTGTTGAAAATTAGGTGGACTGATAAGGTAAGGAATGAGGAGGTTCTATGCAGAATCAGAGAGGAAAGGAATATGTGGAAAACACTGATAAGGAGAAGGGACAGGATGATAGGACATCTGCTAAGACATGAGGGAATGACTTCCATGGAACTAGATGGAGCTGTAGAGGGCAAAAACTGTAGAGGAAGACAGAGATTGGAGTACGCCAAGCAAATAATTGAGGACGTAGGTTGCAAGTGCTACTCTAAGATGAAGAGGTTAGCACAGGAAAGGAATTTGTGGCGGGCCGCATCAAACCAGTCAGTAGACTGATGATAAAAAAAAAAGGGGGGTGTCGCTTCAGAGATATAGTCAACTTTGTCTTTTTTTTTAAATGGGATGCTATAGTTTGGTACTTACTTTGTGATAGCGGCTATCGAGACGAATCCAATGATGAGTAATAGTAAGGTCTTTGAATGTCAACGAAGGTCACAAAGATGGCATTAGCGTCCATTTACAGGTGTTCGAAGTGATGACCATTGATATCAGTGCAGTGCTGCAATCTTCTTATCATGGATTGAGTGGTATTCCTTATCAGATCGGCACTTACCAAAGCTCATGCTATGATAATTCTCTCTCGCATATCTTCAGATGTAGTTGAAACGTCTTTATAAACAATGTCTTTTACGAATCCCCACAAGAAAAAAATCCAGAGGAGTCAAGTCTGGCGAACGAGCCGACCACGCCACATCTCCTCCGCGTCCAATCCACCGATTTTGGAAATGTCTAGGCAATTGATTTCTAGCCATCAGCGAAAACTGTGCCGGACATCCATCGTTTTGATACCACATTCTGTTCCTTGTTCCTAAAGGTATTTATTCCAATAACAGACCTAACGTTTCTTGCAGGAATGTGGTGTACTTCCTACCTCTAAGATTTCCTTCGATGAAATAGATGCCTATAATTCTGTCCTCCAGAATGCCACACCATGCATTCACTTACCACGGTTTTTGGTGTGCAACTTGCCGCAGTCAACATGGATTTTCAGTTGCCCAATAATTGCATGTTATGCAAATTAACAATTCCATGGTTCGTGAATGCAGCCTCATCAGTAAATAAAATCAAATTAATAAATGTGTCATCCCTCTGAATCTGAAGTTGAGCCCATCAGAAGAATTCAATGTGCTGCATACAAGCTGTACCAGTTAATTCTTGGTGGAACTGATATGGTAAGGATGATATGTATGGCGATGCAGCACACGAACAACACCCTGGATATGTGCCCCCCCCCCCAAATTCTATAAGTCCCTCCAGATCCTTGAGCGTCATGCACTCCGCCTCGCCTTCAGTATACGCCTCCTGTCCCCCACGCGGATCCTCTATGATCTCATTCCTTTCCCCCATCTGCTCCTATTCCTTGAACATATCCGCATCCTCTACACCTCCCGCCGTCCTGATCCCCCTCACCCCCTGGTTGCTCCTCTCCTCTCTGATCCCCACCCCCTGCCACGTCTTCACTGTTGGGTCCCCCCTACCCTCCATCTCTACACCCTACATCTCCTTTCCCAAGGTGGCTTCCATCAACTCCTCCTCCCGGATGATGCCCTCTCTCCCTCCATTTATCCCTCCTATCAACTCTGATCCTCACTCCCCCTCCTTTCCTCTGTCCTTTTCCTGGGCTCCCTCTCTCCCCCCTTCCATCCTCTTTTTTCCCACCTCCCTCTCTCTGCTCCCTCTCTCCCCCAAGTCCTTTTGCATTTCCCTCCTATGCCTCTTCTCATTCCCTCTCGCGTCTGCCCTGCCCCTCTCCCCCCTTATGAGTCCTCTCCCTCCTTGGTCCCCCCCCCTTCCGTTTTTTCCTCTCCTCCCTCCTTGTTTTCCCCCTCCTCCAGGTCCCCTCCCCACCATCTGCCTTTGGCTCGGGAGTGTCATCTTTGTGCCGCCATTTTCGTACAGTGTTTTACAGTGAGTGTTCTACAGTAATTGTTCCGTGTTGTGTCTTTTGGGAAGTGTTGCAAACGGCCATCATACTGCCGCTGTGTGTGATTTTTTATCTCTTGCGAACAGAAACCAGACTGTCGCCATGTTTTTAATTGTGTGTCTACTATGTTACTTGTCTGATTCCTGTGTATTTTATTACCATTGCCAACCCCTTTGCTTTCTGTTTTAACTTTCCGCATTTTTCCGCCATTTTACACTTTAAGTCACCGTTATACCGCCTGTTTTTCTTGTTTCTTTTCTTCTTCCGTTTTTAAAAATTCTGCAGGCTGTAGAGCAGCGTATTAAGCTGCTGCCAGCCCGCCCCCCCTTCGGAGGGAATTGAAAATCAATAAAGAAAAAAAAACGAACAACACCACTCTGGCTCAAGCCAGATTCTCTTGCTAATTGAAGCGAACTAACATAAGGATCTCGAGCCACAGTGGCAAAAGTACCAATTTCTGTTTGCTCGTTGGTGACTTTCCTTTGCCGGATATGTTTCCGATGCTTTAAAGATCCAGTCGTTCCCAATTTATTACACACATATTTAAATGGTCGACGTTTAAGTTGAGTGCGTTGAGGATATCTTTCAGCGTGTAAGTCTCTAGCTCTCATTGAATTTCGTTGGCATTCTCTGTAAATGAGAAGCATATCGACTTGTTCTTCGAAGGAATACGTCATTCACATTCGCTTGATTCGCCGATACTATTCTTACCGTTCCTATTAGCGTTGCATTGCGAAACCGTCGACGGTGTTTACACGTCAGTGTCTCGTTAGATGGATACGCCGTATTCTGCGAAAATTTACTATTTGCACGATATACGAGAGAGAATTGTCAGAGCATGTGCTTTGTTAAGTGTCGATGAGATAAGGAACACCAGTTAACCCATGGTAAGAAGATCGCAGCACTGCACTGATACCAACTGTAATCACTTCGAACACCTCCTGTAAATGGACGTTCATGCCACCTTTTTGACCTTCCTTGTCATTCAACGCCTTACTGTTACACATCATTGGATTCGTCTCGATACCCGCTATCAGAAAATAAGTACCAAACTATAGCGTCTCGTTAAAAAAAAAAAAGTTGTCCTTCATATCCCTGACACAACCCCACCTAGCAACAAAAAACCAACGTCATATTATGACCCCCGTTGTCCCATCCAACATTTGTCCCACAAACTTTTCATCTACTATCATACTTTTGGAGTTATTCTAGGTGGCAATAGTGACTAACCCTGTATAATAAGCAGGATCACTAAGCCGAAAATTTGAGCTAATAGACGCAGCTAGTAACGTCTCTTGGCTATTAATTCTCAAACTTAGTAACAAATAACGTTTATTCGTCCGTAAAAATTAAACGAACTACTAAGTAAGACATATACCAGCAATCTGTTTAGCATATGATGAAAACTGGTGGGGACAGCTAAGCAGGAAATCTGTAGACACTTGAAACTAACTGATGAACTCGTCACTTCAGATAAAGACATAAAACAGTAAATCAAAATAGCGTCCAGTGTCACTATATGAAAGTCCGCTATCATTAATGGCGACTGCTACATTCCACATATTCAAGTTCGTGTTTGCAATAGTACATCGTCGTAAATAAGGCAGCAGGTAGAAATGCGACAGTTTAAAACTGTAAATTTTCAAGTCTTCGTATTCGTATTTGTAAGAAAGGAAAATGTGTTGTCTGTACGTTAAGAAACTTACGTCATGAAATTTTACACACTTATGGTTCGTTTTAGATATTTTACTTTCTACTGTACAGTGTTCTGACCATTTTTTAAACAAACACTAAGTGCAAAGTACCTGTCACACTTTTCTAACTGAGTAAGGTGAAATTACAGTTTCTGTTAGAATACACAAAAGGTATGAAACTTCCTGGCAGATTAAAACTGTGTGCCGGACCGAGACTCGAACTCGGGACCTTTGCCTTTCGCGGGCAAGTGCTCTACCAACTGAGCTACCCAAGCACGATTCACGCCCCGTCCTCACAGCTTTACTTCCGCCAGTACCTCGTCTCCTACATTCCAAACTTTACAGAAGCTCTCTTGCGAACCTTGCAGAACTAGCACTCCTGAAAGAAAGGATATTGCGGAGACATGGCTTAGCCACAGCCTGGGGGATGTTTCCAGAATGAGATTTTCACCCTGCAGCGGAGTGCGCGCTGATATGAAACTTCCTGGCAGATTAAAACTGTGTGCCCGACCGTAACTCGGGACCTTTGCCTTTCGCGGGCAACTGAGCTACCCAAGCACGACTCACGCCCCGTCCTCACAGCTTTACTTCCGCCAAAGGTTGGAAGGTAGGAGACGAGGTACTGGCTGCACAGTGAAAATCTCATTCTGGACACAAAAGGTAGTTCGACAGTTATCTACACGATGTTACGTTCTTTAGCGATAGATAGGATCATGTACTTCAAGTACAAGCCTACTTGTCAGAGCCGTTGCAAAACACATCGACAGAGAAAATAATAGTAAATTTATCAGAAGTGGCGCTAAGGATAAACACTGTTGTTTCATACATTTAAAAGCAGACAGCCACTAAATATGACACGGAAAGTCCGTGGAGGGTTTGGATCGATTGTGAACTTGCGTGCGAGGTGGGTGTCGTGCTGGGGAAGAAACAGTACGTTGTAATGTAGTAAGCGGCCTGGTCGGAGTGCCCGTGTCATTAGCCCCGTTGACTCTTTGGCTATGACGTAGATTCACTTTAAGCTGAAATCTGAATCCCACGCCTACTATACGACCAAAGGAGTCGATTTCATTCTGTTGTTACTGTCACTGTATTTACCAATCAGTGCAAAATGATTTAAATTTTGATGAGAATATAGATGGAAAAAAAAAAGTTTATGCACTAGAGAAGCTGTTGAGAGAAAAATCGGAAGAGCAAGCACAGATTAAAAAAGTGGTGTAAAGTCACAATACTTTCTACCATTGAAATCGCTTAATTTCAGAGACGCATAGGCATTACACATGAAGGTACTACGACAGAAGCAGAATACACGTAAATGATACTTGTCTTCTAGCTGAAACAGAGTCCGGTTAAACCAAACAGATAGCTCAATTAGCATAAATATCAATTACTGATAAAAAGTGAAATTAAAAGGAAATAAAAACCGCGGAAACGGTAACAAATGTAAACCCAGAGCGAGGAAGATGTAACAGAAGAAATATTGTTATCACTACAGCCAACATATTTGCCGCGAGAGCAACAACTGTGGTGAAATTTAAAACAGATCTTATTAACTCTTAGTTATCAGTTGCACATTTCTAAATACGTGACATGTTTCGATCATTCTGGATCATCTTTTGATATGAAGTTCTGACACAGTCAGGACGGGTTGCTGATGCAACTACATCGATCTGAAGATGATCCAGAGTGATCGAAACATGTGTCATGTATTCAAAAATTGTGCAACTAAGACTGAAGAATAAATAAGAACCGTTTTACGGATATTGTTCTGTCCAACACAAAACCATGCGAGGTTGCAGCAGCAAAGGAAATATTAGATGAACGCTGCCTATGTGTCCCGACAAAACTGAAATGATGTCAACTGTAGAAGAAAAATTATATGGTAATGCAATTCATAGAAATTGCAAAATGTGGCAATGGAGTACCTGCAACACATGTGACAAGTATGAAGAGACTGTTGCGTCATAAAGAAATGAATGATTACATCAAGTAATGTAGAGCACACAAAGGGAACAAAAATATACCACGGTTATCATTTCCATTGGCACGCTACAATATCTTACATTCTGTGAGAAAAGTTTAGCTTTCTGCATTAGAGCCTAGTATCCAAAACGAAAATTTCTTTGATTAGTTTTATTATTTCCCGAATGAATTTTCACGGATTTTGTGATGATTTCTTTCTTTCTTGAAACAGTATTCATTACAAGACACGAACCCGAAATGAGTGGACTATTGCTGTATCGACTGAGCTATTCAGACGAGATTCACGACTCGCCGTCACAGCTTTGTTTCCACCAGTAGCTCTGTACTACTTTCCAAATTTCACAGAAACTGTGACCTTGAGTGCTAGCACTCCTGGAGAAAAGGATATTACGGAGAAATGGCTGAAAACAGCCTATGGGACTGTTTCGAGAGTAGTTCAATTATCATTTTTTAAACTACGGTTCCTAATGATGAACGGGTATCCTCAGTTGTTTCCTTTAGTGTGTGTAATGTATTGGAAAGAACAAAATTGTTGCAGAAACTGTAACCTGGAGTGCTAGCACTCCTGGAGAAAAGGATATTAGGGAGAAATGGCTGAGCCACAGCCTAGGGGACTCTTTAGAGAGTAATTGAATTATCATTTTTAAACTACGGTTCCTAATGATGAATGGATATCCTCAGTTGGTTCCTTTAGTGTGTGTAATGTATTGGAAAGAACAAAATAGTTGCAGAAACTGTAACCTGGAGTGCTAGCACTCCTGGAGAAAAGGATATTACGGAGAAATGGCTGAGCCACAGCCTAGGGGACTGTTTAGAGAGTAATTGAATTATCGTTTTTAAACTACGGTTCCTAATGATGAACGGATATCCTCAGTTGTTTCCTTTAGTGTGTGTAATGTATTGGAGAGAACAAAATAGTTGCAGAAACTGTAACCTGGAGTGCTAGCACTCCTGGAGAAAAGGATATTAGGGAGAAATGGCTGAGCCACAGCCTAGGGGACTCTTTAGAGAGTAATTGAATTATCATTTTTAAACTACGGTTCCTAATGATGAATGGATATCCTCAGTTGTTTCCTTTTGTGTGTGTAATGTATTGGAAAGAACAAAATAGTTGCAGAAACTGTAACCTGGAGTGCTAGCACTCCTGGAGAAAAGGATATTAGGGAGAAATGGCTGAGCCACAGCCTAGGAGACTGTTTAGAGAGTAAGTGAATTATCATTTTTAAACTACGGTTCCTAATGATGAACGGATATCCTCAGTTGTTGCCTTTAGTGTGTGTAAGGTATTGGAAAGAACAAAAAAGTTATAATTATCAGTGATAAAATGCTCTACAGTTATAATAACTGTGTATTTCTAAAAAGGAAAGCAAAGCAGGTTCGAACCTATGTCCCATCTTCAGGTGCAGCTGCAAAGTTATGAATCAATTATAGCACCTATCCACATAGGCAGCATGAGAGAAGCTAAGAAGACCATGCAGAAATTTTTAGAAAATGACTCGTTATCCATACGTTAAAATGCGGGTCCATATTATTCTTATCATTGAGTTATAATTTTGCAGGTGCATCTGAAGAGAGGGGACGAGCCTTGAAACCGCGCTGTGCTTTCGTTTTTAGAAACAAATAAATTTCATATCTGTGGCGGATTTTATCACTGACGATGAATATCAACAGTTGTGGATGTTTCGTCAAGAAAAACGCGTGAAAAACAAAAATGTATGTGACGGTGAAAGTCAGATGAATGTAAACCTCAGTTGACTGTGTGCGCGCTTGTGTTTGTGTGTGTGCTATTATTTTTCATAATATAGTACGGAATGGCAATGGCAAGGAAAGCGTTTCTGAAGAAGAGAAATTTGTTAACATCCAGTATTGATTTAAGTGTCAGGAAGTCATTTCTGAAAGTATTCGTATGGAGTGTAGCCATGTATGGAAGTGAAACATGGATGATAAATAGTTTGGACAAGAAGAGAATAGAAGCTTTCGAAATGTGGTGCTACAGAAGAATGCTGAAGATTAGATGGGTAGATCACATAACTAATGAGGAAGTATTGAATAGGATTGGGGAGAAGAGAAGTTTGTGGCACAACTTGACCAGAAGAAGGGATCGGTTGGTAGGACATGTTCTGAGGCATCAAGGGATCACCAATTTAGTATTGGAGGGCAGCGTGGAGGGTAAAAATCGTAGAGGGAGACCAAGAGATGAATACACTAAGCAGATTCAGAAGGATGTAGGTTGCAGTAGGAACTGGGAGATGAAAAAGCTTGCACAGGATAGAGTAGCATGGAGAGCTGCATCAAACCAGTCTCAGGACTGAAGACCACAACAACAACAACAGTACGGAATGATGAACGTAGACCCCTTAATGTGAGTGTATGTGTGTGGAGGGGCGAGGGGGGAAGGGGGGGGTGAGGAAGAGAAAGAGAGAGAGAGAGAGAGAGAGAGAGAGAGAGAGGTGGAGAGGGGAAGCGAACAAGGACAATAGAGAGAGAGGGAGAGAATACAGAAGGAATTAATGAACGTGTTTGTCCATAAATCTACGAAAACAGATTTCGCAAGCACCTTATTAAACATGACATGCCCCAGTAGTATTTAGGAAATTACACACGACTGACGAATCAGATAATCATGTACTTGATAAATGCACTTGTTTGCTTTAGAAAAAAATGACTCTGAGCAGTATGGGACTTAACGTCTGAGGTAATCAGTCCCCTAGAACTTAGAACTACTTAAACCTAACTAACCTAAGGACATCACACACGTCCATGCCCGAGGCAGGATTCGAACGTGCGACCGTAGCGGTCGCGCGGTTCCAGACTGTAGCGCCTAGAGCCGCTCGGCCACCCCTGGCGGCATGGCTTTAGAGACACGTCACTGAAAGGTCAGTTCCTCGTCTTGTAGTGCGATGTTGTCTGGTTACCTCACGAAGATTGCACTGTTTTCGAGGACACCTGTTCGTGCGTTGTATCCTAGCCCTGCACAACGTTCCGATACTTTTCATATGTTGTGAATAATAATTAGCGCCAGCCAGGGTGAGAAAGCGCAAAACGGCGAGGAGCTGCGGTGCGACTTACGCCGCTGGCGTCCACAGGGTCCACTGCGAGGACGGTGTTGCCGGTGCGGCGTACGACTGGCATAGCGGCGGCCGGCGTCGGGCGTCGGCGTCGGCGTCGAGCGGAATGCGGCGCCGGGGACGCCTCACCGCTGACGACGCCGCCGGCGAGGCGGCGTGGCGCGTCGCGGCGAGCCGCGCCTCCCGGTTTCGTAACCGGTCACGACTGCACCTGCGCCGGCGCCATCTTGGCCGCCGGCCCGCGTCGCCTCGACGCTACGCAGTCCTTTGTTCGCCAGGCACTAGCACAGTGGCGGGCAGTCCTGCGATTGTAGCAGCACGTAATAAGCGAGCGCCCGAGACTGCAGCAGCTTTAACAACCTGGTCGCCTCGTACAGTGTGTAGCAACACATTATGTAACTCCTTCGTGTGTCCTTTTTCCCGTCGGATCACCGAAGTTAAGCGCTGTCGGGCTTGGATAGCACTCGGATGGGTGACCACCTGGTCTGCTGAGCGCTGTTGGCAAGCGGGGTGCACTCGGTCCTTGTGAGGCTACCTGAGGAGCTACTTGGTGGTGCAGAAGCGGCTCCGGTCACGAAAACTGATAATGGCAGGGAGAGCGGTGTATTGAATACATCCCCAGACATATCTGCAACCATTGACGCCTTTGGATTGAGGATGACACGGCGGTCGGTCTGTACTGTTTAGCCTCAAAAGCCTCCTCGGACGCAGTTTTTTGTTTAGCTCATTACGTCCTTTACTTATTCATCTTATTAAAAACATCCCACAGTCTACTCAAAACAGAGGCATGAAATGTAATACGTAGATAATACAAAAAAATGGTTCAAATGGCTCTGAGCACTATGGGACTTTACATCTGTGGTCGTCAGTCCCCTAGAACTTAGAACTACTTAAACCTAACTAACCTAAGGACATCACACACATCCATGCCCGAGTCAGGATTCGAACCTGCGACCGTAGTAGTCGCGTGGTTCCGGACTGAGCGCCTGAACCGCTAGACCACCGTGGCCGGCAGATAATACAAGATGATTACAACATAGAACTTCACTTTCAAAATCATTTGTGACAAAACATCATTAAAGAATGTTACAGACCTTTGTGGTTAATTTATCCCATTCTCTGCAACACTGAAGCTTCAGATCGAACTGTGGCTTGCACACATAACATAGTCACGTTTTCTTCTCATCGCTGGATTCATCAAATGCTCTTGGCGTCCAATATACAAAACATAGTCACGCTATCTTCTTATGGTTGGGTTCATCAAACACACTTGGCGTCCAACATACAAATGCATGAATGCAGCACCTATACAACCTCATCATAGCGCTAACTACGCTGTTCGAAAGTATTAGGACAACGCGTTGCAAAGCCGCTATGTTAAATCTTTTTTGGTACCGGCGGCAGCTGTGGTCTTATTGCTTGGCTTGAGATCTCCGCTTTCAATGCACGCAACAATTAAAATAATTCGCCATCTATTGGTTGTGGTATGCATCACTGTATCAGGTGACCCTTCAAATGGAAGTGAATACCGATGTCCCCGTATTTTCTAGTGAGGTACACAGACGGCAGTACTCATTTGTGGAAGTTGCATTCGACCAAGCACATACATTGCGACATCTTAATGCAGTGCAGCTTGCAAGGGCGGTCTGTTTGATCCAAGAAGGACGGGCTTCACGTTATACTGCTTTGTGAACACGCTACAGGGAGACAGCTTAGTACACAAGGCGAGTTGGACAAAGTCGCAGGCACATTACAACCCCACGTGAAGACCGATATTTGACAGTCTCTGCGTTGTGGAGTCGTACAGATAACGCCTCAGCACTGCAAGACGGTCTCTGGAGGGCCGCTGCGGCCGCTGTGTTCGATCAGATTGTAATGAACACGTTACGAGAAAGGTCTTACGACCCAGACGTCCTGTTAGGGTGTCCCGTTTGTCAGGGCAATATCTTGCAGCCCGCGTTCAGTTCTGTCGTTCCCATACATGTCAATGGCACGTTAGATGGATATGCCGTATTCGGTGAACATTTACTAAGTAAGAATCACACCAGCAATCTGGTTAGCGTGTGATGAAAACTGTTGAGGACAGCCAAGCAGAAAATCTGTAGACACTTGAAACTAACTGATGAACTCGTCACTTCAGATAAAGACATAAAACAGTAAATCAAAATAGCGTCCAGTGTCACTAGATGAAAGTCCGCCATCATTGAGGGCGACTGCTACATTCCACATATTCAAGTTCGTTCGTGTTTACAATAATACATCGTCGTAAATAAGGCAGCAGGCAGAAATGCGACAGTTTAAAACTGTAAATTTTCAAGTCTTCGTTTTCGTATCTGTAAGAAAGGACAATGTGTTGTCTGTAAGTTAATAAAATTGACTCATGAAATTTTACACACTTATGGTACGTTTTAGATATCTTACTTTCTACTCTGCAGTGTTCTGACGGACGAGTCCCGATATCCTCTGACACAAGGTGACGGCCTTGCTCGTATGCGGAGACCCGTGGTGAGCGGTACCTGCCAAATGTTGACCAGGAAATCAATAGACGTCCAAGGTTCTGTGATATCGTGAGGAGGCTTCGTAGTTGACAGCCATAGGGATCTAGTCGTTGTCCACGCTCGTCTTACCACCAGACAGTACGCTGAATAGATCCCGTTGGGCCACGCACTGGCTGCTGCATTTGGTGGTGGCCCTGAATTCCTTCTAATGCCAGGGCCCATGTGGCAGGCTTTACCAGGGATGTCTTATGGAAACTGGCCTTTGAAATAATGGAATGACCAGTGGCGAGTTCCTACCTAAACACCACTGTACATATGTGCGACGATCTTCGCAGACACATCCGCGGTCGTCCTGTTTCACCAGAGACCCTCCAAAAACTTTCGTGGGCTCTCATTGAAAAATGGGAACGGATACCAAAGGGTGACATCCGTAGACACAAACGGAGCATGCAACGTAGGTGTCACAATTAATAAAATATTCCCGACTATTATGCCGTGTCTAAGTGATTTCACTTCAGAAACCGATCCCATCTGCGGAGGAAATTTTCAAGGGAGATGGTAGCTTTGTTGAACGTAGGGTTCACACCCTGGCTCACTACTGACTACGGCAAAATTCCGATTACGCGGATCACGCGCACTGACGTGACATCACATGTTTTGAATACGCGAGAGCGGAACTGCCCGTTGTCGACTGCCGTCGTCCGCTGTTACTATCATTCCACGGTGGAAGACTGGTACACAGCTTCTTCAGCACCGGAATCCAAATTTTATTCAATTTCACGTCCTCCTCCTTTCTATTAATATTCCTGCGGCGTTTCACAATCTCTATGGCCTCCCTGTATAGCCTTTCGTGGCATCTGTTTATGGCTGCCAGTACTTGAGTCCGGTCAAAATGAATATGATGGTCACGTGGCTGTAAAATATGTTCCGCAACAGCTGATGTGTCGATCTCCTCTCTTCTGGAATTCCCCTTGTGCTCTTCGAGTGAACCAGAGCTGCTAGACGCAGAATTAAAACACTTCACCACTGCATTGGTCAAGAATGCTTATTCGTTCGCTGAGGTGAAAAAAGCATTAAGACCACAGCGTGATGCTCAAGCGCCAGTAAAATCGGAAGTTTTCCTACCATTGATTAAGGACGTGACTGACCGCATAGGAAAAATCTTGGCGAAAGCGGAACATCGCGATAATTTACACACCCACACGAAAGATACAAGATGATCTAAAATCGGCCAAGGATGGCAGCCAATCGCTGGAAAAAGCTGGCATATATAGGGTTCCGTGTAGCTGTTGTTGAGTGGTACTTAAATAAACAAATTAGTGAAATCAAAGTGAAGTAGAAATTAGAATATAAATGAAAAACTTGGTTTAGTTTAGAGAGTTACATACTGGCAAACAGCGGGCAGAACAGCAGAGCAGAAGAGACAAAGACCGTGAAGTCAGCAAGTTCCATATAAGCGGACGCTGTCGATTCAGCCGTCAGCGAATCGCCCGACCGGCTCACGTGTTTCTCACAAGGGAACCTCCCCATCGCACCCCCCTCAGATTTAGTTATAAGTTGGCATGGTGGATAGGCCTTGATAAACTGAACACAGATCAATTGAGAAAACAGGAAGAAGTTGTGTGTAACTGTGGAAAAATAAGCAAAATATACAAACTAAGTAGTCCATGGGCCACATAAGCAACATCATGGACAATGTGACCTCAGGAGTGCCGTGGTCCCGTGGTAGCGTGAGCAGCTGTAGAACGAAAGGTCCTTGGTTCAAGTCTTCCCTCGAGTGAAAATTTTACTTTCTTTATTTTTGCATAGTTATTATCTGTCCGTTCGTTCATTGACATCTCTGTTCACTGTAATAAGTTTAGTGTCTGTGTTTTGCGACCGCATCGCAAAACCGTGCGATTAGTAGACGAAAGGATGTGCCTCTCCAATGGGAACCGAAAACATTTGATCGCAAGGTCATAGGTCAACCGATTCTTCCACAGGAAAACACATCTGATATATTCTATACGACACTGGTGACGGCATGTGTGTCACATGACAAGAATATGTTGTCGACCCACCTAACTTGTACACTTGGCGAATGGGTAAAAAGATTCTTCTACCTTGCCCGATTTAGGTTTTCTTGTGGATGTGATAATCACTCCCAAAAAAGTGATGAAAACATAAGAGTTTGTCACATAAACTGAAAATAAAAAATTAAACTTTACACTCGTTGGAAGATTTGAACGAACGACCTTTCGTTCCGCAGCTGCTCACGTTACCACGAGACCACGGCGCTCTTGCTTTCCCAGCCTCCATGACATTGCATATCTTCCCGTGAACTACTCAGTTTGTATATTTTGCTTATTTTTTCACAGTTCCACACAACTTCTTCCTGTTTTCTCAATTGATCTGTGTTCAGTTTTTCAAGGCCTATCCACTGTGCCAACTTATAACTAAATCTGAGGGGGGTGCGATGGGGAGGTTCCCTTGTCAGTTGTCACACGTGAGCAAAGGCCCTCGTCTACATTCCAAGAGCCAATGACCGACGTTTACCTCATACCCGAGCCAAGGAAGAACCCACCCTGCCCACATGTTGTTAAGAGAGAAAAATTAATTTATTTAGAATTGTCATCCTGACCCAATGCTTTAGAATTAAATGCCCATTGCAGTAGTGCTCATCCTGACAATTGGCTAGCATCAAAAGAGAAAACCCAGTTACATTTAGTATCAGAACTGTTACACTGTGGCAAGGTGTACGTGGATACTACAAAAAAAAATTGACAAAAACTGACCGACTCGAAGAGCACAAGGGGAACTACAGAAGAGGGGAGACTGGCAGATTAACTGTTGCGGAATATGCTTCACAGGCAGGAGACCATCACATTCATTTTCACCGGACTCAGGTACTGGCAGCTGCAAACGGATACCCAGAAATTTTAATAGGAAGGAGGAGGGCGTGAAACTGAATGAAATTTGGATTCCGCTGCTGAAGAAGATGTGTACCAGTCTTCCACCGTGGGATGATAGCAACAGCGGAAGACGGCAGTCGACAACGGCCAGTTCCGCTCTCACACGGCCCCTCCCGCCGGAGCTTCGAGTCCTCCCTCGGGCATGGATGTGTGTGTTGTCCTTAGCGTAAGTTACTTTAAGCAGTGTGCATGTCTAGGAACCGATGACCTCAGCTGTTTGGTCCCTTAGGAACTCACACACATTGGAACATTTGAGTTGCGCTCGAGTATTCACAACATGTGACGTTACGCCACTGGACGTAAGCTCGCGGAAGCGGAATTTTGCTGTAGTCAGTAGCGAGTTAGGATGTGAATTGGACGTTCAGCAAAGCTACGATCCCCCTTGAAAATTTCCTCCGCAGATGGGGACGAAGCGTCCGGTTCTGCAGTGAAATATTTTAGACCACGGCATAATAGCTCGGAATATTTTATTAACTGTGACAATTCAGCCCGTGAAAGTTTACACTTTACAACGTAGGTGTCAGTCACTGATAAACGCTTACGGAGAGCATACACGTTATTGAAGCCCTCAAAATCCAATGAAAAGCACCCAGGATGACTGAATGAACGATTGTTTCCACACTGTTTTTGACACCTGTCGGGGATTGCAGTTCTTTTTATGTAAACGACCGAGGATGTAATATTTCGTCGTGTGCTTAATTTGCCAAAGAGAAGGGTACACGTAAATTGGTAACATACGCAGTCTTCAATCATTGTGTAGTTGACGCCCAAAGTCATGTTCTCCTAATCCTTTAGAGCACTCTACTTTTACGCATACTACAGCAAAAACAATGGCAACACAAATTAGCAACAATCTACAATAATTTTAAATGCGAACATTTTTAGGTTAGGCTTTACCGTGACTGTTACTGACATTAAATGAAACAACAAGTTTACTGTGGCCAGTCACCGTTTTATTTATTTCCACGACGCGTTTCGAAGGTTTAAACCTCCATCATCGGGTGGATTTACATTAGTTAGAATGACATTTGTGTGTGTGTGTCGTGTTACGATTTTTTGGAGGAACTTGTGGCACTGCCTAGTGGAGAAACAAGACACTATTTCAGAAAATGGTTTAGGATTACTTTTGACAAAAAATTAAACTGATATCTAATGGTAAACATTAAATAAGTAAACTAGAGTACCTTTAGTGGTCACAGGTTCCTTTTGCTGTCGTAACACATCACATGTATACTGCCACATTTGTAAACAAATATGGCGTCTGGAATCAGCTGGGTGCAAGGTTCGTATAGCAGAAGAGAAGACATAATCGCAAAGTGCAAAGAATATACATCGTAACAACATTATTACAGAATAATTATTTAAAGCATTTGGAGGTGTTTGTTTTGAGGTGTCGAATATATATTTGTGTACTTCAGGTGGTATATAAATCCAATTTTGACAATTTAAAACAGGTAAACATTCGTATTCGTTTATACAGTCAGGTTAAATGTTAAAATGGCTTAAACTTCATACTTGTTAATAACAGTTGGGTGAAATGTTACAGACTTGAATTACAATGGCTACAGCAGTAAAATCATAAATAGATGACACTCTTTGATTGGGATTAATAAACAGGAGTGAGTGGCTGGAGGCAGAAGGAGAAGAAAGTGTGTGTGTGTGTGAGAGAGAGGGAGAGAGAGAGAGAGAGAGAGAGAGAGACAGAGAGACAGAGAGAGAGAGAGGAAAGAGCAATTGTATGAGAGCAAACATTTACATGGCAAGGAGTCTTAAGATTACATGTGACATATATTAGCTGCCTAAAGGTTGGGGTAATACATTGGTTAATGCTATAAAATATGCAGATAGATACACAATTTGTGCCAGTAGTTGATGTACATACAGTTTTAAGCTGACAAGGGGTACAAGTTGTTTTGTTGACGTGATGAATTATCTGTGAATGAGGTCAATTCAATCTCTTGTAGTTTTGGTGGCTGTCAATATTTATGGTAAATATTAGGATGTGTGCACATGTGTGTGTGTGTGTGTGTGTGTGTGTGTGTGTGTGTGTGTGTGTGCATTTTTAAGAGTGTAGGCAGTCGCTGAAAACAGAGATGATACTGTTATAAATATTGTGATTTTTGTCATTTAAGATGGATTCTGGTTGTTTCATTTGGTGTTTGTATATTTGGAGTGTTTCAAGGATGTCTAGTTTTCTGCCTTTTGGTTGGAGGGTAGCTATTACTGATGTGTTATATTTTTTGTTTTTTAGTTCTGCCATGTGTTCCTTGAATATAATCTCGAATGATCTGCCTGTCTGGCCTATGTAGAAGCATTCACAGTCCAAACATTCAATTTTGTACACACCTGTGTGCTGAAGTGGGTTTCGTGTGCTAATGTTGTGGGGTAACTTCTGTCGAATCTTGTTGTCTGTTGTAAAGGATATGCTTATGCCTTTTCGTTTGAAGACATTGGCAATCTGGTATGAAATGTTACCTAGAAAGGGTATTGTATGGAATATGTTATTTTCTTTTTGTTTTTTGTGCTGTGATTGCTTTGCCATTATTGAGTGTTTTAGGGTGTCTACTATGGAGCTGTTACAACCATTTTCAATAGCTGTTTGTTTTATTATTTCAATTTCTTGATCACATTTATCTTCAGAGAGTGGTAGTTGGATAGCTCTATTAATCATGTACCGGAATGCTACCTTTTCGTGTGCTGCGGAGTGGCAAGAGGAGTTGTGGATTGTGGTATGTGTTGTGGTAGGCTTCTGATAAATTTCAACTGATGTCTGTTATTTATACTGTCATCATTTTGGTGTTCGACTGTGAATTTTATGTTTTCACGGGAGTTGTTGAAAAACTGATTCAACTCCTGATGTCACCTTTAGTGCCTTTGATTAAAATGATGGTATCATCTACATATCTGTAGTAGTAGATGGTATTTTTGAGGTGGTGGTGATTGGAATTCAGGATTTGGCTTCTAGGTTACTTATAAACATTTCTGCTAGCAATTCGGAAAGATTTGGGTCCATTACCAGCCCATCTCTTCGTTTGTATATTTTACTGTTAAATTTAAAATAGTTGTGTGAAAGTGCGAACTCAAGCAGGTCTATTAGTTCATTAATGTGAGTTGAAGGGATTTTTTTGTGTTTATGTAGGTTGCCATTGATTATCTGTAGTGTGGGATCTATTGGCACAGATGAATAAAGGTTTTTTATGTCAGATGAGGCAAGTGTGGTTCCATCAGGTACTTGTATGTTTTTGACATATTGTGTGAATTCTGTTGTGTTTTTAAGTGTTCTCTCATTATTGAATGTGTATGCTTGTTTGAGAATTCTGAAGAGGATTTTATTGAGTTTGAATGTTGTACTGTTCCTACAGCTCACTATGGGCCTAATGGGGGTCCATTTTTGTTGACCTTTGGTTGTGATCTAAGGCAAGGTGCTTGTGGGCCATTGTTACAATGTTTCTTGCTTCTTGGATGGTGAGCATAAAGTTAATGTTGTTTGAAATGTGTTTAATCTCCTTTTGTATTCTGGCTGTTGGATCTTTATGTATTTCAGTTATGTTGCTAGTTTGGAAGAAGTCTAAAGTTTTTTCTATGTATGTTGTTCTGTCCATTACAACAGTTGTGTTGCCCTTGTCAGCTTTTACAATTATTGCATTATTCATGTGTAATTTAGTCTTAATGGTACGTGTAAGGGCTTCTTCTCTTTTTTTGTATGCTGGGAATGGTTTTGCAATTTCCTTTTCAATGATTTCGTTAATTTTGTGGCAGGCCGATATTCTGTCGGTTTGCTTCTTAAAGGCGATGGTCGAGATCTGTGTGACACAAGTGATGAGCTTTTCTTGGTTCTTTTGGTCCAGCGGAGCTTGAACATTGTGTTTCAAGCCTTTGCAGAGTAGTGCCTCTTCTTCTGCAGTGAATATTATGTTCGTGTTGTTGAGGAAAGGTGTGCAGAATGTGGTTTCTTTTGGCTAGTTTTTTCTTCTGTGTAGCTTTCGTTTTCTGTACGATGAACTCGGTGTACTCTTTGTCTTTTTTGGTTATGGAATCATATTCTAATATGTTAAGCAACTTTCCCAACTTGAATTCTGCATTATAAAGCTGTGTGTTGAACATTTGTTTTTTAATATAAAGTTCTTTCAGTTCATTTTTCACCCAGAGTTTTCGTGCGATTTCCAGTGTTTTCTTCGCAGTTGTCGTGTTTGTTTTGATGCCAATCTTGAGATAATTTGGAATGATGTTATTCCTGAGACAATTCCTATTGAAGTGTATGTGTTGTGTGTCATTGCGACCTTTTCTGCACTGTTTTTGTACTCGAAAATATCCTTGATTGCCTGACTGGGCAGATTAACTTTAAATGCGAACATTTTTAGGTTAGGCTTTACCGTGACTGTTACTGACATTAAATGAAACAACAAGTTTACTTTTTGCCAATGACCGTTTTATTTATTTCCTTGACGCGTTTCGAAGGTTTAAACCTCCTTCATCGGGTGGATTTACATTAGTTAGTATGACATTTGTGTGTGCGTTGTGTTACGATTTTTTGGAGGAACTTGTGGCACTGCCTAGTGGAGAAACAAGACACTATTTCAGAATACGGTTTAGGATTACTTTTGACAAAAAATTAAACTGATATCTAATGGTAAACATTAAATAAGTAAACTAGAGTACCTCCAGTGGTCACAGGTTCCTTTTGCTGTCGTAACACATCACATGCATACTGCCACATTTGTAAACAAATATGTCGTCTGGAATCAGCTGGGTGCAAGGTTCGTATAGCAGAAGAGAAAACATAATCGCAAAGTGCAAAGAATATACATCGTAACAACATTATTACAGAATAATTGTTTAAAGCATTTGGAGGTGTTTGTTTTGAGGTGTCGAATATATGTTTGTGTACTTCAGGTGGTATATAAATCCAATTTTGACAAGTTAAAACAGCTAAACATTCGTACTCGTTTATACAATCAGGTGAAATGTTAAAATGGCTTATACTTCATACTTGTTAATAACGGTTAGGTGAAATGTTACAGATTTGAATTGCAATGGCTACAGCAGTAAAATCATACATAGATGACACTCTTTGATGGGGATTAATAAACAGGAGTGAGGGGCTGGAGGCAGGAGGAGAGGAAGAGAGAGAGAAAGTGTGTGTGTGATAGAGAGGGATGCATTGAAGGAGTTTCTATGATACGTATGTTGAGAGTGAAGACGAGGTGTGGCAACGTAGGAAAATGTTCACTTGTACTGGTCTATCTCTGAACAGTGGTCTACTCGTAGCAGCTCCTCTTACGTTTCACTCCACTGCCTGATTAATTAATTAGTTAATTAATTAGGACAAGATAAGCAGTGTTCCTGCCGTGAAACATTACTGCGTCCGACATGCTAACAGCACAAGTCGTTCCTCGCGAACTGTTGCATGTGGAGCTCGTACCGATAAGGTCCAGCACACTTGCAAGTTCCCTAACATATCGTAAGGGGGTTTACTACCCTTGTATCTAGTAAATTCATGTCGATGGTGTAATTGGTCTTCTTCTTCGCTGGTCGCAGATTCTAAGATGCGTACAATCAACTGTGAATGATGGAGTGGTAAATGGAAAAGTGTCAACGCTACTTTTGTGACAGTCTCGAAATTAAAGGACGCCACCTTATTTTAATGAAGACAAGGAAAACAAAGTCTTTAGAGTGATTCTAACAGCATACTCGAATAATATGATCTTCACATATCGAGCACCCATTGCAAGTTCATAAAATTATCTCCTTACCGTTTTAAAGACTAATCGAAGTCGTACACACACGAGATCGTATATAAACGTTCTCCGGCGCACTCTTAATCACTAAATCACTTTTGAATTGGATAATGCTAGAACTTGCAAAGCACACATACTGTCCGTTTGAAAGCTGGTTAAAAACATCCTATTAAGCTAACAACAGAGGGTGCGTTTTTATTGGTTGGGTTACTCGGCCAGTGACTGACAATCTAAATAAAAACGTAAATGTGCTGGAACGCCATTTGGCATAATGTAATATATGTGTAGTTAAAATGGTTTGTTCAAAATCGTTGAGCTCCGAAAGTTCTTGACCGAATGCTTAGAAATTTGTCACGACCTTGAATTGTAATACGAGAGTGTTTTTAGATATATGTAGGAAAAACATTGTTACGAAATATTTGAAGGTGTACCTGTCCGACTTACTTCAAACTTTTACACGTTACTGCAGTAAACATAACATTTAGATACATATAGACTGTGCACACACACAATCAATAAAGAACGATTTTTTTTTTTTTTTTGACAGCATACCTTTACTTATCCTCATAATCAGTCTTCAAATACATGCTGGAAACCATTTTTTGAGAGGTCCTTCAAAATCGTCTCTGCAGCCTTCTCCACTGATTCTGATGATCAATAATGCCTCCCACGAATGCGTTTCTTCATGTTAGGGAATAGGAAAAAGTCACATGGAGCTAAATCTGGTCTATAGGGAAGATCAGGGATGCACTTTACGTTGATTTTTGCAATATATTCAGCAACAACATTTGCAATATGCCGCCGCGCATTATCGTGGTGCAGCATCCAGCCTGCTTCAGGGAAATGTGGTCTTTTGCGCCTGATATGGACTTGCAATGTTTTTACTACATTCCTGTAGTATTTTCATGTTACAGATGTGTATGCAGGTACAATATGCTGATAAACTATTCCATGAATATCAAAGAATGCGATGACCTTAACTTTCCCTGCAGAAGCAACTACACTCCTGGAAACTGAAATAAGAACACCGTGAATTCATTGTCCCAGGAAGGGGAAACTTTATTGACACATTCCTGGGGTCAGATACATCACATGGTCACACTGACAGAACCACAGGCACATAGACATAGGCAACAGAGCATGCACAATGTCGGCACTAGTACTGTGTATATCCACCTTTCGCAGCAATGCAGGCTGCTATTCTCCCATGGAGACGATCGTAGAGATGCTGGATGTAGTCCTGTGGAACGGCTTGCCATGCCATTTCCACCTGGCGCCTCAGTTGGACCAGCGTTCGTGCTGGACGTGCAGACCGCGTGAGACGACGCTTCATCCAGTCCCAAACATGCTCAATGGGGGACAGATCCGGAGATCTTGCTGGCCAGGGTAGTTGACTTACACCTTCTAGAGCACGTTGGGTGGCACGGGATACATGCGGACGTGCATTGTCCTGTAGGAACAGCAAGTTCCCTTGCCGGTCTAGGAATGGTAGAACGATAGGTTCGATGACGGTTTGGATGTATCGTGCACTATTCAGTGTCCCCTCGACGATCACCAGTGGTGTACGGCCAGTGTAGGAGATCGCTCCCCACACCATGATGCCGGGTGTTGGCCCTGTGTGCCTCGGTCGTATGCAGTCCTGATTGTGGCGCTCACCTGCACGGCGCCAAACACGCATACGATCATCATTGGCACCAAAACAGAAGCGACTCTCATCGCTGAAGACGACACGTCTCCATTCGTCCCTCCATTCACGCCTGTCGCGACACCACTGGAGGCGGGCTGCACGATGTTGGGACGTGAGCGGAAGACGGCCTAACGGTGTGCGGGACCGTAGCCCAGCTTCATGGAGACGGTTGCGAATGGTCCTCGTCGATACCCCAGGAGCAACAGTGTCCCTAATTTGCTGGGAAGTGGCGGTGCGGTCCCCTACGGCACTGCGTAGAATCCTACGGTCTTGGCGTGCATCCGTGCGTCGCTGCGGTCCGGTCCCAGGTCGACGGGCACGTGCACCTTCCGCCGACCACTGGCGACAACATCGATGTACTGTGGAGCCCTCACGCCCCACGTGTTGACCAATTCGGCGGTACGTCCACCCGGCCTCCCGCATGCCCACTATACGCCCTCGCTCAAAGTCCGTCAACTGCACATACGGTTCACGTCCACGCTGTCGCGGCATGCTACCAGTGTTAAAGACTGCGATGGAGCTCCGTATGCCACGGCAAACTGGCTGACACTGATGGCGGCGGTGCACAAATGCTGCGCAGCTAGCGCCATTCGACGGCCAACACCGCGGTTCCTGGTGTGTCCGCTGTGCCGTGCGTGTGATCATTGCTTGTACAGCCCTCTCGCAGTGTCCGGAGCAAGTATGGTGGGTCTGACACACCGGTGTCAATGTGTTCTTTTTTCCATTTCCAGGAGTGTATTTTTGCTTTTTTGGGGGTTGGTGATGAAGCAGATTTCCACACTGAACTTTGCTGTTTGCTCTCATGATCAAAATCATGTAGCCAAGTTTCATCAGCAATGATTACATTTGATAGAAACTCCGGATATTCCTGTAACGTCAACTTTAACTGCATGCATACCTGCACGCGAATGTCATTTTCTTCGGTAATCAACAGTCTTGGAACCTATCGCTCATAAACACGTGTCATGTGGAATTTGTCTGTCACCAGAAAGTGATCTTAAGGTAATTCGTCGATCCTCTCTCACAATGACAGCAGCAGTATGGATGTTTTCTTCCATAACAGCAGTAACTGGAGCGCCGAGTCTACCTTCCTTTGAAATTGATTGTCTCCCCTCCTTACACATTTTAAACCACCTTCCAGCTATGTTGTAGGGAAGAACAGACTCTCCATAGGCCTCCTGTAACACTGTGTAGGCCTCAGCTGAAGACTTGTTGAGAAGCAGAATTTCAAAGCCGCATATTGTTCCTCGCGTGTTGCCTTCATTGCAGCGGTAGGCGATACTGAAGACGTCTGACCTCTCACAGGCGGGAACCAGCAGTCCCAACAATAAAACTGCTGCGTCGTGTTTGTTGCACATTAAGCTAACAGAATATCATAATTTAGTTTTAGTGCAAGAAATTATGACCATAAAAATTATGATCTTTCTTTATTGCACAGCCCTCGTTTATACAACAGTGAAACGTCTTTAGCTAGTAGAAAACTTGTCTTTATAGCTTATTGGTTTATAATTATAATACTACGACAGAATCTGAATTTCAAGTGGAGAGAGAGAGAGAGGCGAAGGAGAAGTGGATGGACAATGAAAGGGGGAGGAGGCTATGGACAGAGATGGGGGGATAAAGCTTTACCCCTTCCCCTCCCCTCCCCCACCCACCAGTTTGGATATGAGAGCCAAATGAGGCGTTACTCGAAGGGACTGCAAGAATTTAACACTTTACAAAAGGGGCATTTTTGAACAGCAGAACTGCCGCAACATGGAGGGAACCTTCATTGAGAATGGGTAATTTTACTGACAGTAAGAAGAGCACCATGTGGTGCGTCACAGCGAAGTTCCCTGCTTCAGTACAATAATTTGTCTTACTGAGTTGCACCCTCTTTATTTTTATCTGCTTATCTGCGTGACATTATTCCACTGAGGAGGCTGGCAGACGTGTTTCGGAAATGGAAGCCAATCAGACCTGTGCAGTTTTGATTGAAAAATACTGAGTACAGCACGGAGATGATCAGGATAAAATCTCAGTTGGGTTCGGCAGCTTAATCGAAAAGTAATTAACGAAAGGACACTAATTATGTCCCATCGTTCGTGTGCCAACAATCCGCGGTCAACCTCACCTAATTTTGTCTGTAACAAGCAAAGATAACAGCGTAAATGGTTAAAAGAGATGCTAATGACTTGAATTAATAATGGAGCTCATACAACAGATAGATTTAAATAACCTTTATCGAACAAACATAAGAACATCCACGACACATTCATCCACTCAGATCGAGCTCCACACACGAAAGGTGATAACACAATGAGAAGGTAAAAGAAAAGCGCTCTTTCATTTATTCAGACTGGCTTCGCCTTCACCACTTTTACACCATCTGCATGTTTCGATTTGTTAAATGCAATCTTTGAACATGTATCAAAGTCGTAGCTTCATTAACATTAAAACATAGTTTCCCTTTTAACACATCGTTACTGCTAGAATAAAAATTTGGGCAAACAAAATAATGAAACGTTTTGTAGAAGAATTGGGGTGTACCATATATCGAATTCCCATACTTATTAGACACGTGTGCTTTATATTTTCTTTCTTTTCCATTTAAGCAGACTGAGGAAAGGGTGGCAGGATACAGCTCGTATTAAACAAAAATTCTAACTAAAATGTGCGCTAGATTTTGGAGTTACTGAAATAATAGTTACGAAGTTGTCAGTGTGGATAATGTCGACAGACTACTAGTAATCATATATACACATTTACACAGTTAATATTAGTAAACAAAACTGTGTGTTTCCCGCCAAACCACCCAGTGTGGGTCATTGCATCCTCCGTGTGCTCCAGCATGACACGGCTCCTGCCCGAACCTTCGTCCTCACACTCCGTGGGGGATGGGGATTTCTGCGGATTCCAACAGCCTGCTGGCATACAGAAGCGTAATCCGTTCTTCACTTTGTGATGACATCCAATTAAATATGGTTCACCATGGGGCATGAGGGCCACATGGTCGTGGATGTAGTGAATGGTGGCTAATACAGGATCTCCCACTCGCAAGAGGCCCAACAGACATATAGGAATTTCGCTGAAACTACACCATGTTATTTGTGACGTTTGACGTGGCAACAATGCACTCTGCAACATCGTTTGAGGCAACATTGTGTTTGCACGCATCGCTGTGGCTGGAGCTCAGTGTTTGGTGAGAATATATCGCTATTCAGTCGCCGAGCGCATGCTTCTTGTGAATCAATATTGGGTTATTGGTTCCGTTAAAACACGTCAGAGAATGTTTGTTGAACTGTTTGGTGACCACCGTATACCGTCTCAATGCTGCATACAGAAGTTAGTGGACAAGATGGGAAGCAGCGGAACGGTGTTGGATCTTCACGCCCTGTGGATGGCCGCCACTATCGGAAGAGAAAGTGACTGACGTGAAACAACGATTGTTGGCCTCTGTGATATTATTGGATTTCAGACATTTTGCATATGAGAAAAGGACAGCCATCGAGCTGTAGTTTGTAATGATACTAAGCATGACAACGCGAGAGTAAAGAAACGAAATCTGTTTATACCAAGACGCGCGGCCAGCGTTTAAAAGGTACTTCTAAACACTATGACTCGCTGGGCGCAGATATTTAAAATCATTGCCGCAGCGCTTGATAACAAGAAGCTGCGAAACAGAAGAAAGAACAATTTACCATTTGTTAAAAAAATTCTAGAGTCTTTATAGTTAGTTGTACTTCTGGTTGCCGATATGTTAACATGTACTTCATTACCTTTGATGTTTGGTCGCCGACTTGTTAAGACGTGTTGTGTAGCACCGCTACAAGTTATATTTCATTTAGTGTGAAAAACCACGTTATCACCAAGAAAAAAAACGCTTTTGTAAACCTTGTGACGATAAAAAATACTTACGCGCACGCCAGGACATTTAATTTTTACAAAATATCACACATACAAAAGCAGCGATTGTTGGACTGCTCCATGTATGAGAAAAACATAAAAATGTAAGTTTTGTATTCATTGTAAATTTGTTGATGTTTATAGTTTAATGCCTTTGTTCTTTGAGAATATATTGATGCTTCACTGTACAGAAAATCTATGCTTATTCTTTTCTTTAAATTAACCACAAATAATGTTTCTGTTTAAATGAACTTTGTTACAGGTTCGCTCTTTATTGCGGTGTCTCGATTGTATTTGGGAGGCCATTAATGTGTTCAATTTCCGACCTGACAACTTTTTTTACAAAATTTCACTGTTTTACATTCATTTCCAATTCTTTTTATTATTCAAATAGGTCCCTTAGGTAATTTCATTGAAGAGTCTGATTGCGTGAAAGCAATCCGGGTTAAGAGGTCATTTGAGAAACTATTTTCGCGCAATCAATCTGTACGTCTCCTGAACACAATCGAGAACCGACGCATCGGCGATCATTCATTAATTTTTCTCTCTTTCCAAGTTGTACCAAAAAAACGGCCAAGGAGAACTGCCGTGAGTACGCAATCTAGTGTTAAAGGTTGCATTCTTTATCTTGTCGGCAAACATTGCCATAAATTATCATCATCAATTTTATATTAGGTTAAATGTGAAAAGCCAAAACCTTTTAACGCTAGACCTCTCCTGCAAAGTCTGGACAACATTTATCTCAGGAATGTGGAATGTCACAGAGCGTATGTCACAATCCTACGAAGAAAGTCGGCATGATTCATACAGGTTTACAGTTGTTCAGAAGCTGAATGCCAATGACAAAGACAAACGTATTACATTTTGCCATTGGTTTCAGCAATTTATTGCTCAGAAGCCAGGAATATTGCACTTGGTTCAGTGATGAGGCGTGGTTCCAGCTCTCTGGCTACGGAAACATTCAGAATACACGTTTGCGGAGTAATGAAAATCAACACGCACTGGTCGAGCAACCCCTCCAATCACAACAGTCTGGAGTGTTCTGTGCGATATGACAGCGTGGCATCATCGGACCAATTTTTTTCGAGTCTACTGTGACAAGCGCAGTTTAATGGCTCTGAGCACTATGGGACTCAACTGCTGTGGTCATCAGTCCCCTAGAACTTAGCACTACTTAAACCTAACGTCACACACATCCATGCCCGAGGCAGGATTCGAACCTGCGACCGTAGCGGTCGCACGGTTCCAGACTGCGCGCCTGGAACCGCGAGACCACCGCGGCCGGCAAGCGCAGTTTACATTGAAATGTTTCGGAAATTTGTGAAGCAGCTGAACGATGGAGAACTTACCCTCGGCTGGTACAAACAGGATAGCGCCACATGCCAGATGTCTCGACTGACCATGACTGAGGTCGAATCATTTTTCCCCGACAGAGTGATTTCGAAAGGACTGTGGCCTCCAAGTCACCTAATTTAACAGCATCGCTCTTTTTCCTCTGGGGTGGCCTAAAAGTCAAGGTCTACAGGAACGAACCAAACAATTTGGAAGATTTACCAGAGAACATCATCCGTGACACCAGAGGTTCTGGCAGCAACATTCGAGAATCTGCAGCGTCGTTTTCAACTCTGTTCATAAGTCGAGGCGGTCTCTTTCAGCACCTTTTGTGATTCACCTTTATTTCGCCATGAACGAGGTATGAGCTGTTCATTTCTTTTCCTTTCCTGATTTTTACGCAAAGCCTGTAAGTGTAATTTAAGCAAATATTTGTTTGTGCGGCCTCTTCCGAGTGGGACACGTGTGCAAGGTCCAGTTGTGCTCTTCTGGGCTGCGACTGTAGAAGTCCCGCTGCTGTTTTGAGACACGGTGTAGATACCGTCGAATTAACTGTCGATGCACCGTGAGGCACTGTCTGAGTGGAGCTGCGCATTTGCTTACATCTGCATTTGGCGGATGAATGTTCTTTAGGAGCTTTAGTGACCTGTAACGGCTTTGTACAAGTAGCGTTACGTATCTACCGCCAGACGACTTGACTAGCGCAGTGTGTTTTGTTTGGGGTCGCGAATAATATTCAGAGAGTAGCATTAAATATGTGAATATCATCATTTTGACATAACTTACGTGGCGTAAGTAGCAAACGTCGGGAAAGTTGCCCCCCCCCCCCCTAATGGAGTATCATATTACAATGGATAAAATGACTTCAGAAATGAGCGAATATATTACTCCAACAGATTCAATCTTTTTCTTTTTTTTTTTTTTTGTAATTATGTAGCAGTATAGATTGCAATGTATTTCAAACACATTTTAACGAAAGAATAAGAGCGGCATGTAACATACTATATAAATCAATAAATATTATTTAACTTAAAATTGGCGTCTTATTATTTATTAATACACATTTTTTTACCCTGAACTCGAAAACAGTTACCAAAAACTACTTTAAGCAACACCAAATTTTATCAGTTTCTTGGTAGAGGGGCCCAACTCTCCTTTTGTTAAGCGATATTTCCCCAAACCCCCTCCCCCCATTAGCCCCCCCCCCCCCGCCTTGACCGACTTCTAGAATCGCCCCTGGATGTATGTGTGCGTGAGTAATTCAATATGTATCAGAGGGACGCTGACGTGGCACGAACAAAACAAGAAAAATAAGAAAAAGCACGTATCATCTGCGTGATTACCCATTGTTACAACGCTCCTCTTGCGAAGCTTAGTGCGCACTGTGATGCATTGTTACATCTACATCTACATCTATACTCCGCGAGCCACCTTACGGTGTGTGGCGGAGAGTACTTATTGTACCACTATCTGATCCCCCCTTCCCTGTTCCATTCACGAATTGTGCGTGGGAAGAATGACTGCTTGTAAGTCTCCGTATTTGCTCTAATTTCTCGGATCTTTTCGTTGTGATCATTACGCGAGATATATGTGGGCGGTAGTAATATGTTGCCCATCTCTTCCCGGAATGTGCTCTCTCGTAATTTCGATAATAAACCTCTCCGTATTGCGTAACGCCTTTCTTGAAGTGTCCGCCACTGGAGCTTGTTCAGCATCTCCGTAACGCTCTCGCGCTGACTAAATGTCCCCATGACGAATCGCGCTGCTTTTCGCTGGATCATGTCTATCTCTTCTATTAATCCAACCTGGTAAGGGTCCCATACTGATGAGCAATACTCAAGAATCGGACGAACAAGCGTTTTGTAAGCTACTTCTTTCGTCGATGAGTCACATTTTCTTAGAATTCTTCCTATGAATCTCAACCTGGCGCCTGCTTTTCCCACTATTTGTTTTATGTGATCATTCCACTTCAGATCGCTCCGGATAGTAACTCCTAAGTATTTTACGGTCGTTACCGCTTCCAATGATTTACCACCTATGGCATAATCGTACTGGAATGGATTTCTGCCCCTATGTATGCGCATTATATTACATTTATCTACGTTTAGACTCATTGCCACAATTCTTTGTCGTGGAGTCTTCATAGCATACTTCTTCGACGTGCTACGTAAAGAATCCTGTTCAATGTAGGTTTGATTCAAGGAAAGCAGAAAGCTGGAAGTTGAGTCACTCGTTGTGTTGCTGAAAGAACGTATTGTTTGTAGAGGAAGCGAAGTTCCTAAGTACTTTTTCAGAATATGTTGTACTTGAAGCATAAAAAATAAAACACATATTTTCGATTCGCATGTTCTTTTCGCTATCCAGTTGGCTCTGAGCACTATGGGACTTAACTGCTGTGGTAATTAGTCCCCTAGAACTTAGAACTACTTAAACGTAACTAATCTAAGGACATCACACACATCCATGCCCGAGGCAGGATTCGAACCTGCGAACGTAGCAGTCGCGCGATTCCAGACTGTAGCGCCTAGAACCGCTCGGCCACTGCGGCCGGCCCAGTTGTTCTCAAACGACTGCAGGGAAACAGTAAATTAAAAATGCTTCCGTGACCCATCTGTAAATGTGTTTCGAAATCCTCTGTATTCATCCACAGAAACTTCTAAATTCCAAAAAAGTAGATCGTGCCCATATCTTCATGACTTTCAAAAGGGCTAAATCTCTTTTCCGCCAGTGAAGATTCGTTTACCATTCTTCTGCACAATTTTAAAGGCTTCAAACAAATAATATCTTTCGCCCCACCATGTAGATAATTGTGATGCCACCTATGTTTCACCCAAAGAAAGATGAATCATTTGCTGCTCTGCTACAAAACTTTCTTTATGTAAACGAAGTAAGCTGCATCAAATGTTGCGTTTGACTTATGCATAAATAATTGAAAATCACGTTTCTTAGCTAGACAGTTGTTCTGAAACGATTCTAATAAATTCGATGGCAGTTAGACGACTTCAATGTCCGTCTGCTAGGTTAAAAGACAGAATAAAAAGTAGTGAACTAGCTAGGATTCGATGCTGTAACGTTTCGGTTCTCAGCCAAACCCTCTGCACTAAGCCATCAAACCAGGTGTGATCTTGGCCACACTTCCTGCTAACTTAAGAGACATCTGGTCTCTCGAGTTATGGTCGTTGTTCGTTAGGTGGCAGTGTCATCGTTTTTGCAACTTTAGTTTTATGTAAGTTGAAGGTGGAGAGGAAAGAGAGGAAAGGAACTAAGGATACAAGCTCCATCGCGAAAACTGCAGCGGCGGGTGAACATGAGTGCCGGATATGTACTCGAACCCGGGATCTCATGCTTACTAGACAGTTGCATTAACCACTTCGCCATCCAGACACAGTGTTTATCACAAATGCGCTGACTACCTGGGAACGCTCCCCAGCCAGTCGGCTTTCCCACCTGGCGCCACCTATCTGCAGTCCCTGTCCATGTGCTCAATGCTCGAGAATTTTAGATTCCCGCTGGATGTCGAGCATAATTGCGCATCCGCATTGAAGGTGATGGATTCGTTACCCATTGAGGTGTATCAGTTTTCAGTGCGTCATGTCCGTTCTTTTGGAAGAACAGACACCATACATTCGTATACGAGGGTTGCCCAGAAAGTAATGCACCGCATTTTTTTCTTCGACAATTCTTTATTGAACATATTGAGAATTACACACGCGAAAGCGTGTTGTTTTATCTACACACCCTATTTTTCCACGTAATCTCCATCTCGTTCTATGGCCTTTCTCCAGCGCGAAACAAGGGTGTGTATGCCCTGTTGGTACCAGTCCTTGGTCTGGTGGCGGAGCCAGTGCTTCACTGTGTGGACTTCCTTTGCTGATTGACAGGTGCAGCGCCAACTGTCGAGTTGTAATGCGTCAATGCGTCTGTCCTCGCCAATGACATCAGTTCGCTGCAACATGTAAGGGGTGCCAGCCGTGGATGGTCTCCCTGACCGCTGCTAATCGTGGAGCTCCGCCAAACCGCCTTCTGATGACCTCACCCTCCGTGCCCAGCGACTAACTGTACATCTGTCGACAACAGACGCTCGGTAGACTTTGCGCAAGCGTTTGCGAATTTTCCGCACAGTTTCTTTCTCTGCAGTGAGAAATTAAATGACGGCACATCGCTTGTAACGTACATCACCTACAGACGCCATTTTGAAACTGTCTTGCAGCTACGCTATCTGTCGGAAGTGACGGAAACTTGACGCACCCGCTTAGGAGACTTCAAGTAATACGTACGTAACGATCACATTCGTAGCATAGCAAAATGTGCTGCATTACTTTCTGGACAACCCAAGTAATTAACTTTAATTCATCGTAATTCAATTTGTACGAATCTTTTATAAATTATATACAAAACTGTTCCTTGTGGATCATTGGATCTGTCAATGAAAATCGGATAAAAATCACTAAAGAAAATGCAGATAGACGGTAGGAGACAACTTATATCAATTTACTGATGTTTCATCCCCATCTCTGAGAGACATCTTCAAGGAAAAGTCGGCCAATAACGATGTCCGTGATGATGTCTTCTGCGTATGTTGTCGAAACGTCACAGAATAATTTTATACATTGACCATGGTCTCTGAGCCCAGAGGTTTGAACTTAAATAAACACTACTCTTTAATTGATTACCTTGTTTGTATAGTCTAAACGACAGAAACATTGTTCCCAGCTATGTGTGGTGTCTTGTGTAAGGCCTTCATACCCTACTCTTCTATCTGTCAGCAGTATTAAATCTACGGGCATGAAATGTATGACATTGGGGCGAGTGAACTGAATAAAACGCAGTGACGAATAATTATATTCGTGAAGTATGCTCAGAGCTGCTGGACTCTAACGTGAGGAATACATCGTCATTGCAGTCGCTGTTGTGAGTCGGGAAGTTCAGCATCTAAGTTACCAGCACCCGCAAATATTTCCTTGTTTGTTGTTGTGGTCTTCAGTCCAGAGACTGGTTTGATGCAGCTCTCCACGCTACTCTATCCTGTGCAAGCTTCTTCATCTCCCAGTACCTACTGCAACCTACATCCTTCTGAATCTGTTTAGTGTATTCATCTCTTGGTCTCCCTCTACGATTTTTACCCTCCACGCTGCCCTCCAATACTAAATTGGTTGGGGGACTGATGACCTTCGCTGTTTAGTCCCCCTTAAACATCCAAAAACCACCACCACCACTAAATTGGTGATCCCTTGATGCCTCAGAACATGTCCTTCTAGTCAAGGTGTTCCACAAATTTCTCTTCTCCCTAATTTTATTCCATACCTACTCATTAGTTATGTGCATTCTTCTGTAGCACCACATTTCGAAAGCTTCTATTCTCTCCAAACTATTTATCGTTTACGTTTCACTTCCATACATGGCCACACACCATACAAATACTTTCATAAACGACTTCCTGACACTTAAATCTATACTTGATGTTAACAAATTTCTCTTCTTCAGAAACGCTTTCCTTGCCATTACCAGTCTACATTTTATATCCTCTCTACTTCGACCATCATCAGTTATTTTGCTCCCCAAATAGCAAAACTCCTTTACTACTTTAAGTGTCTCATTTCCTAATCTAATACCCTCAGCATCGCCCGATTTAATTCGACTACATTCCATTATCCTCGTTTTGCTTTTGTTGATGTTCATCTTATATCCTCCTTTCAAGCCACTGTCCATTCCGTTCAACTGCTCTTCCAAGTCCTTTGCTGTCCCTGACAGGATTACAATGTCATCGGCGAACTTCAAAGTTTTTATTTCTTCTCCATCTATTTTAATTCCTACTCCGAATTTTTAATATTTCCTTATCAGATTATTAAAACAACACTAGCTGACGTAGGTTAAATAATCTGCAATTAAAATCCTGTAACAAGATGAAAACATTAAGCTGGGGATCGTTGACTAGTGATAAAATACAGTGAATGGACCAGCTAAAATCTCGTAGCAAACCACATCGTACAGAAGGCGCGCTCATAGCCTATTGATTAAAGCGACTTACCGCGTACCGTACAGATGTCACGTCATGTCACTACATTTGATGCAATTCATCCTCATCGATTCCATCCGTTTCATGTTAGAGAATTTAATTCAATTGCTGGTGGAAGAGCGAGCATAATGGCCAGTGTAGGCGTAAAGGGCAATCGAATTTGTGATTCCTTTCAGTGCTGCAACCGCACGGAAATTGAATAACGTGACTCTCGCAACCCGTTCAGTCACGCATATTCACTTGAAAAGCCAGGACATCGCTTATCTCGCAGTCACGTTTCGTATGGTTTTGAGAGCTTCCGTTCTAAGGTAAATTTTGAATTCAAGTATTCATTACAAATGTACACAAAAGATTATGTTTTTATAAAATAACTGTGTTGAAATAGCGGTTGCTTAACGACAAATTTCCGTCTCGAGGAATGCTCATCGCTGGCTATCGCCCAGTAACAACTACTTTTGTGGAATGCCATCTATGAGAGAACCATAGCCTCCCGTTGCTCTGACTTTTGTGAAAATATGTTGAATTAACTACAGTAAAGGAATATTTCGAAAAAGGAGATCCTGTGTAGAACAAATTTTAAAACTGTAATTTATAAACAGGTATAGAGAATGTGAATCAAAAGCGATTATATAACATTTGCAGACTTCAAAAAAGGTAATGTTTAGAGCGACAGGGAAACGCAGTTGAAAGCCTTAAAAGAGCATGGAGCTGGCAACAAAGCAGTGTAAATCCTAGAAGACTCACTAACAAACACAAAGTGCAAAATTAAAATTTTTGGGTGAAACCTCCAAGGTCTTTCAGATCAAAACTGGTGTTAGACAAGGAAATAGATTGTCCCCACTGTCGCTCAATTGTGTACTAGAAAAGGCAATCGGAGAATGGAGGAAAGAAAGAGAAGGAAACGAATTAAAAAAAAAAATCGGAGAAAAGAGAATAATCTGAGAATTGACTGTTTGGCTTTTACAGACGATCTTGTCATCTTAGGTGAATCTATTGAGCGTGCAACAATGGAGGTGAATCTCCCACAAAAGATACCTTCAAAAGCAGGCCTACATATATTTTATGAAAGAACTGAGTAAATGACAGATGCGAAGCAGGCACCGAAATACATAGAAACTGATTCTAGGAGAATAAAATTGGCTATAAAATTTAAATATCTAGTTGAAATAATACAGCCACACACCTAGCACAAAGAACCTAACTTGGCAAGGCAATTGGTCCTCAACTAACAAAAACACCTGTACAATAAGAAATCTTTACCCACAGAAGCAAAACTCCAGCTATATTGTCATTAGACCTCAATGCTTTATGCTTCGGTACATCTTTCGTTAAACACAGCCTATTACGTCAGATAGAAAAGAATGAATGGAAAACATTCAGGAAACTCTTGGAATTAAAATATGGCAATACGAAGTGAAAATAAGTAAAAGAATTGGACAAGTCAGATGGTTCAAATGCCTTTGAGCACTATGGGACTTAACTCCTGAGGTCATCAGTCCCCTAGAACTTGGAACAACTTAAACCTAACTAACCTAAGGACATCACACACATCCATGCCCGAGGCAGGATTCGAACCTGCGATCGTAGCAGCAGCGCGGTTCAGGACTGAAGCAACCCGAACCGCTTGGCCACTCCGGCCGGCAATTGGACAAGTACGAGAAACTCTCGCGCAATGGGATTCTGTACAAAAATAGTTTGTCCATCCTCGGAATCGAGGATATGGACGATTTTGGCCTGGTTTCGTTACCGATTCTGGCTAGATATTGATCCCGGAAATTCCAAAATAGTGTTAAAATCTCTACAGTAGTTCCTCAGACTAGCCTGGACACACAGAAAGAAGCGAGCAGGGTTCTTCAGTTTATATAAAGAGAAAAAGAAGATTTAATAAAAAAAATTTATTTATGATTACAACTTACATTTTATGTTTGCATGCAGAAATGCTCGTCTGTTGTACTTCTGACGCATAATGACTGCACTGCATCTTCAAATAGCAAAAAGATATTTTATGTCATATAAGTACAATTTAACAAGTTTCTGATTTTTCGCTTCACTTTTACAGTGAAAACCTGCTTTTTGCCGAAATTTCAAGATTCTAGGACCGCGGAAAGTACCCCACAGATTTTGATCATTGAGTTTGTATCAAAATATTTGACGTTAATGGAAGTATCTTGTAATTGAATTGACTTAGATGCTTAGAATTTAGACCGCCACAGTACCACAGACCTTCTACATCCACATCTACAGCTATATTCCACAAGCCAGCTGACGGTGTGTGGCGGAGGGTACCTTGAGTACCTCCATCGGTTCTGCCTTCTATTCCAGTCTCGTATTGTTCGTGGAAAGAAAGACTGTCGGTATGCCTCTGTGTAGGCTCTAATCTCTCTGATTTTATCCTCATGGTCTCTTCGCTAGATACACATCAAATGGCTCTGAGCACTATGGGACTTAACATCTGTGGTCATCAGTCCCCTAGAACTTAGAACTACTTAAACCTAACTAACCTAAGGACAGCAAACACATCCAGGCCCGAGGCAGGATTCGAACCTGCGTCCGTAGCGGTAGCGCGGTCCCAGACTGTAGCGCCTAGAACCGCTCGGTCACTTTCCACGGTGTCAAGAGCGTGCCGAGAACACCAAATTTCAGGCATTACCTCTTACTGCTTACTACGAACAACGCAATGGCCGATGGCCTTCACTTAACGACCGGGAGCAGCAGGGTTTGCGTAGAGTTGTCAATGCTGAGAGACAAACAACATCTACATCTACATCGTACTCTGCAGGCCGCCTAAAGGTGTGTGCGTACTTTTTGTACAACTAACTGAGCCCTCCAACCCAGCTCCACTCGTGAATAGTGCTTGGGAAGATTAGTTGTTGATAAGTGTCTGTACTGACTCTCATTTCTCGAATTTTCTCCTTGATGTCATTACGTGAGACGTATGTGGGGGGCCGACTCTTCCTGGAAAGCGATCTCTCGAAATTTCACTACATGAAATAACAATGTGGGAGGTACAATAAACAAATACATTAGGACAGTGCCGCTGTAAGGGCCTATGACAGAAAACGACCGACGCACGAGCCTTTGCTAACATCACTACATCGCCTGCAGCGTCTCTCCTTGCTTGCTTCGTGACCACATCGATTGCACCCTAGACGAATGGGAAACACCGTGGACTTGTGAGATGAGTCAGAATTTCAGTTGGTAAGACCTGATGGCAGGGTTCGATTGTGGCCCAGACCCCACGGAACCACGAACTCAAGTTGTCAATAAGGCACTGTGAAAAATGGTGGTGGCTCTATGATGGTGTGGGTTGAGTTTACATGGAATAGACCGGATCCTCTGGCCCATTTGAACCGATCATTGATTGGAGATGGCTACGTTCGGCAACATCAAAATCATTTTCAGTCATTCGTGGACTTCATGTTCCCAAACAAAGATGGAATTTTTATGGATGACAGTGCGCCATGTCAAACGGCCATTATTGTTCGCAAATGGATTGGGGAACATTGTGGACAATTCGAGCGTACAATTGGCCCACCCGTATCGTCCTACATGAATCCCACTGAACATTTATCCGCAAGATCCTGCACCTGCAACACTTTCGAAATTATGGCTCAATATCTCTGCAGGGGACTTCCAACGGCTTGTTGAGTCCACGCCACATCGAGTTGCTGCGGTACGCCGGCCGCGGTGGACGAGCGGTTCTAGGCGCTCCAGTCCGGAACCGCGGGACTGCTACGGTCGCAGGTTCGAATCCTGCCTCGGGTATGGATGTGTGTGATGTCCTTAGGTTAGTTAGGTTTAAGTGGTTCTAAGTTCTAGGGGACTGATGACCTAAGATGCTAAGTCCCATAGTGCTCAGAGCCACTTGAACCATTTGCTGCGGTACGCCAGCTAAAAGGAAGTTCGACAGAAAATTAGGAGGCATCCCATGACTTATGTCAAATCAGTGTAAATGAGAACTTGGTACGTTTGCTTGTTCCTGGAAAACAGGGCTCTTAACAGTCGGACAGATAAACAAACAGATGGACAACAAAGAGATCCTATAAGGGTTCCGTTTTTACAGACTGTGAAGAGGAACCCAAAAAATATTTTACGAAAGGATAAAAAGATTATTAAGCAAAATAAGGAAGAGATTATTTGTATTCTGTAGACACCTAAAAAGGCTACACGATACAGGAACAACAAAATGAATTTTTTTTAACAGAAACGCGAAAGCATCAGTGACGTGTGTCAATGTAGCAGAGCTGAGGGAAATGGAAATTACTGAAAATGAATTTGGAAAAAAAATGAAAGTTCGTAGGAAAAGTAAAAAGTTTGAAGGGCTTCCAGAAGATAACAAAGAATAAGACAGGCACAAAATGAGCAGCCGGAAGAGGAGATCAGCGGGAAAGAATGAAAAACTACTGGACAGAAAGTAAGGACACAGAAAAGACTAAGTTCCAGAATTAGGTTTTTACTCTGCAGCGGAGTTTTTGGAAGGTAGGAGACGAGATACTGGCAGAAGCAAAGCGGTGAGGAGGGGCCGTGGATCATGCTTGGGTAGCTCAGTTGATAGAGCACTTGCCCGCGAAAGGCAAAGGTCCCGAATTCGAGTCTAGGTCCGACACACAGTTTTAATCTGTCAGGAAGTTTCAAGACGTAAGTTATTTAATGTTGTTCTCAGTAGGCCAAACCAATAGAGAAAACGTTTACTCTTAACTATAATGATTAATAATAAACGTAATGATTACCCAACAATAATAAATTATATTTCTAAAATATAAAATAAATTCATTGTATTCACAAGCGACGGTGTATGTGGGATGCATGTGACAAGGAGTGAACAGTACAGACAGCGAAGGTCAGCATGGCTCTGAAAATTGCTGCATCCACCTATCGAGTTCCAAGCAATGCGTTGAAGAGAAGAGCGAGAAAGAGACATTTACGTGCTGTTGAGAGGAAGAGGTTGCTTAGAGGCTTGCAGTCTGCTTCTTTTTCGAAACAGGAAACGGAAATTACTACCATCTCAAGACTTAAGTACATGCGATGTGCTGCGTTTGATCTGGGTGGGATGAATAATCTTCCTGATAATTTTAATAAGGAGACAACAACGGACAAGAGAGAATTGCTGGTTTCCGGAGAAGATTTCCATCTCTGAGGTTGAGGTAAAGTGTCCAAGGACATGGGGCCACGCCACAAACACAGTACGGCTATTGGTGAGGACAAACATGATTATTTGCGCGAAAACTGTGTCTAAAATTCGTTGAATCACTTTACTTCAGTTTATCTCGGTAGTAATTATAAAATCTTTCTTGAAAAAATGACATGTTCTTGTTGTTATGTTCTATAATGTGTATTATGTTATGAAACACATTTTTTGCTTTCAACGTGTAATTTGTACTTTAAGTAACTTCTTTTGTTTTCAGTACACCTTTTCAAAGGTAAAACTGATTTCTCAATTTATTTACCCCTTTTCAGTAGTACCCTATCAGGTAAATGAGCACTTCGGTATTTTTCGTGTTATCGATTATTTACAGGTAGGTGCTTTCCTTTTGTCCAATGTGAAAGTTCAATCCCGCGTCCGGCCATCCTGATTCAGGTTTTCCTTGATATCCCTAAATCACTCCAAGCAAATGCTGGGATGGTTCCTTTGAAAGGTCACGGCCGACTTCCTTCCCCGTCCTTCACTAATACGATGAGACCGATGACCTCGCTGTTTGGTCTTTTCCCCCAAACAGTCCAATCCAGTCCAATGTGAAAGAGAAAATCAGGCTGGCTGGACGACAGGCTAGTATACACCTTCGTAATTTGGAGTTTCTAGGTAGACTGCAGCTTAGCTATGAAAATCGCCAAAGCTTAGCATGGTCTTCATGTCCGCCCTTTTTCCCTTATATATATATCCTGGTCTTCATGCCCGCCCTTTTTTCCTTACACACACACACACACACATATATATATATATATATATATATATAGTGTCAGCACAAACTAAGGTTCTCTACTATGGTCGTTTCCTTGGTGGTCCTATTCCGTGATGGAGGACCTTCGATTGTGTTTTCATTAGTAACAATGAAAGTTTATTTAATAATTACGTTACCTGAGATTGCCTCTAAGCCTGATTCTTCCTATTTCTTCTCTCGCTCTTTCTCCGAAGAAAGACTATTGATAATTATAAATACTTTAATGAAATTAGGACTTCTCATTTTAAAAACAACTAAATAATCATCTTAATTTATGAAGAAGACGTCTTATTTCAGAAGAGGAACCCACAAACGAAGAAGTGTAATTTAATCTCATTGCGAAAGAGATACGCTGGTCTGAAGAATCATTGGAACACAGAGATCAACGTCCGGTATGTTAAATGTGTTTTGATACACACAGTACCTATAGTCTTACTGCATAGCTTCAGATCGCCGCTTTCAATGTACGCAAAACTAAAGATATTCGTTCTGTCGGGTGTGTTATGCATTACAGTATGGACTGACCCCTCACAACAAAGTGATGTGTGTTGTCATTCGTGGACATTGTATTCAATCAAGCACACGCAGTGCGACTCTTAAAGCAGTGCAAGTTGTAAGGATGGTCTGTTTGATTTATGAAGGATGGACATTCCGTCGTGTTGCTGCAGATGCCAATATCTCTCCACTTGTCCAAAATTGTTCAAATGGCTCTGAGCACTATGGGACTTAACATCTGAGGTCATCAGTCCCCTAGAACTTAGAACTACTTAAACCTAACTAACCTAAGGACGTCACACACATCCATGCCCGAGGCAGGATTCGAACCTGCGACCGTAGCAGTCGCGCGATTCCGGACTGAAGCGCCTACAACTGCTCGGCCACATCGGCCGGCTCTCCACTTGTCATCTGTACGTTATGGGCACGCTACAGGGAGACAGAACAATACACAAAGCGAACCAGACAAGATCGCCGACGCCTTACAACCCCACATGAAAACCGATATCTAGCTGTCTCTGCGTTGCGGCGTCGTGCGGATACCACCAGAGCACTAGAAGACGGTCACATAAGGAACACTGGAGACGTTGTGTCTGACGAGACAGTAATGAACCGGTTAAGGGAAAGGACCTTACGACGTAGACGATTACCCCGCTTGGCGCTACAACGTCTTGCAGCTCGCCTTCAGTTCTGTGGTCCCCATATTTAATGGCAACTGACAGAATGCGTTATTCACGGATGAGTCCATATTTCCTGTGACGCAAGGTAATGGCCATGTTCGTGTCTGGAGACGTTGTTGTGAGCGGTACGTGCCGAATGTTGTCCAGGACATTAACACATTTGGCCACGGTCCTGTGATTGTGCGGGGAGGCATCATTGTTGACAGAGATACGGAACTTGTCTTGGTCCACGGTCGCCTTAACGCTAAGCAGTACATCGAACAGATTTTGTTGGGAAATGTGGTAGCTTAGCTGCTGCGTACGGTGGTGGCCCTGAATTCTTTTCATGCATGATAATGCCAGGGCCCCTGTGCCGGGTGTCACCAGCAGTGTTTTGCGAAGACTGGACATTGAAGTAAGGGAATGGCCACCAATGAGTCCTGACCTAAACCCCACCGAGTATGTGTGGGATCTGCTTGACAGGCGTGATCGTGGTCGTCCTGTTCCACTACATGTTCTCCAACGTCACTCAAGGTCTCTCTCACTGAAGAATGGCTTCTATGAAGCATGCCACGTAGATGTCAGGTGGAGATGAACGCTCACGAGCCACGTGTATGTTATTGAAGCTCTGAAAGTCTAAGGAAGAGCACCGAGCGAGGTGGCGCAGTGGTTAGCACACTGGACTCGCATTCGGGAGGACGACGGTTCAATCCCGTCTCCGGCCATCCTGATTTAGGTTTACCGTGATTTCCCTAAATCGCTTCAGGCAAATGCCGGGATGGTTCCTTTGAAAGGGCACGGCCGATTTCCTTCCCCATCCTTCCCTCACCCGAGCTTGCGCTCCGTCTCTAATGACCTCGTTGTCGACGGGACGTTAAACACTAATATCCTCCTCCTCCTCTAAGGAATAGCACCCAGGATAGCGGGCTGGTCCACTTCGTTTTCGACTCCTGCCGGACATTTCATCTCTTGTTACGCAAATTGACGGAGGTTTAATAATGTGTTGTGAAAGATAAAATTATAACACAGTAACATAACCAAATCTCAATTATTGCTCAGTGGTCGTACCCAAAGTCATGTTCCCCCAATTCGTTTGTACAGTGTATTCCCTTTGCTATACAAAAATCAATGGTGAAGAATCAAGGCCAAGAAGGCAACTGTTGGGAGGATAATGAAATGCAGCACAGGGAGGATGAAGACCTAGAAATTATAATTGATTAATTAATTAAATCTAAGGAAAATATCAAATCAAAAAATGTTTAGGTCGTTTCTCTCAATATCGGATACTCCGGATTCTAATCCCACTCTGGAGCAAATTTTGACCATCGTAACTTACGACTCATGACATATTGTTTACACTCCTACATGATGCTATCGTACAGCTCATTCAGTGTAAATTCTTGTTACAAGTCACCTTGCAAGTCATCTATGGACCTAAATGATAGCATTATTGCATAAAGTGACATTTTTCTTATACCATAATCCTTGGCGATTACTACGTACAGCATATAATGGTGTGGTCTCTCTGCTTTAATGCAGGAATTAAAAATTTAGTACACTGACGAGCTTCTGGCCGAAACAGTTGTATGTCGAGCGTTCAAAATACTTTCATTATCTGCCCAACAACAGATGATTCTTAATCCTGTTTGTAGTAACTACACGCATAATTACTACAATACTTCGGTTCTGTGTGAAGTTTCTCATGATAGGTAAGTACTCGCAGCATGCCTTTGGCTTTCGCATCATTCTACCAATAAGACAAATGATCTCTGACTCAGTATTGTTAATTTACGAAGTCTGAAATAATCAGTAATACTACACTGATGTGCAAAACTTAAGAGCGAAAGCATACTTCGCATGATGTGTGACCGCCAAGTAACATAGCTCGATGAGACTTGGATCATACATAGGAAGAACTGCTGTAGTGAAGTACAGAGGGTAACTGAAAGAAATACTCAAAGAGACGAACAGAAATGACACCTTTATTCAAACACTCTAATTAAACTGAACTCACTGCGATTCATGATGTTCCCCTGGACGTTACAAAAGCTGGACAAGGTTCTTAACAGTGTGTATGATTACCACGCATGGCAATGCTTATTAGGCAATGTGATCCCATGCTGGCCACAAAGTTGGTGAGAAGTACTGCGACTGTCCGTTCCATTCCTTCTCCGGTGCAGCTGACAATTACTGAATGGTCGTTAGTGTATACATAACATCCCCCATCGCGTCACACACGTGCTCGGTGGAATTTAAGACGGAGGAAAGGGCAGGTCAGTCCATTCGCCAAATATCTTCTGGCTCCAAGAACTCCTCAAGCTGCGCTGTTTGATGCGGGCGCGCATTGTCACCCACAAAACTGGAGTAAGGATCGAATGCCCCCTGAAAATATACACATAGATAAGTACAGTGTCCAAATGATGTTGACTAGCAAATGTATCGTGTTCACAGATTTTGAGGTCAATCCGCCCGTGCAATATTATGCCTGGCCACACCATAACACGTGAATCTCCAAAACGATCTTATCCGACAATGCTCCTAGGTAATCATTGTTGTCAGCCATCGCCATATGAGTGTGTGTCCAGCATTGTCAAACGTTATCGTTTCGGTGGTTCAGGTGTAATGGTGTAGGAATGCGCAATGTTGTATGGACAGCACACTGAGGTGAGAAAAATCGTGGGATTGCGATATGCACATATCCAGATGGCGGTAGTACCGCGTACACGAGGTATAACAGCGCAGTTCATTAGCAAAAAAATGGCTCTGAGCACTATGGGACTTAACATCTGTGGTCATCAGTCCCCTAGAACTTTGAACTACTTAAACCTAACTAACCTAAGGACATCACACACATCCATGTCCGAGCCAGGATTCGAACCTGCGACCGCAGCGGTCACGCGGTTCCAGACTGAAGCGCCTAGAACCGCACAGCCACTCCGGCCGGCGTGCATTAGCAATGATATCATTTGTATTCAGTGATTCTCGTGAAAAGATTTCCGACGGGAATTAACAGCCTTGAACGCGGAATAGTAGTTGGAACTAGACGCATGGGACATTTCATTTCAGAAATGGTTAGGCACTTAAATATTCAAAGATCCACGGTGTAAACAGTGTGCCAAGAATACAAAATTTCAGGTATTACCCCTCGCCACAAAGTTCCTGGCTCCACTGACCGACATCGACACCTCTTCTCAGTGCAACACTCCATGAAGAATGGGCTGCCATTCCCCAAGAAATCTTTTAGCACCTGATAGAACGTATGCCTGCAAGAGTCGAAGCAGTCATCAAGGCTATGGGTGGGCCAACCCCATAATGAATTCCAGCATTACTGACGGAGGGCAGCCTGAACTTGTAAGTCATTTTCAGCCAGATGTCCGGATACTTTTGATCACATAACGTATAGTATTTGCTTCTTGGTAGTGAGGAAATGTTTTTTGTTGGTGTTTGATGCAATATGTCTCTCTGACTTGACTGGCCTCAAGAGTAAATGAAGATATAATTTCATATGTTTGTACGTGTTGTTCATAATTTCATGTCATCATGGCTAATAAGTTTATGTATAGATCCATAATTACCATTTTGCCCTGTTAGTTTTTATATGAAATGTTTGAAAATATAAAACTCACCACCTGTCTCAAGAGAGCGCCATGCAATAAATAGAGAAGAGTACATGCAAGCTGTACGTGAATCGTTATTTTCTTTTTCCAGTATTTTGAAGATGCATTAAGAATCAAAAAGCCTTGCAATCATATAAAAGAAGATCCAGAACTAAAATTGTATGGGAATTTCTCTGAATGTAATGTAAGTTTTCAGTTCATTGCTGTATTTTGCTTGGAAGCACAATATCATGAAATGTAATAATTACATTAAATTTAAATAGCAGTAGATACTTAGCAATTGTAGCATATAATAGCAGCAGTTTCTCTGAATCTTTGTAGAATTTCAGTTGGCTCTGATCATCTTTAGTGTTGTGTTACGTTTTGTGGGTAGCATTTTTACCATTGTAACATGTAGCTTCAAGTTTATCCCTGTAGCTTCAAGTTTATCCCAATGTATACAAGGTCTGTTCAGAAAATTTTTCGCAATTATGTTTTATTTATTGTGCATGGTATCCATTAAAATACTCTCCTCCACAACTGATACACTGTTCCGAATGCCGTTTCCACTCCTCGAAGCGGTCTTGGTACACCTCTTGATGGATCGTGCAAAGTGCTGTCTGCGAATTTTTTTTATCTCGTCTGTCATTGAAAATCTTGTCCTTTCAATGGGGTTTTCAACTTTCGAAATAAAAACGTCTGCAGGGACAGGTCTGTAGAATATAGCGGATGAGTCAGCACAATGTTTTTTTTCCAATAGTCATGAAGCAACAGGGATTAATGAACAGGTGCGTTATCGTGATGCAATAGCCGTGAATTGTCCATTTCAGGCCATTTCCTTCTCACATTTTCTCGCTGATGTCTTACATCCTGATGGTACCATCGATGAAGAGTAAGTCTCTGTGGCACGAATTCATAATGAACTAACCCTCTAAAGTCAAAGAAAACTATCAGTATGGATTTCAAATTTGACCTTGCCTGGCGAGCTTTTCTTGGTCTTGGAGAACTTTTACTGACCCATTTTGAAGATTGACCCTTCGTCTCAACAAAATAGCTGTAGAGCCATGTCTCATCACCAAGTGGTGGTGTTTCTGAACAAAATTCTTACATGAAAGTTTCAAGAAAATTTAATGAAAACTGAAATTTTTAAGCAAACAGAGTTGATCTGTAATTACTTACGATATTTATCACGAAAATCATTGATTACTACTAACAGGAAAACTTTTAAACTTCGTTTTGTGAATTTTATTACATTAAATGATATGCTTATTTGTCACAATTAGAATTATAAAATATAAAAAAATTAAATAATCCTTTGTTTCAGGATTTTAAGAATGAAGATAAGTTTAATAATATAAATTTGAAAGGTCTTCTTTTCGCAGTCTGTAGCAACTGAGTCCCAGACACATTCTATGAAAACAAGTGTCAATTCATAAATGCAAAAATGATAATATTTAATACAGAAATTTGTCCATAAGTGATTCTATTAATTAAATTGTCCATTCCGTAAAATTTACACCCGAAATTTCTACGCAACCATTCTGAACAGGTTAATTCACTGCACGAAAGAATAGTTATCACTTTGTGTAATGGACTAAAGCTAGGTCTACTCAATATTCATGATTTACTTACGCAAGATATTGGCTTCTGAACAGGGACACATATTTATTTGTGTGCACATTTCATCCAGCCAGCGATTGTATCGATCCATTGAAGTCTGCACTGTGTCGATACTGTTCTCTAGCCTTTCCGGTTCAAGGAGTTTATGAAAGTGTCGTATTGGCGTTCTCCACATCTTTCGTCTGTACAGTACTATTGGTTGGCTCAGTGCTGTGTAATCCAGGAATCTGAATCTTCTTGACAGAGTGCTCATCGTACGTAGATGACTTATACTCCAATAAATAAGACCGATTAGTGGTGTTTATCATTGTATTGGTCTCTGTGTGCTATTATGCATCATATGTGAATACTGTTAATAAGTTACTTCAGTTCTTGGATCCTTTTACGTGATAGTCTCCCCCATATGAGTGATTGTATTCCAGCTTCTGTTCAGGTTGATGATGAGGTATTATTACTTTTATGATTCATTTACAAGAAAGCCACAGCTGTCTCGCTCATTCGTTCTGGTTCTTCCCTGGATCTAGGCATTTTTGCTTATGGTCGGTTTATGCTAGTTGTGAGATGATCGCATTTGCAGCTTTAACTATAAGATTTGGGTGAATGTTTTTTACTCTAGGTTATAATAATGTAGGTGAGATAACAGACCATCTTTCTTTCTCAGTTCAGAAATTATATGAATAATCTGTGTAATTTTGTTCCCAAGTTTAGTTTTACGTTCTGTGTTAGTCACACTCGAAGTAGATTAGTGGGTTCGATTAGGACTTTTTGAAGCTTTCTCGGGGTATACAGCCATGTACGTTTCAAATTTCCTGACGAAATATATGGAGATTTTTGATACGTTTCAACGTCTACCACGGCACATAGATGTAGGCAGAAATAAGCGTTTATAGGCTTACTGGTAAGATGTGAACTGTATAGTTCAGAAATGTCCATATGTATGTTCTAGGTGGGGGGCCATATGGGATCCTCTAGATAAACATAAATATGAGGTGAAGTGTCGGTATCTTTTTAGGTAGGCGGCGATGAAGGCCCTAGTGAAAGACGTTTTAATAGGAAATGTCTATCTTACAGTGTTATACCTATATACGCAAAAATTAAGTGTAAAAGTGTTCCAAATTTCCGTAAGAGAATACCTACGTCTTGTCAAAATTGAGCTTTGTGACGAATATAGGATGAAAGCCATTATGATTCAGAAAGTGTTCGATCTTCTGTGTTATCTAGAACAGTTGACTACTCTGGCAGACTTCTCTAATACACTCCTGGAAATGGAAAAAAGAACACATTGACACCGGTGTGTCAGACCCACCATACTTGCTCCGGACACTGCGAGAGGGCTGTACAAGCAATGATCACACGCACGGCACAGCGGACACACCAGGAACCGCGGTGTTGGCCGTCGAATGGCGCTAGCTGCGCAGCATTTGTGCACCGCCGCCGTCAGTGTCAGCCAGTTTGCCGTGGCATACGGAGCTCCATCGCAGTCTTTAACACTGGTAGCATGCCGCGACAGCGTGGACGTGAACCGTATGTGCAGTAGACGGACTTTGTGCGAGAGCGTATAGTGAGCATGCGGGAGGCCGGGTGGACGTACCGCCGAATTGTTCAACACGTGGGGCGTGAGGTCTCCACAGTACATCGATGTTGTCGCCAGTGGTCGGCGGAAGGTGCACGTGCCCGTCGACCTGGGACCGGACCGCAGCGACGCACGGATGCACGCCAAGACCGTAGGATCCTACGCAGTGCCGTAGGGGACCGCACCGCCACTTCCCAGCAAATTAGGGACACTGTTGCTCCTGGGGTATCGGCGAGGACCATTCGCAACCGCCTCCATGAAGCTGGGCTACGGTCCCGCACATCGTTAGGCCGTCTTACGCTCACGCCCCAACATCGTGCAGCCCGCCTCCAGTGGTGTCGCGACAGGCGTGAATGGAGGGACGAATGGAGACGTATCGTCTTCAGCGATGAGAGTCGCTTCTGCCTTGGTGCCAATGATGGTCGTATGCGTGTTTGGCGCCGTGCAGGTGAGCGCCACAATCAGGACTGCATACGACCGAGGCACACAGGGCCAACACCCGGCATCATGGTGTGGGGAGCGATCTCCTACACTGGCCGTACACCACTGGTGATCGTCGAGGGGACACTGAATAGTGCACGGTACATCCAAACCATCATCGAACCCATCGTTCTACCATTCCTAGACCGGCAAGGGAACTTGCTGTTCCAACAGGACAATGCACGTCCGCATGTATCCCGTGCCACCCAACGTGCTCTAGAAGGTGTAAGTCAACTACCCTGGCCAGCAAGATCTCCGGATCTGTCCCCCATTGAGCATGTTTGGGACTGGATGAAGCGTCGTCTCACGCGGTCTGCACGTCCAGCACGAACGCTGGTCCAACTGAGGCGCCAGGTGGAAATGGCATGGCAAGCCGTTCCACAGGACTACATCCAGCATCTCTACGATCGTCTCCATGGGAGAATAGCAGCCTGTATTGCTGCGAAAGGTGGATATACACTGTACTAGTGCCGACATTGTGCATGCTCTGTTGCCTGTGTCTATGTGCCTGTGGTTCTGTCAGTGTGATCATGTGATGTATCTGACCCCAGGAATGTGTCAATAAAGTTTCCCCTTCCTGGGACAATGAATTCACGGTGTTCTTATTTCAATTTCCAGGAGTGTATTAATAAACTATTATCTGATGCTGTTGAGTACGAAAAGGATAAGGTGTTTCATAGACAGGAACCTAAAGTGTCCAAAGTGTGTGGTTAGTGCAAACATGCTTCTTGCCATAGAGCGAATATCCATAAATTTGTGGATCGTGTAGTCAATTTTTCTATCGTTAGATTTTCCCCCTATGAATTAAAAATATTGAATAAGGATCTCACGCACAACCTCACACCTCGTATAAATAAACAGCCTGTAAAAAATGCAGTCACGGAGATTAAAGCAGTATGTGAGTATGCTAAGCTTTCTAAATGTTAACAAGCCAAAAACAAATAGGGCGCTCAGAGGTTTTATGACCTCACCGAAGAATTCTATGGGGTATAATCACATTTTTTAAATAGCTTAATACAAAGCTCCATGATGAGCATGTTCTTATTATAAAATCTTACGATTTTCCTCTCTAATTGCATGCAGTGAAAAGTAGCTATTCCTTCACACGCGAACTTCCCACCCAGCGTCTCTCGTCACCCGGGTGGTCCGGTGACAGGCGGGCTCTGCTGATCTGGAAAGGGTTAAGCCGACGGGTGTGAGGAAGTCGAGTGAATGCTCTGCAGACGCCGACATTGTCAAAAGACACGCCCGGAGGTGTCTGAAGTAGCGGCTGGTCTAGAGGTTCCGTTACTTCGCAGAAACTTAGAGCATCATTTACATATGTAGATTCTAGAAGAATTTAATGTTAAATACACTGCTAGTCCCGCCACCTCGCAAGGTAACTCTGTGGCTCTTCTTCCTAACACAAATCACATAACGAAAATTCAAAATTTTTTCAAGGACGGAGGAGTAGTTGAGATCAAACGCAGTATGGTGAGTAAGTTCCATAATGACCTAAAGACATTTCTCAAAAACAGTAACTTCTTGTTTCAAACTAATTTCGAAAAGAAAAGTGTTATTATGATGAACCCAAAAGCACCTGATCTTAGATCTCAAGTGAAGTTACATAGCAACCTTTTCCATATAAGGCCTATTTGTAATTATTGTTGCAGCTCTAATTATGAATTTAACAGATTTTTAAACAAAAAATTTAAAAAAGCCGATATCTTTCCAAAGAAGTTTAGTGTACAAAATTCCTGAGAATTAATGGATAAACTCTAAATTCAAGTACTAAATGGTACCCGTTTAGCATCACTGGATTTTGCTAACATGCGCTCATACTACCGTTAATGAAACCACTGATGTAATGAGAAAGAATTTATTGACCCATAATGTACTTTCCCATGGTGAGGCTGTGGAATTCATTGAGGTACTAGAACTATCCCTGTCTTTCACAGCCTCTACCATCAATGACAAATTCTACTCATGATCAAATAGCTTAGGTATGGGTAATTCACTTGATGGAACCCTGGCAGAGATTTTTGTCAATCACTTGGAATGCACATTTTTTAAATCACATTTGGAGTACTCATACTAACAGTTAATTCATATGATCGTTATTCAGATGACATAGTACTATTGTTTGAAGGATGTGATGAGGACATTCCTAATTTTGAAGTGAATGGTTCACTTAATTATTTTGATATCTCTATATCTAGGAAAGACGATAAACTTATTTTTGGAGGTTTTCGTAAACCCACTTGCAGCAATGTTATAATCAATAAAGATTCATATAATGCGAGCACCTACAAAAGGACGTATTTTCACTCCATGATACACAAAATTTTGAGGTTGGCTATAAATCAGGAGATAAGGCATAATGAATTGCAGATGACTGTTCAAGAAGATCTAGCAAATGGATATAAAGTTAAAAGTATTTGTAAATTGTTTTATTTTACACAGGAGAAGAAATCCAAGGTAATGAAAAAAGGTCATTTTGTTAGTGTAGAATATAATGGGCCCCACTGTGACAAAATGGCGAAACCTTTTGGAAAGGCTAATACCAATGATTCGTTTAAAAGGAGAGCTAATTTACACATGCAATTAAGGCATGATGTAGACAGAAACCAAGAAGAATGTTTTAGCAAAGCGGGTGTATATAAGAGAAAACATGGAGATTAAGATAATTTTTATGTTGGTAAGACGGGGAGAGACGTCAGAGAGCACTCATATCCCAGTAATGCCAGTGCTCTGTAACGGCTTTAAAAACGAAGCACGGCTTGCTGCCGATAGCTGAAAGACTTGAAGTTTTGCACGTCACCCCTCATAGTCGTCTGTTAAACGTTTTGGATGAATTTGAAATATATTCACATCGAATATGTCAATCACATTGTTTACTTTTTTCTTTACTGTAATTTCATTCCCCTGCCCCATATGAGCATAGGAGGACTGACAGCTAAACAATCCGCCGCCCTTCAGCCGAGTGGCACTACAAAAATAAAAAGTGGAAACTTATACATAAAAAGGGCGGAAAAAAGTGGGATATAAAAACACAATAAATGGAGACAATGGAAGTTAAAATAGACACTGATATGGGGACGTACATTGGGGGACAGTTAAAAAAATCGACATAAAGTTAAAATAGCACAGTTGGCTATATGTGGGGCACTTACAGTACACTGGAGTCGCACACACAAGCTAAAAGTCAGCTATAGTTTAAAATACAAGCGAGAGACACTCAAAAAACCACTGGAAGCGACAGAGCACACGCAAAGGATAAAAACTGCTGGTAGGGACCCGCCGAGGGATGGGAGGCGGGAGACTTGACAGGAGGAAAAAATAGGGGAGAGGAACGTGTAGTGGGGAATGGAAGGTTGGAGGGTGTGGGAGGAGAAGATGAAAAGGGGGCTTGGGTGGGCAGGAGACAGGTGGAGCTGGAGACGGAAGGCAAGTGAGGAGGGAACACAGAGACAGAGAAGGGGGGCATGGGAAAGGCAGGGGGTCATAGGAGGAAGGACAACCGCTCAGGGAGAGGGAAGAGGTAGCCCTGAGGAGTAGGACAGGGAACATGGGATTAGAATTGGTAGGAGAGGTAGAAATTAGGGCGAAGTTCATCATCTGGGAGGGGTTGGTGCTGGAAGTTGAGTTGGGAAAGGAGGTGGAGGGTGTGGAGATGGAGAGGGGGTGGGAGAGAACAGTAAAGGCGTGGCAATGGGTGCGGGTGGAGAGGAGTGCAGACACCGGGAGGTGGGGGGGGATAGAGTAGGCAGACAATGTAAAGGGTATGGATGTGTTTGAGGAAAAGAAGAAGATAGGAATGGGGGTGAGATCATAGAGGATTCACATGGGGGACAGAAGACAGATACGGAAGACAAGGCGGAATGTATGGTGTTCACGGATTTGGAGGGCTTTATAGAATCTGGGAAGGGTGGAAACTCAAGTGATGCTGCCATAACAAAGGATGGGGTAGCTCAAGGATTTGTATGTGTGAAGGATGATGAAAGGACGCAGTCACCATGTCCAGCTGGACAGGAGATTCAGGAGGTGGAGTGTATTGTGAGCTTTGTGTTGGATCGTAAAGAGATAGGGAGTCCAGGTGAGGTGACAGTCGATGGTAAGGCCAAGGTATTTCAGGGTAGGAGTGAGGTGGATAGGAAGACCATAAATGGTGAGGTAAAATTCATCAAGCTGGAAGGAGTGGGTGGTATGACGTATGATGATTGCCTGGGTCTTGGAAGGTTTGATGTGAAGGAGCCACTGGTTGCACCAGGTGGTGAACTGGTGAAGGTGGGTTTGAAGTGTATGTTGGGACTGTTGGAGGACAGGATAAAGGGCCAGGAAGGCGGTGTCATCAGCAAATTGGAGGAAGTGAACGGGCAGGGGAGGTTTGGGCATATCAGCAGTGTACAGGAGGTAGAGGAGAGGGGAAAAGACAGAGCCTTGGGGCACACGGGCAGTGGAATAGAAAGTATGGGAGTTGGTACTGTGGATAGTGACATAGGAGGTACGATGGGAGAGGAAGGAAGCAGCGAGACAGACAAAATTGATGGGGGGAGTATATGTCTGGAGTTTGAAGAGGAGCCTAGGATGTCAGACACAGTCTTAGGCGTTCTGGAGGTTGAGAGAAACAAAGATAGTGGAGTGATGGGAGTTACGTTGGAGGAAAAGAAGATTGGTAAGGTTACGGAGCTGGTCGTTAGCTGAGAAGGAGGGCTGGAAGCCACACTGGGTAAGGGGAAAGAGGTGGTGCTGGCTAAGGTGGTGATGAATATGATAGGAGAGGATGGACTCAAAGACCTTACTGAATGGTGGTGAGGCAGATGGGACTATAGAAAGAGGTGTCAGAGGGGCGTTTGTTGGATTTAGGGAACAGCTGGACATGGGAAGTGTTCCACAGGTCAGGGTAAAAACCAGTGGAGAGGAGGACATTGTAGAAGATAGCAAGGGCAGCTAGGAAGGACGGGGGAATTCCTTGAGGTGACAGCATGTGACACCATCGTGATCAGGGACGGTGTTGCATGTGGAGCATAGGACGAATTTGATGTAATGTGCACTGATGGGAGTGTTTATGTCTGAGGGAGGGTAATTGATCTAAGTACCAGAAACTAGGGGCGAACTTTGGGACAGAGGTATCAGTGCATTCAAGGACAGTCGGGAAGAGGGAATAATCAAAATGGGGATCATCAGGAATGGAGAAGACCTCGGAGAGGTGGGAGGTCAAATGTTTAGCCTCACTGAGGTTGTCGGGGAAGGGGCAGTTGTCGAGTAGAAGAGGGTAATGCGGGGTGGGATGGCTACCAGTAAGGCGATGGAAGACTTACCAGTACTTGGAAGAGTAAACGGGGAGGGTGGAGCTCAGCCATATACATGTCTGGCGCCAGTCCTGGCGTTTCTTTGTAGTGAAGGGACTCCGGATGTGTGGTTGAAATTACCGGTGGCAGAGGAGTGTATCCCAGTCATGGGTGCGAAGGAAGGAGCGGCGGAGCTTCAGGGAATCACAGAGAAGATGGACGGCCTGTGGAGGAAGTATAGGGCCGTGAGGGTGGATGAGTTTGGTAGGAACGTGAGCCTTCAGAGTGTCAGTGATGGTCTTCTGGAGGAAGGAGAGGCATGGGTGGCGTCAGCGGGAGGGTGAAAGGTAAGGGTGTGGCTTTCGACCTGTGAGGCAATGGATTCCTGGGAGGCATCCCAGTCGTCATGGTGGTAGTCGTGGACGGATTTCGGAGGGGCAGCAGGACGGGGGCAGGAGGGGGGCCATGGGCAGAGGAGATGGTGAGAAGGGTAGGGAGGTCGTCATTACCAAAGTGATCAAGGACGTCCGCAGCGATACATCGGTTACTTACTGAGCAGGGTTTTTCAGCAGGAACTGGTTTAATAGATTTATTTGAATACACTACACGAAATGTATCTCGTGTTTGGCCCAATTGATGTAATGTTGTTTAGATTTACCATAATCATCTTTAATTCGTGAGTTATATACAATGCAATCAATATAGCTGAATGGATGTTAATACCTTCTGCCCATTTTAATGACCCGACGTGATGTGGCTGTCTTGCCAGGCTTCCTCTGTAGAATCACTCGACCCCAAGAGATGGAGTCACTGTTCTCGTAAGCCGCCACCAAAGAGTAACTGCCTTGTTGGGTAGCTCCTTTAATTATACATGGTGCATCGGTACTTGGCATTTCGCCAACATTAGTACTTCATGCTACTCATTTCACTTACTTTACAATTTTATCGCAACACTCACGTGCTTCTTCGCCATGAGTTCCACATTACGGGCACAGTTAATTTCACTTCTCGTATAGAATATAGTTACATAACGTGTAAACTGACAAGCCAAAACATTATGGCCACAGCGAACCTTGACGTTGGATTCCGCCTGGTGGCATTGCGGACAGGTGACACGATAACAAAAGCCTGCAGGCGGGGAGACACAGACGGTGCATCACCCTAGCGAAGTTGTGGGCTGCAAGTGAGGAAATTCATTGAGATAAGCGACTTTGACAAAAAGCAGATTATGATTACACAGAGCCTGTGAACAAGTATCTAGAAAACAGCGAAGTTGGTCGAATGTTCACAGGCCACTGCAGTGAGTACCTATGGAAAAGGTAGAAGGCATAGTGAAACTACAACTAGGTGCTAAGTGGTTGGACGTCCACGACTCCTCACAGAACGTAGAGTTCGGAGGCTTGTCTGCTCTGTAGAGTAGGATAGGTGGTGATTTGTGGTATCTCAGCCGAAAGAACACACCGCTGTTTCAGAGCACTCCGTTCATCGTACATTGTTGATCACGGAGCTCCACAGCAGACCATCCCTACGTGTTCACATGTTGAGCCAAAGACATCGTCAGATACGACTGCAGAGGACACGAGACCACCCGGATTCGACGGTCGAACAATGGAAACGCGTTGGCTCTTCGGGTGAATCACATTTTTCCTACACTAGGTCGCTGGTCTTCTCCACAAAAGCCGTCATCCAGTTGAATGGAGGCTCGGAATGAGTAGCGCACCACGGACGAGGGCTGGTGGGAGCAGTATTACGCTATGGGAGACATTCTCCTGCGCTTGCGTGGGACCTGTGATAGTAATCGAAGATACACTGACAACTGCCAACCGCCTGCATCCCTGTCATGCTTGATGTCTTCCCCGACCGCGATGTCGTCTTTCAGCAGTATAATTGTCCGTGTCTCGGAGCCAGAACCGTGCTACAGTGGTTTGAGGAGTATTATAGTGAACTCACGGTGATGTCTCGGCTACGAAACTCACCTGATGTAAATCCCATGGAACCCATCTGGGTCGTTATCCGACGCTATCTAAACTGGTAATAGCAGGACAGTTATACGATCTAATACTATACCATTACGTTTAAAAAAATGTTACAAAAATCCCTTTCCTGTTTCTTTGTTTATTTCAAATTCTTGTCACTAATCTGGCACACATAAATGATACTCTTATGTCATTTATTGTATGTTCGTCTATGTAAAATGTATACATGTGGTGATATGTAACACTTTATTTAGTTATGGTTGTAAACTTATTCCTTCACAACTTATGTTTTATTTCTTATCCATATCGGTTTCATGTTTATATTGTACCACACGCATCCAAATATCTGTTCCGTCTATAATTATTCACTAACGGCTGTCTCTGCAACGTTGTTCACAACGCACATTTCACTCAGTCAGTATGAGTTTCTTCTCTATAAAAATACAATAGGATAATATATCTTTGTCAATTTGTTCGCGGAGTTCTCATGTGTACTCCATCGTAATGCATAGTTGTTTGCTAAGTTACTCTTTTGCCTTCCTTTCCATGTTAATGTTAGGGCCACCTACTGGCCTTCGTTTACTTCTTTGATTGCTTAGTCGCCATACTCAGTTTGGCACTGGTTCTATTCGAATAGACAATAGCATTGTCAAATATGCCTACAAGAGACTAGATCTGTATTTCATTCATCCTATGCGGCTACTTTCGTGAGTTTTGTACTAAAGTTTGATTTTAATGAAGTACGATACTAACTGGAATTTCTGTATATGGAATACTTAGATGCATACTTATGTTTTCATTAAAAATGCACTATCTTTAATTTTCTTGTACGCTTTATTGCACAGCTGCAGTCTTATGATGAAATTTCGAAAATCATAACGCTTAATATAAAATTGTCCGATCAAGGCCATTCTATATTTCAAAGCTGTGATAATTGATCAGGCGTAGCACAGAGGTGAAGAGGGGAAACAACATGATCAAGCTGAACCTCTAGGGCTTAGAATTACCGAATAACAGGTGAAAACGTTTTAATTTATGTTGTCATATATATATATATATATATATATATATATATATATATATATATATATATATATATAAACTAACGGATAAAAATGTAATGGAATTTCGGGAATATATTTGCAAGCACGAGATGTGCCACAGCAAATGTGAAATGCTGGTACATTAATAACGGGTGTACCGCCAGAATGTTGAATGCAAGCATGCAAACGTGCATGATCTTGCCTGATGTGCTTGCGGGGACGGTTAATGCTTTTATGGTTGATGGAGGAGTCGTCATCCGATGGTGTCCCATTTGTGCTCGAATGGAGACAGATCTGTTACCAAGGCAACATGTAGACACTCTGCAGAACATGATGGGTTACAACAGCGGTATGTAGGCGACTGTTATCCTGTTGGAAAACACCACCTGGAATGCTGTTCATGAATGGCAGGACACTAGGTTGAATCACCATACTGACGGACAAATATGGAGTCAAAGTGCGCTGGATAACCACGAGAGTACTCCAGTTGCCATACAAAATCGCGTCCGAGACCATAACTCCAGGTAAAAATGGTTCAAATGGCTCTGAGCACTATGGGACTTAACATCTATGGTCATCAGTCCCCTAGAACTTAGAACTACTTAAACCTAACTAACCTAAGGACATCACACACATCCATGCTCGAGGTAGGATTCGAACCTGCGACCATAAGCGCCTAGAACCGCTCGGCCACTCCGGCCGGCTCCAGGTAAAGGTACAGTATGTTTAGCGCACAGAAAGGTTGGTTGCTACTCCTCAACTGGCCTCCTTCTAATCAACATAGGGGCATCACAGGCACCAAGACAGAACGAGATTTCATCAGAAAACAAGACATACCTCCTCTTTGTCCTCCAATTAGCTCTAGCTTGAGACCACTGAAGTTGCAAATCACGGTGGTTTGGGGTCAATTGTATGCACGCTACAGGACGACTGGTTGGACCTTTCGTTGAAGTAACCGACTCGTAACAGGTCATTGTGCCACTGTTGTGCCAACTGCTGCTCAAATTGCTGCTGCAGATGCAGTACTATGCGCCACACCCAAGCACCGAACACGATGGCCTTCCTTCTTGTGTCACGTGCCTATCCGCAGCCCGGTCTTCTTGCGACCGTAGATTCTCGTGACCAGTGCTGCTAGCCGTCATGTGCAGTGGCTCAGTGGCTACATTCCTCTCAAGTCTTTCTGCGGTATCGCAAAAGGTGCACCCGACTTCTGGTAGCCCTATTACACGACCTCGTTCGAACTGAGTGAGGTGTTGATAATGGAGTATTTGTCGCCTTAAAGGCATTCTTGACTAACATCAACTCACCACGTCCAGTCTCAAAAGTAACTAAGGCTCACCAGCGTTACAGCGTGTATTTAAACCAAACCTTATCTGGAGTCTAACAGGGACGCTACTAGCGCCACTCTTAAGAGACTCAAGATAAACATCATCTTTCAGATGTAGAAACACGCCTACCAACTTTCGTTTATGTTGCACAACTCTTCTTGGTGTTGCGTTTCTTTTCCGCCTGTATAGCCCTACGTCCCCCTTTGGCACGGATAACAGCAGCGACACGTCGTGGCAGGGAAGCAATGAGGCCTTCGTAGATCGCTGGAGAGAGCTGACACCACATCTGCACGTACAGGTCACCTAATTCCCGTAAATTTCTGGGAGATGGGCGATGAGGTCAGACGCCACGTTCAATCACATCCCAGATGTTTTCGTTCGGGTTCAGTTCTGCCAATCTGTGGGGCCAGCGCATCCATTGGAACTCGCCACTGTGTTCAGCGAATCACTCCACCAAACTCCAGGCCTAGTGACATGGCGCATTATCCTGTTGAAAAATGCCACTGTCGTTGGGAAATACGATTGTCACGATGCGGTGTACGTGGTCTGCAACCAGTGTACGATACTTCTTGGCCGGCATGTTGCCTTACTGGTCCATGGATGCGCACATGAGTATTCCACAGAGAATAATGGTGCCGCCATCAGCTTGTCTCCGTCCCGCAGTACAGGTGTCAAGGAGGTGAAGACGACGGATTCGCGCCACCCACCAGCATAATGAAGGAGGTATCGGGATTCATCAGTTCATGCCACGCTCTGTCGCTCATTTCAGTCCCACTTCCCAGTAATTTCCAAGTATGATAGTCTATCGAAGTTGGAGGGCTCCAAACGATACATATCGAACGTGCGATAGTAAATCGATTATGGAAGTCTCGTGGCGCGCGTTACGAGTATGTTTCAAGTTGTCACTACAGCAACGACAAAAGAAAAGCGTTGGAGAAGCACTTGTAAATTCAAAGGAGACGACTTACCTTACTCGTCGTCGGTGTTATCGCCTTGTGACAGTCCGCGTGATGTATAAGCTGCAGGAGCAATTCCTTTTCTCCCGTACCCAGGGTAAACTCTGCCAATATCGCGCAGGAATATCAGCAGAGTGTCGCATGCGTCGACTTTCCGCTGCAAACACAAGTTCTGAAAGTGTAGGTACTGGAACAAATACAGTTCGTCCCTCTGTCCTGGACGCCCTTCTCTTTTTATGGTAGACTTGACAGACCTCCACAGCCTTTCTTTATTCTGGGTATAGACACTGGCGTCATCTAAAGAGAAAAACTCCACAGAGTGGTTCAAGAATTCGTGCTGGAACCTGTCAGCTTTGAGAGTCTGGTACGACTGAAACCCGTCTGTGGTGACTTTTGTTCCAGGTAGTATGAAATGCTTCATGAGACCCACGAAAGTCACCTTGTCTCGGGACAATACCCTCACAACGAAACACTTGCGTGACTCCATTTCTACCCCACCAAAAGCCCAAATATGATCTACTTCACTTTTAGAAGGTCGTCCTCTCTGATTCTTTCGTATAGCAATATGAGATTCGTCTACTTCTACTGTTTTATTCGGTTCACCAATTGGCACACTGTCATTTGTCATTATCACGTAGCACACTTCTAGGCAAAACCCGAAGTAGTCACACACGGTATTTGCCGATAACTCAGTATCTGATGCTGTGGGTTGCAACGCGTAATCTCGAATCCAGAACGACACAACAATTACGCTCGTCTGAATCGATAATTTGGAGGACTCGAACCACGTATTTTTCCTGACGCTGGTTCGCTTTCCGCGAAGTCCGCAATGAAATTGCAACGGAATCTCAGTGTCTGCACTTGTATTACGGAGTTTTACACACCTCGCAGCACTACAGTCAACACAGTCCCTCCTTTCCACATCCGGTAGAAGTCCAAAAATGGTTCAAATGGCACTGAGCACTATGGTACTTAACTGCTGAGGTCATCAGTCCCCTAGAACTTAGAACTACTTAAACCTAACTAACCTAAGGACATCACACACATCCATGCTCGTGGCAGGATTCGAACCTCCGACCGGAGCGGTCGCGCGGTTCCAGACTGTAGCGCCTAGAACCGCTCGGCCACCCCGGCCGGCGTAGAAGTCCATATTTCCGGGAAAAAAGTCAAACATTTGTCTATGCTGGATCTGCATGGAATTAGAGTTTTCCATGTGAGGCAATCTGCAGAAGAAACTTGAGAAGCAGCACACATTTCACTCGCAATCAAGAGAAACCGTGTCGATTTCCCAATGGAATCACAAACAATTACGGCGGGAATGTAATGTTGTTGTTGTTGTGGTCTTCAGTCCTGAGACTGGTTTGATGCAGCTCTCCACGCTACTCTATCCTGTGCAAGCTTCTTCATCTCCCGGTACCTACTGCAGCCTACATCCTTCGGAATCTGCTTAGTGTATTCATCTCTTGGTCCCCCTCTATGATTTTTACCCTCCACGCTGCCCTCCAGTACTAAATTGGTGATCCCTTGATGCCTCAGAACATGTCCTACTAACCGGTCCTTTCTTCTAGTCAAGTTGTGCCACAAACTCCTCTTCTCCCCAATTCTATTCAATACCTCATCATTAGTTATGTGACCTACCCATCTAATCTTCAGCATTCTTCTGTGGCACCACATTTCGAAAGCTCCTACTCTCTTCTTGTCTAAACTATTTATTTTCCATGTTTCACTTCCATACATGGCTACACGCCATACAAATACTTTCAGAAACGACTTCCTGACACTTAAATCAATACTCGATGTTAACAAATTTCTCTTCTTCAGAAACGCTTTCCTTGCCATTGCCAGTCTACATTTTATACCCTCTCTACTTCGACCATCATCAGTTATTTTGCTCCCCAAATAGCAAAACTCCTTTACTGTTTTAAGTTTCTCATTTCCTAATCTAATTCCCTCAGCATCAGCCGACTTAATTCGACTACATTCCATTACTCTCGTTTTGCTTTTGTTGATGTTCATCTTATATCCTCCTTTCAAGACAGAATGTAATGTACACGAACTGAAGAAACAACGCAAAACTGATAATAATGACGATCACAAATAGTTTATCATAACGCGCGCCACTAGACTTTCATAATCGATTTACTATCGCACGTTCGATATGTATCATTTGGAGCCCTCCAACTTCGATAGGCTATCATTCTCGGAAATTACCCACTTCCCGATGTCGTGGTGCATTGGAACATGCGTGAGTCGTCGGCTGTGGAGGCCCATCGTTACAAATGTCCGGTGTGATGTGTGTTCAGATGCGCTTGTACTTTGCCCAGCGTTAAAGTCTGGTGTTATTTCCACCACAGTTCTCCGCCTGTCCTGTTTTAGCAGTGCACCCAGCCTACAACGTCCGACATTTGTAATGAGGGTTATCAGCCCAGCGCCACGACGTTTGGACGTGGTTGCTACATCTACATCTACGTGATTACTCTGCTATTCACAATAAAGTACGAGGCAGAGGGTTCAATGAACCACCTTCAAGCTGTCTCTGTACCGTTCCACACTCGAACGGCACGCGGGAAAAACGAGCATTTAAATTTTTCTGTGCGAGCCCTGATTTCTCTTATTTTATCGTGATGATCATTTCTCCCTAGGCAGGTGGTTGGCAACAGAATGTTTTTGCGATCGGAGGAGAAAACTGGTGATTGAAATTTCATGAGAAGATGCCGTCGCAACGAAAAACCCTTTGTTTCAGTGATTGCCACTGCAATTCACGTATCATGTCTGTGACACTATCTCCCCTATTTCGCGATAATACAAAACGAGCTGCCCTTCTTTGTACTTTTTCGATGTCATCCGTCAGTCCCACCTGATGCGGATCCCACACCGCACAGCAATACTCCGGGATAGGGCGAACAAGCGTGGTGTAAGCAGTCTCTTTAGTAGACCTGTTGCACCTTCTAAGTATTCTGCCAATGAATCGCTGTCTTTGCTTTGCTCTACCCACAATATCATCTATGTGATCGTTCCAGTTTAGGTTATTTGTAATTGTAACCCCAAAGTATTTAGTTGAATTTACAGCCTTCAGTTTTGTGTAACTTACCGCGTAATCGAAATTTAGCGGATTTCTTTTAGTACTCCTGTGAATAACTTCACACTTTTCTTTATTCAGGGCCAGTTGCCAATTTTCGCCCCATACAGATATCTAAATCATTTTGCAAGTCGTTTTGATCATCTGATGACTTTACAAGGCGGTAAATGACAGCATCATCTGCAAACAATCTAAGACGGCTACTCAGATTGTCTCCTATGTCGTTAATATAGATCAGGAACAATAGAGGACCTATAACACTTCCTTGGCGAACGCCGGATATTACTTCTGTTTTACACCTCGGTTTCGCCACGTGTTGAAGCCACTCACAACAGCACTCCTCGAACACCCGAAAAGTTGTACAGTTTCCGAAATGCTTGTTCCGAGCTTCCAGGCCATCACAACGTGCCCTCTGACAAACTCAGATCGTGCGCCTTCTTCATTCTGCACTCGGGCAGAACACTCACTGATACTACGTGCGCCACACGTGTGTCTGACCAGCAGTCATTCCTCGCCAGTTGACGCTGTTTTCACCTGCACGGGTTTATATCGATACTCGTTTGGTGGTCATAATGTTCTGGCTGATCAGTATATATAACTACTGATGACGCCTCACAAATAACGGAAGCGAAACGGCTTTGGCAGACAGTTAAAAGCTCTTTGTTTATCCGCTGAGACAATCCCAACAAACCGTGTTTGTTGGTTTCCTTGGAAACTGACACGTGCTTTTGTGTGGGTGGCAGTGTTTGCGTGGCAGCAGCGGATCAGGTGGACTAATTAATTACCCGTGTGCGCAGCCCCGCGAAACTACCCGCGGTGCGCCCGTGTGACGCACTAGCTGTGTCACGCCCAAAATCGGCGGCGTTGCCAGGTTACGAACCAGCCGTCTGACGCAAAAGGCGGGCGCAAACGCGACACGAACGTGGTCGGCACGTTTCCAGGCAACGGCGGGGGAGCCCGGAGCATCACTGCTACACCAGCCAGTGGCAAGGGGGGGGGGGGGGATATGGCATACCGCAGCTCACTTGTTAATACGCTACGACAGTAGCGCTCTACTAAGGGGATGGTAAGCTTCTCTCTGTTGAGTACGATATCCAATTAATGCGAATAGTATGTTTTGTAGTGGTGGACTAATTGGTGGCGGGGGGAGGTTTTTTTTTTAATCAAATCGCAAATATTGAGACACTGTATGCTTAGTAAATAAGAAGCTATTTGGAGTTACCCATAGTAAGCGAAATATAAACACAGATACCTACTTACCTATTATCTGGCCATGGAAATTGTAAATTGATGTGTTTAGAATTTTTACAATTTTGTAAAACTTGCACGAAACATAAAAACTGTAGAATGATAGCCAATTGTCTGCTACACACAGTTATTCTACATCGAACGTGTTTTGATACCTGTGCTCTATGTAGGTGTACAGTTTAATAATAAGTGCGTAAGTGTGGTGAGGAGCTTACCAGTGATTTACTAATTTTTTTAACTAAGGTAATACAGTCTAAAAATTACTTTTTCAAAGGCTTGTAATATTATTCGATTTCAGATACTTTGCATATGAGATATTTGTCATAATATAAAAGGACAGCCAACGAGCTGTAGTTCACAAAAATGCTAAGCATCACAGCGCGAGAGTAAAGAGTAGAAATATTTTTTTTAATGCGCGCCTATACCAAGACGCGCGGCCATCGTTTAAATACTCTACATAAACACTATGACCATCTGTGCGCAGATATTTAAAATCATTGCCGCAGCGCTTGATAGCAAGAAGCTGCGAAACAGAAGAAAGAACAATCTATCTTTTGTTAAGAAATATTCTAAAGACTTCATTATTCTTCGTACTGTTGGTCGCCGACATGCTAAGACGTACTACATACCATTGCTACAAGTTGTATTTTTATTTTGTGCAAAAACTATGTGAAACGACGAGCAAACATTCCGGTAACTCGGGTGAGGATATAATGTACTTGTGAACATGCAAAGACATTTAATTTTTAAGAAGGAACGGACTGACAAAACAGCGATTATTGGACTGCCCAATGTACAAAAGAAATATCAGATGTAAGTCATGCATTTATTGTGTATTTCTCAACGTCTAGAAGTTTACAGCCAATTTGTTCAAAATATATTAATATTTTACGATGCAGTAATTTCCTTATTCTTTTCTTTCACTAACCAAAAATGATGTTCAAATTGTATATGGGTTTTGTTACAGGTTCGCTCTTTATCGCGGTGTCTCGATTGTATTTGGGAGACCACTAGTGTGTTCAACTTCCGACTTTCTCTTACGAAACTCCACTAATTTGCTTTCATTTCCATTTTTATATTCAAATAGGTCCCTTAGGTATTTTCATCGAAGATTCTGATTGCGTGAAGGCAATCCGGGTCAAAAGGTCAATTATTCGCGTAATCAATCCGTACATCTCCTGAACACAATCGAGAACCGCCGCATCGGCGATCAATTAATAATCTCTCTCTCTTTTCAAGTCGTACTGAAAAACGGCCACACAGGATAGCCGTAAGTACGCAATCTGGTGTTAGGTTGCATTTTGCCAGCAAATATTACCAACCAACAGTGATAGCATCGCTATTATTATTTACTACTGTTTCTTATACAGTATAAGCAAGTTCCTAACGCCAGGGGCTATACAGAATAGTTCTTTTTTACGAATATGAACATCCAACTACATGAACTAATGTAGAGTCATACATGGTTTTTTACCAACATGCTGGAACTAACCGTCAAGAAAAGTTTGTAACTTTTTTTTCTGCTGAGCACACCCAGTAGGGCAAAATCTTCATCTAATTACAGTCAGCGGCTTAAAGGTGTGCATCCCTCTCGGTCTATGGCGGCTTCGGCGCGAAACGTAAGTAACAGATCCGAGCAACAGAGATATTATGTGATGATTTATTTCATAAAAGGGATAACATGCAATACCTGGGCGCTAGAGAGAAAAAAGGAGTAAGTTTAAAAACATTTTGTGGTACCCGCTGTAGTCCTCACTACAATTCCGTTACAGTCATAAAAGAAAACGTGGATACAATTGTGAGCACTTTGGAAGATACGCAAGATCCATCCAGGGCAAACCTCGATTCTGAATCCGCAGCAAGCTTGTTCTCTGCAGATCATTGTGGTTATACCCTTTTAACCTACATTAGCTATTGGCACACCATACTAGAGGAAGCAGATTTACTCCAACAATATCTAGTCTCAAAAAATTGCAGAAAGTGCTGTTACTTTTGGCACTAAAAATGCAGTGATGTGTACATTAAGATTGACCGTCGAGGAATAAGGAAGGTAAGTAAAACAATGTGGGGTGAACTAGCTCATAACGCTGAATTCTTGATTAAAGAGGAAGTTCGTCCACCAATGTTTGATTGCATAGACCGATTTATACAAGAATTGCCTCGACGATACATGGCCATGGAAAAAAAATTATCAAAATTTTTCAAAATTTATGCTTGAATCATAAACAACAGAACAAAATTTATGCTTGAAGCTTCCGATGGCGCTCTATCTATATATCTGGAGAATCTGATAGAAATTTGCAGTGAGTTCGATAAGGAGGAGGTGCTGCAAGCAATAGAAAGCTATCGTAGGTATCTTCGTGTAGCTGATACGAATTTGGATGTTGCTGCTAGACGGACAGCTGAAGAACACCTTCAATTAATAAATAAATGCGTCTTCAGTGAATCATTACTCAGCACATCATTTATAATTCAATAGTTCTTGACCATTTGTTTCTCTGTCGCATCATGCAACAGAAATTTTTTTGAACTGATACAAGTGAAAAGTTATCTTCACTCTACGATGAATCAAGAAAAACTATCCAGTATGTTGTTTAATATCAACTGAAAGAAAAGTTTGAAATGAAACAGTTTTCAACGACGCAGTAAAATAATGGTACTGAATGATATATTATAATAAATAAATAATAACCACTGTCTCATACTAAGGCTGCGAGACTGATATTATAATTGTTGAAGTTTTCTTTCTAGGTACATAAAACAAAAGGTGATTTTCCAATTCTATTCTTTATTATTTCTTTACATTCTACTTGTCGATTACTGTGCTAAATGGTGATCCGTATTCCAGTTTTCTCACCTATATCTTTAAATATGTTTATCACGATATAACAACGTAGAGTACTCACATTATTTATTTTTTTGTTCGTCATTACATCTACCTACGTAAAAATGCCCTTGTAGGAGCACAAAAAAAGACGAATATGTTCCTCCTTCAAAGAATCTGACAGATTATTGGCGAACCAGCTGCCTCTGTCCTCGCTACGCCTTGCTCAACAAATATTTTGACATACGAACATATTCTTTGAAAGAAAACATTCTAAATCCTTTTCCCTAGTCTCTCTTTGTAGTTAAGCCTTCACATTCAGCGTCTCCCTTTCACTGCCTGCCACTGTCTCTCACTGACGACCATTATCTCCTCTTTCTCTTTGGCTCCCACTGCTACTCTCTTTATCCATCTCTCTTTGTGTTTCATTGCCACTTTCTCTCTCTCTCACCATCACAGTCTCCTCTCCCTTTCTCTCTCACTCGCACTATCTCCTCTCTCTTTCACCTTTACTGCCTCTCTGCTACTCTCTTTCAGCAGAAAAAAACACGAATATATTCGCAGACCGAAATATCTGGTGAGGAAAGCGGAATGAAGACTGAGGGAGCTGGTTCCCCACTCTTCTGTCAGTCTCTTAGAGAAGAACACTTTGCCTCTATTTTGTGATTCGGCAAGTGCAGTTTTCCGCTGGCTCACTGCTTCTCCCTGCTACAGTAGAGTGCTGCTTATACAAAACGAATTCTATATGTCAGTAAAGTTTTGACAGTTTATTTGTATAATTCGACACATTTATATAAATCTACAGATTACTTTTCTATATACTTCGCTCAGTGATCGTAATTTATCAAGAATGCCCAGCTCATGATTTGTATCTTAAAAGAGTAAAGATGTTATTAGAAATATTTTACTGAATTTGCAGTCTTTCCATTTTAACATAACTTTGGCAGATATTTTAAATTCTTTTTAGGCATTTTAAGATCCTTTTTAGACCATTTGCTGTTACTGCTGTACCACTTTCTTTATATACGTATAGGCACATCATAAAGTTGTTGTGGTGAAAGAATTTTGACGACACTAGAACCCAAGTCATGTGTTCACTATGTCAGTTAAACTGCATTTATGCCTCGCACGGGATATTACATGCACATTTTAGGTGCGTATGTATGGTAACTTTGAACCTTTGGGTCTTGGTAACGGGTACACATATCGGAAAAAGTTCCAAGGCTGCCGGAGAACATCGATTTAAAAACATATGGTAACACTTTCGACGATTTACTATGAATATAAATTATAGAAGTGGCCATCCGCACAACTGGCACTTTTCAGACTCAAAAATCATGGCTTTTGGGGTTATCGGGGCACATGAACAAATGGTGCTTTTTGTAAGCCGCCTAAGGTACACACTAGATCACATGTAATGCAAAAGCACCAACCGATTGGCTCAGTTTGACCTGGGCGGAAGTAGTGTGTAATGTTTAAATTTCAATCCTATACTATGGGATAGCTAAAGTATATCCATTTTTCCAATAGATATACAAATGGTCGCTAGGCCAAGACGTATCCTAAACTCATGACCCACCAGCTCTGTATCAACAGAATCCTACATATGACCCATTGATAAATCTCATTTTCGTTCGTGGCTTTTTGGAATATATTGGTGTCGTGCTCAGTCGTACACGAACCGGTATTATTCATTTTCTACAAAATATTCATTACAGGTACATCATTTTCTAAACAGATAGAGGTCCACATGTAGTTTCTCCGACGCGCTTAGTCCGTCGCCCATAGTTTATACTGATTTGTAGCACAGCTTCCATAAAAGAGAGCGTACATAGCGCAATGAATTGCGACAGTAACTAAAAGAAGACACCCAACTTGCCCTTCTATACGTTGCCTGATGACGACAAGAGGTATGAAACAGCACATTCCAGGACTGTTTAGTTACGATTTTACTGTATCTTAGAGTTTATGAAAAGTGACGTTTCTTTTTAAGAAAAAGAAACAGATGTAAAGCAGCAGAGGACATGATAAATTGCAGAAAGACGTCGCATATCTATACCACGACTTGAACCTTTGTGTGCTCGAAGCAAACTAGTTTATAAACGCGTAAAATTGGAAATGTAGCACATAACCCACGTTAACTGTAGCTGAAGAGAAAACTTCCCCAAAAACATTATAATAAACGGACAAAAATTATAATTTTTTTTATTGTCCAGTATCGCAGTTATTGCTAAATCTGTGCAAGAGCCGTCAGAATTTTCAACATAGTCGTGTTCTGAAGAAGAAGTAATTATAATCTCACGTCCTAACCACAGTCAAGTTCAAATCCAAAAGCAGGATCGTCAATGAAATACAGCACTTAGCACTGAAAGCAAATTTATTGCGAACAAGAACGTACAGCCAGAAGAGAACTGACCTCCTGGACAGCGACTACAGCTATTTATATAATCATCGAATGTCCCAGAATGCTGGTATTTATACAGGCATCGAATATCCAGAATATACAGTTAGGTAGTTATTTAGTTAGTTAGTCATACGTCACATGTATCATTTTGCAGCATAGATCCTATTAGTATGGAACGAGCAATTTCATTTTCACATTGCACATTAATCAGTACATATGGTTAAATTCTGAACATTTCTAGGTTTGTTCCTTTTTTAAAAAAAGAAAAAAGATGAACATATGCGACTTAGTAATATCTACCCACGACCTTTTTGCACATTACGATAAAGGAAATTTTTCTACGGAATAGCAGAAGTTGTGAAGGAGAAATTTTCTTAGTTTCTTTTCAAATTTTAGTTTGTTGCCTGTCAGGCGTTTATGTCATCGGGTAAATGATCAAAATATTTTTTGCAGCATTGTGCACCCCTTTTTGTGCTGCAAACAACCTTAATGTGGAATAATGAATGTCATTTTTCGTTCTTGTATTGTAATTATGTACATCATTGTTCCCTTTCTACATCTACATCTACATGACTACTCTGCAATTCACATTTAAATGCTTGGCAGAGAGTTCATCGAACCACAATCATACTATCTCTCTACCATTCCACTCCCGAACAGCGCGCGGGAAAAACGAACACCTAAACCTCTCTGTTCGAGCTCTGATTTCTCTTATTTTATTATGATGATCATTCCTACCTATGTAGGTTGGGCTCAACAAAATATTTTCGCACTCGGAAGATAAAGTTGGTGACTGAAATTTCGTAAATAGATCTCGCCGCGACGAAAAACTTCTTTGCTTTAATGACTTCCATCCCAACTCGCGTATCATATCTGCCACACTCTCTCCCCTATTACGTGATAATACAAAACGAGCTGCCCTTTTTTGCACCTTTTCGATGTCCTCCGTCAATCCCACCTGGTAAGGATCCCACACCGTGCAGCAATATTCTAACAGAGGACGAACGAATGTAGTGTAAGCTGTCTCTTTAGTGGACTTGTTGCATTGGATTATTTGCAACGAACTTCATGAGAGTAGAAATATACAGTGAAGCAGCAGTCAGACTGCCCAAATCCAGCAGATCTCTACAAGATGATCGTGGATAACCACCACATGTCATTCCTACAGCACGTTTTTGAGCAATGAAGTCTTTCTTTCTTGAAGATGAGTTACCCAGAACATTATTCCATATGACATTAATGAATGAAAATATGTAAAACATGTCAATTTACTGATTTGTCTCACTCAAAGATTTACAATTATTGTAAGTGCAAATGTTTCTGAACTAAGTTGTTTTTCGAGTTTCAAAATGTGCTTTTCCCAATTTTCTCATCAATATGGACTCCTAAGAATTCTGAAGTTTCCACGCTACTTATTAATTCCTCACCATGTGAGGTTTCATTTTGCACATTTTTGGTTCACTATTCTCTGTTTCAGCAATATTTGTGCTGAATCCCTTTTAGTTCTCCAAAGGGGAGAAAACCAGATGAAATCGTTCTAGTTAACGTTCTTGTGAGAATTTTGAGGGCAGTCTTGTGCACGTCACCCAACCTTCGCGAGAGCGCAAAGTCATTTTGTCTTAGCCTACGGACACATACAGTCTTTCCCTTCACGGAAACTCAGGCAAGTTTTCGACTGGTTAAGTTCAGTCAGAGGTCAACGCAGAATTATTATGCTGACAGGTACAAGACAGGTTGAACACAGCAGCCGGCCACCACCGCCATTCGCTCGAAGGTAAATGACTCATTGCTGAGGCACTAAATGTTGGAGATAGTTCCCTCGTGTTTGTGACAGCCATGTCACCTTGAGGTTTAAATTCGGAAAAGTCATAGAGGTGACAGGAAACGTTGCCCAGCTACAGTAGCTTGGTTTATCTTGTCAGAGTGAATATTTCTGACGCAAATTTCAGTTGAGATTTCTGCTTGCACTTTTGTCATATTTTTCGCATTAAGTTTTGTTAAATTTGATGAACATACTTTTCTTGCCTTATATTTTTGAAATGAGATCTTCCTAGACTGCATAGGATTTTCCTGAGATTACCATTTTCATATCCTGAACCTGAATGTGTATGGTAATTTACAAAGGGCTTTCAAAAAGTTTTGAACAGTCGTCTCTAATTTTTTTTATTTTTTGCCGGAGGAGGATGAAAATTTTTGTGAACGTAGTTGGAACATTTAGACATACATTGAGCCTACTCAGTGTAGCCCCCATCAGCTGTGACGTATCTGGCCCAACGTTCTTTCCATGATGTAAATCCACGTTGGTAAAATTCTGGGGATTGACTTTTACAGCAGGGCGGGGTGGCCGAGCGGCTCTAGGCGCTACAGTCTGGAACCGCGCGACCGCTACGGTCGCAGGTTCGAATCCTGCCTCGGGCATGGATGTGTGTGACGTCCTTGGTTAGTTAGGTTTAAGTAGTTCTGTTCTAGGGGACTGATGACTTCAGAAGTTAAGTCCCATAGTGCTCAGAGCCATTTGAACCATTTGAACTTTCACACAATCGCTTGGCACAGGAAATAAGGTCTTCCTCATTATCAAATGTTTTACCGCGCAGATGAGCCTTCAGGAAATCAAAGAGGTAAAAATCAGACGGAGCCAAGTCCGGACTGTAAGGACGATGAGGAACAATTTTCCAACCCATTTTCCTGATTTTCTCCTGCGTCATAAGGGCTGATGGGGTGTGGCATTGTCATGGAGTAGTCTGATAAGCTGACCCTGAAGTTGTAGTCTGTGGGTCTTGATGGCACGTCGCAGCTTGTTTGTGGAGCCAACTTCCAAGAAGTCAATGAAAATGACACCACACTGATACCAGAAGAAGGAGGCCTGTCACCTTTCGGCCTGCTGTTCGTGAATGTCTTGGTTTATTATTCCGAGTGGAACCCAGATGAGGCTACTCCATGTACTGGGTTTTGCTCTCAGGTTCGGACGAAAACAACCATCTTTCATCCTGGGAAATGACGCCGTCAAAACAGTGTCTCCCCTCTGCAGTAAAGGTCTTCATGAGACCCTCGCACACATTCTTCCTCACCGTTTTCATTTCTCTTGTCAATAATCTAGGCACCCAACGTGCACAGATGTTTCTGTACCATAGTGACTGTACCAGTGATACCGCACTACACAGTGACAAACGAGTCATTTCAGGAAGCTGTCGTGTTGCCACACATCTGTCATTTTGGATGATTTGATCAATGATCTCCTTATTCACATTACTCACTGCCATCGATGGTCTACCGCTACGTGCATTGTCCAGTAGAGAGAAATCACCTTCTTTAAACCTCTGTAACCACCGCTGGATACTGCTGCGATCCACTGTGTCCTCCCCATAAACAGGGAGCAACTTCCTGTGAATCGATGTGGCAGAGTCATCGCCGGTCTTGAAGAGGAACTCCATCACCGACCGTTGTCGTAACCTTACATCTACTTCACGGTACATTATGGCTCACCTGTAAATAAAAGAAAATACTTTTATACACCAACTTACAGCTAAATGTTTCTGGTAAGTTTGCAAACAATTTCATTCTCCTCCTTCAAAAAATAAAAAATTAGAGACGATTGTGCCAAACTTTTTAATCGCCCTTTGTATGTAATAAAAAATTTCTGTGTACGGGGAGTAGACTGTTTGTTTGTCGTAAAACGGAGGACCCTCTTCCTGACTGACATATTTTAGGTACACCAACAACAGCTGCTCTTCTGATGCCTAACAGTGGGCGTGTCTGGGATCAAACAATCTGGCAGGGCCTGGATTCACGTGCTTAATAGCTTCCTTCTCAGAGCACTTCTTGGACGCTAAGTGGTGGGATAGATAAAACAAAACCCGGAGCACATGAGTAATGTAATAGCTGCTGTCCAGTTATTGGCTATGCTGGCCAGAGGGGTCCCACCTCACTACGTCGCCATCTGGACTACGGAACGTTCCGGCTTATCGATTAATCCGATAATCACTCATCGACTCTCGCTGTCGAAACTTTGTGAACTGCGGACTGTGATTTACTCACGTTCCTGAAACACGTCGTTCTGCTCATCCACTCAGTTTCATTTACTTTTATTTACTTACTATTCATGTAGGTGTTTCACATTTCCGCTTCATGGTGTCCTATGTGTGGTATCATCGTCCATCGATTCCACATTGGAGGCAATTGATTCAGCTACAGAAGTTGGCGATGAAGAGTTCAGCGTCAGCCGCTAAAGGAAGACACAGCGGCTAGGTCCCCCCCCCCCCCCCCCCCCCCCCCACCCTCCTTCCCGGCAATCGCTGGGCGTGGAAGTACGACGCTTCCGCGGGATGCGCCACCACAGAACCACAAAGTAAGTGTATATGATGCCACTGATCGCGCTCCAAGAGACGGTTTATCAGGAACACCGTTATCCCCTGGTTCCACCTTGTTCAGTTTTGGTGACGCAAGATAGAGGAGCTAGGGCTGTCGGAAACGTACAAGCCAGCTTCCAACAGGCTAGAGAGTTATTACTTGAAAAACTACTTCGGGCTGCTTTCCTTGAGTACAGATGAGGTGATGGGGTGCATCACTATTGGTTTCATGCCAGGTATCCCTGGTGACTGGGCGTGGGAATTTAACTTCCCTCCTCATGAAATTGAAGGTAAATTATTGTGGCTGAATAATATCTAGTTACTCGAGTGGAAACTTTTGGGCGAGAAAGGTCGCTAGCCTAATATTTTAACACAATTATCACCCACACTTGCAGGTATAAAATTAATTCCTAATTTAGCTCTCAAGTCTATAAAAAGAAAAGATTAGAAGTTACAGTTCGTAATCATACTCTGTCTGCCTCTCGATGTCGAAGTCACTACCTACAAAAAAAAATTCTCTGGCTCTACAGAATTCCAGTGATCTACTCTGAAAATTCTTGAAATAATCAGAGGCACAATCGTGCGCCGTGGGGAAGCCGTCATGGGTGTTATGACGTACTCATTCTGCAGCATGGGAATCAGTGTCCAAGTTGTGTAATAATTTCGATAAAGTCCAGAATTTAATCCCTTAAAATAAAGCATAAACGACCGTGGTGCAGACTCTACTGGTTTCCGAGGATACAAATCTCCCTACGAGTTACACCAAATATTGTTCTGAGCCACAGACAAGGCAGAAGTTATAATAACTAAAGAATTAAACGTACATTTTCCATTCATCAAATTATAAGAATATCTTGTAGAACAAAGTGGCAATTATATCAAAACGTTAGAAACAGTCAAAATCTAAATGCAGCAGCCCATTACAAACAGTATTGTAAGGTGCTTAAAAATGTTATTAGGAAGGCAAAAAGTATGTTGTATGCCGATAGAATAGCTAAGTCTCAGGATAAAATTAAAATCATATGGTCAGTCGTAAAGGAAGTGGCTGGTCTGCAGAGACAGGTCGAGGATATAGAATCAGTGCGTTGTGGGAATGTCCGTGTTACTGATAAATCGCATATAAACTAAGTCTCAGGATAAAATTAAAATCATATGGTCAGTCGTAAAGGAAGTGGCTGGTCTGCAGAGACAGGTCGAGGATATAGAATCAGTGCGTTGTGGGAATGTCCGTGTTACTGATAAGTCGCATATATGTACAGTATTCAATAATCACTTTCTGAATATAGCAGGTGAACTAAATAGAAACCTAGTCCCAACAGGGAATCCCACAGCGCTTTTAGAAGAAAGTGTTCCGAGACTGTTACCCCAAATGCTGCTCCATGATACTGACAAGAGGGAGATTGAGTTAATGATTAAATCACTAAAGACAAAGGACTCTCATGGATATGACGGGGTATCTAGCAGAATACTCAAGTATTGTTCTATGTATTTAGCCCAGTACATAGCCATATCTGTATCTTTTCCTGTAGGAGTGGTCGGTTTCCTGACCGATTAAAGTACTCGGTAGTGAAGCCACTTTATAAAAAGGGAGACAGGGATAATGTTGACAATTTTAGACCTATTTCTGTGCCATCGTTGTTTGCTAAAGTTTTCGAGAAGGTTGAATATACAAGGTTACTGCAGCATTTAAATTCACATAGTTTGCTGTCAAATGTACAGTTTGGTTTTAGAAATGGTTTAACAACTGAAAATGCTACATTCTCTTTTCTCTGTGAGGTTTTGGACGGATTAAATAAAAGGTTGCGAACGGTAGGTGTTTTCTTTGATCTAACGAAGGCTTTTGACTGTGTTGACCACAAAATATTACTGCAGAAGTTGGACCATTATGGATTAAGGGGAGTAGCTTACAATTGGTTCGCCTCTTACTTTAAGAACAGAAAGCAGAGGGTAATTCTCCGTAATATTGAGAGTGGTAGTGATGTTCAGTCCCAATTGGGCATTGTTAAGTGGGGTGTTCTCCAAGGGTCGTGCTGGGGCCACTGCTGTTTCTTATTTATATAAATGATATGCCTTCTAGTATTACAGGTGATTCAAAAATATTTCTGTTTGCTGATGACACCAGCTTGGTAGTGAAGGATCTTGTGTGTAATACTGAAAGAGTATCAAATAATGTAGTTCATGAAATAAGTTCGTGGCTTGTGGAAAATAATTTGATGCTAAATCACAGTAAGACTCATTTTTACAGTTTCTAGTTCACAATTCAACACGAACCGATATTTTGATCAGACAGAATGGGCATATTATAAGCGAGACGGAACAGTTCAAGTTCCTAGGCGTTCGGATAGATAGTAAGCTGTTGCGTAAAGCCCATGTTCAGGATCTTGTTCAGAAACTAAATGCTGCTTTAATTACCATTAGAACAGTGTCTTAAATAAGTGACAGGTCAACACGAAAAGTAGTCTACTTCGCATATTTTCATACGCTTATGACCGAGCGAGGTGGCGCAGTGGTTAGACACTGGACTCGCATTCGGGAGGACGACGGTTCAATCCCGCATCGGGCCATCCTGATTTAGGTTTTCCGTGATTTCCCTAAATCGCTCCAGGCAAATGCCGGGATGGTTCCTTTCAAAGGGCACGGCCGACATCCTTCCCTGTCCTTCCCTAATCCGATGAGACTGATGACCTCGCTGTCTGGTCTCCTTCCCCAAAACAACCTCCCCCCCCCCCCCCCATACACTTATGTCGTATGGTATTATTTTTTGGCGTAATTCTTCTGATTCAAAAAGGATAGTTTTGGCTCAGAAATGGGCTGATCGAGCTGTATGTGGTGTGAGTCCGAGAACCTCTTGTCGACCCCTATTCAATAGTCTGGGAATTCTGACATTGCCCTCACAGAACATATTTTCTTTAATGTCGTTTTTTGTTAGCAATATTAGCTTATTCCCAAGAGTTTCCAGCATTCATGTGGAATGCACCTCCTTGACTCTTGTGCAGAAAGGTGTGCAGTATTCTGCTGCATCCATTTTCAATAAGCTACCACAAGAACTCAAAAATCTTAGCAGTAACCCAAACACTTTTAAGTCTAAACTCAAGAGTTTCCTCATGGCTCACTCGTTCTATTCTGTCGCGGAGCTCCTGGAAGAGCTGAAAAATTAAGCAAATTCCAGTGTTACACTGTTGATTTTCTTTATTTAAACTTACGACTTGTCGTCTGAATATGTTTCTTATATTTCATTTTATCTGTTTCTACTATCGTGTTATAATTTCATGTATTGATTCGTTCCATGACCATGGAGACTTCTCCTTTATTTGGTCCCACGGAACGAAAAATAAATAAACATATTTTTGCATAACTAATTTTCATCGCTACATTTCAGGATTCATCATCCTAGTTCCGCTGCGATCCTCCTCTCCACAGCTGCTAAATTAGAAGTCGCAAGTCCATAGTACACGAAATGTTCCACATTACCCACAGCGTTTTTATATCACGAGTCAGAGATAATCTCTCTCTGTCTCGCAATCGTGTTGGAGCTGTATATATCACTTGCGTGGATGCGCATAAACATTTGCGGCATCAGAAAACTGTCAGAGAAAACGTGATACTATAGGAAGACGGGGAGCACGTGCCGGGCGCTGTGGCCGAGCCGTTCTACGGGCTTTAGTCCGAAACCGTGCGACTGCTACGGTCCCAGGTTCGAACCCTCCCTCGGGCATGGCTGTGTGTGATGTCCTTAGGTTAGTTAGGTTTAAGGAGTTCCAAGGTCTATGGGACTGATGACCTCAGATGTTAAGTCCCATAGTGCCCAGAGCCATTTGAACCATTTTTGGGGAGCATGTGTTGAAACTGAACCCTGCAGTAATAAAATATACCGGCTACGTTTTCGACACTCGTAAATCTCTCGAAGTCTTGTTCCCGCCAACTAACAGTTGTGAAACGTTCCATTCTAAACTAAACTGAACAGTTCGTATTATTGTGCCCGGCCTCCTGTCTACCCTCTTACGGGGCAACCAGACAGATACTTGAAGATCAGGAGTACGAACAGTGCCAAGCGACCAAAAAGAAAAGAAAAGAAGCAGTTTTGAGGGGAAAGCAGCCTTCGAGTGGTTCGGTTTTGTCTAAAGAATTAGCTTCAGGTTTCTGCCCCGATAAAGAAACTGGACTATTTATTTTTTACGATTTGATGTTTGTCCGTGGTGTGTTAGTTGATTGATGTTTCCGTTGTAATTTCGGTGGCGAATGTGGGAGATAATCAGCCAACCTCCTCGTGTTGTCTCCCGAGTAACGCTGACTAAACCTCCATCACCAGGTTACACGAGTTTACAACTGTCCGCAGTTCCCATAATCAAGAGAGGGCTGCGGAAAGTCGCTGCAGATGATGCCTACGTCTTCGCATTTCTCGTGTGTATACTTATCCTGCTGTGAACAAGTCCACATCCTGACTCAAAGCAGACACATCAAAAAAAGTTTTGCATCACTCCGGTTCCTAGAGTTCCTGAAGATAGGCGTTGACTGTGGATATTGTATCACAGACACAATCCCTCTGACTGTTCAGAGATGTCACTTAATCCGCCCAAAGATGTAAACAACCATGCATGAGCAGCGCCCATCAGGCGGAGGGGGTCCGACAGCCGATCAGTTCCAGTCATTGCACCAGGAAGGAGGTACACGGCTAGTGTTGTCTGTAGTTCAACCATGCCTAGACGGTCAATATCGCGGCTCGATCGCGTCCGCGTTATTACTTTATTCCAGGAAGGGCTCTCACCAAGGGAAGTGTCCAGGTGTCTCGGAGTGAACCAAGGCGATTTTGGTCAGACGAGGAGGAGATACAGAGAGACTGAAATTGTCGATGACATGCCTCGCTCTGGCCGCCCAAGGGCTACTGCTGCAGTGGACGACCGCTACCTACGGATTACGACTCGGAGGAACCCTGACAGCAACGCCACCGTGTTGAATAATGCTTTTCGTACAGCCACAAGACGTCGTGTTACGACTCAAACTGTGCGCAATAGGCTGCATGATGATCAGCTTCACTCCCAACGTCCATGGCGAGGTCTCTCTTTGCAACAACGACACCTTGCGGTGCGGTATGCGTTCAACCAGACAATCGTCGGAGACGTGTTTGGAGGCAACCCGGTCAGGCTGAACGCCTGAGACACACTGTACAGCGAGTGCAGCGAGATGGAGGTTCCCTGCTGTTCTGGGGTGGCATTATGTGGGTCGACGTACGCCGTAACGGCTGTGAGATACGTGAATGCCATACTGCGACTGCGATAGTGCAACCATATCGGCAGCATATTGGCGAGGCGTTCGTCTGCATGGATGACAATTCGTGCCCACATCATGCACATCTTGTGAGTGACTTCCTTCAGGATAATGACATCGCATGGACCCTATCGAACATGCCTGGGAAAGGGTGAAAGGGCTGTTTATGGACGACGTGACCCATCAACCACTCTGAGCGATCTACGCCGAATCGCTGTTGAGGAGTGGGACAATCTGGACAAACAGTGTCTTGATAAACTTGCGGATAGTGTGCCACGACGAATACAGGCATGCATCAATGCAAGAGGACGTGCTACTGGATATTAGAGGTAGCGGTGTGCACAGCAGTCTGGACCACCGTCTCTGAAGGTCTCGCTGTATGGTGTTACAACATGCAATGTGTAGTTTTCGTGACCAATAAAAAGGTTTATGTTGATATCTGTTCCAATTTTCTCTACATGTTCCGGAAATCTTGGAACGAAGGTGATGCAAAACTTTTTTTTATGTGTGTATGTGACCATGCACGCTCGAGCAAACGACGAGCGTGTCCTCTTGCGTGCTACTTGCGTGGCGTCGTTAAGATCCTTCATGGCGTTCAGTATGACCCTACTGAATTTATCGATTCCAAATTCCCGAGACTTTAGATAGACCCCGAACAATGGAAGTAAGGATGTCGCGGAACCATAGGTCACGGTCCTGTCGCTGTCCAAATCCCACGTATGCCGTCAGACGTCCTCCTTCTTACAACCGGACCATCAGGCCTATCAATCACGCTTCTTGACGACTCTCACTTATAAGTAGAGAAAACCACATCGCTGCTCTGTTTGAATTATTTAGTATATTATTGGTTCGCGAGAGGCCTATTTCGGCTACAGTGCCATTTTCTAATTGAAAAAGTAAACTGAACTCCGCTCGAATAGGCCAAGAAGGCCCTACCGTACCGACCGGCCGCCGTGTCATCCACAGTCAATAGCCATCACTCGATACAGACATGGAGGGGCATCTGGTCAACACTCCACTCAATTTACGAGACCGGTGCCGCTACTTCACAAATGGCTCTGAGCACTATGGGACTTAACATCCATGGTCATCAGTCGCTACTTCTCAATCAAGTAGATTCTCAGTTTGCCTCACAAGGGCTGAGTGCACCCCGCTTGCCAACAGCGCTCGGGAGACAGGAGGGTCACCCATCCAAGTGCAAGCCCAGCCCGACAGTGGTTAACTTCTATGATCTGACGGCCATTTCCTAGCTACCTGTGAATAATACACGATCCCATTAACTTTTGTTTCTATTCTTATGTGTGGTACAGTTATTAACAGTATTGGGTGGTTATACAGTAGCACTTACGTGTAGCTGCTTTTTACGTCCATTAAACATCGATTGGTGCTGTCAATGTCTTACAGGTGAGGTTACATGATTGCGGCAGCTGTATTGCCGTATCTCGATCGTTAATCGAAATTTTATGTTGGCTATTGCCTTTCTGCTCTGTTTGCTAGTTTTTTGCACTTTTGAGTTTTATTTGACAGGATACAGAGCCGTACCTACCTTGTAGAAGGGCCTGCCCTGAATACCTGGCCAGCGGCATTCCGCGAGACGGCCCCTGCTTTCCGAGAAAACCGACACTGAAGTCTTAGGCATACCTCCCATACCTGTAATGGCACACACATTTTGAGCAAGCGAGCGTAGCGCAGTTGCTACTATACAGGCGGCGGTATGGGTTCAATTTTAATTTATTTTTTGGTTTCGTCGTACAGACTACGTTACGCCAAATTATTCAAAAGTAGTCATTTTCGTTGTTGTAATTCCATTAATAAATCGAACATTACTCCACAACCGAGCGGGGTGGCGCAGTGGTTAGCACACTGGACTCGCATTCGGGAGGACGACGGTTCAACCCCGCGTGCGGTCATCCTGATTTAGGTTTTCCGTGATTTCCCCAAATCGCTCGAGGCAAATGCTGGGATGGTTCCTTTGAAAGAGCACGGCTGACTTCCTTCCCCGTCTTCCCTAATCCGATGAGACCGATGACCTCGCTGTCTGGTCTCCTCTCCGTCAACAACCCAATTACTGCACACTTTATTCAAATGTGTAAACCGTTAGTGGTTCGTAATTAAAATTCCAAGTATTTGGACAACAAAGAGTTCGCAACGATGGACAAGGTATTACCACCTGAGTAAGGATTCCAGATACAGACGGAACTAGCAATCCCCAATTTTAACCTCGATTATGGAATTAATCCCGATCACAGTGGCTGCCAGTACCAATCGGCGTACAGTAGAGCCCTTCGGAACAAGGAGTGAAAACCATCCCCGCGCAGAAAAAAAGATTTCAATCAAGGTTAGTCATTCCTTCACGGCACAGTATTCACAGCATTGTATGCACAACACAGTGCAAATATTCCATTACGTAGCCGGCCGGAGTGGCCGAGCGGTTCTAGGCGCAACAGTCTGGAACCGCGCGACCGCTATGGTCGCAGGTTCGAATCCTGCCTCGGGCGTGGATGTGTGTGATGTCCTTAGGTTAGTTAGGTTTAAGTAGTTCTAAGTTCTAGGGCACTGATGACTTCAGAAGTTAAGTCCCATAGTGCTCAGAGCCATTTGAACTATTTTTTTCCCTTACGTTATTCCATTTATGCAAGAAGCATCCAGGAGATTTGTTCATATTGTTCAAAAAAGAGCTGGCGGGTTGACTCATAATTCAAGTAATGTAGCTGCGACCCGCACGAAATCAGGGAAGCTCACGAAAGTGCTGCACGAATAATTTTTAAAATATGTCATTCTTCTCATTGTGAGAGAAGAGTAATTTTCGTCAACTTGTTCATTCGTGGGGAGAGCAGATTGATCAGACAGTTTACGATCAAATCTTTGTAGATGAAAGTAAAGCACGCACATGCACCTTTAAATTATTCCACCCAAATGTACTGCAATTGCACAACACCGAGATGTTCTCGTTTATAGACAGGTTAAAATTTTCACAAAAAACATTCAAAATCCTCCCGACGTGCTGAAGACTGATAGAGAAATCGCTTCAAGGCAAGATTCCATAAACATACATTTTTTAATTGTGTATCGGTTTAGTGGATCTGCTTTCACTCGAATGACCAAATACGCGTAGTTCGTATCAAAGTTAATCGAATAAAAATGGCTCTGAGCACTATGGGACTTAACTTCTGAGGTCATCAGTCCCCTAGAATTTAGAACTACTTAAACCTAACTAACCTAAGGACACCACACACACCCATGCCCGAGGCAGGATTCGAACCTGCGACTGTAGAGGTCGCGCGGTTCCAGACTGTAGCCCCTAGAACCGCTCGGCCACCTGGCCGGCAATCGAATAAAGAACAGTCTTTTTTTTAATTTCATCGAACTGTGCTTCGTCGCCCTATCGCTTCTGCATAATCTGCGTGACTGCAAGGCAACTGCTTTCAATAAACATGCGCGGTGCTCTACGAATTTGTGTCCCGGTTGCTTTTACGACAAATGCGACCCGGAATTCTGATGTGTTGTAGAACAGCAAGCCATATAAGCGATGCAAAGTAAGACACACATTTATTGATAGAACTACTACAGCGAAAATGACGATTTTTTGGCATATTTTGCATGATGTATACTGTTCAATGATAATCTGTACGATGAAATTGAAAAGCAAATGAAGTACAATTGAAAGAAAAACAGCCCTCGGTCACTATTTTTAACAAATTAACCTGGTTTCAACACTGCTAGGAGAGTCTTCTTCAGAATTTAAAACAAAGAATGGTCTATATTCTATAACTTGGTCACAGAATATTGACTAAAGACGTATGACAGGGTGTAAGTACGGAATCATAAAAGACTGACAGTACTTATATGTCATTTATAAAATAGTAAATACGCCAAAAGGGCATTAGTCACAAAGATATTCAAGATAAAGAAAACTGTAATGGCGAGCCACCAAGGGCTGCTCGTTATTTGCGTGGTGCTGGTTGCAAAACGAAGTTTTTGTTTTAAATTCTGAAGAAGACACTCCTAGCAGTGTTGAAACCAGGTTAATTTGTCAAAAATAGTGACCGAGGGTTGTTTTTCTTTCACTTGTAACTATCCACGGTTTCTGAACGTGCAGCCATGCACTACATTTTGTAAATGAAGTAGGCAGGAAGGATTTGAACCCATGCCGCCAGCATGGCGCTCGTCAACTTACGTCACTGCTCTACGTTCAACTGGTCGAAACGAAACAAAATTTATACGTACAGCAGGTACGCATAAAATTTTAACGTCGATTTCCTCGGAAACTTATGAAAAGGCGCTAGCCGGCTGAACAGGAAAAGTCCCTTTGCAATATACCTACGACTCGCCAAAATCAGTGATTAACACGTCTGAGATCATCTTGTTACACGAGGCATAACACGATGTTGTCACAAACAAAACAACATTCAAATGCAATTTCTGAATGAGAAAATGCAGCGAAATCTTTCTCTACATACAGAACGTAGATGGTGTTACTCCGATGTACTGTTCACAGATACAGTGAAACGCTAATCATTTGCGTATTGAAGTAAAGAATACAGTTTATGCCAGATGGACGTTTCTTGCGTAACCATCTTCACAGTGTTGCAGTTTTTAATATCCAGAAGCGTAAATACGAAACTGGAAGGGGTTCCAGCATTCTTTTCTAGCTCTTGTACTGTAACGAAAGAATGGAAAAAAACAGATAGCCGCTGCCTGCATGTGGCAGTCGGCACAAAGAGACACTTCCGTCATTTATAATTCCGCATGAGGCGCAGCAGCTGTCATTCCTGTTCGGAAGACCGATAGGACTCCGCCACTATAATTTCGTTCTTCGGAAACGTGACACGAACGGTTGGCGGACTCGTCGAAGACACGCGAAGTTAAATGAAGGAAGCAAGGCACTAAACATTATTGATACGGGCACCGTGTACATGCTGAAAGGTTCTCTGGGGCGGTGCTCATTAATAGCATGAATATAACATTCATCTTCAACAGTTCAAGGTTTATCTCTCATGCTTACGAACACCCTGTTGGTTACAAGTCTTCAAGGACAACTGGGAGAAGAATCAGGAAAGGAAGGTAATATGCGCAATATTTTTCGCTCGTTTCCGTATCAGTATTGTAAGATGTACAGTAGCTACCACGAGAGATGGTCCACGTGTAATGTAGCCTTTGTCTGGCAGCAAAGAGCAAGCGAAAACGTTAGAGGTTATTAAATCTGCTCAACAGTATACAGTGCATAAATGGAAGACCTGCCGTCTAAAAGACACATTGCAAATGTGATGGCGTGATGCACCGAATTTAAATCCATACATCAAATTATTAATTACACTGTTAAATACTGACTTGTTTTCCTGAAAAATAAAGTAGCCATCGCTTTGCTAATTGATGAGTGTATCAAGCCATGGGTGTTGCTGAAAGTCCCATTGTTCGATTAGTGGATTGACCGTGAAACGTGTAAATTTAGTTTGCATCGTAAGTAGTGGTAGTAATACTGATTCGGGATTCGTATTAAAAAATGAGCTTCTATCTGAAATGGAATGCTTAAACAGCAAGAAGTCGCGACACGTCATCGATCTGATGGCTTTTGAGCAATTTACGTTACCCTTTCTGAAACCACGTTCCTAGAACAGGAAATATGCAACATGAAAATATATGTGAGAAATCTACAGGAGACTACATTGATTGTAGGCACGGTTGCAAACAATTAATTATTATTCTGTCTAAATTAAATTACAAGACTGCTACATGTACATTCGACTATCTGAGCAGAAGGAACAAGCGGAAAGTCTAATCATAAAAAACTTGAAGCAGTTTCTTCTCCCCAGATGTGTCTAACAAATGATAGCAGCTACTCCTTACATACAGATACAGTTTCAAAGATTGTTTAATGATAAAGGTTCTTACTGATTCTACTTTGTTGTTAGAATATAATAGTTTTTATCTTCCATTTTACACATGTATTTCATTATGACAGCGAAAATAAAACTTAAAAAAGATATCGTATCATTTCACTTCACACGCTTTACAGGCCTCCTGAATCCTCGAAGTTACGGTTATACATGACCTCACTTCTAGGATTCAGCTGTGAGTAATTACTTAAAATGATGCTCGTTCGTTTCAACTCGTCTCAAGTTTTATTTTCTGTTTTGCACTTCTTTTGTAAATTCAGAGGTCGTTATTTTGGTTAATATGTTTTTAGCGTTCAACTGACGCGTCCGGGTAGTCTGAAATTCATTTATATTTAGCTATGGTCTGACAATGTTTTTCAATGCTTTCATCCATTCGGTCGTGCGACTAAGCGAAAAGGACCACAAAAGCTCAATCTGAACGGTCAGTCTCCTAGAATTTATTTCATTTGTTTTTGAGTACAAAATACGTCTAGTAGCGAGCATATTCACATAAAACAATATCATATAATATTTCTTGATACTTTTCGGGTATTGAATCTCCTGCTCTTTAGTTATGAAATAATAAACGTCTTTGATTTTCTTCTTGATTGTCATGATAACACAACTTTAATTAAGGTTATTTAGTGTTCATTATGACTTTGTGCTTAATTCTTCCGTGACTCGTTAGGTCTCTTAAATGTACTTCGGTTCGTAATAGAATAGTTTAGGCATCACTGTAGCAGTGCTATCTGCGGCAATATAAGATCTGACTTATAACACTTCCCAACACTGAAGCCGATCGTGATAGAAAACTCATGATTGTTTTAAGAAGTTTTCAACTCGCGACTGTCGAAAATTATAGTCACACGAAAACAAAAGCAGTAACACGAAGCAACTTGATAGTTATGTTAACTAAAAATATGCAATGTTCGTACCGTGTGTTTTGCTCCGAGCTTTCGTGTATGGGTAAATTTTCGTGTGGGACACTTCCCCGTTTACATAACGGTACTGAGTTGCAGCTACTCGTACAATGTCACGTAATCCCGAACGAACAGTCGTTCAAATGGAACAGTATTACGTGTTGTATTGTTGAAATATATAATCCCAAGTACGATTCACTTTTTATGTGAGAGCTTTTTTCAGTGGATGTTACGTAATTTAATGTTTTCTGACGATATTCGTATTTCTCTACTAGTCAACGAATTATGTACGCACAAATCGTCTTGCATTCGAACCTGCAATAGTTCTCGTGTTAAGGGGACATTGTACCTGAAATTCGTTGAAACTTGACATTTTCTGCTTTCTACTCCATAATGTACTTTGGACTTTCCTGAAAATTTTGGTATGTAATACATTAAAATCAGACAATTGCGAGATCTTCAAATAATATTCTGAATGTTGACACGTGACTGTCAAATTTCGCGGCTAAGCATATAATGCCACAGTTGAGCAGTCACATAATGAGATATTAGCCATATGATGTTACTATACAAAAACTACAGTGTGTAGGACATGTCAAGAAAAGGATGTGAACACGACTGCGTAACCTGTAAACCAAGCAGGGTAACATAAAACTGTCTGATGGCTAGACAATAAAATGTGCTGGAAGACTAACGGACAAAGTAATTGATGAATAACAGGAATATTATGGGAAGGCCATTAGAGAAAACTGTGAAAATTTAGAGAAGATGAAAAGACATGTGTGGAGCACTTTCTTTCATCGAATATCAACCGATGAAAAGCCATATCATGCTTCGTGTCCACCACCACCACACACTTGATGTAAATACAGGCAAGCTGAACTTTCTGGCTCCCTGCATGAATTTACACATAAACATTCTCTTCCTTTGGTAGTAATGAAGGCAATCAAACCTCTTTACAGAGATTTGGCAAATCCGGAGCTACTAAACAAGTGTTTGCATGGGAAGAACCAGAATGTGAATTAGTCCTTCAATAATGTTGTGTGGTGCCATGTGGGTAAAAATGTATTTGTTGGCCTTATAACTCTAAAGTTAGCAGTTTCTAATGCTGTAATAACTTTTAATGGTGGGAACTATGAAAGACTTAAGGTTCTGGAGAAGTTAGGGGCAAGATTTGGACAGAACACAGCTAAAAGACTACAGGAACTGTATGTAAGTGAAGCAGAGTTAACTGCTCATCAAATGACAAAAGAAGCAAGAAAGAAAAGGAGGCAAGGACTGGGCTGTTGTGACACTGAAGAAGACACAGACTATGGGCCAGGGCAATTCTAGTGTATAAAAGACGCAGAAATTTAAATCTGTTTAAGAATTTGTAATAAAAAAAGTTTTAAACCTCAATATCTCTGAACTACATTTTTAGCAATAAATGTCCCGTTTTCTAAAAAAGTACTGAAGGTAGAGACATGAAATTTTCACAGCATGCCAAGTGTGAGATTCAACACATATGGAACTAGAATAATTAAAATATCCTGAGTTTTTTTGTTTTTATGTTCATTTATTTACAAAACTCTGTCAAAAAATTGAGTGTTTGAAAATAAAAACTTGCCCCATAATACAATTTTAGTAATAATTTTAGTTCAGTGTATCTAGAAAGGTGCATTCAATAATTATCGAAAATTGTAAGTTGGTGTCTTAAAGTTTCCGAGATAATGGGTCACAAAATTCGATAATTTAACATTGGCGGCATAGGACATACTATGACACCTTAAGAGCGCCAGTTGGTAGCCAGATAATCAGAGAAGGCTTTGAATTAGCTACTGTATGCAGAATAAAGTCTCACAAAAAAGATCAGAAACGAATAACATCGACGCGAATATCCCGAATGGTGCAAGTGTGCGTTTGAACCTGAGAAAGTACATCGTCAGGACATTATAACTAACAACAGCTGACATGCCCATCACACAGAAGGCAAAACGAATCTAAGATTTTAAATTTCAAAATTTCAGCACGCGTAGGTTATTTTGTTAATAGCCGAATATTAGTCTAGCTAATGCGGAAAATGGTCGCACGAACGTTCTTGCGAAACAACACACCTCGATGGACAATGAAGCTCCACTTCAAATGTCACTTACTGTCGTAATCAGGCAGTTCTTACTTCTCGTAACTACCTCTCTTTAATTCATCCTGGTTTGTGATAATTCCACTGTGACAACACCATCACTTCACCACATTGCACACGTCCCCCCCCCCCCCCCCCCCACAACACACCCATAGAATGTATGAGTCAATATTTTACAAATGCGACAGCGTTGCATTTGTACACGAGGTACCGAGGCAGTACAGGAGTTACTTTCCGTAATTCCAGTTTATTATTAGAAAATTTCAACAATAATGATCATCTTCAGGTCTCTTAAAGATAAAAGGCGCAATGAATATCGCAGGAAAGCAAGAAGTAACTGTACTTTTTTTTTAATAAATATAAAAATCGTGACCCAAAACTACGAAAAGATGCTTGACTAACAGGCAGATGGAATGACTTTTAAATAAAATCAGGAATTTAAACTGAATATACACCAGGAGCAGTGGAGAGACGAGAGTGCTTCATCCTGGAAAGTAATACATTCATTCATCTACCGAGAGTCTTATTAAAGACATGTAATTGTTGTTGTAGCTGACCTGTCTGCCTTGTTAGATAGGTTGTCACCGCATTTTTACTGTAAAGGCTGAGCCAAAAGTCATACAGTCACGAAGGAATTATATATTATATTGCGTGGTTGACCTGCATCCTTTGTTCTGGTGGAATCAGAAACAAAAGAATGAGAAAAATAATAAATAAACATGTTACTCACAGTTATAGTCTCTCTGCGACCTTTGGCCCAGCCTGTATAACTTTTCTTTCTTTTCTAACCAAAGTTTTCACAGTAGTCACTCTCGGCTTCCGCTGTTGCTCTTTTGACAACGCAGTTTCCAGCCTCGCTACTTGGCGTTACCACAGCAGGTACACGAGCTGCACAGACGTGAGTTGTTAAACTGTGACTTGAAGCGAGTATAACTCGCGCATAATAACGTGGCACTGGCGCAGGAAACGAACTCTCGTCGTAAGCGAAACAAGATCTACTCCATCCCTTTGTTGAGAAGGAGCAGTCGCTTCGGTTAGTTATCGCCAGCCCGCCTGAACGCTTGGAGTGTTTCCATTCCTGTCCGCTATCTCTTTACTATACAGCACGGCACCGCGTTTGCCGCCCGCCGCAGATAGAGCGAAAGTTCTTCGTAACCAAACATGTGGGATTACATGCTGTGCCATTTTTATCAGAAGAGGCAAATGACGAAAGAAAATGCTCATTAAAAACCGTGCTCGTGTAGGTTGCAGGAATCGCTAGCTGTTGCAGTCTCTCAGTAAAGAGACTTAAGAAGAAGGGAGAAACATAACTACATAACTTCGGGAAGACGTAAAGGAAATGTGGCTGTGGTCAGGGCCTTCCGTCTGGTGGACATCTCTTTAGTTGACGCCAGTTCTACGACTTGCATTTCGAGGAGGATGATATGATGATTAAGACAACGCAATAATACTCAATCCCCGAGAGGAGAAAATCTCTGACCTGGCAGGGAATCGAACCCGGGCTCTCGCATGGCATTATCCCGCGCTAACCTCCCAGTAGGGCACCGTACGAACTCCCCCCTCTCCCCTCCCCACAAACACACACAGATTTGATTCATGTTGACATGATATTTAGGACAGGATTAGGACTTCAACATATGGAAACAGTTAACACGCAACTCTCAATCGTTTACGAGAAATCAGGTGCAATCACGTTTAGAAATTTTTGGCTGTTTGTGTACTTTGGTCACTAGTATTCAAGGAGTTCGCAGCCGAGAGAGTAGTCTGCCTTCGGTAGTGGTGAGGCGAGAACGTCTTGTTCGAGCCTCGCCTGTTAATGCTGATTGTGAGAGACAGCGTTTTCTTTACTTCTGCGTAGCGGCTTGTCTTAAGAGTCCGATTTCATCGAGCATTAATCTTACCGCGATGCCACGAATAAATTCACTCTTGCTTTGGCTTACGAGCGACCAAAAGCGTATGGAGTAGAACGGATTAGGCAGGAAATGCGTCTCCCGCCGCAAGATGTTCTTATACTTCATTTTTCGATCTGGTATCACTGTGTATAAAAAGCTGGCGAATTAAGAGTCGTGCGACAACGTTGAGGGGAGATTGTGCTAACGATCTCATGTCCCGCTACTCCCACTGCCATATAGGGTCTGTAGTGGTTGATCAAACTGGTCACCGTCAGGCAATGAAGTACGGAGCCACTTTACCGATTACTTTGTTTCACCAGTAGGGGAAGTACAATGATTGGACACAGGTTTTTAAATTTTTTGTGTAACCTTGGCGCAAATATACACTACTGGCCATTAATTTGCTACACCAAGAAAAAATTCAGATGATAAACGGATATTCATTGGACAAATATATTGTACTAGAACTGACATGTGATAACATTTTCACTCAATCTGGTTGCATAGATCCTGTGAAATCAGTAGCCAGAACAACCACCTCTGGCTGTAATAACGGCCTGGGCATTGAGTCAAACAGAGCTCGGATGGCGTGTACAGGTACAGCTGCCCATGCAGCTTCAACACGATACCACAGTTCATCAAGAGTAGTGACTGGCGTATTGTGACAGCCAGTTTCTCAGCCACCATTGACCCGACGTTTTCAATTGGTGAGAGATCTGGAGAATGTGCTGGCCAGGGCAGCAGTCGAACATTTTCTGTATCCAGAAAGGCCCTTACAGGACCTTGATGCTAGACCGTTGGGATCTAGCACGGCGTTCCGTATTACACTCCTGAACCCACCTATTCCATATTCTACTATCAGTCATTGGATCTCGACCAACGCGAGCAGCAATGTCGCGATACGATAAACCGCAATCGCGGTAGGCTACAATCTGACCTTTATCAATGTCGCAAACATGATGGTACGCATTTCTCCTCCTTATACGAAGCATCACAACAACGTTTCACCGGGCAACGCCGGTCAACTGCTGTTTGTGTATGAGAAATCGGAGAAATCGGTTGGAAACTTTCCTCATGTCAGCACGTTGTAGGTGTCGCCACCGGCGCCAACCTTGTGCGAATGCTCTGAAAAGCGTATCATTTGCAGATCACAGCATCTTCGTCCTGTCGGTTAAATTTCGCGCCTGTAGCACGTCATCTTCGTGGTGTAGCAATTTTAATGGCCCGTAGTGTACATGCATCACGTTTGCAATGATAGTAATAAACACTATTAGCAAAATTCGCAAATTTGCCAAATTTTTATATCCTGTTTTCAACTGTTTGGTTGTAGGCGTACAAAAGACCGAGATTCTCTGAAAGTTTTTAAAGTGAGGGAAGTCCTCTGATATTAATTCATCCAATGGTGTTTCTAGATTACTTAAATATGTACGGCTCTGCATCCACTTTTTGACCAGACCATCTCTTTCTTTCTAAACATTATGTATTTCATAACGATTTTTGTTCAGTAACAATAATGGAATAAAGGTGACAGCTGCTCTGGATTTTAAACATGACACCATAAACTTCACTTGCTTATTTCATGACACGACTACTATCGTGGAAACATTTCTGCAAGTGGTTGTAACAAGTTCCTGAAATTAGCTTATCTAAGCGACTTACAGAAGTAAACTTGCTCAAGTTTTTATTCTAATCTAAACATCCCAAAAAATATTTACTTGCGGGAGTGGACACACGGCCCTAGTTTTGCATTTGGAATTAATACTTCATTTTGAACGAGATTTATTAATAATAACGACAAATTATTCTGCATAGTGATAATGAAACAGAAAGTTAATACAACATTTAGAAGTACAATACAAATTTTGTCTCGTGTGGTATTTAGGAACATCTGAATGAAAGCTCGACACTTTGGAACACAGGACTCTTAACCGTCCATTGTTGGACCCTACTTTTCTTGTTCTTGTTCTTGTTCTTCTTCTTCTTCTTCTTTGTTCCTCTGCTTCTTACTCTTCATCTTCTTAATCTTAGTTATGGTGGTGTGATTATTCTGTTTACCCAATCGCTAAATAATTCTCCATAGTTCTTACAGAATCTTATTGTTTGATACTCGAATTGTTTGTGTGAGTAATAATCGGTGAAAAAGGCCGATTGATTATGAATTGCATAAGTAGCCGTGTGTTTGACCATCCAAAATGCTGCCCTGCGGAGTGGCCGCGCGGTTTGAGGCGCCATGTCACGAATTGCATGGCACCTCCCGCCGGAGGTTCGAGTACGCCCACGGGCATGGGTGTGTGTGTTGTCCTTAGCATAAGTTAGTTCAAGTAGTGTGTAAGTCTAGTGACCGATTACCCCGCGCCAGCTGGCCGCGATTGCCGAGCGGTTCTAGGCACTTCAGTCCGGATCCGCGCTGCTGCTACGGTCGCAGGTTCGAATCCTGCCTCGGGCACCGATGTGTGTGATGTCCTTAGGTTAGTTAGGTTTAAGTAGTTCTAAGTCTAGGGGAGTGATGACTTCAGACGTTAAGTCCCATAGCGCTCAGAGCCATTTTTGATTACCTCCGCAGTTTGGTCGCTTGAGAATTCGCACACATTTTAACATTTTCCAAAATGATGCATTGTTTTTGCACCGGATCCATCGCAGCTTTTGAGACCTTATCACTTTCATTATATCAATGCAATCTGGAGTTGTGCAATCTAAGACTGCAAGTCTGCTTCGGCTACAAGACCGCATCTCATCTGAACCTGTGAAGTAACGTATCGACACGTGAAAATTGTGCTGAGGTGAATGTTGCACAATTTTCGTTGGTTGCTATATTTTATTGGCAATCGTGTACCGCATGATAGAATGTTACTCTGTAAATTCCTCCAGGTAGTACTCCATTTTATCTGATGGTATATTTTCTCTAGATGATTATTTTTGCCATTTGTTAAAAAAATCATAAGATATGGTGCGGATTGCAGCACTTGTGTACTAGAAAAAATATGACTCAGTATGTGTTAAATCTATTGGTATCGTTGGTATGTCGATCGGTGGCGGCGTCTCCACACTACGGGCTCCCAACATATGAGTAGTCTTTGTAATACTATTGTTCACATTTCCCGACCTCTCTGATGCGGTTAATCAGCAGGTTGCATTTTTGCTTTATGTCTGTGAGATTTACACCTGATGGCTGCCAGTGTTAAGGTAACGTAACGCACTTTAAAAGTATTTATCGTCACGACAAACCAGCAAAGCACTCATTGGACGATATTTACTATGGGAAAAAGCGCTGGCAGTATCTGCGGCTAGTAACCCAGATTACTTAATAACGAAAATTTTACTGTCGGCACTTTCTGTAACAAGTTCAGCTGCCCGTCGCAGTAAGATTAGTTTAAGATGTCTGGCCGATTTCCTTAGGTGAGAATTAAAAAATCGGACGTAATTGAACCGTTACTACCTTGAGATGATAGACTGGATAGCAGTACAGAAATCGTAAACAACTACATCCCGAACACGTATAACCACCAGATGTAGCTTTCCGAACTTGGAGCATTAAAAATAACCAACAAAATATTTTTATTTCATTATTCGCTCTCCGATGATATTTTGAGTACAGATGTAGATGTAGGTTCTTGACTGTTTGCTGTAATCGATATAAAATTGGTCCCCATGGCCAAGCAGTTGTTCGTAGGACAGATACCATACTGAAAAATGTTTGAGAGCTGTTTATAAGATTCATACAGCAGTAGCAGCATGGAAGCGCGGAACAGGACAAATACTATCATTCGCAACAATTTAACATACTTTGCTGGACCGGAGTTCGAACGCGCGCGGCTGCGACAAGAGGACAGCGCTAATCCGCTTTATGTGGTCGAACTTTCCTCTCATTGTGACTAGAAATTAACAAAGTTGCCACTTTATTTATTTATTGTATTTCAACAACAGAAACACTGAGAAATACATACAGTGAAAAATTTATACACTCCTGGAAATGGAAAAAAGAACACATTGACACCGGTGTGTCAGACCCACCATACTTGCTCCGGACACTGCGAGAGGGCTGTACAACCAATGATCACACGCACGGCGCAGCGGACACACCAGGAACCGCGGTGTTGGCCGTCGAATGGCGCCAGCTGCGCAACATTTGTGCACCGCCGCCGTCAGTGTCAGCCAGTTTGCCGTGGCATACGGAGCTCTATCGCAGTCTTTAACACTGGTAGCATGCCGCGACAGCGTGGACGTGAACCGTATGTGCAGTTGACGGACTTTGAGCGAGGGCGTATAGTGGGCATGCGGGAGGCCGGGTGGACGTACCGCCGAATTGCTCAACACGTGGGGCGTGAGGTCTCCACAGTACATCGATGTTGTCGCCAGTGGTCGGCGGAAGGTGCACGTGCCCGTCGACCTGGGACCGGACCGCAGCGACGCACGGATGCACGCCAAGACCGTAGGATCCTACGAAGTGCCGTAGGGGACCGCACCGCCACTTCCCAGCAAATTAGGGACACTGTTGCTCCTGGGGTATCGGCGAGGACCATTCGCAACCGTCTCCATGAAGCTGGGCTACGGTCCCGCACACCGTTAGGCCGTCTTCCGCTCACGCCCCAACATCGTGCAGCCCGCCTCCAGTGGTGTCGCGACAGGCGTGAATGGAGGGACGAATGGAGACGTGTCGTCTTCAGCGATGAGAATCGCTTCTGCCTTGGTGCCAATGATGGTCGTATGCGTGTTTGGCGCCGTGCAGGTGAGCGCCACAATCAGGACTGCATACGACCGAGGCACACAGGGCCAACACCCGGCATCATGGTGTGGGGAGCGATCTCCTACACTGGCCGTACACCACTGGTGATCGTCGAGGGGACACTGAATAGTGCACGGTACATCCAAACCGTCATCGAACCCATCGTTCTACCATTCCTAGATCGGCAAGGGAACTTGCTGTTCCAACAGGACAATGCACGTCCGCATGTATCCCGTGCCACCCAACGTGCTCTAGAAGGTGTAAGTCAACTACCCTGGCCAGCAAGATCTCCGGATCTGTCCCCCATTGTGCATGTTTGGGACTGGATGAAGCGTCGTCTCACGCGGTCTGCACGTCCAGCACGAACGCTGGTCCAACTGAGGCGCCAGGTGGAAATGGCATGGCAAGCCGTTCCACAGGACTACATCCAGCATCTCTACGATCGTCTCCATGGGAGAATAGCAGCCTGCATTGCTGCGAAAGGTGGATATACACTGTACTAGTGCCGACATTGTGCATGCTCTGTTGCCTGTGTCTATGTGCCTGTGGTTCTGTCAGTGTGATCATGTGATGTATCTGACCCCAGGATTGTGTCAATAAAGTTTCCCCTTCCTGGGACAATGAATTCACGGTGTTCTTATTTCAATTTCCAGGAGTGTACATTTAAGGATTTAGGCACTAAGCTAGTATGCTCAAATTCTGTGTAAGTGGGCTGCTTCTGTGTTGGCAGCGCTGTGTAGCGCTTTGGATTGGATCTCTGACTGCACTTTCGTTGTAAGAGACCCTGTGACTGAGAGACCCTGTGACTGGTCGGACTCGTTGTTGGAAGTTAGTCGCCAACAGTGATGGAAGTGCTGTTGGGCAGTTGGAGGTGAACAGCCAGCAGTGATGGATGTTAGATGTGAGAAGTTAGTATTGATGGAGGGTAGAGGTCTGAAGTGTTAGCGTAGGCTAATGGTCTAGAAGTATCCGACTTGGAGATTGAAAATTATTCATGATTATATATCTTTGTAGTGGATGTCAATGACGATATATATTCGTGTTTGAACTGGATGTCACATTATTAAGGTAAAAAATACATTATTTGGTTTGCAACTAAATCTTTCCTTTGCTAAGCACATGCCTATTAGTAGTTAGTGACTTCAGTAGTTAGAATCTTTTATTTATCTGGCAGTATTGAAGCTCGCTGTATTGCAGTAGTTCGGGTAACGAAGATTTTTGTGAGGTAAGTGCCTAATGAAATGTATAGGTTATTGTCAAGATTTCTTTTTAGTGAGGGCCATTCTTTTGAATTAATTATTTGAAGTCAGGTTATCTTTTTTTGAGCAGTCAGATTGCATTGCGTTAGAATATTGTGGGTCAATGAAGCAGGTTCAGTATGTTCAGTTTTACTCAGCTGTTTCAGAATTACCATGTAGAAGTGTCATCTTCTCAGTCATTCTTCATTTTAAGTTCAGACACACTCACTTAAATAACGAGGTTTCAACTGGATGATACTAAAAGGACGACATTTAAACTATAATAAAAAATAGTTTAAAATTGCCAATGCCTTTTCTCGACACCTTCCAGGTTTCACTAGTATTAAACTGATATTTACTTTTGAATCGTTCTGTAAGTCAGGTATTAATTTCCCACAAATCCATACAAATTCCGTTTAAGTGCGAAAAGGGCTTTTCTGTGATTAATCGTGGTATGTGATGCGTTGTTGCTATGGAAGCAAGCACGGTTAGACACTGTGTAACTACCAACGGCGAAAAACGTTCATAAAGTTAAGGAGCTTACACTGCAGTCACGTTTGTCGTACTTAATGGAGGTCGAACAACTCCAGTGTAAGAATCAACAGGGTTTCCACAACCATAGTCAAGGAGAAAGGGAGAGGGGGATTGGCGTAGTTGTAACTTAGATCTGGCTCTTCAACAACAACAGTTTTCTTGGATACATCAGTAAGCCCAGGTAAATGTGCAGCAATATTGGAAGTGTACCATCTCTGACTGACACAGGACGAGAGCAACATATTTAGGATAGAATATGTATCCTCCGCTTTGTTCAGTATGATGGCTGGCAAAGTAAAGATGTGATTAAAGATATAATCAAAAATGTGTAGGTCACTCATGTTCGCGGCGTCACAGGCATGACGTGAGAGGTACAGTACGTGGCGGGCTTCTGGGCTGCTGGACAGACCTGCTGGACTGCGGTCGCTGGAGAAGTCGCCGGCCTCGTATGCTTGGCGGTTGGCGGCTCGTTTGCCACGTTAGTGTTATAGATCTCCTCTGTGGTCGGCCCAGATTCTCGGGCGCCTTATATCCCAGATCTGTAGGTCCTTCGCCTCATTAACCGGATTTCTACACAGCTCCACGTCGTAAAGGTCTCCCGTCGTGAGTCAGGCATCGTTAGGTGACGTCTCTTAGACTTTTGTTTTAGCAGGAGCTACATACAAGCTCTATAGTTACGCTTGGCAGTCGTAGAAAAAAAAAAAAAAACCTCTTGTATCAGATATTCCCAAGGAAGAGTGGTACGAGGGGTGTTTCATAAGTAGGGCCCGGATTTTAATGACCTAAAAAACAGTGAAATATGCAAGCATTTAGGACCTAAAACTTACATAAATGTGACCTTAAAAATAAAATATGACTTAATAGAAATTTATTTAAAGCATTCTTGTTTTTTATTTAATTTTTTGTTCACCATAAAGTAATACAAAATTCACTTCTCAAAATATTGTAAGTATAGTTCTTTCTTTCTGTAGTGTTTGTGGGTAATTTGCACCTATTTTTTGAATGTCTGAATGTTTTATTTTCTAAACACAAAGTACAGTGAAAAGATCATCTATTGAAACAGTAAAACAATGTTTTTATTTCTACATAGTATTTAAAGCGTTGCGCATTATTTAATACCGTATGTCAATCTTCAGTATCTTCGACGTTGTACTGGATCACAAGGTGCATTTTCAGGTTTTCCATTTTCAAAGATCTACGGTTGTCGCTGAGGATAGTTTTGTACCTGGAAAAGTTCCTCTCCACTTCACAAGACGTCACTCGAGCGTATTTGAAGGCAGCCAGGTCACTGGAGTTCAGCTTTGTTTCAGTACCTTCAAATGTTGCGGCATTCCCTGAAAGACTGTCACTAATTTTGCACAGTGTAGAATGTCCAGGATTCCGTTGGAGAACACTTTGCAATTTGGTTTTCACTTTGTCAGCCACATGACCACGAGCTCGACCCAGCTCACTCTGCAAATGTTGTACAATACTCAGGGCCTCACATAGCTGAGTGCCAACAGCTTCCAGTCGTTTGATGGCTTTTGATATCATTGAAAAATTGGCGTTGATGTATGCCAAGTTTCGAGACAATGTATCTGTAAAGACTTTTTTCACAATTTTGATAGCACCTGATTCATCGCTATCAAGCTCACAGAAGATTGTCTTTATTTGGGTGTAGTTGGTGCAGCAATACTCAGCAGCATTAAGCCAAGAACCACTTCGTGTAAGAACAGGTTTAGGTGGGAGGGACGTTGAAGGTGCTTGTGTCCTTGAATTTCTGCACCCGTAGCGGAGCCTTCACATAGACTTTCTTGCCACAGGAAATTAATTTGTCCACGTCAGGGTAATTTGATCGTACCTCTTCGGCAACTCTGTGCAACGCATGCGCAAGGCAAGTGCCGTACACCATACTGGTGTAGAGAATCTGAAGCCCTTTGGTTGCTTTAGCCATATATGAAGCACCATCTGTTACAAGCAGCAAAACTTTGTCTCTTTTCACACCATCCGGCCACAATAGCTTCAGAGAGTTGTCAAACAAAATAGCAACTGTCGAATTCTTTACTCTGTCGAGAGCTCCACACGTTAGTAGGAACATGTCCAGGGCCATCAACTTTTAGAACAGCAACAACAACATTTGCAATATATCGCCCACTAATATCAATAGTTTCATCTATCGACAGTCAGATCTTTTGCTCAGCAATAGTAATTCGTATTTCATATTTCGTATTGTAGCATACGGATAAATAGTTCTTTCTCAATGTAGATTGATCTGATCTGGAACTGGATGTGTTGTGTACTTCTCCAAGAACCGTCTGAAGCATGGATTCTTCAGCTTTTCTAATGGGATGTTGCAGGACACCATCATCTCACACAAATCCTTGCAGAATGATTGCACGGTTGACGATTGACCTGTCTGTTCAAATAACAGCGTTTGCCTACTGTTATTTTCAGCACTTCGTTTCACACAGCTGGTATGTTTAGCGGTATTACACTGTTGTTGCACATTAAAGCGCTTTTCTGCACTAACTTCACACAGTTTACAAAATAATATTTTCCCATCAGTACTAAAGAACTTCTCTCCAAATTCTCGAACATATCCTGGCAACTTCACGCTGTCGGGGCACTTTGCTTTAGGCATGTTGAACAAGGCAAAGGCTGTATTCAAACTGGTTACTGGGAACACCTGTACGACTGTGATGATTATTACGGCAGAAGCCGCCTTTGTTGGCTCTGAGAGCGTATTGTCGACTCTGCACAACAATGTTTTATGTTCGCGAAACGATTGTTGTGGTACACCGATTTCCTGCTACAGATCTGAGAAATAAAGCTGTGTACTAATTTGTTTATCTTTCATAATACCACGTTAAATATTGTCTCGAGAGCAACATATTCATTTTCTTATTCGTGTGTCCCGTAAGATACGAGAAAACGCTATATGCATTTTTTGGAAAAGTTGACGGAAATATGACCTATTATATTAAAATTTAGCCGCAAGACGGCCTATTACTAAAATTTGTTGAAATATGACTTTATATGCACAATCAAAATACATTTTTCGACGCTAAAATGTCTAGATTTGTGTATAAATTGTTCTAAAATTCACCCTATAGCTCAGAAAAAAATATGACTTGTCATTAAAATCCGGGCCCCATTAAGAAGTAATGCGACATTTTTTTATGCCCCACTTTTTTGGCTAGTTGGTTTAGTTTTAAACATAACATCTGTTCAATGTGACGGCCTTACGCCACCTTACTGGGAGGGGATGTATACCCCCTTGGTATCACTCTAATGGTCGACGCCAGAGACAACGTCTTGCTGCATCAATGACCTCCGCATCAGGTGCAGACAGCTTCCTGCGGAGTGCATTCTTTATTGGGCCGTATAGACTGAAGTCGGGAAGTGCGAGACAAGTACTGTGGGGTGGATACGGAAGAACAGGCCAATGGTGTTTTGTGAGATCCTGTCAGATACGCAGACGTGTGTGAGGCCTTGCACTGTCATGAATAAGTAGATCGTTTCCCCTTTCGTGGCGACGAACTCGCTGAAGTCATTTCTCCAGTTTCCTGAGGGTAACATAATAGATATAATAGCTGCTTTATTTAACAATGTTTTACTCTAACCACCACCTTTTTTTTTCTTTATTGTTATTTTCACACCTGATACAGGTAGGCCAGCAGTGGCATATTACGCCGCTGTTTGGCCACAGATAAAACTAAAGATACAAAAGAAGATAGTCGTAGAACAGAAAGGGTGGATATACAGACGTAGGCATACAAAATTAAAACACACGGAGCCGTTCACGGGCGCAGAGTCCAAGATAAGAATGTTCAGGCACGTGGACACGCACAGAGAGGATAGATGGCACACGTGAACGTTGGAGCACAAATGAATAAACACTGGAACACTTGAGCACGAACACGACGCTACACACAAACACTAGGCGATGATTTCCGGCGCGCGAGTGTCTACGTAATGTGTGCGAGTCCGGGGACCTGCCAAGAGGGGAAGAAGGGGGTGGCGAAGGGAGAGGGGAGAGCAAAGATGCCAATGGCAGAGGAGATGGTAGGAGGAATGGAGGTATGGGGGTAGGGGAATCCCAGGGAAGGAGTGGGGAGAAAGGGAGGAGGAAGGGAAGGGGGAGAGAAGGGAGGGAGGGTGCCCATAGGAACAAACACAGGAAGAGGGAGGGAGGATCAAAGTTGGTAGGGGGGGTAGATGGAGGGAAGGAGGGCATCATCAGGGAGGGGGAGCTGGCGGAAGCCACCTTGGGAGAGGGTATGGTGAGTGGAGAGATGGAGAGCAGGTGGGACGTGGAGATACAGGCGCGGCAGTGGACGGTGGCGGGAGAGGATGGGAGAGACCAGCGGGAGAGGAGGATCGAGTTTACGGGAGGTGTAGAGGATCCGTATCCGTACGAAGAAAAGGAGGAGGCTCGGGAACGGAATAAGGTCGTACAGGATCCGTGTGGGGCAGGGGAGATGGATGCGATAGGTGAGGTGAAGAGCATGGCGTTCTAGGTTCTAAAGGGATTTGTAAAAGGTAGGGGGAGCGGAGATCCAGGCAGGGTGGGTGTAGCAAAGGATAGGGCGAATGAGGGATTTATGGGTATGGAGGATGGTGGAGGGATCCAGACCCCTCGTACGGCCGGAAAGGAGCTTGAGTAGACGTTGCTGGGAACATGCCTTGGCTTGGATTGTTCGGAGGTGGGGGGTCCAGGAGAGGCGACGGTCGAGGGTGACGCCAAGGTACATAAGGGTGGGGGTGAGGACGATAGGACGGCCATAGATGGTAATATAGAAATCGAGGATGTGGAAGGAAGCGGTGGTTTTGCCTACAATGATCGCCTGGGTTTTGGAAGGATTTACCTTAAGCAACCACTTGTCAAGATGGGATTGGAGAAGGTGTTGGGAGCGCTGCAGGGTGGGGGCAAGGGCAAGAAAGGCGGTGTCATCGGGGTACTGGAGAAAGTGGTTAGGGGGGGTGAAGGCGGCAGCATGTCCGCCGTATACAAAAGGTACAGAAGACGGAACCTTGGGGCACACTGGTGGAGGAGAAAAAGGTGTAGGAATCCGTGTTCTCTAATCGTTTTTTTTTTCTTTATTGATTTTCAATTCCCCCCCGAAGGGGGGCGGGTCGGCAGCAGCTTACTACGCTGCTCTACAGCCTACAGACTTTTTTAAATAAAGGAAGAAGGAAGAAACAAGGAAAAACAGGCGATAAAATGGCGATTTAAAGTGTAAAATGGCGTAAAATTGCGGAAAATTAAAACAGAAACCAAAAGGGGTTGGCAATGTAGATAAAAGACACAGGAATCAGACAAGTAACATAGTAGACACACAACTAAAAAAACATGGCGACAGTCTGGTTTCTGTTCGCAAGTGATAAAAAGCACACCCAGCGACAGTATGATGGCTGTTTGCTACACTTCCCAAAAGACACAACACGGAGCACGCACTGGAAAAACACACTGTAAAACACTGCATGAAAAAGGCGGCACAAAGATGGCACTCCCGATCCAAGGCAGATGGTGGGGGGGGACCTGGAGTAGGGGGAAAAACAAGGAGGGAGGAGAGGAAAAAAAGAAAAGGGGGGAAACCAAGGAGGGAGAGGACTAATAAAGGGGGAGAAGGGCAGATGCGAGAGGGAATGAGAGGAGGCAGAGGAGGGAAATGTAAAAGGACGCGGGGGAGAGAAGGGGGCAAAGAGAGGAGAGGTGCTCTAATCGCTTTTTTTTTTCTTTATTGATTTTCAATTCCCCCCGAAGGGGGCGGGCCGGCAGCAGCTTACTACGCTGCTCTACAGCCTACAGACTTTTTCTTAAATAAAGGAAGAAGAAAGAAACAAGGAAAAACAGGCGATAAAATGGCGATTTAAAGTGTAAAATGGCGTAAAATTGCAGAAAGTTAAAACAGAAAGCAAAATGGGGTTGGCAATGTAGATAAAAGACACAGGAATCAGACAAGTAACACAGTAGACACACCATTAAAAAACATGGCGACAGTCTGGTTTCTGTTCGCAAGTAATAAAAAGCACACCCAACGACAGTATGATGGCTGTTCGCTACACTTCCCAAAAGACACAACACAGAGCACGCACTGGAAAAACACACCGTAAAACACTGCACGAAAAAGGCGGCACAAAGATGGCACTCCTGATCCAAGGCAGATGGTGGGGGGGACCTGGAGTAGGGGGAAAAACAAGGTGGGAGGAGAGGAAAAAACGAAAAAGGGGGGGGGGGGAAACCAAGGAGGGAGAGGACTAATAAAGGGGGAGAAGGGCAGACGTGAGAGGGAATGAGAGGAGGGAAATGTAAAAGGACGCGGGGGAGAGAAGGGGGCAAAGAGAGGGGAGGTGCTCTAATCGCTACACGCCTCTGTTATATATAGTGTGTTGATAAATTCACCGAGTATCGAGTGCCTCACATATTTACTTCGTTTTCGTACGTTTTACGCGTGACTCTACTATGTTGTTGTTTCTTCTCTCTTCATTTTATAGACTGCATTAACCAGATAATGTGGGTCATCCACTGTTACGGAATTTTATCGTTCTTTTCTTGCAATGGAGTGCCGCAGGGTACGAGGGGCCCTCTGGCGGTCACGTTCCTCCAACCACTTTCCGCCTGTGCGGAATTCTGGGGTTAGCGCTAACAGAGGGGGCTGATTATATGCAGTACTGTGTTTTCTTTCATTTGTTGCTCCTTTAGCGATTTGTTTCATGGCTGTTTAATATTATCTGGTGTACTGTCGAAGGTGTTTAATTTTTATGTCATTATCTATAATATTGGCACTGGAGCATGTCAACCAGTTTCTTAACTCTTCCTCCTTTTTAACAATCTTACTTTGGTCGTGTTCTTCTTTTTATTCCTTTTTATTACTGTAATGCCTTTAATACGTTATAAGTTCATTACAGACTTCAACTACTGTATGGCCCCCCTTATCTTCGCTGTTTTAATTGATTACTGAAAACTAGTGCATTCCGACATTAGCGACATCTGGTGAACTTACAACACAAACATCTTGTGGCTACTGTATGGCAGCTTTTTTTAAACATTAGTGCTACTGACAACATGACTCATGCATATGATGTTATTTATATGTATTTGACGATGCAGGTGCTGATTCAGCATTTGACATTTGACGATGCCACTATGGCTGCAGTACATTAGGACTTTGTTTTTATGAAACAGATATGCCTCCTCATACTTAAAGCGCACAAATGTATATATTACCAGTACTACTTTTCATTATGGTCTATGTATTGTTTTTAAGCTGTAGACAATACGCAAGTGTATTTATGTTTTTCCCATTGTTGCTGCGGATCTGATGATTGTCATTAAAGACCGAAACCGGTAATCTGTTAACAAAAAGTTTGTGACCATAGAAGTACATAAAGGGAAACTTATTGTATATACGGGTCACTGTTTTTTCGCGACAATGTCGCAGCTTGTGGATCATAGCTGACGGTTGCCCTATGAGGCAGGACATCAAACAGAATACCCCTTCAGAGTCCCAGAATACTGTCGCCGTGATTTTACCGGCTGAGAGTGTAACTTTGAAAATTTCCTTCGGAGAAGAGCTGATGTGGCGGTAATCCATGGATTGCCGTTTTGTTTGCGGTTCGAAGTGATGAACGCTAACGCTTGTGTCATCGCCTGTGACGATGTCCTACCAAAAATTGTCAGATTAGCCTCGTAACACGCAAGCAATTCCGCACACGCGCTCCTTCTTTGCTGTTTATGGTATTCCGTTAGGCGGCGAGGAACGCAGCTGGAACTCACCTTTGAGTACCCCAAGCGGTGGACGAGTGTGTCAGCACTACTAACAGAGACGCCCAGTTGAGTTGCGAGGTAATAATAATGAGGAACGCAGCTGGAGCTCACCTTTGAGTACCCCAAGCGGTGGACGAGTGTGTCAGCACTACTAACAGAGACGCCCAGTGGAGTTGCGAGGTAATAATAATGAGGAACGCAGCTGGAACTCACCTTTGAGTACCCCAAGCGGTGGACGAGTGTGTCAGCACTACTAACAGAGACGCCCAGTTGAGTTGCGAGGTAATAATAATGAGGAACGCAGCTGGAACTCACCTTTGAGTACCCCAAGCGGTGGACGAATGTGTCAGCACTACTAACAGAGACGCCCAGTTGAGTTGCGAGGTAATAATAATGAGGAACGCAGCTGGAACTCACCTTTGAGTACCCCAAGCGGTGGACGAGTGTGTCAGCACTACTAACAGAGACGCCCAGTGGAGTTGCGAGGTAATAATAATGAGGAACGCAGCTGGAACTCACCTTTGAGTACCCCAAGCGGTGGACGAGTGTGTCAGCACTACTAACAGAGACGCCCAGTTGAGTTGCGAGGTAATAATAATGAGGAACGCAGCTGGAACTCACCTTTGAGTACCCCAAGCGGTGGACGAATGTGTCAGCACTACTAACAGAGACGCCCAGTTGAGTTGCGAGGTAATAATAATGAGGAACGCAGCTGGAACTCACCTTTGAGTACCCCAAGCGGTGGACGAGTGTGTCAGCACTACTAACAGAGACGCCCAGTGGAGTTGCGAGGTAATAATAATGAGGAACGCAGCTGGAACTCACCTTTGAGTACCCCAAGCGGTGGACGAGTGTGTCAGCACTACTAACAGAGACGCCCAGTTGAATTGCGAGGTAATAATAATGAGGAACGCAGCTGGAACTCACCTTTGAGTACCCCAAGCAGTAAACGAGTATGTCAGCACTAGTAACAGAGACGCCCAGTTGAGTTGGGAGGTAATAATAATGTCGTGTGACGAGGGCCTCCCGTCGGGTAGACCGTTCGCCTGATGCAAGTCTTTCGATTTGATGCCACTTCAGCGACTTGCGCGTCGATGGGAATGAAATGATGATGGTTAGGACAACACTACACCCAGTCCCTGAGCGAAGAAAACCTCCGACCCAACCGGGAATCGAACCCGGGCCCTTTGGATTTACAGTCTGTGGCGCCGACCACTCAGCTACCGGGGGCGGACAGTAGCGAGTTGTCTGATCGTGTTCGAGCGATCACCTCGAATGAGAGTGTCCGCACGTTCAAACATTGCAGGAGTCACAGCTGTGTGCAGCCGACAGGTACGCGGGAGATCGGACGGGTTTGCGCGACCTTGGTGAGATGTTGATAGACGCTTCGCCCAACGACTCGTCGTGCTTTTCTTCGCTGCCACGTCTCCATAGACATTCTGAAAGCGCCTATGAATATCTGCTATGCTGTTGTTTTCCGTCAAAAGAAACTCCGTAACAGCTATCTACTTCGTAAACGCACCCCCGTTACAGAAGGCATAATGGTGTCGCCACCTTTCGGAACTACATGAAACTACAGGGGCTGCAACGGGAATAACCCACGATGTTGCAGAATATATTCCGATTTTTTTCCACCAGCACTGTCCGAGAAAATAAGCGTTGCATTACTTATTGAATTCCCCTCGTCTGACCCACATTCTTCCCCATGTACTGCACATAAACAAACAGTTCTTAAATTGTGATTCTTCAGTTTCGCCCGGCGTATTTGTTGCTCGAACAGTCCACGGGTATACTGCCGGTTCATAGTGTCCAGCGGGCACAATATTTCGGCGACCAGACACGTCTCCATCGTCAGCGCACCTGACGATGGCGACATGTCTGGTAGCCGAAATATTGTGCCCGCTGGACACTATGAACCGGCAGTATACCCGTGGACTGTTCGAGCAGTTTTTAAATTGTTTGCAGCCAACTGTGGGGTCCACAGCAGGGAGTCGCATGGCGACGAGATTGTAAGGTAATACTGAACGAATTATATAGAATTTCTCCTTGGCTTACTGAATCAGACCTCGCTTTCCGCGTTAAAGATATAAAGTGGCCATTTTTCCTTGAAACTGTCCACTAACATATTTCAGATGTGAATATGCAAATTCCCTTGTTCAAGTAATCGTTCGGTACACTGCACTGTAATTGCAGAGATACACTTCTGGCCATTAAAATTGCTACACCACGAAGATAACGTGCTACAGACGCGAAATTTAACCGACTGGAAGAAGATGCTGTGCTATGCAAATGATTAGCTTTTCAGAGCATTCACCCAAGGTTGGTGCCGGTGGCGACACCTACAACGTGCTGACATGAAAATTTCCAATCGGTTTCTCATACACAAACAGCAGTTGACCGGCGTTGCCTGGTGAAACGTTGTTGTAATGCCTCGTGTAAGGAGGAGAAATCCGTACCATCACGTATCCGACTTTGATAAAGGTCAGATTGTAGCCTATCGCGACTGCGGTTTATCGTATCGCGACACTGCTACTCGCGTTGGTCGAGGTCCAATCACTGTTAGCAGAATATGGAATCGGTGGGTTCAGGAGAGTAATACGGAATGCCGTGCTGGATCCCAACGGCCTCGTATCACTAGCAGTCGAGATGACAGGCATCTTATCCGCATGGCTGTAACGGATCGTGCAGCCAAGTCTCGATCCCTGAGTCTACAGATGGGGACGTTCGCAAGACAACAACCATCTGCACAAATAGTTCGACGACATTTGCAGCAGCATGGACTATCAGCTCGGAGACCTCGGCTGCGGTTACCCTTGACGCTGCATCACAGACATGAGCGCCTGCGATGGAGTACTCAACGACGAACCTGGGTGCATGAATGGCAAAACGTAATTTTTTCGGATTAATCGAGGTTCTGTTTACAGCATCATGATGGTCGCATCGGTGTTTGGCGACATCGCGGTGAACGCACATTGGAAGCGTGTATTCGTCATCGCCATACTGGGGTATCACCCGGCGTGATGGTATGGGGATCCATTGGTTACACATCTTGGTTACCTCTTGCTCGCATTGACGGCACTTTGAACAGTGGACGTTACATTTCAGATGTGTTACGACCCATAGCTCTACCCATCATTCAATCCCTGCGAAACCTTACATTTCAGCAGGAAAATGCACGACCGCATGTTGCAGGTCCTGTACGGGCCTTTCTGGATACAGAAAATGTCGCGACTGTTGCCCTGGCCAGCACATTCTCCAGATCTCTCACCAACTGAAAACGTCTGGCCAATGGTGGCCGAGCAGCTGGCTCGTCACAATACCCCAGTCACTACTCTTGATGAACTGTGATATCGTGTTGAAGCTGCACAGGCAGCTGTACCTGTACACTCCATCCAAGCTCTGTTTGAGTCAATGCCGAGGCGTATCAAGGCCGTTACTACGGCCAGAGGTGGTTGTTCTGGGTACTGATTTCTCAGGATCTATGCACCCAAATTGCATGTAAATGTAATCACATTCAGTTCTAGTATAATATATTTGTCCAATGAATACCCGTTTATCATACGCATTTCTTCTTGGTGTAGCAATTTTAATGGCAAGTAGTGTAGATTAGCGTTGCCAGACGGCTGTTTTTTCGCTTTACTTCTGCCTTTCTTACGTAGCTGGTGGTGGTTCCAAAGAGTGGGAAGCTCAGAAGATGGACGCGCAGGATTATAGTCTCTCTTAAGACGGATTTGCCGCTACACTTGTGCAGTGGCCCTTCGGCAGATAGAGAGACTCCTGGCATTCTCATCCCGCAGAAGGGATAGGGAACACACATTCCTCTATCGAAGGAAACATCGAACCTTTCACCGGAGTCCTATTAGCCAAATAAGAAATATCTCGGCAGGTGTAGCTCGGGTCAGGATTCGTTATAATGCCTCGGAGTAACGTCCAGTTCAAACTTTCAGAATACAGCCTCCTTATTGTCTCACGCAGCGTTTTCGGCAGCGCTCGCGCCTTTGCTCTGTGCCTACGTGCAGAGATTCTCATGTGACCATTTCAGAATCGCGTCGTGGAGTGGGAGAAATCTCCTGGCTCTAGCTACCCGCCTCTGAGCGATTGCCTGAGGTATAATCTGACAGAAAAGAATAAGAAGCTTGTTTAACGCTGTTACACATTTTTCGTCCGCAGGAACTTGGAATCTCTGCTCTCATTTGGCAGTGATTTCCAGTTCTGGGAGCAAGACAGACGAGTTTCAGACGGCTCTTAGTGGAAACACTTCGCTTTAGCTCTTCGTTCAGTGACGACTGTTGTTTAGGCTTTGGTCAAGAGAGACGACTTTAGTGACAGGCCTTGCTTCGGCTGGGGAGGTGTCTGCATTTCAGCTCCACTTACTAAAGGAGGGCGGATATCGTATCTTATAGCTGTTGCTGTTTGTATACGAACTGACCAACACGTAATATGGCGCTCGTAGCACCGCCGAAGCAGTTCTCGTTCCCCTCTGGAGGCGAGTGCGTGACCTTCAAGTCCCACATCCATTTTGTTGCTCTCAAAGCGCATTTTGGCAATCTAGCAGCGTTCACTCCTATCTTCCCCTGTACTTTCTACCCTTAGTTAATAACTCACTCAGTCACTGCCCGTATCTGAGAGTTATTAACTGAGTTTTATCCTGCCTACCCACCTGTACCAAGGTTATGCTTTCACTTGAATTCCCTTATTCGGTTATTAATGGTTTTTTAAAACGGCAGTGGGTAACTTTCATGTTCTGAGTCAATAAATTTATTTGTTACAGTGCCCATTTGTTTCCATTCATAGCTAGAAGAGTACCCCTCCCATTAATATATCTATGTGAGTGGTGTGGTACCCATTTGTTTAGCCGGCCGCTGTGGCCGAGCGGTTCTAGGCTATATATATATTGTGCAAGAGGTGGATCAACGCATTATTGGCTTGCTCAATTTGTGAAGCTCTTTCTCTTGAATAAACCATCCAATTTCTCTGGAATTATAAATTTGTTCCTCTGTCCACGTACGCTACAACTACCGATTTCCTTCCGATTCGGGTAATTCTTCCGTGAAGTGCCGTTTTTTCTTAAAGTGGTCTGCAACTCGTGGTCTCGCGGTTGCGTTCTCTCTTCCCGAGCGTGGGGTCCCTGTTTCGATTCCCAGCGGGGTCAGGGATTTTCATCTGCCCCGAGATGACTGTGTGTTGTTATGTCGCCTTCATCATCGTCATTCATCCCCATTACGGTCGGAGGAAGGCAACGGCAAACCACCTCCATTAGAACCTTACCTAGTACGGCGGTGCGGGTCTCCCGCATCGTTCCCCTACGCTCTGTCAAGAAGAATGGGACTTCATTTCCATTCCTAGAGTGTATTTGACCACAGTCACATGGTAAACGAAATATCGACATACGGAAAATCAGCACAAATAAACAATCGTGTTAAATACTTCATAGCATACGAAAGTTGATATGTCGCTGACAAGGAGAAGTCATTATCAGAAGCAAAAGGTAGCATACGACGCACGTCACCGTATCATGATAGTGGCGCCCCACATGAGAGTGATGTAAGTTGTGCTGTCTTCCTTATGGTGCTTGAAATATTTTCCAGAGAATAGTGAATTTACGTACTATGTATGTAGATGACCAGACGGATAATATCTTAGTCTTGTGAGGTTGCTTGCAGAAGGCGCTGTACAGGAAGGTGACATAGTCAGAAATTTGTTACAAAATACAGAGTGACTTACAGGTGATCAGCACTTGGTCCAAAGGCTGGCAGCTGAATGTAAACATAAATAAGTGTAATGGTACGACTCAAGAGCTACTGAAAAATTTTTAAGGAAGTTTTCTTCGTGCATAAAAAAGATGGCCTACAAAAATTGTCTTTCTCCTAGTTCCTGACTATTGTTCACCATTCTGAAACTAAACAAGATTAACGGAAGAGATAGAAAAGATCCAGAGAAGAGCTGTACTACTCGTTATAGTTTTACAAAGCCACCGTGAAAGGTTCTCAGAGTTGCTCTCCATAGTGCAGTGGGCTACTTTGCATGAAGGACGCTGTGAATTGTCGAGAGCCTCACACACGAAGTCCCCAGTATGCACGTTTTAAAAAAAGTAAAGTGTTTTCCCCAATATACATCTTATATAATGACTACTCAATGTTCACTGCTCTAAAACTATAGAAATCCAGGGTCATACCAAAAAACTTTGCACCCACGTATCATCCGCGATTAGAATAGGAAGAGGGGGGGGGGGCGGGGGCGGACGTGATACTTTGCATTATCTACCCCCTGCAACACACCATCAGTTGCTTCCAGAGTAATATATACAGAGTGGTCATATAATGTGTGAAATGCTTGTAGGGACGTTACAGGGCAGGTTGTACTGAGACATAAATGTCGAGAAGGAAATTCGATACGTTGCTTCGTTTCCGAGTTATTTAGCGTAGAATTTAGCCAGTCGGGGCGCCGCGCGCTCACACTCAAGCGGCCTGCCAGGGGCGGTGTTGACCAATCAGTGCTTTGTCTCGTTTGCTGAAACTTGAATTTCCGCGCGCGACGATCTGATTGGCTAACTTCACTGCTAAATAACTCGGAAACGGCGCAACGTATCGAATTTCTTTCTTAACCTGCCCCGTAACATCCCTACAAGCATTTCACACATTTTCTGACCACCCTGTATACAAGGGCGGATCAAATATAAACGGGATTTTATTTTTTATTTAAACTGATTTATTGAAAAAATCGAGACAATTATAATTTATCTTGCACATAGTCTCCCGGTTTGGAAATGCATTTGTCCCTGCGTATGGGCAGCTTTTTGATGCCCTCATCATAAGAAGAAATGGGCCGCGTCACCAGCCAGTTGCGCTGAATCTCTTCCACACTCTCGTCATCTTCAAATCGTCGCCCACCTGGGGCTTCTTTAAGCTGTCCGAATAAATGGAAATCGCAGGGCGGTAAGTCCAGGCTGTAAGGAAGATGATGAAGTGTAGTCGAAATGAAAGGAATATAATTAAACTACAAAGTGACTGACTTTCAACTTCGATTACTACAGCTGCTACTGGCTACTTCGATTGTAGAATAGTGGAAGTGAAGTCCGTCATCTTCAGAAACAGGGCTTGTAACAACTTCGAAGTTTTTAAAGATAACGAGAAAGAGACATAACCTGGAGGGCAGTACCTCAGTGTGGCCGTTCTGCTTCAAGGTACATAACATTTAGTACAACAGTGATGTTTGCACTGAGTTAAATTCGTATATTCTCTTTTGCTGTTGGGACCAGCCGCCGTACAGTGGCTCCACTGCTACAGCGATTCCAGTGCCATCTGCCACTCCTGGTCGTCGTACGTCAGCATTCACTTTACCGAGGAAGGGGTTTATAAGATCATGATCTTCGCTTTTCATTCCATTAACATTTTTAATGTCTCTGGCCCTGTGATATCAATCCGAACAAAGCTCTTTCTTGTGATTGCGAATCCGGACTCTATTTGTGCTTCGTTCGCTGTGCTAACTGTTTAATTCCCACGCAGAGCTGACGCCTATGTCGGTATTGTACCGACCCGTTAGCCATACCTTTCGCCCGGTTCTGAAGCGATTTAATTGACTACTTCCAATTGCATACTAGCTTTTAACCTTGTACAACATTGTTATTGTTTCAATAAAAATAGTACATCGTTTTCCTTTGGTTTGCACCTCACGCTGTATACAATTCTCCTGGCATATATCCTCAGCTCCGTGACGAATAGGTCCATTCATTACTGATTACACTGTTCGACAAGGGCTCCATTTCTGATATTGAAGTGTGTGCTTCTAGACCAGTTTACCATGGGAAATTCAAATCTGTAAACAAAATATCGTTGTCGAAGAAATTCAGATGATAAACCGGTATTCTTTGGACAAATATATTATACTAGAACTGACATGTCATTACATTTTCACGCAATTTACAGTTAACAACCACCTCTGGCGTTGGATGGCGTGTACAGGTACAGCTGCCCGTGCAGCTTCAACACAACACCACTGTTCATCAAGAGTAGTTCAAAAAAATGGTTCAAATGGCTCTGAGCACTATGGGACTTAACATCTGTGGTCATCAGTCCCCTAGAACTTAGAACTACTTAAACCTAACTAACCTAAGGACATCACACACATCCATACCCGAGGCGGGATTTGAACCTGCGACCACAGCGGTCGCGCTGTTCCAGACTGAAGCGCCTAGAACCGCACGGCCACACCGGCCGGCCGTCAATAGTAGTGACAAGCGTATTGTGACGAGCCAGTAGTTCGGCCACCATTGACCAGACATTTTCAATTGGTGAGAGATCTGCAGAATGTGCCGGCCAGGGCAGCAGTCGCGACATTTTCTGTATCCAGAAAGGCCCGTACGGGACCTGCAACATGCGGTCGTGCATTATCCTGCTGAAATGTAAGGTTTCGCAGGGATCGAATAAGGGGTAGAGCTACGGGTCGTAACACATCTGAAATGTAACGTCCACTGTTCAAAGTGCCGTCAATACGAACAAGAGGTCACCGAGACGTGTAACCAATGCCCCCCCCCCCCCATACCCTCATGCTGAATGCTAAGCCAGTATGGCGATGACGAATACACGGTTCCAATGTGCGTTCACCGCGATGTCGCCAAACACGGATGCGACCATCATGATGCTGTAAACGGAACCTGGACTGATCCGTAAAAATAACGTTTTGCCATTGGTGCACACAGGTTCGTCGTTGAGTACTCCATCGCAGGCGCTCATGTCTGTGATGCAGTGTCAAGGGTAACCGCAGCCGTGGTCTCCGAGCTGATAGTCCATGTTGTTGCAAACGTCGTAGAACTGTTCGTGCAGATGGTTGTTGTCTTGCAAACGTCCCCATCTGTTGATTCAGGGATCGAACGTGGCTGCACGATCCGTTCAGCCATGCGGATAAGATGCCTGTCATCTCGACTGCAAGTGATACGAGGCCGTTGGGCGTTCCGTATTACCCTCCTGAACCCACCGACTCCATATTCTGCTATCAGTCATTGGATCTCGACCAACGCGAGGAGCAATGTCGCGATACGATAAACCGCAAACGCGATAGGCTACGATCCGACCTTTATCAAGGTCGGAAACGTGATGGTACGCATTTCTCCTCCTTACACGAGGCATCACAACTACGTATCACCAGGCAACGGCGGTCAACTGCTGTTTGTGTATGAGAAATCGGTTGGAAACTTTCCTCATGTCAGCACGTTGTAGGTGTCGCCACCGGCGCCAACCTTGTGTGAATGCTCTCAAAAGCTAATCATTTGCATATCACACCTTCTTCTTCCTGTCGGTTAAATTTCGCGTCTGTAGCACGTCATCATCGTGGTGTAGCAATTTTAATGGCCGGTAGTGTATATATAATTCATGACAAACAAAGTGATGTTATAAAGAAATACTAGTATGTTGCCGCATCCAGTAGTGCAGTAGTGATGGAACGTGACAATTTCTTGTTCAACAGCAGGTGGGAAGAATCAGACCTAATTGTGTCATCCCCCGCCACATCTATGTCATTAATACCTCCTGCAATAGCTCATTAACTCTAACGGCGACAGCCGGTCGTTGCCTCGGCAGTAAATATTCGCGCTTTCCAGAGGCAGGTGCGTCGAGTTTACAGCAGTGTTGTTCGCCGTTATTTGTGTCAGTCGTAACGAGTGGGTGTTTTGGCTGACAAGTAACAACCGTCTGTCATATTTCCGAGCACAGTTGAACTTATAAGATCCTGTGTTTAAACTGATTTAGCCTGGTGCTGAAGGTAAATTGACTGCTTGTTTTTACATATCAGCGTTTCTCTAGTTCTCTACGCTTAATGTAGTACACGTGTATTACTGAAGAGGTATTTTTAAATTTTCAGAAATGCCACGTCGTCGTGGATGTCGATGTAAGCCAGAGAACTTCTGCTATATCTGTGGGAAGTTCACCTTTGTCAGAAATAGCAAGAAAATTTCAACATTTGTAAAGCAAGCACATAAACATTACTTTTGAGTAGAGGTAGGAGACCAAGATAAAGAAGGGGTGCCACATTTCTGTTGTGCTACATGTTACTGCAAACTAATACAGTGGCGGAAAGATAAAGAGAATGTGACGTTGTCCACTGTGCCCATGGTGTGGATAGAGCCCAAGGACCGCGTCGCTGATTGTTCTTTCCGTCCAACAAAAATTCAGGGTTTTATGAACAAAAAATCGAAGAGGCACATTGTTTACCCAGATCTTCCTACATACATACTCCGCAATCCACCATACGGTGCGTGGCGGAGGGTACCTCGTACCACAACTAGCATCTTCCCTCCCTGTTCCACTCCCAAACAGAATGAGGGAAAAATGACTGCCTATATGCCTCTGTACGAGCCCTAATCTCTCTTATCTTATCAGCAAACTGAAATCGCATGCGGGCCAATCTTAAACCTCTGCATTAAGGATAATGTTAAGAGCTAGAGATCTGGGCTCTATCAAACTTCAAGACTTTAACATGCGGCTTAAATAAACTTCGTGTAATAGGAACCGTATCTGTCAGTTCATAGGGTGCAAGCCAGACAAATAGACCCTGTTGTTGTTGTTGTTGTTGTTGTGGTCTCCAGTCTAGAGACGGGTTTGGTGCAGCTCTCCATGCTACTCTATCCTGTGCAAGCTTCTTCATCTCCCAGTACCTACTGCAACCTACATCCTTCTGAATCTGCTTAGTGTATTCATCTCTTGGTCTCCCTCTACGATTTTTACCCTCCACACAGCCCTTCAATACTAAACTGGTGACATGTCCTACCAACCAATCCCTTCTTCTAGTCAAGGCGTGCCACAAATTTCTCTTCTCCCTAATTCTAGTCAATACCTCCTCATTAGTTATGTGTTCTACCCATCTAATCTTCAGCATTCTTCTGTAGCACCACATTTCGAAAGCTTCTATTCTCTTCTTGTCCAAACTATTTATCGTCCACGTTCCACATCCAGACATGGCTACACTCCATACAAATGGTTTGAGAAAAGACTTTCTGACACTAAAATTATACTCGATGTTAATAAATTTCTCTTCTTCAGAAACGCTTTTCTTGCCATTGCCAGTCTATATTTTATATCCTTCCTACTTCGATCGTCATGAGTAATTTTCCTCCCCAAATAGCAAAACTCCTTTACTACTTTAAGTGTCTCATTTCCTAATCTAATTCCCTCAGCATCACCCGACTTAATTTGACTACATTCCATTATCCTCATTTTCCTTTTGTTGATGTTCATCTTATATCCTCCTTTAAAGACACTGTCCATTCTGTTCCACTGCTCTTCCAAGTCCTTTGATGTCTCTGACAGAATTACAATGTCATCGGAGAACCTCAAAGTTTTTATTTCTTCTTCATGGATTTTAATTCCTACTCCAAATTTTTCTTTTGTTTCCTTTACTGCTTGTTCAATATAAAGATTGAATAACATCGGGGATAGGCTACAAATCTGTCTCACTTCCTTTCCAACCACTGTTTCCCTCTCATGCCGCTCAACTCTTGTAACTGCCATCTAGTTTCTGCACAAATTGTAAATAGCCTTTCGGTCCTTGTATTTAACTCCTGCCACCTTCAGAATTTGAAAGAGAGTATTCCAGTCAGGATTGTCAAAAGCTTTCTCTGAGTCTACAAATGCTAGAAACATAGGTTTGATTTTCCTTAATCTGTCTTCTAAGATAAGTCGTAGGGTTAATATCGCCTCACATGTTCCAGCATTTCTACGCAATCCAATATGGTCTTTCCCGAGATTGGCTTATATCAGTTTTTCCATTCGACTGTAAAGAATTCGTGTCAATTTGCAGCCGTGACTTATTAAATTGATTGTTCTGTAATTTTCACACCTGTCAACACCTGCTTTCTTTGAGTATGGGATTATTATATTCTTCTTGAAGTCTGAGGGTATTAAGCCTGTCTCATACATCTTGTTCTCTAGATGGTAAGTTCTGTCAGGACGGCTGTCCCAAGGCTGTCAGTAGTTCTAATGTCTAATCGCAGGGGCCTTGTTTCGACGTAGGTCTTCCAGTGCTCCGTCAAATTCTTCACGCAGTATCGTATCTCCCATTTCATCTTCACCTACGTCCTCTACCATTTCTATAATATTGCCCGCAAGTACATCGCCCTTGTATAGATCCTCTATATACTCCTTCCACCTTTCTGCTTTCCCTTTTTGCTCAGAACTGATATTCCATCTGAGCTCTTGGTATTCATACAAGTAGTTCTCTGTTCTCCAAAGGTCTCTTTAATTATCCTGTAGGTAGTATCTACCTTATCCCTAGTGATATATGCCTCTACATCCTTACATTTACCCCCTAGCCATCCCTGCTTAGCCACTTGGACTTCCTGGAGATCTCATTTTTGAGACGTTTGTATTCCTTTTTTCCTGCTTCATTTACTGCATTTTTATATTTTCTCCTTTCATCACTTAAATTCAATATCTCTTCTGTTACACAAGGATTTCTACTGGCCTCGTCTTTTTACCTACTCGATCCTCTGCTACCTTCACTATTTCATCTCTCAAAGCTACCCATTCTTCTTGTACTGTATTTCTTTCCCCTGTTCTTGTCAATCGTTCCCTAATGCTCTCTCTGAAACTCTGTACAACCTCTGTTTCTTTCAGCTTGTCCAGGTCCCATCTCCTTAAATTCCCACCTTTTTACAGTTTCTTCAGTTTTAAACTACAATTCATAACCAATAGATTGTGGTCATAATCCACATCTGCCCCTGGAAATGTCTTACAATTTAAAACCTGGTTCCTAAATCTCTGTCTTGCCATTACATAACCTATCTGAAGCCTTCCAGTGTCTCCAGGCCTCTTCCACGTATACAACCTTCTTTCATGGTCCTAGACACTACCTGACACTACCTTATCAAATTAACCTGAACATCTATTAATGGACATTAATATATGGTGTGGTCACCTTACACCTTCATGTCGGTCTGATCTCGGCTGGGGACACATTCAGTGAGGCGTCTGAATCTCTGTCGAGGAGTCGCAGCCCATTCTTCCTGAAGAGCTAACACCAGAGAAGGTAGTCATCTTGGACTCTGGGATCTGTAGAGAAGTCGACTTTCTAACTCATCCCGAAGGTGTTTCATTGGTTTTCGGTCGGGACTCTGGAGAGGACAGACGACTTCAGAAACGTTATTGTCCCCAAATCATTGCCTCACAGACGTTGCTTTATGGCAGAGTTCATTGTCACGCTGTTACAATCACAGTTCCCGAACTGGTTATCAACTGTACGCAATACGCAATGCTGTAAATGTGGTCATATCCTTCCGCATTTAGCGTTTCCTTAGCCATAATAAGTGGACCACAACCTTACCAAGAAAACATCAAATGGCTCTGAGCATTATGGGACTTAACATCAATGGTCATCAGTCCCCTAGAACTTAGAACTACTTAAACCTAACTAACCTAAGGACATCACACAACACCCAGCCATCACGAGGCAGAGAAAATCCCTGACCCCGCCGGGAATCGAACCCGGGAACAAGAAAACATCCCCGTACTATAACACGATCCCTCCGTGCTTCACTGTTGGTACTACAAACAATAACAAGTTAAGTTCTCCAGGCATTCGCGAAACCCAAAACATTCTGTCACATTGCCACTGGATACAGCATAATCCATCACCCCGAAATCCCACGTTTCCAGTCATCCACTGTCTGTTGGGGACGACATTCACACCACCTCAAGTTCTGACTTAGCGCTGACTATAGAAGCGGCCATTGTGTGGGTGGTTATAATTTAAGTACAGCCACTCACCGAGGTCCAGTGTCGGCTGTAATTATGGTATGGCAGCGAAACTTGGTAATATAGTAATGCGTTAATGCGGGACCGATTCATGCTGCAAAAAATTTAGTTCCAGTTTTGGTGATCCGGTGCAAATCTGCCCCTTTATAGCATCTCGCAGATGTCTCCGGTGCTCTTGTTAAAGAAAATATCTAACCGATGGTTAGTAATAAAATAAAACATTTTGCCTTTCTAATTTGTTTGAGCTCTTCTACCCACACGTCATTATACACTCCTGGAAATGGAAAAAAGAACACATTGACACCGGTGTGTCAGACCCACCATGCTTGCTCCGGACACTGCGAGAAGGCTGTACAAGCAATGATCACACGCACGGCACAGCGGACACACCAGGAACCGCGGTGTTGGCCGTCGAATGGCGCTAGCTGCGCAGCATTTGTGCACCGCCGCCGTCAGTGTCAGCCAGTTTGCCGTGGCATACGGAGCTCCATCGCAGTCTTTAACACTGGTAGCATGCCGCGACAGCGTGGACGTGAGCCGTATGTGCAGTTGACGGACTTTGAGCGAGGGCGTATAGTGGGCATGCGGGAGGCCGGGTGGACGTACCGCCGAATTGCTCAACACGTGGGGCGTGAGGTCTCCACAATACATCGATGTTGTCGCCAGTGGTCGGCGGAAGGTGCACGTGCCCGTCGACCTGGGACCGGACCGAAGCGACGCACGGATGCACGCCAAGACCGTAGGATCCTACGCAGTGCCGTAGGGGACCGCACCGCCACTTCCCAGCAAATTAGGGACACTGTTGCTCCTGGGGTATCGGCGAGGACCATTCGCAACCGTCTCCATAAAGCTGGGCTACGGTCCCGCACACCGTTAGGCCGTCTTCCGCTCACGCCCCAACATCGTGCAGCCCGCCTCCAGTGGTGTCGCGACAGGCGTGAATGGAGGGACGAATGGAGACGTGTCGTCTTCAGCGATGAGAGTCGCTTCTGCCTTGGTGCCAATGATGGTCGTATGCGTGTTTGGCGCCGTGCAGGTGAGCGCCACAATCAGGACTGCATACGACCGAGGCACACAGGGCCAACACCCGGCATCATGGTGTGGGGAGCGATCTCCTACACTGGCCGTACACCACTGGTGATCGTCGAGGGGACACTGAATAGTGCACAGTACATCCAAACCGTCATCGAACCCATCGTTCTACCATTCTTAGACCGGCAAGGGAACTTGCTGTTCCAACAGGACAATGCACGTCCGGATGTATCCCGTGCCGCCCAACGTGCTCTAGAAGGTGTAAGTCAACTACCCTAGCCAGCAAGGTCTCCGGATCTGTCCCCCATTGAGCATGTTTGGGACTGGATGAAGCGTCGTCTCACGCGGTCTGCACGTCCAGCACGAACGCTGGTCCAACTGAGGCGCCAGGTGGAAATGGCATGGCAAGCCGTTCCACAGGACTACATCCAGCATCTCTACGATCGTCTCCATGGGAGAATAGCAGCCTGCATTGCTGCGAAAGGTGGATATACACTGTACTAGTGCCGACATTGTGCATGCTCTGTTGCCTGTGTCTATGTGCCTGTGGTTCTGTCAGTGTGATCATGTGATGTATCTGACCCCAGGAATGTGTCAATAAAGTTTCCCCTTCCTGGGGCAATGAATTCACGGTGTCCTTATTTCAATTTCCAGGAGTGTATATGGAGACTGTCTGTACATCTTTCTTGCATTGACGGGGCAAGATTTGAACCTGGTGGCCAAAATTGGAACTAAAGTTTTTGCAGTGTAAATCCATTAAAATATTACCAAGTTTCACTGCGATACGATAATCAGAGCCCACACTGGACCTGCGTGCGTAGCTGAATATAAGCACTCGCTATCTAATTCTCTTCCACAGTGTTAAGCAAACGGCGAATGGTGGCGCCCTGAAAATATTCTAAGTTCGGAATTGACGTGGCGGCACGGGCCGCTCGGCAAGCCGGGACTCGTCAGCAAGTGCGTGGTGCGGAACATTAGCCGGAGCAAGAGGGGCAGCCCCAGCGTGTGGTCCAGGCTGACTGCGTGGCTGGGAATTCCATGCTGACGCTGTGTCGCGGAATGTGCTTTGTGTCGATGAAGGAGATTTGTTGGCTGGGAGCGCCAAAGATGGTCCACTTGTGAAACCATAATGGCAGACATTTCACAATTCATGTAGAAATTAATAATAGCCAAAGGAATCATGATACCTTAAAAAGGAAACATGTACATTACCATTATTTGCACGATGATTCTGATGGTGTAATCAGATTTTCAATATCTTTATTAGTTTAAAGTTTAGTATCTGACTAAATTATAAAAGTAACACCCAGCAACGAATTTCCAAAATCTAAATGGCTAGTCGAATTTTGTCGATCGACATGTCTTGAGAAAGCTATTAGTGTAAACCTAAAGTGGTATGAATTACAGGGATGTAACTTAAATAGTACATGAGTTATTGGAGGTCAAAGTGGGCGATTACTATTGATCGCGTAAGGCCTTATGTAGTCCACAGTTACACAAAAAAACGGTAGCAGCATGCTTATATATTTACTTATTCGTCTATGTCTTTTTGTATATCCGATATATACTATTCATGAAGAAATTGGTCAAATATTTACTCTGTTTTAGAAAGCACAGAGACATCAGGCTATTGGCCTATTTTTGCATCTATTCCTTTGATACATGTTTATTTAATTTGTTTATGTATTTAATAATGTGTGTTAGAGCGTGTTCAGGACCCAGCCGTATGAATATTTATTTAATTTCAAGTTATTTAATTGTAAATCCAGTGTTTCGTATGTGTTTCAATACTTCTGTGAGTGTGCATTGGCTTGGAGACATGGCGGGAGCGCTCTAGCCAATCACAGCGATCGTTACTATGGTAGGCGACTACCGAAGACAATGGAGAGACTGTAAGGCAGTGGGAGAGGAGCATCGGGTCGCAGAGGTCACGGGAAGGCGCGACGGACGGTGGCAAAAAATACTTGGAGAGTGTTGAGCGGTTTGCGCGTGGTCGCTGCAGAGAGAAATATTTCGTAGTGCCGATTTGTGCCCTTGTGAGATTTCCGTGGGTTCTGCAGTGAAGACGTTGTATGCGTTTTGAAGTGAATATCTCGGTAGCTGTGTTGTTGTTCATAACTAAGTACGTGAAGTAGGAATCTACTGTTTCCTTGTTATTCAACTTATATTTTATTTAATTGCTGGACCATTGACACCAATAAGTGCTTCGCAGTAATAAACGACATTCTTAGAGGTACTTCTGCCATCGTACTCGTCATTTAAAGTCGTTAAAAATAGTACCTGCAGGTTTTATTTAATTGCAATCTTGCATTTATAAATTTCTATGTTTCATTCAAAATTCGCAATTGCCGAGTGATAGGAACCTTCGACCATTCGATTCATGTGTATATTCATATTGCATACAGTAGACTCAGCAGTATTTGGCTTGTAATGCGGCAACTACGTATCCCAGCCCCTAGACAACAAAACCAGCCAAAACTTGTAATATTTCAACTCTGAGTCGGATGGTACGTAGTTGAGGGCCATTCATTTTTTATTCGAAGGCCCGCAACAGTAGTTGTACTAGACTGAGTGCTGCTAGCACTTTGGAAATCACTAGTAATTCCTTACGCTGATTTTATGTGATTCCTTAAAAGCACTCCCCGTAATGCTCGACAGACCATCTTCATCAGTACACGAAGCCTACCCGGCGTTGGTATAGCTGGGGCAGTTCCTTCGCGTTTCATTTCACAGTCATATTGCGGCGACGCGAAGCGGTGCAAAAAGTTCCACTCACCTTGTGGTGAATCTCTTGTATCACGCACGTCTCCTTGAAGTTACTGAAATGCAGTTCTCGATTGGAAAAAGCTGTAGAAAAAGCAGCTGTACACACCATGACCACAAGTCGCACTCAAAATTGTTTCGTTGGTGGAAGGAATAGTTAAATGAAAATATTGATGTCCGTAAAATTTCGCTTTATTACGGTAAGCTTGCATACACCAGTTAGTACCAAGCCTTACTCTAACCTGCACACAATCTGCAAAGTCCACAAGCACACATCATTCATAACCATAGCCACTCTATGATAACTACGAAATGCCTTTCACAAAAAGTTTATAAACGGATTGTTTCTTTTAGAATTGCTCCTTCAGATGTTGCTATAACCAGACCCACGTAACAAAATGTTCACGTTCGCGAGTAAGCAACACAGCACGCGGAATTTAGTAATTTAAAATGTCACCAAAAATTCAATATTACACACTGTGCTGTAAATCGAGCTCCCTTCCACAATTTGCGGCACTTGTCAAACGCTTTGGTACCTAAATCTCACAGTATTAATAATTTTCATCGGAGCGCATATCAGTAGATCTTATCACGATGGGGCCTAGCCGTTACACTCCTCATCTCTCTACACAAAAGAAGTTCCCAGTTCCCCAAGAAACGGCGAGTATACTAATTTCTGACAAGTAGAGAAACATTTGTCACTGAGTGAGAACAGTAAATTAACATAAATAAATTTTGAAAACTGACAAATATAAAATTAATTCCCTTGTAACAAAACTACTAGGTCTAGAACTTTGCTTCCGGGCCTTTTTTCTCGAAGTTCGGGACTTTATTGTGGAAAACGTACAAAAAATTGTGATTCACAATATTGCCCATCGCTGGGCACTACATTCTCCCATCTTTCGGATAGCACACGAATCGCGTGGCGGGAGAACTGGGCGTCTTTTGTGGGGATGCATGAATCGACTCAATTTTGCGCTTGTTCATACGATCAGAAGTGCTGGTCAGCCAGATTGCATGCCATTGATCGAAAAAGGTGGTAGTCAGATAGAGCAACGCTTGGAGAATACGGCGGAAAGGATAGGACTTGTCATTTCAACGTTTGCATGTATATTTTGACGGGTTTTGCGACATGGGATCGAGCACTGACCTGCTGCAAAATTACCTTTACGTCTCCATCGCTGTATGTGGCCGTTTGTGTTTCAGTGCTGGGCTCGAACGCTTCAGTTGCTTTCGATAGTGATGTCCTGTGACTGTCTTCGTCTGTTTCAGTAGCTACGAAAACGTTCTGTCTTCCCCCACCACGCCGGTCTTCGACATCAAAATCACCGTTCTTAAGGCGTTGAAAACAGTCTCTGCACTTTCTTCCACTAATAGTTCCCTCAGCATTGGTCTTACCCAGCATTTTAAGACCCAAAGACGCAGATTTCTTCATGTTAAAGCAGAAAATTAAAACTTCCCGCAAATGGCGAGAAATGGGTACGTAAGTTGACGTACTTAATCGAGAATAACCTTAGGATGCAATCACAAATCGACTAATATTTTTATGGCATTATGTTTAGGGATGCCTAAGCTTATTGTATTACACCTATGACCTGCCACCTGAACCCCACTTGCCGCTACTGGTGTCTGTTGCAAAACGGCGGAAGCAAAGTTGTAGACCTAATAATAATTTTCATCGGAGCGCCTATCAGTAGATCTTATCACTATGAGATACGAGCGGCGACTCTCCTCATCTCTCTACACAAAAGAAGTTCCTAGTTCCCCCCAAAAAACGAGCGAATATATTAATTTCTGATTGGTAGAAAAACATTTATCACTGAGTGAGAACAGTAAATTAACGTAAATAAATTTTGAAAACCGACAAATATAAAATTAACTCCCTCGTAACAGAACTACCCCACCGAAATCATAATCTCATTTCCCCATAAATATACAATGACGAAACAGTTTGTAGCAAATTAGCCGGCACGAATGGGTAACACACATGTCATTCTCAAATATCCCTCGTGAGACCAGTTATTTCAATGAATGGTATAAACACTTTACATAAAGCATTATTTCAAGTTCAGACCTTCATTCGCTCTCATAACCAAGCGCAATTATAATAGTAATTAATAAACAATTAGAAAATTAAACAAACAGAACTGCAAATAATGAGAATGTTTTGACTGCAGCTCTAACAAAGTCCGTCAGCTACCAGATCGCATAGAAACTATATACACTCGGTACTTCCTGACAGATTAAAACTGTGTGCCGGGCCGAGACTCGAACTCGGGACCTTTGCCTTTCGCGGGCAAATCGGTAGAGCACTTGCCCGCGAAAGGCAAATGTCCCGAGTTCGAGTCTCCGTCCGGCACACAGTTTTAATCTGTCAGGAAGTTTCATATCAGTGCACACTCCGCTGCAAAGTGAAAATCTCATTCTGGAAACATCCCCTAGGCCGTGGCTAAGCCATGTCTCCGCAATATCCTTTCTTCCAGGAGTGCTATTTCTGCAAAGTTCGCAGAAGAACTTCTGTGAAGTTTGGAAGGTAGGAGGCGAGGTATTGGCAGAAGTAAAGCTGTGAGGACGGGGCGTGAGTCGTGCTTGGCTAGCTCAGTCGGTAGAGCACTTGCCCGCGAAAGGCAAATGTCCCGAGTTCGAGTCTCCGTCCGGCACTCAGTTTTAATCTGTCAGGAAGTTTCATATCAGTGCACACTCCGCTGCAAAGTGAAAATCTCATTCTGGAAACATCCCCTAGGCCGTGGCTAAGCCATGTCTCCGCAATATCCTTTCTTCCAGGAGTGCTATTTCTGCAAAGTTCGCAGAAGAACTTCTGTGAAGTTTGGAAGGTAGGAGGCGAGGTACTGGCAGAAGTAAAGCTGTGAGGACGGGGCGTGAGTCGTGCTTGGCTAGCTCAGTCGGTAGAGCACTTGCCCGCGGAAGGCAAAGGTCCCGAGTTCGAGTCTCCGTCCAGCACACAGTTTTAATCTGTCAGGAAGTTTCATATCAGCGCACAATCCGCTGCAGAGTGAAAATCTCATTCTATATACACTCGGACATCTGATGCCACTTGTCCTGCACGTGACACGTACTGCACGCCTGTTCACTGTTATTGCGACCCCAATAGGCATGATGTAAGGCACTGCGCCTCAATACCATCGAAAATCAACTTGATCGGATTTAGAAGCGTCCAAATGTCCCTGATTGATATGTTCGATGAATAGTCTACGAAGTCATGGAGCTCTCCGACCGACTCACCCTGCTGTTGGCGCTTCTCTACTGACAGCACAGTAATCTCCGCCTCCTCTCGTACCGACGGGTTCGCCTAAAGTGTATGTAATGGTGTCCGGATACTTCTGATATCTTGTATATGGTGGCCGCCTGATTATATGTGATAGCTGATCCAAATGCGCCTTCGTTTAAACCTACATACCATAGTCTTGTGGAGCTGTCACCAGCCGCAAAACGCCGTGGTACGCAATGACAGCGATCGGTAAACGAGATAGTGACGTTTGGTGGTGGAGGAGGGTGGGGTGGAGGCCGGTGACGAGCTAAACGGGCCACTTTGCGGAGCGGCGGGAGGCCGCGAGGGGTCAGCCAGGGTTCAGGGTTCAGCTCGATACCGCAGGAGGCCATGAATTATGGACGGGGCGTGGGAGGCGGTCACGGAAGCGTCGCGCAGGGATTGCGTGGGTCACTGCCGCCCCCACCAGCTGGGGATCCGCCGCCCGGTGTCGCAAACCCACCCGCTGCCGCGGCCGCGTCGCCGACGAACGCCGCTGTACTGTGCGGAAGTGCGAGGCACTGTCCACAGCCCCAGGTTATAGCAGTTGCGCAGTTAGGAGTCCCCTCAGAAAGTGTATATCTTTGGGAGAGGCCAACATGAGTGACTTACAAGCAGATATCCTCGGAGTAGTCAAGCAACTTAAATCAATAAAAGCAAGTCTTCTGGTCCAGACTGTATACCAATTAGGTTCCTTTCAGAGTATGCTGATGCAATACCTCCATACTTCACAATCATATACAACCGCTCGTTCGACGAAACATCAGTACCCACAGACTGGAAAGTTGCAAATATCTGTTGCATGTGTCAACTTTACGGCGAACAACAACATCCAAAAAGGGAAGGCAGCCCTCTTTCTCTGTTTCCATAGTAAATTTGATGCTAGCATGTGTGGAATTCAAATGCTCAAGAAATCGATGTAATTCATCCATACCATGGGGCCATACCACGAATGTGTCGTCCACGTACCTCCAGAAGACCCGTTGGTTTAAAACTTGCTGAGTCCAGTGCCTTGTCCTCGAAGTCTTCCATGAATAAATTAGCTACCAGAGGGGAGCGGGGCTTCCCATGGCAACACCATTAATCTGCTCATAAAATTCACCATTAAACTGAAAGTAAGATGATAAAAGCACATGTTCAAATAAGGCTGTAATGTCCTTACCAAAATGTTGGCCGATAAGAGATCAAGAGTCCTTTCAAGATACCTTGGTGTATAACGATATCACGTCAAAACTAACAAGCAAATCCGTACTGTTTAGCCTGACATTGCTGTCTCTGAATAAAATCCATAGAACGGTTTTAATAAGGAAGCTAAATATTTGGCAGAAAAATACGTTGGTGAACCAATAGTGCTCATTATAGGTCCTCTAGACGCTCATCCTCACCCATCTTGTGAACTTTAGGAAGACCATAAAATCTCGGTGGTACTGCACCTCATACTTTTAAAGGACGGTGCTTCCCTAGGACTGAGGAGCATCGTGACATATAGCCGGTGCTGTACAGATATAAAAGATAACAACACTATTTGTGTAAAATGTGTATATATTGCATTGTAAAGTTACAATGGTTTATGTTGTGGCATGACTAGAGAGGATGACTGTGTGTCCTATCATGAGGGATATATAGATTCAGCACATTGATAATCATGAGGGTATGAGAGAGATTTTTTGTGTGGAAAATTATGTGCACTATGGAAACTGAGATCTATTCCAGAAGCACGGCCGTCAAGAGGAGAAATTACCTCTGCATCGATTGGTGTCAGACTGTAGCAGCAATCGTAATATTTAATTGTAGTTGCACTGGTAAATATGTTCCTCACTTCCAATATTCTTGTGAGTCTCATATGTATTTCATGATCTGTAGACAACTTTGTGGGTTTAACTGTCGATACAATTTAGTGATCTGTGCAAATAACTTTATTGCTGAAAGTCCTGTCTGCAGAAAGAAAGAAAAGGTGGATGGTGCTCCGATACAGATGGCATCAGTAATTTGGCGGGTAAATTCGATAAGAGCCAGTCATAATGCTCGATTCATTCACATCCTTTGTGCTGGGATATAGGAGCCTCTACATAGCGGTGGAAACATATGGATGTGTTGAAAGCAGGAAGGGTAAGACGTGATGGACTGAGGTATCACGTTAGGACCGCTGGGAAGAGTGCATTCGATGTTATTCTGCGCTATTTGCAGTTAAGCACGATTAGAATCGTCTCTCATGATGTGCTAGGAACAATGCGCCCTGTGCTACTCTGTCATCGACAGTAAAGACACATGCTTCCCAGAGTTGTCTCGCATATGGGAGCTGCGTCAGTACGCCTTGGAGTTCTGTGACATCTGTATAACACTGACTGTATACCCGAAAATAGATGCAACTCTCACGTGTGTGTGGCAGTGGCTCGCGGCTGTGATGGCGCACATGTCTCTGGAGCGTCTGCACTCCCGCCCAGTCGCATCAGCAATGGTGCCTAGGTGGACATGTATTTCAAGAGGAATTTCTCAGGTATCAAGTATGAAAGGGATGTCACCACCTCACGTGTGCAGGCATCTGTGCATGGTTTGACAGCTGACGACCGCGTCACTTTGCGGGGCTGCCTGTAGCCTCCTGTGCGGTCTACTGGACAGTGGGCAGTGGACGGTGCCTGCGTACATTGACTGAGTATCTGTTATATTATTTTGTGAGCAGGTCTGCAGGCTGTGCTATGTGTTATTTGCGCAGTTTACGAGTTGATTTCGTGTCTGCTCATCTGTGTACTGCATTATTTAGAAGGAGTCTGCATGTCTGTGCTGAAATTATTTCAGTAAATTACGAGCTGTTTGCGTTCTACAGAGTGTTATTTAGGAGTACTTTACAGGACTGTGGGCTGTATGGTGTGACCCCAAGCATGTGTTTTTTATCAGTGTGATAAATATACTCCATCCCTTAATAAATTGTTCCAAAATAAATAAAGTACACGCCTTCCTTACTCCATCCAGCAGCCCAGCGCAGGCTGAGTCATTTTCACGCCATTTTCCCCCCTCCAGACAACCATCTTGGATTACATCACAGGAGGGATGACTGCACCCTCTGGTGGCAGTATTGTGTACTAGCTCAGTTGGAGTCCAGATCTCGTGGTGGAGACATTGCCTGCAAAATAAATACTTATGTACAGCACAGGCAGAGTCGTTTTCCCACCATCCCCCCCCCCCCCCCACCATCTTGGATTACATCATAAAACAGATGACAGCACACTCTGGTGGTGGTACTGTGTACTAGGTCCACACCTCATGGTGAACACACTGTTTGCCGCCATCTTGAATAACGGTATTTGCGTCATCAGCTGATGTCATGGCTGCCATCTTAGATTACATCACGGAACAAACGACAGTGCCCTCTGGTGGTGGTACTGTGTACTAGGTCGTATGGCGTGTGGACCTCCTAGCGAACACACTGGATGGTGGTGCTGTCTCTAATTGTTTAAATAAAGACTGGTGCATGATTTTGACAATTGACGATTAGCAAGCATGTTTGCAGAGTCTTTTAGATGGATTATTATTTTCACAATTTACGATTTGTTTGGCTCTCTGGAAGTAAATGTATTGCATTATTTACGAGTGGTTTGTCTGTAGGCTGTGCAATGCATTATTTTGACAGTTTACAATTAGCGGGTACATGTGTATCCCACAGGTTATTTAGGAGTAGATTGCAGGTCTGTATGCTGTGTGGCATATCAGAGCATGTGTTCTGTATCACTGTGATAAATATTCTTCATCCCTAAATAAATTGTTCCAAAATAAATGCACTCCTTCCTCTCTCCACCAGCCCATAGCAGGCTGAGTCCTTATCCTACCAATCCCTAGGAGGAGGAGGCGGTTGGGTGACTTGGTTAGTGGAGGTAGTCCAAGTGTCCTTTCTTTCACACCATTTTCTTAGCTTAGTAGAGATACATGAATTGACCTTTCTTAACCACCAAAATTCAAACTTGCCGCCAGTTCCTAGGAAGAGGTGGCGGTCGGATAAGTTAGGTTAGTGGAGGTAGTCCAAGTGACCTATCTTCCCACGATTTTCTTAGGTTAGTAGAGATAACTGTGGTGTGATGCATTATCCTGTTGGAATTTGAACTTCCTGCCATTTTTCTGGGAGAGGGAAGGGGAGGGGAAGGGGGGCTAGGTTAGTGGAGTTAGCCCAATTGACCTATCTTCCCTCCAAAGTTCAAACTTCCCGCCAAAATCCGCTATCTTGGATGACGTCACAGCTGCCATCTTGAATGACGTAATGGCCGCCATCTTGGATAACGGTACTTTGGGGTGAGGGGCCCCATTGCCCCAATACCATCGATACCTCTCCTCAGGGCAGCACTCCGTTAAGAATTGGCTGCCATTCCCCAAAAAACCTTCCAGCACCTGACTGAATGTACACCTGTGAGAGTGGAAGCTGTCATACTGAATTCCAGCACTACTGATGCAGGGTGCCACGAACTCGTAAGTCATTTTCAGCCAGGTGTCCGGATACTTTTGATCACATAATATATGGGTGTTTCAGCATGGGTCGATACCAGGTGCCTCAGAACCATTTGTACTATTGATCTCTAAATTTAATCATATCATGAACTTCATATGCACTGTTGAAGTAATAAATCTTGAGCGAATTGTATTTCTCTAAAAGGGTGTACTAATTTTTTTCGGCAATGTATTATCCAGTAGAATAGTAGTGTACTTTAATAAATTTGAAAGGAACTAACTTTATTTAAAATAAAATGAATTACCTATTGCTGGTACCTGTGCTGCAGCTAGGAATAAAAGAAATGGTGGAGTCAGACATCCGTCTCCAATCACACTTAAATCTTAATTTAGTAGGTAAAATGCTTTATGAAACCTGTGGGTTCAGCATCAGATGCAGTTTTGCACATTTGTATTTCTTCTGTTAGTGAAAAAGTTGGTTGCCAAAACGTAGTTTTGGAGGAGGTTAAACACAAAATGGTACTGGACTATGTGCAACTGGCCATGGTACAGATTTGTTGATTAGTAATGAGAGAAAATCGCTGTTGGATTTCGAGCATGAAGCCCCCAACAAAAATAAAATAAAATTAAATAAAACCGCATTTAGATTGTTTGTGCTTTCATGATTCACATACTCTGGTCTACGTACATGGAGAGGTATGTTCATAAATACCTCTGAAGTGTCAGTAAACTAAAGAAAAATGTCACTTCAAGAGCAGCTCTCGAAGTTTTGATTCGTAATATGCTTGATTTCTCTAGGCATCAGGCGAGTCGGAACATGCAGACCAGGGCCAGCTAAGGCGTGCCTAACCCTATGTGAGCCGGATGTGCGGACTGCTTGCGACCTGAGACTCGGCCTGTCACTCGGCTTTACTCGGTCCTTCTCGGAAGTACTCGGTATGGCGCGACATCTCATTCAGTATTGCACTGCATTTTTCGGTCGGGACAATTCTCTTTAGTTAGGCTGAATCGTGGTAACAGCGCTGCTTACTCTTCACTCTTTATTCGCAGTACGAGGGGATACCCTCAAAAAAATAAATAAATAAACGCAAAATAAAAAGAGAGAGAGAGAATAACGTTGCTATGGGCGGAGCTAGTGTAGTACGCATTTCTGCCGCTAGGCGTGTTTATCGCAACTCATTGCCAGTTCAGTGGCAGCGATGTTGTCGACCTGGCTCTTTATGTTCGTCTGTAGTGATAGCTTTTGTTGGCGCTGTTATGTTCCTGTTACGTTTTTTATGACAGCAACTTTAAGTGAACAACGTCCAGCTGTGAAACGTTGTTTTTTACTCAGTAAAAATGCTGCTGAAACTGTTTTAATGTTTAAAACAGCTTACCAAGATGACACTAGGGGAGAAACTCAAGTGTACAAGTAGTTCGCTCAATTTAAAGAATGGCATCATGTCGACTGATCAAAAACCTGGTTCTGGACGACCATCAATTGCCCGAAACGACGAAAAATTGAAAAAATTCCAGAACTTGTGCTCCTAGATCGTCGACAGACAATTGATCAACTGACAGGGATTAGTGGGTTACCTTGGAATCGTTGTTAGTCAAAAAAGACCCGATTCGTGGCAGACAGGAGGCTGATCTTTCCACCATGACAACACACCAGCACACACAGCCATCTCTGTTAGACAGTTTTCGGTTAAAAATGGCATGGTTCCACAGTCCCACGCACCTTAAACGCCTGACCTGGCTCCATGCGACTTTTTCCTACTTCGGCACAGTAAAAGAGGTATGAAAGGACTCCGATTTGACAACACTGAAGAATCCAGGAAAAAAAACAAGGGAGGAGCTGTCAGCCAATTCTAAAGATGACTACAAAAATGTTTTCGAATAGTGGAAGCACCGGTGGGACAAATGTATTGGTTGTAATGGAGAGAATAAGGTTGTTTTGTAAAAAAAAAAGTTGAAAATATATAACTTTTAAAAAATAATTCTGTTGTTTTTGGGTACCCCCTCGCATGAAGGTCGTTCACACGTCCAGTCCCTGTTTGCACAAAAGGATGCAGTCCAGCGATCTAATGTCACAAACCTGTAAAAGTGAATGGTAACCACAGAAGGGAAGGAAGAGCATCCTCAATATCAATGATGCAATTGCGTAATCCATGGATGCGGCAAATTTGCTAGGAAACGACATTACAGTACCATGTAGAAAGAATTTTAGGATTCATTTGAAAATGAAAGAGCAAAAAATTACGACGATCGATGGACGGGATTCATTAGTGCGTGCATCAAGGAGAACGTTTTGCCAAATCTGCAGGTTTGGAGCACCTGAAAAATCGGTCGTATGCACTGTAAAATTTCTGAAGTTGCCCATATCATTCCGCTAATGGAACTGAACGAAGAGTATGGACACATTATATATTACTGCAAAATATGTTAGTTATGTCAGGGGACATGACAGGAACAATTTTTTAGATTTTAAACCTACTATTGTTGAATTTATGAAAGAAAATAGAATGGAAGAACCAAAATAAAGAACATCTGAATAGGATTTCAGACGTGCCATTTTAAGTGGACTTGACTGCGTACTGCCGACAGTAAGAGACTGCAAGGCGAGAAACAATTTATTTGATGGGGATGCATTTAAAGAGAAAATCACACTACAGAAGGGATAAATTCTGACAAACACAGCCCAGTTCCCAAGGCTCAATAGCGTTAAAGAAAATGCAAGGTTTGAAGAATTCTTTGTGGTCTTGAAAGTATTACAAGGGCAGGTTTCCAAACGTTTTCAGGACATTGCCAATCTTACATGTGTTTTCGACACTTCGCAATTTTTGTTGAAAATGTCCTTAACCATCTGCAGATGTAACTAATAGACCTACAGTGTGGTTCCCGTTTTAAAGACAAATCATTTTACGTTAAAGCTGTCCAGGACATCTGCACTGTTTTCCTCAGGTAGAGTTCCCAGATGTCTATAATGACGTTGCAAAAGTGCGGCAATATTTCAATCAACATATGTGTGTGTGAAGCTCTTTTTTCGATTTCGAAACTAAATAAGTCACGATTATATGGCAAGCCGCTGCTAAAAACTGTCTGTATGTATTCCAACAGTCTGCACCACATAAAATTTATGTTATGTCTCAAGTGAACAAAAAAATTAATTAATATTGAAAACTGTTTCGTTTGTGATATAAGTTGTTGAGAAAAGATTCGAACCTGCGTGCAGACTTCCATCCCCAGCCTTCCCTAATCCGATGGGACAGATGACTTCGCTGTTTGGTCCGCTTCACCAAAACCAATTAACCAACTAACAAGTGCTGTGAATATGAACATTCTATTTCTAGTCGTTCAGCGTGTTCTGTTGTTTTTCTGAATATAAGTGTACTATTCAAATAATTACTATAATTCTAAAACGTGCCACACTTAATCTTTATATTACTCCTGCACCGTCTTTCTGTGCTGCAGCTGTAGCTTCATAATTAAGGATTTTACGTTGTGCTTATAGTCGTAAGGACAAACGATCTGGAATGAGATTTTCACTCTGCAGCGGAGTGTGCGCTGATATGAAACTTCCTGGCGGATTAAAACTGTGTGCCGGACCGAGACTCGAACTCGGGACCTTTGCCTTTCGCGGGCACACAGTTTTAACCTGCCAGGAACTTTCGTATCAGTGCACACTCCGCTGCAGAGTGAAAATCTCATTCTGGAAACACCCCCCGGCTGTGGCTAAGCCATGTCTCCGCAATATCCCTTCTTTCAGGAGTGCTAGTTCTGCTAGGTTCGCAGAAGAGCTTCTGTAAAGTTTGGAAGGTAGGAGACGAGGTACTGGCAGAAGTAAAGCTGTGAGGACGGGGCTTGAGTCGTGCTTGGGTAGCTCAGTTGGTAGAGCACTTGCCCGCGAAAGGCAAAGGTCCCGAGTTCGAGTCTCGGTCCGGCACTCAGTTTTAATCTGCCAGGAAGTTTCGATACGATTCTGATCAGCACATCAGTGCATCCAATGACACTGTAATCACGTTTACTGGTTTCCTTTCAGTAATCTTTGACGTTTTTACTGGCATGCAGTAATGGGGGGGGGGGGGGGGGCTCCATTAGCACGTGAAAGTGGTGGGGGAAGGCTTTAAACGGTCTACGAGAGGGCGGAAGATTAAATGCACAAGTATTTAAATGAGGCGTTTTCATGTCAGTTACTGCAGACTGATTCATGTCACTGCACCTTCAATCTATTTGGGCTGTGCGGCTGGTCCCGGCGGAGGTTCGAGTCCTCCCTCGGGCATGGGTGTGTGTGTGTTTGTACTTAGGATAATTTAGGTTAAGTAGTGGTTAGGTTAGGGACTGATGACCTTAGCTGTTAAGTCCCATAAGATTTTTTTAAAAAAGGAAAGAAAGCTATTTGGGATTACATACATGAGATGAAAATATGAACTCCTGTCACAGAAATTAATTACAACATATCATTTGCACAAAAGGACTTAAACTACTTTCAGGGCCTATAATTATTGTCATTTGAAGTGTAGGGACAAAACATTAAATGCATGTGTGCTAGACCCTAAGACAAGGTGAATGGACCGAGGATTTGATGCCCCTTCCCCCCCCCCCCTACCCCTCCGGTAACCCCCTGTAATACTCGCGTGTTGATCGAACCTACCGGTAAGAAATCTGACAGCACGCCTCTGAATTTCTTCGAAGTATTCCTTTAATCCGTTGGTTGGTTGGTTCTTGGGGAGGGGACCAAACAGCGAGGTCATCTGTCCCATCGGATTAGGGAAGGATGGGGAATGAAGTCTGCCGTACCGTTTCAAAGGAGCCATCCCGGAATTTCCTGCAGCGATTTATGGAAATCACGGTGAACCTAAATCAGGACGGCCCGAATGCGAGTCCAGTGTGCTAACCACTGCGCCACCTTGCTCGGTCCCCTTAATCCTACCTAACGGGGATCCCAAACACTAGAGCAGTACTCAATAATATGTTCTGTACATAGTCTGCTTCATTTATAGTCTCCTTCGCCGAGCGGAGTGCCCGCGCTGTTTGAGGCGTCATGTAACGGACTGCGCGGCCCCACCCGCCGGAGGTTCGAGTCCTCCCTCGGGCACGGGTGTGTGTGTTGTTCTTAGAATAAGTTAGTTTAAGCAGTGTGTAACTCTAGAGACCAGTTTGGTCGCGCAGTTTGGTCCCTAAGGAATTCACACACATTTGAACGTAGTCTCCTCGACAGATGAGCCAAACTTTCCTAAAAGTCTCCCAATGAACCGGTTTACCACTCGCATTCCCTACCATCGTCGTTACGTGCTCGTTCCATTTCATATTGCTTTGCGACATTACTCCTAGATGTTCAATCGTCGTGGCCGTATCAAGCAGCGCACTACTAACGCTGTATTCCAATATAACGGGATTCTTTTTCCTTCTCATGCGTCTTAGCTTAAATCTTCCTTCATTTATAGCAAGCAGCAATTCATCATGCAACTAGAAATTTTGTCTTAAGTCATCCTATAGGTTCCCATGGTCACTTGACGACGACACCTTCCCATACCCCACAGCGTCACCTGCAAACAGCCGTGAATTGTTGCTCGTCATGTCCGTCAGATCATTTATGTATACATACGCTAATAGCTGTCCTATCAGACTTTGTGGGTCACTCCTGACGATAGCCTTGTCTCTGATGAACATTCACCGTCGAGGACAACGTACTGGGTTCTCTTCGTAAGAAGTCCTCAAGCCACTCATATATCAGGGAGCCTTATCCGTATGCTCGTACCTTCGTTAACAGTGTTCTGTGCGGGACTACGTCAAACAATTTGCGAAAATCTAGGAGTATGATATGCAAAATTCCTGTTGCCCTTCATCCACGGTTCGCAGTATATCATGTGAGAAAAGGGTAAGCTGAGTTTCGCACGGGGAATGCTTTCTAAATCCGAGCTGATCTGTGGTCAGAAACTTTTCCGTATCAAGGGAATTTATTATATTCGAAGTGAGAGTATGTTCAAGAATTCTGCAACAAGTCGATGTTTAGGATATTGATCTGTAATTTTGCGGATTTTTTTTTTCCAGTCGTTTGTGACTTCGCGCTGGGCGAGAGATTTGCAACAAACGCAAGCAAGCTATGTAAGGGTCGAGTGCCATAGAGTACTCTCTGTAAAGCAGAATTTGGATTCCATCCGAACCAGGCGACCCATTAGATTTTAGCCGTTTCAGTTTTTAGCTCTTTCAGTTGCTTCCCTATACTACGGATACCTATTACCATGTCCTCCATACGAGAGCCTGTACGATGGCGGAACGGCGGTATGTTTGTACGATCCTCCTGTATGACAGATTTCTTAAAAGTGAAAGTTAAAGCGAATGCACGTAGTGTGTTTTTTCGGCCTTGTCGCCACAAATTCTCGAATTGCACCACACACTACTGATGTAGCGGCCCTGCCTATTAGTCTCGTTACTCGCGGCATCTCGCCGATTCCCCTAAGAGTTGGAGCTTGATGTGCATCTGCACTGAAGGTATCATGTCCGAAAAAGCAGACGCCACACATATAATTATGGCAATGACGTCCAATGAGGCTTTCAGTGCATACGTGCACCATGCTTGAACTCTTACGGGAATCGGCGAAATGCCACGGGTAAAGACTGCTAATTTTAAAATGTTCAAATATGTATCAATTCCTAAGGGACTAAATTGCTGAGGTCATCGGTCCCTAGACTTACACACTACTTAAACTAACTTATACTAAGAACAAGATACACACTCTCGCATCCGTCGGCCGTCGTAATTTAATTTATTATTTACTGCAGAAATTGATTGGTAATGGTGATTGTTGCCGACTTACGTGGTTGGCCTTAATGAAAATGATATTGTATTCAATTTTGATTTACAATTAAATGCTTTTGCGAAGTTGTCTCCTTTTTAACAATATTAATCTTCAATGGTAATTATTTGTTACGTTAATGACGTAAGACTCGCTTAATCTTAAAACATGAACATATAAGATGAACAATGAAATAAAATTTTCATATTAATTTCCTCGGCTATTCAGTCCACTTTAAAGCAAAAAATCTTTAGTTATTAATTACAATTGCGGCCCACACACGCGCGAGAATATTTTTTCTTACCTCCGTTAACCTTTGCATTGTAGTCCGAGTCCTGGCTCTGGCTCTCGGCTGTTGTACTGAAAATAAGAATCTTAAAGCTACGTATTTTCTGCAGCGTCGGGCGGCTGTTGAGAAAAATGTATCTTATGTTAATAGCAGGCGAGTTTTTCGCTTCTGCTAATTTTTATAAGTTAATATCGCCACGTAATTGCGTCGTTGGTTGCATCGGCCGCTACGATTGTTGCACTGTAAATTACTCGAATGCAGGTTAATTCAAGGAAAGCGGACATGACATCGGGATCACCTCTTACAAATTAAAAGTGAACAATAATATTAAATCAATATATTATCTGCTTAACTAGTACAAATATGCTTACATTTGCCAGCATTCGCAAGATGTCCCGTCTGCGCGCAACCAAGACAAGAGAGGAAGTGAAGACGACTAAAAAATTAACAAAAGAGAACATTTTGTTTCGAGTGCATCTTCATATTTCTTTGCCCCCGAAACTTACTCAGAGAAATTATTATAATACGGATACATGAGAAAAATGCGTGTTCGCCTGAGCGTCTAATGTCCACTCATTATTCAATTTTTAAATGTATCTTCTTTATAAAAACTGTTTTTAAGTCTTTTCTTAGTATTTTACTAGGGACGGTATAGCACCCATGCACAAGGGAGGACTCGAACCTCCGGCGGGAGGGGCCGCACAATCCGTGGCTTGGCGCCTCAAACCGCGCGGCCACTCCGCTAATGAGCAGGGGCTCGACACCAGTATATGTCGAGAATTTGGGTCTTATAGGAGGCATGGGTGGTCCGTGAGTTTGTGGTGACCATTGCGTCTGGGTGGCATAGTGGTCCCGCATCTACCCTGTAAACATTACACCCGAGTTCGAATTCCCCTGTGGCACAAATTTTCAACGTGCCCCACTGACATAAATCCATGCCTCCGCCGCGAAGAAAAAAGAACTGCACCAACTGATGAACGAAGAGCTAGATGCAAGCGAGGAGGAAGCAGGTTTAGCGAACTGGGTAACACAAGAAGAGATAAATATAGCACTAAAGAAAATGTCACCTGGTAAAGCAGCTGGCTGTGGCGGCCTTCTTCCAGAATTCTTGAAGAACCTCGGACCAAAGGGAAGAGCATGGCTGTCTTCTCTTTTCTCTAATATCATAGATACCAGCCGGTTACCAAAGCAATGGAAAAACGTACAAGTCATAGCCATCCAGAAACCATGGAAAACAGGAGAGAATGCTAAAGATTATAGACCGATATCTTTATTGTGCAGCACTTACAAGCTGTTTGAACGAGTCATCCTAGGCAGAATAGAAAGTAAAATAGAAGCTGCTCTTCCCCCAGAGCAAGGCGGTTTTCGAAAAGGAAGAGATTGTTGCGACCAAGTTCTCGCCCTAACCACTTTCATTGAAAGAGGTTACCAAAACAAAAAGAAAACGGGCATGGTATTATTAGATCTCACCTCAGCTTACGACAAAAGGGATACTGTATAAACTGTCAAAAGTCGTGAAATGCAAGAAGATCATAGATCTAGTCAGAAATATGTTGATAAACAGGAGATTCAAGGTATCTCTGAATGGGAAAACAAGCAGCTACAGGACACTACAAAATGGTCTCCCCCAAGGGTCTGTGCTGGCTCCATGCCTTTTCAATTTATACATAGCGGACATCCCAAACCTGGAATCTCGCGTTCTTTTATGTATGCAGATGACATCGCTATCGCGGCTCACGCCACCACTTTCGAAGAACTGGAAGAAATTTTAAACAGGGATCTGGAACGACTACAACAATATTATGACAACTGGCACCTCAAAGTAAATCCGACTAAATCCGTGGCATCAATAATGCACTTGTGTAACAAAGATGCAAATCGTGAGCTAAAAGTGCAAATAAAAGGTAAATTCATCTACATCTACATCTACATTGATACTCCGCAAGCCACCCAACGGTGTGTGGCGGAGGGCACTTTACGTGCCACTGTCATTACCTCCCTTTCCTGTTCCAGTCGCGTATGGTTCGCGGGAAGAACGACTGTCTGAAAGCCTCCGTGCGCGCTCTAATCTCTCTAATTTTACATTCGTGATCTCCTCGGGAAGTATAAGTAGGGGGAAGCAATATATTCGATACCTCATCCAGAAACGCACCCTCTCGAAACCTGGCGAGCAAGCTACACCGCGATGCAGAGCGCCTCTCTTGCAGAGTCTGCCACTTGAGTTTATTAAACATCTCCGTAACGCTATCACGGTTACCAAATAACCCAGTGACGAAACGCGCCGCTCTTCTTTGGATCTTCTCTATCTCCTCCGTCAACCCGACCTGGTACGGATCCCACACTGATGAGCAATACTCAAGTATAGGTCGAACGAGTGTTTTGTAAGCCACCTCCTTTGTTGATGGACTACATTTTCTAAGCACTCTCCCAATGAATCTCAACCTGGTACCCGCCTTACCAACAATTAGTTTTATATGATCATTCCACTTCAAATCGTTCCGTACGCATACTCCCAGATATTTTACAGAAGTAACTGCTACCAGTGTTTGTTCCGCTATCATATAATCATACAATAAAGGATCCTTCTTTCTATGTATTCGCAATACATTACATTTGTCTATGTTAAGGGTCAGTTGCCACTCCCTGCACCAAGTGCCTATCCGCTGCAGATCTTCCTGTATTTCGCTACAATTTTCTAATGCAGCAACTTCTCTGTATACTACAGCATCATCCGCGAAAAGCCGCATGGAACTTCCGACACTATCTACTAAGTCATTTATATATATTGTGAAAAGCAATGGTCCCATAACACTCCCCTGTGGCACGCCAGAGGTTACTTTAACGTCTGTAGACGTCTCTCCATTGATAACAACATGCTGTGTTCTGTTTGCCAAAAACTCTTCAATCCAGCCACACAGCTGGTCTGATATTCCGTAGGCTCTTACTTTGCTTATCAGGCGACAGTGCGGAACTGTATCGAACGCCTTCCGGAAGTCAAGAAAAATAGCATCTACCTGGGAGCCTGTATCTAATATTTTCTGGGTCTCATGAACAAATAAGGCGAGTTGGGTCTCACACGATCGCTGTTTCCGGAATCCATGTTGATTCCTACATAGTAGATTCTGGATTTCCAGAAATGACATGATACGCGAGCAAAAAACATGTTCTAAAATTCTACAAGAGATCGACGTAAGAGATATAGGTCTATAGTTTTGCGCATCTGCTCGACGACCCTTCTTGAAGACTGGGACTATCTGTGCTCTTTTCCAATCATTTGGAATCCTCCGTTCCTCTAGAGACTTGCGGTACACGGCTGTTAGAAGGGGGGCAAGTTCTTTCGCGTACTCTGTGTAGAATCGAATTGGTATCCCGTCAGGTCCAGTGGACTTTCCTCTATTGAGTGATTCCAGTTGCTTTTCTATTCCTTGGACACTTATTTCGATGTCAGCCATTATTTCGTTTGTGCGAGGATTTAGAGAAGGAACTGCAGTGCGGTCTTCCTCTGTGAAACAGCTTTGGAAAAAGGTGTTTAGTATTTCAGCTTTACGCGTGTCATCCTCTGTTTCAATGCCATCATCATCCCGTAGTGTCTGGATATGCTGTTTCGAGCCACTTACTGATTTAACGTAAGACCAGAACTTCCTAGGATTTTCTGTCAAGTCGGTACATAGAATTTTACTTTCGAATTCAATGAACGCTTCACGCATAGCCCTCCTTACGCTAACTTTGACATCGTTTAGCTTCTGTTTGTCTGAGAGGTTTTGGCTGCGTTTAAACTTGGAGTGGAGCTCTCTTAGCTTTCGCAGTAGTTTCCTAACTTTGTTGTTGTACCACGGTGGATTTTTCCCGTCCCTCACAGTTTTACTCGGCACGTACCTGTCTAAAACGCATTTTACGATTGCCTTGAACTTTTTCCATAAACACTCAACATTGTCAGTGTCGGAACAGAAATTTTCGTTTTGATCTGTTAGGTAGTCTGAAATCTGCCTTCTATTACTCTTGCTAAACAGATAAACCTTCCTCCCTTTTTTTATATTCCTATTAACTTCCATATTCAGGGATGCTGCAACGGCCTTATGATCACTGATTCCCTGTTCTGTACATACAGATTCGAAAAGTTCGGGTCTGTTTGTTATCAGTAGGTCCAATATGTTATCTCCACGAGTCGGTTCTCTGTTTAATTGCTCGAGGTAATTTTCGGATGTGCACTCAGTATAATGTCACTCGATGCTCTGTCCCTACCACCCGTCCTAAACATCTGAGTGTCCCAGTCTATATCTGGTAAATTGAAATCTCCACCTAAGACTATAACATGCTGAGAAAATTTATGTGAAATGTATTCCAAATTTTCTCTCAGTTGTTCTGCCACTAATGCTGCTGAGTCGGGAGGTCGGTAAAAGGAGCCAATTATTAACCTAGTTCGGTTGTTTAGTGTAACCTCCACCCATAATAATTCACAGGAACTATCCACTTCTACTTCACTACAGGATAAACTACTACTAACAGCGATGAACACTCCACCACCGGTTGCATGCAATCTATCCTTTCTAAACACCGTCTGTACCTTTGTAAAAATTTCGGCAGAATTTATCTCTGGCTTAAGCCAGCTTTCTGTACCTATAACGATTTCAGCTTCGGTGCTTTCTATCAGCGCTTGAAGTTCCGGTACTTTACCAACGCAGCTTCGACAGTTGACAATTACAATACCGATTGCTGCTTGGTCCCCGCATGTCCTGACTTTGCCCCGCACCCGTTGAGGCTGTTGCCCTTTCTGTACTTGCCCAAGGCCATCTAACCTAAAAAACCGCCCAGTCCACGCCACACAACCCCTGCTACCCGTGTAGCCGCTTGTTGCGTGTAGTGGACTCCTGACCTATCCAGCGGAACCCGAAACCCCACCACCCTATGGCGCAAGTCGAGGAATCTGCAGCCCACACGGTCGCAGAACCGTCTCAGCCTCTGATTCAGACCCTCCACTCGGCTCTGTACCAAAGGTCCGCAGTCAGTCCTGTCGACGATGCTGCAGATGGTGAGATCTGCTTTCATCCCGCTAGCGAGACTGGCAGTCTTCACCAAATCAGATAGCCGCCGGAAGCCAGAGAGGATTTCCTCCGATCCATAGCGACACACATCATTGGTGCCGACATGAGCGACCACCTGCAGATGGGTGCACCCTGTACCCTTCATGGCATCCGGAAGGACCCTTTCCACATCTGGAATGACTCCCCCCGGTATGCACACGGAGTACACATTGGTTTTCTTCCCCTCTCTTGCTGCCATTTCCCTAAGGGGCCCCATTACGCGCCTGACGTTGGAGCTCCCAACTACCAGTAAGCCCACCCTCTGCGACTGCCCGGATCTTGCAGACTGAGGGGCAACCTCTGGAACAGGACAAGCAGCCATGTCAGGCCGAAGATCAGTATCAGCCTGAGACAGAGCCTGAAACCGGTTCGTCAGACAAACTGGAGAGGCTTTCCGTTCAGCCCTCCGGAATGTCTTTCGCCCCCTGCCACACCTTGAAACGACCTCCCACTCTACCACAGGTGAGGGATCAGCCTCAATGCGGGCAGTATCCCGGGCAACCACAGTCGTAGTCCGATCAGGGGATGCGTGGGACGAGCTGGCCGTCCCCGACAAACTCCCATCCCGACCCCCACAGTGATGCCCATTGGCAACAGCCTCAAGCTGTGTGACCGAAGCCAACACTGCCTGAAGCTGGGAGCGAAGGGATGCCAACTCAGCCTGCATCCGAACACAGCAGTTGCAGTCCCTATCCATGCTAAAAACTGTTTTGCTAAGAACGTCTGAACTAATCTACAGAGAGCGCAAACAAATCGACAAAATTTAAACGGTTATTAAAATACAAGATTGCCTAGTAAATGCAGTAATGCTGCTACTTGCGCACTGCTGACACTGCTCGGCGGCGGAAGGTGACTAAGCGAAATTACACTATTCAGGTACTAAAACACGATGCTACACTCTCAAATACTATAATACGCCCGAAATTTATGAATTAAACAATGCAAGAACCAAAAACACGCAAATAAATTAAGAATTAAACTATGTAACAAATGAGTGAGCTAGGAGTATACGACTTGCTGCTCAGCTGCTTATCCAACGGCGGCAGGGAGCACACTGACTGCGACCAACCGACACTGGCCGTTCAAAACAAAACAGTAGACAAACGACTACGCGAATTTACACTATTCAGGTACTAAAACGCGATGCTACAACTCTCAAATACTATAATACGCCCGAAATTTATGAATTAAACAATGCAAGAACCAAAAACACGCAAAGAAATTAAGAATTAAACTATGTAACAAATGAGTGAGCTAGGAGTATACGACTTGCTGCTCAGCTGCTTATCCAACGGCGGCAGGGAGCACACTGACTGTTGAAAAACGATAGAACGCCAAAATATCTGGGTGTTAAGCTAGATCGCACTCTCACATATAAGAGCCACCTGTACGAAGTCGCCCAAAAAATGAAAACAAGAAACAACATCATAATGAAACTGGCAGGAACAACCTGGGGATGTTCCACTGAAACTCTACGCACATCAGCACTGGCACTTCTGTATAGTGTAGCGGAATATTGCGCACCCGTCTGGGCCCGCAGTAGGCATGTCAGATATATTGATGTGCAACTTAACGAGACAATGAGGCTCATAACAGGAACAGTAAGACCCACCCCGAAACCTTGGCTGCCCGTCCTTGCCAATATCGAACCACCCTCGATTAGACGTGAAAGAGCAATCCAGAGGTACAAAGAAAAGTTCAGGGACCTACCTCCTCCCCCTGACAGATTGATGTCAAGAAATCCCTTCTGGAAAGAACTCAAACAACAGATTGATATCGATAACCTGTGGAAACAGCAATGGCAGGAAAGCAAAGTGAATAACAGTTTCCTTATTGAGGACCCATCTCAACGAGTTCCAGGCTTCCAACTCCAACGTAGAGTGTGGGTAACTCTAAATCGTCTGCGGACAGGTGTTGGTCGGTGCGGATATTTGTTGAAAAAGTGGGGTTTCTCCCAGGACCCCAATTGTGAGTGCGGAGAGAGTCAAACCATGCAGCATATAGTTGAGTGCGACGTACGCGGACTTAAGGGAGGAAATCTGATGGACATACATGTGATAAGTGACCAAGCATTTTTGTGGCTGGAAACCCTGAAAATTTTATTGTAAATCATTGTTAATGTTAATTTAAATTTATATGTTGATGTTTGTAAGTGTATCACGCCTTGCCTGTAGCTGAACGAGAAATAAAATAAATAATGTCTTTAGTTCCTTTGTCTCTAGAAATTTAAAACTTCTGCTTTCCTTTTGCTTTTTTCCATTGCCACACCAATCTCGTCAACGACTGCTGAATATAAAAGTCTTCGACCAGCTTAGCGATTTCAGGAAGGACAATATTTCTCTAGGTTTCTCGGCAAAATCTTTTGCCAACGTGTGATGGTGGCAGTTGTTGAATGCTTCGCGCACTATTTTTGACGGGAGCACTTATTCCTACTAACTTCAGCCTGTCGTCATTTGAGCGTTCTTTTTTTTCTTAAGTGAGAGTGCAACAGTCTTTGCTTCCTAGGCAATTTCATTGGACTATTGGTAAGCCCTTCAAAATTTTGGTGCTAGGGGGGCCAGTGACACCCTTAGCAGAAGGGCGCCCCAAGCGGCCGCCTTTGTCCTTTGGGCCTTAAACCGGCTATGTTAGTATTATGTATAACAAAAACAGATTCTACTTGCTCCTCATAAATTATTAATAGCGCATAAATTATTAATTAGAAATAAAACAGAAAGGGCTGTAACTAAGAGATTATAAATTATTTCCTACCAGAGAACTTTTTTACTGTAATTCTACTTTGCGGTATCATCTCTTTCAAATGAAACATGGAAGCCGCTGTTTCATTAACTAGTCGGCTGTATCAATATCTGTGCTATACTTGGTACGAAATCAGATTCTTTTCAAGAAATGATACCGACCTTTCATTTAAGACGTTTCCTGATTGTGCGTTAAATCAGATGAAACTGTTTGACATGTGTAAGATCTGTTTCCCTTCCGTCAAATAACGTATTTTCTTCAACACCCGCTCTCCGACCTTTGACATCCTGTAATGACGTAGCGAAGTAGCAGCAAACATGTTCCGCTGAAGTTACAGTGTCTGCAGTGAACTTTTCAATTGCGTTCTATCAAACAACCGGAAAAATTGCTTATTATTCTGTGGATATAAAATTTCAGTTTTTATTAAAACATGCTCAAACCCTGTGCTTTCTGCAGCTTTTTGTTTTTTTGCATGGCAGTTATTCTTTTACTCAGAGAGAGAGAGGCACTTCTCAAAGCCTACAATTAAAACAAGATTCAAAACTCCCACTCAGAATACATTTTCTGTCAGAGAAAGAGAGAGAGAGAACGAGTGAGTAAGAGCGAGTGTAAGAGAGAGAGATGGAGAGTGAAAGGGAAGGGGAAGGTTGGCTCTGAGCACTATGGGACTCAACTGCTGTGGTCATAAGTCCCCTAGAACTTAGAACTACTTAAACCTAACTAACCTAAGGACATCACACACATCCATGCCCGAGGCAGGATTCGAACCTGCGACCGTAGCGGTCGTGCGGTTCCAGACTGTAGCGCCTTTAACCGCTCGGCCACTCCGGCCGGCTAAGGGGAAGGGGCAGTAAGGAATATATATATATATATATATATATATATATATATATGTGTGTGTGTGTGTGTGTGTGTGTGTGTGTGTGTGTGTGTGAATGTGTGTGTGTGTTTATGGATCTATGTCGCCTGACAGGCTTTTGAAAGCAGAGAACAGAGGTCAGTTTTATTAGACCGTGAATAGCAAGCGAGTGATAAGATTTTACGTAATGCTTAGTTTGACACACGAATACCGTAAAAAGCATTATTAGCATGCACAAATTGAGAACAACGAGTTGAGAAGACTTTAAAGCGCGTAAAAAGGAGTGTGTCAGAGAGAGAGAGAGAGAGAGAGAGAGAGAGAGAGAGAGAATGAGTAAGAGTGCGTGAGAGTGGGCGTAAGAGAGAGAGAGAGACATGGAGAATAAAAGTGCGTATCCAGGCGTTTCCTATAAAGCCGTGGAGCAGCGAAATCTCGTCTCAGGCAATATTGTGGCGTTTGTGACATACGGAAGACATCATAGGACTGGAGGGCTCTATTTATTAACAATGCGTTGTGGCCGGGAGGAAGTCGACTGTAACACAGTGTGCGTCAAGAGCCGGCACAGTGGTTAAGATTCTGGAGAAAATAAATTGAAGTTCTCATTCGCCGTCTTACTTTTTCCTCACCGCACGATGTGGGAGACATATAACACCCAAGACAATTACAAATGAACATTGCCAATACAATTTTGCCATACCTCTTTGTTTCAGTTCTTATTGGGTAGTTCCTTATAAATATTATTACTTTCGTTTTACATCGAGACAGCACCAATCCATACATCGCGTTTATAAATACTTTTGAATGGCAACGGCTGCAGATTGTGTTTGCTAAGAACTCGAGGAAATGAGCGTTAGTCGTATTTGCGGAGTGCTTCTGCATCGGAGAATTCGTAGACCATTGCGTGTGGCGTGTTGGTACACCTGGCACTTTGTCACTGTTCCTGTGTCACTGCATTCGATCCGTTATTTCAAGAAAGCTGGACGTTTCTAAGGGACTTGCACGTCACTGTGTGGACAGTTGCCAAAACACAGGTAGTTTATATTTTGTCCTCGTGGTACCCAAAGCTTGTAACATTTGAACAAAGTCGTGCTTCTTCATAAACGCAGAGAGCTCTTGGCGGGTGTGAGGTGCGACTATTTTCAAACACATAATTAACACTTTGGGTCTACGTAGTAACAAGCAGAGGAAATATCGTACGTGATTACTTTCTTAAATGCAATAATGTATCCTCTCATTTTATCATACTGAAGCAGTAGGAAGCGGTGGGGACTGTGGTAAGGTGCTTCCTCAGTAAAATCTTTATTAAGATTAACAAACTTCATTTACAAAAACTGAAAATGTAAGTTTGCACAAGGGATAAATATCGAAATTTGGTGAAGCCTTTACCAAAAAGACAATACTATTTAACTAACCAAATCTCCAATAATATAGACGTTGCAAGAGATACACTATGTTCTGAATAAATTCAGAGCGTGTCACAGCTGCTACTGCCTAATAGACAGGCAACAAATTTTAACAACTGGTTACAACTGCCTGGGGCCCATTTAAAAAAAAAAAATCTTTCTTAGCTGATCCCATAAATTTTTGAAGTGAATGAAATTAGCTTTTTAAAAGTAATCCATCACATTAAAATTTAAAGCAGACTGGAAACTGTTAATGGTGAAATAACTTTTTAAATAACCAACTACAAAAAAATTTAATAATATGCAAAAAATAAAATTATGAAATTAGTGCTTTAACGTAAACAGTGAGAAAAAATTTTACGCTGAGATATTGGTAATAGTGGAACTAGCCGCATCCCAACCCCATCGCCGAAAAAATTATTTAAACACACCAATAGCTATTATTGGTATTCTTTCCTGATAGCTTCACCTCTATTACTCCGCTTTTAACAAAAGCAATAAACATGAGAAAAACTGCACCAGGCAACAGTGACGAAGTGAGAGACCGTGAACTTTGACCTTAAAGAATACACGAACTAGAACTGTGGCAACAAATGACTTGATGAACTGTCACACCCTTTGTATCTACAAAATACTTCAAAGCAGCAGAAGAAGCAAGTAACACTTATACTTCATGACCTGAAGATACAAACGAGCGTTAACTCAGAGAAAGCAGATGGGTGAATGACAGATCAGTAAAAACGGCGCCATTTGAATCAACAGTGGGCACGATCGATGGCGCGACGTATCATTAAACAAAAACTCATTAACAAACAATAAACTCGATAAACGATGGGTGAGAAGAGACACATGCAACAAAGAAATAAATTCCTTAATTTAAACAAGGAATTGTCATAAATTGACAGAAAGAACAACGACGTTTTAACCTGTAAGATAAACCAACATTCGAATGCTGCGCATGCACAGTACATGACACCTTCAAACTTACCAATCAACCTTGAAGACATGGATTTTAAGGCTTCTGGTTTCAAAGACCTCACGCAACTCTCTGTTGCGTGTTAGCAGTCGAAGGACGCATTTAATTACGCTTTGCTTTACACAGCAGAAATGAGCTAATTCATAAACTTTAATTAGATATTTTCTATATCAAATAACACGCAACAGTTGGCGATCAATGGCTTAATGAAATAATGCAAAAGTCTAATGAAAAAAAGACAGGTCGCATTATCCGAGCGACCAGGTCAATCACACAGCAAAAAACTATATAAACAATTAAAACCCTGTATTGTAATAAGGGAAAGCGCTTGCTACTCGAAACAATTTTTGTCACTGTTGCACGACTAGGCACTAGGTAACCAGGGTTGAGTTTCAATCCACAAAAACGCTTGATGTTCACCAAGAAAGCTGCTCGATGTTCATTTCAAACAATGACAGCGAGCTAAGGCGCCGTTCTTCCCATGGCTGAGTATTCAGCCCCTTTCAGATAGTAACAGCTGTAATCACACAAACTGGCCTTGTTACGGCTGGTGCGTATCCGCTTTGTTCCGCCGTGGTCCAAAATAAACCTGTCCTCCACAGTCGTGGACACCATGCTTCGTTTCCTTACGCCAGGCAGCATACTCCATTTGCTGAAGATCCATCCTTCCCCACATACTTACATGGGATCAATCACCTAAAACCTGCACCTCAGATATTGCGGGATGGAAAGTGCTATAAATGTTTGGCTTTCACAGAGTGGATCGATAGTCAGGGTCTCGTATTATTAGCCAATAAACAAATTGTAGCAATACTTAAAAATGCATTTACGTGTAAACATACACTTTTTTAAACAGAGCGATGCCTGTTGACACTAACAAAGTAAAAGTAGTCTAAATTAGAATGTCACTAAAAGTAGTCTAAATTAGAATGTCAGTGGTGTTTGTTGCAGGATTCTATAATCCGATCATTATAAGAATAAACCTGATGTAAACATTGCACTATGTATTCTTCCGCGTTTGCTGGAATCTCATTTGATTTCCATTTCACATGGGACTGCAGCAAAGCTGTCGCGAGTTCGACGATAAGGGTACGTTTTGTGCTGTGCATTAGCGCACATCGATAATACGGGACAACAGTTGCACCGGTGCTTTGAACTTGGACAGCACTCGCCGGTCAGCTAGTACAGCTAGCCTGCAGTGACGTGGCCAGCTGCAGTTCACACGCAAAAAGAGACGAGCAGAGGAGCAATACAACTTCGAATGTCGTTTAATTTTTAAGCAGAATGACATAATACACTGCAAATCTCCCACAATACGCTCCTTAGACGACTAGACGAAAACCGCAACACGTTATCGTTTTTAGCTAACGTACTATTGTAACTAAAAACAAGAATGTTGAAAATTCTGACTTAACCTCAGGGTAATTTTTCCGCATAAGCTGTGTGAAACGTAAGAGAGTATTGAAGGATTTCACCGTATAGTTAAATATTGAAGCCACTGAAGGTGTTACATACAATCTGGCAATCTCTTAGCTCCTTCCTTGTCCAAATTCGAGAAATACATTTCTGTTCTGAAGTGTCACCTGCTACGTTGATAACGAGACTATCAACAACAGAATCCACGAAGCCAGCCAGGCGCAGTATTTTCTCTTCTTCTTTTATGACGAGTCGTTCTATATCCCGCCAGCGTTCGGCAGTGACGTGTGAAAAAGCTCCGTGCGTTAGTTCCAGTACGTCTGGCAGCTTAACAGTCTTGTTACTTCTCGGGCCAAATCCCGCAGCTTGGCTCCAGATCAGTTCTGGCTCTGAGCACTATGGGACTTAACATCTATGGTCATCAGTCCCCTAGAACTTAGAACTACTTAAACCTAACTAACCTAAGGACAGCACACAACACCCAGTCATCACGAGGCAAAGAAAATCACTGACCCCGCCGGGAATCGAACCCGGGAATCCGGGCGTGGGAAGCGAGGACGCTACCCCACGACCACGAGCTGCGGACACATCAGTTCTGTTTGGTTCATATTGTAATGGTAGAGTATCAAATGTAAAAATGCAGCATTTGTATGATGTGTTCGATGCTGTGAAAATGATTGTTTTGCATGTTTCTATGATACTAATAATGAAACCTCTGTGGTATAAAACGATGGACATAGTCCAAATGAAGAAGATCTGGTTCTTCATGTTTACCTTAAAAATTAAATTGTTTTGTTTTCTTAATTTAAACTACTTTTATGGACAGTGATTCATAAAACATCGATAATTAAGAATTTGTATTTGAAATGGAAATAGGAATTTCGCGTCCAATATGTATCTAGAAACAACGAGACGTGCATTATTCATAAAACATGATGATGAGTTTTATAATTACGAGATGTAGGTATTTCAGAGTGAATGAGAAAATAAAAGCGACACTAGGGAGATATGAACCAATGCACGCATACCGCATTTACTTAATCCATTACACTCCCTACTGCACTACACACAGGGCGTTTGTGTATCAACTGCAGTATATATAGCACTGGAAAAACTTCAAAGCGGATATCTCCCAAAATTTATGAAAAACATTAAGAACAGCCTATTTCTCGGCAATTTTTAACCGTGTTCCACTCGCGTATTTCACTGCGGAACAGAAAGCAGCTTCGGCCATTTTCATACTGCGCATTAATAGCCCGTCAATCAAAGAACAGCGCTGCAGAGGCTGTGACTGTACACGATGTTTGAAATAAAAACTACGCAGATAAAGTGTGATTAAGAAAAACGTTGGTGGCTGTTAATACATTTGAATATCTTAAAGTTTCTTTTAACGTAACTTATTAATAATATATCTGGTACATAAGTAGGGCCTACTTCCAAGAGCGTAACAACACCAGTGTACGTGTGCTACGGCTTCTGACCGATCATCGCGTTTCTGTTTGTTTACATCAGGTTTTTTCTTATGATGAACGGATTATAGTGCGAGTCATTTACGAGATACCGTATTTTGAAAATTTTCCGCACCGACACTCGTTTGTGCCATTCTACCTGTGTGGTTGCTAGGTACGACGTTTTTATGTTTGCTTACAGTGTGCTTGTGTCTTCCTTGACTGCACTGTGTCTTGCTAGTCAGTTAATGTGTGGCAGTCCAAGCACGAGGTCATGAGTCAATGATGGGCTATGCCAATGCAGAAAAAGCCAATCTGCTCATGGTATGGAGAATGTAGGAAGAATGCATTCTTTTACGGTTTATGCGTCAAGATATCCCGATAGACGTCAACCTTCTCAGCAGTTATTTATCAACCTCTTCTGCTAGTTACGTGAAAATGGTAGTGCAACAGTTGGATAACGCAACATAAGGAAACAAGTGGCTACAGAAGAGGAGGAAACTAATGTTCATGCTGCAGTAGCAGTTGATCCGAATTTTAGCTCCCGCGCAATCGCACAAGTGGCATGAATGAGGCATATGTGCTACGCGTTCTCCATCGACAAAGGTTCCATCTCTATCGCATATCTCTCCATCAAGAGATGCATGAAAACGATTATGAGAATCGCGTTAACTTCTGTACTGGGGCAAGACAGGATACTCCAGATGTACCACTATCTTGTTTAGTAATGAAGCCACATTTACCATTACGTATCTTGTTTAGTGGTGAAGACACATTTACCATTAATGCCCATGCACACCGCCAAAACATGCGCGATTGGTCTGTTGACAATCCCCATTGGCTTCGTCAGGTGGAACGTTCCCGACGTAAATGGAGTGTAAACATGTGGTGTGGGACAGTGAACCATCATCCGTTTTTCATAGATGGAACACTGAACGCTAACAAGCTGTTATCTCCCCCTCCCTTATCGATCTTAATGACAGTAAAAATTAAACCGCTTGTACCTAATGGAAATTTGACAAAAGCAATCGTCACCGAAGTTAATCTGTCGGTAAAGAGGGAGGAGAGGGTTACATCTAAATGAAAGGAAAAATACAAATGAAACTCGTGGAAATTAATTTTGAAAAGGGGTAAAGTTAATAAAGAAAGTAAATGTACAGTCGTTACGTTAACAGTTAACTGGCGTTAATTAGATATTTCAGATTTGGGGAAAATTACGGTCACCAGTCCTATGGTCAACTACTATAATAACTGAAAAAGAAAGGTTATTGCACATATAATTAGCACTAAAAGCGTTGCAACTGAAGGTTGACACGTGTTGTGTGAAAATTGAATGTTTGTCAGAAGTAATAAATTTAGCTACATTCGGACTTAATTTAGCAAAAGAATTAATAAAACCGCAAAATTGAAAGTTAATTTAGTGACTGAAATAAATAGTGAACTTTGTTTGTGAAGCACTACGAAATTCAATAAAATAAGGTTAGTTTGGGCTACCTCAATAATCATTTCAAAAGCTACTTGAATCTACGCAATTTAGAAATAAGAGATTTAACTTTAAACATGAATTAAAAGATTCTGAACAATTAACAATAGTAAAATTTAGTATATACCAAGCTGAGCTGCAGTCACAGGTAAGCTAAAATATGGTAACAAAACCCGCACTCTTAATTTGTGCTTGTGTAATCTAAATATTGTAGCCAGCTATGAATACCTTAACTGAACTTTGAAATTAAAGCAGTGAAATGGAATGATATTACTTTAACACTGGCGTTTGAATTTCAACGACACTCGAGTTCATTTTGGAAAAGGAAGTCCCCTGCTTGTTAATGCAATTCGGACAATGAGCAACAAAGGTTCATGCTAAGTTGCTGTATTTTAGTGATGCTAGTGGAATAGTTTGAAAAGCTGAGGTCTGCCATACAGTTCTAAAACTTTACGTGCTTTTAGTCTTCCTTGTTGGTTGATTGAAGGTTTGAAATCGTCGATCGAGGAGGTGGCGACAATCACTCATTGTCGGCCGTCGCTGTTGCAGAAGCTGGATGTTGGCGCACCTTCTTCTCGACACGGTCACCAGGCAAAGCAGGCTCTTGACGTGTGCCTGCTAGTGTTTCCCGTCCGCGACACCGTGCCAGAAACTGTCATAGAAAGTCGAGCGCTATTACATGCTGCCAAACCCCAGAAGCGCGGCAACTCGCGGGAGCGTCACTCAACACACCTGCTCCACCGCCCTACTCCAGCCAGACTCCGCTCTGCCCGCGCTCCACGCGGCATAATCCTAAACACTTTGGTTCTCCATACGACCTATCGATGTAATCGTTCGATAGCATAGTTTTCCCTAGGCAAGACCCAGCGTAAAAATACAAATAATATTTACGAAACAAACAAATTATACATCGACATAAATGCATATACAAATAGTAAAACAATTAGAATATATAGAGACACAGAAATGTCATATCTTCAGATAACAATATAAGGAAAAATTTATAGTACAATAGATGGAAATAGAAGGTTATGTATTTCCGGCGTTACAAAGCATCGCAGCCTCGCAACAGACAATATTCCATGGATGCTAGAAGACGTTCCTCTACAGACTAGGTGGAACCTGTAGTACCAGTATGATGGCTGTCCAACCGATAGTGCACGAAGTACTACAGCATGTCTTCGCAAATTGTTTCCAAATCGTTGAATTGGGCGTAGATGACTGGTAGCTTGGGTGGCCCATTCCCTGGATCTGACGGTTGTAGACTTTTTCCAGCGTGGGAAAGCTGGAAGATGCTGTTTAAAGGACATACCAACTACACCCAACGATATGCAACGGCATATTATTGCAGCGTGCTCAGACATCTCTGCTGAAATCGTAGCAAGTGTGCAGCAGTCGTTCCATACCAGACTGCAAGCGTGTATTGCCGCTGCCAGTGGTCATTTTGCACACAACCTGTGATGGTCAGTTGCCTCGTTATTGTTCAGAAACCACATAACTATTGTATGCACTTGCGCATTTTTCTTTAGTGTGTGCTACCAGAGGAATTGTACACACAGGTATTGTGCAACTGTTGTTGTGGAAACTTTTCAAAAACGACACTAGAATCCTGCAACAAACACCACTGACATTCTAACTTACCATACTTTTAGTTTCTTAATATCAGTAGCCATTGTACCACTTAAAACGTGTATGTTTGCACAAGACATAGACTTTCTAAGTAATACTGTAATCTATTTATGGGCTAACAGTACGAGCCCCTGACTGCTAACCCATTCTGTGAAAACCGGTACATCAATAGCAGTAATATTTGCGGTGCAAGTTTTAGGTGATTCACCCTGCACATGTGGTGCTGTTCTTTCGGAAATGTCCAAAAGAAGATTTCAAATAGAGGTGGAGCCCCTCCACGCCAACACTGGCATGATGGCCAACTCAAAAGCTATACTGCCATCTCTGCATAAGGGTTACTTTTCATTTTAAAAAAATGGTTCAAATGGCTCTGAGCAGTATGGGACTTAACTTCTGAGGTCATCAGTCCCCTAGAACTTAGAACTACTTAAACCTAACTAACCTAAGGACATCACACACACCCATGCCCGAGGCAGGTTTCGAACCTGCGACCGTAGCGGTCGCACGGTTCCAGACTGTAGCGCCTAGAACCGCTCGTCCACTCCGGGCGGCACTTTTCATTAAAGTGAGGTGTTGCAGGATGTGGGTACTGCGATGTTTGCGTACGTCTGGTTAAGGTTAACCATTAATATGCGCTCATCTGGAGATAGATTGGGTCGACTGTCGAACGAAGGATAGCGGTTTGAAGGGCAGAGGAAAAAAAGTGCCAAGGTAGGAGTCAAGAGAAAAAAACCTCTGCGATAGTTAGGTCGGGTAGTAAGAGCAGCAACGGATGTCTTGCTGCCTGCGACAGGTCATGCAAAGGTAGGCTTTGTTAGTAGTGGGTATGATGCATATCGATACCTTTGATTGTGCGGTGCTGTTACTCGGCGGCCGCCGCTGAGTGCCGGTGTTGATCTCTCAGTCATTGTCAGCATACCTGTAACGGTTACGTTCATCATTGTTTTGTGTCCGGTAGGTCATACATCAGTTTCACAGTGCAGGATGATGTCGGCGATTTGTTTGCGCGTCGCTTGCGTGTCGCTTGTTGGTGTATGTTAGCTTGCCATAGGCGGTTATGCCCTAGCTGGTAGTGTCTTTGGCCGCTTATGTTTCGACCTATGGTTTTGATCATAGTTTCCCTGAGTAAGGATGAAAGGATTATCCGAGTGTCTCGAGTTCCTGTATAGTCGTATGGTGTGTTTTTTGGATACTTCCTTGCGGGTTTCAAGGCGGTATTCACTGTGAAGGCCCACGGTGCGTGTGTACCGTGGATCGTTGCTAATGATGCGTAGCACTTTGTTCTGTATGATCTGCAGGCGGCGCAGGCGTGTAGGAACTGCATATCCAGAAGAAGAGACCCAACAAATAAAATTAATGAAGGCAATTATGACCAATGATCCCTTCAGTGCAGATGGACACCAACCTCGAACTCTCGTGAGAATCGGCGGGATGCCGCGAGTAATGAAGCTAATGAGCAGGGGCACTACAGCACTAGTGTGTGGTGTAAGTCGAGAATATGGGTGTGGTTGGAGGCATAGTTAGTCCGTGCCGTTGTACTGACCACTGTGTCTGGCTGGCGCATCTACCTGGTAAGCAGGAGCCCCAAGTTCGAATCCCAGCCAGGCACAAATCTTCACCTTCCTTCATTGACATATGGTAAATGAATGCCCACTTTAATACCTATGTGGCTTCCTACACATGGCTCGTACCAGCTTCTACTTCGGCTCGCGTCGATCCACACTGCCGCCACCTGGTAGGAGCATCTCCGCGAGTTGCCACGTGTCACATCAGAGAGGTTCCCTCCGAGCGGACTACATTGATAGCGAATCGAGGGCCTGTTTCCATGCAGGGCACCGTGTTCCGAGCGTGCTTCGACCGTGCTCCTGCCGTGTCGCGTCCCATTCGCATGAATTCCCTGTGCTGAGTCACTAGTGGAACAAATATACGAGGAGGTTCTTGTAGCCCTCGATACTTATTTAGTTTTGTTTAAGGGGAAACAAGAGCGGAAAAGGAAGAAACGTTGTAACTGGATTCAGCCTCTATTCAGAGTCAGAGAAGAGAAGGGAGAATGCCACACGATATTTAATAAGCTTGCTGCTGATTCTGTGAAATTCGTGAAGCATTTTAGAATGACTTTTATTGACTTCAAAAATTTATTGCAATCCCTTCTTCCCCAGCTTCAGAAAAACACACGAAATGGGGAGAGTGTATTTCACCAGCGGAAAGACTGGCTGTAACTGTCGTTTCCTCCCCACTCGACTAATATAGGATGCCTAGGAAGCTGTTTTCTCGCATAGTTAGACAAAAATTACAGCAAATCTTATTGATGGAGTTTATTACAGTAAGTTAAATTGACAATACTTAACTTTGCGTTTTCACAAAGTAGTGTCGCAAGCAATTGGCGACATGCCAATAATCAATGTCCTTCAGTATATACAAGTTCAAGGCAAGCAAAACACAATTGTTCGTAAGTCACGGCTAAAGCGTTTGGATGACGGCTCGTCTTCTAGTGCGGCCGATGCTGGCTGGAGCGGCGCTTATATTCTCTTCGTATAGGAGCCGTTTCTGTCTTGGTGTCGTCCTAGCCAGCGATCTATTGGCTGAAGTCGTCTCACAGCCCTCTCTGCTGTAACGCTCCAGGCCGACGTGCCGGCGCTTGATGTTATGCCGGAACATTCCTCCTCGCCTAAGCGACGGACCGTCGTCGTGTAGGGGGCGCGACAAAGGCAGGGGAGGCCGGAGTTTGGACGCTGCGCTGGACTGGAAGCTGTGGCTGCAGGGGACGTCAGGCTTCCGGTCGTACCCAGCCATCCGGCCTTCACTCTGGCGGAAACGTCCCCCGGAAAACGACCAGGGTACGCGTCCATCTCGGGAGGTTAGTAACCAGATGTGGAAGGCGTCAGCTGCTGTGGTGTAGGCGGGTCCAGCTCCATCGGTAGGACGAGAGGACGCAGAGGAGGCGTCTCCATGGGGTTGTCCCCCGCTATCGTAATGACACCCTCTGGCCGCTGCTGTAGCAGCGCTGTCTTCGGGATCCGTGAAACTGGAGGAAGAGACACGGAAGAATCACTGTGCACATGACAGTGGCGAAGTTGAGTGTGATGTCGGCGCTGCAAGCCTCCTGGACCTGTAATGAGATACATGCAAGCGCCAAGTCGACGGACGATCTCGCCTCGCGCCCACAGTCTGCTGCCGCTAAAATCCCTGTAAAAGAAAATATCATGAGGCGGGGAAGCGATACTTCCTTCGGCGTCGGATGCTGAGGAGGGTGGAGCAGTGTCCGACGGCGGTAGCCGTGCAGCAATTCCGCCGGCGATGGTCCATCTCGTGGGTCCGAACGATAGGAGGCGAGAAACAGTTGCAATGTTTGATCCCCGGTGTGTGCGGGGCGGAGTTTGGCCATCTGTTGCTTGAAGGTGTGACAAAACGTTCCGCTTAGCCGTTTGACTGTGGATGGAACGCAGCACTAGTTAGATGCTGCATGCCATTTCGTTCACACAATGTTTCAAATTCATTTGACGTGCAACGAAGGCCGTCGTCTGGCACTATGACTTCATCTAAACCTTCGAGGCAAAAATTAGAGGACAATGCCTGAATTGTGCTACGTGACGTTGTCGAGTTCACTGGCACAGCAAAAGGAAACTTGCTATACGAGTCAACCACAATCAACCAACGAGTGTCCCAAAAAGGTTCCGCAAAGTCTATGTGCACACGTTGCCATGGTGACTGACACTTAGGCGAAGCAGAGAATTTTTTGTGGCGGAGCGGAATGATTTTCCGCACACGCGTGACTCTGTGACGTCATCTGTTCTATTTGGGCGTCGATACCCTGCCAAGTACAGTGTCGACGCGCTAACTGTTTCGTAGGAACAATCCCCAAGTGTCCTTGGTGAACTAACTGCAACGCTTTTTTCTGCACACCTTAATGATGTACAACTTGCAGGAGGGGAAGTACTGCGATACACCGAGGATGGAACTGCCTCAACAATCCCGTTTTCTTCTCCATGTAATCATCATCTAGGGAACTTTCAACGTTGGTAAGCGTCTCACGGTTTGGAAGAAAAGGAATTAAAAATTCTATTTCATCTTCCAGTCTCCATTTCTTTAACTTCTTTGCAGCCTAGCCGTATGTTGTTTTGCGTCTAGCACGAGCTCGAATAAAATACGATGTCAGTAGAGCCTATTTTCTTCTACATTCATCACCTACAAGCAAGCAAAGTTATTACTGAATGTAAAAAATATTATCTACTTTTACCTTTCTCAAGTAGAACAAAAGACAACGCCAACAGGAAAACAAAACCTATACTTACTGGATTTGTTAAACTTCTTACCGATGTTCATCCATATATCGTCTTTGATAAGAGTACGGTCGTAATCTTTATGCCACAAATCACAGAGTTCTGGATGCTGCTGTCCGCAGCTCGTGGTCTAGTGGCTAGCGTTACTGCCTCTGGTTCATGGGGTCCCGTGTTCGACTCCCGAACCGGGTTGGAGATTTTCTCCGCCCGGGGACTGGGTGTTTGTGTTGTCTTCATCATTTCATCATCATTCATGAAAATGGCGTGATTGGGCTGAGTAAAGATTGCAAATTTGTACGGACGCTGATAACCGGGCACTTGAGCGCCCCGCAAACCAAACATCATCATAATCATCATCTGGGTGCTGCTGAACAAGTATTGCAAGCTCCTCGTCCGTGTTTACGAAAGACACGTAGATCCTAGTGTGAGGTCAGACAGCACACGTGCGTTCGGGACAGATTCGTGACAGTTCGGACAAAACCGGAAAGAGCGAAACAGCGAGCCACAAGTAATATGCGACGTACCGGCCCTGTGATGTAGTTTCCACATGACGTACCATGTTCCCGCTGGGCACCTGTCGCCTGTCGTGGAATGGCTCTTCTGACGGACAGCCTATAGCACGATAGGCGCACGGCATGGACACAGCAACGACACAGCAGGCTACGTGGAAACGAGGTACTTAGCACCTATACAAATTGAACAGGACGATTTTATTCGCGATCCCATACTGTTTGAAGCACAGTCGGAGCACAGTCTGCAAATCGGCCCTAAGTCGCCAATATAGCCAACACACGGCACAATATCTTCCCCCACCCACACCTCCCCGCCCTCCGCCCAAAATACACACACACACAGACACCTACCTTTAGCTTCAACAGGCGGTGGAGGGTTAGCTGAAGTACCTGATGATTCACCGACATCCTGGTTCCCAGTTCCTAACATAGGCTGACTAACGTGTGCCCAAACGCATTTACGTGTCGACTGGTCTTGTATCAGGAAGTTGAGTGGAGCCATCACCCTAACAGACTTATAGGGCCCTGTGAAATGGAGCAACACCTTAGACAACATCTTCCACACACCTTTATGCTACGCCCAGTTGTTTCTTAGGAAACCTCTGTTACAGCGAGCAGCCTCCCTGCGGCGTGCAAGCCGCACATTGCTGTGCTCTGCTTCCCAGTCTTTTCTAATGATGTTGGGTCATTATCCTACGCAAGGGGTCAACGACTGACCACAGGCTGAACAGTGGCGAGTTGACTGGGAAGGTGAACATCAATTTAGTTTGGATGGTTTTGTGTGCTGCACGTACAGCAGAGTTGAAAGCAAAGTTCGTCCACGCAATCGATGGATACCACTTGAGCCGAATTTGTGCATGGAAGATGACCAGGGTGGATTTCGGGTTCTAGTTCAAGTTCTCAGAAAACGAAAGTTGTCGATACTATGGAGTAGTCGTAACGTGTGATACGGGGCTGCCAAAGAAGAATTTTTTGAGTTCACAAGATAAAAATGCTGACTGGTTATTGAAAACTAGTATCTCTGAAGCCTGAAATATATAAAATATATGTTTCACGTGGTACCCGACCTACTGGGTACTGAGCCAGATCGCTGGTCGAACATCAGCGATCGGCTTGTTATCTGTGGCGCGTCCCGGGGCATGAACATCTTCGCGTTTTCGGCTGGAGCGCGCGGGACGGCAAGAGGCAGTCGGTTTGGGGCGGCCGTTGAGACTGGTGCAGTTGTGGCTCGGGCGTAAGCACATGTGTGATGTCTGCTACGCTGGGGGTGTTTTCTAATCGTGAAACTCCTGCGGCGGTTACTGGTTGCCTGGAAGGCATTTCGTGTAATTTGTGGGTGCCGACTCATTGTTAATGCTTCCGGGTGTCCTGTAAGATTTCACAGCAAAACTGTGTTTTTGTGGCATTCTGTGTTTCTGGCTCAGCCTCCACCTAGAAAGGTGAAAGATTTTGCCTCAACTGAAAAGGGAGGGGTGGGGGGGGGTGGGGGGGGGGGAGGTAGTTCGACTGGACATCTTTTGGAATGCCTTAATGCTGTGATTTAAACACATAAAAAAATTCTTTCAGAATAAGCGCCTGTTTCTTTAGGACACTGCAGTTCAAACAGGAGTGGCGTATTGTTAATGAGCATTTGTCAAATGAAGTGTATGTAATGTCTTGCTGTTTTCTGGGGCACGCAGCTGTGTTATTGAACTCATTTGGAAGTGTTATGTTGGGTGAACGACTGCTCCCCAGTTCACTGTATTCTTTTGAGTAGTATTGCAAGGATTTTTGGATACTTGTCAGTGGGGTGTATTGATTCAACTTTGTTTTTCTCTTTCTTGAAATTACGGTGAATTGTTTAGTATATCTGGTTATTGGCTTAACTCGCGCTTCACGCATTAAATCAGCTGTTTTTGAATTTTTTTTATTCCTGTTTAATGTCAGATAGATTCAAATGTAACTTCATTTACGTTATTTGAAATAAGTGTGTTGGATTGACCTTAATGAATTATATGCAATCTAAGTAAGGCACCCAGTCCTTCATTAGTGCTTAGCAGTGGCGTGTGGTTCGGGTTGTGAGCCCCGTGCTCGTACCAGGTACCAACCACACGAATCGGAAAAAGGTATCCACTACTAGCAGCATATACTAATTCCGTGCCTTGGTGCGAGGTAGAGGCTCCTAGTAATCAACGAAAATTTTATGCATGGATACTCCGCACTGCTAGAATTGACTTCTCTTACCTGGGTGTTGGGATTTGGTTTAGCCTTGATACATTCTTCGCACTGCCTGATAATTTTCTCACATCCCCGTTTAAGGCGGGCCAGGCTAGGTGTCCCTTGATCTTTAATATTGCTTTGTCCCTCACACAGACAAAATGGTGGAAATAAAGATAGGCGAGATTAAACCTTTGAGTAGACATATTTTATCCTTATGATCACAGCGGATGTGCTAAACCCTTCCTTCAGCTAGTATCCCGGGTACTACCTTTTCCTCCTATAAAAACCTTCTTAACTCACATAGCCAGGGTTGCTCATCTCGCTTCTCGGTTAAATTTTCGAATAGCCGAGGAATTTCAGCGAGGACACCTCCACTGCAAACTGGTTCCTCCATACTCTGCGAGATCTCCTCCTCCTCCTCCTCATTCTTGCCTTTGTCCTGGAACATTCTAATTAGAGGATCGGCTACCTGGTTGTAAAGTGACGAACCTCAAATTGGAAATCAGAAATTTTCACCACCCACCTGGCAAGCCTTCGTGTCTTCTCAGCACAAGCAAGTACCCAGGTTAAGGCCCGATAATCTGTCTTTAATATAAAAGATTTATGTGCAGGGTAAAATTTAAACTTTTGTATCCCAATCAGGACGATCAATGCCTACAGTTCCTATGCCAAATGGGACCGATGACCGTCGCAGTCTGGTCCCTTCAATCCCACAAACCAACCTATGCTAAATACTTATTTCCAACAGCCGATAAAGTGCTAGATGTGGGACTTGAGTGTTTCCCGACGTATACAATGTTCAGATAACTTACAGGAATGTAGGCTAGTGACACAATCGGTCGATATTTTGACAGGTGACCACCCTGCCATTGTCAGACAAAACTGAAGCAAGTAAATGCTGTGTAGGCTAGTGACACAATCGGTCGATATTTTGACAGGTGACCACCCTGCCATTGTCAGACAAAACTGGAGCAAGTAAATGCTGTGTAAGTGAATTTAAAACCTCAGTTAGCAGAGCAATTCCGTAAAGATCACACACACACACACACACGCACACATTCTCTGTCAACAACAGAGCCACCACAATCAACCAATGCGACAGAAGACCAACGCCAAGGACTGTCGATAGTGAAAATTACTAAAGAACGGGTGGGATGCAGCTCTGTCCCTCTGTTTTTTGACAAGGGAGAGAGCAGGAGTCTACGCGGAATATAAGCAGAATCTTCCAGCTCTGTTTATAAAGTTAACTGCTAATCATAATAACACTATCCCAGTAGCTGGAAGTGCATGCCAGAATCTCCGTGCCGTTATATTCCATAGGGTGACCGGTGCCAAGACAATGTTCTGCAACAGCCGATTTTCCTGGCTACTATAAGCGTGTTTGGCGCTTATGCTGAGTACAGCGATCCTCGACGATTTTGATAGTCTGACCAATATACGAGATACCGCAGCTGTAAGGAATACGGTAGACACCCGTCCTACGCAAAATAAGATCATTCTTAACGGAACCTAAAAGGACCCTAATCTTAAATGGTCTGAAAAGACATTTCACACCATGTTTCCACAAAATATGACAAATCTTGTTGGAGATTCTCCCTGCAAAAGCCAGAGAGGCCGTAGACTTTGGTGCGAACTCGGTATTTTCATCATTCACCGGGTGCACAGTTGGTCGACCGTCTGATCTGCCTTTCACTATATTCATTTTGGCGCAAGAGGATCTCAAAATAGGTTGACTCACAAGGGAATACTCCAATGCGACGTGTCTAAAAATATTCTGAATTTTTTTATACAGGAAGAATACACTGAAAGAAAGACCCTGTTAAAATTTCCGCTGATAACACGCACTTCAAGTACATTAAAAAAATGTTGAATATTTCCAAATTCGTAGTTCATAAGGTGGCTGTTAAAATGAACACCCATAAGGGAGCTGTAGCGGACTATGCATGCCCGAAACGGCAGGTGCATATCCTTGATTGACAGCGCATCGTTAAACAGATAACACAACTCGGCGCATCGTGATTTGTGAAACAAATTTCAGTTTTCGTTTATAGTTTCTGTGAAACAATTATCCGCAGTTGCTATTCACTCAAATTTGAAACTCATTTAATATTCGTAATAATTACCAGTTGCTTTTACGGTAGTGTAAGTGTTAACAATGGAGATAAAACAGAATTAACGTAGTGTTTAAGGCTTAATGTTAATCAATGTGCAGACTCTGTTTTGCTTGGTAAAATCTAACAGTGAATTGTATAAATGGAAGAAAGACGTACACGAACTAATACATACGTGCCAAAACTATCCGAAAAATTTACTGCTGAGTTTGGCTGAATGTTACCCCCTGTAATAACCAGCATAAACCCCTACATTTGATGAAATGATCATTAGATCGACACCATAGCTGCAAACAGGCGTTGTTATACATCATTGGGGACATGCTGAAAAGTGTTCGCCGACCGGGACTCGAACCCGGGATCTCCTGCCTACAGGGCAGATGCTCTATTCATCTGAGCCACCGAGGGCGCAGAGGATAGTACGCCTGCAGGGGCTTATCCCCTGCACGCTCCCCGTGAGACCCAAATTCCCAACATGTCCACACCACTACATCCGTAGTGCGCCTAATAGATGTTTGCCCTACACTTGAATAAATAACATGATCAACAGTTCTATGGAGTTTTCTTGGGATATGGATCATGTAGAGTTGCTCATGAGAAGTAATATACCATAGCTGATGGAAATCTATGAGACAGGGCCTTTCAAATCGCAGTTGACACTAAAATTGCTAATTTCAAGTCTTCTTCGATCTGGTTTAGCACATTCAAGAAATCATACAGTGTACGAGTTCGTAAAACAATGAGTCTTACTTCGAGTAAAAGTGCAGACGAGATACCATCAATTCATAGGTGATGTGAAGACAAAGTTTGCTGTTATCCATACGTCTGCCGCGTGTAACGTACATCAGTCAGGTTTCGTGAAAGAACTGCGAGCAAACAGCACTTTAACATTTCGAAGCGAAAAAAGACAAAGTCTGTTGTGTAATCGATTAATGCTGTGACACATTCATATACAACAGTGAAAGTGATAAGTATCAGTGGATTACTGGTTCTGCAGCTTAATATCTGTCTTCAGGGTCCTCCAGGCGTATTAGAAGATAAAATTAAAAGAAAGACTGTTTGGTGGCAAAAATCTTATAACTGACCTATCAAAATTTGAAAAAATGGAAAGAGTAATTAGCATTTCATTCGAAACTGTTTCTAACCAGTTCCAGAAATTAATTCAATACTTTTATTGGACTCTTGGTCTGGACATAACAATGCCTCCGTCTTGCAGGAGGACGACGAAAAGACTATTGACGAAACATCGATTCCTCGCAAAATAACCAATGTGACTGTAGATAAAGTAGTTTTTCACCTGTGAAAAGTATTTTTAAGGAAATTGTCGGGCAATATAAATTGCTGATAACTCCGTATCATTTGAAATGTATCAGAAGAACAGTATTCTTAAATTAACAGTCATTTGTGCATTATCAGTCTGGACTGAAACATTTAACGAACTGCTTTAAGTGTGCTCGATGTGCAGCACAATAATCAGAGCAACGGCTAGGGCCATTTCTTACTCCACCGGAATTCTGTCCAAATAAAACTAGTATTTATTGTGGAGTGCCTGAAAGCATTAATTTTTCTTTCGTCATGTGTGTCTGGTTTAAGACGATTGTTTTCTTTACTCAAATTACAGTTCCTTTATTATGACGACTCTGTCGATAAACAAGGAACCATTTCATTGTTACTAAAATATATATTCTTCAAAAATTATAGTAGAAACTGTGCTAAGGAATTGTTCTGAAATAATGCACGTGTAAGAAATACATTCTTCCAACAAATGAAAGTCACTACTGATGGAACTTGTCTGTTATGTACGTCTACTTCTATGAGACTGCTCTGCAACACACCCTTATGTACCAGGCAAAGGGTTTATAAACGTAACATCAGACACTGCCTTGATTCATTATTTTCCTCTGTTCGCCACTTTTGTAAGTATTACATATGCAGCAGTTTACACGTCGATACTAACTGCCTCTTATTCAAAACGTTAATGATGTGACATTTTTGTGTGGTTTAGGTGCTTTAAATTCGCTTTGTCACTCCCGATATTAGCACTACGGGACGCTAAGTTCTATTGTCACGGCCGATCGCGCTCTACACAGGAAGGGCTATACAAAACGCTGTCATAAGAGGTTCTTCGTGTGAAAAAACGAGTAACTTCAACAATTTTTTGAAAAAATTTCTTCCTTAGCACTCAAAATTTTGAGGGCGCATTTCTTTCGTCGCATTCTTCCTGCATGGAAGAATTTTAAGGTGGTTTACGACATCTCGGATTTGACCATTCCCTTGTTAGCTGATAACCGTCGTTGTCTGAAATGTCATAATCGCTGTGAACCAAGGTACGAAGTACTCCCTCACGTTGAGCCGGAAGGTGACAACAACCTGCCTGTAGATACAAGTCAGTGTCAGTACGTTTCCTATAAACAGCATGTCCCAACGTACCATTCACCTTCCTACTAACACGTCAAGGTAGGGCAGAGAGCCATCATTTTCCACCTCCATCGTTAAATGAATATTCGGCTGGACTGAATTCAAATGTTTTAAAAAGTCGTTGAAATTCGTACTGCGAGATGGCCAAAATCTAGAAGTACCGTCTACATATCTGGAAAAACACATAGTTTTCAAAGTCACCGACTCCAAGGCACGTTCCTCCAAGTCTTCCATAAACTAATTTGCAAAATAGACAACAGGCTTCCCATCGCAACTCTATTTATCTACTCGTAGCACTGGTCATTGAATAAAACGTAAGTGTAAGTCAACAAATGACGAAATAGGTTCGTTAATTGAACATCAAACCTCAATTAACCGTAACGAATCAGGCAGAGCAACAAGAGTGGAGAGAGAGACCACATCAAAACTTACTGGAATATGATATTCATTCAGGTGCTTTCCTTCTAATCGACGTCAGAAATCGCTCCGAGCAACTAGTGGTCTCAACAGAGTAGCAACGCGTTTTGCTGCACTTTTATGTTGCAGTACGAACGTTATTCACGATCGGGCGAAGAGAAACCCCTCCTCTGTGGATGTTGGGAAGCCCGTGTAACCTAGGGGAACAGCACAATACGAAAGTACGAAGATTCTTGCGATAAACTTTTCTTAAGGTAGCTGTTAGTCTGTCTTCCAATACATTTTGTGGGATTAGTATCGATCCTGCGATCCGATGAATCAATGAGTAAGCACTGTATCTTTCGAACGAAACCTTGTTTGTCCAGAGCAGCAGCAGCATTGCCTTTTCATGGTAAAATAACAATATCTCGTCAACTCTTAGAGGTCGTAAAGCAGCCCCCTCTGCTGCTGCTGTACACTGACGAAGAAAAAATCGCAACGCCAAGGAGAAGTTGTCAGACATAAACGAAAGTTGGTAGGCGTGTTCCTACATCTGAAGAATGATACCTGTTCAAATTTCGCACCAGTCGCATCAGAGTATAGCGACACTACGAGAATGCAAATCAAATTTGCTTTAAATATACGCTGTAATGGTCGTGAGCGATAGTTACCTTTGAGATAGGACGTGGTCAGTTGATATTAGTAAAAAATACGTTTCAGATGGCAAAGACTCCATTATCTACACCTCACTGCGTTTGAATGAGGTCGTGTAATAGGGTACGAGAACCTCAATGTTCCTTCTGCGATACTGCAGAAAGGCTTGGCACCTCAGTAACACAATGAAGTCGGTTACCTCAGAGAGCTTCGAGCCAGACATCTTTTTAATGACAGCTTCAAAAATGTCGGCTTTTTCTTGGCATCGGCAGGACGGTGTTCCACGGTCACAGTCTGGTCACTCTGTAACTGCCCGGCATTTGGCGAAGTTTGAACGTTTCAGTGACTCGGAGTCTAATATTATAACCCAACACTTCTAATAAATCTCACGGAGGAAGTTTTTGACGACGCAGTACTAGGGAAGGGTTAAATTTTCCCCCGACCCCCAAGCGTTTGTCAGTGGCTGATTTTATTACAAAGCTGTTTTTAAACTACCTGTTGGTTATAATGAAAGTATAACTACACACAGAGGCACACAAAGGTTTAGTGTGGCTGGAATTATCGTATGGCTGCGAAACTTGATTGATTTTCTAATGCGTTAGTGCGGAACTGAGTTACACTGAAAAAAAATTGTTCCAATTTTGGATACCAGGTACCAATCCGGAGCTGAGAATGCACGAAAGACATATATAAATGTTTCTATAAGTAATGGATTATCAACAGGGTGTGGACAGAAAAGGTCAAACAACCGAGAAAGGCGTAATATTGATTTTATTACTAACCATCCTTTACACAACTTGCTCAATATGAGCACCACAGAGGACGACGAGATGCCACATCCATAAAACGACGTGAGCAACAGTTGCTCACAGCAGTTCCGATGGAATCTGAGCAACGTGTTCTTGTGTGCTAGACTTCAGATCAGGTAGAGACCGAACGTGTCCCTGGCAAACGCAATCTTTTAGATATATCGAGAGTCGGAAGTCACATGGATTCGGATCAGATGATCTCGCAGGCTAAGCATCTTGAAAACCTCATGAGATAACACGTTCGCGGAAGGATGGATTAAGCAGAACTTTCACTGGGCGAGCGACATGAGGTGCTATGGCATCTTGCATGAAAGTAGTGGTTCCCGCACAGCTGAGCTCTTCCAAAACAGGAATCACATGCTGTACAGGGAGTCTCACGGTTCACCTGACAGACCTTCTTGGCGTATTCTCTTCAAAGAAGAACGGACTGTGAATAAAGGTACTCATATGGCGAGTGCAATGGCTGTTCGTGTACAACACGCGATTTAACAGTACCCGAAATTCAGCAGTTCTGCATATTCACTACACCCTGTAGTGTAAAATGTGCCTCGTCCGTCCACAGAATTTTGTCCGGCCACGTATCGCCAACTTTCATCCGTGCCACAAAACGAAGAGCAAATTCAGACCGTTGCTACGGATCTTGAGGCTTCAGTTGCTGTATCATCTGGATGTTGTGCGGGTACCAGAGTAAAACAGACTCAAAACTTTCGGCACTGTTGACCATGAGGTGGACAATTCTCGTGACACTGCACGAGCACTAACACTACCCGAGGCACGTCCTGCATTGTCGGTTACAGGAACAGCAACCTCATTAGTAACTTCCACCGGGATGGGGCGCCTTCCCCTTCCAGGTGTCACACCAAGCTCACCCGCGTTTTCGAATTTCATTAACATCTTTTTAAAGCCATTTAATGACATCGGGTCTCTCCTCAGACGCTTCAGTCGGCGATACTTTATACCGATATACGGCACAAAATATTAAATCGTGCGACGACAAGTCAGACACAAAATAAAGTAAAATTAAATTTGTAAAAATCTCTGAAAATGCGCGTGCGATTAGCTGTCATAACGGTAATTTATAATGAAATGAAATAATATAATGGTACAGACAGACGCTATAAGATAACTGTGTAGGATCTTTGTGGCAATTAATTGTTCTTTTACTCGCTGGCGAAAGGAACTAGAAAAGACCAGTGTTATTACTCACTCTCTGTTCTACTGTCGATGCTAACGCACGATACAGAGGCCATTTCGCATTATAAATTGTAAATTTTAAATAATGTATGATAATTTCTTCTTGGCGTATTTTTTCCCGAGGACATGCAGCTTTACTGTATGATTAAATGATGATGGCGTCCTCTTGGGTAAAATATTCCGGAGGTAAAATAGTCCCCCATTCGGATCTCCGGGCGGGGACTACTCAAGAGGACGTCGTTATCAGGAGAAAGAAAACTGGCATTCTACGGATCGGAGCGTGGAATGTCAGATCCCTTAATCGGGCAGGTAGGTTAGAAAATTTAAAAAGGGAAATGGATACGTTAAAGTTAGATATAGTGGGATTTAGTGAAGTTCGGTGGCAGGAGGAACAAGACTTTTGGTCACGTGATTACAGCGTTATAAATACAAAATCAAATTGGGGAAATGCAGGAGTAGGTTTAGTAATGAATAAAAAAATAGGAGTGCGGGTAAGCTACTACAAACAGCATAGTGAACGCATTATTGTGGCCAAGATAGACACAAAGCCCATGCCTACTACAGTAGTACAAGTTTATATGCCAACTAGCTCTGCAGATGATGAAGAAATTGATGAAACGTATGACGAGATAAAAGAAATTATTCAGGTAGTGAAGGGAGACGAAAATTTAATAGTCATGGGTGACTGGAATTCGTCAGTAGGAAAAGGGAGAGAAGGAAACGTAGTAGGTGAATATGGATTGGGGGGAAGAAATGAAAGAGGAAGCCGCCTTGTAGAATTTTGCACAGAGCATAACTTAATCATAGCTAACACTTGGTTCAAGAATCATAAAAGAAGATTGTATACCTGGAAGAATCCTGGAGATACTAAAAGGTATCAGTTAGATTATATAATGGTAAGACAGAGATTTAGGAACCAGGTTTTAAATTGTAAGACATTTCCAGGGGCAGATGTGGATTCTGACCACAATCTATTGGTTATGAACTGCAGATTGAAACTGAAGAAACTGCAAAAAGGTGGGAATTTAAGGAGATGGGACCTGGATAAACTGAAAGAACCAGAGGTTGTAGAGAGTTTCAGGGAGAGCATAAGGGAACAATTGACGGGAATGGGGGAAAGAAATACAGTAGAAGAAGAATGAGTAGCTCTGAGGGATGAAGTAGTGAAGGCAGCAGAGGATCAAGTAGGTAAAAAGACGAGGGCTAATAGAAATCCTTGGGTAACAGAAGAAATATTGAATTTAATTGATGAAAGGCGAAAATATAAAAATGCAGTAAATGAAGCAGGCAAAAAGGAATACAAACGTCTCAAAAATGAGATCGACAGGAAGTGCAAAATGGCTAAGCAGGGATGGCTAGGGGACACATGTAAGGATGTAGATGCTTGTCTCACTAGGGGTAAGATAGATACTGCCTACAGGAAAATTAAAAAGACCTTTGGAGAGAAGAGAACCACTTGTATGAATATCAAGAGCTCAGATGGAAACCCAGTTCTAAGCAAAGAAGGGAAGGCAGAAAGGTGGAAGGAGTATATAGAGGGTTTATACAAGGGCGATGTACTTGAGGACAATATTATGGAAATGGAAGAGGATGTAGATGAAGATGAAATGGGAGATAAGATACTGCGTGAAGAGTTTGACAGAGCACTGAAAGACCTGAGTCGAAACAAGGCCCCGGGAGTAGACAACATTCCATTAGAACTACTGATGGCCTTGGGAGAGCCAGTCATGACAAAACTCTACCATCTGGTGAGCAAGATGTATGAGACAGGTGAAATACCCACAGACTTCAAGAAGAATATAATAATTCCAATCCCAAAGAAAGCAGGTGTTGACAGATGTGAAAATTACCGAACTATCAGTTTAATAAGTCACAGCTGCAAAAAACTAACGCGAATTCTTTACAGACGAATGGAAAAACTGGTAGAAGCGGACCTCGGGGAAGATCAGTTTGGATTCCATAGAAATGTTGGAACACGTGAGGCAATACTAGCCTTACGACTTATCTTAGAAGAAAGATTAAGAAAAGGCAAATCTACGTTTTTAGCATTTGTAGACTTAGAGAAAGCTTTTGACAACGATAACTGGAATACTCTCTTTCAAATTTTGAAGGTGGCAGGGGTCAAATACAGGGAGCGAAAGGCTATTTACAATTTGTACAGAAACCAGATGGCAGTTATAAGAGTCGAGGGGCATGAAAGGGAGGCAGTGGTTGGGAAAGGAGTGAGACAGGATTGTAGCCTCTCCCCGATGTTATTCCATCTGTATATTGAGCAAGCAGTAAAGGAAACAAAAGAAAAATTCGGAGTAGGTATTAAAATTCATGGAGAAGAAGTAAAAACTTTGAGGTTCGCCGATGACATTGTAATTCTGTCAGAGACAGCAAAGGACTTGGAAGAGCAGTTGAACGGAATGGACAGTGTCTTGAAAGGACGATATAAGATGAACATCAACAAAAGCAAAACGAGGATAATTGAATGTAGTCAAATTAAATCGGGTGATGCTGAGGGAATTAGATTAGGAAATGAGACACTTAAAGTAGTAAAGGAGTTTTGCTATTTAGGGAGTAAAATAACTGATGATGGTCGAAGTAGAGTGGATATAAAATGTAGACTGGCAATGGGAAGGAAATCGTTTCTGAAGAAGAGAAATTTGTTAACATCGAGTATAGATTTAAGTGTCACGAAGTCGTTTCTGAAAGTATTTGTATGGAGTGTAGCAATGTATGGAAGTGAAACATGGACGATAACCAGTTTGGACAAGAAGAGAATAGGAGCTTTCGAAATGTGGTGCTACAGAAGAATGCTGAAGATTGGATGGGTAGATTACATAACTAATGAGGAGGTATTGAATAGGATTGGGGAGAAGAGAAGTTTGTGGCACAACTTGACTAGAAGAAGGGATCGGTTGGTAGGACATGTTTTGAGGCATCAAGGGATCACAATTTTAGCATTGGAGGGCAGCGTGGAGGTTAAAAATCGTAGAGGGAGACCAAGAGATCAATACACTAAGCAGATTCAGAAGGATGTAGGTTGCAGTAGGTACTGGGAGATGAAAAAGCTTGCACAGGATAGAGTAGCATGGAGAGCTGCATCAAACCAGTCTCAGTACTGAAGACCACAACAACATGATAATTTATGCTGATCGTGCATTTTTTCTTTCATATGCCGAGTGACCTTCATGCAGAAGTAAAAGTATTATTTGTAAGGTTTTCAGTACGCTGGGTAGTTAACAAAAAAGGCCGAACAATCGACCATTCTTGGCAGACATCTTGCGTAGGAATAATTTCATTGCGTTCCGTCATCAACGGACGCTTTACATGACTCGCACCATAATTATTAAGGAAAAGAAAGTGAATATACTAATTTATGTGGTATTAAAGTAAAAACTAAGAACATCCAGTTAAGTTCAAATATTGGCCACTTCTCGGCAAGACGAAGATTATTACGCTTAAAATGGGGAAATACTTTCTTTCATTAAAAGGTTTCTTTAATTTAAATTTCATAGAGTAAAGAGATCCTGTAGCAATATTTTAATGTGATAACACGAGATCTTCTTACACTCTTTTCATCACACTCGTTGAGTTCACCGGTGTCCGGATAGGGGCGGTAGCGGCACAACTTTCTCAATGCAGCACTACAACAGCTGCCGTTCACGTAATAAACTGCTTCAGTAACGTAGCGCGGTCTCCATTCACGATAACCATACTGTTCACTCACGTTATGGTTTGTCTAATTAAAAGGCGTCTACTGGGGAACACTTATATGTGCCACCCCAATATGATATCAATGTAAACCAGAACAGGTCTATAATTTTATAACAATGTATATCTCTAACAGGCTTTGTAATGCGGATCGCTGTCTGTGCAGGACCGCAGAGCCAAAGATACTGCTTCTGGTCTGAGAATTCGAACTGGAATAAGAGAACATGCGCGCACAGTTGTACGTAGCTGTGTGTGAGTGAAAGAGGATGTAGTAGGCAGTTTTTGTGGTTTGCTCTGTGAAGCCACCAAGTGTCAGTTTAATGTACGATTCACGAGAACATGTAAGCAGAAGTCTTCTCACAAGCAAGGTAAAGATGTTAAATATTTATGACTTTAGTTTTGCCAGCGCGTTAGCATAGATGAGTTGGCCGATAATTTTCAGTTATTTACAAACCCCAGATTGTACTTGAACTAATTCGACAAAACAACTAGTTAGATATTTCAATTTTGTAATTTTTCTAAGATTTGTTAACAGAGCTATATGTAATTTGATGATTTGCATTTGTGCTGGTTTAGTGAGGTTAGATAATACTTGCTGTATAAATCTATTTTCCGTGAATTAATTAGTAAATATGATGTATTTTTATGACCAATGTAACTTCATTTCTCAAATTTTTTTAAAAAAAAATAAACTTAACTTCCAATATAACTTTACTTAAGAATAACTCAGCGTTTGTAATTCACCACAATCAATACCGCCTCCCTGTCCAGGTCATATGTTTTTCGAATACGTTGGATTTTTCTTAAGGGGCTCCGGAAAGGCTCAATATCATGAAGTTCAATTTTTACTTTTTTGCGTTTTCTGAATCTGCAGACTATTACCTTTTAATAGATATATAATTTATTCAATTCCGAAGACTACAACTATTTTTAAATTTTCTTTGAAATGTGTTCTACATGGGCGTGACCCACTGTAGCGCTGTTAAACTGCTGTCAAATGGTGTTATTATTAACGTCCGTGTTCATCAGGTACATTTTAGTGATGTGAGATAAAGTATGTGTTGTGGCTAACCTGTGATGGTTCAATATACTGTATATCGCTGGTGTGATTGTCGATTGTTTCATGTTTATTTACTCTGTCGTTATCTCGAAAATATTCGTAATTAATTCTGTTTCTTGAGTCTCTGTTTTGTTGAAGTATAATAATGAGTAAAAGTAAAGTTATTAGAAATCCTCTGAAGGCTTTTAAGAAAAGGAGAAATGTTGGAAAGCCAAAGGTATGTGTTATTACTGTAAACAATAAAGACGATAACCAAGTGAGTGAACCTAACCTCTCAAGTACACCTGCCCATAGCAGTCAAAGTGGGAAAGAAAATACTTCACAGAAGAAGCTTGGTTCAATGAGTGAAAACTATGAATGTTTTAGGGGCGAATCGGATGTGAATGAAATATTTGATATGTCGGTTCTCAAAGGCATTTTTTCAAACTGTGTAAGATGTATTCATTGTAGTGAAGTTGGTCTGGAACTCTCCATAATAAAGCACGTAGGACTTGCTAGTGAAATACAACTGAAATGTGATAAGTGTTCATACATGACCACCTTTTGGAACAGTGTTGCAGTAACTGCAACTGAAGAAAATGGTAGCAAAATCTACGAACACAACATTAGATTTGTTTATTCCTTGCGTTCAGTTGGTAAGGGTGCTACTGCAGGTGCAATTTTCTGTGGCATCATGAATCTTCCAAATCCCCCAACCAAGTTTACGGCCTATAATAAATTAATAGGGTCTAAAGTAGAAGATGTCTGTATAGAATCTATGAAGAACGCTGTGGAAGAGGCAGTAATGGAAAATAATGGTAACAGAGATTTGACTGCAGCGTTCGATGGTACCTGGCATAAACGGGGACACACATCTCTTCATGGTGTAGTATCAGCCACCAGTATGTATACAAGGAAAGTTTTAGATGTAGCAGTAATATCAAAGTATTGTAGATGTCCACAAAAATATAAAGGTACACATGAAAATAATTGCAAAGCTAACTATAGTGGCAGTAGTGGAGGAATGGAAGTGGCTGGTGTTGCCAGTATATTCCAGCGTTCTGAGGCGTGTGATAAAGTGCGATATGTTAATTACCTTGGTGACGGTGATTCTAAAAGTTTCAAACATGTTCAAGGACTGAAGCCCTATGGTGATGATGTTGTAGTGCAGAAATTTGAGTGTATTGGACACGTACAGAAGCGAATGGGAACAGGACTTCGGCGACTGAAAGCTTCGTACAAAAAACAAAAACTCAGTGATGGTAAAGGGTTGGATGGGAAGGGAAGGTTAACTGGCAGTGTAATTGACAAAATACAGAACTATTATGGAATGGCTATTAGGCAAAATACACAAAGTGTCGACGAAATGAAGAAGGCTGTTTGGGCTCTTTTTTTTCATACTTCTTCAACCGATGAAAATCCCCAACATAGCTTGTGTCCCAAAGAAGAAGACAGTTGGTGTAAATATAACAAAGGATTGCTAACTGTTGAAGTGTACACTCATAAGCATAGTCTGCCTCATGCAGTAATGGAGGTGATAAAACCTATTTTCAGAGACTTAGCAGCACCTGAACTGTTGAAAAAGTGTATTCACGAAAAAACTCAAAACCCCAATGAAAGTATAAATAGTGTTATATGGTCGAGAATCCCCAAGACTGTATTTGTTGGAATAGAAACACTTCACTTTGGTGTGTATGATGCTGTTGCGACTTTCAATGATGGCGACATTGTAAGGTGCAAGGTATTTAGAAAAATGGGAATGAAGATAGGTTCTAACATGGTACGAGCGATGCTTGCTTTAGACAAGGAACGCCTTCGGGCTGCAGACAGGGCTGTAAAGAGTCTAGAAATACAAGCAAGAGTAAACAGGAGGAGGAACAAGAGGAAGCTGGACGAGGAGTTTGCAGAGGATGAAGATAATCCATCCTATGGACCTGGAATGCACTAAAAAGTTAATCCAATCTTTGTCGCTCGATTCCCAAAACTTTTATTTTCTCATACTAATTACATGTTTTCTAAGGATCTTCCAAACATATTTGTTTCAAACTTTCAGTAAATGTTACACAGTACCTTCTGCATAATTTAACACAGCCTTTTTCCAAAAAACTGTATATTTTTGAATATATAAATAAAAAATTGCAAAAAAAGTTGTGAATTTTCATTACAATTGAAAAAAAAATCATCTTTAATAAGTGAACTAAAATTTTGTAAAATCCCTGTGTTAAGTTGTAGCCCATATTCCAATAAATAATCTGTAAAAAGTTCAACTTCCTACCTCAAATACTTTGTGAGGAAAGTATAAGCGTTATTTTAACATTGCAAGTATAGGGCGTTCCGGAGCCCCTTAAATGTTTTCGTTTATCAGCCAAAAGAATTTCATGTGAATTTCAAAGTATTATGGCCAGCATTGCACACCGCTGAGCCTGTAGCCAGCATATTTTATTCTTTTCTTGAGAGCCAGAGTATATCGCATTCCACCGTCGCTGCTTTAGAGATGAGACAGTTTATTTGTTACGTGCACAGGAACCAAGGTTATCAGTTTTGAACATGGCCAGAGAATTCGGTGCCTAAGCGGCTTAATGTATTTTGCAGTGACTGTATTTCCTTTACTGGTGTGCATTGCGCAATCAGCTCTTATAAAGTTTTGCTAACTATAACACAGAGTAAGCACACCACTTGCAGTTACAACACGCTACACAACTCGAGTTTTGTATCCAGTTTTCGGTCGCGTGTTCATTCAATAATATTTCAAGGAAGTTACATATTTGTTATGTGCACACGCACTCACTTAAGTGCCCCAAACGATAAAAATAATTTAAAGAACGTCACACATATACAGGGTGAGGCAGCTAAGTCGTAACACCCCTTGTATCACCCCAACCATAATAGATACAAAGATACCGTTTGGAAAGTGAATTGCAGGGACAGGGGCTACTTGAATACATCACAGTTCATATTTGTGCTATTTTTTATTACAGAGATATGAGGCCATCTTTGTTTGTTTTTTTTAATGGAACACTATGTTAAATTTTAGCGTAACATGATGGTATTAAAAAGACGGTTTCAAATATGTGTATATCATAATATTAAGGAGAATAGTTTTTGAGACACAGATATGTTCCCGTATCGTATTCGTCCTTCGAAGTGGTGTTGACCAATGCGACCTTTCCTGTTGACCATTGAGGAACTTATCAGCGAAGGCGTTGTTTTTCTGCTTCTCGATAACGCTGTAAGGGACGCACGAGATAGCTGGAAAGAAGGGTATAAATGTGCTGCTGGGGTAAAGAGACACCGCATTTCCGTTACAGTTTCTTGAAGCAGACATGTACACCAACGAAGAAAAGTTACATACGCTTCTAGTGTATGATGAAAGCAGAAGAAATGCTGTTAGAGCAATAAAGCGATGTGTAGAGCTGTATCCTGATGGTGAGCGTCCTACACGCCAGCTTCTTGCACGTATTTGCAAGAAACTACTTGATTCGGGATCATGGAACGCCATACAGAGGGCAAGGCAGAAAACTGCAACTGGCGAGGTACACGAAGAGGGCGTTCTAGCGCTGGCGCATAACGACCCTACTGTTTCGTCGCGATGTATCACGTCATAACGTGGTATGAGTCAGAGAAGTGTTCTACGCGTATTGCACCGGCATGGATTTCACTCCTTTCACCTTTCATTACATCAAGCACTCTCCGGTGTGGATTTCGAACGGCGCAAGGAATTTTGCCGGTTTGCTCTGCAGCGCCTACAACATGATCCAACGTTTTTTCAACGGGTGCTTTTTACTGATGAAGCGACTTTCACCAACCACGTGAATTTGCATAGTAGGCATTACTGGTCACTAGAGAACCCTAATTGGCTTTTACAGGAACAGCATCAGCAACCGTGGAGTGTTAACGTGTGGTGCGGCATAACACTTGACTTCAGTTCACCCGAACATTCATTTAACGATGGAGGTGGAAAACAATGATACCTTCCCGTCCTTGATGTATTGGTCAGGAGGAAGTTTGATGGTACGTTGGGACAGGCTGCTTATAGGAAGCCTTGTCACACTGACTTGTACCTACAGACTGGAAGATGTCACCATCCGGCTCAACGTGAAGGGGTGCTGGGGTACTTCGTACTTTGGTTCACAGCGACCACGTCATTTCAGATTCTGAGAGTGTATCAGCTGAATTAATTCATCTTGGTAATACCTTCAGTCAGAATGGGCAGTGTGAAGAACAGATCAGATGCGCGTTGCGCTATCGATCAACCGTGGGCCGATTGAGTTATGATAATACCGAGTTGGCACCAAGGTCAACGCCCTTTTTGGCTTACGCAAGGAACAATTCCAACAATATTTGTCGCAGAATGAATTTTCACTCTGCAGCGGAATGTGCGCTGATATGAAACTTCCTGACAGATTGAAACTGTGTGCCAGGTCGAGACACGAACTCGGGACCTTTGCCTTTAGCGGGCAAGTGCTCTACCAACTGAGCTACCCAAGCACGACTCACGCCTCGTCCTCACAGCTTTACTTCTGCCAGTACCTCTTCATCTACCTTCCAAACTTTACAGAAGCTCTCCTGCGAACCTTGCAGAACTAGCACTCCTGAAAGAAAGGATATTGCGGAGACATGGCTTAGCCACAACCTGGGGGATGTTTCCAGAATGAGATTTTCACTCTGCAGCGGAGTGTGCGCTGATATGAAACTTCCTGACAGATTAAAACTGTCTGCCAGTGCGCATTTTGCGGAAATATGATGTGAAATGTGTTTTTTTCAGACCTCCATCTAAGATTAGGATCCTTTTAGGTTCCATTGAGGACAATCTTGGTTTGAGTAAGGCGATCTTCTGTCATATTCCTTGCAGTTGTGGTATGTCATATTGAAAGGTATATACACAGGGTAAATTAATTCAAGTTTTGAAAGAAAATATTATATTGAACCAGAGATGGTCAAATGTAGTATCGACTTTGTAGTAGCGTCACTACTCAACAGCGATCGCTGATTGAAGTGTTATGGGTAATGTATTAGAGTAACTTTGGATCGAGAGATGTATGGAGGACTCTCAAGTGTAAAGACGTGTTGTATGTGCGGTGGATGTATACTTGCTAGGGGCAGTAATGATTTTTTATTTGCAAGATACTATCATGTTTGCTAACTGTAACAGGAATTTCAACAGAAACTGGAAATAAATAAGGTAAAGAAATTTGTTTTGTTACTAATGCAATGCGCGTATTCATAACTGATGACTGAGACAATATATGGCACTCACATTTTGAAAAGATAAATGTTAATGTATAATTAGTTTATTGAGTGTGTTAATTGTGAGCATTATTATTTTTCAAAGAGTGGAAATACAAGTTTTAAAGTTTGTACCATCTTGTAACCCAGATCCATGTCATTTGTGAGTAACTATTTTTCTCAAGATGTTATTGTCTCAGTCATATTCGATTTATTTAAAATGTGTGCTAAGCAACAGCCTTGCAGAGTAGCTGGTTCCTAGCTATACAATTTAAAGTACTAACAGAGCAGTGCGAAGAGCATTACCATTGTACCGATAAAGGTAAGAAATTTGTTAAAATGACCGGTTTCGGCCTAGGCTTAGGCCATCTTCAGACAGCACCATCAGCTGAAGTTGACGACGAGTAGAACAGTCAGTTAGCCTCAGTCGCTGAAACTGCTACTCAGCAATGATACTTGCCACAAGAGCAGATTGCTGGTGAGGTTAACTGGAGCCATACATTGTACTGTAGATAGACAATGTGTGTCGAAGAGGTAAAGAGAGCCATTTTGTTGCAGAGGTCAGCAGTTTCAGCGACGGAGGTCAACTGACTCTCCTAAGCATCGTCAACTTCAGCTGATAGTGCTGTCTGAAGATGATCTAAGCCTAGACCGAAATCGAGTGTTTTAATAAAGTACAATCGCGATCTAGACTGTTTCTTCATTGATTTTTTTATGTCATACATTGGTCAGATTATCCGAACTATGGAGGACCAGTATACTGAGCAAAAGCTTCCCACCCGCTTACAAAAGCCGTGCAAATCGACTCGTGGACTTAACTTCATAAGCGCATTCCAGGTAATCATCTAGGAGAAGCTTTTCTGTTTGTACTTTAGTTGTCTGGACATTCATCCACTGACGTTGTATTTACGTTCTGTTTCTTATATCGACAATAAACAAATGGTTCAAATGGCTCTGAGCACTATGGGACTTAACATCTGAGGTCATCAGTCCCCTAGAACTTAGGACTTGTAAGGTGTCAGGAAAATCCAACACCTTCCATGAAAACCCTGACATGATAAGCAAATTCAGTAGTATGTCACATAGCTCCGAATAAATCGTGACATTAAATTAACCAAACTAATACGAGTAACGAGTGAGCAAATGGAATACCACAGACTAACACAAGAATGCCTAAATGCATGTCATACCTTCCTACCGTGAGACAGACGCAGTTCCGTGGGGAGAAACGAGAACAGAAGCCGAGAGCAGAACCGTGTTAAGCTAGAAGGCCCTACGATAAGGGACGGACACCCACGTTGCCAGCTAACCACCAGGACCACCCCCTAGCCCATGTTAAAAGCTAGAGCACTCCAGAAGAACAGTATAGATCTTACGATAACACTAAAAGGGCCACACCAGCTGCAAGTTTTAGCGTGAGACTTTTTCGCGTCTCTGTTACGTTGCAAACTTTAAAAACATTGCCCCACCACGAAAAGTATAACGTTTCTAATTGGACATACAGAATTTTTGTAGGTGGAGCTTAAGGTTAACATTGAGACCCTGATTGGTCAGATGAAAACACAGCCAGATAGTTTTTTTTAAACCAACTTCGGTAAATTGTAGTAAGGAGAAGTTAAGAGAGAGTTGCTTCGGAGACGGCGAGGTGAGTGGAGCTGTGCTGCCCGCCGCCCCTTGACGAACACCGACAAGGTAATGAACGCACGCGATGCCGCATTTTTGAGCGCATAAGGGTTCACTCAGAACTGCAGAAGTCTCATCTGTTACATCCCCTTTTTGCGTAATACTAGTGTCGATCGTCAATTAAAGCTCATGGTGTTCACATTTGCCACTTGAAGTAAAAATCTGAAACGCGATGATTTTTCTGTTATGTAGTTATTGAGAAGCCACATCAGCCACTGTAATTTACGACAAGTTAAATAAGTAATTAAAGATAATTGAGGGTCACTGTAGACCATTTTGATAGTTTTCTCTCTTGTGAAACTTAATTTAAACCTAGATTATAGATGTGATATGGCATATGTCATCCTTCGATCCATTGTAGAACTTGGAAACCCATTCAGGGAATATTCGTTCACATTTTTGTTGAACGCAGTTGGTTTTTACCATCCTGTATTAAAACATTTCCTTTTATCAATAGTGCAATTTATAAACGATGTTTTGTGAGTAGAATAAAATTTCCAATGGTAAACATAACTGCTTTTTCGACGTTATTTTACCAACTAACTAAAAATAGGAATGCCTTGAACCCCTTCCACTAAATTTAGTTAGTATTAAGATTCTTTTACAGGGAGTGCAGTGGAGCTGACGCTGAAATCATTAAGTATTTGGTTATATCATCGCTAGTCTCACTGAACTCTTCTGAATTCTACATGTCATGTGTGGTCTGGCGTCTCCTTACCAGCAACAGGTCCCAGGTTCAAACTAGTCAATTCCCTAAAAAGACAAACTCAGAGCGTCGCTGCGCGAAAGTGGTAGGGAGACACGATATAGAACAAACAGACACCACGCAGAATGTTTAGAAACTACTTAAACCTAACTAACCTAAGGACATCACACACATCCATGCCCGAGGCAGGATTCGAACCTGCGACCGTAGCGGTCGCGCGGTTCCGGACTGAAGCGCCTAGAACCGCTCGGCCACATCGGCCGGCTGACAATAAACAACAGTTGTAACACTTGCGCATCTCATTGCTAGTCCTTAGCACCCCTCGGCTGCGTACCTAAAACCTACCTACGCCGCGTCTCTTTAACCTCAATGTTCTGGATTCATTCGTGCCATTCCTTCTTTTGTGCGGTAACATCCGTAAACGTTAGTGTATGATCCACTGAAATTTGTACATATTTCCGAGTATGTTGTTTGCTCGTTACCTGTTCGATCTTTCAGTTAGATACAGCTATTAACTAAGCGTTTTATTTCGTCGCAAAGTATTCCTACCAAGCCAAGGTCTTCAGCAGATTTTCTGGCGCACATAGGTATAACTATAATCCGTTCATGTTAAGAATAAACACAAACGCGGTGATTGGTCAGAAGCCGTAGCACACCTACACTGGTGATGTTACGCTCTTGGAAGTAGGTCCTACTTATGTAAAGTTACGTTAAATGAAACATTAAGATACAAATGCATTAACAGCCATCACTGTTTTTGTTAATCACGCTTTAGCTACGTAGTTTTTATTTCAAAAACCGTGTACAGTCACAGCCTCTGTAGCGTTGTGCTCTGATTGTCGCGCTGTTAATGCGCAGTATGAAAATGGCTGAGGCTGCTTTCTATTCCGCAGTGAAATACGCGCGTGGAACACGGTTAAAAACTGCCAAGAGATAGGCTGTTCTTAATGTTTTTCATAAATTTACGGAGATAATCGGCTTTGAAGTTTTCCCACAGTTGAATATCGTGCAGTTGATTTACACACACACACACACACACACACACGTGTAGCGCAGTCGGTATTGTACTGGAAAAGTGATCCTCATCTGGTTATTTGTGCATTCGTTGAAATCTCCTGGCTCTCATTTTTTTCTCGTTCAATTTGAAATACTTACATCTCTTAATTATAAAACACATCATTTTGTTATCATTAACGCACGTCTTCTTGTTTCCTAATTACATATTGGACTCGAAATTCCTGTTTCCATTTCAAATGCCGATTCATAATTATCGATGTTTTATGACTGTCAACAAAAGTTGCTTAAATTAAGAAAACATAACAATTTAATTTTTAAGGCGAAAATGAAAAACCAAATCCTCTTTCTTTGGACTATGTCCATCGCTTTATACCACAGAGGTAAGTAAGTATCGTTGAAACATGAAAAACAATCATTTTCACAGCATCGAGTATGTCGTGCAAACGCCACATTTTTACATTTGCTGCTGTGCCATTACAATATGCACCCAACTGAACTAATCTGGAGCCAAGCTGCGGGATTTGGCCTGAGAAGTGAGAAGACTGTTAAGCTGCCAGTCGTACTGGAACTAACGCACGCAGCTTTTTCACGCGTCACTGCCGAACGCTGGTGGGATATTGAACGGCTCGTCGTAAAAGAAGAGAAAATGCTGCGCCTGGCTGGCTTCGTGGATTCTGTTGTTGATAGGCTCGTTATCAACATAGCAGGTGACACTTCCAGAACACAAATGTACAGGGTGATTCAAAAAGAATACCACAACTTTAAAAATGTGTATTTAATGAAAGAAACATAATATAACCTTCTGTTGTACATCATTACAAAGAGTATTTAAAAAGGTTTTTTTTCACTCAAAAACAAGTTCAGAGATGTTCAATATGGCCCCCTCCAGACACTCGAGCAATATCAACCCGATACTCCAACTCGTTCCACACTCTCTGTAGCATATCAGGCGTAACAGTTTGGATAGCTGCTGTTATTTCTCGTTTCAAATCATCAATGGTGGCTGGGAGAAGTGGCCGAAACACCGTATCCTTAACATAACCCCATAAGAAAAAATCGCAGGGGGTAAGATCAGGGGTTCTTGGAGGCCAGTGATGAAGTGCTCTGTCACGGGCTGCCTGGCGGCAGCTGCAGACAGTGCTTGAACCAATTTCAGACGATAAGGTTTCATAACTAACCTTTTTCGTAGGACTCTCCATACAGTTGACTGTGGAATTTGCAGCTCTCTGCTAGCTCTGCGAGTCGATTTTCCTGGGCTGCGAACAAATGCTTGCTGGATGCGTGCTACATTTTCATCACTCTTTCTCGGCCGTCCAGAACTTTTCCCTTTGCACAAACACCCATTCTCTGTAAACTGTTTATACCAAGGTTTAATACACCACCTATCAGGAAGTTTAACACCATACTTCGTTCGAAATGCACGCTGAACAACTGTCGTCGATTCACTTCTGCCGTACTCAATAACACAAAAAGCTTTCTGTTGAGCGGTCGCCATCTTAGCATCAACTGACGCTGACGCCTAGTCAGCAGCGCCTCAAGCGAACAAATGTACAACTAAATGAAACTTTATAGCTCCCTTAATTCGCCGACAGATAGTGCTTAGCTCTGCCTTTTGTCGTTGCAGAGTTTGAAATTCCTAAAGTTGTGGTATTCTTTTTGAATCACCCTGTATTTCTCGGATTCGGATACGGGAGGAGCTAAGAGATTACCAGACGACTGACCGTAAGTAATACCTTCAGTGGCTTCAATATTTAACTATACGGTGAAATCCTCACGTTACACACAGATTATACAGGAAAATTACCCTGTGGTTAAGTTAGGAATTTTCATCATTCTTGTTTTTAATTACAATAGTATGTTGACTAAAAACGATAACAGTGTTGCGGTTTTCGTCTAGTCGTCAAAGGAGCGTATTGTGGTAGATTTACAGTGTATTATTTCATTCTGCTTAAAAATTAAATGACATTCGAAGCTGTACTGCTCCTCTGCTCGTCTTTTTTACGTGTGTACCGGAGCTGCCCACGTCACTACAGGCTAGCTGTACCAGCTGACCGGCCAGTGCTGTCCAAGCTATATGCGTCGGTAAAGCTGTTATCCTGAATTACCGGTAAGTCGATGTGCACGTAACGCACAGAACAAAACGTACCCTTATTATCGTACTGGACGGTACTCGAGACAGCTTGGCTGCAGTCCCACTTAAACGGAATTCCAATGAGGTTCCAGCACACGCGGAAGAATACATTGTGCAGTGTGTACATCAGGTTTATTCTTATGATGAACGGATTATACCAGTACGATTTTTCCGAGCAATAATGAGATCACTTAACAGTTCTAGTCAACTGAAGTTTTGTGAATTTTGTGATCAGTGTGGATCTTGGTCCAGTAAACCACAAAATATTGAGGAAACTGTAAGCTACAGAGTAGTTACAATTCTAAGCCGCAGAGTACAGCAGCTCGCTTTCAGAATCCACCACTACACTGCAGTGCGCCTTTCATCTAAAAGCTCCTCGTCTTTTCTTGGGGAGCAGCAGCTTTCAGTGTTAAGAGCCCTCGCCTTTACCGTCAACTGGAACTGCTCCAGCAGGCGTGCCCGCTTCCAGCAGCGTTTTTATGAAACTGCGTGTCTGGAAACATTGCACAAGCTTGCACCGTGGGACATGCTTGCAGAATTACGTAGTTTTACATCCTCGCTTATGATCATTAACAATGTGTGTTCTATTTAGTCTCATCAACTACAAAGCAGTATCATATTCACAGTACGTATCTTATAATGACACGGAAAACTGTAAAAGCACAAATAAAATCGCAGAAAAACATTAATTACCTCGAACTTGGACGAGAGGTGACACTAATCATTCGTAGCCTGAATTTGACATTCTTTGTTCCGTGAAAGAAGTTAGAATCCAGAGCATTAGTAAATTTGTTCCATATTCATCCAAGCAGTTATCAAGATGAAACATATGTAACGGAGATCAGCAATGACACTTGCCACAAGAGCAGATTGATGGTGCAATTAACTGGAGGCATAAATTGTACTGTAGATGGACAATGTGTGTGTCGAGAAGGTAAGGAAAGCCATTATGTCGCAAGGGTCGGCACGGTTGTCGCGTGGTAAGATGTTATCAGTGAAGGTTTACGGTAGACATCAACTATTCATCCATGATCTTAAACCGCCGAAATCTATGATCTGTACGAAGCAGACACATTTATTCCAGTGTCAGTTTCTACACCCTTGAGCATTAGCAACACTTACATGGTACTTAGTCCAGCCAACAAACACCAATGAAGATGAGAAGATTGTATTATTAACTGATGAAGTTTGCTCAGTTTTTTACAATAACAGTTCTGTTTAATGAATGATGTACAAGGAGCTTGTAGTATCACTGGCTTAAACTGCCATGTTACTTAGCAATAAGCACGCATTTGTAATATTTCATTTGATATAGCAAAGCAGTATTGAAGCAAGAGCCAGCCGATGCTCACATGCCATATGACATGACATGAACCATGTATCAGATGTTGCTTCGTTGGCTGAACGTGAAGACGCATTCGTTATATATGCTTAAAAATGAGGGGAAATGCGGTGTCAGTGACCAGTTAGTAAATAACAAGAAGTTGTCGCAGGAGGATTGGTTTACGTTATTTAACTAACCAAAAGTAGGTAAAACAAGTGCATTACAGTACGCACACACGCGAAAACACACACACACACACACACACACACACACACACACACACACACGAAGATAGTATCACCAGCTCAAAACAGGCGAATATGCTCCTAAAAGACTCTGATAGAAAATTGGGAACAGCTGTCTCAGTCTTGTTTCTATCTTCCTCACCAAACATTTTGTCGTGCGATCATATTCGCGCCCTTTTAACACAGAACATTCTAAATCCTCTTACCCAGTCTCTCTTTGTAGTGAAGCTTTCGTAGTGATCATCTCCCTCGCAGTGCCAGTGTCCGTGTGTGTTTCTCTCCCACTGTCTCTTTCTCTCCCGTAGATATTTTCTCCTGTCTGTCTCCGCCACTGCCGCTGTCTTCATCCCTTTCTCTCGCTCTTCCTTACCACTGTATTCTTCTCTGCCCCTTGCACTGTCTCTCTCTGTACCACCGCAATTGTCTTTGTCCCATTGGTTTGCTCTCCCACTGCCACAGTCTTCCTTTCTCGCTTACAGACTCCTGTCTTTCTCTCCAGTCACCATTGTCTTCTCTCCACACACGTCTTTGGGGCTGGTTTGCTCGGGGTTTTGAGCCCTGGACCTCGAAACTTTCAAAACGTGGGTATAGAAAGTAGCGTAATGTGGGCAAATGATTCCGTGTTAAAGTCCGACGGTCTGCAGGGCTCCAATTTCCCCCTCACTCCTCCCGAACCTTTGTATGGCCTCTGCTGATCTCTCATTTTCATTTCCACTGCCTCCCCTCTGTTTTCCTCCCACTGCTACTATCTCCATCCATCTGTATTTCTTTTTTTACTATTACTGTCTCTCACTGATCATCAATATTTCCTCTCTCTCTCTCTCTCTACGGCTCCCAATTCTGCTCTCTTCATCCATCTCTCTTTCTCTTTCGCTGCCACTTTCTCTCTCCCACCATCACTGCCTTATCTCTGTTTCTCTCCCACTGGCATTGTCTTCTCTTCTTGAACTGTCACCGTGTCTCTGATACTCTCTTTCATCACAAAAAGCGCATGCCAAATTTCTTGTGAGGGAGGCAGAATGAGTACTGCGGCAGCTGGTTCCCCACTTCTCTGTCTGGGTCCTTTAAAAGATGAGCACTTTCGGCTTTTCTTCTGATCTGCCACGAGCGTTTTTCAGCTGGTTCTCTTCATTTTCCTGCACTGCAAGGTGTGCTGCTTATACATACAAAACGAATTCTGTTGGTCAGTAAAGTTTTGACAATTTTTATATACTTCACCACGTACATATTTTGACACACATAAACAACAAATAAGCATGAATAATGTAAGATAACACAAAATCGTCTTCCAACAAACGCAAGTTCACTTTCACTACTTTACAGAAAAATACACAATATTTTTACGCTACATCTACAGTATACCAAGAAATTCGGTGTTTGATTTGTGAGACAAAGAATTTCGTATGACAAAATAACTCTTTGTATAGTGCTTGTGCCGCCAGGTGGAATACTCCAACAATTTCCATGTCAAGACAGCCTGTATGGACGAGAAATGTCGATTTACTCTGTTAAAGCTACATTACGCTCGTTCTTCTGACATATACAAATGACCCCAGGCCACGCGCTATCCAAAACAAATTTCCCCTTATCTCTGTGATCAATAGAACCGGAGATATGGCACCCTGAAAAATCGCATTTTCCCGCGCGGCTTTTCTAGACATTTTGATGCCGCGCGATGTCGCGGATTTGCCGGAGAGATTAGATTTACAGCGTCTTCGCTCGACTGCACTTTGACTCCCTCTATGAAAGACGCTTGAAAAGTTATGCAGCATCTTGTGAACAGGGGTAAATGTGTTACTGCTTGCATCTTAGAGTTGAAGTATCGAATAATGGTTCACAGGAACCGCTGAAGTTAATATTATTCGCAGCGTGTTGGCACGTTAAAACTAACTAATTTGAACACTTTTCAGTACTCCGAAAGAAAAATAATATCGCTTATAGCCGTTATGTTTGTCAACAGTTCGTAACGTAACAAGACTAACTACACATACAGAACATACACTGAAGCGCCAAAGAAATTGGTATAGGCATGCGTATTCAAATACAGAGACATGCGAACAGACAGAATATGGCGTTGCGGTCGGCAACGCCTATATAAGACAACAAGTGGCATCTGCAACTGGAATGGCAGACCTGCTCCTTGTCTTATCAAAGACAGCTCATGGAGAGGTTTATACACGGCCAAATAAGTAGGCCGCTAGCCGCGCGGGATTAGCCGAGCGGTTTGAGGCGCTGCAGCCATGGACTGTGCGGCTGGTCCCGGCGGAGGTTCGAGTCCTCCGTCGGGCATGGGTGTGTGTGTTTGTCCTTAGGATAATTTAGGTTAAGTAGTGTGTAAGCTTAGGGACTGATGACCTTAGCAGTTAAGTCCCATACGATTCCACACACATTTGAACACAAGTAAGTCGCTAAGCATACTATTCAAGGTGAAGCGAAATTGGCGCACTCGGGCTTCGCAGTGCGACTCCTCACATGTCAGCGATAAAAAAATGTCTCTCACAAAATTTCGTCCGGCGAGTACATCTGGCAGAAAAGGACGTTAAAGAGTGGCAATTTGGCAACACTGTAACCGCATGTAGGGTAACTATCTCCGTCCGCGGGGTTTGGTACCGAGGTGTAGTTGGTCTATTGGATAGAGTTTTGGGTTAGCATGGAGGAAGTCGATGGTTCGATCCTGGGTTGAGAGATATGTTTCTTATTTGGTAAATATAGTCCAGGTGGTACGGTATCTGGCATCTTAATCGTCAACAGCGATTACAGCGGGTCCTCTAGAAAACATTTGCACTTACTACAGTCGTAGAAATGGAAGATTGGTCACCTTTGAAAGAAGCCCTTTCTGCGTCGTCGGCGTGAATTTATTCGCACCACTTCATCTACTAGATGCGAAATCTGTTTTCTTTGTACCCTCCTCCAATTGTCCCATAGATTAGTACCAACTATAATTATTCTTGCCTCGTTCACGTCCATTACGTTTCGTTAGGGCCTTACGTTACCAGAAGGACTAGCAACGTGCTTTGCGAATAATGTCCAACTTCGGTTACTGTTTGTATGTATTATCACCATGCCCCTCTAATTATGCCTTTCAACACTGAGTCAGGTAACCGCAAGCTGTTTAGTACCTATCTCAATGCATTATTATTATTTCATCGGTGGGGTTGTGGAAACATTACGTCTGTTACCATTAGGGAAATAGTGTAATTCGAAACCAAACATTTCACAGTTAGCGGTGTCGGGATGAATCATGCAGAACAATATCTGTCAGAGGGTAATGCTCGTTAGGTGGAACAGTGCGCAGGACTGACGGCGTGTTTATATTGTATGCACTGTGCACCAGACAGCGACTAGTTGCGAGCGGAGTATCCCGTCCGTGACAGAATCCAATGGTTCCAACAACAACAGGAAGCCAACGATGACTTCATGAACACCGTAATATGGTCGGATGAAGCAGCATTATCTCGTGAGGGTGTCTTCAATATGCACAACACCATTGGTGGGACGTTAACTCTCACGTCACCCGCGAACGTGGATATCAAGTTCGCTTTGCAACCAATCTCTGGGCCGGAATACTGGGCGGCAGGTATTAGGGCCGCTACATGTTGCCTGACCGGTTGACTAAGATATCGTGCATTCCTCTCAAACTATCTGCCTGATGCGCTAAAAGATATTCCACTACATGTTCGGCAGAGGATACGGTTCCAACATGATGGAATTAATGTGCAACGGTATTTGAAGAGAACATTTCCAGAGAAATGGCACGGTCATGGGGGTCCATTAGTATGGCCATCGCGTTCACCTGACCTAAATCCCCTGGATTTCTTCCTGTGATGACACGTGAAGGAGCACATGTGCTCTACTCCGCCGACGAATGTGGAAGAATTGGTAGCGCGTTTTCGTGCTGCTCTTGTTACTTTGCAGCTTTGCTGCGAAAGGTCCTGAGCTGTGTGATCCGGAGGACTGCGCAATGTTTGGACGTGCAGGAAGGTCGCTTTGAGCATCTGTTGTTCTGTGGACAACGTATTCTGTTGTGAAGGTCATGCTGTCATTAGTATGGACATTATTACTGTCACCGGCTGCAAATGTGCGACATCTGAGCGCTCATATTATATGTAGTATACATGAAAAGTAGATGTTGTGTTATTGTACTGCACTGTTGTCTTTAGCATCTCGAAATTGATATTGTTTCTGTAGTTATTCAGGCCTATGACAGGTCATTTGTTTCAACTTTCTATTTCTTATTTGTCTAACCATGTATTTATTATGTTCAGCGTTACAAAATGTTGTAAATTAAGGATACATGTGACCTAAGAAACGGTGTATATTACAGTATGAAATGTCAGAATGAAATTAGCAAATTAAAAAAAAATGCGCGATAACCCAGGGTCGAACCCTCTACCTCTTGAATGCAAACTCAAAACTTAATCTACTGCACCAACTGCACAGAACAACTACAGTTTGCTGACATAGGTAGTTATCATACATGTGGGTATAGTGTTGCCTGATATTCACTCTTTAACGTCCTTCTTCTACTAGATGTACTCGCCAGTGAAATTTTGTGACAGACATTTTTTTTTTTTATCGCTGGTATGTGAGGAGTCGCGACGCGAAGCCCGAGTGCGCGAATTTCGCTTCACCCTGTATAGTCACAGTCCTACATCCTATTACGTGGGTGTACATTACCAAAAATGTAAATGTAACGATAAAAAGGCGACGTACCACATTTCACGAATCTTAAAACGTAGCCGCTAATTAATAGTAACACTATTCATCCGTAAATTTGCTACCTAAGGACCCCAGTCTGATATCAAACAATAATACTGATGTTACGCTGGACTTCATAAACGAAACTGCTTGGCACCGAAACAAGCAATATTCTTCAAAAGAGACAAAATAGTATCTAAATTTTTGTCACATTATTACTTTAAATATATAATGTGATATTTTTGTCATAGGATGGCTTCAGGATGGTACCATGTACGGAAACCGGTAGGCAGTAGGTAAAAATAAAGAAAAAGTGCGACTATAGACTAAAACAGATACGTCGTTTTTTACGATTTCTTTCGTTCCTTAATTGCTTCGAAATTCGTGAAGGTATGTTCCGTCTATGCAACTGAATGAAAGGCAGTTCGAGTTTTGCCATACGCGCTTCGCTTCTACTTATGAAGCATCTTCAGTGCCCTGTCTTTTTGTACATAAAATAAATGTATTATGTAGTAGTTACAATACCTTACTATGTAAGATTCTGTCATGTTTTTGTCTTGTTTTTCATGTTAGAAACAACTTCTGTAGTACAAATTTCGTAATGTTAAATTCTCGTTTGGTGTCACGATTTCCAGTGACGTTAGTCCATACTTGTGGTCCTGGAGATGAGTTCATTCTGTCCACATGCTCCAGCTATCCGATATCCGGCGGCGTTGTGGGTGAAGAAACACCGGAAATCGGCCAACTGGAGCATTGGGACTGAATGATCACAGCTCTAGGACCACACGTATGGACTAACAACACTGAAAATTGTGACAACAAACGAGAATTTAACATCACGAAATTTGTACTGCAAAAGTTGTTTCTGATTTGAAAAACAAGAGAATAACTTGGCTAAATGTTACATAGTACCGTAACTTTACGTAACACATTTATTACATGTCTAAAAAGAAACATGTATTACTCACCACTGAAGATGCTTCATGAACAGAAGCGAAACTCGTATGGAAAAAAAACAGACTTTCATTTAGTTGCATTGTAAGGTGTCAGGTAAATCCAACACCTTCCATGAAAACCCTGACATGATAAGCAAATCCAGTAGTATGTCACATAGCTCTGAATAAATCGTGACATTAAATTAACCAAAGTAATACGAATAACGAGTGAGCAAATGGAATACCACAGACTAACACAAGAATGCCTAAATGCATGTCATACCTTCCCACCGTGAGACAGACGCAGTTCCAAGGGGAGAAACGAAACAGAAGCCGAGAGCAGAACCGTGTTAAGCTGAAGGCCCTACGGGCAGGGACGGACACCCACGTCGCCAGCTAACCGCTAGGACCACCCCCCAGCGCATGTTAAAAGCTAGAGCCCTCCAAAAGAACAGTATAGATCTTACGATAACACAAAAAGGGCCACCACAACCGCAAGTTTTAGCGTGAGACTTTTTCGCGTCTTTGTTACGTCAGGACCACCCCACAGCTCATGTTAAAAGATAGAGCCCTCCAGAAGAACAGTATAGATCTTACGATAACACTAAAAGGATCACACCAGCTGCAAGTTTTAGCGTGAGACTTTTTCGCGTCTCTGTTACGTTGCAAACTTTAAAAACATTGCCCCACCACGAAAAGTATAACGTTTCTCATTGGATAGACAGAATTTTTGTAGGCGGAGCTTAAGGTTAACATTGAGACCCTGATTGGTCAGATGAAAACACAGCCAGATAGTTTTTTTAAACCAACTTCGGTAAATTGTAGTAAGGAGAAGTTAGGGGAGACTTGCTTCCGAGACGGCGAGGTGAGCGGAGCTGTGCTGCCCGCCGTCCCCTGACGAACACCGACAAGGTAATGAACGCACCCAATGCCACATAACAGCCCATAAAGCTTCACTCAGAACTGCAGAAGTCTCATCTGTTACACCCCCTTTTTCCGTAATACTAGTGTCGATCGTCAATTAAAGCTCATGGTGTTCACATTTGCCACTTGACGTAAAAATCTGAAACGCGATGATTTTTCTGTTATATAATTATTGAGAAGCCACATCAGCCACTGTAATTTACGACAAGTTAGATAAGTAATTAAAGATAATTGAGGGTCACTGTAGACCATTTTGATAGTTTTCTCTCTTGTGAATCTTAATTTAAACCTAGATTATAGATGCGATATGGCATAGGTCATCCTTCGATCCATTGTAGAACTTGGAAATCCATTCAGGGGATATTCGTTCACATTTTTGTTGAACGCAGTTGGTTTTTACCATCCTGTATTAAAACAATCCCTTTTATCAATAGTGCAATTTATAAACAATGTTTTGTGAGTAGAATAAAATTTCCACTGGTAAAGTTGACTGCTTTTTCGACGTTATTTTACCAGCTAACTAAAAATAGGAAAGCCTTAACCCCTTCCACTAAATTTAGTTAGTATTAAGATTCTTTTACAGGGAGTGCAGTGGAGCTGATGCTGAAATCATTAAGTATTTGGTTATATCATCGCTAGTCTCACTGAACTCTTCTGAACTCTACATGTCATATGTGGTCTGACGTCTCCTTACCAGCAACAAGTCCCAGGTTCAAACTAGTCAATTCCCTAAAAAACACGCTCAGAGCGTCGTTGCGCGAAAGTGGTAGGGAGACACGATATAGAACAAATAGACACCACGCAGAATGTTAGAGCATACACGAAACACACCTCCATTAATAGAACAAACACTTTTTTCTGTTATATTGGTGGCTTTCCAACCGGTGGTATCTTGGGAACATGTGAAATTACTGGGATACGTAGGATATGGAAATGTGGCCACAGATTCTTAACTGACAGTTACAGAGTAATACCAGTAAGCTCAATAATAAAATGGAGAGATTACTCCGCGAAGCCAAGCCGTGACCCAGTACGCCATAGCCGTCATGATAGGTTGGCGCAAACTGACAAATCATGCTTCTAAACGGAAGAATTGAAATTACTGTTCACTGGTACTACTGACGCTGTCTAGGTTCATTTCATAGTTCAATGAAAGAATTGCTCGAAAGGCGCAAACACAAGCAATATTTACAACCCCAAATGCTCCTCGCCAATATGGCACACCCACCTAACACCGTCACCGTTTTCTATGTACATACGCGTTTGAATAGTCTCTCCCGTTACTTGGCCACGATGCACTGTTACTGTCCCAGTATGCTGAATACATCCCTGCAATAAAAGTAAGTTAGGATATCCCGTGTGTGATGTTATACTGAAGCGCCAATGAAACTGGTATAGGCGTGCTTCAAATACATAGATATATGTAAACAGGCAGAATACGGCGCTGCGGTCGGCAACGCCTGTGTACGACAACAAGTATCTGGCGCAGTTGTTATATCGGTTACTGCTGCTACACTGGCAATTTATCAAGATTTAAGTGAGTTTGAACGTGGTGTTATAGTCGGTGCACGAGCGATGGGACACAGCATCTCCGAGGTAACGATGAAGTGGGGATTTTCCCGCACGACCATTTAATGACTGTACAGTGAATAGCCGGAATCCGGTAGAACAAATCTCTGACATCGCTGCGACCGGAAAAAGATCGTGCAAGAACGAGACTAACGACGACTGAAGAGAAACGTTCAATGTGACAGAAGTGCAACACTTCCGCAAATAGCTACAGATTTCAATGCTGGGCCATCAACAAGTGTCAGCGTGCGAACCATTCAACGAAACATCATCGATATAGGCTTTCTGAGCCGAAGGCCCACTCGTGTACCCTTGATGACTGCAGCCGCGTGGGATTAGCCGAGCGGTCTAGGGCGCTGCAGTCCTGGACTGTGCGGCTGGTCCCGGCGGAGGTTCGAGTCCTCCCTCGAGCATTGGTGTGTGTGTTTGTCCTTAGGATAATTTAGGTTAAGTAATGTGTAAGCTTAGGGACTGATGGCCTTAGCAGTTAAGTCCTATAAGATTTCACACACATTTGAACATTTTTTTGATGACTGCATGACACAAAGCTTTACGCTTCACCTGGGCCCGTCAACATCGACAGTGGACTGTTGATGGCTGGAAACACTTTGTATGGTCGGACTAGACTCGTTTCAAATTGTATCGAGCGGATGGACGTGTACGAGTATGAAGACAACCTCATTAATCCATGGATTCTGCATGTCAGCAAGGGACTGTTCAAGCTTGTGGAGGCTCTGTAATGGTGTGGGGCGTGTGCATTTCGGGTGATACGGAACCCAACCTCTAGGTACGACTCTGACAGGTGACAAGTAAGAATCCTTTTTGATAACCTGCATCCATTCACGTCCATTGTATGTTCTGATGGACTTGGGTAATTCCAGCAGGACAATGCGACACCCCACACGTCAAGAATTGCTACAGAGTGGCTCCAGGAACACTCTTTTGAGTTTAATCACATCTGCTGGACACGAAACTCTCGAGACATCAACATTATTGAGCATATCTGCGATGCCTTGTAACGTGCTGTTCAGAAGACGCCTCCACCCCCTCGTACTCTTACAGATTTAAGGACAGCCCTGCAGGAATCATGGTGTCAGTTCCCTCCAGCACTACGTCAGACATTAGTCGAGTCCATGCCACGTATGCCACGTGGTGTTGAGGCACTTCCGCGTGCTCGCCGGAGGCCTGCACTGTATTAGGCGGGTGTACCAGTTTCTTTGTCTCTTCAGTGTATTTGTTTTTTTTTATAAAATTTGTTTCTGAACTTGTTTAGCAATTTTTAAAATCTTATAATACTTGTAAAGCTGTATTCTCAATATGTTACCTTTCACTAAAAATTAAAACTGTAGAATTGCGTAGAATGATACCAAAGATATTACGACTGTACAACGTTATGAATTGTCTTACTGTGCTTAGGATTAATATTGCTGCACGTCTGGGGAGGTGGAAAATGCTCATGGCCAGCATTAGTAGGCAGTAGTCAGTCGTAGCCATACAGTGGAAGACTGAATAGTGACCTATGTGAAGAACATTGTTGAAAAGCAGTAACTAGTGACGAACCGCATAAGAGCAGTGGTCGAAAGGACAGTGTCGTGTGCTCTCCTAAGGCTGTGGTTATTCTGTGCTCTGAGAAGAGAATAATATTAGAGTAGATGAAATGTGGACGTGTTTTGCTCGAAACTACAATTACCAGCTCCAGTCGGCCGAAAATCACGTACAACATATAAAACAATAATTGCACGCTACACCATATCCAGAGAAAGAAAACTGGCCATTACGACGTGGTTGGTACAACATGAAACCAAATTTATGACCACCTCCAAGTGAGTGCAAACTTCGTCATGTTCGTCCATCACAAGCAAGGACTACTCAGTATATAAAATTACCTGTATAAGACGATGATGGTTCAAGTTTCGATTAACTTTAGGTAGTATACAGAGAATCACACATTATGTGTCCTTTTTTAGTTGAAGTATACACTGTTAACCCCTTTATACTGTGTATATTTGTGAGTATATAACGTACTTCGAATATTTGGTTCATTAAGGATTTGATTACCAGCGCTACTCCACAGTATGAGTACGTGTCTACCATTAAAGAAACTATCTTCTATCGTGTTTTAGAACAGATTTGAACGCTGAAACACCTTAATTTATGTAGTTGTGCTAATAAACTTTTTTTAAAGTTGCTGAAGCAGGAAGATTCTGTGTTAACAAGATTATGACTTGCGTTGATAGCAAGTGAAGTAACTTTTACTTAACGGAAATTCAATTAAAACATGTTATTTTCAAATGCGCGCATTTTTAATGTTTACAGTCAATGTGGTGTTTCACTTTCTTTCAAAGTTCATGCAAAGTGTACATTTTCTTAGATTAACTGTTAATGGAAACGTTGTAGATTTGCTACCTCGAAACTAAGTGAAAGATGACTATTCTGACGTGAACATATTTTTACAATTGCAGCAACTGAAATAATTTAGCATTTATAACAGTCAGCTTTTATAGCTTTATAGTTTTATTTTCATTAATAACAGAATTGTTTTGATTTTCACCACAAAGTTCGTGTAGTAAAGCGAATCTCACGTTACACCCAGTTTGAACATTGCAAATAAATGCTATGTTTAAGTTTCTGAGTACAAATACATGAGGAATATCGTTAGTTTGGTTCACACAATTTTGAGCTTTGTTACTGAATGGAACAAATTGGTTCAAATGGCTCTGAGCACTACGGGACTTAACTGCTGAGGTCATTAGTCCCCTAGAACTTAGAACTACTTAAACCTAACTAACCTAAGGACATCACACACATCCATGCTCGAGGCAGGATTCGAACCTGCGACCGTAGCGGTCTCGTGGTTCCAGACTGTGGCGCCTAGAACCGCTCGGCCACTCCGGCCGACAATGAATGGAACAGCTCTGTGACTTTAAAGTTAATAGGTACAAACAGAAGTCAGGTTCTGACAAAACTAAATTTTCAATCGAAAGCTTTTATAGAATTTTCAAAATGATAAACTTTCAGGTGGCTTGTCTAATAGTAAGTGCTTTCTTGCGCCGTAATTGGGTGCAGCACTGCGACGAACTGTACTGTTGTTAGAGAAGAATAAGCAGGTACGAGGTGGTGATGTTTAGTAACGACCGTAGTTCAGTGTGTTATTTGGTGTTCAGTTTCTGATTGCCTTTAATATTAACTTTGGTCACTACTTAGATACATGGGAACTGTTTCAATGGGTAGCAGATTAGTTACTTTTTGAAGACTGGAATAGAAGGCAAATATTTGTTTCTTCGCTTAAGGAAATGATAATAAAAAAATTATAAGGCGATCGTTTGTTTAATTAAATAAAGGTAATTTTGTCAGTTCAATCAATTGCGCAGTACTGCCTAGGAAGTCTTGAGTAGTTATCGTCATCGCAAGGAGGAGTTAGTTAATGAATTGTTAGAGGTGAGCCGGCCGCGGTGGCCGAGCGGTTCTAGGCGCTTCAGTCTGGAACAGCGCGGCTGCTACGGTCGCAGGTTCGAATCCCGCCTCGGACATGGATGTGTGTGATGTCCTTCGGTTAGATAGGTTCAACTTGTTCTAAGTCTAGGGGACTGATGACCTCAGATGTTAAGGCCCACAGTGCTCAGTGCCATTTGAACCATTTGTTAGAAGTGAGACCATTATATTTGTCGTTATTGTGATATTACGACGTTAGACGGAGAGAAGTTGTTGGTTGTCACTAAAAATAGCACGTCATGCAATTTTCAATATCTTGAATATTCGTCAGAGACAGGGAGATAGCAAAGCCGCTAGAAGTTTAATCAGTGGAAACAAGATATCATTATAGTAATTGTTTAATCCTATAAAAACCTTTGGAATTCCAGTGAATGTGTTATTTGTTGGAACTGCCACGCCACTAACACTTCCCTGCAGTGGCTGGTTTTTCAGATACGTCACGAAACTGATACATTTGTAATCCAAAGATAGGGACGAGAATTTTAGGTGACACCAAGTGGGTGGATGCTTTCCGTCCCATTGCAAAGAGCGTAATAGGAAGATTGCACTACGAAGCACTAACTACCGCCTCGTCTCCCTGTTGTGTAGACTACGGCTGGTGTACCATCTGATGCTTTATCTACATCTGCATCTACGTCTCAGAAGCCAACCTGAGTTTGTGTAGCTGAAGGGCAATTCTGATACCACTACTCTCCGAAACTTCCTGGCAGATTAAAACTGTGTGCCGGACCGAGACTCGAACTCGAGACCTTTTGCCTTTCGCGGGCAAGTGCTCGGTCCGGCACACAGTTTTACCTGCCAGGAAGTTTCATATCAGCGCACACTCCGCTGCAGAGTGAAAATCTCATTCTGGACCACCACTCCCCGACGACAAGATTTGCATTGGGGCAACAAGTGTTGTAAACCGCTGCTTCAGACAGCCTGATTCCATCTTGAACGTTTAATGATGAGGCTCGAGACTGAAGGTATTTCGCTCATTAGATAAACACTCTCCGATGACTGACTTAAGTCAGAAATCATGTGTGCTTTCTTAGACGTCGAAGTGTATTGTATGGTAGACATAACGTCCCCTACCGAAGACGATGTCGACGCAACTGACAATGCTACATTCTTTCCTCCTCAGCAACTGCTGCATTAACACCCTGTTAAACTTCAAAATTTTTCATATATCTGGAAAAGTACAGATTAACTGTGGTTGGCTCTGTAACTACGGATCTGATGCCTTATCCGCCATTATAACTGAAAGAATTGTGATTCGCAGTATTTTGCAGTTTACCGAACAAGGTGACGGGAGCTCTGTTCGGAAATATCGTCGTTTGCGTGGCCGTCCGGCCACCTAGATCTAAGTTATCTAAGGTTCCCTTAAAATCCCTATGTTGATACGATTCGTTGCAGTAGGTTGTTGTCGACTCCAGTCTCCATCCTTTGTCCAAATGAGTTAGTGATTATAATAAGCACGCCTTCGACAGGACTCTTCCTTTTATGGAGATGAGCGAAAACTTTCGTGGCAAACTGCGCCCTTAGAAAGACTAGAGTAGTCTTCACTGTATTTATCGCAATATTTTCCGCTTAATGAGAGAGCACAAGTTTTCTTCTCGGGTATACATGGAACTACTAACCACGCCCTACTTTGTTAAGTTCGTTCCTCTCAAAGTATAAACCATTTCTCAAAAATGTTAACATGCGTTTCTCAGATACTTTAATAACATTTTGTATACTTAACACATATGTATTAATTAAAATTTTATAGAAAATATAGTGTCTGAGAAGAAAGTGAAACACCCAGAAGACATCGCCAGATGTCAATGTAGTTTCGTATAAATACACAGCATTGGTTGTTGTGTAAATGATCGGAGTTGTAATTATCAGTGACATATAGAAAGGCCACCAGAGTGCACTGTCGTTGCTAGTGTTAGTGTTGTCACCTGGTTTGCGCATCAGCTGTTCATTGGTCACTGTGAAGGACCAGTCGTGTGAGACAGCGTTATCAGCACCACACGGAGTTTGAAAGGTGGCTCATTGTGGGTCTCCATTTGGCCAGATGGTCGAATCGCACAATAACCAGACCGGTGGGAAATGTGGATGTCACAGTGACCCAAAGTTGGACTGAGTTGGAACGAGAGGGAAGGTATGCTACTCGTCAACGTTGCGGTCCACCGCGACTGACCACCCCAAGGGAGGATCGCCACGTCGTGCACCATGCATAAGTAAGACCTCCACACCTGCGCCTGCCATTAGAGACTCCCTGGAATATCCTGTGTCATCCCGCAGCATTGGTCGGAGACTTGCAACAGTTTAGACTCGGAAATTATCGTCCCAAATGTAGGTTGCCACTGACATAGCAACAAAAAAGGCTGCGTTTTGACTGATGCCTTGACCGAAAGCATGGAGTGCCCACGAGTTGCACCGTACTGTGTTCGGCGATGAATCGCTGTTCTGCTTTATGCTGGAGGACCGTCATCGGCGAAATGATTGCGGCCTGGGAAGAGGTCCCGTAGTTCCAATGTTTTGAAGAGGCACCGCAGTGTAGCTCCTGGCGTCTTGGTGTGGAAAGCCATCGGGTGTGACTTTATGTCACTGCTGGTACCGTCACAACGGTACGTAACGGGCATCCTACGTCCTCATGTATTTTCTCTGATGCAGCAGTGCCGTGATGCTCTTTTCCAGCAGGACAATGCCCGTCGATGCGCGACACGTGTGCCCACGAACTGTCTTACAACAGCCTTATGGCACCCTTCTCAAACGATTACTCCATGCATCTAGGCCAGAGATGGTGGATCTTCATAGTGATAAGTGAACTGACACTTCCAAATTCTTTGTAAATGTGACTCGATTTTGTAACTACTACAATAACCCTCTCAACCTGTGAAGTTGCATTTTGTTTCTTTCTCCCATTCCACGTATCTCACGTTTTTGTCAGACAGCTGGTATCCAAACGAATAAAAGTTTAAAATGAATGGGAATTAATAGTTGAAATCTTTTTGTAGTTAAATTAATCGCTGCGCTGGGACAAGAAAACGTTCACGCAGCTGTAAAAATTAAATGCAGTGTTGTTTGTGTAAACATTGCAGTAAGAATGGTAAAAATACAATTCAGAGTCAAATTTTCGACGTATCTCAATCCATTATGAAGTTGTGTGTGTGTGTGTGCGTGTGTGTGTGTGCGTGTGTGTAAATTTGTGTAGGTTTTTTTTACATCGTTACGAAAATATTCCAACAAATGTGATGTTTAAAGCTTTCCCGGCGTACTGATTGTTCCATAAAAACACGGGAGAACTGCCGGATATCAGTTCTCCCGTGTTTTTCTGGAACATTCCAACAAATGTTTGTTGAGCTACGAATGAAACGGTGTAACAGACCTAATTGTTACATTTAAGCATCTACTATACCATCTAACTCATTTTCTTATGCTTTAGATTGAATTCAAATATATAATTATGAAGTTAATTGTACCTGTAGATGCCTTATGATCTGTGCAACTTTGGTTTTCATATTCAGCAGTTTCCTTCGACAGATTTTTGTTTTATGTATTTGTGTAATTTTTCTTCACGCTAGTTTTCTACTCAGGTTTTCGGTAATTCTGAACCAGTGAAATTGCTCTCTTGTCGCACCATTGAAGAAACGTAAACTCTGAAAGTGTGAAACGTGTAAGTTCGTCTATCTTCAACTTATCGTCCTGCGAGGCTATTCCTTCTTTTGAGTCTTTAAACAGCACTGGCTGCTCTATCAAACAACTCTGAGAGGCGGCTCACTTATCAGATGAAGATAACGTGTCTTTTTCTCCGTATTATACTCTCATTAGATTGAAAACTACATGGTGACACCTCTGATCTGTATTAATTTTGATCTGGCTCCTCTGTGTTTAATATGATGTAAATCGAATAAGGAATACTGTCGCGTAAGTTGAAGAAATTTTTAACAACTATGTGTCACTTTTCGGTAAACATTTTGTGCTTGATGTTTGAATGGGTATTTGTCAGATCACAAACCCAAAGGTTCATGACTCGATGTTCAAATATACGAGTATTCCTTCACTACCGCAATTCTTTACGTAAGCAACAAATGTCAAGTTGCACTGACTCGGACTAAGTCACTGGGTGAGAGATTTCACAAGTCCCAAGAGGCCAACGATTGTGTTTTTAGGAGCTCTCAGGTATAGGCTGACTTTTGCGGGTATAGTTTCGCCGAGGTTAAGCACAAATACACTCCTGGAAATGGAAAAAAGAACACATTGACACCGGTGTGTCAGACCCAGCATACTTGCTCCGGACACTGCGAGAGGGCTGTACAAGCAATGATCACACGCACGGCACAGCGGACACACCAGGAACCGCGGTGTTGGCCGTCGAATGGTGCTAGCTGCGCAGCATTTGTGCACCGCCGCCGTCAGTGTCAGCCAGTTTGCCGTGGCATACGGAGCTCCATCGCAGTCTTTAACACTGGTAGCATGCCGCGACAGCGTGGACGTGAACCGTATGTGCAGTTGACGGACTTTGAGCGAGGGCGTACAGTGGGCATGCGGGAGGCCGGGTGGACGTACCGCCGAATTGCTCAACACGTGGGGCGTGAGGTCTCCACAGTACATCGATGTTGTCGCCAGTGGTCGGCGGAAGGTGCACGTGCCCGTCGACCTGGGACCGGACCGCAGCGACGCACGGATGCACGCCAAGACCGTAGGATCCTACGCAGTGCCGTAGGGGACCGCACCGCCACTTCCCGGCAAATTAGGGACACTGTTGCTCCTGGGGTATCGGCGAGGACCATTCGCAACCGTCTCCATGAAGCTGGGCTACGGTCCCGCACACCGTTAGGCCGTCTTCCGCTCACGCCCCAACATCGTGCAGCCCGCCTCCAGTGGTGTCGCGACAGGCGTGAATGGAGGGACGAATGGAGACGTGTCGTCTTCAGCGATGAGAGTCGCTTCTGCCTTGGTGCCAATGATGGTCGTATGCGTGTTTGGCGCCGTGCAGGTGAACGCCACAATCAGGACTGCATACGACCGAGGCACACAGGGCCAACACCCGGCATCATGGTGTGGGGAGCGATCTCCTACACTGGCCGTACACCACTGGTGATCGTCGAGGGGACACTGAATAGTGCACGGTACATCCAAACCGTCATCGAACCCATCGTTCTACCATTCCTAGACCGGCAAGGGAACTTGCTGTTCCAACAGGACAATGCACGTCCGCATGTATCCCGTGCCACCCAACGTGCTCTAGAAGGTGTAAGTCAACTACCCTGGCCAGCAAGATCTCTGGATCTGTCCCCCATTGAGCATGTTTGGGACTGGATGAAGCGTCGTCTCACGCGGTCTGCACGTCCAGCACGAACGCTGGTCCAACTGAGGCGCCAGGTGGAAATGGCATGGCAAGCCGTTCCACAGGACTACATCCAGCATCTCTACGATCGTCTCCATGGGAGAATAGCAGCCTACATTGCTGCGAGAGGTGGATATACACTGTACTAGTGCCGACATTGTGCATGCTCTGTTGCCTGTGTCTATGTGCCTGTGGTTCTGTCAGTGTGATCATGTGATGTATCTGACCCCAGGAATGTGTCAATAAAGTTTCCCCTTCCTGGGACAATGAATTCATGGTGTTCTTATTTCAATTTCCAGGAGTGTACATTGATGGAAAAACTTTGAAGACGTACTGTAACGGTCGTACGAGTCAGTTAACTTTGAAGTTGGACGTGGTGAGTTGATGTTAGTCAACAATGGCTATAAGGCGACGAAGATGACATTACTAACACCTCACTGAGCTTCACGAGGCCTTGTAATAGGGCTTTGAGAAGCTGTATGTTCCTTCTGAGGTATTGCAGAAATACTTGGCAGGAATGGAGTCACTGTACATGACTGCTGGCAGCGGTCCTCACGAGAATATACGGACTTAAGAAGTCGTGGTTCCGGACTGTCATGTGGCATTACTGAGAGGGAAGACCATCGTGTTCGGCATATAGCTCTGGCGCATCGTACTGCATCTGGAGCAGCAATTTGAGCAGCATTTGGCACCACAGAATCTGTTACTTCAAGGACAGCTCCGAGCCAGATGCTCTGTAGTGTGCAATCCACTGACTCCATACCACCACCATTTGCGACTTCAGTGAAGTCAAGCGAAAGCTCATTGTAGGGTAGGTTGAACATCTGTTATGTTTTCTGATGAAAACTAGTTTTGCCCTGGCGCCGACGATGGCCTTGTTTCGGCCAGAAGGAGCCAGCTGAGGGCCTGCAGTCAACCTGTCTGCGTACGAGACACACTGGACCCACACCCTGAGTTACGATCTGGAGTGCGATTTCGTATGACGACAGGGGCACTCTTGTGGTTATACCGCCCACGTTGACTGCAAATTTGTGAATCGGGCTTATGATTCGACCTGTTGTGCTTCCATACATGAACAGCATTCTAAGAGATGTTTTAAAAAAGCACAGCACTCACCCACATACCGCTGTTTTAACACAACATGCTGTACAGAGAGTCGAAATGTTGCCTTGGCCTGCTCGATCACCAAATGTGTCTCCAATCGAGCACATGTGGAACGTCATCGGACGACAACAACAACATCGTCCACAAACAACATTGACGTCCCCTATTGACCGACCATGTGCAACAGACATGGAACTCCATCCCACAAACTGACATCCGGCACCTGGGCAACACAATGCGTGTACGCTTGCGTGCTTGTACTCAATCAACATTCTGGCAGTTACACTGGACGGTAATGTACCAACATTTCACATTTACAATGGCTTATCTCGCCGTTACATCTTGAAATGGTAACCACCTAAAAATGTTAGCAAGACAAACGTATTCCCGAAATTTCATTACTCTCCACTAGTTATTTTTTGGTGCTACGATATTTTTCACGTCAGTGTATTGTGATATACACACATGAAAAAAAGTTTTGCATCACCTCGGTTTCGAGAGTTCCAGAACCTCTACGGAAAATTGGAAAAGAGATCAACATAAACATCATTTCCGCCCTATTTATTGCGCATAAAAACCACACATTGCATGTTGTACCACCATCCTGCGAGACCTTCAGAAGTGGTAGTCGACATTGCTCTACACACCGGTACCTCATACCCAGTAGCATGTCCTCTTGCATTGGTGCATGACTGTATTCGTCGTGGCATACTATCCACAAGTTCATCAAGGCACTGTTGCTCCAGATTGTCCCACTCCTCAACGGCGATTCGGCGTAGATCCCTCAGAGTGGTTGGTGCCTCACGTCGTCCATAAACAGCCTCATTTCAATGCATCCCCGGCGTGTCCGATTGGATTCCTGTCTGGAGAACATGCTGGCCACTCTAATCGAGCGATGTCGTTATCCTAAAGGAAGTCATCCACAAGATGTGTACGATGTGGGAGCGATTTGTCGTCTATGAAGACGAATGCCTCGCCAGTATGCTGCCGATATGGATGCACTACCTGTTGGTGGATGGCATTCACGTATCGTACAGCCGTTACGGCGCCTTCCATGACCACCAGCGACGTCCTTTGGCCCCACATAATGCCACCCAATACAACAGGGAACCTCCATCTTGCTGCACTCGGACAGTGTGTCTAAGGCGTTCACTCTGACAGGACTGCCTTCAAACACGTCTCCGACGATTGTCTGGTTGAAAGCATATGCGACACTCATCGGCGAAGAGAATGTGATGCCAGTCCTGAGCGGTCCATTCGGAATGTTGTTGGGCCCATCTGTAGCGCGCCGCTTGATGTCGTAGTTGCAAAGATGGACCGCGCCATGGACGTCGGGAGTGAAGTTGCTCATCATGCAGTCTATTGCGCACGGTTTGAGTCGAAACACGACGTACTGTGGCTGCACGAAGAGCATTATTCAACATGGTGGCGCTGTTGTCAGGGTTCCTCCGAGCCATAATCCGTAGGTAGCGGTCATCCACTGCCGTAGTAGGCCTTGGGCGGCCTCGGCGAGGCATGTCTTTCACAGTTCCTGTCTCTCTGTATCTCCCCAATGTCCGAACAATATAGCTTTGGTTCACTCCGAGACGCCTGGATACTTCCGTTGTTGAGAGTCCTTCCTGGCACAAAGTAACAATGCGGACGCGATCGAACCGCGATATTGACGGTCTAGGCATGGTTGAACTACAGACAACACTAGCCGTGTACCTCCTTCCTGGTGAAATGACTGGAATTTATCGGCTGTCAGGCCCCTTCCGTCCAGTAGGCGCTGCTCATGCATGGTTGTTTACATCTGTGGGCGGATTTAGTGACACCTCTGAACAGTCAAGGGGACTGTGTCTGTGACACAATATCCACAGTCAACGTCTGTCTTCAGGTGTCCTGGAAATCGGGGTGATGCAAAACATTTTTTGATGTGTGTACATTTTATTAATCACACTACTTCGGCAGCACAAAGTTCAGCAAAGGCAATCGACAGTACCTCCATCAACCGAAAGTACTCGTCTCAGTGATTTAGGCAAGCTGTGAAAAGCCAACATCGCGATCGCCTGTCAGGTATGCTGGCCTGCTAATACGTAGCAATACAGTACTACAGGCATATTTAATCTCCGGAGTTAGATGGGCCGTAAGACTAAATGAGGTTCTCAAGACCATGTGATAAACTGCCGTTGCTACTGAACTTACATCTACAGGTACTGACAAGTGTTGGGCAAAATATGGAATTCGCCATGAGAAGTGCATGCTTGAACATAAATACTGATGCTAACAAATCCTGCAGGCTGCTTTGTTGTATCTAACCATGAGCGGCCCCTGTGTGGTGTTCTCAATACGCAGCATGGTGAGAACTAATTATGTCGTTGCGAAAGGAAGAACTTGTGCAGACTGATGAAGGTGGTATGCTGGGCGCTTCCGTAACAATAGAAACCGAAATGTTTGGTGTTTCAAGGGGGACATATCGAAGATTTATACCGCATACAGGGAATGTTATCAGGATAAATAAAACTGGCGTTCCTCGGATCGGAGCGTGTAATGTCAGATCCCTTAATCGGATAGGTAGCTTAGAGATTTTAAAAAGGGAAATGGATAGGTTAAAGTTAGATATAGTGGGAATTAGTGAAGTTCGGTGGTAGGAGGAACAAGACTTCTGATCAGGTGAATACAGGGTTATAAATACAAAATCAGATAGGGGTAATGCAGGAGTAAGTTTAATAATGAATAAACAAATAGCAGTGCGGGTAATCTACTACAAAAAGCATAGTGAACGCATTATTGTGGCCTAGATAGACACGAAGCCCACACCTAGCGCAGTAGTACAAGTTCATATGCCAACTAGCTTCGCAGATGACGAAGAGATTGATGGAATGTTTGATGAAATAAAAGAAATTATTCAGATAGCGAAGGCAGACGAAAATCTAATAGTCATGCGTGACTGGAATTCGGTAGTAGGAAAAGGGAGAGAAGGAAACGTAGTAGGTGAATATGGATTGGGACTAAGAAATGAAAGAGGAAGCCGACTGATAGAATTTTGCACAGAGCATAACTTAATCATAGCTAACACTTGGTTCAAGAATCATAAAAGAAGATTGTATACATGAAAGAGGGCTGGAGACACTAGAAGGTATCAGATAGATTATATAATGGTAAAACAGAGACTTAGGAACCATGTTTTAAATTATAAGACATTTAAAGGGGCAGATGTGCACTCTGATCACAATCCATTGGTTATGAACTGCAGGTTAAAAACTGAAGAAACTGCAAAAAGGTGAGAATTTAAGGAGATGGGACCTGGATAAACTGAAAGAACCAGAGGTTGTAGAGAGTTTCAGGGAGAGCATTAGGGAACGATTAACAGTAATGGAGAAATGAAATATAGTAGAAGAAGAATGGGTAGCTATGAGGGATGAAACAGTGAAGGCAGCAGAGGATCAAGTAGGTAAAAAGACGAGGGATAGTAGAAATCCTTGGGTAACAGAAGATATATTGACTTTAATTGATGAAAAGAGAAAATATAAAAATGCAGTAAATGAAGCATGCAAAAAGGAATACAAACGTCTCAAAAATGAGATTGACAGGAAGCGCAAAATGGCTAAGCAGGGATGGCTAGAGGATAAATGTAAGGATGTAGAGGCATATCTCACTAGGGGTAAGATAGATACTGCCTACAGGAAAATTAAAGAGACCTTTGGAGAAAAGAGAACCATTTGTATGAATATTAAGAGCTCAGATGGTACCCAGTTCTAAGCAAAGGATGGAAAACGGAAAGGTGGAAGGAGTATATAGAGGGTCTATACAAGGGCCATGTACTTGAGGACAATACTAGGGAAAGGGAAGAGGATGTAGATGGAGATGAAATGTGAGATATGATACTGCGTGATGAGTTAGACAGAGCACTGAAAGACCTAAGACGAAACAAGGCCCCGGGAGTATACAACATTCCATTAGAACTGCTGACAGCATTGGGAGACCAAGCCCTGACAAAACTCTACCATCCGGTGAGCAAGACGTATGAGACAGGTGAAATGCCCTCAGACTTCAAGAAGAATATAATAATCCCAATCCCAAACAAAGCAGGTGCTGACAGGTGCGAAAATTACCGAACTATCAGTTTAATAAATCACGGCGGCAAAATACTAACGCGAATTCTTTACAGACGAGTGGAAAAACTGGTAGAAGCCGACCTCGGGGAAGATCAGTTTGGATTCCGTAGAAATGTTGAAACACGTGAGGCAATACTGACGCTACGACTTATCTTAGAAGATAGATTAAGGAAAGGCAAACCTACGTTTCTAGCATTTGTAGACTTAGAGAAAGCTTTTGACAATGTTGACTGGAATACTCTATTTCAAATTTAGATGGTGGCAGGGGTAAAACACAGGGAGCGAAAGGCTAATTACAATTTGTACAGAAACTAGATGGCAGTTATAAGAGTCGATGGGTACGATAGGGAAGCAGTGGTTGAGAAGGGAGTGAGACAGGGTTGTAGCCTCTCCCCGATGTTATTCAATCTGTATATTGAGCAAACAGTAAAGGAAACAAAAGAAAAGTTCGGAGTAGGTATTAAAATCCATGGAGAAGAAATAAAAACTTTGAGGTTCGCCGATGACATTGTAATTCTGTCAGAGACAGCAAAGGACTTGGAAGAGCAGTTGAAGGGAGTGGACAGTGTCTTGAAAGGAGAATATAAGATGAACATCAACAAAAGCAAAACAAGGATAATGGAATGTAGTCGAATTAAGTCGGGTGATGCTGAGGGAATTAGATTAGGAAATGAGACTCTCAAAGTAGTAAAGGAGTTTTGCTATTTGGGGAGCAAAATAACTGATGATGGTCGAAGTAAAGAGGATAAAATGTAGACTGGCAGTGGCAAGGAAAGCGTTTCTGCAGAAGAGAAATTTGTTAACACCGAGTATAGATATAAGTGTCAGGAAGTCGTTTCTGAAAGTATTTGTATGGAGTGTAGCCATGTATGGAAGTGAAACATGGACAATAAATAGTTTAGACAAGAAGAGAATACAAGCTTTAGAAATGTGGTGCTACAGAAGAATGCTGAAGATTAGATGGGTAGATCACATAACTAATCAGGAGGTGTTGAATACTATTGGGGAGAAGAGGAGTTTGTGGCACAACTTGACCAGAAGAAGGGATCGGTTGGTAGGACATGTTCTGAGGCATCAAGGGATCACAAATTTAGTACTGGAGAGCAGCATGGAGGGTAAAAATCGTAGAGGGAGACCAAGAGATGAATACACTAAGCAGATTCAGAAGGATGTAGGTTGCAGTAGGTACTGAGAGATGAAGAAGCTTGCACAGGATAGAGTAGCATGGAGAGCTGCATCAAACCAGTCTCAGGACGGAAGACCACAACAACAACATGTGAAGGAAAGTATGCTCATCTCCCCTTTACCTCGTGACATAAAAGAAGTGAAGAACAGAATAAAAGCCTCCATAACTCTGTAAAAGCAGGTATATTGTGTAAAGTTTATGACAAATTTAGCTATCGTCTAGACGTTGTTCGCGCTGCTGCTGATGGACACTTACGGCATTTGTAATATCATAGGTAAAGCTTCAAGCTTTTGCAAGTGTTTTGCAATGCAACCCATGTTTTCAGAATGTTTTTATCAATAAATTTGGAGTTTTGAAATCAGGTCATGTTTTAAACACCCTATACTATGAAAGAGACGTTAGTTTTGCGATTTTAAAAGGAGGCCGTTAAAGGTGGACAATTGGATTGAAGAACGGTAGTGTGCAAAATAGGCCATACTCTTCCTAGCGGTGTGGCAACGGCCGTGCCGCAGTGGATAAATCGGTTCCCGTGAGATCACCGAAGTTAAGCGGCGTCGGGCGTGGTCGGCACTTGGATAGGTGACCATGCGGGCCGCCATGTACTGTTACCATTTTTCGGGGTGCACTCAGCCTCGTGATGCCAATTGAGGAGCTACTCGACCGAATATTAGCGGCTCCGGTCAAGAATACCATCATAACGACTGGGAGAGCGGTGTGCTGACCACACGCCCCTTCTATCCGCATCCTCAACTCAGGATGACACGCCGTTCGGATGGTCCCCATGGGCCACTTGTGGCCTGAAGTCGGAGTGCTTCCTAGCGGTATCAATTTAATATTCGCGTGGAACTGGTTGACGAGACAACGTACGACGCGGATGGGGTTGACGCAGTAAGCAGTTGAACCTTGTACAGCAGCACTAACTTATTGGGTAAAATAACAGACGATCACTATCTGTTATGCACTAGTGTAAATTGTTGATAACGACGCAAGTCAGTTTGTTTTGTTTTAGGGCGAAAAATCAACGAGGGTCATACGCATCCATGTCAAAACCGTAGAACACGAAGACAAAGAGAAGAGTTAAAAACAAGTTCATGTCAATCCCAACCGACGGAAGAGAAATACGCCATAGAGAGAGACGGAGGTCCAGAATTAAAAATTAAATGGTCTTCACCATATTGCTACGACGGATGAAAAGTCAAGCGCGGTCGACAGCTCGCGCGTCGTTTGCTACAAATGTCGATAATTCAGACTATGTCGACAACATTTCACTTGCGTTCTAGCGTGTAATTAGAGCGTGCGGTGAAAGGAGACACGAAGGAAGTTCATTCTATTTCTAGCAAAGCGTTTTACGTATTAAAAAAGACTATTTATAACAGGAGCTATCTCTCGTGGAAGAAAAGGATAAACAGCGGAGGAAACGTTGCGCCTTTTAATTTTAATTAATGGAGACGCATAAAACTTATTTATATGCTAAGGTCAAGCGTATACAGTGTTAACGCAGAAAAAACATTTGAAGACTTAAGCGGCAACGATGAGCGGATGTTCGGCGAATCAGAGAGTGCTACAGCATTTCCTGGAAACTCGCCCTCACGGTAAATACGAAGTTCGAATAACAGCAGAAAACGTGCGCTGTAGCGACGTAGTAGCGCTTAACCCAGAATCGCAGCGAAAGCCCATTGAAATGTGCGTCAGTGAAGATTCGCATAGAACAGCAGGAAGGTACACTTTTCTCTCTGGCCGCCTTTCTATGCAGTATTTTATACAGCATCAACTGCTGGAGACAGAGGCGAAATAGTATATTCACAAAGATCTTGGAGGTCGCTTTTCAGTTTATAATTTAGAACTGCCCAGCTCAGTAAGGAAATATCACCACGCGAAGAAAATAGTAGGCAGAGAGAGTGAAAACCTCGGTCTTTCAAAAAATCCTTTCACACATTCGTAATTGAAATTTTTCCTTCGCTACGCAAGACGCAAGAAAGGTTTCTTTGAAAAACACGTTATTATCAAACAAGCAATATATATGGAGTAAATCAGATAGTAAAATGAGAAAAATACTGACTACATTTGTCACAGCAAATGTCACGTATGAACATATGGGAAAAGACGTGTGTCGGACTGATACTCGAAATTTGATTTCTCCATTTTGAAGACAGCACACTGTTCTATTCTTGAACGCTTCAGGGGCTTGCTGAAAAGTTCATATTTTCACTTATTTTACCACATTTTTACTAAACTGTTTTCTTGTTCGTTTTCTGTCCGATATAAATTTTACAACTGCTTTCAATCTGCCTCCCCGAAGAGCTAGAGACTGGAAGTTTTAAACAGCTCACAACTGGATGGCAGTCACATAGTAACTCTTTCTTCGCTCGTGTGTGACGGAGGACACTTTGTGTACCACTGTTGTTTCCTCCTCTTCCTGTTCCAGTCGCGAATGGATCGTGCGAAGAACGATTGTTGATAAGCATCCGAGATTGAATCCCTGCAATTTTTATCTTCGCGGTCTTTTAGCGAGATTTACGTAGGTGGAACAACATATTGGTTGAGTCAGGTGACGAAAAACATGATTCGACCTGAAATTTATCACATGTCTCTGTAGTAATCTCTTCTTGATGTGTGAAATCGATTGAAACATTTCACACAAGCAAAACTAAAAAGCAGACGAATATCTATTTAAAAATGGATTTTTAATGTAACGCGTTTTTATATCGGACTAAAAAGTATTTAAAAAAATTCCCTACCTCATACAGATAGCCTAGAAAATTGGTGATTGTGAATTTTTAATAGCTATGAAAATACTTGTTAGATCTAAAAACAAAAACCGTAGGGTGCATGCAATACATAATTCATACGTGTATAGCTCATCTCATTACTAATTGATGCATGAGTAGTTCACTTCATTACCATGCTGTTATCTATTGCATGTGCCCCACGTTTTTCGTTTTAAATATTACAAATATTTTCATAGCTAATAAATTCTCAGTCTGAGATTTTCAGGATTATATATCTAGGTCTATGGGGCTGGGAAACTCTATGGGGCTAAAAATCATTATTTCATACATTTTAATCCTATTTAAAAAGTGATATATTAAAAACTTATTTTTATTTTAATAATTACTTCTCCACCATACCTGATCACTCTCTAATTGTCCTGCATTTTCAGTTTACTCTGAAAGTATCACTACCGCTGCTGAACCCACCAACGTATGCTACAGCAGTGTCGCCTGACTGGAAGGTGGTCGGTTCGAATCCTAGTTGTGAAAACACTTTCATCATCACTATTTTTTCCAGAAAGAAGAGAAGAGTTGGTCGCGTACACTTCATGTCCACCAGACTATTCGTCAAAGTCCTAGATCAGATTCCAACCTCTCTGCAAAGTCTCATGAATTGTGAGCATCCATTGGATGGGGCATTAAGCATCATTACAGCTTATTACTGCTGTAACGGTTGTAGCCTCCTCCTCCCCCCCCCCCTCCATCAACCATGGACCTTGCCACTGGTGGGGAGGCATGCGTGCCTCAGTGATACAGATAGCCGTACCATAGATGCAACCACAACTTAATGGTATCTGTTGAGGTACTTGGAAAATGGCTCTGAGCACTATGGGACTTAACTTCTAAGGTCATCAGTCCCCTAGAACTTAGAACTACTTAAACCTAACTAACCTAAGGACATCACACACATCCATGCCCGAGGCAGGATTCGAACCTGCGACCGTAGCGGTCACGCGGTTCCAGACTGTAGCGCCTAGAACCGCTTGGCCACCCCAGCCGGCTGAGGTACTTGGAGATGAAGCACAGAGTAGGATGGAGAGCTGCATCAAACCAGTCTCTGGACTGAAGACCACAACAACAACAATGGTTGAGGGTGTTCTGTGGTAGAGGATGGTGGGTTGAGAAGAGGCAAAACCATTTGACGACAGAAAAATCAAAAAATGTTCAAATGTGTGTGAAATCGTATGGGACTTAACTGATAAGGTCATCAGTCCCTAAGCTTACACACTACTTAACCTAAATTATCCTAAGGACAAACACACACACCCATGCCCAAGGGAAGACTCGAACCTCCGCCGGGACCAGCCGCACAGTCCATGACTGCAGTGCCTGAGACCGCTCGGCTAATTCCTCGCGGCTACAGAAAAATCCCCATAGCACTTTGCTACACTTAGTATTAGTTGCTCATACCCACAACTGGCAAGTACTGGGTGTGAGCGTCGAATACACAGTCCTTGGAGGCGAGCATTGTCGTGAAGTTCCCTCTAGCTGCTACGACCACCACGGCCCAGCAGTGACGTGGCCTTGCCTGGCCAGCGTATCTCGGCAGTGCTGCGCCAGGTGCTGGCGCAACAGTCGGTGGTTGTTGGACTTCTAGATACATGGCCTGGACATGTGCTGATGTGGTGATGGACAGAGGAGTAGCCATTTGGAGCACGAAGCAGAGTCCAGTGTCTTGGCATTGGCGGATGCCCTGTGTCTCGATGGCTAGATGGGCCTCAGTTCGACCATAGGTCCATCAATGCTGCTGCATGACCCCTTGACAAACAGTCTTGACATGATGACAGTAGAGCGGTAGCAACCTCGTAGCAGAAGCCAACAAACTACAATAGATGTCAGCTCAATGAGTCACCAAATCGACGACCAGCCTGGCCAGACCGCCAGTATTTATATTCACCAAAACAGTGCAGCTGCAGCAAATGTCAAGTATGGCGTGTATCACCGAGTCCCCAGTTTCATTAAGGAGCCCATCACTGACTGACAGGCGAGCAGCGTGCTTAATTGAGACCCATGGCGTAATGCTGCACCAGCATATTGCTGCCAGTGGCCTTCTTACGACTACAATCCTACCTGCCTTCGCCTCGCCCGATTACACTACTATACAGTATACCTTAGTCATTCAATATCCACTCTTAGCTGAGTGGTCATTGTGACTGACTACCATAATAGATTAGTTCTATTCCCAGTACTGCCATTAAGTTTTCCTTCGTGAGAAGACTGTAGGATGTGCACTTGGCCCCTTGAAGCCTACTGAGGACCTACTTGACCAAATAGTAGCGGTTCAAGAAACCCGGAAAGACCCGGAGAGTGGTGTGTTGCCCCCACCCCTCCGCATTCGATGATGCCACTGGCCGAGTATGACGTGGTGGTCGGTCGGGCCCGAAACTACCTTTGCCTTCAGCTATTCATCTGAAAATATTGTATCACTAACAGTGAGCTTCCGAGTGTCTGCCGACTCGTTGTTTCCATTTGTGAGGAGTCCACTTGTACGTGGAGCCCGATTTTGTAATATAATTCATGAAAAATGATATGAAGCGGTTGTCATATGCAGAAGAGGTTGTATCTTTGACACCACTGAACCATAGATGTTGCCTGAGTGGGAGAATCGATTGTTAAGTAGGAGCGCGCGGAGAGCAGTAGCATTTGCCGTTGTAGTCTGTTGTAGGTAGAATGTAAACCTTAAAGCTAGTGGCTAGCTTTGAGAATTTAGTTATTGGTCTATCGACGCAGCATAATACATAATAAAATGAAGTGATGAGTGATATTGTTTATGCTTACACAGAGCCAGTAAGTGTTAGGTCGTAGTTATTTCTATAAAAGTGTAAAGCGTGTATTATTAATTTGTAAGGCTATAAGATTATCAAGAACTGGAATAATACTAATCCTGAACAAATATAGACCACTGTCCATGGCAGTCATTTAAGAGTAACGAATTTATACTGTAACTCAAAGGGAAAGCAACTGGAACGAGGTTGTAAGGTAATGAAATTTTGTGCTCTTGGTTTCAAGTAAGCAGCAACGCCATATGTGGATTTGGCTACTGGCCCTTGTAAGTAGGAACCAAGTATTTACCATCAGATTTAATGTATAGATTGATCAGAGGTATCCGATTTGTAATATTTTGTGTTTTTTGTAATCCCGATACAGAGAAGTTAAATTTTGGAATCTATTTTGTCAAACGATGTCAGACTTTTTCTCATGCAACAATCCAAGTGTTTTTAATTACGACAATAAATGAGAATTGTAGAACAGGTGAGAAGTTCACTGATTTTGAAGTTAATTTAAAGCGTTTCACATCAGATTTTGTGAAGGTTAAACTTTATTTCGAATACAATTTTCAAACTGAAGCATTCGGTTTTAGCATCTCCACTTATAAATACCTCATCCTCTTTCATGTCTTGTTTATTTAAAGCCAATGAAATTTTTTCTAATATAAATCATTTTTTCAGTCAGAATCAAAACAATATTAATATACTAGAATCAGAAAAGTGTTAATGTTTGTAACAGTTTCAATGCGGGCAGCGTTGCAGAGTGAGCCAATATCCAGTATTTTTACTGAACATTTGCAAGGTTATTCATTTATCAATCTATCTACTGACATTATTTGTCTGAAGCTATTTTACGGCCGGTACTGCACTTCGCTATGCCAAGATTGAATATTTTCTATGCCTACTGTGGAGACAACAGACTACCAAGATTACATCCGTTGCGACTCTAGAGCTAAGGAAAATTTATTTCATTATTTGTTTGCATAGAGAATTCTGTCAGTTTATTCTACAGGGTCATAGCACTTCGTACTCACGAGCCTGGTTAACTTTCAGAGGGATTGATTTAGTTATGGGCATTGCGAATTGGTTTTCCAGACTAAGTTCTTTAATTTTTTTGGGTTACAGTAAAACTTATTAAGCACTCCATTTCCTGAACAACACGTCACACAGTAAATTTGCATAACAAAAGCATTACGCAATTCATATTCATTGGTAAGCAAACACATAAATTTTTAAAGGACGTTAAAATTTTGTAAAGAATGTTATACATTTTCTGCACAACACGAATATTTCGATGAACGATCCAGTCGTCTTCTTCAGGTGCAGCAACTTTCGCTTTTGGGGATTCACGTTGCCTGGACTCTCACACTACTGTGGACTGCTGTTGCTGTCACTCCGCTATTTGCAGCTGGGTACGATTTCTGATGCTCACTACGTCCTTTGATGCTCTAATAAACATGAACGGAAGTTTCAATGGAAATAATGCTTGGGGTCTGGCACTCACCACCCATCATGTCCACCACAAGTGGAAAACGTAGAGAGAATTTGCGTGTCACAGAATATGAGTGCGGGCTCTGAAAAACAAACGAGCATCAAAGGGCGCAGTGGGCGTCATGAATCGAAGTCGGCTATAAATAGCGGCGTGAGACAAACAATAGTTCACAATCTGATGGGAGGGAAGGCAGAGAATATACAAAACAGCAAAACTCGCGCCACCTGAAGAGAAAAACTGCGTCGGTTATCGAAATGTTGTGCATAAAATGGAAATAACAACTTGTCGGAATAGCCGGAAGTTCATCATTAATCAATCGTGGTGAGAAAACCCGAGAGACCGCATAATGTCGTATTAGTATTTATTGTATGTAAAGTAACTTTTGCGATAACAAATTTTATTATGCGCATGTACCTTCCACAGTGTCTGTAACTTATTGTCTTTACTAGTTTAGCATCCTTAAGACCAATGTTTTTGGTTTTCGCCACCCACGTGAAAGGGGGCCAAATTTATGAATGTTGATGATGTATGTGACACTCTAAAACTTAGGTCGGTGCTTATTAAACGTATTATTAGAATTTCTACGCTACACACACACACACACACAGAGTGTGCGAAACACAGCTAAGTTTAGAAACATCATGAGCACAGGGTGATTCAGCTAAGCTGTTCACCTCAAATACTTCCTGTAAAGTTTAAAACACGATAATTCTATTATCAAGCGGATGAATTGTGGGAAAGTCCTCACTAATCGACGTATAGTCTCTTTTCACAGTTGTCGTTTTGGCGCGGAACCCCTATGGAAAACCGAGCGAGGTGGCGCAGTGGCTAGCACACTGGACTCGCATTCGGGAGGACGACGGTTCAATCCCGTCTCCGGCCATCCTGATCTAGGTTTTCCGTGATTTCCCTAAATCGCTTCAGGCAAATGCCGGGATGGTTCCTTTGAAAGGGCACGGCCGATTTCCTTCCACATCCTTCCCTCACCCGAGCTTGCGCTTCGTCTCTAATGACCTCGTTGTCGACGGGACGTTAAACACTAATCTCCTCCTCCTCCCTATGGAAACTATGTCTCAAAAGGCCGCCCGCAGAATCGCGATTTGGAGAGAGGGGTGTCTTGGTGCTCTGTTCTTATTTGGGCTAGGAACATGGAGGACAAAGTTTCTGGTTCACCCTGGACCAGAAGCCATTTGTACAGGCATTCGAACATCTGTCTTGCTGTAGCTATGTTACGGTATATTAAGTAAGCTTTTAACAACGAACCGGAGCTGACACCCAGACAAAATATTTTAATTGGGCCGAAATTAACGCTCTGCTAATGGCACCGTTTATATGTCGACCGTTGGGATTTTACGAGCAGAAACAGTCACCCTAGTTCGGAGTTTACTTGCAAAATCAGTCACTCTTATATAACTCCGGACTGGAATGAGTCTGATCACTAAAATTCGGTCCACCGGTGAATCGGTTCTTAGTCGAAGATTTAACCGTTTCAAAAATCTTGCTTCGCTTGTATTTTAAGCGCAAAAAACATGTTTTGTTGAGAGGTTTTTGGAGCGCACCCTTCTATACTTTAAACATCCACTAACCGGTTCAAGCTATGCACGAAGGTAGGTAAATGAATAATGTCAATTTAAATCTTTTTATCCAGTAATCTTTATCCGTTGTCGGAATACGATGGTCTAAAGTCGAGCTAAATGTAGCACATAAAATCCGTTCTTGAACGTAATTTAATGAGCGGAAACGGTTTAAAGTGAATCAAATAAAAAACTGCATTCTTAAGATAGAATTTAAACACCCATTCAAAGAGTTACCTCCATTCTGATTTTGCGTGCAAAACACACGTTTTTTTGTGATTTTTTCTTCTGCGCTTCACTTCTGTGTTTCAGATTTGTGTCAATCGGTTCAAATTTTGTGAGAAGGTAGACAAATACATGCAGTTACTGGTCGTCCTGTTGCTTTATGAAAGCGTTATCCGTTGCCACGATATAAGCAACATCTTTCGAAAGGCAATAAAAAGATTTATACCGGATCAGTCGTCGCCAGAGTCAACAAAAAGCTACATCGATTGCCTAGCTACTAGGGTGTAATGTGAAAATTATGGTAGAGTAAAAGTTGCGAACCAGAATGAAAACTGCTCCTGTAGTAGCACAAAAAGGGTGAATATGTCGAGGACAGAGAGAGTGATTGAAAAGAAAGTTTTCGTCTTATCTAGCATCTTCAAAGACATTTAAATCAAGACACCTTGACATATTCCACTTTAGTGCGAGTTAACCTTAATTTCTCAGCGCAATGACCTCTGTCAGCTGTTACGTATGTGGTAAGGGGTGTAGGAACAAACAGACACGAATTTGTGAGGTTCTAGAGAGTGGGATGCATCTACACTAGGGGTGAATGACTACACTAGGAAGTACCCGAGAGTGTGGGTGCGTCTATAATGGGGACTATTCCATAGTGGGCATGCGTCCATGCAACACTTAAATGAATCGTCATGTCATGTCATACTGCGCGACATTACAATGCCATGTTGGATTACATTATGGCGTGTGTCATTTTATACGACATGATATCATGTATCATGTTGTACTCGACATGATGCATTATATTACATGACATGGTGTAACGCTATACTTCCACAGAACAAATAGTCCCGCTAATGCCACGTATATCACTATTATACGGAGAATTATGCATATAGTATAATCTTACCCCTTTTACAGGATTTGACCGTGATGTATAACTAATGGATATGGAGATCAAACTATTAGTTCCTTTTCCTAAGAGTTTTCTAGCTGTTAGAAAGAAACGCATTAAAAGGAATAATACTGAATCTAGAATATCCCCCCCCTCCTCCGGGAACCAAGGACCTTGCTGTTGGTGGGGAGGGCCTGCCTGCCTCAGCGATACAGATGGCCGCACCATAGTTGCAACCACAAAAGAGGGGTATCTGTTGAGAAGCCAGACAAATGTATGGTTCCTGAAGAGGGGCAGCAGTCGTTTTCAGTCGTTACATGGGCAACAGTCTGGATGATTGACTGAACTGGCCTTGTGACATTAACAAAAACAGCATTGCTGTGCCCTGTACTACGAATGACTGAAAGCGAGGGGAAACTACAGCCGTAATGTCCCGAGGACATTCAGCTTTACTGTATGGTTTGAATGATGATGTCGTGCTCTTCGGTAAAACATTCCCGACTTAGAAGAGTCCACCATTCGGATCTCCGGGCGGGGACTACTCATGAGGACGTCGTTATCAAGAGAAATAAAACTGCTGTTCTATGGATCGGAGCGTGGAATGTTAGATCCCTTAATCGGGTGGAATGTTAGATCCCTTAATCGGGCAGGAGGAACTAGATTTCTGGTCAGGTGAATACAGGGCTATAAATACAAAATCAAATAGCGATAATGAAGGAGTAGGTTTAGCAGTGAATAAAAAATAGGAACCCGGATAAGGTACTACGAACAGCAAAGTGACTGCATTATTGAAGCCATGATAGACAAGAAGCCCACGCCTACAACAGTAGTACAAGTTTATAAGCCAATTAGCTCCGAAAATGATGAAGAGCATATAAAATGTAGACTGGCAATGGCAGGGAAAGCATTTCTGAAGAAGAGAAATTTGTTAACATCGAGTATAGATTTTAGTGTCAGGAAGTCTTTTCTGAAAGTATTTGTACGGAGTGTAGCCCTGTATTTAAGTGAAACATGGACAATAAACAGTTTAGACAAGAAGAGAACAGAAGCTTTCGAAATGTGGTGCTACAGAAGAATGCTGAAGATTAGGAGGTACTGAACAGAATTGAGGAGAAGAGAAATTTGTGGCACAACTTGACTCGAAGAAGGGACCGGTTGATAGGACATGTTCTGAGGCATCAAGGGATCACCAGTTCAGTATTGTAGGGCAGCGTGGAGGGTAAAAACTGTAGAGGGAGACCAAGAGATGAATACAATAAGCAGATTCAGAAGGATGTAGGTTGCAGCAGGTAATGGAGATGAAAAACCTTGCACAGAGTAGGGTAGTATGGAGAGCTGCATCAAACCCGTCTCTGGACTGAGGACCACAACAACGACGGGGGACTGGAATTCGATAGCAGGAAAAGGTAGAGAAGGAAAAGTAGTAGGTGAATATGGACTGGGGGTAAGGAATGAAAGAGTAAGCCACCTGGTAGAATTTTGCACAGAGCATAACTTAATCATCGCTAATACTTGGTTTAAGAATCATGAGACGAGGTTGTAAACGTGGAAGTGGGCTGGAGGCACTGGAAGGTTTCAGATTGATTATATAATGGTAAGACAGAGATTTAGAAACCAGCTTTTAAACTGTGAGACATTTCCAGGGGCAGATATGGACTCTAACCACAATTTATTGGTTATGAGCTGTAGTTTAAAACTGAAGAAACTGCGCATAAGTAGGAATCTAAGGAGATGGGATCTGGATAAACTGAAAGAACTAGAAGTTGTAGAGAGTTTCAGAGAGAGCTTTAGGGAAAGATTGACAGGAATGGGGGAAAGAAATACAGTAGAAGATGAATGGGTGGCTTTGAGAGATGAAATAATGAAGGCAGCAGAGGATCAAGTAGGTAAAAATACGAGGGCGAGTAGAAATCCTTGGGTAACACAGGAGATATTGAATTTAATTGATGAAAGGAGAAAATCTAAAAATTGAAGCACGCGGAAAGGAATACAAAGGTCTCAAAAATGAGATCGATAGGAAGTGCAAAACGGCTAACAGGGAATAGCTAGAGGACAAATGTAAGGCTATAGAAGCATATGTCACTAGGGGTAAGATAGATACCGCCTAAAGAAAAATTAAAGAAGCCTTTGGAGAAAAGAGAACCACCTGTATGAATATCAAGAGCTCAGATGGTAAACCAGTCCTAACCAAAGAAGGTAAAGTTGAAAAGTAAAAGGAATGTACACAGGGTATATACAAGGGCGATGTACTTGAGGGCAATGTTATGGAAATGGAAGAGGATATAGATGATGAGATGGGAGATATGATACTGCGTGAAGATTTTGACAGTGCATTGAAAGATCTAAGTGGAAACAAGGCCCCGGGAATAGACAACATTCCGTTAGAATTATTGATTGCCTTGGGAGAGCCAGCCATGACCAAACTGTTCCATATGGAGGGAAAGGTGTGTGAGACAGCCGAAATATCCGCAGACTTCAAGAAGAATGTAATTATTCCAATTCCAAAGAAAGCAGGTGCTGACAGGTGTGAAAATTACCGAACTATTAGTTTAATAAGTCACGGTTGCTAAATACAAACACGTATTCTTTACCGACGAATGGAAAAACTGGTAGAAGCCGACCTCAGGGAAGATCATTTTGGATTCCGTAGAAATATAGGAACACGCGAGGCAATACTGACCCTACGACATATGATAGAAGGAAAGACAAACCTACGTTTATAGCATTTGTAAACTTGGAGAAAGCTTTTGATAGGGTTGACTGAAATACTCTCTTTCAAATTTTGAACGAGGCAGGAGTAAAATACAGGGAGCGTAGGGCTATTTAGAATTTGTGCAGAAACCAGAAGGCAGTTATAAGAGTCTAGGGGCGCGAAAGGGAAGCAGTGATTGAGAAGGGAGTGAGACAGGGTTGTAGCCTGTCCCCGATGTTATTGAATCTGTACATTGATCAAGCAGTAAAGGAAACAAAAGAAAAATGTGGAGTAGGGATTAAAGTCCAGGGAGAAAAAATAAAAACCTAGCGGTTTGCCTATGACATTGTAATTCTGTCAGAGACAGCAAAGGACGTGGAAGAACAGTTAAACGGAATGGACAGTGTCTTGATGAACCTCAATAATAGCAAAACGAGAATAACAGAAAGCAATAGAATTAAATCAGGTGATGCTAAGGGAATCAGATTTGTAAATGAGACACCTAAAGTAGCAGCTGAGTTTGCTATTTGGGTAGCAAAATAATTGAGGTTTGTCGAAGTAGAGAGGACATAAAATGTTGACTGGCGATGGCAAATAACAAATTTCTGAAAAAGAGAAATTTGTCAAATTGGAGTATAGATTTAAATGTCAGGAAGGTTTTTCTGAAAGAATTTGTATGGAGCGAAGCCATGTATGGAAGTGAAAAATAACCGATAAATAGTTTAGACAAGAAGAGAATAGAAGCTTTTCAAATGTGGTACTACAGAATAATGCTGAAGGTTAGATGGGTAGATCACATAACTGATTAGAAGATACCGAATAGAATTGGGGAGAAGAGGAATTTGTGGCACAACTTGACTAGAAGAAGGGTCACGCTCTGAGGCGTAAAGGGATCATCAATTCATTACTGGAGGGAAGAGTGGAGGGTAAAAAACGTAGAGGGAGACCAAGAGATGAATACACTAAACAGATTCAGAAGGATGTAGGTTGCAGTAGTTACTCGGAGATGTAGAAGCTTGTACAGGATAGAGTAGCATGGGAAAGTTGCATCAAACTAGCCTCTGACTGAAGACCACATCAACAACAAACTGTTGACAGTAGACGTTAGGTGTGATGGGTAGTAATGGCGGTTACACTACCCAAGACCCATTGAACGGCGTATAATTTTCTTTAAGTATGGACTAATTAATTCTTCTTGGCATCATTTTAACGCCCATAACGTAACCCAACAACTTGTACCAAAGCCATAATGACACGGCAGTCGTCGTCCGGTACCATTGTATTACAATTTCCAGGCAAGGCATCGCCTGTTGTGTCCTAGTAATGCCTCTCTAACTGTTACCTGTAGACTGTGTCTTCTCGTTCCCACTCGCTCTACAGGCAGTGCGCCAAAAATCCAAGCCACCTTTTACCCTTCCATACATTACAAAAGCACTCCATGTTTTACATAACGTATTCTATACATTGTTCCTAATCGTGTATCATTTTATACAAATGACAGCTTGCACAAATATATAAACGTACACACACAAACATTTTCATTTCATTAATCTACGACAAAATATTATTTAGAAATTATACATTTCACATATTTCTTTACACAAGATACAAACCAACATTAGCAAAACACTCTAATATCACATATATGACACTTTTCAAATAGTCTTTGCCTATCGAAGTTACAATACGACAAATTTTAAATGCAATTTTTTTTATAAATTTAGATAACTGAATTATAATGTCATGTAATGGGTACTAATATAATAAGTAAAAAGCGCACATATCACAAGATGTCTTGAATTAATTGTCTTTGAATCTGACAGGTAAGTCGGAAAGCTAGTAACCTTCTTTTACATTCCTAAGCCTGACCAGGGTATACGTGCCTGTCTTCGTGTTATGATAGGAGTATTTTTCATTCAGTTTCATTAACTGCATACCTATAGACGTGACATCTATGTTTCAAATAGAACTGCAGTAATTTCTGTTGCTAGTATCGTAGTCCTAAAAGAGAAAAATTCAACAGCGTTTCACTCTTCAAAATCCAATTAGTAGTTTCGGAACAATTATAATATTTTAAACTCACGATCTGCTAGATTTGAACGGCAAACCGATTTGCTGTCTTACGCGGCATTTCGTGATTTCTAACACAAGTAAAGAAGTATGTCATGGACGATAAGACGAATCGTGGTTGCACGGCCGTGATACCCGGATAAACGATGCACAGAGGAAATGTGGCTCTCATTCCGTATGAATCGTTCGCGTGAGTCGACTGCTGCGTAGTTTGAAAAAATAAATGTCTTCTACAAACCAAGAAGAAACGGTTTAGTGAAATAAAGAAATACAGTACAACAGTCTCACTCGATTTTGGTGGCAGAATCCTTTTGAAATACTAAATATTTGACGGAGCCTTAAAATGCGCAAAACCTGGTTTTATGTTTCTTCTTTAGTTATAATCGTTTAATGAAAATAATACAAAAACGGGTACGTTACACATAATTGATTTCCACAACAATATTTAAAACAACGCAATAATACAGTACACAAAATAACAATGTATTGCCGGGTGGAGTGGCCAAGCGGTTCTAGGCGCTACAGTCTGGAACCGCGCGACCGCTACGGTCGCAGGTTCGAATCCTGCCTGGGGCACGGATGTGTGTGATGTCCTTACGTTAGTTAGGTTTAAGTAGTTCTAATTTCTAGGGGACTGATGACCTCAGAAGTTAAGTCCCATAGTGCTCAGAGCCATTTGAGCCATAGCAATGTACTGATTCCCCTGAAATTTGATAAAATTGTTTCCCTTTAAGGAGACAAATAATTTTTTTTTGTCTTTGACCAGCTACTTAATGTCAGCCTTGATAAAAGAGGATCAGCATCCAGCGTGTTGGCGACATTTTGTCTTTGTAGCTGCTTACGCTGTGGTTCCCGTTCTATACAGTTATGTTATTGGGAACAAAAGAAAAACAGTCGAAGCCTGTCTAGCAAGTTTGGATATTCGTCACGAGTCTTACACCAAAAATTATCGAGTGACATTGTTTTGAACAACAATTCCATGCTTTAGTCTGATGTCATTTCTGAAAAAGATTCATAGGTTTCGTTCAACATATTTTCTTGTTTCTGAAGATTCAGTACGAATGAATTCTGAACCGCTGAATTCATTTTACTCTTCAGGAAAGCACGTCTCAAAAGATGCGCACACATTATTCTTCAAATATTTCATTTGGTAATTTTGCTTTCTCACCAATGAGCACATTCAGTGTTCAAAAGCTTTATAGTTCTCTCTTGTCAACACAAACAACCCAAAAATCTAATTGTTTTAAGGTAGTTATTTTGTTGCTAGAATTGAAAACTGTATCTTTTCCTTGTAAAGGAAAATTTCACTCAAATATTTCTCCAAATATATATGCCAAAACAGTCTGTCCAAACAACCAAGTCACATAGCTCAAACGGTCTTTTAATTTAAAAGAAATGTCAGTCATAATTCAGGACATAGAACGAATAGTCTTATTATAGTCTTAACGTCGAGATAACCATCTAACCTCGGTGTAGAGTAGTAGTGTCGGCAATGAAGAGGGCATGATTTAACGTAATAAACGCCTTTTACTGCGCTATCAAGAACAGTTTTATATTTGGCAGCATCGTCTTTATCGTGAGTGCTTGTCTGTGAAGAAAACAATGGCTGCAACTACAGTTCCGCGCTTTACGTTTACGAGTAATGACGCTCCTGGCGTTTTACGACATTGTCTTGGCCCCATCTGTACAACTATCATTACAGTGAAACTTCCTGGCAGATTAAAACTGTGAGCCGGACCGAGACCCGAACTCGGGACCTTTGCCTTTCGCGGGCAAGTGCTCTACCAGCTGAGCTACTCAAGCGCGACTCACGCCCCGTCCTCACAGCTTTACTTCTGCCAGTACCTCGTCTCCTACCTTCCAAACTTTACAGAAGTTCTCCTGCGAACCTGTCCGGTACACAGTTTTAATCTGCCATGAAGTTGCATATCAGCGCACACTCCGCTGCAGAGTGAAAATCTCATTCTGGTATCATTACAGTCATTGCACTCGAGATGGTTTATTTCAAACGAGTTATTAACCGTGTTAAAATCTGTTTGCTTAGCTGAGTGGTAACGTGCTTGCCTCTCATGCAGCGGGCCCGGGTTCGATTCCCGGCCAAGTGGCGCCGACTGAAATAAGACTTGCACTCGGCGGCCGAACTTCCCCAGATGGGGCCTCCCGGCTAACAATGCCACACGCTCATTCAAGCGAGTTAAAAGTATCTTTTCCGCTAGTATTAGTCGGCAGCAATGTGCACATAACCAAGTTTCCTTCGACTGAATGTTTATATGGATACCGTAGAATTACCAGCAAAATGGTCAGTCCATCAAGATCAGTCAACTCATCCATTTCCGAGACGAATTTGTAGTATTGTAGGTGAGTGACCAGCTAGTTCCTGTTTGGTACAGACTGTGAGATCTATAATTGACGTCATACAGTGTCGTTCGAAAGTTCCGCTGTACAAAGAAGCTTTGCATATTTTTCATCAGGTGTACGTTGTGTTATGTCTACCACACATGGTTTCATTATATTCTCAGCGATAGTGCGCGTTTCGCCCACCTGTGAACTGTAATATCTGAGCCGATACGATGCCTCTGTGGTTTTTCAATCACAGTTTGGGTCACATCTTTGTAGTTATTGACCTTTTTATAGTTGTTATTTCTTACGTCTGAGAAATTCTTCATTGTTGTGTTTGCATTTGAGGTGTGTTGTTTCTAAATATCGGCACAATTTAGCAGGTACCATGGAACTATTCGAAACTAGCTTGCTACATAACTTGCATAGCCGTTAGCATCAACAAATCAGAGACTCATGTAAGATTCGTCATAGTTTCTTACTTTCAGCTTTAATGTGTCATTAGATATCTTATCCCCCCATGAACCATGGACCTTGCCGTTGGTGGGGAGGCTTGCGTGCCTCAGCGATACAGATGGCCGTACCGTAGGTGCAACCACAACGGAGGGGTATCTGTTGAGAGGCCAGACAAACATGTGGTTCCTGAAGAGGGGCAGCAGCCTTTTCAGTAGTTGCAGGGGCAACAGTCTGGATGATTGACTGATCTGGCCTTGTAACATTAACCAAAACGGCCTTGCTGTGCTGGTACTGCGAACGGCTGAAAGCAAGGGGAAACTACAGCCGTAATTTTTCCCGAGGACATGCAGCTTTACTGTATGATTAAATGATGATGGCGTCCTCTTGGGTAAAATATTCCGGAGGTAAAGTAGTCCCCCATTCCGATCTCCGGCCGGGGACTACTCAAGAGGACGTCGTTATCAGGAGAAAGAATATTGGCATTCTACGGATCGGAGCGTGGAATGTCAGATCCCTTAATCGGGCAGGTAGGTTAGAAAATTTAAAAAGGGAAATGGATAGGTTAAAGTAAGATATAGTGGGAATTAGTGAAGTTCGGTGGCAGGAGGAACAAGACTTTTGGTCAGGTGATTACAGGGTTATAAATACAAAATCAAATAGGGGTAATGCAGGAGTAGGTTTAATAATGAATAAAAAAATAGGAGTGCGGGTTAGCTACTACAAACAGCATAGTGAACGCATTATTGTGGCCAAGATAGACACAAAGCCCATGCCTACTACAGTAGTACAAGTTTATATGCCAACTAGCTCTGCAGATGATGAAGAAATAGATGAAATGTATGACGAGATAAAAGAAATTATTCAGGTAGTGAAGGGAGACGAAAATTTAATAGTCATGGGTGACTGGAATTCGTCAGTAGGAAAAGGGAGAGAAGGAAACATAGTAGGTGAATATGGATTGGGGGGAAGAAATGAAAGAGGAAGCCGCCTTGTAGAATTTTGCACAGAGCATAACTTAATCTAGCTAACACTTGGTTCAAGAATCATGAAAGAAGGTTGTGTACCTGGAAGAATCCTGGAGATACTAAAAGGTATCAGATAGATTGCATAATGGTAAGACAGAGATTTAGGAACCAGGTTTTAAATTGTAAGACATTTCCAGGGGCAGATGTGGACTCTGACCACAATCTATTGGTTATGAGCTGTAGATTAAAACTGAAGAAACTGCAAAAACGTGGGAATTTAAGGAGATGGGACCTGGATAAACTCACTAAACCAGAGGTTGTACAGAGTTTCAGGGAAAGCGTAAGGGAACAAATGGCAGGAATGGGGGAAAGAAATACAGCTTTGAGGGATGAAGTAGTGAAGGCAGCAGAGGATCAAGTAGGTAAAAAGACGAGGGCTAATAGGAATCCTTGGGTAACAGAAGAAATATTGAATTTAATTGATGAAAGGAGAAAATATAAAAATGCAGTAAATGAAGCAGGCAAAAAGGAATACAAACGTCTCAAAAATGAGATCAACAGGAAGTGCAAAATGGCTAAGCAAGGATGGCTAGAGGACAAATGTAAGGATGTAGAGGCTTGTCTCACTAGGGGTAAGATAGATACTGCCTACAGGAAAATTAAATAGACCTTTGGAGGGAAGAGAACCACTTGTATGAATATCAAGAGCTCAGATGGCAACCCAGTTCTAAGCAAAGAAGGGAAGGCAGAAAGGTGGAAGGAGTATATAGAGGGTTTATACAAGGGCGATGTACTTGAGGACAATATTATGGAAATGGAAGAGGATGTAGATGAAGAAGAAATGGGAGATAAGATACTGCGTGAAGAGTTTGACAGAGCACTGAAAAACCTGAGTCGAAACAAGGCCCCGGGAGTAGACAACATTCCATTAGAACTACTGATGGCCTTGGGAGAGCCAGTCATGACAAAACTCTACCACCTGGTGAGCAAGATGTATGAGACAGGCGAAATACCCACAGACTTCAAGAAGAGTATAATAATTCCAATCCCAAAGAAAGCAGGCGTTGACAGATGTGAAAATTACCGAACTATCAGTTTAATAAGTCACAGCTGCAAAATACTAACGCGAATTCTTTACAGACGAATGGAAAAACTGGTAGAAGCCGACCTTGGGGAAGATCAGTTTGGATTCTGTAGAAATGTCGGAACACGTGAGGCAATACTGACCTTACGACTTATCTTAGAAGAAAGATTAAGGAAAGGCAAACCTATGTTTCTAGCATTTGTAGACTTAGAGAAAGCTTTTGACAACGTTAACTGGAATACTCTCTTTCAAATTATGAAGGTGGCAGGGGTAAAATACAGGGAGCGAAAGGCTATTTACAATTTGTACAGAAACCAGATGGCAGTTATAAGAGTCGAGGGGCATGAAAGGGAAGCAGTGGTTGGGAAGGGAGTAAGACAGGGTTGTAGCCTCTCCCCGATGTTGTTCAATCTGTATATTGAGCAAGCAGTAAAGGAAACAAAAGAAAAATTCGGAGTAGGTATTAAAATTCAGGGAGAAGAAGTAAAAACCTTGAGGTTCGCCGATGACATTGTAATTCTGTCAGAGACAGCAAAGGACTTGGAAGAGCAGTTGAACGGAATGGACAGTGTCTTGAAAGGAGGATATAAGATGAACATCAACAAAAGCAAAACGAGGATAATGGAATGTAGTCAAATTAAATCGGGTGATGCTGAGGGGATTAGATTAGGAAAAGAGACACTTAAAGTAGTAAAGGAGTTTTGCTATTTAGGGAGTAAAATAACTGATGATGGTCGAAGTAGAGAGGATATAAAATGTAGACTGGCAATGGCAAGGAAATCGTTTCTGAAGAAGAGAAATTTGTTAACATCGAGTATAGATTTAAGTGTCAGGAAGTCGTTTCTGAAAGTATTTGTATGGAGTGTAGCCATGTATGGAAGTGAAATATGGACGATAACCAGTTTGGACAAGAAGAGAATAGAAGCTTTCGAAATGTGTTGCTACAGAAGAATGCTGAAGATAAGGTGGGTAGATCACGTAACTAATGAGGAGATATTGAATAGGATTGGGGAGAAGAGAAGTTTGTGGCACAACTTGACTAGAAGAAGGGATCGGTTGGTAGGACATGTTTTGAGGCATCAAGGGATCACAAATATAGCATTGGAGGGCAGCGTGGAGGGTAAAAATCGTAGAGCGAGACGAAGAGATGAATACACTAAGCAGATTCAGAAGGATGTAGGTTGCAGTAGGTACTGGGAGATGAAGAAGCTTGCACAGGATACAGTAGCATGGAGAGCTGCATCAAACCAGTCTCAGGATTGAAGACCACAACAACAACAACAGATATCTTATTGTCTGAAACGATGGAGCTTGAAGTCGTTGCATCACCTTCTTGAATGTCGTCGTCTTGACCGGAAATCTTCAAGATTGATGTCGCATCTTCTAGGCGAATCAACTTTGATCTTACGACGCCAGATTTTGTTGCAACACCTTCAGCGAACGATACATTCAGTTTTTTTTTTTTAATCAACAGTTTAAATTTACAATATCACACACATGGAATAATACCGCCAAAAGATATTGAATTTTACGGCTGTAGTCAATAACAAGTCCGAGACGAATTCACTACGATCTGAAAACGATTCACGGATTCGTCATGCCGGTTTGGACTGCTTGCTGCAATCGACTCGATTAGGAATTGCACTCGGCGCAGCGCGGCGTGGGTTTATAGTAGCTGTGGGCGGCGAATCATAGACAGCATAGCGACGAAACCCTTTAGGGTGTTCGTGGACGAGAGAGAGATGGGGAAAGCGTAGTGGAATGTTCGCGCCGTGTGTACGTGAGACAGTGTGCAACCAGAGATATAGAGAGAGGGGGAGAAAGCTTCAGCACGGCCGTTGCTTGCGTGTGTAGTGAATAGTATCGAGTCGCCAAATATCCACTCGTGTAAGCTAAACTGTTTTGTATGTAGTTTTTGATCGTAGCATTATTGCAGTTTTATTTTGCTGCATGTCGCCTCATTGCCGGTTATTACGCACTGAGAGAAAAAAAACTTTTATAAAACAACATTGCTATGGTATTTATAAGAGTTGTTTTTCTCAGAGTGTGACATGACTTGGTGTGCTTTGCTCTTTAGCTTGATAACATTTTGACGCAGTCCATACGGAGGCCTTGCAGAGCACCAGGGCTCCGCGGAGCTCACGTTGAGTATCGCTACTGTAGGAGATCACGATGTTGTACATTTCATTTTCAATTCTTCTGGTCTTGGCGTAGAGTCTCGCAAAAATTTTCTGACATTTTCATGAAATTTATTCGTAATATAATAACAGTAAAAATCCTCGGTTTGATATTCTTTGGCCTTCAAGGTGCACTGTCATACAGTATTTAGGATTTATTGTTTGCTGTTCCTTAGGCTGAACATTTGGGGTGGGTCGCACCACGGGAAATTTTATGATAATTAACAGCAAATACAGCGTTCTAAAATAGTTTTCGAATTAAAAGCGTATAACGTAGCATTTAACGTTTATTATTTACTTACAGTCCTACTATAAAACCTAAAATTTAATGAATTGATGAGATAAAAAATTGAAGACGTACAGGTATTCAAAACGATTTATTGACATCGCTATGAACAACTAGGCCTTAAAAAAAAAAGAAAATTGTTACTCATCATTGATGAATTCAGTTTTTCAATAATCATTATTTGGTTATGAACAGAAGAGCTCCTCGCGATGAAACAAAGATGCTGAAATATGTAATATGTATGGGTATCAGACAGTTTTAAATGGTCTTGCTGGCCAAATGGTTGGTAGCTACACTTGACATTAAAGAAACTACTTATAACATCGTCACATCTTCGTTCTCTTAAAGTACCAGTTTCAACACTAAGCGAAGTCAGAACATTGAGCCTATCTTCTAACACAGAGGCTCGAAGCCCGTTTGCAATCTATTTCAATTCCCTTTCTCACTTTTGTTTGAGACCACAGTGGACAGACACATCATGAGAACGATCTCGACGTTAGGAAAACAATCTTTGATATATTATGGGTGCCGGTTTCGATGAAATGAGATACAGAATAAATCGACTTTCCGTGATACCAGACTTACTTCTCATGGTCTCCTAGGTATTTGCCATACCTAGCTGGGACCTCGTCGGGACACACTGCGATGGGGGTGTAGAAATGAAGTAAACGTTTCATTTAGTATAATTACTTTTTATTTAGAACACAATTACATGGAACTTTTTGCGGCAAGAGTAATTGGTATACTATATTTTTCGGAAGATCTCACCTTTTCCAGCAAGCCCTCTCTCCTTTTTAAGCATTTATAAAACTCCATGCACGTCAGTTTTTAATTAAACTGGCACTGTAAGATTGATCCACAGTCCCTGACAGCAGTCGATTTCTTTCATGTGTCCTCTGCGCCGACATCAGTGAAAATACTCTCTCCACAGTGGCGTTGTGTGCTGTAACAGAAAACAAATAGTCGCATAATTTTAGCAGTTGGTATTTGCGTTCAAAATTTTCGGTTTCCTTAAAGAAATAAATTCACCTTTCTTCCAAGGAGTGTTTGGACGTTATTCTTCCGAGTCACGCTTAGTTTCTAAAAAGCTCTTTAGATACATATATTCTTGAAAACAATTGTCGCCTTTATTAAAAGAAGTAGCCCATTTCTCTAACTAATCAAATGCTATGGAGCAAATATCCATTGTCTCTACCTCAAATTTCGGAATCAAATTAATCATTTCTTGGTCAGGGTTCTCATTCTTTAATTTGTTCAAATTCATCTGGTTTGTATGCCAATAAAATTAGCAGTCTTCCTTTCATTCAGACACCTTTGAATGTTGATTAATATATTTCTTATTTCAGTTGTCGAGACTTTATTCTTCTCTACAACTTTTATATTCTTTTTTTTTCCAAGCAGAGCGATGTTTGACTGCCGGAATACTGATCGGAATGCAGAAAAAATCCGAAATTACTTTAGGTGACCTGTCTTCAGCGTAAAAAAATTGTGAGACGACGTTGTCAACAAACATAAACTTGTTATATGTGGAACTAACTGAGGTTACATTTCAATGTTGCGCTAACAGATGGCGTTACTTCAGTACTTGTGCCAAGCTCGTAACAATATTTAGCAAGAAAGGGTCAAAATTGGGGCTTGTTGGGATTTCGGCACAAGAAAGTCCATAAGGGTCACGGTCCCGATACTTCGAACGTATAGGAGCCATATCCATAAAAAGAGGGACTGCTAGTAGATGTAATATTAAGCGAACCGTTGCGAACATCAGCGTCTGAAAAAGAGAGTATTAAGTTCGTTGGAACGGTGTTATAACAATAACATCAGTCGCAGTTAGCCGGCTGGGACGACAATGAAGTATTTAAAATGTATTTGTTATCAGCTCATTCTGCGTGTGGCTACATATGACGGTGGTCGTGACGATACCACAGAGTCCCACCCGCGAATGCTCGTGGGTGCGCGTAATTTCGCCTTCTGTAGTGCAAATGGATGCTTTGAAAGCACGCAATCTCGCTACCGCGCTATATAGTGCAAATAAATGTTTAATTACCATGAGGCAAGCATTAGCTCACGGCATTCATACACCTGAACTCTTCCACAATATCATTTCGAAGCACTTCTATAGATGAAATGTTATAATCAGCTCACTCAAAGGACTGAAAAGACCTATGCTATCCTCTTTCACAATATTCCCAGTGCGTGATACTTTTGTGGAAAGATAGTGTGGCAGTGGTGGTGAGCTGGACAATTGGTTTTTCGACAAGCGATTCCAATCACGCACGCGACCGCGTTTGGTTAAGTGCAATTTCGCTTTAACTGACACAAATGGATGCTTTGTAACCACGCAATTTCGGTGCTGAGTGACATAGCGGTAAGCTGCTGCATAAAAGCCGGAAACAATCATATCAGAAATCCAATCCCAATCCCAGTCTTGTAGTGCGCCATCAACTGACAACTGCAGCAAGCTGGAGTCTGCCTTCTGTTTTGTTCTCATTAAATATGTGTCTTTGTATGTTCATAGGGTAAAGCTTCAAATAGTTTCTTGCGAATTTGTTCACGAAAAATGTTTCATTCGGGATCCGTTGCAACTCAGTTATCGCTACGCAATACCGAAACAAGAGTCTGTCGTGATATGATGCACAGACAATTGTTAAAACCACGAACAAGCAACTTAATCTGTGGACTTCACTGTGTGTAACAGGTCACAGATAACCATGGTGCATAGAGTCACAGGATGAAATATGCATTCTTTTCTCATGAGGTATTTTCGATCCTTAGGTGCTTGAGCTGCATAAACAGATTAGACAAGAATCCGAAGTCAGAATGCTTGACTGCGTTGATTGAGAGACATATAATGTCAATTACCGCAGGATAGAAATTAAATCAATTCCTCCCAGATACTTGCTGTAGCGTATAGTAGAGGAGGTGAGGTTAAGCGACCAGGGCGGGAAAGGTGGCTCACTGCATACTTTTTCACCTGAACAATGTTCCTGCCTGCAGAGAAGTGGTCGAACTACACTGAAGCGCCAAAGAAACTGGTACAGGCATGCGTACTCAAATACAGAGATATGTAAACAGGCAGAATACGGCGCTGCGGTCGGAACGCCTATATAAGACAACAAGTGTCTGTACGAAGTTGTCAGATCGGTTACTGCTACTACAATGGCAGGTTATCAAGATTTAAGTGAGTTTGAACGCGGTGTTATTGTCGGCGCTCGAGCGATGGGACACAGCATCTCCGAGGTACCGTTGGAGTGTGGATTTTCCCGTACGACTATTTCATGAGTGTACCGTGAACATCAGGAATCCGGCAAAACATCAAATCTCCCACATCGCTGCGGCCGGAAAAAGATCCTGCAACAACGGCACCAACGACGACTGAAGGCGCGACAGAAGTGCAACCCTTCCGCAAATTTTTGCAGATTTCAGCATGGAAACCATTGAACGAAACATAATCGATACGGGCTTTCGGAGTTACAGGCCAATTCATGTACGCTTGATGACTGCACGACACGAAGTTTTACGCCTCGCCTGGGCTTGTCAACATTGACATTAGACTGTTGATGACTGAAAACATGTTGCCTGGTCGGACGAGTGTCGTTTCACATTGTATCAAGCTGATGTACGTGTATGGGTATGTAGACAACTTCATGAATCCATGGACCCTGCTTGTCAGCAGGAGACTGTTGAAGGTGATGGAGGCTCTGAAATGGTGGGGGACTTACGCAGTTGTAGTGATATGGGACCCCGGATACGTCTAGATACGACTCTGACAGGTAACACGTATATAACCATCCTGTCAGATCACCTGCATCCATCCGTGTTCATTGTGCATTTCGACGTACATGGGCAGTTCCAGCAGGGCAATGCGACACCCCACACATCCAGAATTGCTACGGAGTGGGTCCAGGAACACTCTTCTGAGTTTAAACACTTCCGCTGGCCACCAAACTCCCCATACATGAACATTATTGAGCACATCTGGGATACCATGCAACGTGCTGTTCAGAGGAGATCTCCACCCCCTCGTCCTCTTACGGATTTATGGGCAGCCCTGCAGTATTACTTCAGACATCAGTCGAGTACATGCCCCCGTCGCGTGGCGGCACTTTTGCGTGCTCGCGGGGGCCCTGGTGTACCAGTTTCTTTGGCTCTCAAGTGTCGTTTAGATAAGGCCCGAAATGGGGGAATTGGCAGTCGTGTATGCCTGATGTATGCTTGCCAGTCTGTGTGAATGAAGGCTGGGGCCGAAAGCTTCATTTCAATGTCTTTTAATTGAGCCTGTCTGCTACTTTACGGTAAGTAGCACTCTTTTTTCCTACAATGTTGATATTCCGACCTGGGACTTCCTTTGTTTAGTTTAGATATATACCCTCACTGTTATAAAAGAATTTATTAGAGGAAGCTTGTCCCATTAATTTTTTAGAAAAACTTTTCTGGTTTTCAGTTTTCTGATCTAAGAAGAGTCATTTATGCAGTGACGTTGAGAGGGGATGGGGGGGGGGGGGAGGGGGGGAGGCACGCGATTCTATCATGCCCTGGGCGCCATTCCCAGAAGGGCGCCAAACGGTCTCCAAGACAAACAAGATTTTCCGGAAAATTTCAGTTGTTTTCATCGATTTCTCGCAAATGTATTTTAAATGAATAGTCGTTGTGACATAATTACTTCCGTTCCTTGATTAATCTGATAAAATATGTTACGAATAATATTTGCAGTAAATCAGTCAAATATCTCCGTACAGAAAGCGTTCTTTCTTTGACTAAAAGAGCACATAAACAGGAAAGTTCCTCCTTGCGATCATATCATCCTAATTTACAGGTTTCGTTTCAAAATGTTGCGGATGATGAGGTCCACTGATACATATCGTTAAAAACGACTATTGCGACACCCGCGTCGTGTGTGCCTTTACTCGTTCCATTTGCAGAATTCGAAAGGCAACAATTTTTTTAATATTTTGCGTACTTTTCGTCCGTATTCAAAAATTTAAAATGCTATCGTGATCTGCTCGTTAAGAGGTACAATCTTATGTTAAGTTTAACACGATAAGACATGTATCACAATAATCAATTGTGTGTTTGTCTTGTAGCTTCTAACGCTACATTCGCGTGGTCTGTGAGAAAATGAATAATGCAAATAATTGTGCTTGCTTGAAAAGAATGTCTGATGTTGGACTTATTCTATTACGAATTGTTCTTTCAGATGACATAAAAGCAGGTTACATTAGCTAGAGAGAGAATACACCTTTCTTCATATCTTACGGTTTTGTTTACATATTTTCCATTTAAGTATTTTGTCTCTTCCTTTCGGTACACCGGAGGCAGTTCGTATTAAGAATTGACGGACTTGCATGAACAATTTTCCTCAAGTTATTTTGTTGCTAAGAATGTGTTCTGCTGCGTTATAATGGCAGCCATTTGATCGCATACCAAGTCAGCTAGTCTCAATAATTACGTTTTAACTCACAACCTGGTACAGATGCCACGATCGTAGCTTCTCCCGTCAATTTTGACGGAAAGTCATCGAATAAAATAGAAGTGATTTCTGGCGTTCCCAAAGGTAGTGCTATAGACCCTTTGCTGTTCCTTATATAAACAATTTGGGAGACAATCTGCGCAGCCGTCTTAGGATATTTGCAGATGACACTGTCGTTTATCGACTAGTAAAGTCATCAGAAGATCAAAACAAATTGCTAAAAGATTTAGAAAAGATATATGTATGGTGTGAAAATTGACAATTCACGCCAAATAACGAAAAGTGTGAGCACGAGCGCGAAAAGGAAACCGCTAAACTTCGGTTACACGATAAATCAGTCAAATCTTAAGGCCGTAAATTGAACTAAAGACCTATGAATTACAATTACAAACAACTTAAATGGGAAGGAACACACAGAAAATGTTGTGGGGAAGCTAACCAAAGACTGCGTTTTATTGGCTGCACACTTAACAAAAAATGTAACATATCTACTAACAAGCCTGCCTCCACTACGCTTATCCGTCCTCTTTTTAGAATACTACTGTGCGGTGTAGGATCCTTAGCAGATAGGGTTGACGGAGTACATCAAAATAGTTCAAAGAAGGGCAGCAAGTTTTGAATTATCGCGAAATAGGGGAGAGAACGTCACTGAAATGATTTGGAATGTACATCATTGAAACAAAGGCGTTTTTCGTTGCGGAGGGATCTTCTACACGAAATTCCAATCACCAACTTTCTCCTCCGTATGCGAAAATATTTTGTTGACGCCGACCTACATAGGGAGAGACGATCACCATGATAAAATAAGGGTAATCAGAGCTTGTACCGAAAGATATAGGTGTTCTTTCTTTTCGCGGCTGTACGAGATTGGAATAATAGGGGATTGTGAAGGTGGTTCGATGAACCCTCTGCCAGGCACTTTAATATGAACATACGATTTCACTGTAAGTAATTATAATCCAAGTAAAGCGCTAGTCATTGCTTACGTTACAAGACCGATCAGGGGAGAGCAGCAGTAAGTAATAACAGAAAACCGACGGCTCATTCGCTTTTTCTTACAGAGATGCTACTGCTGAATAAAACACTGGCATAATACCACTTTGGTGTCAACTGCATAAAAATTTCAAAAATATTATTAAGTCATTTAGCTCCCCTCTTGGGCGAGGCCTTTGAACGGTTACAGTCACAAGCTCTAGAGCAAGTTTTGCAGTCCGGCAATTTATTTCCTTGCAGACACTACAACATTACATAATATGCATTAAATTATATTCCTTCTTTTAGCTAAATTGGATTTTCTTCTACAAGGTTAATAGTATGTATTGGTCTAGTTTTGTTCAATTACAAAGTAACACACGAATAAGAAATTGTTTGTCACTTTCAATGTTTATTATTATTGTTATTTCATTTGCGATTGTTGCTCGTAGTTAACACTATTACAAAACACTGTTTACATTCTTTTCATTTCCACTATACTTCGATGTAATTAAATAAAAATTATTTTTTCGTATCGTTCATACATGTTTCTGTTTTTAACTCAGTATTCGCTTTTAGTATTTCCTTTATACACGTTTACATTACCTTTTCATAACAGTAGTTACAAAGGCTCTTCGAATTGGTGGTTCTCCCGTCAGCTAGATAAACATGGAGTGGTCGTGTAAGTATGGGGTGACGCTGGGGCCGACACCATCTGCTTATCCACCTAGGGGGAATCCACAGGACCAAGGATATGTTGCTGTGAAGCTCAGGACAGGATACCCGGAGGCTAAAATAACGTCCACTAGCACTGGATTCAACGAAATGACGTATTCACATGAATTAGATAAATTTTTCACATAACGTGGACGTGCGTGCGCTAAAGGATATTTTCATTTTATTACGTAAGTGAAATGTTCATTTAACGCACTCATGAGCTTACTTGAGGACATGTATTTTGGTATTATACGACAGTGCATTCTATCGCTTGTACTGAATGGATATAATTCACTACAACTTATTTCTGCCTCGGTCTTTAGTAGTTTGTTTACAGTTTCAGTAGACTTTGCCACAGGCACTTTTATCACTGCCTCTGTGAACCGAGCATTTTAATTTATTTTTTTAGTTGCAATACTTCATTGTGTCCATTGACGTAACAAGAATACCGACGCGTGCACAACAGCACGCGCAACAATTAGGTCATTTCCCCGGCCAAGGTTGCCCTCCATTCCGGTATATCGGGACCATCACCGTTATGAACCTTGTAAAAATTATTTCCGACCTATTTTGTACTTTTATCGATATTTCTATGTCAATTTGTAGTGTTGCTTATGTAGGGTGTTGTATTTGTCATAGAAATTCTTTGACTATGTATACATATTTCAGTTGCGTGAACTTCTTGAACGGTGTTGTTTAAACTGATTGTGCATTTAAATAACGGTAATTTCTACGACTAATTGCCTCTCAAAGTCGCGGGTCCAAACGATACATATCGAACGTGCGATCCTAAATCGATCACGCGACTCTGGTGGCGAGCGTTATGAGTATGTGTACAGTGGTCACTATAGCAACGTCAAAACAAGAGCGTTACAAAAATACTTGTAACTACAAAGGAGACGACTTTCCTTACACATTGTCGGTGTTGTCGTCATGTGAAAGTCCATGCGATGTGTACGCTACGGGAACAATTCCTTTTTTGCTATTAATTCGCGGGGTTTTTTAGCTTAGAGCAACTAAGGGAACGGCGGAAAACAGGTAAAAATGACGATCACAAATAATTGATCATAACGCCCGCCACCAGAGTCGCGTGATCGATTTAGGATCGCACGCTCGATATGTATCGTTTGGACCCCTCGACTTCGAGAGACAATCATTCTTGGAAATTACCTAAATAACTACTGGAATGACTGTTGCGGTATATAATGTAGTGTAAATGACTTGCTCCATAGCTAGGGAACGTAGGGTTGAATGTAAAAGATGTGGAGAAGCCCCACAGGTACGGAAGTAGCCTGGCGGAGTGGAAAAGATGTGGTTGGCGCACAAGTGGCAACTCGTCCTTTGTGACGGGTAAGGAGTCTGGGTTGAGCAGTGCAGTGATTAACCTCTCGCTAGCAGTAGCGGATCATTGTGACTCATATTCTTGGAGTTTTGAGGCCAGAGGAACTTAGCAGCAGTATTTATGGCCCTCGGATGTAGCAATTGTTGACACTATTGTCACGGTATGGTTTTTAGCGCTGTAAAAATATAATTCCGACGCCAAGAATATTTGTAACAGAAAGAGGCCTACATTACTGCCATGACTGCATCGCCATCATGTTAACAGCCACTGCAAATTACGCCACCAGCCTTCCACTAAATTGCTTTTATCTGGCACTCTGTAAATGGACCATGTATTTGTGAAATTTGGTTGATTTTAATAATGATCGTGGTGTCACTAGAAGCTCTATCTTACACCCGTGATCATCCCAAATCACAAACCTGGACAGGAATCCCATCCTAGTGAATTTAATTCCGAGTGTCCTAATTTATTACAGAAAGACTGTAAAAATAAGTGTGATTGCTTTCTAATGTGTGGAGTTATAGTGTTTAAAGTTCAGTTTTGTAGTTGGAGAAATACTGCACTTCCAGCGCATTTTTAAATCAGTCTGCAGACATTTTCTCAAATAATTTGCCTTACTTGAAAAGCTGCCTGGAAAGAGTAAAGTTATTAGTTAAAAGAACAATAATATTGATATGAAGTGAAAAACATTATTAATTTTGCTTTTATGCACTTTGATCAGAATTACAGAGTTCTAACAGCGTTCATTCCATGAGAAAGTGTTTGAACCCGAATTTAATGTTGTGTTGGCATTTGCACAGCCAACTATATTTTTAGTAGGTTAAAAACTGCTTATTAAAGTACATTTGTTATTTAAAGCATTATAGTTTGTTGAGATTTACTTAATTAATAATTATTGATGAGAATACTTATCGTTTCTTACTTGTGTATTTTTGTTAATGAGTATGGTTCTTCAAATCATGAAAGTCTAAGGGCCCTCATGTGCTAGGCTAGTTAGTTAATGAAGCAAAGCAAAGGCTCCTTCAAGCCCGTGTAGTAGATTTGCATTCTGTTTAACTGCTTCAAACTGAGCTTAAGAAAGAAATATTTACTGTCTATTCTATTCCAAGTTGGTTAATGCACAGGCATTGATACCCTGTACTAAGCAATGATGTTGTAGAATATGATCATTAATAGACTCCCTGATTTGAGTCAGAATCATTTCATGGTCTTCCCTCTCTAGTATTGCTATTTCTTGAGTATTGATGATTGGTCCTATAAACTGCTGCATTTATTTCCTGTAAGGTACGTGTTGTTGAGAGACATATGTTACTGTTTGCCTTCTCACTGGTCACTTGTTTGTCTGACTTCCAAGTTAGTAGTACATTTATCTGTAAGGTTAGGATACTGTGTTGTAGTGTGAACCGATATAAATAAAGAGTTCCGCGTGGGTGTCAAGGAAGGTTAGGTTAGCCTTAGCACTGCCTTCTGTTTTATTATGTGGCTTGACACAAGAATGCCTAATTAGGCTGATGATGATGATATTTGGTTTGTGGGGCGCGTAATTAGCTGGAGACCGATATTAATACGTAATATTACAACTTGCTTTTGTGCTGGGAGAATGTCTCTTCCTGACCCACCTGTTTACTGTTGGTGATACTGTACTGAAGTGTTTCGGAAACGAATCCCAGTCTGATTGTTCTATTCCCATTAGGTTATCTCATAGTCCCAACTTTCTCAAAAAATTGATCGCAAAGGTTTAGCGTTAGCATCGATTGCCGTTTAAGGTGGTCGGTGTTACCTTTATAACTTTATTGTCCCGACATTCTGACAAGACCCAATTTTTTCCCGATTTTTCAAATTACTGTTACGAACTTGGCTCAAGTGCCAAAGTAATGCCATCTCTTGCCGCAAAATGTAAATGCAACGTCAGTTTCATTTATGTCAACAAGTTCAAGTTGACAAAGTCGTCTCACAGATGGTGTTGCATCTTAACTGTCCCAGTTTAAGTACAAGGTGAATTGTGTGGAGCTTTATAAATACGCAAAAGACTTCCTGAAAAAGGTGAAAATATGCCGCACGAATTACTTCCGCCGCAACGAGGTGTTTGTAGTTGTGTACTAAATAAAAAGTAATTATATTAAACAAATGTTTTACACCCCCGTCTCAGAGTGTCGCGACGAGGTCCCAGCTAGATATGGAAACCTTACCCCGGCCCCACAGATCGACCACCAGCCTCCTTACATATTACTCTTGCCCGGTGTGGTGTGTAGCATTGTGCTTGTCGACCCTGTGTTCAAGGCGCATTTAAAGTGCACGGAAGTCAATATACAGCCAAGGAGGAGTAGCGAGGACCTTCAAGAGCTCAGTGTCCCTTTCCGAGCTACCTTCCTTGTGGCTAAATAACACACTTCTCCCTGCCGGCTTAACTTACACGTAGCTGCCTCATTTTTTACGAGTGGTCGCTGTTACTATTTTTCTATTACACTCATTTCCGTTAAAAATAATAAACTGTCGTCTTCACTTAACATGTTTACACAGCTCAAACACATTCACTCAGTTTACATTACCTTCCAGTTTATCTTCCTAGCATTTCACATAGGACTGGTCCTTGCTCACGAGTATAAAGGTTATTTGTTCATTACCATTTAATATTTTACATATTTTACAATCGTTTCTCCACATTTATCACAGTTGTCTCAGACATTATTTTTTTATTTAGTGTGTGAATGACACACATTAGTAAGCAATGCATCATGCTTCCAGAGCAGCCAGACGCAAGTGTGTTAATACGCTTGGCTATCAGGGAAAATAAGCATCGTAAGACAACAGAACTCATTTCTTTATGAATTTCTTATTGTTAGTTATTTATATTCCCAACACAAATATTTGGAGCACCACTGTGTGCAATGTGAGATTCTTAACTTAGCCAATGGTATCCAGGGATGACTAGGAAGCTCACCATTGGTTTCCTCCACTATTACTGAAAACGATAAGAAACTTCTAACTATCTGCTGTACATATTTGCGTAAATCGTGTCATTCAGTCGATAATTTCATCATTTTAATGAGTGTATAACATAAAGAATATTATAAAGAGGTGCCTTTTCAATCCTCTAACATCTTTTCCTTTAACTATTTATATACTGTGTTATCAACCTACTCATTTATATGTTATTGAATGGGTAGCCTCCATGAAGTACAACTGATACTTATTAGGCACGTGTTCCTGTTTCATAAATTCTCTTTCCATGTGTACTGCCGCCAGTAACCTTCATCTTTCCGTTATATTAGAACGTGCTTTTATTTTGTAATAAACATGTAAGATCTTTCGGTTTAATCACGAGGGTCAGATCGTAACACTACATAGTTTCTTTACCGTGCATATAATCCATATGCGTCCATATCTTCAGAATAGCTGGTTGTTGTTGTTGTTGTTGTTGTTGTTGTGGTCTTCAGTCCAGAGTCTGGTTTGATGCAGCTCTCCATGCTACTGTACCCTGTGCAAGCTTCTTCATCTCCGAATAACTACTGCAACCTACATCCTTCTGAATCTGCTTAGTGTATTCATCTCTTAGTCTCGGTCTACGATTTTTACCCTCCACGCTTCAAAAATGGCTCTGAGCACTATGGGACTTATATGGCAATAAATTAATAGCTCAGAAATTTGCAATTTTATCGTCGCCACCAAGAGGAAGACAGAGCTATGTACATCAAGAGCCGTACCTGCGCAATGTTAGTACGCAGCACCGCCCCACGCCACCTTTGACATCAGTAACAGGCAAAGTACTTTATTTAGAAGTGTATCACAGTATGAACCATCCATCTTCAGTCAGTGGAATATAAGTGTTAAATGTACTTTTGTGTTTAACCGTGATTTTCCTACGTCATGTACCTCAGTAGGGTCCTTACCCAAAGGAATTTATTCCGAGTATCCTGATGTTTATTGAAGCTTGAATAATAGTAAATTACTGGCAATAGTACTGTTTTGGTAGTAAATTCTGAAAATCATTATTAAATTATAATGTTTGCACGTATCAGTTTAAGGGCCACCGCTTTGCGTGACCATGAGGATAAGTTTTCAATAGCATTTCTGAAAGGAAAGTAACATAATTGTTTAACTGCAACAATCTTAACAGTAATTGTTCGTGTTGCTTCTCCATGTCAAAGAAAGCCAGACAAATATTGGTAAATGTAAAACGTTAACAAATAACAGTCCTAAAGAAATGAAATTTAGTCGTGTTAAATAATAGTTTAGGTCATAGCTATTAAGTTTAATATTTTTTTGTATCCTTGTTGAAACATGTGTGTCTTCTTTAAATAATTACTGAAGTATAGTGATAAATTCCATAAATGACAGAAAGTGGGATTAATAGTACTTACTGCCAAGTGACCGTAGGAAATGGAAATTAAGTGGTTGTGTTTAAATTACGTGGTAAGTGAAAGTAGTTATTTATTCAGTGTCGAAAATTGACTTCATCTTTTTGTGTAGACACTGTGCCCGATTTGGGCTGGCGGCCGTTTTATTTAGCGAAACAGTTTATTGTTATAACAGGCTTTGTCTGACAAAAGGTTTCCAAAAGTAATCATTCTCACTGCTTTTCCCACAAACCGTATGATTCGGAGAAAAATAGTTCGATACTTTACCATTAGAATTGAACACGATTAAAATCTCTCTCCAAGAGTCGATGGTTTGAAGTGTTAGTGCTACGTAATGTTGTGGTGGTCTTCCTGCCGCTACTTACTACACAGTTCTGACATTCCGAATCTCGGATCTTCCGCCTTTACAGTGGTAGAACTTAAACGTTCTGGTACCGTATTGACGAGAACGCGAAAGTACTGTTGCACAGTCAGAAGATTGATGACCTAAAAAAAGAAAAGAAACTGTTTACTGTTGTATGATGTGAGATGTGGAATGAGAGGATGACACATTTTTTTTAAATTACTTACATTTTTCGTATCCGTATTCATATTCTACTGAAATTTATAACAGATACCGTCAATAGTACGAGGGCATACATTTTATTCATATTCTTTTGTTAACAGTTTTATAGTGATAACTTCGGCGTTATAGTGTAATGCAGATGTACTTCGTGCCAACAATGAGAGCGGAGCGCAGTGCTTCGGGCTGAGTTGGAGGACGAATGAGATGGGAAATCGGTGCTTACTGCGGCTGAACCGTTCGTTGTAGACAATGCCGAAGTATAATATCTTAGCTACTCATCGAACTTGTAAGTATATGTACCACGACTGTACCTGCAGTGCAGACTAGAATGTGTAAGTAGGAGGTCATTTTGTTATGTGATTTATGTGAAGTGTCATATGAACAATGAGCATTGTTAAATTTTTGAACAGTGTTACGTGTGACATAGTAGCCCAACATATTTATTCTATTACTTGTTAACAGTTTGTGATGTTAGCCGCCACGTTGTCCTTTCGCTTGTTAAAATGCCACGGGGATCCCTGAATTCAAAATGGATCTTTTATTTAGTAGCATTGAGACTCATAGTCCACTCGCCTGTACCTTTCTTTCATTGGAGCCTCACAACAAGAGATCCGAACTCCACGACCTACGAGCTACTTTTGAGCAAGGACAACAGTGGAAGAGAACAGCCTGGTGGACAATTAGTTCTGTATTCCATCGTGATGCGGCAGAACACAGCTATGGCTCCTCGCGCACTCTGCATTCAAAGTGCAGATTTGAACAGACGTGTTTCCATCCGGTTGCAAAAGTTAATTTGCTCCCAAGCAATTAGTGCAGCCCTGTCGAACTGTTTCTGCCATAATGTTCAACTAGATTGTATTTACCATACCCTCTAATATGGTGATTATAATTAAATTTAAACTTTCAAACCGTTACAGATTTAACACCACTGGTCAAAATGACATCAAATCGCAAAGGAATATTATCGGAGAAGAGGGAAAGCGTATGGCAGAAGAAAAATAAATAGTTGCAAAATGTAGCAATAGATGGTGCTGTAAGCATCATAATTTAATAGTGGTCAACCACAAATGACAAATGAATCATACAACAATGCCTAAGGCGTACGTTTGATGTTAAACAAACTGTACTGCTCAGTGTGAATGTGTGAACAGGTGTGATACTGTTAGTTACGTAAGCCCATCCACCACGGTAAAGTCATATCTCATCGGATGGGAGAGATCGGTTTTTAATTGTCCTGAGGTCATAAACTGCATAAAAAGCATCAGTCAAAATCAAATCGTATTATTAATTTCCGTGTAACTGGTGCGAAACATGTTCAATATGCTGTCCATCGTTTTCCGCAACAAGCTGAAATCGAGAAACAGCATGTTTCACAACTGATCGAAGTGTTTTCGGGATCACGTTCAGAATGTATAGCGCAACGCGTGCTTTCAATGCATCTTAAGTTTGCAATCAGAACAATGAACACATGTTTCAGATAGTCCCACAGTCAGAAGTCACTCGGATTAAGATCAGGTGATCGGGACGGCCAGGCTATAGGGAAGTGGCGGCTGGTAATTCTAGCATTTCCGAAATGGCGCTTCAGCAGCTTTTTAACTGGATTTGCAATGTGCGGAGGTGCGCCATCTTGCATAAAAATTATCCCATCCACACATCCACGCTGTTGGAGAGCTGGAATGACGTGATTGCGCAAAAGACGCTCATAACGCTTGCTAGTGACGGAACAGGTAACAGGACCGGAAGCACCTGTCTCTCCGAAAAATATGGCGCTCTGATAAATGTTGCCGTAAACCCGCACCACACAGTTGGCCTTTTCAGGATGAAGTGGTGCTGGTTGATTTGCGTGTGGATTTTTCGTTGTCCATATTCGACAATTCTGTGTGTTGTGACCGCAAATTTTTCCACGGTCAATCATTGTCCTCTTCCATGCGAGCAAGAAATTCTAAAGCAAAGGTCTTTCTTGCTGGTAGGTCAATAGGAAGCAATTCACGCACATGGGAAGTGGGTAATTTTGAATGAATAGCAAAGAAGGATGTTTCGTAGGATTTTACGCACCATGCTCAAAGGTAGGTCAAATATTCGGGCAATTCGCCGTGCCCTACACGTTTGCATACCACCACTCGTCTCCTCCTGCATTGCTGTGGCCACTGCTTCCACTGACGTCGAATCAATTCGTTTCCTCCCTCTACCAGGCTGCACACCAAAAGAGCCCATCTTTTCGAATTTCCGAATCACTTTCTCCAGACCCACGGCAGTCATCGGACCAACGCCTGTTTTCAAACCCTTCAGTGTCCGGAATTTCTGCAGAGTGGCGTGGCCACTGTCATCATTTTTGTAATACTGCTTTACAACCAGTGCGCGATCCTGTATTGACACAGTCATGGCGGACGTCGCAGACGCGAAAGGGGGAAAAGCTGTGTACCTGGCGTGTTTATACTAACTTCAGTGGGTCATGCGCATGACAGGTGTTTTCATTTACGTATTCTGACACAATATTATGGAAATGAAAACGGAAATATTATGGAAATGGAAGAGGATGTAGATGAAGACGAATGGGAGACATGATACTGCGTGAAGAGTTTGACAGAGCACTGAAAGACCTAAGTCGAAACAAGACCCTGAGAGTGTACAACATTCCATTAGAACTACTGATAGCCTTGGGAGAGCCACCCCTGACAAAACTCTAGCATCTGGTGAGCAAGGTGTATGAGACAGGCGAAATACCCTCAGACTTCAAAAAGAATATAACAGTTCTAATCCGAAAGAAAGCAGGAGTTGACAGATGTGAAAATTACCGAACTATCAGACTAATAAATCACGGCTGCAAAATACTAACAAGAATTCTTTACAGACGAATAGAAAAACTGGTACAAGCCGACCTCGGGAAGATCTTAAAAATGGCTCTGAGCACTATGGGACTTAACAGCTGTGGTCATCAGTCCCCTAGAACTTAGAACTACTTAAACCTAACTAACCTAAGGACATCACACAAATCCATGCCCGAGGCAGGATTCGAACCTGCGACCGTAGCGGTCACGCGGTTCCGGACGGAAGCGCCTAGAACCGCACGGCCACACTGGCCGGCCCGATGTTATTCAATCTGTATATTGAGCAAGCAGTAAAGGACACAAAAGAAAAATTCGGAGTAGGAATTAAAATCCATGGAGATGAAGTAAGAACTTTGAAGTTCGCCGATGACATCGTAATTCTGTGAGGGACAGCAAAGGACCTGGAAGAGCAGTTGAACCGAATGGACAGAGTCTTTAAAGGGGGATATAAGATGAACATCAACAAAAGCAAAACGAGGATAATGGAATGTAGACGAATTAAATCGGGTGATGCTGAGGGAATTAGATTAGGAAATGAGACACTTATAGTAGTAAAGGAGTTTTGCTATTTGGGGAGCAAATTAACTGATGATGGTCGAAGTAGAGAGGATATAAAATGTAGACTGGCAATAGCAAGGAAAGCGTTTCAGAAGAAGAGAAATCTGTTAACGTCGAGTATAGACTTAAGTGTCAGGAAGTCGTTTCTGAAAGTATTTGTATGGAGTGTGTAACACCGAAAATGCAGGATGCATGGCACCTGCTACATCTACATCTACATTTATACTCCGCAAGCCACCCAGTGGTGTGTGGCGGAGGACACTTAACGTGCCACTGACAGTACCTCCCTTTCTTGTTCCAGTCGCGTATGGTTCGCGGGAAGAACGACTGCCGGAAAGCCTCCATGCGCGTTCGAAACTCTCTAATTTCACATTCGTGATCTCCTCGGGAGGCATAAACAGGGGGAAGCAATGTATTCGATACCTCATCCAGAAGCGCACCCTCTCGAAACCTGGACAGCAAGAGCTACACCGCGATGCAGAGCGCCTCTCTTGCAGAGTCTGCCACTTGAGTTTGCTAAACATCTCCGTAACGCTATCACGCTTACCAAATAACCCTGTGACGAAACGCGCCGCTCTTCTTTGGATCTTCTCTATCTCCTGTGTCAACCCGACCTGTTACGGATCCCACACTGATGAGCAATACTCAAGTATAGGTCGAACGAGTCTTTTGTAAGCCACCTCCTTTGTTGATGGACTACATTTTCTAAGGACTCTCCCAATGATTCTCAACCTGGCACTCGCCTTACCAACAATTGATTTTATATGACCATTCCAGTTCAAATCGTTCCGTACGCATACTCCCAGATATTTTACAGAAGTAACTGTTACCATTGTTTGTTCCGCTATCATATAATCATACAATAAAGGAGCCTTCTTTCTATGTATTCGCAATACATTACATTTGTCTATGTTAAGGGTCAGTTGCCACTCCCTGCATCAAGTGCCTATCCGCTGTAGATCTTCCTACATTCCGCTGCAATTTTCTAATGCTGCAACTTCTATGTATACTACAGCATCATCCGCCAAAAGTCGCATGGAACTTCCGACACTATCTACTAGGTCATTTATATATATTGTGGAAAGCAATGGTCCCATAACACTCCCCTGTGGCACGCCAGAGGTTACTTTAACGTCTGTAGACGTCTCTCCATTGATAACAACATGCTGTGTTCTGTTTGCTAAAAGCTCTTCAATCCAGCCACACAGCTGGTCTGATATTCCGTACGCTCTTACCTTGTTTATCAGGAGACAGTGAGGAACTGCATCGAACGCCTTCCGGAAGTCAAGGAAAATAGCATCTACCTGGGAGCCTGTATCTAATATTTTCTAGGTCTCATGAACAAATAAAGCGAGTTGGGTGTCACACGATCGCTGTTTCCGGAATCCATGTTGATTCCTACAGAGTAGATTCTAGGTTTCCAGAAATGACATGATACGCGAGCAAAAAACATGTTCCAAAATTCTACAACAGATCGATGTCAGAGATATAGGCCTATAGTTTTGCGCATCTGCTCGACAACCCTTCTTGAAAACTGGGACTACCTGTGCTCTTTTCCAATCATTTGGAACCTTCCGTTCCTCTAGAGACTTGCGGTACACGGCTGTTAGAAGGGGGCAAGTTCTTTCGCGTACTCTGTGTAGAATCGAACTGGTATCCCGTCAGGTCCAGTGGACTTTCCTCTGTTGAGTGATTTCAGTTGCTTTTCTATTCCTTGGACACTTATTTCGAAGTCAGCCATTTTTTCGTTCGTGCGAGGATTTAGAGAAGGAACTGCAGTGCGATTTTTCTCTGTGAAACAGCTTTACAGCTTTGGAAAAAGGTGTTTAGTATTTCAGCTTTACGCATGTCATCTTCTGTTTCAATGCCATCATCACCCCACCGATATATAAAATTATTTTGCTGAATTGCGTGTAAATATTTGTAATTTAAATGCTTTCTTTTAATAAGTAAGGACATTGCTTCACTGTATGTGTAAATTTAGGTATAGAAGTCTGTTGACATTTCATTGCATTTATCTGTGTCTTACTGTGAAACTTATAAGCTCTGGCGAAAAGCCAAAAGAATTGTTATTTGCATCGACTAGCAACGATAACAGCAATGCATGTGCGTTGTAAAAATAAGTAATTGCAAAGTAAAAAGTGCTTGCTTTTTTTCTAAAATTCTTTGATGACGTTATGTTGAGGTCACTGAAAGTCATTGTTCACGTAACGAGGTTCAATACTAACACACAGTTTAACTGCGTATTTTCAAATCATTACTTGATTGTTTTTCAAAATGTAATGGCAAACATAACGTAAGAGTGACTTCTCAGTTTTTTTATCATTACAAACTCACTTAAAATTAGTATCAAAAAACGTGACAACCTTCAGTTACCACGTCAGTGTTTAATAATACATGTTTTTCTTTCCCATCATCTTGTACAGGATTTTGGATGTAAATTGCCCTAGTGGGCTGGCGGCTGTTAATTATTTCCTTTTCGTTCATTAGTGTAATTTTTTGTTCAAATGGCTCTGAGCACTATGGGACTTAACTTCTAAGGTCACCAGTCCCCTAGAACTTAGAACTACTTAACCCTAACTAACCTAGGGACAGCACACACATCCATGCCCGAGGCAGGATTCGAACCTGCGACCGTAGCGGTCAGGCGGTACCAGACTGTAGTGCCTAGAACCGCTCAGCCACTCCGGCCGGCTGTAATTTTTGGATTCATGGTCAGTGGTACCCCTTTTCTGTCCAGTGTTGTTCGTGAGTGAATGCACAAAATAACTTTCATTTTTTCAAATTATAACCCCGTTCGGTTCAATTACTTTTTATTTTTAGTAGACTTTTACATCGGAAGGGTCTGTTGTACACTTCCCTACTACTTATCGGTGTTATTTCTTCGGGAAAGCTAACCTTGTCCAATGAGTAAAAATCCATAAGGCATACACGCGATCCACGGTCGTATTTTATATCGCAAGCAGGATAGGCCGATTAGTAAGGGGGAGGTTACAAGTGTAGCCATGTATGGAAGTGAAACATGGGCGATAAATAGTTTATATAAGAAGGGACTAGACGCTTTCGGAATGTGGTGCTACAGAAGAAAGCTGAAGACTAGATGGGTAAATCACATAACTAATGAGGAGGTATTGATTACAATTGGGGAGAAGAGAAATTTGTGGCACAATTTGACTAGAAGAAGGTATCGGTTGGTAGGACATGTTCTGAGGCATCAAGGGATCATCAGTTTAGTATTGGAGGGCAGCATGGAGGGTAAAAATCGTAGAGGGAGACCAAGAGATGAATACGCTAAGCAGATTCAGAAGGATGTACGAGCTTGCAGTAGGTACTGGGAGATGAAGACGCTTGCACGGGATAGAGTAGCATGGAGAGATGCACCAAACCAGTCTCTGGACTGAAGACCACCACAACAACTATTCTGACACATACATGGCCATCTACTGATCAATTTCATCACAACAATAGGGCGATGTATTTTACGAAGTTGCGCTGGGTTTACATTCGCCAACGACATACACTTCCACAATCGAAAGAGGAAGAAGGGAGTGAAGAATAAGAAGAGGAGGAATTTGATGACAAACACGATGAAGTTCCAAGCAGGAATCGCCCCAGAACACAACAGTCTGTTCCATCACCAACAGCAAAGAAGTTCTGTCCTAGAGAAATTGCTTCAGGCTGTCAGGATATAAGGGTTTCACATTTGTTCAGTCTGCTAACAGCAAAATATATCTCTGTTTCACGTGAGAAAGGATCTGCTTATTTGCAATTCCATAAAAATAGCAGAATTTTGAAAAAAGTCTTATGATAATTCTACTTGCAATAATAAAACAGCATTTTTTGGTACTGACGTAAATATATTTATATATTCCAGTCGTCAGTTTATAATCTCTGAAAATATATTGTCATTAGATAAGAAACGTATCTGAGTTCTGGTACTGTATATACAGGACGAGTCACTAACTATTGCCACCAAGAATAACACCGAAAGTATGATAAGAGCTGATAAGTTTGTGGGACATAAGTAGCATGGAACAACGGGGGTCGTAGTATGACGTTGGTTTTTTGTTGCTAAGTGGGGTCGTCTCAGAGATATGAAGGCAACTTCGTTTTTTTAAAAGGGATGCTATAGTTTGGTACTTATTTACTAATAGCGGCCATCGAGACAAATCCAGTGATGTTTAACAGTAAAGTCTTTGAAGGTCAACGAAGGTCACAAAGTTGGCATGAACGGTCATTTACAGGCGGTGTTCGAAATGATGACCACTGTTATCAATGCAGTGCTGCAATCTTCTTATCATGGATTGAGTCGTATTCCTTACCACTTATCGAAGCACATGCTCTGACAATTCTCTCTCGCATATCTTCGGATGTATTTGGAACGTCTTTATAAAAAATGTCTTTTACGAATCCCCACAAGAAAAAATCCAGAGGCGTCAAGTCTGGCGGACGAACTGCCCACGACACATTTCCTCCACGTCCAATCCAATGATCTGGGAATTGTCTCTGCAACTCATTTCTAGCCATCAGCGAAAAATGATTTCCTTCGATGAAATAGGGGCCTATAGTTCTGTCCTCCAGAATCCCACATCATACATTCACTGCCCACGGTTTTTGGTGTGCAACTTGCCGCAGCCATCATGGATTTTCGGTTGCCCAATAATGCGTGTCATGCAAATTAACATTTCCATGGTTCGTGAATGTAGCCTCGTCAGTAAATAAGAAACAAATTAATTAATGAGTCATCCCTCTGAATCTGAAGTTGAGCCCATCGGCAGAATTCAATGCGACGCATGCTATCCATACCAGTTAATTCTTGGTGGAGACTGATATGCTAAGGATGATATTTACTGCGATGCAGAACACAAACAACACTACTCTGGCTCATGCCAGATTCCCTTGCGATTTGACGCCAACTAACACAAGGATCTCGAAACACAGTGGCAAGAGTACCAATTTCCGTTTCCTCGTTAGTGACTTTCGTTTGCCGGATATGTTTCGGATGCGTTAAAGATCCAGTTGTTCTCAATCTATCATACACTTATTTAAATATACGACACGTAGGGTGAGTACGTCGAGGATATCTTTCAGGGTATAAGTCTCTAGCTCTCACTGAATTTCGATGGCGTTCTCCGTGAATGAGAAACATATCGACTTGTTCTTCGAAGGAATACATCATTCACATTCGCTTGATTCGACGATACTAGACTTACCGTTCCTATTAGTGTTGTATTGCGAAACCATCGAATTGTGTTTACATGTCCACGTTAGATGGATACACCGTATTCGGCGAATATTTACTATTTGCACGAAATTGTGCTAAGCGAATTCTCTGAAAATTATTTCGAGCAGTTAGTTCATGAGCCTACGCGTATGATAAACGGTTGTGAAAACACACTTGACCACTTTAGCAACAAATAATCCTGAGTTAATAACGAGCATAAAAACTGATACAGGGATTAGTGAACACAGGGTCGTCGTAGCGAGACTGAAAATGTACCCCCAAATCTCCCAAAAATAAACGAAAAATATACCTATTCCAAAAAGCAGATAAAAATTCACTTGACGCCTTCCTGAGAGACAATCTCTACTCCTTCCAAATCAATAATATACGTGTAGACCATGTGTGGCTTGAATTCAAAGAAATATCATCGGCAGCAATTGAGAGATTTGTACCAAATAAATTAACAAACGACGGATTTTATCCTCCTTGGTACACAAAACGGGTCAGAATACTGTTGCAGAAACAACGAAACAAACATGCCAAATTTAAACAGACGCAAAATCCCCAAGATTGGCGATCTTTTGCAGAAGCTCGAAATTTAGCACGGACTTCAATGCGATATGCTTGTAACAGTTTCCACAACGAAACTTTCTCTTGAAACCGGGCAGAAAATCTGGCCGTATGTGAAGTATGTTAGCGGCAAAAAACAGTCAATGCCTTCTCTGCGCGATTACAATGGAGATACTATCGACGACAGTGCTGCCAAAGCAGAGTTACTAAATACAGCCTTCCGAAGTGCCTTCACAAAAGAAGACGAAGTAAATATTCCAGAATTCGAATCAAGAGCAGCTACTAACATTGTAACGTAGAAGTAAATATCCTCGGAGTAGTGAAGCAACTTAAGTCACTTAATAAAAGCAAGTCTTCTGGTCCAGACTGTACACCGATTAGGTTCCTTTCAGAGTATGCTGATGCATTAGTTCCATACTTAACAATCGCATACAACCATTCGCTCAACGAAACGTCCGTACCGAAAGACTGGAAAGTTGCCCAGGTCACACCAATATTCAAGATAGTAAGAGTAATCCACCTAATTACAGGCCCATATCATTAGCGTCGATATGCAGCAGGATTCTGGAACATATATTGTGTTCCAACATTATGAATTACCTCGAAGAAAATGGTCTATTGAAACACTTTGGTTTAGAAAACATCGTTCTTGTGAAACACAAGCTCTTTATTCGCATGAAGTGTTGAGTGCTATTGACAAGCAATTTCAGATCTATTCCATTATTTCCGTATTTCCGGAAGGCTTTTGACACTGTACCACACAAGCGGCTAGTAGTGAAACTGCGTACTTGCGGAATATCGTCTCAGTTATGTAACTGGATTTGTGGGTTCCTGTCAGAGAGGTAGTAATTGACGGAAAATCATCGACTAAATCAGAAGTGATTTCTGGCGTTCCCCAAGGTAGTGGTCATCAGAAGATCAAAACAAATTGCAAAACGATTTAGAAAAGATGTCTGAATGGCGCGAAAATTGGCAGTTGATCCTAAATGACGACAAGTGTGAGGTCATCCACATGAGTGTTAAAAGGAATTCGTTAAACTTCGGTTACACGATAAATCAGTCGTATCTAAAGGCGGTAAATTCAACTAAATACGTAGGAATTACAATTACGAACAACTTAAATTGGAAGGAACACATAGAAAATGGTGTGGGAAAGGCTAACCAAAGACTGTTTTATTAGCAGGACACTTAGAAAATGTGACAGATCTACTAAGGAGACTGCCTACACTATGCTTGTCCGTCCTCTTTTAGAATACTGCTCCGCGGTGTGGGTTCATAACCAGATAGGACTGACGGAGTACATCGAATAAGTTCAATGAAGGACAGCACGTTTGTATTATCGCGAAATATGCGAGAGAGTCTCACTAAAATGCGATGCATGATTTGGGGTGGACATCATTAAAAAAAGGCGATTTTCGTTGTGAAGGAATCTTCTTACGAAATTCCAATCACCAACTTTCTCCTCCGAATGCGAAAATATTTTGTTGACACCGACATACATAGGAAGAAACGACCACCAAGATAAAATAAGGGAAGTCAGAGCTCGTACAGAAAGATATAGGTGTTCGTTCTTTCCGCACGCTGTACGAAATTGGAATAATAGAAAACTGCGCAGGTCGTTCGATGAATCCTCTGATAGTCATGCAGATGTAGATACACGGCAGAGAATTGTCAGAGCATGTGCTTGTGCCGAAGCGATAAGGAATACCACCGAATGCATGATTAGAAGATTGCAGCCCTGCATTGACACCAATGGTCATCACTTCGAACACCGCCTGTAAAAGGTCGTTCATACTACCTCTTTGACCTTCGTTTACCTCCAAAGACCTTACTGTTACACATCATTGGATTCGTCTCGGTAGCCGCTATCAGAAAATATGTACCAAACTACAGCATTCCACAAAAAAGTTGACTTACGTATCTCTGACGCGACCCCACCTACCAACAAAAAACCAAGGTCATATTATAGCCCCGGTTGTCCCATGCAACTTTTGTCCCACAAACGTTTCTGCTCCTATCATACTTTCGGATTTATTCTTGGTGGGAATAGTTAGTGACTCACCCTGTATACTACATGCCTAAAATTTTGCTAAATCTCACCAATTTCTTAAATTTAGTGTTCAAAATGGTTCAAATGGCTCTGAGCACTATGGGACTCAACTGCTGTGGTCATCAGTCCCCTAGAACTTAGAACTACTTACACCTAACTAACCTAAGGACATCACACACATCCATGCCCGAGGCAGGATTCGAACCTGCGACCGTAGCAGTCGCACGGTTCCGGACTGCGCGCCTAGAACCGCGAGACCACCGCGGCCGGCAAATTTAGTGTTTTAGTCTTATTTTGTCCCATAATAATGCATCGGCTAAAAATATTCACTTTTCAGTCATAAAATATGAGTTCGGATCTGGGTAGGATATTGGCTAACAAACATTAATCAACAAGGAAATTCCCAGTTTTACATCAACATTTTAGGATGGGGCGGGGGGCAGGATTTGAAGAATTTGAGTAACGTTAGGAGGGGAGAGGAAATAGTCTCAAACCCTGTTAAGTCTCTGACTTATTGTAGGGGCATCATATTAGCACAATAAAAGGCTAGACTTGTAGAATAAAGAGAAGTGGAATCGGGCAATCCAAAACTGATCGGAGACGTAGAAGTGTCGTTTTCATTTCTTAAGCTACTGCCATAAGAAAAGTGCAACATGGCACAAGGAAGGGATCTGCGAATAATTCTGGCGAGGGTATCACCTTGCATTACGCTTCTACAAGAACAGCAGGGTATTTGATGGTGGATAGAAACAAACGAACATTCCGTATCAAAGAAATCTTGGTACTTTTAATGACTGTTGTATAACAAATAATATCTAGAAAACACAAAAAAGTATTTTCGGTAGTTACTGAGACTTGTTAAATAGGTCAGTTTTACGTATATGAGTCCTGCGTTACCCAGATCAAACAACTTCCATCGCGAGTCTCACACTCTGCTATCGAGGCCCATAAGCTGCCTGCGGTTATCTCATTTGACGAGCCCTGCTACTGTCAATCTGATTTCATAAATCGAGTTCCTGCTTCCACTGCCGCAGGAAATGGCGCGTGTGGTTCCTGGCAGCAGACGAGCAGTCTTTCCGCTTTAGTTAGGGCGCTGCGTTTCGAACAAAAAGCTCGACGTAAGCAGACATCCAGAAAACTTTACAAGGGATCCCAGCAGTAAGACATCGGGGTTCTAATTGGGAAAGAATTGCTTTACCAGGATTACCAATCTGATATGGAAATCTTATGGTTCCTTCTGATTTCTTTAGGTAAAATGTGTCTGATGCTCTTGTAGCCAATATGAGGTCCAATATTACTCACCTAAGTAATTTTTTTTTTGAATAGTAATATAGACAAGCTATAGAAAACCAGACAAGAGAGCGATACAAAAACTGGACATGGGACAGCAGTTGGGATCGAACACGAGCTAGAGGCTAAGCAGTCACCCTGCTCTATCATTTACGCTGTGAGAACAAATGACACTAACTGTATCTGGCGGGCAATTTGAATTTGTGCATGTAACAACCTGATTGGCTAACTGCAGTGTTAATTACCTCGGAAACGGAGCACGTTTCGAATTTTTTCTTAACGATTATTTCTCAGCACAACGTACCTTGCAACATACGCCTCGAAAACTGAATTTCGTTCTGGTACCTTCGACAGTGAAACACAGACTGTTTCTGACTACCCTATACACAGGATGTAACAAAAATGTACGTTACAAATTTCGGGACATATTCCTCACACGTAGACGGGGAAATTATGTTACATGAAAACCAGTTGGAAACGCTTTGTTTCCATGTTACAAGTCATTTTCTCCAACACACTAATTACGGGAAAAACGTGAACAGAACGCATCAGTGTATCACATAAAATTCTTTCTCAAAGCAGATGTTCAATATGCCCTCCGTGGGCGTAAACCTGCTGTCGTAGTGAATCTCAGGCTCGCTGATGTATCACCGGAGTGTTGCGTACGGTTCGCAACCTTCCATAATATAGACACGGACACTCTAAAAATCTTGTACTGGGGTTCCACACACAAGAGTTTTCAACTGCCCCCGCAAACGAAAGTCCAGTGGGTTTAGTTCTAGAGAGTGCGGAGGCCAGTAAATTGGTCCATCTCTACCTACCCATCTGTCACCGAGTCCGTTATTTTGAGGCCGACGGGACATTAACGATAAAATGAGGAGGTACTTCATCGTGCATGAAGCATATGTTTTTTCGTACAGCTAAAGGCACGTCTCCTAACACATCAGGTAGAACATTCTGTACGAAATTATGATAACTTTGTCCATTGAGCCTGGGTGAAAGAAAGTGAGGCTCTACCAAACGATTACCAACAATGCTGGCCCAAACGTTGACAGAAAATCTTGGTTGGTGGCTTGCTTCAACATTAAAGATTGAAGATTGACGTCCGCTCACACACTGTAAAATTTACGATCTGATCTCGTTGAAATTCATTGGAGAAATTGAGTTCTAACATGGAAACAAAGCGTCTTCAGATCCATGTTCACATAACACACTTTCTTCGTCTACATGTGAGGAACGTATGACGTACGTTTTTGTCACACACAGTACATAGGGTGTCTCTGGTGTTTGCGCAGATATTTACAATTTCATTTTTGCATTGTTAGTTGGAGTCAGCCCGAATAAATAGTGATCTTCAAGTCTCCCAAAAAACGCCCACTGTCGACGGAAACCGTCGGTTTGTTTCCCATTACACACTCCGTCGTCAGGCCACGAGTGGCCTACCGGGATCATCCGACCGCCGTGTTATCCTCATGGAGGATGCGGATAGGAGGGGCGTGGGGTCAGCACACCGCTCTCCCGGTCTTTATGATGGTATTCTTGACCGAAGCCGCTACTATTCGGTCGAGTAGCTCCTCAGTTGGAATCACGAGGCTCAGTGCACCCCGTTACACACAAAATAATTTTTAAAGCGGAATTTTATGCATGCATTCCATAGAGCGGTCCCAGATTAGTCTAGTGCAATATTTGTTTTAATGATACGTTTTAACAGGGACAGTGAAACTCCGTCGGCCGTTGTGGCCGAGCTGTTCTAGGCGCTTCAATCCGGAACCGCGCTGCTGCTACGGTCGCAGGTTCGAATCCTGCCTCAGGCATGGATGTGTGTGTGTGTGTGTGTGTGTGTGTGTGTGTGTGTGTGTGTGTGTGTGTGATGTCCTTAGGTTAGTTAGGTGTAAGTAGTTCTAAGTCTAGGGGACTGATGACCTCAGATGTTAAGTCCCATAGTGCTTAGAGCCATTTGGTTTTCAGTAGAACTCCAGGAATAACCTGAGCTCCTGCAGCGATAACACTGCCCTCACCCGTGCTGACTGCTACCGTCATAGACATATATACACACTACCAGAGGTTTCCATTGCCATAGAAAACACAACAACAGAAGATCGCACCTCGCAGCACCGAAACAAAGCATAAGCGGTGTAACTGAATCCGCACAAAAAAAAATGTCAGTGAAGTGCTACGTTCCAAAAATTGTGCACCTATGTGTGGAAGAACATTAATAGGGAAGTAGGAAGCAAAAAATAGTGAGTAATGATTTTAATTTAATATCGCTTAATAGCAGCAATGTAAAACATGAGAACTATTTACGACTTTGACAAACCGCTTTGTAAGAAAATTAAATTGTTCCAGAGACCGCTGGAGTAGTCCAGATGCAAAAGCCGCTAAACGCATTTTTTGTCGATTCTGAGATTGGCACACCGCTGTATAGATTTTTTCAACGCCTACACGATGGAATACGATTCAGAGTGCAAAACCATTGAAAATGACTGTAGAAAATCGTGTTCGGTTGCAAACGCCAATAGCAGCACGTTGTCTTCAGGTGCAAAACCCGCTAAATGTCCAACATTTCCAAAAACCCGCTAGTTCAACAGGCATAGTGGTCGCTGTGTCTTGTACGGATACAAACCACGCTAACACTGACATCGGACTTACCAATCCAGATATTCAAAACTATCTTTCAGTTTGTTACAGTTTTTCTTATTCATAGTTATATTGTCTGCCCTGAAGTTAACGCGTGCACAACAATGAAACCCTCTCTCCCAATGCATTGTCGAGATATACGTCCGCAAGCACAGTTAAGCTGATCATTAGGATGGTTCTTTCTTTTTTTTTTTTTTTTTTTTTTTTTTTTAGAAAATGAGTTATTTTGCGGACAGTTTAAATGCAGAAGACTGTACAAACAAAGTGGAAGTAATTGAAATTGTAGAATTCTGTAAGAAGCCGAACCCATCATAGTAGTTGCAAATAACCAGAACGAGATCGAGGGCGACTTGCGACTCTCCCTCCCGAAAAAGGCAGAGACGTCCCAATCAGTGGAAGAGAAATGTTTCCAAAACACAAACGTGAGAACATGAAAAGTATTATTAAAGCAATGTTATGCAAAGAAACTGTGCTGACACTAATTGTTATGACATAACCTCAACAAATTCGTGGTACTATCTGTGCTCCCTCTACACTGTGGCATTTTCCGACCAATTTAATGAACTGTTCTTGCAGAACTGAAACTGGTAGCTATCTGGCGACAAAATAAGAGTGTAATGCATAGCAAAACTAAAGAAAATTTGTGTTAAATGCAATAGCTCTCACAGGGAGCAAAGAGTGTGTGCGATTACACGTAGTTGTGCCACACTTTACATTTTACACTGTTGCCATATTGCTCCCAGTTTCCAATTCGCAGTGACTGCCTATTGGGGATGATTTAAGCAACTACTGGGAGAGGGGGTGTTGGCAGTAAAACAATGAAATTTTCTACCAATCATGTGATTGAATCACACCTTTTTATATGATCTAGCTTGTCCTGCTTATTACCCTTTTTATTTTAGCTGCATGTGCTGACATCTGCCTACATTTCAAGACTCGTGCAAACCCAGCTCAAAGTCAACAAAATGAAAATTGATGCGTTCTACACCAGTGTGGAAGTAAATACCGAGCGTGAAATAGTTCTGAACTACAACTGTCAGTAGACTCTAGTACTACCAGAGATGCCAGATCAAGTGGCCTATTATTTCCATCATATGTAACTTTACAATCTGTCAGGGCTTCTTGCAGTTCCCCCAGAACACCCACATGGTGTTTCCATACATTTGGTTGGAACATGAATACCTCAAAGGGTCAAACCAAATATTATCAATAGGGCGTCACAGACTAACTCGCCTAAACTTCAAAGGAGCTAACAAAACTACGGTTGTTTTCCAGCGAATACTGGGGTTAGAAGTAAAACAAAGTGGTGATCAGCATGCTGTGACACTTTGTTTCTTCTTGAAGCTCGCCATAACCCAGAAGAAACAGAACTGTCGTTCACAATAGGGGCCAATCATTTGTTCCACTTGAGAGGGATTTTGGTAATAATGAAACACAAATACGATGAACGTCATTGGGGGGACTAGTCCTATACGTTCAACACATTGAGAAATTTGCAACAATAATACATCTTGGACAATATGAATATCCTGTTCAAGATAGAAAAAATATACGGAAGGCTCAGTGAAAGTTACTGGTAACTGGCATTTCCAAATTCAAAAAGTAAAAAAAAAAAAATAAAAAAATCATGTTCAAGAAAATTTAAAACAAGAAGATTTGCTTAGTCGGTGAAGAGCCTTTCTACTGATTTGAAGCTGCAGGGGGGAAGGGCATCGTGAAGGGCGAAAAACATTCGGCAAAGCAAATGGCCCAAGATCAATCACAGCATGTGTAGATCGTTCAGAACCCAAACTTGGAGACACCAAAAAGCTTTTGGAGTTCCACTTTGGTGAAGACTGGGCCACCAATGACAAACTCAAATTCTACACTGAAGTGTTTGACGACCAGGACAGCACTCGTAAAGTCGCTCCTGCCGCTGCCGACCCTCATAACGAGGAAGATGCTGAAAGTCCTTCTCTGGAAAGAAAGAAATAACATCATCAGGCTCAATAGGTCCAAGTATTGACAGATATAGAGTACTCACAGTGCTACAAATCAATATTTTCAGAATTAGGAATAAAATACTAGAATTAGAGCATTATTGTAAAAGCAGGAAAGTGGATGTAGTTTGTGTATTTGAACACTGGTTAACTGAATGTGAAATAGATATTTTTGTTCCTCAAAGGTATGTTGTGGCCAGCATTATGTGTAGAAAAGAGAAAAAAATATTGGAGTTGTAATTTTTCTCAAAGATAGTATGAAATGCACAAAAGTTGATGTAAGCCAGTTTTGTTCTGAAGTAGATCGTGAGTTAAGCTGCATGAAGCTGATAGACGAGAGTATGATAGTTCTAAGTCTCTATACATCTCCAAATGGAGCAGTGGAAGTATTCTTGAAAAATTTTGAACTTCTCGTCAAAAAAATATTAAAGTAAAAAGAAAAATCACTACCTGCAATGACTTCAATACAGAAATGTCAAACTGTGACAAGCAAGTACCAAGAACTTTTTCCAGTATCTTAAGTTCATTAAATCTATTCTGAACAAATAAAGCCGGCTTAGATAATATTATTGTAAACTTCTCTAGTGAAAATCTTACAGGTATACACTCGCGCGCACACACACACACACACACACACACACACACACACACACACATCCATCCGCACATATACAGACACAAGAAGACGCCTTTACAATGTCTGCTTGTGTCTGCATATGTGCGGATGGATGTGTGTGTGTGTGTGTGCGCGAGTGTATACCTGTCCCTTTTTCCCCCTAAGGTAAGTCTTTCCCCTCCTGGGATTGGAATGACTCCTTACCCTCTCCCCTAAAGCCCACATCCTTTCGTCTTTCCCTCTCCTTCCCTCTTTCCTGACGAAGCAACCTTAGGTTGTGAAAGCTTGAAATTTGTGTGTGTGTTTTTTATTGTCTCCTATCAACATACAAATGGTTTCGTTTGGTAAGTAACAGCATCTTTATTTTTAGATATAAACATTTAGTATTCCATATTGACTCCAAATTGAGCTGAGGAGAACTCATAAGTCACATTTGCAAAATAATATCAAGGGTAACATACCTAATGTGGAAACTGAGAGATTTAGGTAGTCCTAAATATTTAAAATTGAAATCTTTGGGACTGCTCCAGTCTCGCATTTCTTACAGACTGTTAGTATGGGGCCACTCCATACATATAGTTGATATACTGCAGATACAAAAGAAGTTGCAAGAGAATTGTGTAGGGCATATAGAGGGAAACATTCCCTATGGGAAAAATATATCTAAAAACAAAGATGATGAGACCCACCAAACAAAAGCGCCGTCAGGTCGATAGACACACAAACAAACACAAACACGCACACAAAATTGAAGCCCTCACAACAAATGGCCGCCCCATCGGGAAAGAGGGAAGGAATGGGAAAGGCGAAAGGATGTGGGTCTCAAGGGAGAGGGCAAAAAGCCACTTCAATCCCGGGAGTGGAAAGACCTACCTTAGGGGGAAAAAAGGACAGGTATACACTCGCGCACACGCACACATATCCATCCGCACATACACAGACACGAGCAGACATTTGTAAAGGCAAAGAGTTTGGGCAGAGATGTCAGTCGAGGCGGAAGTAAAGAGGCAAAGATGTTGAAAGACAGGTGAGGTATGACTGGCAGCAACTTGAAATTAGCGGAGGTTGAGGCCTGGCGGATACCGAGAAGAGAGGATATACTGAAGGGCAAGTTCCTATCTCCGGAGTTCTGACAGGTTGGTGTTAGTGGGAAGTATCCAGATAACCCGGATGGTGTAACACTGTGCCAAGATGTGCTGGCCGTGCACCAAGGCATGTTTAGCCACAGGGTGATCCTCATTACCAACAAATACTGTCTGCCTGTGACCATTCATATGAATGGACAGTTTGTTGCTGGTCATTCCCACATAGAAAGCTTCACAGTGTAAGCAGGTCAGTTGGTAAATCATGTGGGTGCTTTCACACGTGGCTCTGCCTTTGATCGTGTACACCTTCCGGGTTACAGGACTGGAGTAGTTGGTGGTGGGAGGGTGCATGGGACAGGTTTTACACCGGGGGCGGTTACAAGGGTAGGAGCCAGAGGGTAGGGAAGGTGGTTTGGGGATTTCATAGGGATGAACTAAGAGGTTACGATGGTTAGGTGGATGGCGGAAAGACACTCTTGGTGGAGTGGGGAGGATTTCATGAAGGATGGATCTCATTTCAGGGCAGGATTTGAGTAAGTCGTATCCCTGCTGGAGAGCCACATTCAGAGTCTGATCCAGTCCCGGAAAGTATCCTGTCACAAGTGGGGCACTTTTGGGGTTCTTCTGTGGGAGGTTCTGGGTTTGAAGGGATGAGGAAGTGGCTCTGGTTATTTGCTTCTGTACCAGGTCGGGAGGGTAGTTGCGGGATGCGAAAGCTGTTTTCAGGTTGTTGGTGTAATGGTTCAGGGATTCCGGACTGGAGCAGATTCGTTTGCCACGAAGACCTAGGCTGTAGGGAAGGGACCGTTTGATGTGGAATGGGTGGCAGCTGTCATAATGGAGGTACTGTTGCTTGTTGGTGGGTTTGATGTGGACGGACATGTGAAGCTGGCCATTGGACAGATGGAGGTCAATGTCAAAGAAAGTGGCATGGGATTTAGAGTAGGACCAGGTGTATATGATGGAACCAAAGGAGTTGAAGTTGGAGAGGAAATTCTGGAGTTCTTCTTCACTGTGAGTCCAGATCATGAAGATGTCATCAATAAATCTGTATCAAACTTTGGGTTTGCAGGCGTGGGTAACCAAGAAGGCTTCCTCTAAGCAACCCATGAATAGGTTGGCGTATGAGGGGGCCATCCTAATACCCATGGCTGTTCCCTTTAATTGTTGGTATGTCTGGCCTTCAAAAGTGAAGAAGTAGTGGGTCAGGATGAAGTTGGATAAGGTAATGAGGAAAGAGGTTTTAGGTAGGGTGGCAGGTGATTGGCGTGAAAGGAAGTGCTCCATCGTAGCGAAAGGAAGTGCTCCATCGTAGCGAGGCCCTGGACGTGTGGAATATTTGTGTATAAGGAAGTGGTATCAATGGTTACAAGGATGGTTTTTGGGGGTAACATACTGGGTAAGAATTCCAGGCGTTCGAGAAAGTGGCTGGTGTCTTTGATGAAGGATGGGAGACTGCATGTAATGGGTTGAAGGTGTTGATCTACGTAGGTAGAGATACGTTCTGTGGGGGCTTGGTAACCAGCTACAATGGGGTGGCCGGGATGATTGGGTTTGTGAATTTTAGGAAGAAGGTAGAAGGTAGGGGTGCGGGGTGTCGGTGGGGTCAGGAGGTTGATGGAGTCAGGTGAAAGGTTTTGTAGGGGGCCTAAGGTTCTGAGGATTCCTTGAAGCTCCGCCTGGACATCAGGAATTGGATTACTTTGGCAAACTTTGTATGTGGTGTTGTCTGAAAGCTGACGCAGTCCCTCAGCCACATACTCCCGACGATCAAGTACCACTGTCGTGGAACCCTTGTCCGCCAGAAGAATGACGATGGAACGGTCAGCCTTCAGATCACGGATAGCTTGGGCTTCAGCAGTGGTGATGTTGGGAGTAGGATTAAGGTTTTTTATGAAGGATTGAGAGGCAAGGCTGGAAGTCAGAAATTCCTGGAAGGTTTGGAGGGGGTGATTTTGAGGAAGAGGAGGTGGGTCCCACTGTGGCGGAGGACAGAACTGTTCCAGGCAGGGTTCAATTTGGATAGTGTCTTGGGGAGTTGGATCATTAGGAGTAGGATTAGGATGATTTTTCTTCGTGGCAAAGTGATATTTCCAGCAGAGAGTACGAGTGTAGGACATTAAATCTTTGACGAGGGCTGTTTGGTTGAATCTGGGAGTGGGGCTGAAGGTGAGGCCTTTGGATAGGACAGAGGTTTCGGATTGGGAGAGAGGTTTGGAGGAAAGGTTAACTACTGAATTAGGGTGTTGTGGTTCCAGATTGTGTTGATTGGAATTTTGAGGTTTTGGAGGGAGTGGAGCTGGAAGTGGGAGATTGAGTAGATGGGAGAGACTGGGTTTGTGTGCAATGAGAGGAGGTTGAGGTTTGCTGGAAAGGTTGTGAAGGGTGAGTGAGTTGCCTTTCTGGAGGTGGGAAACCAGGAGATTGGATGGTTTTTTAAGGTGGATGGTGGCATGCTGTTCTAATTTGCTGTTGGCCTGTAGGAGGATGCTCTGAACAGCCGGTGTGGATGTGGGAGAGGAAAGATTGAAGACTTTTATTAAGGATAGGAGTTGACGGGTGTGTTCATTGGCTGAGTTGATGTGTAGGTGAAGGATTAGGCGGGTGAGGGCAATGGATTGTTCAGTTTGGAACTGGTATAGGGACTGGTGGAAAGAAGGGTTGCAGCCAGAGATGGGAACTTTAAGTGTGAGGCCTTTGGGGGTAATGCCAAATGTCAGACAAGCCTGAGAAAATAAAATATGGGAGAGTAATCTGGCTAGGGCGAAGGCATGTTTGCGGAGAGAATGTAAATCAAACTTAATGGGGTCGTTGTGGCGGTGTTGTGAGTGTGACATGGTATTAGAACGTGGGAAGTGTAACATGAGGCTGAAATGAAAATGAAAATAAAAATATATGGGGAGAGATAAAGGTGAACTAGAAAGCAACTGGAGACCTGGTGTGAAAAAAGGCGAAAAAGTGTTGGTTAGAGCTGGGCTATGTTGATCCTGTGGTAAACTTGTGTAGGTAGACAACGATCTGCATAAAGGTTAGGTGGTTGTGTTGCCGTCAAAACACGTTAAAGGGTGGAGAAATTCGGGAAAAATTCGAAAAAACTACGTGTAAATGTATTAAAAGGAGTGATTTTGTGGTGGCAGATTATAAAAATGAGGCTAACAATTGTCTGACGAAGAAATAATGACGTTAAAACCTATGGGAAGCGGCTAAAAATGATCAGTGATGTGAGAAAAACGGAAATGGAAATAAAGCAAAAGTTATTAGAACTAGCCGAAATGGTTGTTTAATAGGTGAAAGGAACTGTTTGTGAACTAGAAACGGTGGATTTTATAGCAGCGGTAGTGTTGAAAGCAGAAAAAAAAATTTTGGTTATGGTTTGGAAGTGGGTTACGTATTATTACGTATTATTGAGTATATATCGGCGGGATAAAATTGTATAGTAGATTACGGTAAAAGGGAGAAGGTGAATACAAAGTGAAACTGCTGGCAAAAACAGAAAGAGAGAATAAGACGACAGAAAAGATTTCGAAATGCAACAGTGACAATAACAAACGTAATTTTTGGGTTCAAATTAATGCTATGAATATAATAGAGGGAAACATTCCACGTGGGAAAAATATATCTAAAAACAAAGATGATGAGACTTACCAAACAAAAGCGCTGGCAGGTCGATAGACACACAAACACATTTGGTGGCGGGGGGTGGGGGTGGGGTGGGGAGTCGTTCCGGTTCCGGGGGCGGAGGGACTTGCCTTAGGGGGAAAGAACCGCTCCCGGGATTGGAATGACTCCTTACCCTCTCCCTTAAAACCCACATCCTTTCGTCTTTCCCTCTCCTTCCCTCTTTCCTGATGAAGCAACTGCTGGTTGCGAAAGCTTGAATTTTGTGTGTCTATCGACCTGCCAGCACTTTTGTTTGGTAAGTCTCATCATCTTTGTGTGTGTGTGTATATATATATATATATATATATATATATATATATATATATATATATATATATATATATATATATATATATATATATATATATATATATATATATACTATAGCAGATATTTCTGCCTGAAATACTGTGGCCAGCTTCACTAGAGAGACTGCAATCTCTAGTCTAGGGTGTACCCTGCATGCCCTGGCCCCAGCACCTTCATGTGTTTATGACCCATCAGTAAACCAGACTATGTCTCCTGAACACTGTTGTCATGGTTCATTCTTCCACTGAGACATTCTTATAATTTTTATATTTAAAGCTTTATAGATGCAGCTGGAAGTTATTATATGGTTAGCTGACATTTCCCCAACCATTCCTATATTTACTGTGCCCACTATATTGGTATGAGATCCTGGATATCCTAAAGGCATCCATTTGTTTCTAGTTTTTAACCTGTATGCTCCTGTCACTGCCTCCATTGCAAGCCAAAGATGTAAGGTGAGCACGTCCAGCATGGTCTCCATTCCAGCAGTGGATGTGTTAACTCTGCCTGTTATAGCTGAGCAGGCCAGTCTCTGCAGCTAGCCAAACTGCTTAGCAGCCACCCCATGTTGTACTTTATTCCACCACATTGTAGCCCCATAAATAACCATAGGTCTTATTACACTGCTGTATATCCAGTATATACTTTTGGGGTTTGGACCTCAGTTTTTACCGGAGATGCTTTTAGTACTCATAAGAGAACCTTTTGCCTTGGAACATATATTCTTTAAGTGGGGGGTTCATGATAATTTCTCATCCATGATTACCCCTCAATACTTCACCACATCATTTACTGACAGAGTTTCATCGAGGAACCTGAGATTCCAGTATGTGTGCTGGATATGCTTCATTGTAAATGGTGGTACCGCATTTCCTTGGGACTGGCCCTTACATCCTGTTTTCTGAACCAAATTTGCACGATGTTCTGTGCACATTGGCCATTGTTCTGACAGTACTGTCAAATTTGTCAGGTATTACTGTGAATAATTCATCTGCATATCCTTGACAAAAGAAGGCTCTAACACTTTAACTCTTCCAACAGTGCATTCACCACTAGGTTCGACAATAGCAGGGACAAAACCCCTCCTTGTGGACACCCCCTGGTGGTGTTGATCACCATTTCCTCATACATCTTGGTGGCTTCTACATCTGTTCTTCTTAGCATGGTCTTAATCCACCTGCCTGTGATGGTCTCAGTGCCATGCTCCTATGCAGCTCTAACCATAGATTCGAAGGTCATACTGCTAAAAGCCACCTCAATATCCAAGAAATGCAGAAAACAGTTTCCTTAAAGTGTAAAGCTTTTCCCACAAGCTGGTGAATGCTCTTTCACATGACTTTTCTGTTTCATATGCATGTTTGCTTACAATAGATGAACCACAGTTAGCACATTAACCAGTTTTTCTAATGTTTTTAGAAGAAAGGAGGGCAGAGTTATCAGTGTCATATCCTTAGCCTTTATAGGATCCATTCTCTTTAGCTTCAGAATGAAAACCCTCACTGCACACCAAACATTAGGAATGATTCCTGCTGCTAGTCTGACCCTAAACAGTCTATATAGAAATCTAATTAAACCCTCTTCTGCTCGTTACAGTAGAGGTGGAAAAATTCCATCTGGGCTTGGTGACTTGAATGATTGAAACATTCCCACAACCCACCGTATTTTTTTTAATCAACACATTCTCTGGCAGACTACAGTTTTCTCTTTGACTACCAGTAAACTAGTGTCACTCAGGGACTGACTCTTGGCCTGTGTTATCCGCCAGGGTGCACTGAGGGAAGCGACTCTTGAGGAGCACATCTAGCATCTCATTCACTGACCTTGTATGGCCACCTCATTGATTAGTTGGTATTCTAGTGAGGATTTTATGAAGTGTAGCACAAGTAGCTGTACCTTCGACTTCCTCAAACAATCCTTTCCTTGCTTGATTGCAAGGCTGTATTTGACAATGTCCTCCCAATATTTTTCCCATTGTCCTTTCTTTGTTGCTAGGTTGAACAGTCTTCTTAATTGCTTGCTTTGCAATTCCAGGTAGTTATTCCACCAAGGCATATTTCTGTTTGTGCACTTCTTGATAATTAGATAATTTTTTATATACCAGGTCATAATGGCAGATGTCATTGCATCTGCTATTTCCTCAAAACCTCCTGAATTCCTTATCAAAGGTTTGAGTTCAGATAAGCAAGAGTTTAGTTCTGTCCTATATGAGTCCCAGTCTGTTTTCCTAGAGTTCACACAAATAATTATCTAACATACACTTCAATCCCAAACTTAAATAAATGTGGTCAGATAAGGATGAATCCAACGTCACAAGTCATTGTTTGACATAACTACCCCTTAGAGTACCATACTCCAAAAAGGTATGTGAATTACTTCTTCCCTTCATCTGTTCCTGATGGTAGATTCCCTACCCCTATTCAACATTTCCAAATTACTCTCTAGTAGATCTTCAAGTAGGTGTTAATCGCTGCTCTCTGTGCTGCTGCTTCCCGACACCAGGTTGTGGGCATTGGCGTCACAATGAATCAACAGTTGTTCATTCTGCCAAGAGCAGCTGTATACTAGTCTCCTCACTTCCTGTGGAGGAGAAGTATAATCCTCATAATGAAGGTAAACTGAGACCAACACAATTTCTCTCACGCTTCTTTCCTCCCACTGTTTCATCCTGGTGGTCGCAAAGTTCCTGAAATGGAAGTCTGTCATTCACCTGAACAAGAGTCCATTTTTTACATAAATGCAAGTTCCAGAGTTCTTTAGATTTTTAGGATTAATCAACAACAGAGGCCCGAAACACTACCTTTATATAGGTAAGGTTCCTGGATCAGGTCCACATATACCTCCTGTCTTCCCAGACAATGGCTAAGAGTGGCAGTTGCTCCTTTACTGTGTTGCAAATTTGTCTGATCAATTCCAATGTCTTTGATTATCCTGACAGTAACCTGCATGAACCCTAAGTACAGTTTCAGATCCTGTTCTCACACTGCTGTCAGGGGATTTTCACCAACTTCCACCACTAGGGTTTGGCCATCCAGTACAACCTTTTGGCTGATTACTCTCCAGTCCAATGTTAAGACCTTCTGATTCTGTGTTGGTACTTTTTTGAACAGTCTTAGCATTATAATTTTGTTTTATATGTCATGTTCCACTGGACCAAATTGAGGAGCAAGTCTTCATGGTCATGGAATGAGTCAATACATTAAATTATAAAATGAAAAGTGTGTGAATCCTATGCAGATTACAAGCTGAAGATTAGATGGGTAGATCACATAACTAATGATGAAGTATTGAATAGAACTGGGGAGAAGAGGAGTTTGTGGCACAACTTGACAAAAAGAAGGGACCGGTTAGTAGGACATGTTTTGAGGCATCAAGAGGTCACAAATTTAGCATTGGAGGGCAGCGTGGAGAGGGCAAAAATCGTAGAGGGAGGCCAAGAGATGAATACACTAAGCAGATTCAGAAGGATGTAGGTTGCAGTAAGTACTGGGAGATGAAGCAGCTTGCACAGGATAGGGTAGCATGGAGAGCTGCATCAAACCAGTCTCAGGACTGAAGACCACAACAAGTTTAAATAAACATAATCAACAGCATAACACAGGAATTATTTTAATTTTTTAATTTTTTCAGGAGTGCATCAACAGATTAGAAAGAGTTAGCCATGAGGAAACTCTTCAGTTTAGACTTAAAAGTGTATGGATTAATGCTAAAGATTTTTGAATTCTTGTGGCAGCTTCTTGAAAATGGGTGCAGCATAACACTGCATGCCTTTCTGCACAAAAGTAAAGGAGGTGCATTCCACATGCAGATTGGATTTGTACCTAATATTAACTAAGTGAATGCTGCTAACTGTTGGGAATAAGCTGACATTATTAACAACAAATAATATTTAAAAAAGTATGTGTTGAGTGGCCGCTGTCAGATTCCCAGACTGCAAGACAACAAGAGGTTCATAGGCTTATGCCACATACTGCTCAAACCACCCATTTCTGAGCCATCCCAGGAAATAATACCATTTGTCATAAGTGAATGAAAATAAGTAAAGTAGACTATTTTTTGTGTGGAACTATCACTTATTTCAGATACTATTATTATGGTAAATAAAGATGCATTTAGTTCTGAACAAATTCCGGAACACTGGCTTTCCACTACAGCTTGCTATCTATCTGAACACAGATGGAGAGAAGATAAGGGCTGCAAATGGGGAAATCCATTGACATAAGTGACTTGGACAAAGGGCAGATTATTATATTACACAAAGCCTGTGAATGAATATCTTGAAAACGGCAAAGCTGGCTGAATGTCCATGTGCTACTGTCATGAGCATCTATGGAAAGAGGACTGTAGAACTACCACCAGACACTAAATGGTTGGATGTTCATGAATCTTCACAGAATGTGGGGTTTGGAGGACTGTGTGCTCTGTAAAGTAGACTAGATGGTGAACTGTGGCATCTCAGTTGATAGAGCAAAATGCTAGTGCACGCACAAGTATTTTGGGGCACACCATTCACTGTACCTCGTTGAACATGGAGCTCTGCAGCAGACTGCCCATTCGCGTTCACATGTCGACCCAACAACATCATCAATTATGACTACACTGAGCATCAGGATTTGACCATAAATCAATGTAAACATGTTGGCTCTTCAGGTGAATCATATTCTTGCTACATTAGGTCGACGATCATCTTCACAAATGCTGTCATTGAAGTGAATGAGGGCTCGAACTGTGCAGCGTGGCATGGATACAGGCTGGCGGTAACAGTATTATGGTTTGGGAGACATAATCCTGTGCTTGCATGGGACCTGTGGTAGTAGGCTACTTGAAGACACACTGATAGCTGCAAATCACCTGTATCCCTTCATGCTTGATGTCTTCTCTGACGGTGATGTCATCTTCCAGCAGTATAACTGTACATGCCTTGGAGCCACAACCATGTCACAGCGGTTTGAAGAATGTCGTATTAAATTCACACTGTTGTCTCGGCAACCAAATTTGCCTGATGTAAATCCTATGGAACCCATCTGGGTCACTTTCGAGTGCCATCACCCCATACTGTGGCCAAACAAGTGGTGTATCATTTGAGACATACAGAGGTGAGCAAGTGTTCCTGGACTTACCCCAGTTCACTGCTACTAGTGCCGTATCACCATAACGCATCTCTGCATAGGATACAAGTACTGAACCATAATCAAAGGATGAAATTAAAAATTAAAGTAGCTTTTCCAAATTTTGTCAACATATGCTCCAGTATATTAATGTCTAAATTGTCAAATCTCAGAGTGATTGGATGAATATCTTCCCCTAAATATATAGTTTTAAATAAAAAATAAAAGGAACTGGCGCTAAATAATAAATCAAGAAAGCCAAGAATGGGACATAATATGTAAATGTACGTCAAAATTAACTTGTACAAGTCTCAAGTTGATTAGAGCAATATTTTGGTCAGAATTCATGTTTTTAAGAAAAGTTGAAGGCGCTAAATATTAGACTTAGAAAGATGAAAAATCGTATGAAGCATCAGTCTGGTATGAAAACCTGAAGTATGTGGCTCCATTAAGCTACCTCTAATAGTTTTTGAGTACTTACTGAGAATTAAATTTGCAACAAAAACGTCCTTATTTATAGTAGATTAAGTATCAGTTATGTTAATGCTAGAAATTTTTGATTACAGCACTTGATTAAACTGATTAAATAATAGAGCTGTAAAAAGTTTCAAGACTTTGATATAAATAACATTCAATACAAGGTCTCTTAAAGTTGTAATTCAGGGGTCATGTTCTACTACCAGTTCCATTCTAAAAATTCTAGACAGCAGAGTTTAAATGTGGATGAGCTAAAACTTTTTTTTGTGATTGAAGCCTACTTAGCTCCATTCATACAAAAATTATGAAGATTCTAAATTGATTCATGATAGTGTTATAAAATTTTGTGGGTCTGAAAAAGTGACCATTTAGAGTCTACTACTGGGACACAGAGCGTATGAAGACAGGTGTTCCCTTGGCTATCCACTGTGGCTGGATATAAATACAGCCTGAGAGGCAATCACTTCCTGCCAGGGCTTCCGCCAGTCAAAATCCTGTGAGAACCTATCCCATGAAGAGGGACAAGGAAATACCTAGGGGTTACACTAAACTGCAGGCTCACCTGGAAGCATCACATTCATGATGTCAAAGGGAGAGCAATAGGACACCTTCACGCCCTGTATCCACTGCTAAACTCACAGTCATCATTGCCACCGCAACACAGCATCACGAGATACCTAACATTGATTCACCCACTGTTACAGTATGTGACTGTGGTCTGTGGGAAAGCCGCAGATGTTCACATTGTGACTCTGCAGCAGATACAGAATCATGGCCTGAAGACTAACACCCATCTTCCGAGGCACTATTCAACATGCCAGCTCCATGAGGACACCAGGATCCTGCTGCTCTGAGATAGGATCTGTGCCACCACCAGGAGGTTCTACGAGGAAGCGGATCACTCCCACAACCACACCACTGACCCACCACACATTGGGTTGACCTGCTGATGGATTAAGTTTTACTAACCCCCCAGCAGAGTTGTTTACTTCGTCTTTATGTATCCACCAGCAAGGATGAGTCAAGAATCCGGGTAATATTTTCTCTCCCCCTTAGAAAGTGCAAGAATGACAATTCTGTCTACACTGCATCATCTTGAGCCCAGGACCCGGCTTGTCATATAGGGTCAGCACCAGCAATCACTTCTCTTCTCTTCTCTTCTGCGTAAGTCAAACACCAGAGTACATGCTGCCTCAAGGCCGGTGCTGCCTCGGAAGTCATAAAAAAGACAGGCTGCAACTAAACACATATTTTCAGTAATAATAGAAAGTGAACTCGCAAGGACTGTGCACCATCCTGGATTGCTTAAATTTTGTGGAAGTAATTCTTTTTCAGCAGCCCACAATGAAAACAAAACTACATGGCAAGTCATGAGATTATTTTCCACTTTTGTGGCGAGCAATTAACTTTGATTGCTAGAAGTCAGGGTGAAAGACCATTTATTGGGAAATTGCTGTAGAGGTTGCCTCTGAACTGCTCATAGTGCTGTTTATGATAAAAAAATAAGATTTGTTATTAGTGTTGTCATCAGGAATATTACTATGGTGTGCATGTGAAAGTTTATCAAATATATCTATCACTTAGAACTCAAAATTTTCATTTATAATCATAGATCTAAGTAACTAGAGAGTAGAAACATTTCTTTCACTGGGCAAGACAAGAATGTGGACTTGCAGACTGGAAGCTATGGTCAGTATGTTCTCCATCACTGTCTGGCTGACCACAAAAATAGTTGTGCAGACATCAAATGCCACACACCTTCACAAACCTACCAACAAACTGTCAGATTCCTAATATACGTAATCAGTAATGGAAAAACAAGCCATTAAGCAGGTGTTCATAATGTTTTGGCTCATCAGTGTATATCACCTGTGATATGAGTTACAATCTTGGAGAGATGCTCTACCAACCGATATGTGTCGATTTTTTGTCAGCCATAGTCATCTTCTGAAACCTCTAAAGCACTTGTAACTTGCCAGCCTTATTGGATCGCCAGTGCCATGTACTCATCATGTGTTTCAGGAAGTTTATTTTCATCTTGCCTACCACTACTCCAACTTACATCTCTACTGTTACAATCTCACAATCAATGATTTCTGAAGAGGGCTGCATTTTGGAGTTTCTAACATATTATTAATCCATTATTAATTTCTTATTATTGATACTGCTTTATCTGTAATTGTGCATAAGCTGAACCAGATTTTTAACAGGCAACATATCATATATGCATTCGGTAAAACAACAGAGAGAGCTTCTGAATTGAACAGAGACAGTTATGCTCATTCCATAGGTTGAAGATACTGTTGGCACAAACCCTTTGTGCTCACTTATTTGGTTCACACTAATAACAGAACCTCCTGCTACATAATATTAAATGACAGCCTTGTGTAATTATTTCGGTTTATTTTCCTACTCAGATCTTGAATGTCTTGTTCTCCTCATTTGACAAACAGTGATAATTATTTTACTTGTGGAGCTAATTCTCACTCTGACTTTCTTTTCCATTACAGCAGTGATCTTGATACAAGTATAAAAGTAAATTCAACATAATGCAGAAATCAGGAAGTATTAATTCTCATGCAAAATTAGTTGTTGATATTAGGCCACATTGAAGATAAACTTCTGTTTCCATTCATTCATTAATGGATTTATTTAACGTAGTGCATTATATTTCTCATCATGGTTATCAATGCTATAAACATCCTGCCCCTTTTGTTCCTTAATGAGTCCTAAAAAGATCTCTATTGCAACTGGATTAGCTTTCCAAATAGTTTTTAGTCATATTAAGCTAGCAATTGAGCACAGAAACCTTTTAGCATCAAAATTTGTGCATCATGGTCAGAAAGGCCATTCACCTTTTTGCTAACAGAATGAAGAATTAGCAAAACTGTCGGTGGTTGTGCTACTGTTCTCCTGCACTCTTGTTGGAAAGACTACAGCATGCATCAGATGATATGAATAAACAAGATCTACCAGCATCATCTTTCTAGCACATTCACATACACAATTAATATTGAAGTCACCACATAGGCCTACAACAAATTTTTTGTACTTCCTGTAAAGTGAACCAAGAACCCTCTCTAGCTGGAGCAGAAATGTTCTGAAATCAGAGTCAAGGGACCTATAAATAACAACAATTAGAAGTTTTTGCAGAGAATTAGAAGATAGTATGTTTCTTGATGTTTTATTTTTGTATATAAGCTTATTTTGGCTTCATTGCCTTTATCAGGACACCTACAGACTATCATATTTATTTATATTTTACATACTATATGATTTATAGAGGTTTTTCACACTGGATGTTGTACTCACATCCTGACATTGTAAATAGACATATGACAACTTTGAGTGAAGTACTGTTCCTGCCTGTAATTATTGGATGTAACGTTTTAAAGTTGTTTGATACTTTGATGTTGTAAATGTATTGTAATATGTTCGTTTATAATTTTGACAGTCACAGAAATTCAAGTTTGACAGTTAGTTGTTTATACAAAGATATTTATGTTGTTGTGGGTGATGTATCTTTGGAACTGTTATTGATGTGTTAATAACCTCTGGTGCTTTGATTGGCCATTATTCCTACACAAAATATCAATAATTTTTTTTGAAAGCTGTGTGTGCTTGAAGTTGGTTTGTCTATGATGATGTGAGGATAATCATTAGTGTGTAGGTATATCTCATATTCCCCCAAAATATTTATGATTGACATTTTGAGATTTTGTGCAGGATTTGCAGTGCATTTTCAATGTTGTCGTCTTCATGTTTTTCACTTTTGAGGTGCGTAAGAATGTGGATTGGTTATTATTTGTTTCTCTCATGTTTTCTCTGAATATAGTGATTAAATTTCTTTGTAACTGCCCTACATAAAATTTTGGGTAGTTATTGCAGTTAATTTTGTAAATTCCAGGGTTTTAAGTGTTTTGGAAGTGTGGCTTTTCGTAAACATACCTTTGGGCTAATATTATTTGTTGTTATGAAGGCTAATTTTACTGCACAGAATTTTATGTAGAACAGATAGGAAGAAACTTCATTGTCAGATTCAGAGAACACACAAGAGAAACAAATAACAAACAATCTACCTGCTTTACACACCCAAAAAATGAAAAAAACACAAAGTTGACAACATTAAAAGCACACTACAAATCCTGCACAAAATCCCGACAGCCCAATCATGAATATTATTTAGGAACTCGAGATACACATCTACACTAAGGATTATCCTCATGACATACTAAATGAACAAACTGATTTCAAGCACACTTACTTTTTAAGAACTTTCATTGAAATTTTAAATAGGGATAATGGATAACAAAAACACCTGAGATTACAAACATGTTAATAACATTTCCACAGATACATGGCCCACAGCACAAATATCTTTGAGTAAACAACTATCTATCAAAACTGCCAAAATAAAAAAATAAAAAGTTATATATTGCAACATAAAATCATCAAGCACTTTTAGAACGTTACATAAGGAGTATTATATCTGTCAACTATGGACAGCAGTAATACTTCACTTGAAGTTGACATATTTCCATTTACAGTGTCAACACATGAGTACAACATATAATGGAGAAAACCTCTATAAATATAAATAAATGCAATTGTCTGCAGATATACTGATGGAAACAATAAAGTCAAACTAAGCTTATATACAAATATAAAATATCAAATAGCATACTGTCTTCTAATTCTCTGCATAATGTCCGACTATGTCAGAATATACACTGCAGGTCCCATGATAAAGAAAATCTGAAGTTAAGTTGCACTAAAATCAACCACACCTGCACAACATTCAGACACCTATTCCACGTGATGCTTTAAAACATCAGTGGACCCTAATGGAATACGATTTTTCATGTACAAGGCCACTCTCCCACACCACAAAGAACTCCTATAAGAACAGGCAGCTAACCTGTATCCTGGTGAAGGAAGCCTCTGAAATACCACATTATTTAAGAAGTGCTCCAAAATACCAATAATGTCAGAGTTAACATCTGTAAGCAGTTCCCTATCTTTATATCTAATACCTTGTATACTTTGATGAAAAATGCTAATTACCTCATTATTTGGATATATTTGGATACCTAATCTTTGTCAAAAATAGTTCCTTTGTTAGAGAGGCTTCCTTTAAACAGGAGCACCTATCAGCTGACTTTAGTCTAAAAAAGGTGGAGCTCTAACACAAACTACTAAAGAAATTTTCCTATCAGCAATCCCCCCCGCCCCACTCACTAAGCTGTCACCTACAAGCCTTGCCAACCTCCCCTTCCCATATCTACTGAGGTGCAAGTCACACCTAGTGAAACCAGCCCTGTTGATAGACTTAGCTTGCACCAGCACAGTGTGAGCTGTGCTCCCCACCATCAGTGCCTCTTCAAGCCTCATATCAATATACCTGACAGCTGTACCAAGATGAGGTCAATCTTGACACTGAAACAGCTGCACAAAATGTAGATCTGTGCCACCAGTTTGAGTAGCTATCTTGATTGTCTCCCATGGCACACTCCCCATCCCTATTGAGACTATTCCCAGCTCCACCCACAATCACTACTTGATCCTCTTTTGTAAAATTCCTACATAGCTCCCTCATGTTAACAGTCACCTGAGCCAACCCTGCATTGGGATTCACATGCTGGTGAGCTGGTATTCACGCCCTAACACTTCCTGCACTGCTGGCTTACACCGTGCCATGATAATAATGTAACTGCAGAAACTTCTTTTTTCTATTATAATTTGACTAAGGCTCCCTAACTTCTGAGGTTTTCTGCATACTTCCTACAACTGCAAGAGCTGCCTCTCCACTAGACTCTGGCAGTTGGTCAAATCTATTGGCAACACACAACATGCAATTGTTAAAACCATTAAGAAGTTTCAGTACCCAAATTGATATCTATGTGGTGCTGAAGGGCTCAACAGTGTCTTGATCAGCTGCTTCACCTCCACCCATGGAGATATTTTGAACACCATCTCTTTAAGCCAGTCCACTCTTCCCATCTCATTGCTGAAAAAGAGAAGGGCACCCTTGTCCAGACAGACCCTCCAGAATTTGTGACCTTGACTTCTGTCCTTCAAGTTTTCTAAAAGAGAGCCATCTGAACTAGCTCCACCTGCTGCAAGGTTATGTTGGCCAGTGCATATGTGTGCTGGTTAAGCACCACCCTAAAACTGAGACTGCTGTACTGTAGACCTGTTTTCCTGTTTCTTGTCTCAGATTTTCTAGATCCATTTATCCTAAGAAGAAAGAGTATCAAACTCCTCACTTAATCTTTTGTTCACCGTCTTAGAGGTAGGAGGGCCCTAATTACTTTCTCCACTCTCAGACAGTCTTTTTTTGAAGTCTTAGGTCCAAGACCTTTTAGTTCTCTCCATTTTCATTTAGCAAGCCATTCTTTACTTTGTTTTCTTTTTGTTCCTTGAAGTGTTTCCTCCTCTGAACTCCAGGTAATGATTTGTTCTTGAATTAGTAAACCTTCTTTGTGACAATTTCTTGGACTGGTCAGTCACCTGATCCAGTTGCAGACCGGCTTCTATTGGCTCCATTTCAATGCTTGAGTGTTTGAGATCTCATCAAGTCTCTCTGTTTTAGTTTTGTTTTGTTCAATGTTCCCCATTTTGGGGGTTTATTCAGTCAACACCATGGAACCCTAACTACTCTGGGCGACTGCACAGGGTAGCCATGCGGTCTAAGGCACCTTGTCACAGTCCGAGCAGCTCCCCCCGTCGGAAGTTCGAGTCCTCCCCCAGGCATGGGTGTGTGTGTGTTGTCCTTAGCATAAGTTAGTTTAAGTAGTGCGTAAGCTTAGGAACTGATGACCTCAGCAGTTTGGTCCCATAAGACCTTACCACAAATTTCCAAAATTTCGTGGTGGCTCCCCAGTATCCCTGAGTTTCTGTTGATGACACGTCTTCCCATGTGTGCACTCATTGGCATAGATCCTGTCACACCAGGGTTGAATATCTGGGGAATTGGGGAAGAATGATGGAATTAGATGTGGGAGATGTGAAGAACTGTTGGAAACTCTTCATCTTGTTCATCCACAGATGCCTGTCTGACATCGGGGGAGCCTACTAGCAGTTGTACCATAGTCCTCAGTTTCACATAGACATGAAAGGCTTTCCACCTGCACATAAGAACTATGACATGATGGTCTCCCCCAGAGAGAAGTATGTATTGAGATGAACACAAATGACACTTCCTTTCTAAGACACTAATGATTTGGAGGTCAGTACTTCTATGTAGCGTTATGCCTCCCCACATCATAACACCTGGACCACCAAAACAATCATGTCTGACAATGTTCCTAGGTCCATGTGTTCCCAAGTCTCAGCAGATGAGGGAACACCCAACATCATTATTAACCCAGCGAAAGAAACTCCAATAGAAAATGATACAAATAATGTCTTTGGAAAAGTTATTGACTGGTTTTCTGGGAATGGGCTTGCTCTGAACTTTGAAAAAACACAGTTCATCCAATTTTTTTACTGCAAAGAGTACAGTTCCTTCAGTAAATATAAAACATCAACAGAAGTTAGTAGCCAGGGTAGAGCATACTAAGTTTTTGGGTGTACATTTAGATGAGACTCTTAATTGGAAAATTCGTATTTTGGGTCTCCCAAAGCAACTACTTTCAGCAAGTTTTGCAATTAGAATAATAGATAATTCTGAGGATATGTAAATTAGCAAGCTAACATACTTTGCATACTTTCACTCTCTGATGTCATATGGAATAATATTTGGGGTAACTCAACACTTCAGCAAATAGTATTCACTGCTCAAAAGAATGTGGTTAGAATAATGTGTGGGGCTCCTAGTCACACATCTTATAGGCATCTCTTTAAAAGATTAGGCATTCTTACAATAGCCTCACAGTACATTTACTCAGTAATAAAATTTGTTCTCAATAACATGGACCAGTTTAAAAACAACAGTGACATTCATGATTATAATACCAGAAGAAAGAAAGACTTGCACTATCCTCTACTTAACCTGTCTCTGGCACAGAAATGGGTAAAATACACTGCTGTAAAACTCTTTAATAAATTACCGGATGAAATAAAATGTCTGACAGACGGCAGTAACAGTTTTAAAAATAAATTGAAATCATATCTCCTTGAGCATTCCTTCTACACCATAGATAAATTTTTGAATAGAAATAAATAAATCTATTGGTATAATATATGTATTTTGTGCTTTTTAAGGGCATGGGGTAGGTAACAAAAATTTCAAGTTCAATAAAAAGACAGAAACTTAATTCATGTGTGCATTTCTTATGCATTTGACGCATTCCACATCATAATGGTTACCGTGAGATTGATCACTGGAACATGCAAATAACTAACTAACATTGCTGAAAGTGATCAGTTTGTTGTTACAGATGTTATTGTGTAGGGATGTGTAATGTTTCATGGGCATGCTGACCCCCAAATCTTTGATCTTTGAACATGGTACTCTCGTAAGTCAACATTGTTGTGACACTGTATGCCTTCCCAGTGTGAATCCCTTCAGGGGTGCATTCAGCTCTGACATAATTTTTATGACAACATTGCATGACCGTATAGAACAGTGCAGATGGTGGAGCTCTTGCAATGAGAGGATTTTCAGTGGATGGACTGGCCTGCCCATTCCCCTGACCTATATCTCACTGAGCGCATGTTGGATGCAGTGGTGAGAAAGATTGCAGCATGTCCACATGCTCGCTCAGTGACTGTCCTGCAGTTGTCAGTCATGCTGATTGAGGAATGGAATTCTCTGCCAGAAGGAATCTTTACCAGCCTTATGGCCAGTGTGGAAGCACATTGTCGAACATCCACAGCATCTGTGGTGATCAGATACCCTGATGAAAACAGTGTCCCACATTTTGTAACGTCCATGGAACCATCATGAACGTCAATAACGCATCATACAGTAGTACATTTGTCCTTAAGTTCTGCACTCCAGTGCCCCTGGAATTTATTGTGAAGCATACTGCAGAAAGCAATGCTAAATACCTGTAATATGACAACTGTTCCACAATACACAAAGAGCCATTAAAGATTTTCATCATTACCAATATTACTCTTTTCTCAAAAAACAGTAGTATTAGAACTACAAACAATATCTAGAAAGTTTTGGAGGATTGAACATTATACATGAATGTTTCAGATGCATAGATATTCAGGGTGTTTCAGGAGTAGAAGTAAATAGTTTAGGAAGCAATAGCTAGACTAATTTGAATAAAACATGCCATACAACATGTGTCCAATTTTTATTATTGTGCTTGAGTTTACGTAATTGGATTGTTTAATTGGATTGTTTAACTGTGATAGTGATCTATTTGCCAGTTCCACTGCATCATTTGTTGCATATATTTACAAATGATAAGTATGCCATTAGAGTACACTCCTGGAAATTGAAATAAGAACACCGTGAATTCATTGTCCCAGGAAGGGGAAACTTTATTGACACATTCCTGGGGTCAGATACATCACATGATCACACTGACAGAACCACAGGCACATAGACACAGGCAACAGAGCATGCACAATGTCGGCACTAGTACAGTGTATATCCACCTTTCGCAGCAATGCAGGCTGCTATTCTCCCATGGAGACGATCGTAGAGATGCTGGATGTAGTCCTGTGGAACGGCTTGCCATGCCATTTCCACCTGGCGCCTCAGTTGGACCAGCGTTCGTGCTGGACGTGCAGACCGCGTGAGACGATGCTTCATCCAGTCCCAAACATGCTCAATGGGGGACAGATCCGGAGATCTTGCTGGCCAGGGTAGTTGACTTACACCTTCTAGAGCACGTTGGGTGGCACGGGATACATGCGGACGTGCATTGTCCTGTAGGAACAGCAAGTTCCCTTGCCGGTCTAGGAATGGTAGAACGATGGGTTCGATGACGGTTTGGATGTATTGTGCACTATTCAGTGTCCCCTCGACGATCACCAGTGGTGTACGGCCAGTGTAGGAGATCGCTCCCCACACCATGATGCCGGGTGTTGGCCCTGTGTGCCTCGGTCGTATGCAGTCCTGATTGTGGCGCTCACCTGCACGGCGCCAAACATGCATACGACCATCATTGGCACCAAGGCAGAAGCGACTCTCATCACTGAAGATGACACGTCTCCATTCGTCCCTCCATTCACGCCTGTTGTGACACCACTGGAGGCGGGCTGCACGATGTTGGGGCGTGAGCGGAAGACGGCCTAAAGGGGGGGGGGCCCGTAGCCCAGCTTCATGGAGATGGTTGCGAATGGTCCTTGCCGATACCCCAGGAGCAACAGTGTCCCAAATTTGCTGGGAAGTGGCGGTGCGGTCCCCTACGGCACTGCGTAGGATCCTACGGTCTTGGCGTGCATCCGTGCGTTGCTGCGGTCCGGTCCCAGGTCGACGGGCACGTGCACCTTCTGCCGACCACTGGCGACAACATCGATGTACTGTGGAGACTTCACGCCCCACGTGTTGAGCAATTCGGCGGTACGTCCACCCGGCCTCCCGCATGCCCACTAGACGCCCTCGCTCAAAGTCCGTCAACTGCACATACGGTTCACGTCCACGCTGTCGCGGCATGCTACCAGTGTTAAAGACTGCGATGGAGCTCCGTATGCCACGGCAAACTGGCTGACACTGACGGCGGTGGTGCACAAATGCTGCGCAGCTAGCGCCATTCGACGGCCAACACCGCGGTTCCTGGTGTGTCCGCTGTGCCGTGCGTGTGATCATTGCTTGTACAACCCTCTCGCAGTGTCCGGAGCAAGTATGGTGGGTCTGACACACCGGTGTCAATGTGTTCTTTTTTCCATTTCCAGGAGTGTATTTGTGTACAGGTTTATCAATGGGAATGCTGCTGGTGCTTGTAGAGAGAATGGTGGGTAACTTCATAATTGCAGAGTACAAATTAAAGAGTGTTCACTCTTGTTCTCATGAAACTACATGAGAATGGTGAAGTGCCCAGCAGTCATATCTCATCTGAACATGAAAATGAACAGGACATAGATTAAACTCAAGACATTATTCAGTTGGGAGAATAGGGTCCTTCAACAAGGTGGCGGTGAAAAAAGGTACACGAAAATCAAGTTCTGAGAAAAGTGTCAAAAAGAAAGTCTGTATATATTCATTGCAAAAAAGGTATCATGGTTTGACTAGGAAAATGTTACTGCTGCCAGGTTAAATCAAAAAACGCAAATAAAATCACTACAAGATGAAAATCTAGTGAAAAAATTGTGGCAAATGTAAATTCAGTGACATCCACATTAAAATCAATGAACTTAAAAGGCCTGTAGCCTTATTGGAGAAACAGCTGCTAAATCTTGGTTGTAAAACTCAACAAACAGAGCTTTGACTCACCCTCAAAAAATATCGGCTACCAATGATATTAACAAAGGAAGAATGACAGTAGAAACCAGCACAAAACTTGAAAATATGAAAGTAAATGCATCAAATAGCTATAATGTCAAACGAGGTTCTACAAGCAACATCATTCACTGTAAATTTTTCACACGTGTCACATGGTAAACAAAGAAATGTGAATAAGAAATCAGTTGACTGGCCTCAAGTGGGCAAAAAAGTGGAAAGTCTTAATTTTTGCCGATAATCATGAATGTTATATAGCAGAGAAGGTGGCAGATACACAAACTAATGCAAGTGTCCAGGCCATTGTCAAGCTAGTGGCAGGCATTGCAGAAGTGACAAAAATAGTGGTGAAATCATGTGAAAACCTTGACTCAAAAGATTGTGTCGTAATTTGTTCAGGTGCAAATGATGTTGCCAGAGATAAAGTTAGGGAACTCAACAGTGTTCTTGAAAGGGTGCTACCCAAAAAGGCAACAAAAATGTAGCTATTACAAATCAATCCCCCCCCCCATGAACCATGGACCTTGCCGTTGGTGGGGAGGCTTGCGTGCCTAAGAGATACAGATAGCCGTACCGTAGGTGCAACCACAACGGAGGGATATCTGTTGAGAGGCCAGACAAATGTGTGGTTCCTGAAGAGGGGCAGCAGCCTTTTCAGTAGTTGCAGGGGCAACAGTCTGGATGATTGACTGATCTGGCCTTGCAACACTAACCAAATCGGCCTTGCTGTGCTGGTACTGCGAACGGCTGAAAGCAAGGGGAAACTACGGCCGTAATTTTTCCCGAGGGCATGCAGCTTTACTGTATGATTAAATGATGATGGCGTCCTCTTGGGTAAAATATTCCGGAGGTAAAATAGTCCCCCATTCGGATCTCCGGGCGGGGACTACTCAAGAGGACGTCGTTATCAGGAGAAAGAAAACTGGCGTTCTACGGATCGGAGCGTCGAATGTCAGATCCCTTAATCGGGCAGGTAGGTTAGAAAATTTAAAAAGGGAAATGGATAGGTTAAAGTTAGATATAGTGGGAATTAGTGAAGTTCGGTGGCAGGAGGAACAAGACTTCTGGTCAGGTGACTACAGGGTTATAAACACAAAATCAAATAGGGGTAATGCAGGAGTAGGTTTAATAATGAATAGGAAAATAGGAATGCGGGTAAGCTACTACAAACAGCATAGTGAACGCATTATTGTGGCCAAGATAGATACGAAGCCCACACCTACTACAGTAGTACAAGTTTATATGCCAACTAGCTCTGCAGATGACGAAGAAATTGAAGAAATGTATGATGAAATAAAAGAAATTATTCAGATTGTGAAGGGAGACGAAAATTTAATAGTCATGGGTGACTGGAATTCGAGTGTAGGAAAAGGGAGAGAAGGAAACATAGTAGGTGAATATGGATTGGGGGACAGAAATGAAAGAGGAAGCCACCTGGTAGAATTTTGCACAGAGCACAACATAATCATAACTAACACTTGGTTTAAGAATCATGAAAGAAGGTTGTATACATGGAAGAACCCTGGAGATACTAAAAGGTATCAGATAGATTATATAATGGTTAGACAGAGATTTAGGAACCAGGTTTTAAATTGTAAGACATTTCCAGGGGCAGATGTGGACTCTGACCACAATGTATTGGTTATGATCTGTAGATTAAAACTGAAGAAACTGCAAAAAGGTGGGAATTTAAGGAGATGGGACCTGGATAAACTAAAAGAACCAGAGGTTGTACAGAGATTCAGGGAGAGCATAAGGGAGCAATTGATAGTAATGGGGGAAATAAATACAGTAGAAGAAGAATGGGTAGCTTTGAGGGATGAAGTAGTGAAGGCAGCAGAGGATCAAGTAGATAAAAAGACGAAGGCTAGTAGAAATCTTTGGGTAACAGAAGAAATATTGAATTTAATTGATGAAAGGAGAAAATATAAAAATGCAGTAAGTGAAACAGGCAAAAAGGAATACAAATGTCTCAAAAATGAGATTGACAGGAAGTGCAAAATGGCTAAGCAGGGATGGCTAGAGGACAAATGTAAGGATGTAGAGGCCTATCTCACTAGGGGTAAGATAGATACCGCCTACAGGAAAATTAAAGAGACCTTTGGAGATAAGAGAACGACTTGTATGAATATCAAGAGCTCAGATGGAAACCCAGTTCTAAGCAAAGAAGGGAAAGCAGAAAGGTGGAAGGAGTATATAGAAGGTCTATACAAGGGCGATGTACTTGAGGACAATATTATGGAAATGGAAGAGGATGTAGATGAAGATGAAATGGGAGATATGATACTGCGTGAAGAGTTTGACAGAGCACTGAAAGACCTGAGTCGAAACAAAGCCCCCGGAGTAGACAATATTCCATTGGAACTACTGACGGCCGTGGGAGAGCCAGTCCTGACAAAACTCTACCATCTGGTGAGGAAGATGTATGAGACAGGCGAAATACCCTCAGACTTCAAGAAGAATATAATAATTCCAATCCCAAAGAAAGCAGGTGTTGACAGATGTGAAAATTACCGAACAATCAGCTTAATAAGTCACAGCTGCAAAATACTAACACGAATTCTTTACAGACGAATGGAAAAACTAGTAGAAGCCAACCTCGGGGAAGATCAGTTTGGATTCCGTAGAAACACTGGAACACGTGAGGCAATACTGACCTTACGACTTATCTTAGAAGAAAGATTAAGGAAAGGCAAACCTACGTTTATAGCATTTGTAGACTTAGAGAAAGCTTTTGACAATGTTGACTGGAATACTCTCTTTCAAATTCTAAAGGTGGCAGGGGTAAAATACAGGGAGCGAAAGGCTATTTACAATTTGTACAGAAACCAGATGGCAGTTATAAGAGTCGAGGGACATGAAAGGGAAGCAGTGGTTGGGAAGGGAGTAAGACAGGGTTGTAGCCTCTCCCCGATGTTGTTCAATCTGTATATTGAGCAAGCAGTAAAGGACACAAAAGAAAAATTCGGAGTAGGTATTAAAATTCATGGAGAAGAAATAAAAACTTTGAGGTTCGCCGATGACATTGTAATTCTGTCAGAGACAGCAAAGGACTTGGAAGAGCAGTTGAATGGAATGGACAGTGTCTTGAAAGGAGGATATAAGATGAACATCAACAAAAGCAAAACAAGGATAATGGAATGTAGTCTAATTAAGTCGGGTGATGCTGAGGGAATTAGATTAGGAAATGAAGCACTTACAGTAGTAAAGGAGTTTTGCTATTTGGGGAGCAAAATAACTGATGATGGTCGAAGTAGAGAGGATATAAAATGTAGGCTGGGAATGACAAGGAAAGCGTTTCTGAAGAAGAGAAATTTGTTAACATCCAGTATTGATTTAAGTGTCAGGAAGTCATTTCTGAAAGTATTCGTATGGAGTGTAGCCATGTATGGAAGTGAAACATGGACGATAAATAGTTTGGACAAGAAGAGAATAGAAGCTTTCGAAATGTGGTGCTACAGAAGAATGCTGAAGATTAGATGGGTAGATCACATAACTAATGAGGAAGTATTGAATAGGATTGTGGAGAAGAGAAGTTTGTGGCACAACTTGACCAGAAGAAGGGATCGGTTGGCAGGACATGTTCTGAGGCATCAAGGGATCACCAATTTAGTATTGGAGGGCAGCGTGGGGGAAAAAATCGTAGAGGGAGACCAAGAGATGAATACACTAAGCAGATTCAGAAGGATGTAGGTTGCAGTAGGTACTGGGAGATGAAAAAGCTTGCACAGGATAGAGTAGCATGGAGAGCTGCATCAAACCAGTCTCAGGACTGAAGACCACAACAACAACAACAACAAATCAATCACACAGTAACAACCTACCTCGTTCGTCTTGTGTAAATAAATTAACAGGAAAGGTAAACAAAGAGATAAATGAAGTACAAAAAAAAATTTCTGTATGTGAACTTAATAAATGCAAGCATGTTAGACAGATCAATGCATACCAACCATGGCCATCATTTAAATCACAGTGGGAAACAATTTTTGGTTAAAGAGCTCTGTCATTTAGCAAATTTGAGTCACAAAGTACTTTGGACAAATGGGTCGTAAAGAAAGATGCAATGGCTTATAAAAGGGGCAAAAGACATTTTTTAGGGAAGTACTGTTTCTGCAAATAAAGTTGACACTCACCACGGTGGCTGCTGGAAGCATCCATAAAGGCATTTGCCATATACAGTCGCTCCCATCAGACACTGCACCGAGTGTCAACTTTGTGCACTTAATAGACTGTATGTAGAATTAAAATGTAAATACACACTGAAGATTGTACACTAGAGTGTACAGTCATTGAAAACAAAGTTAATGAAATAAATATACTTCTCAATAATGAATGGAAAGATGTTTCAGTTTCGTGTGTTTGTGAGCATTGGTTACAAAATAAGTATTTTAAATACCAAAAAGTATTGCATTTTAACCTTGCAAACAGCTTTTGTTGAATGGAATCAAAACATGGGGGAACTTGTATATATGTAAAAGAAAACACAGATTATAATAGTATACCCTATGTTTGCAAACTAGGTTGTGAAAGAGACTGAAACCTCTGCTGTTGAGTTAATGTCTGAAAAAAAACTATTATTTTAAGTGTGTATAAATTTCCTGTTAGCAATGTAAGTGTTTTCCTTTTTTTTCCCAAAAAACTGGGCCTTGCTTTAGGCAAACTCAAGACAACTGGGAAAACAGTGGTGCTATGTGGACATTTTAATACTGTCTTTCTGAGCCATAGCTCTCACAGGGAAAAGTTCCTAAATATTATAAAAGCCTGCAATCTTTGTCTGAATGTTAGCCCTTCAACACATGTAACAAAAAGTAGTGTTACTCTCCTTGATCAGGTATCTGTAAACATGGACAAGCGTACATCAGAAAACTTTGATACCGGCTATAGTGACCACCTTCCGCAATTACTAACCATACCTGTAAATCCCATTTTGACCAGTGTACAAAATATTATCCATAAAAGGAGTTATAGTCGGAAAAGTATTGAATACTTTCAGTATCTAACAATCTTGGAGAGAAGTATGTGAAACCTCTATTATCAATGAAAAGATGGAAAATTTTCCACAAAGAAAAGTGATTTCCAGCACAGATAGATTCATAAACTGGATTACATCAGGTATTAGAATGTCTTGTTAGAGGAAGCAGGAACTTTTGCTGCAGTCAAAAGCTGACAGCAGTCCAGAATTTCTTAGTTATTACTAAAAATACAGCTAGTTTTGAAAAGGGTCATCAAATATATTATTAAATCATCAAATAAAGCTAAGTCCATGTGTAAAGCTGTGCAGGATCTTATGTGGAAGAAGACAACTCACAAAAATATTGTGATATCACATGATGCCAAGATGTCACTGACCCTAGGGCAGTTGCAAACAGCTTTAATTCTTATTATGCAACTGTTGCTGGAAATTTAGTGAAGGAAAAATTTGGTAACCCACCTAATACAACATTGAAAGAACTTTCATCAATTGAAATAAATAATATATCCTTGTTTCTCAGTCCAATAGGCCCAACAGAGCTCCTAAATATCATTAATTCACTGAAGAGTAATTATTCAACTGGTATGGATGATATTCCAGATTATATTATAAAAATAACAGCAAGACACATACTCTCTCCTTTATTAGACATATGCAGTTTATCCTTATCATGTTGTGTCTTCCCATAGCAACTGAAAACGGCAAAAGTATACCCCTGTATAAAAAAGGTGATCAGTAATGTATGTGTCACTACTGTCAGGGTTTCTGAAAATTATTGAAAAAGTGTTCCTTTCACAACTAACTACATTTTTTGACAAGAATAATATTATTTTTGGGTGTCAGCATGGCTTCAAACCACAGCAGTCAACTGAAACAGCCACTTTCAACCTGATAAAGCAAGTCTTAAAAGCAGTGGACAACCACAGAAAAACCTCAGGTTTATTCTTGGTCGTAACAAACACTTGCCCACCAGGCTAGATGTGTGATCTAAAATGCTACTTCCCAAGCGGGAAGGCATCCCTGTCCGGTGGATTAATGTCAAGGTCTGGTGTGCTAGAGAGCAAGTGGATGGTTTTTCAGGTGGTTTTCCATGTACCTCAGCAAATGCAGGCTGGTTGCCCTTATTCCGCCCCAGTTACACTGTGTCAGTGACTGCTGCACAAACACCATTTCTATGTACATGTACACCATAATTGTTCTACCATGCAAACATTTGTGGTTACGCTCATTTGGTAGGAGATGTTCCCCCGGGGGGGGGGGGGGGGGTTCAACTGGAGGCCGAATCGCACAATAGCCCTGGGTTCGGTGTGGGGCGGGGTGGGGTGGGTGGACTGCTGTGGCCTTTTGTGGGGTTGTGAACCACTGAGGGCTATGGCAGGACAAAGCCTCTCCATTGTTTCTAGCTGCCCGGTTTAATACAACATACATACATAACAAAAACTTTTGATGCGCTCCAGAGGTACAGTACGGTGTTAGAGGTATGTCAAATCGGTGGATTAAATCATATTTGGATTATCATTCTCAGGTAACTGAAATTAAGGACATAGAAGGAAATGGACTCCAGGTACATCTTTCAGAACCATGTGGATTAAGTACTGGTGTTCCACAGGACTCTATTTTAGGTCCCTTCTTTTTTTGATAGACATCAATGATTTCCCATTAAGCATTATGTATTCTGAACCAGTACTGTGTGCAGATGACACCAGTCTATTGGTTGAAGGAAACGAAGAAGAAAATCGTACTGCATCTGCAAAAAATATCAAAAAAGAAGTGTCTGAATGGTTTCCAGAAACAGACTAATAGTTAATCCCCTAAAAATGGTATTTACGCACAGATCAAAATAAAAATGCGGCACAATATGTAATATGTATAGATAACCAAAACATTAATGCTGTCACTGAAACTAAATTTCTTGGGATTCGTATGCAGGAAAATCTTAAATGGAGCCTCATTTCACATCCCTAAATTCAAAACGAGAAAAAATGGGCTATGTAGTGAGAATTCTTTGCAACAATACTAGTACAGAAACAGTTAGGGCTGTATACTTTGCTCATGTACATTCAATACTGAAGTACTTTATCAATTTCTGGGAAAATGTACCCTGGGCCATAACGGTTTTCAGGAAACGAAAGGCAGTTATAAGAGTAATAAAACAACTGAGCAGCAGAAAATCATGCCAGCCTTTTCTCAATGATCTAAAGATATCACCCTTTCCCTTCATTTACATACTGGAAGTAATAATGTATGTCAAAAAAAGTATACTGAGAAAAGAAAACCTTTTTCCTCAAAACAAAAGTGTCCATGATTACAGTGCCAGGTCAAACACTGACACACATGTTAGTCATTGTAACACCACATTATGCCAAAAAGGTGTGTATCATGCAGGAACAAAACTATACAACAGATTACCAAGACACATAAAATCTCTTCCTGAACTACTGAGCTTTAATAAGTTTGTGACACTCTACCTTTTGGAAAACTGCTACTATTCAATCTCACAATATCTTATGCAAGAAAAATGAAATTTGTATCTTTAATTGTAGAAATAAGTTATAAATATACAGTATTTTAAAAAATTGTAATTATTAATTGTATCAATCCAATTTGTTATAAAAATGTAAATAATATATAGATAAAAAGTTTTCTGTCCAATATCCTGCGTATGATATATGTACTGAAAAAGAGATTTATATGGACAAATAAATAACTAAAAAATAAATAAAACACATAAAGAATTTCTACTCTTATGATATTCCACATGTAAAGATGTGGCTGGTATTACATATGTCCATTTTCTATCCTTGTCACATGTAGTGGACTCAACACCTTCAAGAAAAGATAAAGATAGGCAACTTAAATTTGCTGTATGTGGCAGATGGTTCAATACAGATGCCAATTACGCCACCAAAGCCAATTACAAAGTTTCCAGTACCAGTATGATGTGAATAGTCTTGACCTACTGTTCTGCCCCCTTTGTATCACTCTCATAAGATCCACAAAGGCAAGGGCAGAGTAATTACAGCGTGCACAGAGGCAGTTGAGCAGTCTTGCTCCCACACATCACACACAGATTACATTAGATTAGATTATTACTTGTTCCATAGATCATGAATACAACACTTCGTAATGATGTGGAACGTGTCAGGTTAATAAAAGATGTCTGTACAAGATATTACATTACACAAAATATTGCATGACACTAATGTTTAAGTTGGTTTTTTTTCCCCTCCCTTAATTTATATCTAAAAATTCAGCCAATGAGTAGAAGGAGTTGTCATCTAGAAATTCTTTTAATTTATTTTTGAATGTTAGTTGGCTATCTGTCAGGCTTTTGATGCTGTTTGGTAGGTGACCAAAGACTTTTGTGGCAGCATAATTTACCCCTTTCTGTGCCAAAGTCAGATTTAACCCTGCATAGTGAAGATCATCCTTTCTCCTGGTGTTATAGCTATGCACACTGCTATTACTTTTGAACTGGGTTGGACTATTAACAACAAATTTCATAAGTGAATATATATACGGTGAGGTTACTGTGAGGATCCCTAGATCCTTAAATAGATGTCTGCAGGATGACCGTGGGTGGGCTCCAGCAATTATTCTGATTACACGTTTTTGAGCAATGAATACTTTTCTACTCAACGATGAATTACCCCAGAATATGATGCCATACGAAAGCAGTGAATGAAAGTAGGCATAGTAAGCTAATTTACTGAGATTCTTATCACCAAAATTTGCAATAACCTTAATAGCATACGTAGCTGAACTCAGACGTTTCAGCAGACCATCAATGTGTTGCTTCCAGTTTAACCACTCATCAATGGACACACCTAAAAATTTTGAAAATTCTACATTAGCTACAGACTTCTGTTCAAAGTCTATATTTATTACTGGAGTTGTGCCATTTACTGTACAGAACTGTATATACTGTGTTTTATCAAAATTTAAAAAGAGTCCGTTTGCTGAGAACCACTTAATAATTTTGTGAAAAACATCATTTGCAATTACATCACTTAGTTCTTGGCTGTTGGATGTTATTACTATACTTGTATCATCAGCAAAATGAACTAACTTTGCATCTTCATCAATGTGGAATGGTAAGTCATTAATGTATATCAAGAACAGTAAAGGACCTAAGACCTAACCCTGTGGGATCCCGTACTTGATAGCCCCCGAGTTTGAGGAATCAGCTGTTGTTTTAACATTACATGAACCACTTATTTCAACTTTCTGCATTATTCCAGTTAAGTATGAATTAAACCATTTGTGCACTGCCCCACTCAAACCATAATGATTTAGCTTATCTAAAAGTATTCCATGATTTACACAATCAAAGGCCTTTGAGAGATCACAAAAAATACCAATGAGTGATGTCCGGTTATTCAGAGCATTTAATATTTCATCAGTGAAAGCATATATAGCATTTTCTGTTGAAAAGCCTTTCTGAAAACCAAACTGACATTTTGTTAGTACTTTACTTTTACAAATATGGGAGGCTACTCTTGAATACATTACTTTCTCAAAAATTTTTGATAGAGCTGTCAGAACAGAGATTGGGCGGTAGTTGTTGACATCCGACATATCCCCCTTTTTATGCAATGGTTTTACAATGGCATATTTCAGTCTATCGGGGAAAACACCCTGCTCCAAAGAGCTATTACATACATGGCTGAGAATCCTACTTATCTGTGGGGAACAAGCTTTAAGTACCTTGCTGGAAATGCCATCAATTCCGTAAGAGCTTTTACTTTTCAGTGAGTTTATTATTTTACTGATTTCAGAGGGAGAGGTTGGTGGAATTGCAGTTGTTTCAAACTGCACAGGTATGGCCTCTTCTATTAGTAGCTTTGCCTCTTCTAGTGAAGATCTAGATCCTATTTTCTCCACAACCTTTAAAAAATGATTATTGAAAATATTTTCAATTTCTGATTGTTTGTTAGTACACTTGTCATTCATTTTTATGGCACTAAAGTCTTCCTGTGCTAATGGTTGCCCTGTTTCCCTTTCAATAATATTCCAAATTGCTTTAATTTTATTATCAGAGTTATGATCTCAGAGATGATACACATGCTTCTGGACTTTTTAATAACTTTTCTTAGTACCGCAAAATAGTTTTTATAATATTGAACAATTTCAGGGTCAGTACTCCCTCTTGCTGTTAGATACAGTTCTCTTTTATGGTTGCAAGATATTCTCATTCCTTTAGTTAGCCAAGGATTTTTATATGTTTTCTTGGAATTATGTTTAACTATTTTCTTGGGAAAACAATTTTCAAATACCCTTACAAGTGTATCGTGAAATAAGTTATATTTCAAGTTTGCATGTTTGCAAGTATGTATGTGTGTCTACTGCTGACAAAGGCCTTAATGGCCGAAAGCTTTAATTGTGTGAATCTTTTTATTGTGCCTATCGTGACTCAGCATCTCCCCTATATGGTGAGTAGCAACTTTCCTTCTCTGGTATCGTTAAATTTGACATTCTTTTTTCTTCTCAGAAAAATTAGTTGTCACCAATACCATATTTCTCAGTGCCTAATGGTATTAAACAAAGTACACAGTACTAGATAGGTAAAACATTTTCCAATATTTATTGGTCCTTATGTCAATTAGTCAATTAGAAGCTAGATTAAGGAAAGGCAAACCTACGTTTCTAGCATTTGCAGACTTAGAGAAAGCTTTTGACAATGTTGACTGGAATACTCTCTTTCAAATTCTAAAGGTGGCAGGGGTAAAATACAGGGAGCGAAAGGCTATTTACAATTTGTTCAGAAACCAGATGGCAGTTATAAGAGTCGAGGGCACGAAAGGTAAGCAGTGGTTGGGAACGGAGTGAGACAGGGTTGTAGCCTCTCCCCAATGTTATTCAATCTGTATATTGAGCAAGCAGTAAAGGAAACAAAAGAAAAACTTGGAGTAGGTATTAAAATCCAGGGAGGAGAAATAAAAACTTTGAGGTTTGCCGATGATATTGTAATTCTGTCAGAGACAGCAAACGACTTGGAAGAGCAGTTGAATGGAATAGATAGTATCTTGAAAGGAGGATATAAGATGAACATCAACAAAAGCAAAACGAGGATAATGGAATGTAGTCAAATTAAGTCGGGTGATGCTGAGGGAATTAGATTAGGAAATGAGACACTTAAAGTAGTAAAGGAGTTTTGCTGTTTGGGGAGAAAAATAACTGATTATGGTAGAAGCAGAGAGGATATAAAATGTAGACTGGCAATGGCAAGGAAAGCGTTTCAGAAGAAGAGAAATCTGTTAACATCGAGTATAGATTTAAGTGTCAGGAAGTCGTTTCTGAAAGTATTTGTGTGGAGTGTAGCTATGTATGGAAGTGAAACATGGACAATAAATAGTTTAGACAAGAAGAGAATAGAAGCTTTTGAAATGTGGTGCTACAGAAGAATGCTGAAGATTAGATGGGTAGATCACATAACTAATGAGGAAGTATTAATAGGATTGGGGAGAAGAGAAGTTTGTGGCACAACTTGACTAGAAGAAGGGATCAGTTGGTAGGACATGTCCTGAGGCATCAAGGGATCACAAATTTAGCATTGGAGGGCAGCGTGAAGGGTAAGAATCATAGAGGGAGACCAAGAGATGAATACACTAAGCATATTCAGAAGGATGTAGGTTGCAGTAGGTGCTGGGAGATGAAGGAGCTTGCACGGGATGGAGTAGCATGGAGAGCTGCATCAAACCAGTCTCAGGACTGAAGACCACAACAACAACATGTTGATTGTACAGCCTCCTGTGTTCACATCTAGATAATGCTGGGCATCATACTCACACATATTTCATTAGCTTATCTTTCTTGCTACCCACATATGAGGATGTTGGATACGTCTGCATGTCCCAATTCTGAACCAAAATTTACAACCTCCTAATATAAAGAACAAAATTCTACACCTAACATTAATGGATGAAGGTCTCTGACACACATTTCTGCCCACCTTCCCAGTTACTATAGCTTTCACTGAAACTGTTAATGCTTCACAACATACACTTTGTTATGTTCTGTAGACATGCCTTCAGATGTGTGGTGGCAGATCTGATACATGGGATATCAGAGCACTTGCTACAGTACACGCAGCCGACATCTTCATCAGTCACTTATGAAAATCCCTCCCGAACATTGTTACATCCACAGTCTTTTGCATTCAGTATATATTATTTTGAATCAAATTTTGCTTTTCCACTCTCCTACATCTCAGGTTCACATACTGTGATCCTACAGTGGGTGACTGAACAGCTCTCCGTTTGCTATAGTAGATGGCCAGACAATTCAACCATGCAAAGCTCAAATGAGCATCATGGAAGTCAAGTGCAGTTGCCCCCTCAATACAAAGTGGCTGTATTGACATCTGATGGACTTACATGGAACTACCTGCACTGAGTGGTGCGAGTGAGCATAAACATCAGATGCAGATCTCTGCTAGAGGTATACCATGAGACTCTCAGAAAAATTTCATCCACACAATTCAGAAGTATGCAAGAGCAGAAAAGGGTGAGGTCTACTGCACAATCAGTTTAATAGCTCATGTATCCTATCTGCTGCAAGAATAATACACAGCATAATGTAAAAGTAAATTGGGGATCTATTAGTTGATGATCAGTTTAGTTTAAGGAATGTACCATAGTGGTACTTCTGACATTGCGACTGATAATGAAAACAAGGCTTACGAAAAATTAAGACATGTTTGTAACAATTGTAGTGGGGAAAGCATACAACAATGTCAAATGCATCAATATGTTAGAAATTCTGAGAAAACAGGAGAAAGATACACAAGAACAAAGAGAGAGGCAACAATAACAGTGGAAGCTAAGAATAAAGTGCTCAGAACTAAAAGGATGTAAAACAAGGGTGCCACATGTTGCCCCTACAGTTCAGTCTATACATTGAAGAAGCAATTTAGGAATTTAGACAATAAAATATAAGTTCAAAAGTGGGATTAATATTCATGGTGTAAAAATAGTGATGATAAGTTTCACTGATGACATTGCTATCCGCAGTGAAAGTGAAGAATTACAAGACCTGTTGAATGGAATGAACAGTCTAATGACTGCACAATTGTGTTGTGAGTACATTGAAGAAAGGCCAAATAATGAGGAGCAGTAGAACTGAGAGCAACAAGACAGTGAAGATTGAAACAACTTACCATGAAGTAAACAAAGTTAAAGAATTCTGCTACCTTTGGAGCAAAATATCACACATCAGATGAAGGAGGAAGGACATGAAAAGTAGACTAGCAAAGGTAAAAAGGGCATTATTGGTCAAAAGAAGCCAACTAGTATCACACATAGGTCTTAATTTGGGGACGAAATTTCTAAGAACGTATGTTTGGAGTACAACATTGTATAGTGATGAATCATGAAATGTGAGAAAACCAGAAAAGAAAGAGCTAGAACGTTTGAGGTGTGGGGCAACTGAAGGATATTCAGTGTTAAGTGGACTAATAAGGAAGAAATGAGGAGGTTTTCCACAGAATCAGTGAAGAAAGTAACATGTGGAAGACACTGACAAGAAGAAGGGACAGAATGATGGAACATGTATTAAGATATAAGCAAATAATTCCCATGCTACTAGAGGGTAATATCTGCAAAGGAAGACAGATTTGAATACATCCAGCAAGTAATTTAGGATGTAAGTTGAAATTGCTACTCTGTGATGGAAAGGTTGGAGCAGGACAGGATCTGTGATGAGCCACATCAAACCAGTCATAAGACTGATAATTCAAAAATACACACTAAATTACTACTTTTTAGTGACCAGATGAATTTCTTTAATCTCCTTAGAGGTTGTATTTTTGAAACCAATGTCTGTTGTCGCTGCACACAGCATCTGTACAAGTAAATACAATACATCTGTATGTAGTCGCTACTGGATGCAGTGTTTTCTGCCACTGTGTAGAAGTATTCGCTGAATTTCATCATCAGATTGGAAAGTCACTACTTCTGATAGAGCTTGAGACATAGCAAGTTTGGACTATTCCATCTGTTAGATCTTCCAATCCTGATGATTAATAATTTTTCCTCTTTGTAACTATGCTAATTACCATGTTGTTCTGTGTTTCATATGTATATGACATGCACCTACTCACTTGAAAATGTGAACTAGATTTCGTCCTACCTGAACCCATTACTCAGTAATTTACTTTGATTGTGCTGAGTCTAACTGACAATTCAGTTTTCACTTAAAGCACATTAATCAGAAAAATGTTGGTGGTTGAACTTCTTACCATCATCCTAATTTCCCAACATCATGTGAGCTAATATAAATTTGTAAAAGTAGTAATACCATTAAACATAAAGACTGGCAACCCAACTTTACTGTAGTACATTTTATTTTACATGAAATTAATTAACTTATGAAATAATTAACATTAAAAGTTTCATACCATCATAATTTCTGTTGTGAATCTTGTCTTTAAGATTGTTAAATTCTGATTTTTCATGCTGTACTTTTGTTGCTCAGTTTTTTCCAAATCAGATGAGACCCATCATTAATTAACTAAGATACTATTAACATTTTAATAAATTGCCATTATGTAAAATAATTTCAGTAATGCACATGTACTCACGAGTTATTCCCAGTGTGGGAGTATAAATTGACAACATAAGCTTTTCCAGATTCCTACACTAGCACATTTCTTATAAGCCAAAATTTTATCAATACTTATAGTCCATCCCAAAAATTAAAATTTTACCTAGCTATTTTTGTAATTAATTGTATAATTTCCAAAATAAAAATTTCTTTATAATTCAGTTTTTTAATAGTTGGTTGGTACTCAAAGTCAGTCAACCTGCACCTAGTCCTGGTTGAGCTAACAGGAATGTCACACTTATGTTCCTAATATTTGCTCACATCATAGATATGTGCAATTTGTTCATGGAAATACATGTGCCTGCATTTGAAAAAGATCATTAATATTGACATTTAAAAACTTTCAAGTGATTTTGGTATCAGTAAAAGAAATTAATGGGTATTTTGACTCAAGCGTGTTTTGGTTGGTTGGAGGTCATTGTCATGTGGGTGAGTTACATATTGAGTGTTGTGACTTTCATTAATCAGTTAACTAATTAAATTATTGTGGTATACTATATACTGAAAGATAATGTAATATGGGAACTGTGACATTTTGTGTAAGTATGGATAATATTTTGTGCGGCAAATTACTTGGTTTCATGACTTTTTAGGACTGCTGTTGATTACTGTACAGTGATTCATTAATAGATGTTCTGATAATTTTGCAATTCATATGGGTAAAAGTGCAGTTAGAGTGTCAGCAGTTTTTCCTTTGCATGCTGCAGTTAGTAACTGTTTCCATGGTGAAAGATGAGAAGATGGCAGAACCAATGATAAATTAGTGTCCAATAAAAGTCATCATGATGTGGAGTACTTAAAATTACCTGGTGGCATAATGGAATATATTGTACAGAACATTGTCATATAAAACAGAATCATCTACAAAATTTAAACTGTACTCTTAGTTTCCTGCGTAACCACAACCTTGGAAATCAGGACATTTTGAAACTATCAGATCAGTCCATCAGCACAGTCAGTTCTCCTCCAGTCACATTCATGAGCTTTAGCAACTAACAAACCAAACTGTAACATTTCAGCCCAACCTGTACCTGGAGATACACTACATTGTAACCACAACCACTTTCCTTTCACTCACATTCGTTGGCTTTGCCAACTTGAAGTCAAACTGATACATTTGAATTTAACCTGGATCTTGGGCTATGGTACAGATCAGTTCTTTACCAAAGCCAGTTTTTCTCCAGTCACAGTCATTGGCATTGTCAGCTCGCAATGAAACAGAACCATCGGAATACCAAACAATGTCCCCAGAAATCCTGTCACATTCTGAGAAACATGCAATACAAGAAATTCACACAAAACCAATAACCAGATTTATAATCCACAATAGTGAAATCAATAATTATCAATCTCACACTACACGTGCTGAAAATAAAAGTGATCAGTTCATATTTTCTGCCAAAAAAAAGGTCATTAGATTCAGCAGTTGTCATTAACTACTCTCCACATCACCTGATTGCCTACAACTAATGGAAACGAATTTCCATCTTCAGCAAGAAAAGCAAAACACACTAACCCTGTAAGTGCACTTTAACCCTTGTATGAGTAATTCTGCCACTGAACTCTTAGTTATTTGTACCAACCTGATTGTAAACACTAAAATTTTCATGAAGTAAGAAGACTGATCATTTAGCTAACAGCATTACTTTGATGCTAATAGACTGTGTGAAAAATATCATCCTACATTGTAGTGCTGTGTACATTTTTCTTGAGCAAACTCCTTCAAGTACTGAGTAAGATCTTCAGTTGCATGACAACAAACAAACATAATACAGAGGAAGCAACAGAGTCTACAGGAAAACAGCTCAGTGCTTTAAAAGCTATTTTCTGGGGACTCAGTTTCAGCTGGATTATTAGTTTGATTGTTTCTTGTTCAATATAGTTCCAGATAGTTTTTGCCCCATTTTTCCAATTTGTTATAAAATTTAAATAACAGTACTTATAACTTGAAAACCAATACATAAAAAGATTTTTTGTCCAACATCTTGTGGGTAATGTAAGTAATGGAGAAACATTTATGTGAAGAAAATAAATAAATCAGGAGCAGCAGCCAAATGACATTGTATGCTGAATAGAGATGTCCTCCAGACACCTCCATGTATTATAATCTTCAGGTACATGCATCCACACTGCTCTTGCAGGTTTTCTAAAGTCATAAAACCACTTTATTTAGCACCTTGATCTTTTTCTAATCCCTTGGAATACATCAAAGTTCTTTATTATTTCCTCTACCATGCATTTGCCAAACTGCAAATCCTCCCACTTCCACTTCATTTTCATTTTCCTCACCAATGCTTGCTGAGTAACTCCGAATTTTTAATAAATTTTAAATTGAAACTCTATATCTCATTCATTATATTTCCAGTCTAATTATTTACTCTTATTCCTCTAGTTTATTAATCAACAGATGATGACATGGAATTAGTAAGCTATGGGAACAGGATACAAAAAGCGGAATACGGAATGAACTGTCCTCACTAATATCTGCACATACATATATTTCGACAGTTATCACACACGTTCACACAGTACAAGGTATAAGAGCAGACTGAATTAACAAGGCGGATCGGATGAGAGACCTAAGTCTTAAATATTAATGTTGTCTATGGTCAATATGACCTATTGACACCACACAGCCTCCACCCCCCCCCCCCCCCACACACACACACACAGTACGGAGTACTGAGTACCGCATGTGAGTCTTGACGGAAGACCATGTGGGCATCAACACTGTTGGTGGTCTTACGAGCTGGTAGACGCACGACTGAGACCTCCATCCCGACCGCGGCAGCGTGTGGAGGTGGAGCAATGGGAGACAGGTCCACCTTGAAGTCACTGAGCCAGTGAGGACGGATGATGTGGTGGCCAGCCCAAGAGCAGATGGGCTGGATAGCTGATGGTGGGGTGTAGGTGTGGTGGATGCTAATCGAGCTGTCCGGCGAGATGAAGGCACGAATTGTCGTCGGGTTGCACTCACAAGCGAGGGTGAGGCTATGCACAACACTGACGTTTAACTGCTCGTTGGGTGGCAGGGCCGCATTGTCTGTGAGTAGAATGAGAACTCGGTCATCAAGAGTGACAACTGAAATGTCAGATCAAAATTGTGTGCTGGACCGAGACTTGAACTCGGAACCTTTGCCTTTTGCGGGCAAGTGCTCTACCAACTGAGCTACCCAAGCACAACTCATGCCCCGTCCTCACAGCTTTACTTCTGCCAGTACCTCGCTTCCAACCTTCCAAACTTTACAGAACCTCTCCTGCGAAACTTGCAGAACTAGCACTCCTGAAAGAAAGGATATTGCGGAGAGATGGCTTAGCCACAGCCTGAGGGATGTTTCCAGAATGAGATTTTCACTCTGCAGTGGAGTGTGCACTGATATGAAACTTCCTGGCAGATCAAAACTGTGTGCCGGACCGATACTCGAACTCTGGACTTATGCCTTTCGTGGGCAAGGTAGGAAGCGAGGTACTGGCAAAAGTAAAGCTGTGAGGATGGGGTGTGAGTCATGCTTGGGTAGCTCAGTTGATAGAGCACTTGCCCGCGAAAGGCAAAGGTCCCGAGTTCGAGTCTCGGTCCGGCACACAGTTTTGATCTGCCAAGAAGTTTCATATCAACGCACACTCCGCTGCAGAGTGAAAATCTGAAACTGAAATGTCATCCACGCTGTGTGGCGGTACACTGCAGAGCAGCGTGACTATGGGAGAGGGTGTCTCCATAGTCAATGAGGTAGCAGCAAAACCAGCACATGGGTTGGAGGGTGACATGTCTGAGAAACCTGCAAAAGGCAACGGGGAGGCATTGGGTGAACAAAACAGTGTGTTGGCCCTAGGAGAAACATTGTTGGACTCCACGGTGGGAGGGAGACTGGCGAGAGAGTCATCAGGAGAATCAGACTGAGCCAGCAGAGGGACGTCAGGGTCCACGAATGCTGGTTTGAGTCGGTGTAACGAAACAGTATGGGGACTGTTTTTGACGATGATGTCAAAAGTTGTGTCGCCCCACCGGAGGACTTTAAAGGGGCTCTGATAAGATGGTTGCAGAGGTTGTTGGATTGAATCGTGTCTCAGCATTACATGGGAGCAAGAGTTGAGAGCAGTTGGCACGTACGTGTACGGCGGAGAGTGACTGATAGGTGGCTGCAGAAGTGCATGTTTGAATTGGGTGCACATGTGACTTATTAAATCTGGGGGGGGGGGGGGGGAGGGAGGAGTTGTTAGGTACTTGAGGCTGAATGAGTTCCCCTGGTAGGACTGGGTTCTCCCCGAAAACGAATTCTTAGATAGTTCCCTGTAAGTCGGGCCTGAAAGTTGAATGGAGGCCAAGCATTACCTATGGAGTGGTTCTGACCAGAGGCAGTCATGGCATCTGAGTGCCATTTTTAGAGTGCAGTGCCACCATTCCACTACTATGTTGCTTTGTGGGTGGTAGGCTGTGGTGTGAAGTTTCTTTATGCCGCAGACGTTACATAAAATGGTGAACAGGGAAGACTCAAAGTGCCGACCTTGGTTGGTGGTGATGGTGGTCAGATAACCCAACCTAGCAATCCATGAGGAGGTAAAACCCTTGGCCATGGTCTTGGCAGTGACGTTAGGTAAGGGGGCTGCCTCTAGCCAGCAGAACGTGCAGTCAGTTGTGGATAGAATGTATCTGTGGCCCTCCGACGGTGGAAGAGGACCGATAAGATCGATTTGTACATGACGAAATCGTTCTGGAGGGATGTCGAACTTGTCCAGTTGTGGGGTGGTGTGGCGGCCGATTTTGTTGCATTGGCAGGGGACGCAGCTACATTCCCAGGTCTGACAGTCCCATTTTATATTTTTCCAAACGAAATGCTCGGAGATGAGCCATGTAGTGGCACGGATGCCAGAGTGAGCAAGGTTATGCAGAGCGTTGAAGGCCTGCCGGTGCAGGGGGGATGGGAGTAACGGGCGTAAGGTACTGGTAGAAGAGTCACACCACACCTTGTCCACAATGCCGGGGAATTTAGCCTTAGTAAACCCAAGGGATGTTTGAGGGTCCATGAGGAGAGCTTGAGATTCCTCGTCAGAGGCTTGTAGGGTGACCAGATTGGATAAATCAAAGCTACGTGAAATAGTATTGATACGCGATAAAAATCTGTGGTGATGTTGTCCATGCCTCTGATGCAGCGAACGTCAGTTGTGAATTGGGAGACTAGATCAAAGTGACGGAAATGCCGAGGAAATGGATCCCTGGCGGGGGTTGCAGAAAGTGTCTGCAAGTGGTTTGTGATCCGTGAGGATGAAGAACGAGTGACCCTCCACATCGGGGTGGAAGTGTTTGATGGCCTCACAGACAGTAAGAAGTTCTCTATTGAAAGAGGAGTATTTCTTCTGAGCTGTTGATAGTTTTTTAGAGAATAAATGCAGAGGGGAAACCGTGTCTGTCTTGTGTTGCTGTAGTACCACTCCCACTGCTATGTCACTGGCATCCGTAGTGATGAACAACTCGGCTGAGGGGTCAGGGTGGGTGAGTGTCATGGCATGAGCTAAGGAAGTCTTTAATGCATTGAAAGCCTCCAGCATAGGTGCAGTCCAGTGAACGGGTTTGAGTCCTAAAGTCTGTTTACCCGACAGTGAGTCTGTCAGCGGGGCCTGCACGGTGGCGGCAGAAGGCAGGTGACGACGGTAGTAATTTAATGTGCCCAGGAAATGTCAGAGTTCTTTGTAAGAAGCTGGAGGTGGCAGTGAAGTGATAGCATGCACACGAGATTTGGGAGGCTGTATTCCGTCGGTGGAGACGGTGTAACCCAAGAAAGTGACGGATGGGTGATGAACTGGAATTTTTCTTTGTTGACCTCAACGCCATTGGAGTGCAAGGTCTGGAGGACCATTGATAAATGATTTTCATGTTCCTCAGCTGACTTGCTGAAAATGAGTATGTCATACAGATATGTTAAGCAAAACTCGAACTGTCGTAAGATGGAGTCAATGAAATGCTGCCACATTTGTGCCGCATTTTTTAAGCTGAACGGCATGAAGTTGTATTGGAACAAACCAAGCGGAGTCATAATAGCCATTTTAGGGATGTCATCCGGTGCTACGGGAATCTGGTGGTAGGCATGTTTACAGTCAATAAGACTGAAGATTGTAGAGCCCGATAACATATAAGTGAAATCATTTATGTTAGGCATGAGGTTATTGTCCAAGACAGTACATACAAGCGTTTAAATGTCTGTAGTTGCTGCACATTCAGAAAGAACCATCATATTAGAGGATGAGGTGTATCGGTGAAGACCAGTTGCTGTCTGACAGTTGCAGGATACCTGCCTCTAAAAGTTCGTTAATTTGCTGCCGGGCAACTTAATAGGGTTGTGGTGTCTAACCTTGTGCATATTAGGAGGGCCAGCAGTGGTAACTATCTTGTGTGTCATTCTGTCAGTGACGGAAGAAACTGAGAACTGCACATGAGACTGATCAATGTCCTGATGCGAAGTTTTTGGATGGGTAGGACACGACGAGGTGTAGCCATTAGTGCAAGTGGGAAAAGGCAACAGGAAAGTCACATGTCTAGTACGTGAGTGTGGCATGCACTTGTATGGAAAGGGTGGCAGCACGGAGTGGGTCAGAATGTGCAGAGACTGTCTACTGTCAAACTTGCACTTGTACCCGGCATGCGCGAGAACAGCGTTGGCGTTGACCATGGAAAAGTGATGGCCACTGAGTCACATGGCTGGCGCGCGAGAGAGGGGGAATGTTTATCAACATGTGGGATGGCTGCCCGCATGGTGGGCGTGGTTGTATCATGCTTGTGACTGTTTTAAGAAGTACAGCCTGATACATCACCTGGGAGGTGAAAGGGTGATGATAGGGAGGGCATCCATCCACCATTTAGCATCAACAAAGCCAAGGCCAATTCTAACCATGCTGACTCTGTTTAGTTATTGGATAAGGGCAAAAAGGAGAATATTTTTATGCAATTTTTTGTAACTACAATCCTTTTTTTTTATATTTTGAAATTACTCTTTGGTAATCATTTGCCTTCAGTATTTTTGTTTTCTAATTAAAGAAGGCCACGCAAACAATAATGGTTACATCAAGCGCTTCCTGAAAATTTCACAAGCTTTTGTCAGATTTTTTAGTAAAGCATTTTGAGATAGAAGTTTGCTCTCTTATACGTTATATATGGGAAATTCATCACAGCAATGCAGGAAGTAGAGGTACAGCACCTTGTATTGTTGACAGTTCTGCACCTTTAGGGGTACTGCACCAGTGGTAAGTGTAACACACGGTGATGAAATAATACATAGGGTGGAAACTTCAGAATTCTTAGTCTCCATATTGATGAGAATTTAAATTGGAAAAAAAACTCATTTTGGAACACCTAAAACAAATTAGTTCAGCCATATTTGCACCTAGAATTGCAAATTTTTGGGAGAGAGAAGTCAGTAAGCTGCCATATTTTGCTTATTTTTATTCAGTAATTTCATATGGAATAATGCTCTGGGGTAACTCATCTTTAACTGGTTCACAGTATGTTTATTCCCTCATGAAGTTTGTTGTAAATAATCCATCACAGTTCAAAGGGAACAGTGAGGTACAAAATTACAATACTAGAAGAAGAAATGACATTCATTACTCAACATAAAGGCTGTCTTTAGCACAGAAAGTGGTGCACAACACTGCAACAAAACGCTTTTACCACTTACCCAGTGACATAAAATGTCTAACAGACAACAAGGTAAAATTTGTAAATAAATTGAAAAGTTTCTCCTTGAAAACTCCTTCTATTCTGTAGAAGAATTGCTATGTTTGTAATGCGTGGAACGTGGTGGGTAGGAACTGCTAACTCAATCTGTATATCTTGTTTTCATTTTGGGGAGAAAAAAAATTATATGATGATGTTTACAGCACAAATATATGTACAAATTAATTTGCAATATGAATGTAAAATGACTTGTTCCACATCATGACGATTTACCATGCAAAATGATCCGTGGAACGTGAAAGTAACTAACTAACTAAGTAACAGTATCACCCAGATCTAATGGCTTACACTGACATGCTTCCATTTGCAACATACTGTAAGGACTCTTTTAAATCAGAGTGTATAAATTAGGTATTATTTTCCAAATAAATTCCTGGTACACACTCAAGTCTATATTTGAGTTTGTATCAATTGTATGGACTTTCTGTGTAATATGTTTATTTTGAGAAGATTGTGCTTTTTGTTTGATACTCTTGATCACAGTATTGAAGTTTCACCTTGGTTACAGCAGCTTATTTGCTGCTTTGACAATGTAAACACCACTGCTTCACTGTGTAGTTGCACTATTTTAACAACTAAATAATCATGGGAAAACCTTTGTATGTTTGTGCTTGTTCTCCTCTAATACCTAGCTCATGAACTCTTACAGAAGTCAAATTCACAGTAGATAATTTGACAAGCAGAGTCATGTATAAGTTTCTGATAATATGCTGTCTCTTTGAAAATTACTTGCTGCCTGACCAAATACATATCTCAAGCTTACTGAGTCTTCATGTCAGTGAATGGAAGTTAATAAATGGTCAACTAGATTGTTCTTTTTGTGTTATATTTTTCATTCATTTCTTTTGAATTTCCCAATCCACTCACACACACACACACACACACACACACACACACACACACACACACACACACACACACACACACACACAACTATATGTCACATCACTCTGAAAGCTCGAAATACAGGGTGAGTCACTAACTATAGCCACCAAGAATAACTCCAAAATTATGATAGGAGCTGAAAAGTTTGTGGGACAAATGTTGGATGGGACAACAGGGGCCATAATATGATGTTTTTGAACTTCAGAGATATGAAGGTTGTTTTTTTTTGGGGGGGGGGAGGGGGATGCTATAGTTTGGTACATATTTTCTGATTTCTGATAGTGGCTATAGAGATGAATCCAGTGATGTGTAACAGTAAGGTCTTTGAAGGTCAGCGAAGGTCACAAAGATGGCATGAATGACCATTTACAGAAGGTGTTCGAAGTGATGACCATTGGTATCAATGCTGTGCTGCAACCTTCTTATTATGGATTGAGTGGTATTCCTTATCACTTCAGCACTTATTGAAGTACATGCTCTGACAATTTTCTCATATATTCAAGTACAGTTGAAATGTCTTTGTAAAAAATGTCTTATGAGTTCACACAAGAAAAAACCCAGAGGTGTCAAGTCTGGCGAACGAGCTGGCCACGAGACATTTCCTCCACGTCCAATCCAGTGATTTGGAAATTGTCTCTGCAACTCATTTCTAGTCATCAGCGAAAAACGTGGTGCACACCCATTGTGTTGATACCACTTTCTGTTCCTTATACATAAAGGTATTTCTTCCAGTAACTGATCTAATATTTGTTGCAGGAATGTGGTTTACATCTGACCATTAAGATATCCTTTGATAAAATAGGGACTTATAATTCTGTCCTCCAGAATCCCACACCATACATTCACCAACCATAGTTTTTGGTGTGCAACTTGCCACAGTCAGCATGGATTTTCAGTTGCCCAGTAATGCAAATTAATATTTCCATGGTTTGTGAATGCAGCCTCATCAGCAAATAAAAGACCTTAATAAATGTGTCATCCATCTGAATCTGAAGTTGAGCCCATCGGCAGAATTCAGTGTGATGCATACAATCTGTACCAGTTAATTCTTGGTGGAGACTGATATGGTAAGGATGATATTTATGGTGATGCAGAACATGAACAACACTACACTGGCTCACGCCAGATTCCCCTGATATGTTTCCAATCTGTTAAATATCCAGTTGTTCTCAATTTACTATACACATATTTAAATGCACAGTGTGTAGGGTGAGTATGTTGAGGATATCTTTCAGCGAGTAAGTCTCTAGCTCTCACTGAATTTCGTTGCCATTCTCCATAAATGAGAAGCATATTGAATTGTTCTTTGAAGGAATACATCATTTATATTTGCTTGATTTGATGATACTAGTCTTACAGTTGCTATTAGCATTGTATTACGGAACCATCGAATGGTGTTTACATGTCAATGGCACGTTAGATGGATACACCGTATTCAGTGAATATTTACTGTTTGCACAATATAAGAGAAAGAATTGTCAGAGCACGTGCTTTAATAAGTGCCAAAGTGATAAGGGATACCACTCAATCCATGATACAAAGATAGCAGCACTGCATTGATACCAATGGTCATCACTTCGAACACCTTCTGTAAGTGGATGTTCATGCAACCTTTTTGACCTTCTTTGACCTTCAAAGACATTACTGTCGCATGTAATTGGATTTGTCTTGATAGCTGCTATCAGAAAATAAGTACCAAACTATAGCATCCCATTTAAAAAACAAAGTTGACCTTTAAAACTCTGAGACGACCCCAAAAAAACCAGCATCATATTATGGCCCCCGTTGTCCCTTGCAACATTTGTCCCACAAACTTTTCAGCTACCATCATACTTTCAGAATTATTCTTGGTAGCAATAGTTAGTGACTCACCCTGTATACTTAAGTCCCAGAACATCTTACAACGTGAGAAGTCAGTTCAACTCAGCAGTTGGTACAATGCCAATTTCATATGACTGTTAACTGTCAGGTGCCTGACATACGTAGGCCTAGTCCAATTATGATTTACATCTAGTACAAGAATTGTGATACCAGCATTACACAAAATTTCCTGTCATTTCATAGAAATTTTTCAGACTTGTCAAATTACAACTGTAAATAAAGCTACAATAAAAACAGATCCAAGAGTGAGAGAACTAGCCTCTGATGTGATCATGCAACAGGCTTTCCTCTATGTTTCTAAATTTCAACCTTGTGAGTTGAAATGTAGTAGTGTTTGATCTTATTGGTATACAACCTTCTAATAGCTCTGAAGTTTGGGAGAAGGAAAATAACTGCAGAAAATACATAGCTACTTGGGAATCATAATGTTTCTTTTGAAAAGAAAGAAATGTCTTGCTATATTTGAGCAATTTAGTCCTCACATCACTTTCACTTGTTCTATAAATCTACCTGGGTTTGTGTATTGTTTGATTTCCTGGTTGCTTGTGAGCTGACATTGTTCATCTACAAGTTCTGGGCCCAGGACTTTCCTTAAAACGTTGCATTCCTTTTTCCCAATGTTTTCAACATCTGTTTCCCTCTTTCAATTCAGTATCTCTGATCCATGAAAGAAATTTTGATTTAATTACTGTATTGTAATGTCTTAGTTTTGACTGCTTGTTGTAAATATTTTGGGTAAGTCTGTATGCAGTTTCCTTCTTTTGGCATCTAATTTCATTTGCTTTTGTTACAGTTCCCTTTTCCTTAATGATTTCACTGAGATATTTAAACTGTGGCACTCATTTCATTTTGCCATATTATGTCTTCATGAGTTTTTGTGTTTGTTTGTTGCAGACCAAGCACTCTGTCTTTTCAAAAGATATCTGGAAACAAATTTTTCTGCAGTTTCTTTCAAGAGTTCAGTCTAATGTTGGGCTGATGAAATGGCACAAGTTAATATTACTAATCTCTGAGCCTTGGAAGAACAAATATATCTAGTTTGTAGTTACAAACACAGTGTACCAGCTGATGCATTCATGAAAATTCATCTCATCTGTGAATATTGCACATATCAAGAGCACTTTATGGTCATTGAACTTGCCTAATATGATGCTTGTATACAACTTTTTTTTCTTTTTTTTGGTGAAGTAGTTCTATTTTGTATTCATATGATCACAGTTTCAAATAATTGAAAGTCCAGGTTGAAATATTGCAATTTCTTTCATGTAATATCATGGATAGCTTATATATATATATTGAGACCTACAGTGAACAGTAATGCACATATGTATCAATCAGTTTTTTGACTTATTCTCTTTCACCAGTGTTTTAATGTGTGGTGATGAAGTTATTTAATTTGCTGATTATTTCTTCAACACAGAAAATATTTGTTGTAAAACAGCAGTCTCTTTTGAAGCCCAAAGATCTATAGTGGTGGCAGAGTATCACATTTTTATGTGGTTCACTGTTTTCAGCTGCTTCTAGACACTACGGTAATTCAGGGTATGTGTCATAAAGATGCAGACATTAGCTGTTAACATTTTTATCATGAATAATATATGTTTATGTATTTTAAAGCACATCTACAACAGTTACAGATCATATAATATGAGTGATTGATATAGTATTATGTTTGCTTTATTTGTGAAAGTTCTGTCTTGAGATTTATCAACTGGATCTGGATCGCATTTTCAACAAATAAAATGAAAACACTGGGAGTATAATTAACTCAGAGAGGCGCAACAAAAAATACACACAGAGAACAAATGAAATAGAAAGTATGAAAGTGAACAACAAAATCATTACAGGCAAAACAGAAATTGCCAACATTCTGAATAATAACTACATACAAACAGTAGAAAACCTGAATCATCCAAGCAATAACCAAGGAAGTCATCAGACCACAGTGAAAGAAAATCCAAGCCACTCAGTATTCCTGAAACCAGTATCTAAAATGGAAATGACAAAGGTTATCAAAAAGCTTAAGGGAAAAACGTCTGCTGGACATGGTAGGTATCAAACTACCTGACTGAGCAGGTGGCAGCAGAAATAATTACTCCACTGTTGGGTATTGTCAACTGCTCATTCCAAGAAGGGATATTTCCTGATCAACTTAAATTATTTAAAGTGGTGCCTGTATACAAAAAGGGAAAAGATGATGATCATAATAATTACAGGCCAGTATCCTTAATATCAGATTTCTCCAAAATATTAGAAATGCTCATGCTCAACAGACCACCTGCTTACATGGAAAAACATAATATACTAACCCCAGCACACAATGGATACCAGGCAGGGAAATCAACTGAAATAGCAATTTAATCATTAATACAATTTATTGTGTAGGACTTAGACAACTGGATGACAACATCCGGGAATTTTTTTACTCATTCAAAGTGTTTGACAAAATTAATCATGCAGTCCTACTAAAGAAACTAGAGAATACAGATATTCATGGACAAGAAGCAGATTGAATAACATTATATATCAGTAGCATGAGGCAATATGTAGCCATTAAAACTCAAACAGATCAGAAGTTAGAAGCATTAAGTATGGAGTACATCAAGGATCTGTCATGGGACCTCCTCTTCAATTTATTTATAAATAATGTACAAATGTCTGAAAATGAAAATAAGATAGTGTGTGCAGGTGATATGACTATGCTAAGCCTTTCCAACAACTCTGAAGCATTAGAGGAAAACACTTTCATATCATTCAGTACAACACTACAATGGTTCATGGATAACAAGATGATTATTAACTTGAAAAAAAAAACTATGTACACAGTTTCAACACTAAACAGAGGGAGGAACTATAGATGTTTTTCTATGGAATAAATAACTTCAGCTATGTTTTTAGGTATAACAATAGAAAGTGAGCCAAATTGGAAGCAGCGGATAAATGCTGTATCCAACAATCTAAGCTCAGTGATATCTGTAATGAAACCACTGGCTCAGTATGCACATCAAGACCTCTTGTGCATTGTCTGTCATGGATTTTTTGAACCATACATGCAATATGGCATAACAGTGTGGGGGAACTCAACCATCAGAGGAATGAAAAGAACATTCACAGTTCAGAAGAAAGCCGTTCAAAGTATATTGAAAATAAGCAAACAGAATCTTGTAGAAACTGTTTCAAAGAACTTAATATTTTGGCGTTTCTATCACTGTATACATTCAAGACCATTATGACTGCATTATGAGATCACAAAAACTGGAGACCAATGAGACTGTTCACCCTCATAGCACAAGGAACAGAAAACAACTGCGATTTATTCCACACAGACTCCAATTTTTTTTAAATGGTCCTAAACACACTGTTTTAAAATTAATACAAGTATTGCCAAGGGACTTACAAAACCTCAAAACTGAGAAGATATTCCCCACATCCCTAATAAAGTTTTGAAAGAAGAAGACTTTTATGGTATGTCTGAGTACTTGAGCAGACAGCGAGCAAAAGTTCATACTATGAATGATAAACATCATGTACGATATTAAGAGAAACAAGAATTACAGATTAGTGTAGGTAACTAAACTAGAATTAAAACTACACACCTGTCTACAAGAAGGATAGTAGTTATCCACAAAGCTACCGTCCAATGTCCTTAACACCAATTAATTGTAGAATCTTAGCCCAGCCAAAACAAAATGACAACCGGTTACTGCTCATTTCACATACAATGCAACACCAATGCACGCCGCTGCTGACAGCCATGCAGCTACCCAAACTACACAGGCAGACTGGCCTAGGCACACCAGCACACAAGCCACCTTTCTGCAGGAGATACCAAAACAGATAACATGCCACAAACATGTGCAGATGGCACGCGACTGTTTGTTTATGACTGCAGGCTACATCAGTACCTGCTGGTCGATATGGGCACAGACATCAGCATGCTACCCCCACATCTCACCACAGGAGATAACAAATCCTCAACCAAGCAACTCCAAGCAGCAAATGATTCAATAATACCAGCAATAGGGACAACCTCCATGAGTCTCTGGCTAGACAACCACGTCAATGGACTTTCTTTGAGGCTGAAATGTTGGAACTGGTGCTTAGAGCAGACTTCCTCCATCATAAACCACCTCAGCCCACATCTCAGCAGGGCTCTGTTATTACAAGTTGATGGACTACTCCCTATAGGGGGCTTCAGCAGTGACAGTCTGCCATCCACCACAGACACTCCCCCTCCACAGCTAGACATGGAGACCACAGCAGATCTTGCATTACAGTATGCAACACTGTGAGACAAACTCCATGAAAAGATCATGGTCTATGAGAACATGTACAAAGATAACAACAAAATATGTACGGAGAATGAGCAGTTATTCAGCCACCATCACGAACTGGACAGCAAAATGCAATGAATCTGGCAGCAAATACAGAGGGTGTGGTGCACCTGAGAGCCACAGAACAATTGTACAACCACTAGCACAGATACACAGGTTAGTACAGTGCCTATTATACTTGGTGATGCAGCTCTCGTAAGTGAGTTGAACAGCGACAGTGTTCCTGCTCTCGTGAGTGGGTTACTCTCTGTCAAGGCTACCACCCCTGCAGACAGATCAGACAACAGGATTCTGCCCCTTGGACCACCCCTACCAAACAAAACAGTTAGCATACCTATGGACGGCACTGTTCACAGAATTAATACAACTCCAGGATCACCCATATGCCGCCATCCCCACCACTTAGTCCCCCACAAAATCAAGGCGGCCAAGGCAGCCAATGAAGAATTTCTCCAGGATGGAATAATCAGACCTTTGGACAGTGCATGGGCACCACCTGTCACTATGAGGCCAAAGGAAAATGGGACACAGCGCCTCTACAACAATTACTGATACCTCAACTCCGGAACGATTATAGACAGCTACCCAGACCCAAATATCCAAGATTTTGGACATAAGTTGGTGAGGGCAACCATCTTTAGTGTACTGACCTGTAAAAGAGTGTATTCCTAAATAATCATGGCCCCAGTGGATGTTTACAAAATGGCCATTATCACTCCATTCGGATTATATGAATTCTTGGGCATCTCATTTGGGTTGAAAAAACGCCACGCACATGTGGCAAAGATTCATTGATGGGTTGTTTTTCAATGTGCCACTCTGTCACTGCTACACAGCGGAACACAAATGAATTCTGCATGGAGTATATGACAAGCTGTCACAACATGGGACGGAAATTAATACTGACAAATGCCAACTGTGACAGCCTTGCATCATGTTCATCAGCCACCTAGTCGATGCAACAGGCGTATGGCCAACATGGGTCAAAATTGAGCAGATTACTGACTGATACCTTCCCACAAATTACCAAGAACTACGTAAATTTCTTGGCGTTGCCAGTTTCTACTGACGACACCTACCCCATGCAGCTGAAACTCTGCTTCCCATCACAGAAACTCTATGGGGAAATAATACAGAGGGGAACAGGAAGCTAACATGGACAGATGAGATGCAAACTGGATTCGACAACATTAAAGTTCAACTAACTCACACCATCACGCTCACACCAGATGTTCATCTTATCATTACATCAGATACAAGCAACCGAGCGGTAGGTGCTGTATTACAGCAGGAAGGAAACTGACAGACTCTTAAAGGAAATGGTCAACGTTCAACTGCAAACTACTGGCCATGTAAAAAGCGGTCCGCTACTTCTGCAACAATATTGAAGGGAGACTCCTTAATATCTATATAGACCATCAACCGTTAGCTGACACAGTAAAGAATCTGTCTGTCAACGCCACACCATGCAGGTTTAGGCACTTGGACCACATCTTACAGTTCACAATAGACATTCACCACATGCATGGAGTGGATAATATGGTTGCAGACTACCTGTCCTGCATAGCAGCGACGACCAGTCAAATGGATGTCAATAACCTCGTGGACGCCCAGGCAAGAGATACAGATCTGAAACAATTCTTGTCAGTCAGTGACACAGGATTAAAACTACGACAATGCCCAGTGCCTGGAACCAACAAAGTAGTTTGGTGCTACGTGTCAACAGCAAGGCAACAACCTTTCATCCCTGCCAACTATTGTCGAACAATATTCGACTTGCTCGACAATTTAGCTCATCCTTGAGTGTGCCCCACAACAAAACTAGTTTCTGTGCGTTATGTGTGACCAAATATGAAGAGGGATTGTGCTACTTGGCCACAAGCGTGCATTCCTTGCCAGAGGGTAAAGACACGATGACACAACCAGCTGCCATGAGGGAGCTTCCCTGTCCAGAAGGGCCATTTTTGCCATGCATATATAGATTTAGTGGGTCCACTACCTTAATCTAATGGATTTCATTATATCCTATTGGTCATTGACCAAACAATTTAGTGGGTGGAGGCCGCTCCACTGAGGGGCGTATCAGCGGAGACAGTGGTGAGATCGTTCATCGACCTATGGATAGCGAGATTTGGCTGCCCTGAGTCACTAACAACTGATCAGGGCAGAAAACAGCACTGGTGTGCCAACATAACGAATGGTCAGAGTCCCTACCCTGGGTACTGCTGGGTATCAGAATGGCCCGCAAGGAGGACCTCAACATCTCACTAGTGGGTATCCTCTATGGTGAAGCAATTAGCCTCCTGGTGGAATTTGTTACACGGACAATGGATAAAGGCAATAAAGTCCTCCCAGATATCATACAACAGGTCAGAGAATAGATACACAGCATCAGAGTCCCACTTCCATTGCATCATAGAACACCCACTGTATTTGTGCACAAAAACCTACAGACTTGCACATATGTAATGCTATGCACAGACACTATCAAGCCACTGCTGCACTCAGCATACAGTGGACTGTATAAAGTAGTAAGATTGGGACCCAACACATTTGAAATCATGTTTGCTGGTAAACCAACTACTGTTTCCATCAACTGATTGAAGCCAGCATGGACTTTGGTGGAGACGCCAGGGAACAATACTGCCCTTTGACCTCACGCCATGACACAACCTCCTTTTCCATCACAGTCAGTGTCAAAAACTACCTTCCAGAAGATAGCACAGTGTCTCTGCATGACATGATGGTCATGGTATCTGTCACATATGAAAACCGACAGGTCAGCAACAGCACGGGGTCGTGATCATTGTACCAGTCCACACTGATACCACAGTCAGTCAATACAGCTGCACTGTTATCTACGTTACCCAGGGATGGCACACTACATGTGCCACACAACACAACACAGAAAAATGGACACAGGATCAATCTACACCCCCACCACAGGATCACATACAACCAACAGCGGACGACCTAATAATGGCACTTCCAGTACCACCTACTCAGCCAGTACCAACATCACGAATGGGCAGACTGCTGCACCGACCAAGACATCTACATCTAGATAAGTATGAGCTTGACAGCATCTCCAGAGACAACCTGCACCACACTGTACACAACTTCAGAACTCCATGTGGTGACACAAGCTCTATGGACTTCTGTCCCCAAGAATATCACTGCAAAAACAGTCTCTCTGGACCCTCGGCAGTGTGTTCTGAGATGCCAAGTGTTTAAGTTATATCTGACTGTATAATGTGTACTGGTATAAATAAATATTGTGTATGTGAATTGGCAATGTTGACAGTCATTACACACCATGAACATTGTGTTCGTTACAGAAATCCTACAAATTTGTTGGTTCTGAACTTCCATACATAAGTTATCCATTGTCAGCAAGATGGCACAGACGCAAATCTTGAACATTCTTCATTTACACCTACAAAGATACTCTGTAAGCCACAGTATGGTGCGTGGCAGAGGGTACCCCATACCACTACTAGTCATTTCCTTTCCTTTTCCAATGGCAAATACAGTGAGGAAAAAACAACTATCTACATGCTTCTGTAAGAGCCCCAATTTTACGTATCTTCTCAGTTCTCACATGTAATGTGTGTTGGCAGCAGTAGAATCATTCAGCTACAATTTCAGGTTCTCTAAATTTTCTCAATAGTGTTTCTCATAAAGAAGGTTGCCTATCCTCCAGGGATTCCCGTTTGTGTTCCCAAAGCATCTCTGTAACACTTACATGTTGTTTAAGCCTACCGGTAACAAATATAGCAGCCTGCCTCTGAATTTCTTAGATGTCTTCCTTCAATCTGACCTAGTAAAGAACCCAAACACTCAAACAGTACTTGCGAATAAGTTGCAGTCTCCTTTAGAGGTGAACCAATCTTTCCTAAAATTCTCCCAATAAAGCAAAGTTGACCATTTGCCACAGTTCTCACATGCTTGTTCCATCTTGTATCACTTTGCAACATTACACCCAGATATTTAAACAACTTGGCTGTGTCAAGGAGGACACTAGAATACTGTATCTGAACATTACAGGTTTAATCTTCCTTCTCATTTGTCCACATTTACAGCTAGCTGCCATTCATCATACCAACATGAAATTTTGTCTAAGTCATCTTGTATCTTCCGACAGTCACTCAACTGTGACACCTTCCCACACACATTGGCCTTATCATTAAACAATCACAGATTGCTGCCCACCCTGTCTGCCAAATTATTTATATATACAGAGAACAACAATGGCCCTACCACACTTTCCTGGGGCACTCCTTGTCTCTGATGAGCACTTACTGTTGGGGACAACATACTGGATTCTATTATTTAAGAAGTCTTCGAGTCCCTCACATACCTGTGAAATTATTCCATATTCTTGTACTTTCATTAATAGCTTGCAAGGGGCCACCATGTCAAATACTTTCCAGATATCTAGAAATATAGGATCTGCTGGATGCCCTTCATTCGTGGTTTACAGTATATCATGTGAGAAAAGGGCAGGCTGTGTTTCACAGGAGCAATGCTTTTTAAAACTGCGCTGATTTATGGACATATGCTTCTCAGTATCAAGAAAGTTTCTTGTACCTGAACTGAGAATATGTTCAAGAATTATGCAGCAAACAGTTCACCTCATTTCCTTTCATGAAGACTGGCTTTTCTTTGCTAGTTTTTAGTGAATCTGGAAATGTATCTTCCTCTATTGCAGAGTTGTTGAGGGTTTTAGTATACTTTCAGTGCATTCTTATATGACTTGGGATGTAACTCCAACGAAGCCAGATTGTTTGACATTGAGTTTCTTTATTAGTTTTGAGAATTCTGTATCAGTTGCTGGGATGAAATCAGTTGTATGGTTTACATGTGGAATATTCAGCATTGAACTTTCTTCAACTGTTTTATTTTGTTTTATCAGTTCATCTATTACAGTTGACTTTAGGGTGTCTGATGGTCCTTTTATGCAGTCTCACACATGTTAAACATCACTCACAATTTTCAGTGCACTGTACACATCAAGAATAACCTACATAAACATGTAATACATGTGAGTTATTCTGCAAGAAAATGTGAGAAGAAAATGGCCTGAAATGTGGAGAGACAATTCATGGCTTTTGCATCACAATAACACACCTGCACATTCATCCCTGTTACACAAAAAAGAAACCACTGTGCTGCCTGATACTCATACTCTCCAGACATGGCCCCTGCATACATTTTTTTTAATTTCCAAAGTAGAAAACCCCATTGAAAGACAGAGATTTGTAATGATAAACAAGATAAAAGAAAATTCGTTTGTGGCGCTTCGCAAGATCCAGCAAGAGGCATACCAAGACTGGTTCTGGAAATGACAGCAGTATTGGGAGTAGTGTATCAATTGTTGAGCAGAGTCTTTTGAAAGAGACCATGCACAATAAGTAAAAGATAAGCATAGAAATATTTTGTGAACAAAGTTTGGGAATTTTTTGAACAGATCTCTTATACATATATCTCTGCACTGTGTCTTTATATATTGCAACATTTTGTACCAAAGAGACATGAGTTAGTAGTAGTTTTGTGATTGCATAGCTGGTTGTACTCTGGATCTGGCACTGTACAGTTGTGATGGAATGAGATGCAAGCAGTTATGATGAGCTGTATTGAATATTTGTTTCTGAAAATGTTTCTTCTAATTATGCAAAGTGTTTTGAGTACTGTGAAGTGACTGAGTCATACACAATAAAAAATTTGAAGCAGTGTTTCTTCTAATTATGCAAAGTGTTTTGAGTACTGTGAAGTGACTAAGTCATACACATTAAAAAAGTTGAAACAAAAATAAGAGTTTCCTTGATTCATTGTTAGATTTCACCATACATATATGAAAGCAACAATCCATCCTTTTCGTAGGAAGGAGATCACTGAAATAGAAAACCTGCCAGGACTACAGTTACTTAACTGCCAGTTGCTCACATTTTATTTTCACATAAATGATCACATTGTTATTAAACGCTCATATTTGCCATGTTAGTTGGTTTTTCTGTCATTGATGCCAATAGAACGAGGTCTATTAAACACCATACACGTAACAGGTCTGTGAGGTGCCATTCCCCCGAAGAAAAACAAACTGAGAATGAAGGAGGTTGTGAAACCACACCACACAATCACATAATCTGAGTGCAGTAGATGTTTCTGCACAACATTCGGTGGAGGAGAGCCCAAGTTCAACATTTTTGTGCGTTACAGCACTGTGCAGAGTAAAATGTGCCTTGTCTATCCAAAGAATACTCCCCAGCCACATGTCATCCATTTCCATGGGTGCCAAAAACTGAAGGGAAAATCATGGCATTGTACCCTATCTTTGAGCTTTATTTGGTGCACATTCTGACTCTTGTAGGGATACCAGTGTAAACTATGCCACAAAATCTTTTGAACCATTGACCAGGGGAGTGACAATGCCCATGACAGCTCAAGCACTAGCTACAGAATTTGAGGCATTTGCTGCATGCTTGGCTATAGCTACAACAATTTCATCAACAGCTTCCATGGGGATAGGCCACATCCCATTCCCTGCAGCACTACCTAGTTCACCAGTTTCTTTAAATTTCGTGGGCATATTTTTTAGCCCATTTATTGACACTGGGCTTCTTAAGGGCTGTTTCTGTCAGCAATATTCCCATAGTGCAGCAGTGCTATCGCTGCCATTGTGATAAAAAACAATTTTACCAGCAGTGCATTGTCTTTCTTCTCAATAGCGATTGTGTTTCGTTTGGAAAATTTCAACCTTCTTAACCCTTTACACCAACAGTCAGTTCACTAAAGAAATCAACACATATTGCCAAGTGACAAACAGCATACTGGTGTCAAAACAGCAAACATTTCATATTATGGCTGCTTCCAGCACCATATTTTTACATGGTGGCAGAAAGTGAAACTACTATTTTTTTTCAGCATACTCCATGAGCACATCAGTTAATAAAAATAACTAGAATGTTTTGGCATCCTGTGATAAATACAGCCTGGGATGCAGCACTTGGAACACAGTCTGTCTCATTATAATCACCTGGTATTAAATAGAACTATGATATTATTGGAGACCCCTTGTTTTTCCTTCCCTTCTTTACGTTTGCAGATCTGTTCACCGCCTACTGAACCATGCATTTTGTTTATTGAATCTCTTATCATCTATCATTTATGACTTGTAGAGTACTTCAAAGACAAGTTTTATAAATGCTGACATCCACTACATGCACCAAAAGAGTGTCTTTGTAGGGCTAAATTTAAAACTTGCCCAGTTTACATCAATAATGGTCACACACCCAGCATTCCACCTCAACAGTCAGATAATGCAGAGGCAGTGCTGCCAATTAGAGCAAGCAAGACACAGTGGATGTTTATTTGTTCATTCACAGTGACCTGGTGTGCACTTTCAGTACACTTACACGCAGTGTTCATTTAATTCATCTGTAGCTGATGTTCAAACTGGATCGTGGATGTGGACACATTGTGCCACAAACTTGAATAAGGCAAGTGAGAAGTCACAGTTTATTCATTCATGTACTAGATTTGCTGTTGATAGCAATACTTGCCAGTATTTGTCAGAAGAGCATCGTCAAATCTTAACTACTGTGGTACATCTATCAGACCATAACGATTTTTTGTCTTGTGATGTTTCACATATGCCTACAAAGTGAAATGGACTCTTTTGTGCACACTGCTCCTGTCCTTTGTTTCTTATTTATGGACCTTGAGAGAGCTTACAGAGGTACCATAGTGTTTGCACATCATCGTTCTGTTGAATGGTACCATTTCTCCATGGCAAGCAAAGCTGGACCTTCTACATAACATGAAACTTCCTGGCAGATTAAAACTGTGCGCTGGACCAAGACTTGAACTCAGGACTTTTGCCTTTCACGGGCAAGTGCTTTACCATCTGAGGTACCAAATATAGCTTATGACCTGTACTCACAGCTTTAATTCTGCCAGTACCTGCAGTTCTATACAACATGTTTTATGTGAGACATATGTGGATATTCAAGAACATCTCAGTGAATCCTCAGATGAAGACTTCAATGAGAGCAATAATGACACTGATTTTGAGATATTTAGTGATCACAGCACCAATTCAGAGCAAGAAACTGAAAGTGATGAAGATGTGACAGCTGATTATGATGGAGAAGCTTACTTCTTCAGTGAAATGAAATGACCATATGGCATTTATTGGCCGGGAAATCCTCTTTAAGGGTTTGGCTGCCGTACTGCAAGTCTTTTTAGTTAATGCCACTTCAGTGACTTGCATGTCAGTGATGATGAAAATGGTGATGAAGGACACACCACACCCACTACCCTGCTGGGAATCGAATCCGGGCCCTCTTGTGTGGTAGGTGGTAACGCTACCGCTGCACTACGGAGGTGGACACTTCTTTAGTAAGAATGGATGTTTTCAGTGGAGAAAACAGCAACCACCATCTAATTTAAGAACAAGGTGACAATGTCATCTTGCAACTTCCTGGACTGTGACAGACCACAAAAAGTCTCAGAGAAAACCCTGATGTTTTTGAGGTATGGAAACTGTCCTTTACCCAAGATATTCTAGACAAAATCATTCTATGGACAAATCTGAAAATATCTAACCTGAGAGCACGGTATGGAAATGACTGCTTATCTTGTCTACAAGATGATGTCATTGAACTGAAGGCAATGGCACTGATTGGTCTGTTAATATAATCAGCTAGTTCCAAATGAGGGAATGAATCAATTTACAGCTTGTTTGCAACCGATGGAACAGGCAGAGATGTTTGCAGATGTGCTGTTAATAAAGAAATATTTCTGTTTTTATTATCTGCATTACAACTTGACAACCTATATGATCAAGAGGAGAGAAAGAAAGCAGACAACTCAACAGCAGTTTTAAAAATCCTTCTGTTCATAATTGAAAACAGTAAACTTTGCCACTCTGAAGGTGCAGCAGTGTGTGTCAGTGAAAGGCTTGTACCTTTCCATGGAAGGTGTGGGTTTGGAATGTATATGCCAAACAAACTGCCAAAATATGGCTTGAAAATTCAATGCTTAACCAACGCTCATACAAATTACTTCTGTAATGCATACATTTATTCCAGAAAAGGCAGTGATGGTTACCCCCCTTCAAAATGTAGAAAGTTCAATGTGTTCCCACACAGGCTGTTCTTTGGTTGGTGTAACCTACAGAAAACACACAGAGAAATATTACAGGTGACTGCTGGTACCCATCAGTAGAACTAGTCAAGGAACTTTTTTTAAAAAAATGGCCTCACATATGTTGGTATGCTAAAAAGAAATAAAAAGTAGATACTACAGTAGTTTCTACCCAATAAGAAATGAAGTGTAAAGACAATTGTTTACGGTTTTACAGAAGGCATGACATTGGTTTCCTTTGTGTCCAAGCAGTCCAAAGCCTGCAATACTGATCTCTTCTATGCACCATGCAGTAAAGAAAAAAAATCCTGAATCAGGGAAACCTGAGATCATCACATTTTATAACATAACAAAAGATAGGTGGTCTGTTTTCTTCAAAGCTGTGCAGCTTATTCATTTTGACCATTTTCTTAACATTAGTGGATGTTGCTTCTAGAGTGAATTTTTGTGTGGTACACCAAGCTCATACAAATGCAGAAGTAAAAATGAGATTGATCTTCATGAAGACTAGCAAAAGATCTTGCTGAGCCCCTCCTAAAGTGTAGACTTTCTATTGGATGGTTTCTACAAGAGTTGAGAGACACCATCATAAGAATACTTCACAAACAAGATGAGCCTCAGACACCAAAAGAACAGTTCAAAAATCGAAAAATATGTGCCTTTTCCCCTCCTTGTCTGAGGAGGAAAACAAGATTTCCATGTCAACAACCTGGCATTCCAATTTGTCTGAAGTGTTCTAGGAGGGTCTGTGTCAAACACATTCAGCATGAAAGTGACTGAAATATGATTCAGGACCTCGTAAGACTACATAATTAATTTTTACTTGTTCTTTTAAGAGAAAATATGGTGAAGTTTCTCCCTTTATTGTATTATGGAGTGCAATAGTCACTCTACATTGAAATGATGGGCAGTGAACTCAAAGCTGACTTTCCATACGGTTTCTCATAAATGAAGAGTGTTTTACATCTAGTTATGTTGTGAATCTGTAATATTATCTCTGATGATAAACGCTGAGTGAGTATAGAGCTATCTGTCTACTGTTATTTAATTAACAAGATCAAAAATATACCACAAATTTTACTGTGTTTTAATTGACAAATTTTTTAAATCCTTCACTGCTTAAAAGCATTCAAATCTACACAACGTTTACTTCTAAGAAGTGTAACGAAGAACAAGAAGCCATGAAAATATATATTCATCAAAACACTGGTTTTGTACATAAAAAAATAAAAAGGTAATGGTGTTCCTTTCAACACCGATAGTATTTGAGGGTTAACTATTTGCTTTGTAAAGTTTAAGCAAAAGAACTTCTAAATGAAGACTATAGTACCATAGTTGTATATTTCCATTTTACATGAACAGGTGTTTTAAATATTGTCCCCATGGACTGAGTAATTTTTAAAAAAGACAGAGTGCTTACCTTATATTTATGTACCTAATAGGAAACAGGAACTTCAGTTCATAATAATCATACACATTTATAAGAGTGTGATATTTTGACCTGAATGAACATGTGCCTTCACAAACATACGATACTATGTGTAAGAGACATCACTGTTTATTTCTAGACTCACAAATCTTTGTGTATAATATACGTCTACCAGAAAATGAGAAGAAAACTAACATGAAAAGAACAAGATAAACAAAGATTCAAAATGACAGAAATAGACTTCGCTCTTGGGCATTAGGCAGCTGCAGTGGGGCAGAGCAAGTGACAAACAAGTGGTTTGTCCAAACATTTAAAAGTTGTAGTTTCAGAATGTTGTAACTGAGAATTATGACTTTTTCTCCTTCTAAAAATGTGAGATGAAGTGGGTGATGTTACTCTGTAAGACAAAATCTGGTACGAGAATACTTATGTAATAATTTAAGAATCACATTCATGATTTAATGTTATATAAGTATTGTCATAAAAACACAATTAAAACCTTATGCCTGTATATATGTTATGCATGTTGAAAATTGCAGAATGACAAACAATTTATTTAGTTGGTTATAATATTTCTTATGTGAATGAATCACATAAGTAATGTTCCCTGACAATACTCTTTTATTAATATACAAATTACTATCAAATTATTTTAAGTATTCTCTTATTAAATGCTTGGCATGGAAGTAATAAGTTTTATACAGTACAACTGTGATCAATTAATTTCATAACTTAACAGTGATGGGGTGCAAAATTTTCTAAATGTAACATATGGAGTGAATTATTGTATTACTGTGACAACTTCTTTATCTTTGTGAGATTATCCTTAGAGGAAATAAATAAACATTCTTACCATCAACTGCAAGAAATCGAGGAAGGACCAAGATAATACATGGAATAAAGATGATATAACATTAACAAAAGCTTTACTTTTTGGCAGCCTTTCCTTAACTTAAGGGGAGTTAGAATGGAAAAAAAAATTGTTTTTCACATTTCTGAATTTTTATCTCATTATAAAATTTGCAATTTTCCAAATAAAATTATATATATATCACTTATAAACTCACATGGAAAGTATTTTATTTTATTTTTAAAATCTAATCTACACTGGTTGAAAATGTTAAAATTTTTACTTGCATTACTTCAAGATCTAATAAAATCAGCAATTTTTTTATATAGAAGGCTGTGGATGGCTGTGGTATAAAGGTTAACTTACGTGTTTGTATTTGTAGCACTGTCAAAACCAGTATCATATCGTTTCATAGTATAAAGACACACTGTATGTCGAAGTGCCAACATTTTTCTGGGGAAAAGTGAAGAATAGATTGGTAAATCAACTCAAAAAGTGAAGTGTGACGCCAAAACGAAGTGTTTTTCAGAAATGTGGATTTCATGGTAATAGATTTTGGAATAAAGGGAAACATTGTGTTCAACATGTGGTGTGTGAAGTTACAGACAATGAAATACAGGCAAACTCATCAGTATCAAGAGAAACACACATTAGTGCTTTGAAGATTAAAATAAAACATTGTGATGCACAGTTTTCTCAAAATGAAAGTAATGTAAATGGTAGGTTAGGTTATATTCTGATATATTTACACATCCTAAGAATGGTGTTGGGTAAATGTGTGTGTTGTAAAATATGTGGAGGGCCAAATAGTTTACATGAAGACAGTGAGACATCAAATGGACTAGCCAGGAAACTTATCATTAATTGTGCCAGTTGTAAATATACTCATTCATTTAGGAATCCTGATAAGTGTAAAGATAATTATTTTGAAGTAAATGTTACGTGGTTTTATGGATTGAGAGGTACTGGCAAAGGACACACTGCAGCAGAGACTATGTGCCGTGATGAATATGCCACACCTACCTTGTAAAATCAGTAAGTATGCAGGATTTACTGAAGCTGCTGTGGAATCTGTTGCATGTGAGTCATTGAAGGGTGCTGCAAACAAAGCTGTTGAAATAAATGATGGTATGACTGACATACCAGCAGCTTTCGATGGCACTTCGCAGAAGCACGGCTAGTTCTAAGAATTCTGTTGCTACAGTAACCAGTGTGGATACTGGAAAGATAAAAGATTTCCATATTTTAACCAAATAGTGCTACAAGTCTAAATCAGGGAATGAAGAAGGTCATATCTGTGACAGAAATTATGAATGAACAAGTGGTAGTATGGAGGCCTCTGCAGCTATTGAAATTTTTAGTCGATTTGTGAACAAAAAGGGAGTGTGTTACACTAAGTTCTTATGTGACGGAGACTCAAAAGCATATAACAGTATAGTAGCTGCTCAGTCTTATGGTGAGAAGATTATTACAAAACTGGAATGTGTTGGTCAGGTCCAGAAGAGGATGGGAACCAGGTTGAGGGAGTTGAAACAAAGTTTGAGAGACAAGAAACTTTCTGATGGTAAAACCATAAAAGGCAGGCTGACAGACAAAATGACTGATGAACTACAGCAGTGTTATGGGATGGCCATTAGAAATAATACTGAGGATTTGCTGAAAATGAAGCAGGTAATATGAGCTACCTTCTTACACAGACTGTCAACTGATGAAAAACCAGTACACCACCTTTTCCTTCCTGGACCTGATTCATGGTGCAATTTCTGCAATGCCCTGTACTCAAACAGTTCATACAGCCATAAACATTCCATCCCAGCAACAGTCATGGATATCATAAAACGTATTCACAGAGACCTGGCAAATCCAGAATTACTGGACTCACTTACCAAAAAATATTTTTGTTGGAATGAATACACTAAAGTGGGTGGGTCAGTGATGCTGTTATTGCTTTTAATGATGGCAACATTGGTGGGGTGAAAGTGCTACAACACATGGGAATTAATCCTGGAGTAAACTGCATCAGAGAACTTTAAGAGATGGACACGGTTTGCATTGATAAAGCACAGTATGCACCACAGTTGGCCACTAAGTAGTCCAGAAAGAAGAAAAGAAGAAAAAACTTGGAAAAAGATGAAGAGGATGATATACAGTACAGTGCAGGGTGCTTCTGAGTGATTAAAAATAAAAAAAATTAAGCATATATTAAATGACTTTTAGTCTTTTGAAACTTTAGAAGCTATTCCTGAAAAATTACATTTTCTGTTGCATTTGTTCCTAAATCTCAGAAATGTATAATTAAAATTATTTAGGATAATGTGCAAAAAAGTACACAAAATTTTAACAGTGTAATTAAAATATTGTATTTCTGAAAGCAGTGGCTGAAATGCAATTATTGTACTTCAGTAAACTCAGAACATACAGTATAATGTTCTGTAAAAATTTCATGTCAATTGCTACAGTAGTTCCTGAAATACAGGGAAGCCAAGTCACTAAATTTAACATTGTCAGGATAGAGCATTCCAACTGCCCTTAATTTGAAAGTTTTCACTAACAATGTTAATTACAATGACTTCAAATGTAATTGGACCAGACAACAAAATTTCTAAAAGAAATCAAGTACATGAAAATAATGAAGATTTTTGAAAATTAATCAAATTAATATTATCCATATTAGTTTTTTTAAAAAGTATTTCTTTATGCATATTGCTACTCACCATATAGAAGAGATGTTCAGTAACAGACTATGCTTTTTTATATATTGTCATTATTCTGTCCTGGATTTTACATTCTCTCATTTCTTTATGTAAATATATACAACAACTCCATTTGTGCCATTCGAGCTAAAAGTCACTTGTATTAAAAAAAAAGTTGCCAACTGATCTGTATTGAAATACACAGTAAATTTATGGGATGTATCATGATGCCTACTAAATGGTGACATTAAATCAGTGACCAGGTCCATTACAGTGTGAACTATTTAAAATCATGAAAAAAAGCAGAATATCAATAAACTTTTAAACAGAATGACTTTCACATGTTAAATTCACACATTAGATGTAGTAACTGAGTGGTACATGAAACTGATACAAGGAACAAAAATATGGCTTTATTCATAAAACTCTGAACAATAATGGAAATAAGCCTCTCATGACTCCACACGTAATGAGACACAGAACAACTGATGTGAGTGGTATAAACTGGAAGAACACAGAGAGCCAGTCAGACCTGCTCTATGCGTACATGGGTGTGAGCCACCAGTAGATGGTACAACAGGGACTGTGCCATGTACACATTTCCTATGAGTGGCCCCTACTGGCCAGCCCATGCTGATACAGTTGGTGGTTGATTTAAATGCACATGTGTGATGACACTACATTTGGTGCATTCACACTCACACTTACTAGAAGCAGGATACAGCACACCTCTCCCTTGTGTGAAGTGGCCACCCAGGAGATGGAGAAGAATCCAGTGGCCCGACAAGAGACACATCCATTGGATCCAGAGCACCAGCAGTCAGTGCTCATGGAATGGTAGTGATGATGTGCTGGGCAGGCAGTGGAGCATAGGGCTGGATCATGTGGGGATAAGGGCATGCCAGAGCACAATAGTCTTCCATGGCATCCAATGACAGTGCTGGGGAGGAGAGCACTATTGCCATCTCATCATCATCTGCAGGCAGGTCCCAGTACAGAGGAAATGGGGCTGGACCCATCAGCAACAATGCCTTAGGCACTGATGCTGATGGTCCAGAGGAGGTGGCCCAAGCTGAACAGTAGGCTGCGGCAACAGATACGAGGCCGAAGATGGAGCAGCACCCAGCACTGAGAAGCTGGGATCCCAGGGCATAGCATGTGTAGCATGTGGATCCATTAGTGTTCAGAGTTTTATGAATAAAGCCATATTTGTGTTACTTGCATCGGTTTCATGTACCACTTGGAGGGGGGGGGGGGGCAGGGGGGCGGGAGAGGCTCTGTGGCGGTAATTGACCACAGAATCAAATGTCAACGTAATGTGATATCCTTGAGCTACCAAAATCTTTGACTATTCAAAACTAGTGCCACCACTGCACTTCTGTTCTTTATTCTTAAATCAGCACTTGACTTGTGATGGTGTGTTGTGTACAGTGTGCTCAACAAATATATATGAAGTGGTGTTCAGGTACTTAAACAATGATTTATCCTATTCTCTGTAACAGGAAATATAAACCATGCAAAAGAGAAAGACCAATGTGAAACTGCAAATTCTAGGCTCGCATCAATTCTGTCATGCTTTGACATCATTCTTGAGACAGGAAAGACACCAATCTGAAGCTGCAAGCTATAGGCTGGCATCACTTCTAACATGCTTTGACAACGTTCTTGAAAACCGTTTCTTGGGAACTAAAAGTAAAGTAAAGAAATGCTACTAAGTAATCTGCAGATTATATTCAGAGGTGGCAAGCCATCCCAGTAATCCATTTTTACTGTCCCAAATAAAACATTTATTTGTTACATAATAGCCAACATGTTTCTGGTATATTTCTCAAGCTTAGCAAAGCTTCTGATGCAATTGTTCATGATACTTTATTGCAGAAACTAAATAATTCTACAATTCAAGCTTTACCAAATGGGCAGATAAGTTCTTATATCCATGATCATCATCAAATCACTAACATAAAATACGTTGACAGAGAAACCCCAAAATTATTAATTTTTATAGTACTATACAAAAAAATGTACATGAAATCCCTTAAGGGTAAGTTCTTGGATCCGCCCTCCTCACTCCGTATATTGATGATGTAGCAAAAAAAAATAACAAAAGGCACCCTAGCACTTTTTGCAAAAAACATAAATATCCTAACTACATTGTGCAGTAAAGATGGCCTAAGAAAGCAGCTGGAATTGTAATATAAAATTTTGCCATGGTGGTTCATAACTAACAGGACTACAATAAATTCTTGAGTGGGAGAAGAAGAAAGAAAAGTGACAGTGGGGCAATTCTCACACTGCACAGAAACTCTACCCTGCCACACTGATTTTTAACATTGATGGAAACTGTTTCCCTGTAAGCAAGACAAAAATTTATCGGTATACGTTTTCAGGAAGACCAGAAATGAGAGCTGCACTTGAATAATCTGAATAAAAACCTAAATATATTCTCACTTGCTGTAAGAATAATTATGCAAAATACATGTCTTGCATTGACGGCATAAATGAACCAGGACAGTATCCACTCAGTAGAGATGTATGGAACCACCTTCTTGAGAGATCCTGTAATTAGTAAAAACATATAGACTATAGGAAAAGTCTGTCAGAGTAATGAAACAAGATAAAGACAGAGATTCCTGTAAATAAGTATTTCAAAATCTCAATATACTTCACTATATATCTACAAAACATTACTATTCACAAAAGAGAGGAGATAATGCTTTTTAATATAACTGTGATTTTCATTCTTACAATATTAGGAAGAAGCACAACCTATATGGCAATACATTAAATGTAAACATGGCACTATAATCTACAACCACATGTCATCGTATACAAAACGTACACCAAATTTACATGAGTTTGAAATGAAGTTAAAACAGCACCTATTTGACTACTGCTTCTGTTGCATTTCTGTTGTTTTGGAGCACTATAGAAGTTGTGTAACTGTTCAACATTCTTAACTATTCTATTGTTTTCAGTCATGTAGTTTGTTCTTATAATTATATTTACAATATGCAACAGGTGTGGAATTATTTTAGCATCTCAAACCTGACTTGTCTTACATATGTGTAAGCTATGTACCGAAACACAATTTATAAGGCTAATACAGAAATACAGATACAGTACACAGACTCAGCAACATGAAAGCATCTAGTCAAAAGAACATATGTGCATTTACAAAACAGATCCTCAGTCTTGTTAAGTATGCTCTCACTTACTAGAAAAGGCAGTCGGATCTATCACAGAACATGGGACTCATGCTCCATGGGTGTCTGTAGTTCACCTATAAGTTTCGATGAGGGAGTTTTGGAGTATCAAAATGTGCGACAAAAATGACTGTATCTTTTGACTGCATTGAATAGAAGCTTAAATATTTCATGCTGCCAAGGGACCATAGACCTTAGCATTTGACACAAATTTAAACTTAATACCTGTACTAATTCCTGAGAAAAAGGAGTCTTAATAGAAAGGCAGACAGAGGAAAAAGAGATCCTATAAGGGTTCTGTTTTCTACCAATTGAGGTATGGAATCCTAAAAAATGAAACACTCCTAAACAGGGATGAAGTCCCTTGAAAGTTATATTTTTACATCTGTGTGCAGCTAGTCTAACAACAGACTTTATTGGTTTATTTAGTTACTGTGGAAATGGTTAAGAATGATTTGTCACTGACCAACACAAAACAGTTGTAGAATAAAAGAACAGATAGTCATGATAAAGGGACCGATGACATCACTGTTTTTTCCCTTCCCCCAAATCAACCAACCAACCAACATCATAAACTGTACAAATTGCATTAAGTACTTGAAAAAACCAGAAAAAATTTCTTTCAGTTCCAATGGAAAAAAGTTTATCCACTGATGTGCAGAATTACAATACATTGCCTGTATATAACTGAAAAAAGTAGGCATATGCCATAGAAACCTCACAATGGCATTATGAAACAATGGAAACTTCAAATAGGAAAACCAAAAATGTAGGAAAACACAGATTGCTGCTTACTGTAAAGAAGACATATGAAGTTGCAGAAAGGCACAATTAAAAGACACTCACATAAAGCTTTCAGCCTCAGCTTTTCACACACATACCCACACACACACACACACACACACACACACACACACACACACACACACAAAAGCAAGCACACCTCATGCACACATGACCACAGACTCCAGCATCTTGGGCAGAATGCATTGTCACATGGTATGCAAGCAGCAAATTGGAGGGGCTGGGAAAGAGGAAGGAGAAGGGATAGTAATGTATGGATGGGGAGCAAGACAAACACTGTCTGGTGGAGTGTGCAGGGACTAGACTGCCAACAGGCAGGATGTCAGGAGGTTGTGGTGCAGGGACATAGGAAAAAAAGTAACAAAAAAGTAGAGTGGTGGAGAAAGACAAGCATATGCATTGGCAGAGGGCTGCAGACAAACAGCTTGAGAGATGAGAATGGGGACAAGATGATAGGACAGAGGGGGGTGGAGACCATTGGGTGGACAGTGTGGGGACAGTATGTTACCATAGGTTGAGGCTGGGATACTTACAGGACTCGAGAATGTTTTGTAATGATAACTCCCCCCTGATGTTGAGGCTGGGATACTTACAGGACTCAAGAACGTTTTGTAAAGATAACTCCCCCCTGCACAGTTCAGAGACGATGGTCATAAAGGAAAGAATCCAGATGGCTCGGGTAGTGAAGCAGCCATTGAAATCAAATCTTTTATGTTTAGTTGCATGTTGTGCTACAGGTTGGTCTACTTTGCTCTTGGCCACCGTTTGGCAGTGGCCGTTCATCCTGGTGGACAGCTGGTTGGTAGTCATAGCAATATGAAAAGCTATGCAATGATTGCACGAGAGCTGGTAAATGAAATGGCTGCTTTCACAGATAGCCCTGTCCCTGATGGGGTAGGATAAATCTGTGACAGGGCTGGAATAGTAAGTGTTGGTTTGGTGGGTTGGGCAGGTTTTGCACCTGGACCTTCCATAGGGATATGATCCTTGTGGCAAGGGGTTGGGATTAGGAGTGGAATAGGGATGGACTAGGATGTTGTGGAGGTTGGGTGGGAGATGGAATGCCACTTTAGGAGGGCTGGGAAGTATCTCAGGTAAGATGTCCCTCATTTTAGGGCACGATGATAAGTAATCAAAACCCTGGCAAAGGATGTGGTTCAGTTGTTACAGTCCAGTGTGGTACTGGATGATAAAGGGGACACCCCTTTGTGGTTAGTTTTTGGGAATAGTGGGAGGATTGGGGTTGTGAAAGGACATGGCTCAGGAGATCTGTTTGCAGACCAGGTCTGGGGGATAGTGGCTATCTGTGAAGGCCTTGGTGAGACCCTCAGCATACTGAGCAATGGAGTTTTTGTCACTGCAAATATGCCATGCCAGGTAGTGGGGCTATATGGAGCGTTTTTTGGTGTGAAAGGATGACAGCTGTCAGAATGCAGGTATTGTTGGAGGTTGGTGGGTTTAATGTGGACAGAGGTGCGGATGGAGTCATGAGAGAGGAGGAGGTCAACATCTAGGAGGTGGCATGCAAGGTTGAGGAGGACCAGGTGAAGTGGATGGGAGAGAAGGTGCTGAGGTTGTGAAAGAATGAAGATAGGGTATCTTGGCCCCCAGTTCAGATCAAGATGGTATCATCAATGAACCTGAACCAGACTAGAGGTTTGATGTTTTGGAAGGCTAGGAAGGTTTCCTATAGATGGCCCATAAAAAGATTGGCATATGAGGGTGCCATGCAGGTACTCATAGCATCGCTGCAGATTTCTTTATAAACTTTTACTTCAAATGAGAAGTAGCTGTGGGTTAGTATAAAGTTAGTGAAGTGCATGAGGCATGAAGTAGTGGGTATGGAGTGTGAAGGTTGTTGGTAAAGGTAGTGTTCAATAGCGCTAAGACCATGGGCATGAGGGATGTTGGTGTATAGGGAGGTGGCATCAACAGTGACAAGTAGGGATCCGGAAGGTAAAGGGGTGGTGATGGTGGAGAGTAAGCAAAGGAAGAGGTTGGTGTCTTTGACATGGGAGGCTAGGTTATGGACAACTGGTGCTGGTCAATGAGTGCCATGATTCTTTCAGTGGGGCCACAGTAACCAGCCACAATCGAGCATCCAGGATTGTTGGGTTTGTGGGTTTTGGGTAGCATGTGGGAGGTGGGTGTGTGGAGTGAGGACAGAAATGGATTCAGGGGAGATATTATGGGAAGGGCTTAAGGCTTTAAGCAGGAATTGGAGTTTGTGTTGGATCACTCTGGCAGAGCTTATAGGTGGAGGAATCAGATAATTGGTGGAGGCCTTCTGCCAGGGAGTCACTGTGATGCATAATAACAGTGGTGGGACGTTTGTCTGCAGGTAGGATGATCAGGTCAGGATTTGTTTTGAGGTTGTGTATGGCTGTTCTTTCTTCTACTGAAAGGTTGGTGTTTTGAGGTGGGGACCTGGGTAAGGATGGTGAGGCTAAGTTGGACACAAGGAATTCCTGGAAGGTGACCAGTGAATGGTTAGGTGGGAGAGAGGGAGCATCACAGTTGGGTGGTGGTATGAACTGGAAGAGGCAGGGTTCAATGTTGGAATTAGGGTGATTTTGGTTGGAACAACTGGCAGCAAAGAAGTGCTTCCACTGCAGGGATCGGGAGAAAGAGAGTAGGTCTTTGACAATTCTAGCATGGTTAAATTTGGTTTAGGGCTAAGGGAGAGGACTCTTGGTAGGACTGAAACTTTTTGGAGCTGAGGGTTTTGGTATAAATGTTAACAACAGTATTATGGGAACGAACATAGCACATTTGATTTCAATGGCTGCTTCACTACCTGAGCCATCAGGATCCTTCCCTCCACCACCAGCTCTTCTGAACTGTGAAAATGGATGTTATTCCTGCAACACATTCTCTGCTCTCATAACTATCCCAGCCTCAACCTATGGTAACATACTGTTCCAACACCCTGCACCCAACAGTATCCACCCTCTCTTTCCTATCATATCCTCCCCATCACTGTCTCCCACTCTGTTTATTTGCAGACCTCTGCAAACACATCCTCCTGTCTTTCCCCACCTCTCTCTTTTTTTTCTTTTTTACCAAAGTCCCTATGTCATAATCTCCTGACACTGTGCCTGTTGGCAGTCTAAGCCCCACACAACCCCCCAGACTATCCATTCCCCATTCTCTTCATCTCTTCCAGATTGCTGCTTGTATCCCATGTGACACTGCATTCTGGTCCGAGACGCTGGAGTTGGTGGTTGTGTGTGTGTGTGTGTGTGTGTGTGTGAAGTGTGCTTGCCGTCTGTGTGTGTGTGTGTGTGTGTGTGTGTGTGTGTGTGTGTGTGTGTGTGTGTGTGTGTGTGTGTGTGTGAGTGTGTGGCTGAGAGCTTTATGTGAATGTCTTTTAATCGTGCCTGTCTGCAACTCTTCTCTACAGTAAGTAGCAATCTGTCTTCCCCTACACAAATGACATTACGAGTTATTTATCCTCTGTGATGTGTCTGTATTCACATACAAATTTGAAATATGAACAAGAATTAAAACTGAGTAGCAAAATTGAGTTGATCATGAACTAGACTTGGCGGCATGTGGAAATGTACTTGTCAGACCCCATGGAGAGATGACTAGTGGTGTGTTTCACAAGGACTGTTTTGATTATTACTGTACAATTGTACCTCTGGTTTCATTTTTGGCTCAACAAGAGACACACAGCTTCCTCACTGTTATAAGTAACAGAATCCCTCAGTGTAAATTTCCAAATGATGATATGGTAAAAGAAGAAGAAAAAGTTTTTTTTTAATATTTGTACTGCACTACATATAAAAATATCAAAGCCAGCAATCTGTTGTGCAAAGATAATAATTGAGAGTGTTTACTACCCACATTCAAACTACAAGAAAAACACTGAAATTTCTTATAGGAAATGGAAGACAAAGAAAACTCTGAAATGAAATGCTGAACAGCAATATGTGAATACAGTCATCAAATAGCAAGTGTTGATTTATTTGACAATGTATTGGGATGTCATCATATTTTGATGTGCTCTAGGAAATAGTACATCAGATCCTTCCCTCAAAACTGTTGTCAATTCCCAGTTGATGCCCAAACATTTACTGAAACTGTTAATATTTATAATTTAACTCATAATTCAGTTAGGCAGTACTGGGCAGTTTCCAGTTCCTTTTAAGGGAGACCTGTCTCTGAACTACAGAATAATTGCACAACAAAACCTTTTATGGTCCAACCATTCCCTGCACCTGATGTGGAGTGTGACAAAGTGAAACATTTACCTTCATACAATTCCACAGTTGATTTGCAATAAATGTGGCATTATTCAAGGACTTTTTTTTCACCATGTGAATGCAAAAAATGAAGTACTGCCAACAGTATTAAACAGTGAAGCAGATACTCTTTCTAAATGTATTAATCTTTAGAAATTGTGTTTCTGCTATAAGAACTTAAACATATCTCTACTTAAATTGTGTTATCATAAAATCTAAAGAGCATTTTGAAATATCTATTAATTTATTTTACACTGTAATTAGTGACACAGTTTTACACATGTAAATTTGAAGAATGACCACAACATAAATTACAGAGATTGCTACTTACCATTTAGAGGAGGAGCAGAAATGTGTATTTAAAAGTAGACTAAGCTCTCTGAGTTCTTCAGGTTTAGAAAAACACATACACATTCATACATGCACAACTCACTCACCCTTGGTCTGTGTTGTCACTAGGCAATGAGGACCAACTGTCGCGAGCAGCGATCTTGGATGGAGTGAGTAAGAGGGTACAGAAGAGGTGCGGCATGAGGGGAGGAGGGGGATGGACAATAGGACAGGAATGGAGGAGGAAGAGCTGTTGTGCTGCCTGTGGTAATGTGTTTGGACATGAAGCCAACAGGATGGTAGTCTGCTAAGTGCTGCCTCAGGCAGTGGTGCTGGAGGGGAAACATGGGGGAGAAGAGAAGCAGATAAGGGGAAAGACTGTGAAAGTGAGGTGGGGATTGGGGGAGGGGGTTTGAGGGATAGAAGGCATGTGTGAAGCTGACATGGGAGAAGGGAAGGGCATAGAGGCAGGTGAATGACGAGGGCTAACAAAGGTTGAACCCAAGAGGCTCTGCAGGAACTAATGATATGCCATAAGGAGAGTTCCCACCTGTGAAAATCGCAAAAGCAGATGTTGGTGGAAAATATCCCCATGGTCCAGGTTGTGAAGCATTCGTTGAAGTCACGCTCACCATTTTGCATGGTATGCTCAGCAGCTGGATGGACTTGGTCACAATGTGGCAGTTGTACACTTACTGACAAGTGTTTGCTGGACATAGTTGGTCTCTCTGATGTCAATCTTCCTGGAAGTGTTTGGTTTAATAACCTGATTGTTAAACAATGAGCACAGTGCTGTGGAGTTTGCCTTGAATGCTTTTCACATTTATCACTCTCAAAGACTTTATGATGGTTAGTTTTTAATAATGAATATTTGTAGTTCACAGATTGCAGGCCTAAGCTTATATTTCACATACATTAATATATTCACTAAATAAATTATCCCTCAAACTTAGTACCAGAGTCACTACATATATGCGGTGTTCACACAAACAATTGCTATGATGTTTGCCAAATGATAATTAATCATAGAATGAGCACAGAAAAATAATAAATTTGAATGGAATTCATCACCTGACAAAAAATACTTTTTCAGCTGGCTGCAACCATAAGATGTTAATTGTTCAGCTGTAGGAAGCAGGTGGACACTGGGATGTTCACAGTGCTACATACTTTTTAACAGCACATATTTCTTTGTTGTTTGGTTATTAAACACTGACTGAAGTACTGTCTTCCATAACTACTTTTTGAAGTGTGTATGAATAATAATTCAAATTTGTTACAACATTTTTATTTGTAATATGAAAGCTAACAAAATTAGTGGATATGGAATTACAACAAGCCAAAGAGTAATCTTATCTATGTCTTGGATAACTACAAAATTTAAAAAATTATGTTAACCATACTGTGAGCACTTCTGTGATGATTTACAACTCCCACCAATAATGTCCAAATATGGACTCTTCTAGGTCAAATAATCAGCAAAGTAACATGTAGAAATGGACATTTTTGTAATCAGAAAAATTAGGGCTATGGGACTAGGTAATGTAACACTGGAAATAATCATCAGCTAAAAGTGGAACATCTTAGAAGACAAAACTTTAATATTAGAAATATCTTTCAAAACACGATGTCTTTGGAGAAATAAGAGGTTTGATATGGGGGGATAAAGGCTTAGAGATGAGATACAATGCTTTAGTAAGAGCTATTATTCACTTCACTCCAAATTCAGTCTCCATATGTTGATGGAGCACATTAAATTATGGGCATTTACTCATAAAAATTATTTCTGGGTAAATCCTTTAGGCTGTAAGCATCAGTGGTCTGGAAATTGTACTGCAAAAAATAAAACTTTAACATTCCCTGCTTATATAAGAAAATAGTTTATTTATTTAACAGTCACATGCGTGGCATTCATTCTACTAGATCAAATAAAGAAAAAATTTAATGTCAGGAATGGTATAAGAACAAGAGAATTGTTCCTACTTGCTCTGCTACATGTTCTACATTTATGCGGATAAACAGTGTGTCAGTGGTCATACTGATGTGATATGCATATGCTGACAGTTGTGAATACTACCAAACCATTTCAGTTTAATAAGTTGGGAAGATCAGTTTTTGCTCCCTTGCAGACCAACCTATTGACCATAACCGACTCTCCTACATAAAACACACTACCCATTTTCGCTATCAATTCTCCACAGTTACTGTCCCTTTACACTAGTCACTCAGCTCATCACTGTCAATACCACCTTCCTCTGCACCAACATCACCAATGCCCATGGCATTGCTGCCTCTGAACACTACCTTTCCTAGTGCTCAATTGACTCCAAACCCCCTTTCTGGTCACCATGACCAATTAAATCCTCACATACAATTACTACGCCTTTGCAGTTATAATATGCAAACAAATCCACAGTATAGCAATGGGTACTCACATGGCACCAACCAGTGACAAAATATTCAAGGGCTATGAAGGGGAATCCCTTACAGCCACCCACAGTCCCAAACTCCTCACCTGGCAGAGATTCACTGGTAACATCCTTATGATATGGACCAAGTGTAAGGACACCCTCTGCGCACTCCTCCAAAAATGTCAGTACCTTCTCCCCCCACTCACTTCACCTGGTCCTCATCAGCCCAACGAGGTACCTTCTTCCTCAGTGTCAACCTCTGTCTCACAGATGGTCCTATCAGTTCGTCTGCACACATTACACATACCAATCATCTCGATTTTGAAAACTTCTACCCACTCTAAATCAAGAAATCCCTTCCCTGCAGCTTAGCCACCTGTGTTATAACATCTGCAGTGAGAAGCATTCCCTCTCCAAATATGTGAGGGTCTTGCTGAGACGTTGACTCAATACCTTGTCCAGAAACTAACATCCCATGCTTTTCTTTCCAGTTTCTCAGTTTCTACTGTACCTCACATACCCAATGACGGGCCACAATGGAGCACCTCCATGCCCCTCATCATTCAGTATCACTGTGGACATGAGCAACAGAATCACATTCACTGCCACAATTTTAACTATCACTCTTTGTGCCTTGAAATGAGCAATATCCTCCTGTCCGCACAACCTACACAATATTCCTATACATGCCTATTCTACCACTGCTCCTAACTCCTAACCCAGTGGCTTACACACTTGTAAAAGACCTAGACAAAACAATGAGATGCAAGACTTTTCCATAAACACTTCCATTACCACCTTCTCCAGTCCTGCCTCAGGCACTTCCAATCCCATCTGTGAAAACAGCAAGGTAGTGCACCAATGTACAAGATTCTACATGGGTGTGACCACTAACGAGATATCTGACCACATGGATGGACATTGCTAAACTGTGGCCAGAAGTCTGGTGAACCATCCAGTGTTCAGCATACTGCAAAATATGATGCGCTTGATTCCAGTGACACAACCTGGGTCATTTGGACACTTTCCACAACACGAGATCTTATAAATTTCATGGGTGACAACTCTCCCAGCTCTCCTTTGCTCCTGTAATATCCCTGGCCTCAGCCTGTGCAGGTTCTCATCCTTAACCTGCCTCTATGCCCTTGCTTGGTCCCACTCCCACCTCACACACACCTTCAACTTTCTATGCCACCCCATCCAACTCAACTGCAAAATCTTTCCCCTTCTCAGCTTCTGTCCTCCTCTGCTTTTTCATCTCCATCACATCCTGTCCATGCTGCATCTAGCAGGCCGTCATCCTGTACCTGTCACATTCCATCACAGACCCATAGGCAGTAGTACAGTTTCTTCCTCCTCCCCTACCCTGCTAACCTTCTCTCTTCCAGACCCACCCCGTTTCTGTAATCCCACTACCCATCGCAGCTGAGATTTCCATTTAATGTAGTCAGACCTCAGCAACTGGAGATGACAGGGGTCAGAAATGTGAGAGCCATATGTTTATGAATATGTGAGTGTTTTTCTGAATCTGAAGGAGGACTTTGTCCAATATCTTACCATACACTTAAATGTGCCTATCTGCCACTCATTGCCTTCTATGTGGTCAGAACCAATCTATCCGGTTTATAATGTTGCTATTCCGTCCTGGACTTCCCAACGTCAAATTTGTAAAAAGGTGATGCACAATAGCTGCCAATAGTAAAGTTATGCCAGCATCTGTTTCCATGGCAATGGCAGATGGCTATCCCTGCTGTTAATTATTAAGAACAATATTAATAATACATGCATGAGTTACCTCAGTCTACAGTGATTCATATATCAGTCAATACAATAAAACCTCTGAAAATTGTGTAAACAAACAGAAGATTTTTTTAAACAGTTTAATGTACACTCCTGGAAATTGAAATAAGAACACCGTGAATTCATTGTCCCAGGAAGGGGAAACTTTATTGACACATTCCTGGGGTCAGATACATCACATGATCACACTGACAGAACCACAGGCACATAGACACAGGCAACAGAGCATGCACAATGTCGGCACTAGTACAGTGTATATCCACCTTTCGCAGCAATGCAGGCTGCTATTCTCCCATGGAGACGATCGTAGAGATGCTGGATGTAGTCCTGTGGAACGGCTTGCCATGCCATTTCCACCTGGCGCCTCAGTTGGACCAGCGTTCGTGCTGGACGTGCAGACCGCGTGAGACGACGCTTCATCCAGTCCCAAACATGCTCAATGGGGGACAGATCCGGAGATCTTGCTGGCCAGGGTAGTTGACTTACACCTTCTAAAGCACGTTGGGTGGCACGGGATACATGCGGACGTGCATTGTCCTGTTGGAACAGCAAGTTCCCTTGCCGGTCTAGGAATGGTAGAACGATGGGTTCGATGACGGTTTGGATGTACCGTGCACTATTCAGTGTCCCCTCGACGATCACCAGTGGTGTACGGCCAGTGTAGGAGATCGCTCCCCACACCATGATGCCGGGTGTTGGCCCTGTGTGCCTCGGTCGTATGCAGTCCTGATTGTGGCGCTCACCTGCACGGCGCCAAACACGCATACGACCATCATTGGCACCAAGGCAGAAGCGACTCTCATCGCTGAAGACGACACGTCTCCATTCGTCCCTCCATTCACGCCTGTCGCGACACCACCGGAGGCGGGCTGCACGATGTTGGGGCGTGAGCGGAAAACGGCCTAACGGTGTGCGGGACCGTAGCCCAGCTTCATGGAGACGGTTGCGAATGGTCCTCGCCGATACCCCAAGAGCAACAGTGTCCCTAATTTGCTGGGAAGTGGCGGTGCGGTCCCCTACGGCACTGCGTAGGATCCTACGGTCTTGGCGTGCATCCGTGCGTCGCTGCGGTCCGGTCCCAGGTCGACGGGCACGTGCACCTTCCACCGACCACTGGCGACAACATCGATGTACTTTGGAGACTTCACGCCCCACGTGTTGAGCAATTCGGCGGTACGTCCACCCGGCCTCCCGCATGCCCACTATACGCCCTCGCTCAAAGTCCGTCAACTGCACATACGGTTCCCGTCCACGCTGTCGCGGCATGCTACCAGTGTTAAAGACTGCGCTGGAGCTCCGTATGCCACGGCAAACTGGCTGACACTGACGGCGGCGGTGCACAAATGCTGCGCAGCTAGCGCCATTCGACGGCCAACACCGCGGTTCCTGGTGTGTCCGCTGTGCCGTGCGTGTGATCATTGCTTGTACAGCCCTCTCGCAGTGTCCGGAGCAAGTATGGTGGGTCTGACACACCAGTGTCAATGTGTTCTTTTTTCCATTTCCCGGAGTGTAATTTGGATGTCTCCACTTCTGAGCTTTTCCTGATAAAAAGAAAACTAATGCAGTGTACAGTACTTTAAGCAATAAACAATGATTCATTTTGGCTTCTAATGGATGAATACTAAATAGGCTCACATTCTCATTATGGTTGTATTCACTTCTGACCCATTGATTATTCAACATTACAGATTTTCTTAAATGTGTAAACCCATTCATTTATCAACTTTTACGTTTTAACTGAATCTTCCGTCAGTTCTTGGTAGAACAACATTATAATAAATGAAAAGCACTGGTTTATTTAGTTCACTGTTGACTGAAATATTTATGGACCATTTTGAACAACATTTTCTGAAAAAAGAACCTTTGAATGAAAATATCAAATACTGGTTTAGATATATGGATGATGTCCTGTATATGTGGACTGGTACTATAAGACAACTCAACACATTTTTGAAAAACCTAAACAGTAAACACAAAAATATTTGGTTCACAATGGAAATTGGCAACAAATCCATAAACTTCTTAGGTCTCACCTGTTGACATCAGTATACAAACACATTATTTCAAAATTTGCAGAAAAACTACAACTGCAGACACAGTAATACCTTCTTGCTCACAACACTCCATATCTCACAAACATGCAGCTTTCGACTCAATGCTACACCACCTCATACTGTCCCCATATCCACAACAATTTTAAAGCAAAGTTAGATACAATAAAATTTATTTCTACAGCCAATGCCTACAATCCTGTCCTCATTGACCACATTTTGCATAGGTAAAATTATTCCCCTCCTCTATGCCCCATCTGCTTCCCCATCCACTGTCTGTAAGAAATGGTGTGCATTATCATATCTAGGAGAGGTATCAGATTGTAGGAAAAACACTGAAAACCTGCAAGTGTAGACTTTTTTACTATGTTAAGAAAACATGACAGCCCAGTGTATTTTCTATAGCAAAGATAAGATCCAGTTATTAGCCAACAGCAGGCTATACAAAATTACCTGTTTTGATTGTGACAAGTTTTACATTGGTCAGTCAGGCATATCAACTAGGCTGGCTGAACACAAACGCAGCTGCAGGTTGCAGAATTCTGACTCTGCCTTAAGATTATATTGATTAGATTTACTTTCATTCTACATCTACATGGATACTCTGAAAATCACATTTAAGTGCCTGGCAGAGGGTTCATCGAACCACCTTCACAATTCTCTATTATTCCAATCTCATATTTTGCGCAGAAAGAACGAACACCTATATCTTTCCATACGAGCTCTGATTTCCATTATTTTACGAAGGTGATCGTTTCTCCCTATGTAGGTCAGTGTCAACAAAATATTTTTGGATTCAGGGGAGAAAGTTGGTGATTGGAATTTCGTGAGAAGATTCTGTCTCAACGAAAAATGCCTTTCTTTTAATGATGTCCAGCCCAAATCCTATATAATTTCAGTGAAACACTCTCCCATATTTCACAATAATACAAAACATGCTGCCCTTCTTTGTAATTTTTCGATGTACTCCATCAGTCCTATCTGGTAAGGCTCCCACACTGTGCAACAGTATTCTAAAAGAGGAAGGACAAGCATACTTCTTAGTAGCTCTGTTACATTTTCTAAGTGTCCTGCCAGTAAAACGCAGTCTTCGGTTAGCCTTCCCCACAACATGTTCTATGTGTTCCTTCCAATTTAAGTCGTTTGTAATTGTAATTCCCAAGTATTTAGTTGAATTTATGACATTTAGATTTGACTGATACATCATGTATCCAAAGTTTAATGAATTTCTTTTAGCACATATGTGGATGACCTCACACTTTTCATTATTTAGGGTCAACTGCCAATTTTTGCACCATTCAGATATCTTTTATAAATCGTTTTGCAACTTGTTTTGATCTTCGGATAACTTTATTTGTTGGCAAACAACAGCATCATCTGCAAACAACCTAAGATGGCTCCTCAGATTCGTCCCAAATCATTTATGTAGATAAGGAACAGCAAGGGGCCTATAACACTACCTTGGGGAATGCCAGAAATCATTTCTGTTTTACACTATGACTTTCTGTCAGTTACTATGAACTATGACTTCTCTGACAGGAAATCACAAATTATCATATAACTGAGACGATATTCCGTAAGTACGCAATTTCACTACAAGCCTTTTGTGTGGTACGTTGTCAAAAGCCTTCTGGAAATCCAGAACTATGGAATCAATCTGAAATTCCTTGTCAATAGCACTCAGCACTTCATTCGAATAAAGAGCTAGTTGTTTTTCACAAGAACAATGCTTTCTAAACCCATGTTGACTGTGTGTCAATAGACCATTTTCTTCGAGGTAATTCATAATGTTCGAACACAATATATGTTCCAGAATCCTGCTGCATATCAACTTTAATGATATGGGCCTGTAATTAAGTGGATCACTCCTACTACCTTTCCTGAATAATGATGTGACCTGTGTAACTTTCCAGTCTTTGGGTATGGATCTTTTGTCGAGTGAACGGTTGTATATGATTGTTAAGTATGGAGCTAATGCATCAGCATACTTTGAAAGGAACCTAACTGATATACAGTCTGGACCAGAAGACTTGCTTTTATTAAGTGATTTAAGTTGCTTCACTACTGTGAGGATATTTGCTTCTAATGTTAGGCCTACTCGTGTTGGCAGCTGTGCAACTCTGCCTTTGCAGCACTGACTTATGTGTATCTCTGGAATTAAACATGTATTTTTGCCAACATATTGAGGGTAACAATAATAATAATAATAATAATAATAATAATAATAGCTTTATTCAGCATCGAATGGTTCACTGAACATGTACAAAGAAACAGTAATGATTAAAGTTATTTGTACAATACACAAGACACATTCTTCTGAAAACGTCATTAATTTACAACAAAATTACAATAAGATGTTTACTGCTTTTTATTCACATAATTCCACAACGTGTTTGTTGTTCTTCATATAAGTATGGTACTCTTCTAATGTGTAGAAAGGGAGTTTTACTAAAAATTTCTTAAGCTGATGTTTCAGTTTAATTGTAGGAAGAGCCATGACTGCGCTACGCACTGCATTAGCTAATTTTATACCTGTGTACTGAGGCCCCTTTTCGTAATGTGCTGTTCTGTGGTTGCCAATGTAAAATCTTTCTTTATTTCTAGTATTGTACTGGTGGAAATCTGAATAAGCGTTTGGGTGCAGTCTTTTCACAAGCAATATGGCTTTTAGAATGTATGTGTTTGGTAAATTAAAGTCACCACCAACTATAATCATATGTGTCATGTACGTGTTTGAAATCAAACTCAAGTTTTCTTTGAACCTTTCAGCAACTGTATCAACTGAATTGGGAGGTCAGTAAAAGGGTCCAGTTATTATTTTATTCCGGTTGCCAACAGTGACCTCTGCCCATACTAAATCACAGGAAATATCTACATCAATTTCATGACAAGATAATCTACTTCTAACAGGAACACCATTAGGTTCTTCGCAAAAATTTCGGCTGAGCTTATCTCTGTCTTTACCCAGCTTTCAATGCCTGTAAGGATTTGAGCATCAGTGCTTTCTATTAGGGCTTAATTTTAGTGAGGAGGTCCTCCAGGATGTAGAACATGTCCGAAAAACAATAGAACGTGACAAATATTTACAACTAAAACAAATACGCTAATGAACCTTCCGCAGGTCCCAAGTGGAAGAGGCCAACGTCAACTCAACCATCTGGAAGCAGGAAACACCTGCCTACAATAGTTTAGGACATATGACGACATGCACAATGGGATTCGTAAAAAACTGCCGCATTACGCATGACTTTTTAATTTATTTCTTCTTTGCTAATCCTCTATTCACAACATGTTTCACAGACAACAGACAGTATCCACATATGCTGCCGCATGTATGTAAACAAACACATCATTGAACAACACATAGTTCTAGATATATGAAGTCATAACCTCTGAGATCGTGAAAAACTGCAACATCATGCACGAAGTTTTAATGCATTTGTTCTTTACTACTAAGTCACTTCTACTTAAGGAAATCCCTGATCCTGGTAGGACTTTCCACAGCTTTCAACTGCTAAATGCAAACAGCTGTAGGCGAAAACACATCTACATCTACATCCATACTCCGCAAGCCACCTGACGGTGTGTGGCGGAGGGTACTTTGAGTACCTCTATCGGTTCTCCCTTCTATTCCAGTTTCGTATTGTTCGTGGAAAGAAATATTGTCGGTATGCCTCTGTGTGGGCTCTAATCTCTCTGATTTTATCCTCATGGTCTCTTCGCGAGATATATGTACTGCTTGACTTCTGGGTGAAGGTATGTTCTCGAAACTTCAACAAAAGCCCATACCGAGCTACTGAGCGTCTCTCCTGCAGAGTCTTCCACTGGAGTTTATCTATCATCTCCGTAACGCTTTCGCGATTACTAAATGATCCTGTAACGAAGCGCGCTGCTCTCCGTTGGATCTTCTCTATCTCTTCTATCAACCCTATCTGGTACGGATCGCACACCAGTGAGCAGTACTCAAGCAGTGGGCGAACAAGTGTACTGTAACCTACTGCCTTTGTTTTCGGATTGCATTTCCTTAGGATTCTTCCAATAAATCTCAGTCTGGCATCTGCTTTACTAACGATTAATTTTATATGGTCATTCCATTTTAAATCACTCCTAATGCCTACTCCCAGATAATTTATGGAATTAACTGCTTCCAGTTGCTGACCTGCTATATTGTAGCTAAATGATAAAGGATATTTCTTTATATGTATTCGCAGCACATTACACTTATCTACATTGAGATTCAATTGTCATTCCCTGCACCATGCGTCAATTTGTTGCAGATCCTCCTGCATTTCAGTACAATTTTCCATTGTTACAACCTCACGATATATTACAGTATCATCCGCAAAAAACCTCAGTGAACTTCCGATGTTATCCACAAGGTCATTTATATATATTGTGAATAGCAACGGTCCTACGATACTCCCCTGCGACACACTCTTACTTCGAAAGACTTCTCTACATTGAGAATGACATGCTGCGTTCTGTTATCTAGGAACTCTTCAATCCAATAACACAATTGGTCTGATAGTCCATATGCTCTTACTTTGTTCATTAAACGACTGTGGGGAACTGTATCAAACGCCTTGCGGAAGTCAAGAGCCCGGCCGCGGTGGCCGTGGGTTCTAGGCGCTTCAGTCCGGAACCGCGGGACTGCTACAGTCGCAGGTTCGAATCCTGCCTCGGGCATGGATGTGTGTGATGTCCTTAGGTTAGTCCGGTTTAAGTAGTTCTAAGTTCTAGGCGACTGATGACCTAAGATGTTAAGTCCCATAGTGCTCAGAGCCATTTGAACCAAGTCAAGAAACACGGCATCTACCTGGGAACCCGTGTCTATGGCCCTCTGAGTCTCGTGGACGAATAGTGCGAGCTGGGTTTCACACGATCATCTTTTTCGAAACACATGCTGATTCCTGCAGAGTAGATTTCTAGTCCCCAGAAAAGTCATTATACTCGGACATAATACATGTTCCAAAATTCTACAACTGATCGACGTTAGGGGTGGACATGGTCCCCAAGGGTAGATGAATGCTTGTGTTGATCCATTGTGCCTTCTAGAATAACGAGATCATCCAGGGAATGCCCTCCGGCCTGGACCCTTCCCACAACTTGCTGCAAGGTGTTTGTTTCCAGAAGTTTAACGCCATACATGCCAACAGCCATCTGGTCAATGGGGCATATAATACATTCATCGGAAATGCCACCTGTCGCCATTCAGTGGAATTCTCAGTCCCGGTATTGGCGCGCAGTCTTCGTCCCTGATCAATAGCAGTCAGCATGCGTGCATGAACTAGGCACCTACTGCAGCCCATTCACAGCAACTTTCGCTGAATCGTCGTTGAGGAGAGACTGTTGGTAGCCCCTTGGTTCATAGACGGTCAGTTGCTTAAAAATTCCACGTCTGTTCGCCCGTAAACATCTCCGCAGCCGTCGTTCAGTCGTGTCATTCATGGCCCTTGGTTTTGGGTAGCGTCTTTTTGCAAAGCATGGTATACTTTTAGCCACAGCGGCATGCAAACAGTTTACAAACTTAGCTGTTTCGAAATGCTTCCACCCTCGTCCCGAAAGCCAACAATCGTGCCTGTTTGGACGTCAGATAAACCGCTCAGTTTCCGCATTACGGCTGCGACAGTACTCTTTTCCGCATCCCCCCGACACGCTCTAGCTACCCTCCACTGCTAGTGCTGCCACCTGCCGTCTGTGAGTGGTTATTTCAGGTTGACGTCGAACATAGACAGTGGTCATATTGTCACGTAGAAGAAGGTGTAATCAAACGAATGACGAAACTAACTTCACTTAACGATGGTTTATTCCGCACTTGTACAGTCGTGGACAAAACGAGCGAGACCCCTCGCCTTTTCGTTATGCTGATCCGCACAGCTTTAAGTCTGCTACACAGCATAACAGGCAAGGCGACGAAGTGCTACCAACATACTATGCACAGGCGTGAAATTGAAAAACCATCCGAAATTTGTCAGACTGTTTTCAATCAAGTGTAAGACTATATTAATGCTGATTAGTGTGTTAACCACAACACCTAAATATAAGATACAAATGAAAGAAGAAACGCTAATTAGTATGAGCTGCACTAATAAAAATGAATTTCCGCTTATCGAGATAACGTAACTGTTTTAGTAACACAAACTACGAAAGATCGTTATGAATTAGCAAAATATTATGCGCATTCGACCGCGAAATGGTCTGTGTCAACGTTCAGACCAGTCATACTGGATTGCCATTGCTGACCTACCATGAAAGTGTCCAATGCGTGAAGACTCATAACGAAATTCAGTTAAAAATCATTCAGTGCTACACTTAAGTCAATTCAGTTATTGACAGAACCGAAAAAATAGGCAGAAACAGGTATGAAATTCTACAACAGTTTCATATCGACATCCACAGGGCGCTGGTACAGAATAAAGGTAGTAATAAAACTTATTGGGGGGGGGGGGGGGGGGCGCGAGAATTTCTTAAAATTCCTTTACTGATAGTCTATCTGCATCCATCGAGATTAGAACCGAAAACAAACCAGACCTCCCTTGCAGTAGCAAACACCCCTCACTACGCTAGCAGACAACCCAGGCAAACAGCCCTCTATTATTACCCCAGACATGAATAAGCCGGCAATTTCGCAATGAAAATCGCAGAATGATCTGCAGTTTTTGTTGCATAGAGCTTTCTGGACTCAAAAACATGAATTGTTTACCTTTATGTCACCGCTTATGTGACAATCATTCGGGATGTTTATCAAAATAACAAAAAACTGTTATTAGCGAGTAAATTTAGTAGGATAATTCTGCACCACCCCAGGAAATAAACGGTGACGTAGGATTTCGTCACTTAAATCGGTAAAAATGGAGCCCTACTAGTCTAACTTTTTTGACCGTCTGTCTACCCAACCCTTAAAACCCGTTTACCTCGAGTACTGGTGGACATAATAAGCGGAAATATATCGCACTTCCTGTGGTATACGGTCCCTTGGTGGTGTAAAAAATTGAACCATGTCAAGGCAATCTAGAGACACGGCTGTTTATGTAAAGAAAATTTATGCGAAAGGTCAAAATATGGCTCTAAGAACTATGCCACCAAACTGCTTAGGTCATTAGTCCTCTAGATCTAGAACTACTTCAACCTACCTAACCTAACACACATCCATGCCTGGGGAAGGATTCGAACTGACGGCGCAAGGAGCCGCGCGGTGCGCGATATGACGCCGTTGAGCACACGCCTAACCCGCGCCGGCAAGCTGTTAATATCATCTGGTGTTGCTAAAAAGTTATTCACTTCTGGTGAATGATTTCTGCGCAGCTCATTTAAGAAAGAATAACTATTGATGTTATGGAAGAGGAAGGACGCCTAATACATTTCCCCTTGTCTTATCCATGATGTTAGATTCGCAATCTGAGCATACGTACTATCCATAACCACACTTAAGATTCAAGTCATAGCCACAGATATGTGAAACAACACATTGGATTATACTTGAGGTATTTCGTTTCCCACCAAGTGATGGCAGATGACGCTGTGGCGTTTTAGAAGCCCGAGTTTCTCCAGTGCTAGCTATCTCAGCACATCAGCTGAGCGAACTTTCATAGTATGTTGTAGCAGACTTTAAAGCTGTGCGGATGAGCATAACGAAAAGGCCAGGGGTCTCGCTCGTTTTGTCCCCGACTGTACATACAAGAGCGCGGAGAAAATTGCCTCCGGCCAGAACACATACAGTATACGGCAGGAAAGGAAGAATGAACTGATTGTTGGTGTTAATAACGATCATCCTCCTTTACCTCCTCTGCATTGCTGCAGATGACGTGTCACTGAGCACATTTGTTCTGTGCATGCAGTACACGTGAGGCGCCTAGTTGTTTCCACTGCACTGTGTGGAATGCGAAGGTTCTGTTATACTTCACTAGCCTGCTGTCTTCAAGGTGATGTCCCCAGCGCAGAGAACAGCACGCAGGTCGTAGGTTCTGTATCTTGAGGCTGAAACTGACTTTTAGCGAGGTTCTGTTCTGAAATAATGTATCACTTCTTTGGGATGCCACTCGTGTATTTTAATACAGCCACACGAGAAGACTACACGATCTTAATACAACACCTTCTGATACAGCAAAATACATGATCAAACACAATGTTTACGAAAATGTATCTTGACATCATTTGTGGCACGTGCCTCTGCCTCATGACTAGCGGAGTGAATCTTTTCATACTGAATACTGGCAAACACATCCTGCCACAGACAACCTGAATGTACATCTCGACTGCCTAATCCAGAGTGACGAACAGGAACTTAAATAAAAATTGGAAACACATCCTACGACAGACAACATGTCTGTTCTTCTTGACTGCCTAATCCAGAGTGACGAACAGCCCGAAACACTTCGCGCACCATACCAGAAAAGGCGTGACCCGAACGCTTCCGAATTGCTTCGTCTGCAATTTCGTCAGTCTTTTATTTTTGATTTAAATTGTTTTTAATAATTCCAAAATGACTGATTGATAGTCAGCAGCTGTTGAGAGATATTTATATTAAAAAGTGAAGTCATTCCAATGAGTAGTTTAACTAATAATAATAATAACTATAGTTTCACGTTTTGCCGCCCTTGATCCGAACACAGCAGCCAATCACAGAGCAGTAGCATTATGGAGGCGGTCTTTCTCGCAGGAATGGTACCGAATCTAACATCTGTCACAGGTACTTCACACCACATTTCGTCATCTACACTCCTGGAAATTGAAATAAGAACACCGTGAATTCATTGTCCCAGGAAGGGGAAACTTTATTGACACATTCCTGGGGTCAGATACATCACATGATCACACTGACAGAACCACAGGCACATAGACACAGGCAACAGAGCATGCACAATGTCGGCACTAGTACAGTGTATATCCACCTTTCGCAGCAATGCAGGCTGCTATTCTCCCATGGAGACGATCGTAGAGATGCTGGATGTAGTCCTGTGGAACGGCTTGCCATGCCATTTCCACCTGGCGCCTCAGTTGGACCAGCGTTCGTGCTGGACGTGCAGACCGCGTGAGACGACGCTTCATCCAGTCCCAAACATGCTCAATGGGGGACAGATCCGGAGATCTTGCTGGCCAGGGTAGTTGACTTACACCTTCTAAAGCACGTTGGGTGGCACGGGATACATGCGGACGTGCATTGTCCTGTTGGAACAGCAAGTTCCCTTGCCGGTCTAGGAATGGTAGAACGATGGGTTCGATGACGGTTTGGATGTACCGTGCACTATTCAGTGTCCCCTCGACGATCACCAGTGGTGTACGGCCAGTGTAGGAGATCGCTCCCCACACCATGATGCCGGGTGTTGGCCCTGTGTGCCTCGGTCGTATGCAGTCCTGATTGTGGCGCTCACCTGCACGGCGCCAAACACGCATACGACCATCATTGGCACCAAGGCAGAAGCGACTCTCATCGCTGAAGACGACACGTCTCCATTCGTCCCTCCATTCACGCCTGTCGCGACACCACTGGAGGCGGGCTGCACGATGTTGGGGCGTGAGCGGAAGACGGCCTAACGGTGTGCGGGACCGTAGCCCAGCTTCATGGAGACGGTTGCGAATGGTCCTCGCCGATACCCCAGGAGCAACAGTGTCCCTAATTTGCTGGGAAGTGGCGGTGCGGTCCCCTACGGCACTGCGTAGGATCCTACGGTCTTGGCGTGCATCCGTGCGTCGCTGCGGTCCGGTCCCCGGTCGACGGGCACGTGCACCTTCCGCCGACCACTGGCGACAACATCGATGTACTGTGGAGACCTCACGCCCCACGTGTTGAGCAATTCGGCGGTACGTCCACCCGGCCTCCCGCATGCCCACAATACGCCCTCGCTCAAAGTCCGTCAACTGCACATACGGTTCACGTCCACGCTGTCGCGGCATGCTACCAGTGTTAAAGACTGCGATGGAGCTCCGTATGCCACGGCAAACTGGCTGACACTGACGGCGGCGGTGCACAAATGCTGCGCAGCTAGCGCCATTCGACGGCCAACACCGCGGTTCCTGGTGTGTCCGCTGTGCCGTGCGTGTGATCATTGCTTGTACAGCCCTCTCGCAGTGTCCGGAGCAAGTATGGTGGGTCTGACACACCGGTGTCAGTATGTTCTTTTTTCCATTTCCAGGAGTGTATATACTTCTTGCTTCTCCACTGCTCTGGGAACAGCTTCTTGGAGCTTAATATGATGGATGACTAAGCTAGAAATATCACAAGTATATTCCAGTACAATGACTCCTGATATCGGTGGATACTTCTAGAATGTACTCGAACCGAATATAGAAGAAATTAAAAGTGTACAGTCCAGGTGAGTTTTGAACTCACAACCCTCCATTCAACAATCTAGTATCATAAACACTACACCACGATGCTACTCAGCTTCTTCTGCGACAATATTAATGTGACTGGACTGTGTAAGTTCCACTCCCCTAATAACCTATCCGCAAATATTACCTAAAAATAGAATTCTTTTCCTCCTTGCCCCGCATGTTTCCAGGAGCAGTAAGCCCTAAGGAAATAATTCTACGTAGGGACCTCAAAAAGTAAGTTACGCCTGTGGTCCCACGCTAAGACATTTTTGCAACAACTGTGGCGCATTATCAGAAGAGAGTACATGTTCTTTCATTTCTTGCAAACGCAGTCCTGCTGCCTTAGAGATAAACATCACAGTGCAGCTGAAGTGGCACGGCAAGGGAAACTTACTCCAAAGCTGAAGTATACGAAACAGTATGATTCTTTTGTGTTAGACATCTAAATTGCACACACATCCGACGTGAAATTTTGGGGGTATATGGACCACATTCAGCGTCACCTCCAACCACAGTCAACTGGTGACAAAAATTTCACCAAAGCCGAACAGCCGGGGGTGATGCTAATTCGTTATACAGTCCAGGTCTTCACTATGCAATCTGAATCTTCTTGGCAGCTGTAAGAACGTCTGGGGCGAAAGATTTTCCAACGATAAGGACTTTCACACAGCCGGTCTCGAAGAGCACCGCAACGTAGAAGCGGATTTCTACCGTCGAGAAACTAAACGAATGATAGAATTCTCCGACTGCTATTTACAGAGACTTGGCAGCTATGGTGAAAAATAGTGTCATGTATCTGTGTCACATTGATGTGTAGTGCAGCATTCAATAAAAGTTCTTTGTGCTGCCATTATAATGTGTAACTTTTTTTTAAGTCCCTCGTAATTATGATTTACCCCTCATTTTTCTCCTTACTGTGCGATTAGAATAGCTAGCGGTTCCCGCAACCCTCTGAAGCACAGCTTTTAATGACTTTTTGCTTCTTCGTTTGCCTCTTTTATAACAGCAGTGATTCACTATGAAGAACGTTCTGAGCACCTATTGTTCGCGAAAACTCCCGTCTGTCCTACGCTGTAAAGAGATAGAAACTAGAATGCACAAAGTGTGCAAATTCGCAGACGATAGTCAGCAAAGGCTTCTGCCCCTTCGGAACAGCGGAATAGAATCGCCCAGCGCTGACGCCGAGAACCCGTTTCTGCACTAGTGTCATGTCACTACGCGTGAACTCTTAGACTTGCAACCACTGGTTACCAGTTTGTTACTTGCGGATCGCATCTGCATGATGGCGCCGTCTGTCATGTCGTCTGATAATAACTTCCGAAGGAGTCAAAACAGCAAATGACATCACTTGTGTCCGCAGCTCGTGGTCGTGCGGTAGCGTTCTCGCTTCCCGCGCCCGGGTTCCCGGGTTCGATTCCCGGCGGGGTCAGGGATTTTCTCTGCCTCGTGATGACTGGGTGTTGTGTGATGTCCTTAGGTTAGTTAGGCTTAAGTAGTTCTAAGTTCTAGGGGACTGATGACCATAGATGTTAAGTTCCATAGTGCTCAGAGCCATTTGAACCATTTGACATCACTTGTGAGGTACAAGGACGAAAAATACAGCCAAAGAAAAACACAATCATGAATTTCATTTATAGAAAAGTGGAACTCATCGACCGGTTCGGAGAATGCCGATTCACTCAAGTTATTGCAGTTCGATTTTAGCTATTTCCGCCGGCAGAACGCGTGACAGCCTCTTGCGTCGTCAGTTGTTACTTTTTATGAATGGATGGCGGCGTATTTACTTCACAGATCCTTTCAGGCAAAGCTAAAATTGCGGCTCCAACCGTCCGTCCAATCAGTTGCTTGCATTCATACTCTAACAATGCCTTGACCTTTCGCTTTCCTTCATCCTGACAGGACTGAATGCTAATCAATAAAACTCACGACCCATTGAGTTTATGCTAACAACAGCATTTCACACCTCAGATTGATTTTGTGCATTTCACGTCACTCTCGCAGTGAATAACGTTCCTATTCGTGTTCGTGTTTCCACAGAGTCGTAGCTCCCATGTAATTATTAGGTAAATTTCAAAAACAATAACAGCTACGTAGGGTTCATCCTCGCCACTCTATTGACGTACATTTTCTACTGTTATAGTTCGCACTTGTGTCACTACATTTTCTATTATACAGGATGTTTCTGGTATACTCGTATGTACGATATGTAATCCATAATAAACAAAGTTTCGCTTTGACCCTGTGCCTATAGTCATGTTGTACAAATGGAGAAGATGTCTTAATTATTGACGACGCCTTTGGCACAATTGTTTTATTAATCTCCATAGGATGATGTAATTTTAGATTTTTTACTTCTGATGAAGGTATATTTATATGTACCGAAACCTTGATCAAGAATTTTAATAAATTTTTACCCTGCAACTGTTTTTGGCTGTCATCCATTATCGTGATAAACAAAGTTCTTGTTTCCTAGATTCGAGATGGAGGGAGTCCCTGAATAGAATATAGATGTCTGAAATAACTGTCTGTGCTCATTCACATTATTGATCGACTTCAATTGCATACTAATGTCGCGAAACCAATGGTATGCTAAATTATTCGGAGATGAAGATGACTCTCTTCTTCAGATTACATGCCTAATTGTTCAAGTGATACCGACCGGAGTATGAGCCTTACATCTTTCCTATCTTTTACAGACTTTTGTGCATATACAGCAATACATAAAAACTAATTGTTTTGTCACTGCCTAAAGGACCCATGTAAGTTAAGGGTGCGAGCTACTGTTTTATTTATCTATTTATTAACACGTCAAGTTCCGTACAACGAAACTGAGGAGCAAATCTCCAACGTCATGGAACATGTCAGTACGTGAAATTACAATATAAAAGTAATAACAGATAAAAATGAAATATTTATGACACCGAAAAAGTCAACCCCGTAAGTTTATAAAAACGAAATCAACAATACAACAAGAATCAGCTTAATTTTTCGAGGAACTCCTAGACAGAATAGAAGGAGTGACCCATGAGGAAACTTCTCAGTTTCGATTTGAAAGCGCGTTGATTACTGGTAAGATTTTTGAATTCGAGTAGTAGCTTAAACAAAATAGATGCAGCAGTATACTGCACACCTTTCTGCATAAGAGATAAGGGAGTCCGATCCAAATGCAGGCCTGATTTCTGCCGAGTAATAACTAAGTGAAAACTGCTTATTCTTAGGAATAAGCTAATATTGTTAACAAAAAATGACGGTAAGGAATACATATATCTTGAGAGGCTAATGTGACTTCTCCCCAAATTTCCTTTCACACCCCTAAAACATTAAATCTGTATCAAAAAATCAGTTCTTATCAGCTGAATGTATAATACATCCCGCATCGCAGGTCGTTTAGGAAGTCGGTGGCAGCTCACGCTCACCTCTCAATAACAACAGCTTTTTCTGGCTTGGTGGTGCTGTCGGAAGGACTTACACGATTCCAAAGAGTCACATCATTCGTCACTGCAGGGCAGCAGCTTCGTTTTCACAGTCGGTGGGGACTTCAATTCATTCAGCCAATTTGCATGAAATATTTATAAATTACATACCTAGACCCTCTCTGTGAATCAGTCTATTAGCGAAAACAGTACCAAAATTACTACGATAGTTCCAGAGGTTAGCCTGAAGATACAGACAGAAAACGTAGTGGGGGACTAATTTACGTGTGTATAGGTTTTGCAGGAGGACAGAAATATCCAAAGGCCACAATCCCTCATCCCCAACAGCAATTTAAGTAGGCCTGCTGGGGCACTTCCTGTTTCCAGATGAATAGTTCTATTGCAATCCACCCTCCTTCCATCCTGCATATACTGATAGGAGTACTCTCTTATATTTCACAAACCGTACCTGTTGTGTGTCCACTTTCTTCGTGACTTCAAGATTTCTATGTGCATGTGTGCATTCGTCATCCTCCAGCTCTTTCTTTGTAGATCGTCTTCATTGTCACTGCAGTCATCTCGCTGTCTCATCTCCACCACGACCTCTGCAGTTCTCTCGCCACCTCCGCAGCAGTCGTCTCGCCGCCTCTGCCACTACTGCTATCTTCATATGTTGCTGTCATCACCATCACATCATCCCAGACGTCCCTGTTGCCATACTCTGTGACCTCGGCGACACTCCATCGCTGGTGATCATAATCTACTAACTGTGCACTGTCTCTTACCCCCAACATACACTCCTACAACTTCCATCATGTATACCACGCCATCCGCTGCTCCCACTATCATTACATGGATTATTTTCTACAATCCGCCACCCCATGTTCCGCTGCTCTTCCCACAGTCTCGTCCCATCTGCGATCTCTTCCTTCGCCTACCCTCCTCATCCGACGAGTTCTTGCCACCTTCTACCACTTCTTCTGTCTATCCTCCACTTCCAACTTACTCCACACTAACTACTTCTCTCCCCACTCCACCACAAGCAAGAATAATGTCTCATGACACCATGACAACGCCAGAAGCCGCAAAACCTCTCACTCATCAACAAGCTGTGACACCAACTCGAGCCAAGTATAAGGACTTGCACTACATCATACTCCACCTTCGCCCATTCTCCATCTTTTCTACATCCCACTGTCTCATAGAAATCACAGAAGCGCCATAATATATACCTCACTACCACCACTGTCTCCAAGAAACCTCTATCCACCTCAATCCCACCATCCACATGCACACCACTCCGACCCCCTCCCCCCTCCCTGCACCTTCATCCTCAGCTTTTCACTCCTTCATCCTCTCCAGGAACATAATTTCAAAATTTTTCAAACCCAAATCCCTCACATTCAAAGTTAAAAGATACCTCCCAGACCTCCAAGCCCAAAAAATCATCCTGAGAAAATACTTTGTATTACCGAAGTCCACAAACCCAAATGCCGCACTAACCTTCTCTCTAAAATTCTCCAGTTACTTTTGGTCCCAAAGCCTTCTTAGCACTGATCACCACATGCTCCTGGCCAAACAACCCTAACCCTCTGCCCTCCTCCCAACCTTGCTGCAGTGGTGACCAAGACTGATCTCGAGATACAAATGAGGAAGGGGCACTGAATTGAAAAGCTACACTAATTTAGAAGCCCACAAAACCCCCAGAATCAATAATGACCTTGGCTCCACTTACTTCACCCGTGTTTGTACTGAATCTGCCTCCACCATAGGGTGCCCTGATATAAAACTGCTACCCCAAGGTTGACCCTCCAAAATCTCATCCTCATTACTACTGCTGCCTAAAGCGTATCCATTATAATGATCACCTTTCCGCTGATCGTAAAAATACGCCTATCAGTGCACTCGGAAATGCCTCCAACTTTCTTAAACATTGGCCTATCCTTGCTTCATCTCGTATCTGGAATATCTGCAACAACTCCCATTCCAACTATTCTACAAAATGCAAAGCTAAGCCCCTGTCCCAGTCTATCTCATTGAGAACCCCCATCATCGCAACAGTTCCCTCTGGCCTACTCTTGAAGATATCACAAAATTCACGACAATCGTCCTCCAAAACATCCATCCATTTCAACACCCGCACACCCTCCAACAAATTTCCCTTGCTGCTTGCTCCATCTTCCATCTGAACACCCAAGCGACCTACACACAACCAACTCCATTTTATTTTTACCCACCTTAACACCCTAGTCTAAATCCCATCTACTCCTCACTCAAACAAACCACTCCCAATAACTTATCATCCAAGCATTGGAAAGCATTCCATCTACTCACTGGCACTATTCTATGCCTCACTCAGACTTACATTCTATCTGTCTGACATATTCTCCATCTCTTATGACCCTCATTTTCTTAACTCCCTATTCCTCACTATCCATGAACACGCAGATACCGCTGTCCCACTCCTGGCTTCCAGATTTCACTACTTGGACAATATGCCACAAGCAAAATTCAATGTACCGATCACAGCACACGACATAAAACAAGAACTCATCATAACCACATTTCCCATTGACACCTCATAGTATGGCCCCTCTCCTTTTCTGTCACCCTTGCAACACTTTACAACATGATCCTCCACATAGGCGACTATCTGAACTGTGGGAAGACTTCAAAATCTTACTTTTCCTGAAACCTCACGGACCCCTTACCAATACGTCCTCTTCCTGGCCCATCAGCCTGACCTCACTGTTCAGCAAGATCTCTGAATCCATTCACTCCTGACACATCCATCAACTCCTGAACCAACATGATGTGCATCCTGTCCCAACTTTTCCTCAGGTGACTAACTCTTGTATCTCATCCATCTCCTGTCCCACCTGCATAACACCAAAACATCCGCCATTCTTGTCTCCCTCAATCTAGAGAAAGCCTATAACCAGGTATCAAATTCTGGCCGCTTTATCAAACTCCAGACTTAGGCAGTTTGAATTACCTATACCCCTGATATCCTATCCTTTGTCACTCTTAAAATTTTCAATTCCCATACCTTACATCCTATTGCACATGTGCCTCATATCTAGATTCTATCTGTTCTCCTTTATCCTCTAAATTGCCAATATACCCTAATCACCTCCACCAATCCACCTCCTTCAGCACACTGATGACACCACTTTCCTCACTCTCCACCCTACACTCCAGACATCCCAACATTCCCTCCACATTCAATTCAGTCAGCTTATCTTCTGTCATAGCCAATGGCTCCTCAAGATCAACCCTTCCAAAACCCAGGCAATAATTGTATGACAAACTGCCCAAAACTAGCTCCTCCATGAGTTCTATCTCAATATCTACAACCATTCAATCCAGTAACATAAGACAGTAAAATATTGCTGATTAACTTTTGACTGCCAGCTAACATGGAAACCCCATCTACTGACAATTCAACAGGAAGCCCATAACAGACTAAACTACTAACTGTATGAACTTGAAACCCTCCACCATCCTCTACACTTAAAACCTCGAGTCCACCCCTCCTCTCCTATGCAAATGTTGAGTAGACATCTGTCCCTCACATGTTTTATACGTAAACGATGCATATTCGCACACAAACCTCTGGCGTTTCCGCTGATCACCACCGTCTGTGACACTTCTTTCAGAGACACACAATTCTCCCACAGCTGGGCGCTAAGTAAAGGAGTCTGTGGGCCAGCAGCTATAAAGGACCGTATCCGACATGGACATTTTGCCCCAAAATGGGATGTAGAACACTCGTCGAAACAACTTCATATGTGAAACACCCTTTATTAGAGATGATTGCTCATTGTTACCACTATTTGTCATTCCATACACTCTCTGTCGTCACGAAGATTTGTGCCATATGTGTTGGTGCATATTGTTAGAATTCCATTTTAGTCTATTCGGTTTCGTCCTAATATTGCCCAAATACTCAGCTATTGAGGTACGAGGCAGGTAATCTGAAAACACAGGAGCAGTCACATTAATGTGATCACCACCTACGATTGACGTCAATAAGCAATAACCAGTCACAGACAGGAGCATGTATACTGGCAGTGGAAAGTATACAGGTATACAGCGAGTTGGGAAGGACGCAGAAAAACAGTGCAGTGCTTTTTAATGAGGAAACAGAGCAATTTATCTGACGTCCAAAAAGGTATGATTATTGGCTTTCGGACTAAGGGTCGAATCATTTCCGAAACGGGTAAGTTTGTAAACTATTCGCGTGCTGCCGTAGCTAAAGTAAATCGTGCATCGTAAAATAGCGCTATCCAAGACCAGCACCAAGGCAATTGTGGTTCGCCAGGGGCCATACATGACAGGGATAACGACAACTGCAGCGACGTGTATGGTCGAATAGACATGCAACTGTTGAGCAACTGATCAGCACGATGAACCAAGAGGCTAGCAGCAGTATCCTCTCACCGACCGCAAAGCGAACAATGCTGCATAAGGACTTTCACAACAATGACCTGGTTCATGCACTCATGCCGACTGCTGTTCATCGCCAATGAAGGCTGAAATTCGTACGCCAGTACTGCAGCCGAACGTCTATTGAGTGGCGACAAGTGGCCTTTTCAAATGAATGAAGTTTTATGCTCCATTGGACAGATCGCCGTTGGATGAAACCCCTGAAACAATAGACGTATGAGTTGGTTGGTTGATTTGGGGGGAGGGGACCAAATACCGAAGTCATCAGTCCCTTTCACAGGAACCATCCCGGTATTTGCCTGAAGCGATTTAGAGAAATCATGGAAAACCTAAACCAGGATGGTCGGACGTGGCTTTGAACCATCGTCCTCCTGAATGCAAGTCCAGTGTGTTAACCACCGCGCCACTTCGCACGGTAGTCGCATGGGTCCAGGAGGGAGTGTTATGGTCTGGGGAATGTTTTATGGCATTCCCGGGTGATCTCGTCGTTCTGGAAGGCACAACGGATAAACACTAGTATGCATCTATCCTTGGGGACGATTTCCATCCCTACATGAAGTTTGTTCTTCCTGAGCTTGATGGCATCTACCAGCAGGACAATGCAACGTCCCACACAACTTGCAGTGTGCAGTGCACGTGCTGGTTCAGAGAGCACGAAGATGAGGTTACCGTACTCCCCTGGGCACACGACTCCCTGGATTTCAAAATGGCTCTGAGCACTATGAGACTTAACGTCTACGGTCATCAGTCCCCTAGAACTTAGAACTACTTAAACCTAACTAACCTAAGGACAGCACACAACACCCAGTCATCACGAGGCAGAGAAAATCCCTGACCCCGCCGGGAATCGAACCCGGGAACCCGGGCGTGGGAAGCGAGAACGCTACCGCACGACCACGAGATGCGGACCCCTGGATTTCGACCCGATTAAGAATCTGTGGGACCACCTCCATTGGTCTGTTTTTTTCACCATGGATCCTCCCCTGAGAAACATAGCGCAGCTGGCAATGGTACTGCAGTCGGCATGGCTCACTTTCCACAACCTCATTGAATCTCTTCCTGCACTTCCGTGCTCGAAAGATTGTTATTCGGGTCTTTTAGAGGTGGTGACATGAAGTGTGCAGTAATAAACAAGGTACCTGTAGTCTGCATTCCACTTGACCGTATTTCGAGTTCTTCATAGCCGCAAAAAAACTCTTACTTGATACTGAGAGGCATCCAGGAATAGGCTACTGAAATCGTGTGACCAATGTTTCAAGAAGAAATCCATATGTTCAAATATCACACAGACAAAGTACTAACAGTCCAGCAGCATTGTTTCCTTTCTTCAGCATCTAACACTGTTCATAATTAAAATTGTGTTAACAGTTCTACAAATTCAGTTTATATCAAACATCAGCTGGACGAGTGAAAGATAGCTTAGCTCGTCTAAAAGTGGGAAGTTTATAGCTCCACTTGCCACGCGCATTTTAATACGACCGGCGCACATAAACCCGCTCAACCCAACCGTACGAGGCAAATATTTGTCCAATGTTCCCGCGTAATCTCAGTTCTATACAATGTGAATCAAGTATGCCCACAGTCTGTGTCACTATAGCTTAAATATCCGCCGTATGTAGCCATTCGAGGCCCACGCTCAAAGTTGCAACTGTCATAAACGAATAGATCACGAGTTGCTGTCGTATGGCAGTACCTCTGTGACCGTCTATCTGTAGACCACTGTGTGACATCGAAAATGTAGATAAGATACCTTCTGCACCATCCAAAATTTTTCGCCGTTTAATGTCCGATGATAACTTGTACCGTACTTCTAATTCTGAATCTGTAGGCTTTGTTACAGAAACTATACTTAACATGTAACGGATCTAAAAGTGTATATATTTGTGATATATATAACTGATTGTAATTACTGTAAATTGCTGGGTAATAAATAACCAAGGGAACTTTATTCTAATGTATCGATAGCAACGACGAAAACACGGTAGCTGTGCCTTTCTTCATCTTTGCGTATGGAGTGTCTCTGTCACGCTGCGAGCAGAGAGGAATCAGATCAGTCATGGAAGAGTGCGGAAGTACTTGTTGGGCGCTCCTGCAGACGTCGTGTGCAGCTATGATCGCTCCATTGTAAGCGCACGTTATTCTCTATCCCGCGACTACTGAGAGCACGGTAGTAGTGGAGAGGCGGAGGCAGCTGCAATTCTAACTACAGCCTGTCCCACAATTATCCATAGCTTTGGAGACGACTCGTGGTTCTCAACCAGCAGTGCAACAATAGCAGTTCAGCATTATCATCAGCTACATTCTTCGTCGTCCGCACAGCCACAACGTCGTAAGACTGGTACATGACAGAATATAATTAGTATTGTATAGGCGTTGCCCAGTGGCATTTGTTTCGCAAAGTATGGCTAACCTGAATAATAACCTGTAATAGTTAAAACTGGTAGGGCATCTGTGTTGTCATTGTCCTCAGACATTATTACCAAGCAGGATCCCTTTCCTTTCCGTGCAGTCATCGAGTGTCGTAAAAATATGAAAAACTCTTTACTGCCAGTATTGCTTGTTTGCTAATGACCAGTTTCAGTCTAAATTTTCTGTCTCAGTAACTGTTCATTCTTATATTGCATGTTGTTGTTGTTGTCGTCTTCAGTCCTGAGACTGGTTTGATGCAGCTCTCCATGCTAATCTATCCTGTGCAAGATCGTTCATCTCCCAGTACCTACTGCAACCTACATCCTTCTGAATCTGCTTAGTGTATTCATGTCTTGGTCTCCCTCTACGATTTTTACCCTTCACGCTGCCCTCCAATGCTAAATTTGTGATCCCTTGATACCTCAGGACATGTCCTACTAACCGGTCCCTTCTTCTAGTCAAGTTGTGCCACAGACTTCTCTTCTCCCCAATCCTATTCAGTACCTCCTCATTAGTCACGTGATCTACTCACCTAATCTTCAACATTCTTCTGTAGCACCACATTTCGAAAGCTTCTATTCTCTTCTTGTCCAAACTATTTATTGTCCATATTTCACATCCATACATGGCTACACTCCATACAAATACTTTCAGAAACGACTTCCTGACACTTAAATCTATACCCGATGTTAACAAATTTCTCTTCTTCAGAAACGCTTTCCTTGCCATTGCCAGTCTACATTTTATGTCCTCTCTACTTCGATCATCATCAGTTATTTTGCTCCCCAAATAGCAAAACTCCTTTACCACTTTAAATGTCTCATTTCCTAATCTAATTCCCTCAGCATCACCCGACTTAATTCGACTAATTCCATTATCCTCGTTTTGCTTTTGTTGATGTTCATCTTATATCCTCCTTTCAAGACACTGTCCATTCCGTTCAACTGCTCTTCCAAGTCCTTTGCTGTCTCTGACAGGATTACAATGTCATCGGCGAACCTCAAAGTTTTTATTTCTTCTCCATGGATTTTAATACCTACTCCGAATTTTTCTTCTGTTTCCTTTACTGCTTGCTCAATATACAGATTGAATAACATCGGGGAGAGGCTACAATCCTGTCTCACTCCCTTCCCAACCACTGCTTCCCTTTCGTGCCCCTCGACTCTTGTAACTGCCATCTGCTTTCTGTACAAATTGTAAATAGCCTTTCGCTCTTGTATTTTACCCCTGCCACCTTCAGAATTTGAAAGAGAGTATTCCAGTCAACATTGTCAAAAGCTTTCTCTAAGTCTACAAATGCAAGAAACGTAAGTTTGCCTTTCCTTGATCTTTCTTCTAAGATAAGGCGTAAGGTCAGTATTGCCTCACGTGTTCCAGTGTTTCTACGGAATCCAAACTGATCTTCCCCGAGGTCGGCTTCTACCAGTTTTTCGGTTCGTCTGTAAAGAATTCGTGTTAGTATTTTGGAGCTGTGACTTATTAAACTAATAGTTCGGTAATTTTCACATCTGTCAACACCTGCTTTCTTGCTTTATATTGCATAGTAGAGGCTTAACAGATTTCCAGTTTGGGTATTAACTTCCTTCAGTTAAAGTAACGTAAAATTTCACTGGCACAACTAATAACTAAAGATACAGCCCAATTTAAGCCTGCGCAATTTCATTTATTCTGTGTTTAGCTTAGCGAGTGACTACTGCGGCTTGGTACGTGTACTACTGTTATTATATTAAAAGTAAAATCAGTTGCTCATTTGCTTAAAGTAAATTCAATTCAGTCTTTCAATAATTAAAAGTAAATAGTTTGCCTTTTTCTAAATTTTGCATTACGTTACACTGCGGTTACTGAAAGTGATTTTCTACATAACAAAGTTCAAGTTACAGCCAGTCATTGATTTAAGCAGTGACTTCATTTAACTTTACTTTCAAAATTTAGTATTTCAGAATAAGTAACTGCATACTCAGTACTTCCTGATTCATTTATTTTCTCGTGAACTGCTGTGCTGTGGAAACGCGTGACAACCTGTTGTCAGGCCAGTGATTATTTGCTTAAATTTCTTTCTCGTTACCTTACTTTACATCCTGGAGATTCATTGCCCTGATGCGCCTACCGTTTAAAAAAAAAATGGTTCAAATGGCTCTGAGCACTATGGGACTTAACATCTATGGTCATCAGTCCCCTAGAACTTAGAACTACTTAAACCTAACTAACCTAAGGACAGCACACAACAACCAGTCATCACGAGGCAGAGAAAATCCCTGACCCCGCCGGGAATCGAACCCGGAAACCCGGGCGCGGGAAGCGAGAATGCTACCGCACGACCACGAGCTGCGGACGACCGTCTAAATATCCCCTTTTTAGCTTATCAGTATTTCTTGTATTATCAGTATTCTTTGTATTACACTACTGGCCATTAAAAGTGCTACACCACGAAGATGACGTGCTACAGACGCGAAATTTAACCGACAGGAAGAAGATGCTGTGAAACGCAAATGATTAGTTGTTTAGAGCTTTGACACAAGGTTGGCGCCGCTAGCGACACCTACAACGTGCTGACATGAAAGTTTCCAACCGATTTCTCATACACAAGCAGCAGTTGAACGGCGTTGCCTGGTGAAATGTTGTTGTAATGCTTCTTGTAAGGAGGAGAAATGCGTACCATCACGTTTCCGACTTTGATAAAGGTCGGATTGTAGCCTATCGCGATTGCCGTTTATCGTATCGCGACACTGCTGCTCGCGTTGGTCGACGTTAGCAGAATATGGAATCGGTGGGTTCAGGAGGGTAACACGGAACTCCGTGCTGGATCCCAACGGCCTCGTATCACTAGCAGTCGAGATGACAGGCATCTTATCCGCATGGGTGTAACGGATCGTGCAGCCACGTCTCGATCCCTGAGTCAACAGATGGGAACGTTTGCAAGACAACAAACATCTGTACGAACAGTTCGACGACGATTGCAGCAGCATGGACTATCAGCTCGGAGACCATCGCTGTAGTTACCCTTGTCGCTGCATCACAGACAGGAGCACCTGCGATGGTGTACTTAACGACGAACCTGGGTGCACGAATGGCAAAGCGTCATTTTTTCGGATGAATCCAGGTTCTGTTTAAGGCATCATGATGGTCGCCTCCGTGTGGAAGCGTGTATTCGTCATCGCCATACTGGCGTATCACCCGGCGTGATGGTATGGTGTGCCATACGTCTCGGTCACCTCTTGTTCGCACTGACGGCACTTTGAACAGTGGACGTTACATTTCAGATGTGTTACAACCCATGGCTCTAACCTTCATTCGATCCCTGCGAAACCCTACATTTCAGGAGGATAATGTACGACCGCATGTTGCAGGTCCTGTACGGGCCTTTCTGGATACAGTAAATGTTCGACTGCTGCCCTGGCCAGCACATTCTCCAGATCTCTCACCAATTGAAAACGTCTGGTCTATGGTGGCCGAGCAACTGGCTCGTCACAATACGCCAGTCACTACTCTTGATGAACTGTGGTATCGTGTTGAAGCTGCATGGGCAGCTGTACCTGTACACGCCATTGAAGCACTATTTGACTCAATGCCCAGGCGTATCAAGGCTGTTATTACGGCCAGAGATGGTTGTTGTGGGTACTGATTTCTCAGGATCTATGCACCAAATTGCGTGAAAATGTAATGACATGTCAGTTCTTGTATAATATATTTGTCCAATGAATACTCGTTTATCTTATACATTTCTTCTTGGTTTAGCAATTTTAATGGCCAGTAGTGTAAAATATTACGTAGTACCCTTTTCCTCCCTGTGTGGTTCGTGATCGATCGCACCAAATTAAACCATTCCAAAATTATCATCAGCGTTTAGATTAGGTTTATAATAGATTCTCCCTTCGGAAGTGTCTGTTGTACACTTTCCTCCTACTAACCGGCACTATTTTACTTCGGTAACGACAGCGTTTTTCACTGTAAAATTTAATAACACATACGCTATCACGGGCAAATTAATTGCAATCCAGTAGGGCGATTCGGAAGGGTGAGGTTACAACTGGATATTGTTGGATGTTTTTACGTAGTATTAGCATCCTTGATACCTTGCCAACTAAATTTCGCTACTTTAGCAATATTTTATCCTCTCGTTTTGATTGGTGTGCTCTTGTTGTCATCCAGTTATAACTTAAAAATCTCTCGCTACATGTTCTTACTGCACACGCAGGCGGTCCAACCAATGTCTGGACGGTCGTCAACACAATCGGCTGCCCAGGTTGGCGATAAACCTGTTCACGGACTGTTGCGTCAATGCACAAAATTGGCGATCAATCTGTCAGAATCTCTCTCGTAATAACGTTACCCTGCTTGCTCGTAAACACTTTGTAGTGTTCGGGCCGCACCTTGGTAGATGGAGAGCAAGGCGTAACGCTTCGTTTTGTACCTTCTTCAGTGAGTCAATGTGCGTGTTAGCACCACTGCCCCACACAACGGCGGCATACTGCAATACTGGTCTTATGAGGGCCAGGTACAGTGTAATTCCACAATTTCTGAGTAACGTAGAGGTGCGGGTTCAGGAGGGTTAAGGCGTTTTCATTCGTCCCAGCGCTTTCCCCCTGACTCGCGGACTTGTGGTCCCCACGTAAGATGCATGTCGAGGGTCGTGCCTAGGTATTTTCCAGTTCGGAAGCATGGGATGGGGCCTTCCATGATGCGAACAGGAATTAGGTCCACAGGAGGTTTTTTTCGAGTGACAATCAGAGCCTGGCTCTTTCCCGTGTTTATCCTGAGCCTCTGGCGGCCTAAGCTCCGGGTGTGTCCCATGCCTGTTTGCAGGTGACGTCGCATGATGCGTGCGTTTATACTGCGCGCGAAAATCGCAGTATCGTCGGTGCGCAGTACCAGTCCGACCATCTGTATTCTTGTGGTGTCAGAGGTGAGCAGAGCGTGCAGCGGGGATCCGATTACGGAGCTATGCGTTGTTGCCGCCTTAATTTGTCGCGCAGTCGAGATGTCTCGGTTAGCTCTGACGTCAAATTTCTTGTCACGAAGGTACGACTTGAACAGGAACATGCGCGACACCGGCACCCCAAAGCTAGAAGCTTTAGTAGGAGACCATCATGCCACACGCTGTCAAAAGCCTTCGACAAATCTAATAGTACAGCTCCTAGGTACTACGACGATCCAGCGCTCCCATTGTCTGCTCAACTAGCCTAAGAAATTGTTGCTATTAGGAGTAACCCATCCAAAAACCGAAGTGCCCATCCGGTCAGAGGTGCTCCTACCTGATACGTCGCCGCAGCTCTTTGGGGTAAGCTCCGCTTAGGCTGCTATAATGACACTGGTTCGGAAATCAAACGGAACACCGGCTTTTCTACAGCCAGCACATGAACTACGTGCATAAAAAGCATTCTTATTCCCTCATTAAATACCTAATAACCCTCCAGTTGGGGTCATATCGTCTTCTTCCTACAATAAATAAATGTTTAAAAAACGTGCTGTTTGAATTTTGATTCTCTGTTTCAGTAAATATAGCTTGTACGACTATTTTAATACATCTTTGAATAGTTTATCTTCTGAACTGCCCCATTCTGCCGTCGCTGTACCCTTTAACAATACATTAATTTTCTTGCAACTGGATTTATCATTTTATAGCCAGAATATGGTACTGTAAGATCTACATCATAAATTAATTCCAAAGAGTAGATACTCTGTCAATGTCTATTACATTGTCGATCAAAATTGGCAATCATCGGAATAGCTCCCGAAATATTGAACATAACGGTACAGAAACTTCCATTCGATATTTTCATACTAAGTCGCGTCTATTACTACAAATTCAGCTCTGTAGCTCTAGTTACTGTGGATGTGAATTTCTGGCATTGTGACTTAGCGAAGACTTCTATGCAACGCTTTTCTATCAAAACACACATGCACTTAAATTTCATCTTCGTATCTTCAGATTTCAGCTGACGTGAAACGTTTCTTAAGTATCAATTTCTGTTGAAACTATTGATCTCAGGAAGTTCAAACTCAAAGTTAATTACGTTTACATGTCTCTGAACCACCTTAGTAACCAACTGAGTGATTCTAAATTATCACATATTTTAGTAGCCTGTTGCGCAAAAGTAAGGCGACGCACCCAGACAGCAAATCGCGTGCTCGGCTTAGCAGCGTAGAACGAGAGGAAGGTGGAGGTACCTCCGCTCCCTCCCGGCATTAAATCGAATCTGCTGATAGTTATCCGACGTATTAGCTCCCCCACACATTCTCAGCACACTTCTGATAATAATCATTATGAGAGCTTTGTTAAATAGGAGACTGTCATATACACAGTGTTCCACAGTTCATGTTACACACTCCCAGAGGTTGTAGAGGGGCCCAGTAGATCAAGTTGTACGTAGGAACCCATGTCTGGAAACGTCATACAACGACGATACAGAGAGTCAAGATTGTAGTCGCCGGCGCCTGCATACGCAGAGTGATTCAGTGGTGACGTTACAAATTTGAAGGACGATGGAGAAGGATAAATGTATCGATTTGAGGTGAGGGTCACTGTACTAAAAGCGAAGGAGTCGAAAGTTATGAGCAAAAGCCGTTCTGATGCTTGCCGGCCGCGGTGGCCGTGCGGTTCTAGGCGCTGCAGTCCGGAACCGCGGGACTGCTACGGTCGCAGGTTCGAATCCTGCCTCGGGCATGGATGTGTGTGATGTTCTTAGGATGGTTAGGTTTAAGTAGTTCTAAGTTCTAGGGGACTGATGACCTAAGATGTTAAGTCCCATAGTGCTCAGAGCCATTTTTTTCGTTCTGATGCTTCTGACACGAAATAGGGTTGTAGGGTATTCAACTTTCATAGGTGGTCGTGTGGACCAAAACAAGGAAGGAATGTCGAGTAAACATGGGCTCTAAAATGCATACATTAAGAGAGTTCCTCAGGTATGGATGTTAGAGTTCACGTTTACTGAACATTTTTTCTTGTCTTACCGCCTCTGAAAAGTTACACACCCTACAATGTTAGCAACAACAGTACCGACCCATGTATTCCACTGTCAGAGATATAAGAATGATTTTCGCTTGCAACTTTCGATTCGTTCGTTTCCGAACCAGGGACACTTACCTCTAATTGACACATCCGTCTATATCATCCTTGAAAGTTTGCAGCATGATTACGGAAACACCCTGTATATACATATATTTACAGGCGCCGGCGCCTGTACCTTTGACGCTCCGTAGCGTCGTAGGATGACGTTTCCAGAGGTGGGTTCCTACGTACAACTTTATCGACTAACAAGGGAACCTCCCCATCGCACCCCCCTCAGATTTAGTTATAAGTTAGCACAGTGGGTAGGCCTTGAAAAACTGAACACAGACCAATCGAGAAAACAGGAAGAAGTTGTGTGGAACTATGAAAAAAATAAGCAAAATATACAAACTGAGTAGTCTATGCGGAAGATATGGAACATCAAGGATACTGTGAGCTCAGGAGCGGCGTGTTCCCGTGGGTAGCGAGCGCAGCTATGGAACGAGAGGTCCTTGGTTCAACCCTTCCCTCAAGGGAAAAGTTTAATTTTTTATTTTCAGACAATTACGAAAGTTCAGGCACTCACACATAATCATCTTCGCTCTCCAAAATTCCAGGACATGTTCAGATTTGCTTGGACATATGCAGGATTTTACGGTCTACACACGGAAAAATTTGAAAACGTTAAAAACATATGTTTTGACAGAGCACAGGGAAAACTGTGCGACTGTGAAACTGTTGCATTCATTTGTTGCGGTTTATGTGACAAACTCTTATGTTTTCATCACTTTTTTGGGAGTGATTATCACATCCACAAGAAAACCTAAATCGGACAAGGTAGAAGAATCTCTTTACCCATTCACCAAGTGGACAAGTTAGGTGGGTCGACAACATATTCCTGTCATGTGACGCATATGCCGTCACCAGTGTCGTATAGAATATATCAGACGTGTTTTCCCGGGAGGAATCGGTTCCTATGACCTTGCGACCAAATGTTTTCGTTTCCAATTGGAGAGGCACGTCCTTTCGTCTACTAATCGCACGATTTTGCGGTGCGGTCGCAAAACACAGACAATAAACTTATTACAGTGAACAGAGACTTCAATGAACGAACGGACAGATTATAACTTTGCGAAAATGAACTTTTCATTCGAGGGAAGACTTGAACCAAGGACCTCTCATTTCGCCGCTGCTCACGCTAAGCACGGGACCACGGCGCTCCTGATCTCAGGCTATCCTTGATGTTGCCTATCTTACGCATGGACTACTCAGTTTGTATATATTTCTTTTTTTCATAGTTCCACACAACTTCTTCCTGTTTTCTCGACTGATCTGTGTTCAGTTTTTCAAGGCCTATCCACTGTGCCAACTTATAACTAAATCTGAGGGGGGTGCGATGGGGAGGTTCCCTTGTAAGTACCTCTACAACGTCTAGAAGAGTGTAACAAGAATTGTGGAACAGCCTATATAACAGAGAAATCGCCAGGGGTAATTATTGTGCGTATCACAGACTATGAAAACGTGTTTCTACTTTTATACAAGCCGGTGAAGTGTTTGGAAGAGTGGGTAACTGTAAACCAGTTGAATGTTCTTAACCCAATTGTCAACATGGTAGTGAGTAAAACTGCGTAATTGTATGTGAAAGATAAGTAAAACTCCACGTTGAGGTAGGAAAGGAAACGCTGGCAGAGGTGTAAGTGAACTGGAGTCACAAGCGAGAGATGTTGCCCACGAAATCTATCTGATGCTGCTTCTGTTACGTGTTTCGGGTGGCAAGCGGAACAGCGTGTTCCATTGCAGAGCTCTGCCTGTTTCTCTCACCCGGCCAGCTGGACTGCTGTTCCCCGCAGTTTTCGGTCCCAGGAGGACGTCAGCGACGAGTCGCCTCACACCGGCGGTGGCTCCAGTTACTGCGTCGCAGCGCAGCCGTTGCCAGGCAACGGAACGACACGCGGCTGCAGGCAGGTCGTGTATCTCGCGGTATCCGCGGAGATTCATTTCGCTGGTCCTGACTGGTCCATACTGAGAGACTTCTTAAATGTCGCTGCTCTCGGCTGTCTCCTAGCGTGATAGGCAACTTTGGATGAAGTTATTTATCAAATTATCGCATTTTACGCTGTTATACTTGAAACTTTGCTCGAAACAAGGTAATCTGCGATAGAATAAGCTTGTGAAGATTCAAAAACTTGTCATATGGTTCGCATATTCACTATGTGATCAAAAATATCCGGACACCCCCAAAAATATACGTTTTTCGTATTAGGTGCATTGTGCTGCCACCTACTGCCAGGTACTTCATATCAGCGACCTCAGTAGACATTAGACATCGTGAGAGAGCAGAATGGGGTGCTCCGCGAAACTCACGGACTTGGAACGTCGTCGGTGATTGGGTGTCACATGTGTCATACGTTTGTACGTGAGATTTCCACACTCCTAAACATTCCTAGGTCTACTGTTTCCGATGTGATAGTGAAGTGGAAACGTGAAGGGACATGTACAGCACAAAAACGTACAGGCCGACCTCAATCTGTTGACTGACAGAGACCGCTGACTGTTGAAGAGGGTCGTAATGTGTAATAGGCTGCCATCTATCCAGACCGTCATACAGGAATTCCAAACTGCATCAGGATATACTGCAAGTACTATGACAGTTAGGCGGGAGGTGAGAAAACGGATTTCACGGTCGAGCGGCTGCTCATAAGCCACACATCACACCGGTAAATACCAAACGACGCCTCGCTTGGTGTAAGGAGCGTGAACATTGGACGATTGAACAGTGGAAAAATGTTGTATGGAGTGACGAGTCACGGTACACAATGTGGCGATCCGCTGACAGGGTGTGGGTATGGCGAATGCCCGGTGAACGTCATCTGCCAGCGTCTATAGTGCCAACAGTAAAATTCGGAGTCCGCAGCTCGTGGTCGTGCGGTAGCGTTTTCGCTTCCCGCGCCCGGGTTCCCGGGTTCGATTCCCGGCGGGGTCAGGGATTTTCTCTGCCTCGTGATGACTGGGTGTTGTGTGCTGTCCTTAGGTTAGTTAGGTTTAAGTAGTTCTAAGTTCTAGGGGACTGATGACCATAGATGTTAAGTCCCATAGTGCTCAGAGTCATTTGAACAATTTTTTTTTTTTTGAAAATTCGGAGGCGGTGGTGTTATGGTGTGGTCGTGTTTTTCATGGAGGGGGCTTGGTGTTTTGCGTGGCACTATCACAGCACAGGCCTACATCGATGATTTGAGCATATTCTTGCTTCCCACTGTTGAAGAGCATTTCGGGGATGACTATTGCATCTTTCAACACGGTCGAGCACCTGTTCGTAATGCACGGCCTGTGGCGGAATGGTTACACGACAATGTCTGCGAGAGTGGAAGCTATCATCAAGGCTAAGGTTGGTTCAAATGGCTCTGAGTCCCCTAGAACTTAGAACTACTTAAACCTAACTAACCTAAGGACATCACACACATCCATGCCCGAGGCAGGATTCGAACCTGCGACCGCAGCAGTCCCGCGGTTCCGGACTGAGCGCTTAGAACCGCGAGACCACCGCGGCCGGCTCAAGGCTAAGGGTGAGCCAACACCATATTGAATTCCAGTATCGCCGATGGAGGGCGCCACGAACTTGTAAGTCATTTTCAGCCAGGTGTCCCGATAGTTTTGATCACATAGTGTAGCAAGTCAGTTACAAGCAAAGAGAAACATTTGAGGCTTTACGTTTTTGACAGATATTTAGACACTTCAGTATTTTGATAGTTTTTTAATATAATGCTATATGTTTACAAATTATCACATATGTGTGCAAAGTATATCATACTTCACGTTTACATGCAACACACCTTCCGAAAGACGAAAATCGAATTCGGAAACCTTTTTTCGCTGTCGTGTTTACATGTTAAGGTCTTAAGCGGATTTACTAACTGTTACAGTTTATGATTGAGTCAGCACAATCGCTATTTTCAGTCTAATATTTCTACTTATCGTTCCCGGTACAAAAACCCACTCCGTCCATATTAGCCATTTTTTTAAAAAACAACACGAAACCTGACAGTCTAAGTACGTTTCAAATCTGTTGCGCTTGCATGAGAGCGAAAATCGATTGCGGAATTGGCAATCCGGTAGCCAGAAGCGGATTTCCATACTTAGTGAGAAGCGGTTTTGGGAAATCGGTTAACGAAATCCGACTTTGGGAGCGCCATGTAAACGGGGTGACAGTCTCACAGCCGCGACGCTCCTCTTCTTTGTTATGTACTCTTGCAGCGCGCCAAGTGGGCAGGACGTTATACTTTTGAGATCGGCGGGATCTTACGATAGTGAAAGCGAATCGTCGCTATTCATATTGGTCTGTAGCACGGTTTTACGAAAGTTAGACTGTGAGTATGTGCAGCTTTCCAGAGAGGATCTTACATTTCGTTGTTTTCATTTTCCTTAGAATTTTTTCTATGGTCTGTGAATGGTTTGTTTTCCATATGAGTATCCCTTTTCATAGTATATTCTGTTTTTGTATGAATATATATTTCCTGTTCTTCGACAACGTTCATAGTGAGTCCTTTCGGTGTTCTGTGTAGTATTTCTTACGAAGTTTCCATTTTCTCGGCTTTGTGGTGTTGCTTTTTCAGCTGTACGAATAAACAGAAGGTTGACAGATTAATACCATTCTAGTGCGTTCTTTAAATCTGGTGTTACAATTTCGTCAGCTTTCGCCACTACAGAAATGCTGATTGATGAAAACAGTATAGACATCATAACAGCTATCAGGCATTTAAAAATCTCAATTCCAACATCAAATCTACCATGGGAGTGGCAATAGATACTTCAATAAACTACTTTGACCAGAAAATTAGCAACGACAATAACTACCATACATTTGACACATACAGAAAACCAACGACCACAGATAATATAATACATACTCAGACACAAAAGCATGCCTTCGTCTAGTCACTCATTAACAGAATATCCAGTTTACTTCTAGAACAACCAGCTACACAAAAAGAACTGAAAAACTCTGTTATATAGCCTACAAAAATGATTTTGATCCAGATGTAGTAACAAAATTTTATAAAAAACACATAAAACTGAAACCCATCACAATACAAAATGACATAAATCTTACTAGAGAAATGTTAACAAAGCGAAGAACAACCTACATATCTACAACTTACCTAGGACGAATATCAAATAAGATAAATGCACTATTGAAGTCCACACACATACAACTGGCTTTTCGTACAAATAACAATCTTATAACGGAATTACGTTCATGAACAACCAAAATCTCGGAATACGCCACTTCTGGAACATAAAAAAATCACCAATGACAAGTGTAACAATCTCCGTATTGGCCAAAGATCACACCAGAAACAGTGACAGTAATCCGTCAACCTTGTATTTACATCTGAATACCCAACATCACAAAGCCGAGAAAGTTGATCCACACGAAATTCTAAATGAACAGACTTTAAACATGAATAGTACTTCGAAAATTTTATTGGTGTAATAGAATACAAAAAGGGATAGAATACAGACCATAGATAAAATTCGAAGTAAAAAGCAAAAACAACGAAATTTTACATCATCACTGGAAGCTGTACCATATACTTTGTAAACATACGGCAGCGTAGTAAAGAACTGTAGAAATAATGAACTGGAAAACCATTTTTCAGAAACGTATTTTTACGTATTGTAACTTCAAAAAATATTATACTTACCACGACTTGACAGAGCAAATTTACTATATGTGCAATGTGGTCGTCATTTCCAACTAGACGTAGGTACCATTGCAAATCTAAACATAAAACAGCCGCGATTTACGTATAATTCAACCACCGTTATTTCCACAGGTAACTTGATAATGACGGTTAAGCCGAAACAAGCCTGTCGTGTAAAATATTATCTTACTGTAGCTAGTTTTGGAGCTTTCATTTTCATCGTGTCTTATAATCACATTTACTACGCTGTGGGCCTAACGGAAAGTAAAATAGTTGGAAGTTTCGTAGTTGTCTTATATTTGGTCGATAAACGTATTTAAATCTATCTACTGTGTCGGCTCCATCACAGACTCAAGCTACCACCTTGTTCCCTAATCATTTATACTATTTATGTCGTGATTTATAAATGTTTCAGGAAAAAATAGGCGACGTTGGCGACAGGTTGTTCGGACACGAACGATCGGGAATTGTTTACGTTCTTTCGTTAACTGTTTTTCTTTTAAGGTCTAGAACCCTCTAAGATATTTAAGCTGATCACTTTTCTGCTGTATGAAATACTGTACAGCAAAAACCGCGCGAGTTTGATCGGTTTTTTCTTGCGAACAATGACTCGCGTCAGCCTATTCACTGGCCTGATATAACGGAAAATAACTTAAAAATACGAGGATGGTCTCCACAAGGTACTCTGACTGGTAGATGTTGTAGAAACTTCTACATGCTGGACTGCAGTGCGCAATTTATGCACACGATAGCGTTCCTCGATGTGGATTGTCACTGTATCGCGACTGTTAAGTTGCACTGAATTGCATTATTTACATGACTTTTAAAGTCGTACCCTTGAGAATCGTAATTTGTAGTCATCTCATTGCAAAGATAATGAGGCAACGCCACGATGTTTTAATGCCGTTGAATAGCAAATTTGCGTTGCCCGTGCATAATGCGATTACATAATAGGCATTGAGAGTTCTGATCCTTCTGCTCTAGGGTCCCCACTTATTTTTAAAGGATTTCGACGGTAGAGCTCTAGACTGCCTCTTTTTGCTCCCAGCTTCAGGCAGTGTTGGCTTCGGTCACACAGCTTGAGGCTGTTGCCAATGGGCATCACTGTGGGGGTCCGGATGGGGGTTTGTCGGGGACGGCCAGCTCGTCCCACGCATCCCCTGATCGGACTACGACTGTGGTTGCCCGGGATACTGCCCGCATTGAGGCTGATCCCTCACCTGTGGTAGAGTGGGAGGTCGTTTCAAGGTGTGGCAGGGGGCGAAAGACATTCCGGAGGGCTGAACGGAAAGCCTCTCCAGTTTGTCTGACGAACCGGTTTCAGGCTCTGTCTCAGGCTGATACTGATCTTCGGCCTGACACGGCTGCTTGTCCTGTTCCAGAGGTTGCCCCTCAGTCTGCAAGATCCGGGCAGTTGCAGAGGGTGGGCTTACTGGTAGTTGGGAGCTCCAACGTCAAGCGCGTAATGGGGCCCCTTAGGGAAATGGCAGCAAGAGAGGGGAAGAAAACCAATGTGCACTCCGTGTGCATACCGGGGGGAGTCATTCCAGATGTGGAAAGGGTCCTTCCGGATGCCATGAAGGGTACAGGGTGCACCCATCTGAAGGTGGTCGCTCATGTCGGCACCAATGATATGTGTCGCTATGGATCGGAGGAAATCCTCTCTGGCTTCCGGCGGCTATCTGATTTGGTGAAGACTGCCAGTCTCGCTAGCGGGATGAAAGCAGAGCTCACTATCTGCAGCATCGTCGACAGGACTGACTGCGGACCTTTGGTACAGAGCCGAGTTGAGGGTCTGAATCAGAGGCTGAGACGGTTCTGCGACCGTGTGGGCTGCAGATTCCTCGACTTGCGCCATAGGGTGGTGGGGTTTCGGGTTCCGCTGGATAGGTCAGGAGTCCACTACACGCAACAAGCGGCTACACGGGTAGCAGGGGTTGTGTGGCGTGGGCTGGGCGGTTTTTTAGGTTAGATGGCCTTGGGCAAGTACAGAAAGGGCAACAGCCCCAACGGGTGCGGGGCAAAGTCAGGACATGCGGGGACCAAGCAGCGATCGGTATTGTAATCGTCAACTGTCGAAGCTGCGTTGGTAAAGTACCGGAACTTCAAGCACTGATAGAAAGCACCGAAGCTGAAATCGTTATAGGTACAGAAAGCTGGCTTAAGCCAGAGATAAATTCTGCCGAAATTTTTACAAAGGTACAGACGGTGTTTAGAAAGGATAGATTGCATGCAACCGGTGGTGGAGTGTTCGTCGCTGTTAGTAGTAGTTTATCCTGTAGTGAAGTAGAAGTGGATAGTTCCTGTGAATTATTATGGGTGGAGGTTACACTAAACAACCGAACTAGGTTAATAATTGGCTCCTTTTACCGACCTCCCGACTCAGCAGCATTAGTGGCAGAACAACTGAGAGAAAATTTGGAATACATTTCACATAAATTTTCTCAGCATGTTATAGTCTTAGGTGGAGATTTCAATTTACCAGATATAGACTGGGACACTCAGATGTTTAGGACGGGTGGTAGAGACAGAGCATCGAGTGACATTATACTGAATGCACTATCCGAAAATTACCTCGAGCAATTAAACAGAGAACCGACTCGTGGAGATAACATCTTGGACCTACTGATAACAAACAGACCCGAACTTTTCGACTCTGTATGTACAGAACAGGGAATCAGTGATCATAAGGCCGTTGCAGCATCCCTGAATATGGAAGTTAATAGGAATATAAAAAAAGGGAGGAAGGTTTATCTATTTAGCAAGAGTAATAGAAGGCAGATTTCAGACTACCTAACAGATCAAAACGAAAATTTCTGTTCCGACACTGACAGTGTTGAGTGTTTATGGAAAAAGTTCAAGGCAATCGTAAAATGCGTTTTAGACAGGTACGTGCCGAGTAAAACTGTGAGGGACGGGAAAAACCCACCGTGGTACAACAACAAAGTTAGGAAACTACTGCGAAAGCAAAGAGAGCTCTACTCCAAGTTTAAACGCAGCCAAAACCTCTCAGACAAACAGAAGCTAAACTATGTCAAAGTTAGCGTAAGGAGGGCTATGCGTCAAGCGTTCATTGAATTCGAAAGTAAAATTCTATGTACCGACTTGACAGAAAATCCTAGGAAGTTCTGGTCTTACGTTAAATCAGTAAGTGGCTCGAAACAGCATATCCAGACACTACGGGATGATGATGGCATTGAAACAGAGGATGACACGCGTAAAGCTGAAATACTAAACACCTTTTTCCAAAGCTGTTTCACAGAGGAAGACCGCACTGCAGTTCCTTCTCTAAATCCTCGCACAAACGAAAAAATGGCTGACATCGAAATAAGTGTCCAAGGAATAGAAAAGCAACTGGAATCACTCAATAGAGGAAAGTCCACTGGACCTGACGGGATACCAGTTCGATTCTACACAGAGTACGCGAAAGAACTTGCCCCCCTTCTAACAGCCGTGTACCGCAAGTCTCTAGAGGAACGGAAGGTTCCAAATGATTGGAAAAGAGCACAGATAGTCCCAGTCTTCAAGAAGGGTCGTCGAGCAGATGCGCAAAACTATAGACCTATATCTCTTACGTCGATCTCTTGTAGAATTTTAGAACATGTTTTTTGCTCGCGTATCATGTCATTTCTGGAAACCCAGAATCTACTATGTAGGAATCAACATGGATTCCGGAAACAGCGATCGTGTGAGACCCAACTCGCCTTATTTGTTCATGAGACCCAGAAAATATTAGATACAGGCTCCCAGGTAGATGCTATTTTCTTGACTTCCGGAAGGCGTTCGATACAGTTCCGCACTGTCGCCTGATAAACAAAGTAAGAGCCTACGGAATATCAGACCAGCTGTGTGGCTGGATTGAAGAGTTTTTAGCAAACAGAACACAGCATGTTGTTATCAATGGAGAGACGTCTACAGACGTTAAAGTAACCTCTGGCGTGCCACAGGGGAGTGTTATGGGACCATTGCTTTTCACAATATATATAAATGACTTAGTAGATAGTGTCGGAAGTTCCATGCGGCTTTTCGCGGATGATGCTGTAGTATACAGAGAAGTTGCAGCATTATAAAATTGTAGCGAAATGCAGGAAGATCTGCAGCGGATAGGCACTTGGTGCAGGGAGTGGCAACTGACCCTTCACATAGACAAATGTAATGTATTGCGAATACATAGAAAGAAGGATCCTTTATTGTATGATTATATGATAGCGGAACAAACACTGGTAGCAGTTACTTCTGTAAAATATCTGGGAGTATGCGTGCGGAACGATTTGAAGTGGAATGATCATATAAAATTAATTGTTGGTAAGGCGGGTACCAGGTTGAGATTCATTGGGAGAGTGCTTAGAAAATGTAGTCCATCAACAAAGGAGGTGGCTTACAAAACACTCGTTCGACCTATACTTGAGTATTGCTCATCAGTGTGGGATCCGTGCCAGATCGGTCTGACGGAGGAGATAGAGAAGATCCAAAGAAGAGCGGCGCGTTTCGTCACAGGGTTATTTGGTAACCGTGTTAGCGTTACGGAGATGTTTAATAAACTCAAGTGGCAGACTCTGCAAGAGAGGCGCTCTGCATCGCGGTGTAGCTTGCTCGCCAGGTTTCGAGAGGGTGCGTTTCTGGATGAGGTATCGAATATATTGCTTCCCCCTACTTATACCTCCCGAGGAGATCACGAATGTAAAATTAGAGAGATTAGAGCGCGCACGGAGGCTTTCAGACAGTCGTTCTTCCCGCGAACCATACGCGACTGGAATAGGAAAGGGAGGTAATGACAGTGGCACGTAAAGTGCCCTCCGCCACGCACCGTTGGGTGGCTTGCGGAGTATCAATGTAGATGTAGATGTAGACTGTCTCTGGACTTGTGAACTCCCTTTATGCCACGAAAAAATGGCAAGGATAAACAGCGCTGAGTCTATGATCCTGCCGAACTGAAGAAAATCCGTGCCAACCAAAAATTCGGCGCACAGAGTGCTGGAAGAGAGAGTCGTATTGCACTGACAAATTGAAATGTCGTGCCAAGCCGAGAAGGACCGACCGAAGCTAAGACGTCAGAAAGAGTAATGCCGAGACAGGAAGAGTTTCGGACCGCACGCTGGCAACGCATTGTGCACACGTCATGTTATCGACAACGTGATCGACCCTGGCTTGGAGCTCGTCTGTGGTGCTACGGGAAGATCAGCAGTTTTCATGAACTGACGGAGCCTGTGTTTCAGGCATTGCAAAAAAAAAAAAAAAATCTTCAAGATGGCTTTCGGTTGCTCTTTATCTGTATGCCACAACGAATATCAAATTTTATTCGTGCCTGTGGTGGAAGCACCCCATACTGACGCGGATATTGGACATTACCTCCGAATGTAATGAAAAACAAATTATTTGATACTCATCATGTGATGAACATATCGACAAATTTTGACTAATATGGGACTGGTACCTTATAGTGTCACATTTTCCTGAGAGTATTTAGTATGCCTTAAAAGCGACTACTCTCTTAGCACATTCACAAGCCGTTACCAGAGGTGAAAGACGCAATAAGTGAGAGTAAATAACCTAGGACCATTTGAGGTTCAGCCCGAAGCCTTTCCGTTTGAAGGTTGTCATTCACTCACTCGGCAACAGATGATGATGAGGTTCCTTACTCCTTGATAGAACTAGGGGACGATGCGGGAGACTCGGCAACAGAGGCCTGCATTTAAAAAAAAATGCAGTTTCAAATAGACTTAGCGCATTGCACAACCGCGGTGTTCCAGGGCCGCATGTATTCCACTGTGGAAAAATCCCAGGCGCTTCTCTTTTGCTCTTAACTCTACACGGCAGCTGATTGACCAAGGCCATGTAAAATAATGCCGACTTAGAAGTTTTTAAGAAAATAGTTGCCTGAGTGCGAGAAACTGGGTGAATGTCTTTTCCGCATGTAGCAGCTGAGACAGAACGTTTCCAGTATTCCCCCAGGGGCACAAGTTACGTTTTCCTTCAGCATGCGTAAGGAATGGATTTCACGTTCCCCATAGTAGGATAACGCAGTACGTACAGGGTGTTTCAAAAATGACCGGTATATTTGAAACGGCAATAAAAACTAAACGAGCAGCGATAGAAATACACCGTTTGTTGCAATATGCTTGGGACAACAGTACATTTTCAGGCAGACAAACTTTCGAAATTACAGTAGTTACAATTTTCAACAACAGATGGCGCTGCGGTCTGGGAAACTCTGTAGTACGATATTTTCCACATATCCACCATGCGTAGCAATAATATGGCGTAGTCTCTGAATGAAATTACCCGCAACCTTTGACAACGTGTCTGGCGGAATGGCTTCACATGCAGATGAGATGTACTGCTTCAGCTGTTCAATTGTTTCTGGATTCTGGCGGTACACCTGGTCTTTCAAGTGTCCCCACAGAAAGAAGTCACAGGGGTTCATGTCTGGCGAATAGGGAGGCCAATCCACGCCGCCTCCTGTATGTTTCGGATAGCCCAAAGCAATCACACGATCATCGAAATATTCATTCAGGAAATTAAAGACGTAGGCCGTGTGATGTGGCCGGGCACCATCTTGCATAAACCACGAGGTGTTCGCAGTGTCGTCTAAGGCAGTTTGTACCGCCACAAATTCACGAAGAATGTCCAGATAGCGTGATGCAGTAATCGTTTCGGATCTGAAAAATGGGCCAATGATTCCTTTGGAAGAAATGGCGACCCAGACCAGTACTTTTTGAGGATGCAGGGACGATGGGACTGCAACATGGGGCTTTCCGGTTTCCCATATGCGCCAGTTCTGTTTATTGACGAAGCCGTCCAGGTAAAAATAAGCTTCGTCAGTAAACCAAATGCTGCCCACATGCATATCGCCGTCATAAATCCTGTGCACTATATCGTTAGCGAATGTCTCTCGTGCAGCAATGGTAGCGGCGATGAGGGATTGCCGCGTTTGAATTTTGTATGGATAGAGGTGTAAACTCTGGCGCATGAGACGATACGTGGACGTTGGCGTCATTTGGACCGCAGCTGCAACACGGCGAACGGAAACCCGAGGCCGCTGTCGGATCACCTGCTGCACTAGCTGCGCGTTGCCCTCTGTGGTTGCCGTACGCGGTCGCCCTACCTTTCCAGCACGTTCATCCGTCACGTTCCCAGTCCGTTGAAATTTTTCAAACAGATCCTTTATTGTATCGCTTTTCGGTCCTTTGGTTACATTAAACCTCCGTTGAAAACTTCGTCTTGTTGCAACAACACTGTGTTCTAGGCGGTGGAATTCCAACACCAGAAAAATTCTCTGTTCTAAGGAATAAACCATGTTGTCTACAGCACACTTGCACGTTGTGAACAGCACACGCTTACAGCAGAAAGACGACGTACAGAATGGCGCACCCACAGACTGCGTTGTCTTCTATATCTTTCACATCACTTGCAGCGCCATCTGTTGTTGAAAATTGTAACTACTGTAATTTCGAAAGTTTGTCCGCCTGAAAATGTACTGTTGTCCCAAGCATATTGCAACAAACGGTGTATTTCTATCGCTGCTCGTTTAGTTTTTATTGCCGTTTCAAATATACCGGTCATTTTTGAAACACCCTGTATGACCCCCTAAGGATCGATGATCTTTGTACCAGTATTCCTTCGGCAAACAAACAGTTCCATCTTATATTCAGATTAAGAGGTTCTTTCTGAAACAAAGCAATTACAGGAAAGCTCGAAATTTATCCAAAGTGAAATACAGTTTCTGCCTCCTGGGCTTAAAGATGCGCACTGATCGCTTCTTTTCTTTTCGGAACCTTCTGTCACAAAGTCACAGTTGCAACAGGTAGCTTGTAATTGTGTGGAGGAGGAGGAGATTTGTGTTTAACGTCCCGTCGACAGCGAGGTCATTAGAGACGGAGCAAATGCTCGGATTAGGGAAGGAAGAGGAAGGAAACCGGCCGTGCGCTTCCAAAGGAACCATCGCTGTATTTGCCTGTGGCGATGCAGGGAAATCACGGAAAACCGAAGTCAGGAAGGCCGGAAGCGGGTCTGAACCGTCGTCCTTCCGAAAGCGAGTTCAACGCGCCAACTGCTGCGCCACCTCGCCGGTGTGGAGGTTGGTTCAGATGGCTCTGAGCACTATGGGACTTAACATCTGAGGACATCAGTCCCCTAGAACTTAGAACTACTTAAACCTAACTAACCTAAGGACATCAAACACATCCATGCCCGAGGCAGGATTCGAACCTGCGACCGTAGCAGTACCGCGGTTCCGGACTGCAGCGCCTAGAACCGCACGGCCACCGCGGCCGGCTATTTCTAACAACACTTTTTTTTTTGGGGAATGATGAAGCTATTCGCTATTCACTAGTGCTATCTACAACTCCTTCTCAGAACAGAAAGCTAGCTATACACATTGAGAGTAGATATTCGTTGCAAAACATGCTTCCTTCACACCACTCCTCCGGCTAATGACCTTACTTCACCCACAGCTTGCACCACACTTAATATGATGATAAATTCGTGTGGCTCAACGGCTGGAGCGTCTTTCAATTGGACGGAATTTCGGCTACTTGGGTGTCCCTAATCTACCTCAGCTGTGCAACCGTAGAAAGGGCACCTACATTTTAACTTGGAATCCAAATCACATGTCATTTCTGGCACTTCATACATCGTTAAATGCTACGTTAAAATGCAGAGTGAAAAATCCGTGTGGTGATCGGCATTCGACACATCAGCCTCTCAGTTTCCAGGTGTGCACTTTACCAGTTGACCACCAGGTGCAACAATCAACTGATTTAAAATGTATGGGTCTACGCTAGGGCCTACTGTTTGTACGTCACTTGATTGCTAGACTCCTTACTTCTGGACTAGCAGAAACTGGGAGACTTCAGAATGGCAATGGGTTTGCATCTGTGCACTGCCATTAATAATAATAGTAATAATAATAACAGAATGTAGGCTCTGCAGCAGTGTAGGAGCCATTACGTAGTTACTGATGTGTTTTGCTGTCAGTTTGTTCGTTTATTGTTGGGAAATGAAGAATGAAGCAATTTATGGTCCATTGCTGAAACTACTGACAACTCGAAGGAGGCATTTTCACGAGATATTTAAGCATATGTGATCTATACACATGTTTCAGTTTGGTGTTTGTATTGTGTAAAGTACAAATATGCGTACAGTGGGTGGACCTTGTGAGGAAGATGACGTTTATACCGGGAGGTTATAATTAAACTTTTCCTATTTAACACGTTATAACATGGAAACTAATTACTGTACAGGTGCCAAACTTGGCAGCATTAACGTCAAGGACTTGGGGAAGTGAAATACCTGTAATGCAGAATCAGTTCTGTTGAAACACTTTTAATGTGCTGCTACGGTACGGTACGGAGAGTGCTTAGAAAATGTAGTCCATCAACAAAGGAGGTGGCTTACAAAACACTCGTTCGACCTATACTTGAGTATTGCTCATCAGTGTGGGATCCGTGCCAGATCGGTCTGACGGAGGAGATAGAGAAGATCCAAAGAAGAGCGGCGCGTTTCGTCACAGGGTTATTTGGTAACCGTGTTAGCGTTACGGAGATGTTTAATAAGCTCTAGTGGCAGACTCTGCAAGAGAGGCGCTCTGCATCGCGGTGTAGCTTGCTCGCCAGGTTTCGAGAGGGTGCGTTTCTGGTTGAGGTATCGAATATATTGCTTCCCCCTACTTATACTTCCCGAGGAGATCACGAATGTAAAATTAGAGAGATTAGAGCGCGCACGGAGGCTTTCAGACAGTCGTTCTTCCCGCGAACCATACGCGACTGGAACAGGAAAGGGAAGTAATGACAGTGGCACGTAAAGTGCCCTCCGCCACACACCGTTGGGTGGCTTGCGGAGTATCAATGTAGATGTAGATGTAGAATACCATTACATACCGGTACCATTACTGCTTGAAAAGTGGCTCAATATGGCGCCCACTAGTGTCCAGAGGAGTCTGAAAGCGGAGGATTGCATTCTGCACAAAAGAACGAATCATGTCCGTAGTGTAGTTGGGCCCTCTGACACCGAATATAACAGCATCACCAAATGTAGCAGGAAGAGGTAGAATGCACCATATTAAGACTCATCCGAGCTTTCCAAGTCATTTATTGTTTCCAACTACAGTGCCCCCATTCCTCTCGGTCTGCATCACTGGGTCCTGCAATGATAAGGACACCACTTCGCTGTCTACGAAACAGCTTGGCACGGGATGGCTGACTCAGTGACACGCGCAATGCCCCTGTGTGTCGGCCTTGTACGGCCATGGATTTGCAGCATCGTCAGGATGCGCTGGCAGCCGACTCAGTGCCCCATGTACCCGCTGCCTCAGCGCCACCCGCCGGGAGCTCCAGGCGGCCTGCTGCGTTTCTTCTTCGCCGTCATGGTTCAGATTGTGGTGACAACAAGCGCCCGATGTCCGAGTCTGCGGGCCTCGCCTCGGGATGCCTCCGGCATGTGTTGGGAGACAAGACGACTGCCTGCAGTAGCGAGCCATGGAGTGGCCCACCGCTGACTGGCTACGGAACCAGTGACCCGCCATGGACTGGAATGCTGGCGCTCCATCTGCTGCTGCGTGTAGCCGGTGGTGTGACACACCCCACTATCCAGGAAAGCTGTCATACTTGAATGCTTTGCTTTGTTAGTGAACCGGCACCTATTTATATGCGGCTGTGCACCTCTGTTTTGCTAAACGCGCTGCTCCGCATCACGTCACGTACTCATGACACTTAGGTTGGCCAGTGGGCCCCTTCTGGCTGTGACTTGCGCCATGTAAACTGCTGCGTGTACTTTCCCCAGCGGTTCTATGACCCTGTGGCCTCTATTTTACTTCGCAACTGCTGGTGAGTGTAACTCAGTAAACAGGCCCGTGCCTAGTTGTAGCTTGGGTGCTCAGAAATATTGCACCAAAACTGACTTTTCCTATCCCAAACAGTAACGCCGCTACAGCAGGTGTACTGGCTACCTCTTTTGATGCGCTGCGCTTCAGATCAGCACATGTGTGAATGTTCCCCTGGTAAACCCTGTTCTTCAGGTAGCCCACAGTTACAAATCACAGGGAGCGAGATCAGGTGATCGCGCTGACTAAGGATTTGGAAACGCTTGGCTGATAATTCGATTGTTTCCAAATGTGTTTTGGAGAAGCAGATGAACCTCATGAGCGATGTGTATTGGGGCCCCATCTTGCATGAAAACTGTTGAGTTCAATGTGTGTCTGTCCTGTAGCGCAGGTATGAGATGCTGACGAGGCATATCGCATAATGTTGGCCACACTCCAAATCTCTCGTCCTTGAGCTCCTTGAGCATCAACCTCTTCAAAAAAGAATGGGCCAACGAAGAACGTAGCTGTGAAGCTACACCACATGGTGACACGTTCACCATGCAGAGGAACTTCATGCACAGTGATTGGGGGTGAAGATCGTACACTTGGCAATTCTGTGTGTTCATCTCATCCGTCAGAGAAAAATGAGCATTGTCTGTGCATAGGATGGTCCAGGGCCAGCCCTCGTCAACTTCAGTCCTTGTGAGAAAGTGGAGAGCGAAGTCAACACGTCGTCGTGCATCCCATAATGCAAGCTGCTGTACGATATGGGTCTTGCGTGGATACCATTTGAGAATGCTTCGAAACACCAGAGGATGTTCAACTGTCGTGACATGGCAAACACATTGTCTGACGATCTGGAATTGCGCACAGCGCTGTCTGCTCTAGCAACAGCGATTTTGTCAACAACCCATAGTGCAACCGGTCGTCGGCCTCTTCCTGGAGCGACGCCCTGTTCTCCAGTTAATTGGAACTACTTCATCATGCTTCACATAGCAGGTGGAGAAAGAGTACCCTTTCATAATCCTTGCAGCCGGCGATATTCTCGGAGTGCAGCTGCAGCATTGCTGTTGTTCTGATAATAGAGTTTCATGAATAATGCCCTGCTTCTTTTATCCAAGCTGATGTTGACACGTCAACAAGCCCACTGCGACTGGGCAGCTGTGAGAGACCATGAATCGCGATGACTGATCACGGCCATAGTACGAGGGCAGTTCAACAAGTAATGCAACACATATTTTTTCTGAAACAGGGGTTGTTTTGTTCAGCATTGAAATACACCAGGTTATTCCCCAATCTTTTAGCTACACAACACTATTTTTCAACGTAATCTCCATTTAATGCTACGGCCTTACGCCACCTTGAAATGAGGGCCTGTAGGCCTGCACGGTACCATTCCACTTTTCGATGTCAGAGCCAACGTCGTACTGCATCAATAACTTCTTCATCATCCGCGTAGTGCCTCCCACGGATTGCGTCCTTCATTGGGCCAAACATACGGAAATCCGACAGTGCGAGATCGGGGCTGTAGGGTGCATGAGGAAGAACAGTCCACTGAAGTTTTGTGAGCTCCTCTCGGGTGCGAAGACTTGTGTGAGGTCTTGCGTTGTCATGAAGAAGGAGAAGTTCGTTCAGATTTTTGTGCCTACGAACACGCTGAAGTCGTTTCTTCAATTTCTGAAGAGTAGCACAATACACTTCAGAGTTGATCGTTTGACCGTGGGGAAGGACATCGAACAGAATAACCCCTTCAGCGTCCCAGAAGACTGTAACCATGACTTTACCGGCTGAGGGTATGGCTTTAAACTTTTTCTTGGTAGGGGAGTGGGTGTGGCGCCACTCCATTGATTGCCGTTTTGTTTCAGGTTCGAAGTGATGAACCCATGTTTCATCGCCTGTAACAATCTTTGACAAGAAATTGTCACCCTCAGCCACATGACGAGCAAGCAATTCCGCACAGATGGTTCTCCTTTGCTCTTTATGGTGTTCGGTTAGACAACGAGGGACCTAGCGGGAACAAACCTTTGAATATCCCAACTGGTGAACAATTGTGACAGCACTACCAACAGAGATGTCAAGTTGAGCACTGAGTTGTTTGATGGTGATCCGTCGATCATCTCGAACGAGTGTGTTCGCACGCTCCGCCATTGCAGGAGTCACAGGTGTGCACGGCCGGCCCGCACGCGGGAGATCTGACAGTCTTGCTTGACCTTGCGGCGATGATGACACACGCTTTGCCCAACGACTCACCGTGCTTTTGTCCACTGCCAGATCACCGTAGACATTCTGCAAGCGCCTATGAATATCTGAGATGCCCTGGTTTTCCGCCAAAAGAAACTCTATCACTGCCCGTTGTTTGCAACGCACATCCGTTACAGACGCCATTTTAACAGCTCCGTACAGCGCTGCCACCTGTCGGAAGTCAATGAAACTATACGAGACGAAGCGGGAATGTTTGAGAATATTCCACAAGAAATTTCCGGTTTTTTCAACGAAAATTGGCCGAGAAAAAAAATGTGTTCCTTTGCTTATTGAACTGCCCTCGTAGGAACTGGACGTTCGCGCTGTGACGCATGGAAAGCTTGCACCCCATACGCTGGACATTAATGCTACAAAGTTTCGTACTTGTACTGTAATTAGTTTCCATGTTTTAACGCGTTAAGTACGTAAAGTTTGATTATAACCACCCGGTACATTCGTTTCACTAGCTGTCACCTCTACCACATTGTGTCACGTGTAATCAGTATTACAGTTTTTCGAAACAATGATAATAGTAATGGTCTTTTAAAAATAATTTAGTTTCATGACCGAAGTACAACTGAACCCTTTCGTTTTCACTTCTCAGAGAGTTACATTTTACCACTCTGGGGATAATTACTCCCACGCTGGGAAACACTGAACTAGTGTCACGTGTGCTACATACTCAGATAGTGCAGAGAAGATGGGTATAACGCCATCCACGTAATTTTCAGACAAGTTACGGTTCTGCATACAGCACTGGGGTACAGAGGCTGGAAGGACTGCCGGCATTGCCACGCTGCATTCGACGTTGTGGTACAGGCACAGCACCTGGCGTGACGGTGTGGGGTGCTACCTGGTACGAGACCTGATCACTTTGGTTCGAACAGACGGGAATATGGGAAGCAGCCGTAACATTTATAACACAGGAAGCCCGGTGACTGTGCCCTACCTTGGAGGTCTGCTCGACGTAATAATTCATCAAGTTAATGCAAGACCGCATGTAGCCCATGCTGTCGTATCCCAGCTCAATAAGGAGGTTATTCCTCTGTTGCTCGGCCAACACGGCGTCCAGGTGTCTCACACACTGAAAATGTCTTGTAAGGGGTTTCCGAAAGATTGGTTCGCAGCCACTTTCTGGCCATTGAGATTGATGAACTCGAGCATAGAGCTGAACCAGCATGCCGTTCTGGATCCGTATATGTCAACCGAGCTCAGTTCGACTCGATGTTCAACCCAGCTAGAGCCACTGTTTCTGCCAGAGATGGTATCTATGTGTAGTACATTTTGCACACTGTACACGCAAAGTCACGTACAACTTCAGTCATGTATTCCTCCTGATGTACTGTATTCGCACAATAAGAAATATTTCGTTATTTTTATTCTTTCCGATGTACAAATTTAATAATCAGCTATTTAGTCATCGAACACCTTTCGCTTCATAATAAAACATGACATGGTTAATCGTTATACACTATGGGCGACCAAGAGATAAAAAGTGTCCGGAGACTTGGTTGAAAATGATAATAAGCTTAGATGCCGTACCGAGTCAAATGCTTTTCGGAAATCAATCTGACTGCCTCAGTCCATGGCTTTCAGGATGTCATGTGAGAAAAGTGCCAGTTGTCTATCACATGATCTATGTTTACGAAATCAGTGCTGGTTGTCATGCAGGAGGTCGTACTGTTTGCTTTACCTCATTACGTTCCACGAGCAGTGACCTACTCGTAGGTCCAGTTCCATGCGCTTCCCATCTTGATCCCTCAGACTCTGTGGCTACATCTAAAGTCATTGTTGGCTTCCTCGAACATGGACAACATACGAGGGTCACTCCAAAAGAAATGCACACTTTTTTTTTAAATCCATCTTTTATTCTACATGTTTGAAAGTTTTACAGTGTGTAGATACATCCTTTAGGAACAATATTTTCATTTCTCCACATAATTTCCATCCCTCTGAACTGCCTTGCGGCATCTTGGAACCAGCGCCTGTATACCCGCACGGTTAAATTCTGGACCAACCTGTTGGAGCTACTGTTTGGCAGCGTCATCTTCAAACCTTGTTCTACGAAGAGAGTCTTTCAGTTTCCCAAAGAGATGATAGTCACATCGAGCCAGGTCAGGACTGTAAGGCGGGTGTTTCAGTGTTGTCCATCCGAGTTTTGTGATCGCTTCCATGGTTTTTTGAGTAACATATGGCCGTGCACTGTCGTGCAACAGCAAAATATCCTGCTTTTTCCAATATGGTCGAACATGACTCACTCGAGCTTAAAGTTTCTTCAGTGTCGTCACGTATGCATCACAATTTATGGTGGTTCCACTTGGCATGATGTCCACAAGCAAGAGTCCTTCGGAATCGAAAAACACCTTAGCCATAACTTTTCCTGCAGAAGGTGTGGTATTGAATTTTTTTTTTCTTGGGTGAATTTGCATGATGCCACTCCATTGATTGTCTCTTTGTGTCTGGTGAAAAATGATGGAGCCATGTTTCATCACCTGTCCCAATTCTTACATGAAATTCATCTCTACGATTCTCGTACTGTTCCAAAAGTTCGCTGCATACCGTTTTTCTTGTTTCTTTGTGAGCCACTGTCAACATCCTGAGAACCCACCTGGCACAAACCTTTCTTAACGCCGACATTTTCAGTATTCTGCAGACACTACCTTCCCCTATCCCAACGTAACGTGGCTATTCGTTCACTGTGACGCGTCTGTCAGCAGTCACCAATTCGTCAACTCTCTGCACATTGTCTGGAGTGTGTGCAGTACGAGGCCTGCCGCTGCGAGGACAATCATTAATATTGCCGTGCCCGCTTTCATCATGTAACCTGCTTGCCCACCGACTAACTGTACTGCGATCGACAGCAGCGTCTCCATACACCTTTTTCAACCTCTTGTGGATGTTTCCCACTGTCTCGTTTTCACAGCACAGGAATTCTATGACGGCACGTTGCTTCCGACGAACGTCAAGTGTAGCAGCCATCTTGAAGACATGCTGTGACGGCGCCACTCATGGGAACAGGTTGAACTAAGTTTGGAAACAAACAGGAAGGATGTATCTAAACACTGTAAAACTTCCACACATGCAGAATGAAAACTGTATTTTTACAAAAATAGTGTGCATTTCTTTTGGAGTGAGCTTCGTACATACGTAACAAAAGCTTGTCTCGCACGCCCAAGATCAAATGCATTGGCAGCCAAACGCGGTTACGTTAGCTTGTGTGTGTTTATTTTTTTATTTTTTTTAAAAGAAGAAGAAGGAAGCAAAGATTAGGGTTTGAGAAGTAGGGCTGAAGAATCTGTAGTAACGAGTGGTACCCACACTAGGCAACTGCTGTTGTGTCAATGGGCTCATGTCTACCATAGGACAGAATGTTCCATGTCTCAACAAGTATTAATTTCCCGGCGCACGTTTCTAGGCCTTATTTCTAATTTTTATTAGTATCGTATTTTGTGAGAACACGGGACACATTTTTAAACACCCAGATCTCACACGTAGCTGTGTAGCGGGTTTCAAAAATTGTTAATCCTTTGTTTTAGTAGAACAGGTAATCCTGTTGTCTCAGTTTCACTAGATGAAGTTCCTCTATCGATAAAAGAAAGTGGTTTTCGATAGCAAGGACCGAATGCGGCAAGCTCTGCGCCAAAGGCATATGACAAGCTGAAATGTTATCGAGTTATTAGCCGAGTCGTGGAGTCGTGTTGTCGCAACGTTTCGGCGAGTTCCCTGCTCATCCACAGGCAAAACGTCGCTTTAACGTCCACTTCGTTCCTTTATAGACGTTGGACAGCAGACTACAGGCTTATACAGTATCGAACAGGGAGTGAAGCGGACACTTTGCTTGAAGGTGACGAGCAGAAAATGCGTCTATGTATTGCCACAACACGACACCATGACTCGGATGACACTCGTACAAGATTTTAACCGTAAAATTCGTCAAGAAAGCGTGCTTTCTCTTTTATGACGTGCCTTTTTGCAAAGCAGTAGACCGGGCTTATTCAGTACATTACGTTAGATTTGTGTCGGAGAATGAATCAATCATACAGTCCTGGAAATGGAAAAAAGAACACATTGACACCGGTGTGTCAGACCCACCATACTTGCTCCGGACACTGCGAGAGGGCTGTACAAGCAATGATCACACGCACGGCACAGCGGACACACCAGGAACCGCGGTGTTGGCCGTCGAATGGCGCTAGCTGCGCAGCATTTGTGCACCGCCGCCGTCAGTGTCAGCCAGTTTGCCGTGGCATACGGAGCTCCATCGCAGTCTTTAACACTGGTAGCATGCCGTGACAGCGTGGACGTGAACCGTATGTGCAGTTGACGGACTTTGAGCGAGGGCGTATAGTGGGCATGCGGGAGGCCGGGTGGACGTACCGCCGAATTGCTCAACACGTGGGGCGTGAGGTCTCCACAGTACATCGATGTTGTCGCCAGTGGTCGGCGGAAGGTGCACGTGCCCGTCGACCTGGGACCGGACCGCAGCGACGCACGGATGCACGCCAAGACCGTAGGATCCTACGCAGTGCCGTAGGGGACCGCACCGCCACTTCCCAGCAAATTAGGGACACTGTTGCTCCTGGGGTATCAGCGAGGACCATTCGCAACCGTCTCCATGAAGCTGGGCTACGGTCCCGCACACCGTTAAGCCGTCTTCCGCTCACACCCCAACATCGTGCAGCCCGCCTCCAGTGGTGTCGCGACAGGCGTGAATGGAGGGACGAATGGAGACGTGTCGTCTTCAGCGATGAGAGTCGCTTCTGCCTTGGTGCCAATGATGGTCGTATGCGTGTTTGGCGCCGTGCAGGTGAGCGCCACAATCAGGACTGCATACGACCGAGGCACACAGGGCCAACACCCGGCATCATGGTGTGGGGAGCGATCTCCTACACTGGCCGTACACCACTGGTGATCGTCGAGGGGACACTGAATAGTGTACGGTACATCCAAACCGTCATCGAACCCATCGTTCTACCATTCCTAGACCGGCAAGGGAACTTGCTGTTCCAACAGGACAATGCACGTCCGCATGTATCCCGTGCCACCCAACGTGCTCTAGAAGGTGTAAGTCAACTACCCTGGCCAGCAAGATCTCCGGATCTGTCCCCCATTGAGCATGTTTGGGACTGGATGAAGCGTCGTCTCACGTGGTCTGCACGTCCAGCACGAACGCTGGTCCAACTGAGGCGCCAGGTGGAAATGGCATGGCAAGCCGTTCCACAGGACTACATCCAGCATCTCTACGATCGTCTCCATGGGAGAATAGCAGCCTGCATTGCTGCGAAAGGTGGATATACACTGTACTAGTGCCGACATTGTGCATGCTCTGTTGCCTGTGTCTATGTGCCTGTGGTTCTGTCAGTGTGATCATGTGATGTATCTGACCCCAGGAATGTGTCAATAAAGTTTCCCCTTCCTGGGACAATGAATTCACGGTGTTCTTATTTCACTTACCAGGAGTGTATAAATTTATAAAAAATTATCCAGTCTCTGGTGTGTTGAGTCTGATTTCGTATTTGCACATTCGTATTGTGAGTGATATCTGTACTGTAGGTATAAGCACTTTAAAATATAATGATTTTTCAAACGTTTGGGCAGCCAGGGTGGCCGAGCGGTTCTAGGCGCCACAGTCTTGAACCGCGCGACCGCTACGTTCGCAGGTTCGAATCCTGCCTCGAGCATGAATGTGTGTGATGTCCTTAGGTTAGTTAGGTTTAAGTAGTTCTAAGTTCTAGGGGACTGATGACCTCAGAAGTTACGTCCAATTGTGTTCAGAGCCATTTGAACCAATCAAACGTTTGCGAAGGTAGAGATGGAATTTATGCTCAATATATCTCTCGCAGGAGTAACTGGGTTTTCACGTACATTAACGAGTGGAAAGTGGATTTCGGTATAGCATTTAAAAAGCTGTGATGAACATTTGTTGGTGCCATGAGTACGCTTTTAGCGAGCATAAATTTGCCTTTCGACGGCAACACTGTTCCGGTGCTTTCGTCAGCCATCAATAACTGGTCAACTGTGAACCATAAGCCGTTGAGGATAAACTATATGAAGGTCGAAAAATTGTAAAGAGCTTCCTCGTTCCACTTGTGATAAAAAAGTCTTCGGAACAGAAAACGTGAAAAACATTCTAAAATTGTAACTGGTTTCGCTACACATTTATTACACTTGATACTATTATTTATGCAGTGTTACCATTATTTTACGTTTTCGTTTGGTCCAGACTTAAAAAACGCAAAATTGAGGAAAATTTAGACTCGTGGAAAATGTTAAAACCCCCAAAATATGAGCGAAAACACATGTAATTGACATATATGTTTAAGAATATCATAATCCTCTCCAAATGGCTCTGAGCACTGTGGGACTTAGCATCTGAGGTCATCAGTCCCATATAACTTAGAACTTCTTGAACCTAACTAACCTAAGGACATCACACACATCCATGCCCGAGTCAGGATTCAAACCTGTGACCGTAGCGGTCGCGCGGTTCCAGACTCAAGCGCCTAGAACCGCTCGGCCACACCATACAGCTGCAATCCTCTCTGATACTTTGTATAAAATCTGTCTAAGTGAAGGAAATTAAATGAGCAATGCAATGTTTAGACAATAATTTGTAGTAATGAATTCCATCAGTTCTTAGAAATGACAGACGTAACAGCAAGTAAAAACTCATCAAAAAAATTGAAATCGGTATCTGGGTATAACGTAATCGAGCTGTTTTCCGACATCCTACGACCACAAATTGTAAGTTCAAGACACGCGTTTTTCGTAGTTCATCCTTTCTGCTCGGGCAGGTCGGTTAGAAAATTTAAAAAGGGAAATGGATAGGTTAAAGTTAGGTATAGTGGGAATTAGTGAAGTTCGGTGGCAGGAGGAACTAGACTTTTGGTCTGGCGAATACAGGGTTGTAAATACAAAGTCAAATAGGAGTAATGCAGGAGTAGGTTTAATAATGAATAAAAAAATAGGAACGCGGGTAAGCTACTACAAACAGCATAGTGAACGCATTATTGTGGCCAAGATATACACGAAGCCCACGCCTACTACAGTAATATAAGTTTATATGCCAACTAGCACTGCAGATGACGAAGAAATTGAAGAAATGTATGATGAAATAAAGAAATTATTCAGATAGTTATTCAGATAGTGAAGGGAGACGAAAATTTAATAGTCATGGGTGACTGGAATTCGGTAGTAGGAAAAGGGAGAGAAGGAAACGCAGTAGGTGAATATGGATTGGGGCTAAGGAATGAAAGAGGTAGCCGCCTGGTAGAATTTTGCACAGAGCACAACTTAATCATAGCTAACACTTGGTTCAAGAATCATAAAAGAAGGTTGTATACATGGAAGAAGCCTGGAGATACTGACAGATTTCATATAGATTATATAATGGTAAGACACAGATTTAGGAACCAGGTTTTAAATTGTAAGACATTTCCAGGGGCAGATGTGTACTCTGACCACAATCTATTGGTTATGAACTGTAGATTAAAAGTGAAGAAACTGCAAAAAGGTGGGAATTTAAGGAGATAGAACCTGGATAAACTGACTAAACCAGAGGTTGCACAGAGTTTCAGGGAGAGGATAAGGGAACAGTTGACAAGAATGGGGGAAAGAAATACAGTAGAAGAAGAATGGGTAGCTTTGAGGGATGAAGTAGTGAAGGCAGCAGAGGATCAAGTACGTAAAAAGACGAGGGGTAATAGAAATCCTTGGGTAACAGAAGAAATATTGAATATAACTGATGAAAGGAGAAACTATAAAAAGCAGTAAATGAAGCAGGCAAAAAGGAATACCAACGTCTCAAAAATGATATCGACAGGAAGTGCAAAATGGCTAAGGAGGGATGGCTAGAGGATAAATGTAAGGATGGAGAGGCTTATCTCACTAGGGGAAAGATAGATAATGCCTACAGGAAAATTAAAGAGACCTTTGGAGAAAGGAGAACCACTTGTATGAATATCAAGAGCTCAGATGGAAACCCAGTTCTAAGCAAAGAAGGAAAAGCAGAAAGGTGGAAGGAGTATATAGAGGGTCTATACAGGGACGATGTACTTGAGGACAATATTACGGAAATGGAAGAGGATGTAGATGAAGATGAAATGGGAGATATGATACTGCGTGAAGAGTTTGACAGAGCACTGAAAGACCTGAGTCAAAACAAGGCCCCAGGAGTAGACAACATTCCATTAGAACTACTGACGGCCTTGGGAGAGTCAGTCCTGCCAAAACTCTACCATCTGGTGAGCAAGATGTATGAGACAGGCGAAATACCCTCAGACTTCAAGAAGAATATAATAATTCCAATCCCAAAGAAAGCAGGTGTTGACAGATGTGAAAATTACCGAACTATCAGTTGAATAAGTCACGGCTGCAAAATACTAACGCGAATTCTTTACAGACGAATGGAAAAACTAGTAGAAGCCGACATTGGGGAAGATCAGTTTGGGTTCCGTAGAAATGTTGGAACACGTGAGGCAATACTGACCCTACGACTTATCTTAGAAGCTAGATTAAGGAAAGGCAAACCTACGTTTCTAGCATTTGTAGACTTAGAGAAACCTTTTCAGAATGTTGACTGGAATACTCTCTTACAAATTCTGAAGGTTGCAGGGGTAAAATATAGGGAGCGAAAGGCTATTTACAATTTGTATAGAAACCAAATGGCAGTTATAAGAGTTGAGGGGCAAGAAAGGGAAGCAGTGGTTGGGAAGGGAGTGATACAGGGTTGTAGCCTCTCCCCGATGTTATTCAATCTGTATATTGAGCAAGCAGTGAAGAAAACAAAAGAAAAATTCGGAGTAGGTATTAAAATCATGGAGAAGAAATAAAAACTTTGAGGTTCGCTGATGACATTGTAATTCTGTCAGAGATAACAAAGGACTTGGAAGAGCAGTTGAACGGAATGGATAGTGCCTTGAAAGGAGGATGTAAGATGATCATAAACAAAAGCAAAATGAGGATAATGGAATGTAGTCGAATTAAGTCGGGTGATGCTGAGGGTATAAGATTAGGAAATGAGACACTTAAAGTAGTAAAGGAGTTTTGCTATTTGGGGAGCAAAATAACTGATGATGGTTGAAGTAGAGAGGATATAAAATGTAGACTGGCAATGGCAAGGAAAGCGTTTCTGAAGAAGAGAAATTTGTTACCATCGAGTATAGATTTAAGTGTCAGGAAGTCGTTTGTGAAAGTATTTGTATGGAGTGTAGCCATGTATGGAAATGAAACATGGACGATAAATATTTTAGACAAGAAGAGAATAGAAGCTTTCGAAATGTAGTGCTACAGAAGAATGCTGAAGATTAGATGGGTAGATCACATAACTAATAAGGAGGTATTGAATAGAATTGGAGAGAAGAGAAGTTTGTTGCACAACTTGACTAGAAGAAGGGATCGGTTGGTAGGACATGTCCTGAGGCATCAATGGATCGCCTTTTAGTATTGGAGGGCAGCGTGGAGGGTAAAAATCGTAGAGGGAGGCCAAGAGATGAATACACCAAGCAGATTCAGAAGGATGTAGGTTGCAGTAGGTACTGGGACATGAAGAAGCTGGCACAGGATAGAGTAGCATGGAGAGCTGCATCAAACCAGTCTCAGAACTGAAGAGAACAACAACAACAACAACCTTTCTGCTCACGCATAAAAAGCAAAAATTGATCTACATGTCGAATTAAACCAAAAACATCAGAGGAGTTAAGGGGTTAAACCGTAAGCATAAAGGCGGACATCTGCTTATTGACATACTTTGCCACCATTGTTGTTATTGTTTAATGCTGTTCTTGCGCGCCGCCCTTCATATATTTCACCACCATTAAAGTGTTATTTTGGGCTTGATGAGAGAAACAGACGTCAAAAAACTAATTTACTTCCCCAACTGACATTAGAACTGTATTAAAAGTCAGCCTAGTGAATTAGTGTATACTGTGTCAAACGAAAATTTGAAAGAAAGCTCAGATGTTTCAGTTTCCCTCCATGCCCTCCACTACGGCTGCCAATCTTTACGATCTGTAGTGCGTGGTGTGTACGGTGCAAAGTATATACATGTGTAGTGCATGTAGCTGTTGCAACTGTATCATGTCAGATTGGAACACGAAAGTCTTTAAAATGTGCTATCATAAAACGCTTGTTCCATTTCCGTGGGAAATCTCTGTCATAGCACATCATCTGCACTTTTCAGCACTTCACAAAATGTTTTCACTCCTACCAGCACTTCCATCGCTGAAGAGCCACTGTCCCTCTCCACACATCCAGTAGGCGAGCTCATTTTACCTTTGTTAGTGTGGTGTAGGGGCTGCGCTGGCTCAATGCCCAGGCGTATCAAGGCCTTTATTACGGCCAGAGGTGGTTGGTCTGGATACTGATTTCTCAGGATCTATGCACCAAAATTGCGTGAAAATCTATTCACATGTCAGTTCTAGTATAATATATTAGTCCAATGAATACCCGTTTATCATCTGCATTTCTTCTTGGTGTAGCAGTTTTAATGGCCAATAGTGTTTTACCTTAACTCCGCCAACACCTCTGGTCTGCATCATCTGTCTCCTACGCGACTTATAACTAGTTCAGTCACATCAAATGTCAGTAGGAAGGAAACAGGACGAACTTAAGCGAGATGTCGAGTGAGAACTCAGAATCAAGGTGAACCTTACTAGGAAGAAATGTGAAATCATGGAATTTTTAACACTGATCTCATGGGTTTTCACAGAGGCTATGGGTTTATGGTGTAGAATCGCAAGAAACATAAAATCGGAGAATGTAAAATCGAAGTTGCACTGCTGTCTTTAAACAATATACCGGATTTATTTATTAAAATCCGAATGTACCATGTAGGCATTCACTTTACCAAAGCGTAATTAGTGACATTTGACTACAATGCTGCTCTTTTGGTACCTTTGTAACACCTATTTTCGACCTATTTTGTATCTGTATCGATATTTCTATGATAATTTGTAGTGTTGCTTATGTCGCGTGTTGTATCTGTCATTCTTTGACTGAGCATGCATATTTCAGTTGTATCACTTTTTGAACTATGTTGTTTAATCTGTGCTTGTTGTAACACCTCCGATTTAATTTCGACCGACCTGATCTGATCGAATAGCAGCCCAATAATTATTATTAATGTGACCGTGTACCTAATGGGGCTGGCAATCAGAATTGACTGCTACGGAAGTTGTTACTTTCCAGTTCGTCCTTCCAAATGCTGTAATAATGAAATGTCTGGTAACAAGAAAAACACCAACACAGTTTCACTAATTACGAACCTATATTCGTCTCAAAAACACAAAAAGGAGGAGACAGCCACTGCCTTCATCATACATATCTAATTACGGCTAATCTCAGCACAGGCTTCTTCATTTTTCATTATCGTCACACGTTAATCCATCACTGCAATCCAACACTGCAATCCAAAAAGATGCCGGCGCGGTAGACGCGAAACCAAAATATCGGCACTAGAATGTCACTAATCACTTTCGTAATAATACTTCTTCACCTTCCCGGTATTATTCTAGTACAAAGGGGTTAAACCATGGCGATGGCAACTCCCTTTGTCGTTAAAGCCTTGCATTACAACTGGCCTCCACACACCTCTACCCGCAACATGGCACTGACTCAACTCCACACTCGTTCTCACAACACGACACAATCGATTGTTCGCCCTATCGACCTGTGCCGAGTGCAAACTTATAGTAAGGGCCTACGGACCCCTTACATTGTGATTTTGGATAACTACTGGAATGGTTGTTACATAATGTACTATAAATTACTTGGTCCATATTTAGGGAACGTAGGGTCGAATGTAAAAGATGTGATTAAGCCTCGCAGCTACGGAAGTAGCCTGGTGGAGTGGAAAAGGTGTGGCTGATGTGCAAGTGGCAACTCGTCCTTTGTGACGGGCAGAGTCTGGGCTGAGCAGTGCTGTGGTTAACACCTCGCTAGCAGTAGCGGATCACTATGGCTCATATTCTTCGAGTTTTGAGGCCGTAAGAGGTTACGAGCAGTATTTATGGGACTGAGATGCTGTAGTTTGTGATACTGGTATCATGGAATGTTTTTGGGACGTATAAAATATAATTCCGACGGCAAGAAGATATGTAACAGGGCGAGGTCAACAGTAATGCCATGGCTGCATTGCCGCCATGTTAACAGCCACTGCAAATTAGGCCATCAGTACTGAAAGCCTTCCACATTTATCACTCTGTAAATGGACCAGGTATTTGTGAAATTTGGTTGATTTTAATAATAATCGTGGTGTAGCTAAAAACTATCTTGCATCCATGGTTATCACAAACCTGGACAGGAATCATATCCTAGTGGATTTAATTTCGAGTGTCCTAACGTATTATGGAAAGACTTATTCGGCAGCTGTAAAAATAGTTGTGATTGCTTTCTAATATGTGGAGTTGCAATGTTTAAAGTTCAGTTTTATAGTATGAGAAATACTCCACTTCCAGTGCATTTTTAAATCAATCTGCAGTAATTTTTTAAAATAATTTGTCTTGCTTCAAAAGCTGCCTGAAAATAGTGAAGTTGATCTAAAGCGAAAAAGATTATTAATGGTTGCTTTCATGCATTTTGATCAGAATGACAAAGTTTTATCAGTGTTTATTTCTTGAGGAAGTGTTTGAACTTGAATTTAATCTTGTGTTGGCTTTCGCACAGCCAACTATATTTTGAGTAGGTTAATAGGCTTCTTATCAAAGTACATTTGTTAAATAAAGATTTATAGTTTGTTGTGCTTTACTTAATAATTACTGATGAAAATACTTAGCTGTTCTCATACACACTTGTATAGTTTTGTTGACGAGCATGGTCCTCAAACCATGAAAGTTTAAGGGTCTTCTTGTGGTAGGCTAGTTATTAATGAGGCAAACCAAAGGCTCCTTCAGAGCCAGTGTAGTTAGATTTGTATTTTGTTTAATTGCTTCGAACTGAGTGCAAGAAAGGAATATTTACTGTGTTAGCTATTCTAATGAAAGGTGGTTCATGCACAGGCATAGAGACCCTGTACTAAGCAATGATGTTATAGAATATGATCACTAACAGACCGCCTGATTTAAATCAAAATCGTTTCATGCTCTTCCATGTTTAGTTTCATGTGTGTTGGTGATTGTTTCTTTAAACTGCTGCATCTAGTTCATTTAACGTGCGTGTTGTTGAGAGGCAATGTTGCTGTTTTGTATCTCACTGGCCATTTGTTTGTCTGATTTTCAGATCAGTAGTACATTTACCTGCAAGGTTAGGTTACTGTGTTATAGTGTGAAATATAAAGAAAACGTTTTGTGTGTGTGTCAAGGAAGGTTAGGTTAGCCTTAGCTCTGCCTTCTGCTGTATTAAATCGCTTGACACAAGAATGCCTAATCAGGGCGGCGACCGATATTAATACGTAATATTACAACAGCTCGGCTGTTGGCTATAATCAGCTGGAGTGTTTCGGAAACGAATTCATGTTTGATTGTTCTGTTCCCATTGGTTATCTCACGGTCACAACTGCAAAAATTCCTTGCCGACGTTTAACGTTAGCATCAAGTGGTTCAAATGCCTCTAAGCACTATGGGACTTAACATCTGAGGTCATCAGTCCCCTAGAACTTAGAACTACTTAAACCTAACTAACCTAAGAACATCACACACATCCATGCCTGAGGCAGGATTCGAACCTGCGATCGTAGCAGCAGCGCGGTTCCGGACTGAAGCGCCTAGAACCGCTCGGTCACAGCGGCCGGCAACGTTAGAATCGATTGCCGTTTATGGTGATCGGTGTTACCATTACAAATCGAAAGGCATCAGTACATATTAATACGATAAGTGCGAAAGTTACTCTATCACGTTTTGATGACCAAACCGGTTAACCGATTTAGATGAAATTTAACACGGAGATAGATTGAACCCTGAAGAAGACCATAGGCTACTTTATAAACTAAACTAAACTATAAAAGACCCTTGGGAGGGTCTAGGAAACAAACAAATGGCGTAGAGAACAGCTTTTTACATCAGTAGCCATAAATCATGTTAAAAATTATTTAAAATGTTGCATAATGTAGACGTTGTATGATGTATAGCTATCTAAATAGCATGACTGATAGACAGATGTGCACTCTGGTCTCCAGCCCTCCGCATGCACCAGCTGGCAACAACAGTGTGTTATGCATTGGGACAGTGTGAGGGGAGGGGCAGGGGGCGGACATAATGAGCTATACGTACCTGGACACACAGAAATGTGTGAGCAGCTGACGTTATTGCACGTGCAGCAGGTCACATGCTCAGCTTTACTGGTTGTAAGAAAACTAATGATATGTGAGTGGAGTGATGGGAAATAGCTATTTGTTAATAAAACCAGCGTGTGATCATTTTCTCTCCAGACACTGCACGTTCCTCAAATTTCAGTATAACTATGATGGTCATTGGACAAAAAATTAATGACTGCTGTAGAAATCTCGCCAATACTGTGTAATGCCGACTCTACCCTTGATAATGGCCTACATTCGGCGCGCAGGAGAGTCCACTACTTCTTCAGCAATCCCATACCAAGCTGAACACTACTATTGATGGATAGCTTCCCCAGCTTGCAAGGATATTATCTGCTACATTCCATTCGCTGTCTGAAACAGTCCTTGACATTTTCCGCGGGATTATGATGTGGCGATGTAGCGAGACAGTGTAGCTCGATAGAGTGCCTGAGTGTTCATCAAACCAGGGACGTATGGGTGCCACCCTGTGAAGATGCCTGCTTTCATGTACGAATAAGGGAGAGTCCACATCAGACTTATCGAGAAGATATAGAAGAAAAGGGAACACTTGATCACAGATAATACAGAAATAATCGTCTTGGTTTATGTTCACAGCACTCGCTCAGTGGGCTCGACTCATGACACAAAAACAACTCCGAAAAGATTTGAACTACATCCTGGTAATGAATCGCCTCTGTGCCACCAGTGCATTCGACGCCTTGCGTCATTTGGAAAGATTGATCACTGGACCACAAAACCCCTTACAGTTTTTACGAGTACATGATTCCAAACGCCCATTGCATGCAACTGCCTTCGCACTGTTACCTCGGAGATAGGTTGAGATGGATCTTCATTCACTGGTAGCAGCACTTCTTGTCGGTTTAAAGCCGATGTTCGTTGACAACGTTTAACGCAAACCTACGACCCCTGTTGGTTGGGATCTTAGTAGGACCACTGTCTTCACGCCATGTTCGTTGATTGCAACTGGTACACCGATTCTCGTAGACACGTCAGGCAGTCCGCTTTGACACACCAACAAGTCGAGCTACTTCTTTTGCAGTACGTCGAGACACAGTAACTTCTTTTTGGCATTCGGTCGCATCTCCACATCATACTGCGACAATTTCATATAGCCGATTGCGACATACACACACGACTTCACTGCCATGACCTACGTAAGCGATGGAGGTTGCTTGAGTTACACCAACTACAGCTCCCCAAAGTGACCACTGTACTGTTATAGCAAAATGACTAGTATTTTGCATGGAAAGCTTACGTTGAGCGACACGTTCCCATCACATATTCTTTAACGTTCTTCCGAATGGAGCAACGATTCACGTAAATTTGATATCGCATTGGAACTAAATTAACGGTTCCAAGTAAGAGATGCAACCATTCGTGCCTCCAAAGACACAAAGAAAAAATATTGTCAACGTACACCGAAGCGCCAAAGAAACTGGCACAGGCATGCGCATTCAAATAAAGAAATATTTAAACAGGCAGAATGTGGCTTTGCAGTCGACAATGCCTACGTAAGACAACAAGTGTCTGGCGCAGTAGTTAGATCGGGTACTGCTGCTGGAATGGCAGGTTATACAGATTTAATTGAGTTTGAACGTGGTGTTATAGTCGGCGCACGAGCGATGGGACACAGCATCTCGGAGGCAGCGATGAAGAGGGGAGTTTTCCTTACGACAATTTCACGAGTTTACTGTGAATATCAGGAATCCGGTAAAACATCGAATCTCCGACACCGCTGTGGCCGGAAAAATATCCTGCAAGAACGGGACCAACGACAACTGAACAGAATCGTACAACGTGACAGAAGTGCAACACTTCTGCAAACTACTGCAGATTTCAATGCTGGGCCATCAACAACTGTCAGCGTGCGAACCATTCGACGAAACATCATCGATATAGGCTTTCCGAGCCAAAGGCCCACTCAGCACCCTTGATGACTGAAGGACACAAAGCTTTACGCCTAGCCTGAGAATGTCAACACCGACACTGGACTGTTGATCGCAGGAAACATGTTCCCTGGTCGGAAGAACCTCGTTTGTATCGAGCCGATGGACGTGTACGGGTACGCAGACAAGCTCATGAATCCATGGGTCCTGCATGTCAGCAAGGACTTTTCAAGCTGGTGGAGGCTCTGTAATGGTGTGGGGCGTGTGCAGTGGGAGAGATATAGGACCCCTGATACGTCTAGATACGAATCTGACAGGTGAAACGTACCTGTCCGATCATTTGCATCCATTCATGTCCACTGTGCATTCCGACTGACTTGGGCAATTCCAGCAGGACAATGCGACACCCCATAGGTCCAGAATTGCTGCACAGTGGCTCCAGGAACACTCTTCTGTTTTAACACTTCCACTGGCCACCAAACGTCCCAGACATGAATAACTGGGATGCCTTGCAACGTGCTATTCAGAAGAATTCTCCACCCCCTCGTACTCTTACGGATTTGTGGAGAGCCCTGCAGGATTCATGGTGTCAGTTCCCTCCAGCACTACTTCAGACATTACAGTGTGTGTTGAATAGGAACACTGTGAAAGATGCATTTTTTAGCAAAACTATCAAACCTTAGATTGGGTTAAGGTAGGTGAGAAGCCTGTGAGTTAAAACGAGTGTCACTTGCTGGCAGGATCGGTTGTCTGACGGAATGTATTTTTTTTTCTTTTTTCATCGCTAACGCGACAGAAACGAAAAAGAAGCAACGCAGTCGACAAACTGGTTTCCTGGCACGCCGGGGCAGCTTGGAAGTCGTGCGGCGCGCAACACGCAGCTCATTTCCCGAGTGGTGAATACCTTGTGGCTACGGCGACGTCCGAAGTATGCCGAAAACATGCATTTAACGTCCACTAGCCAAGTCACTGATGACAGACACCGAACATGCAACATGAATCACAACACAACTCTTCCAAAAGTAGGAATGGTGCAAGAATATAAAATTAGACAATATGACGATACTTGAGCCCCTGATCAGTAAACAAATTAAGAGTGCGGTTGGTACAGCTGTGTATTCTGGTAGTACATGAGCAACGCTGTGCACAAACCATCGTGGTTCCTTTTTTCTCGTGCTTCCCTTCCATAGAGGGGAATAAACGTGATGTTTTGTTATTCTGTTGACTGTTTGCCTTAACTGCGCAAACAACTTCATTTGTTTCTCTCCAAAGCGCAACACATCATAGTATTTCCTTGGATGGGATACACAGTATATAGGAGCGTGTTATAAGAAGCCTGGATGAGATTGCCGATTGGTGGTGTGTGAGGTACTACGTATAAGGTGCGTTCCATATTAATTCTCACTTTAGTTTTGTTCCATCATTCATGATGCAGAGTAGGATTCAACAGTACAGTTGCAAGTGTGGAGTACTTTGATCTAACCGTAGGCGGCATGACAGTCACTAGTTGAGTGATCCCTGCACAGTACAGCCCAATTTCCCAACTGCTGTCATTAGGTGGGTGGACAACATGGAGTGCGATCTTCAAGGACAGCAATTGACAATATGGTATCTGTGGCAGGAGTGTGCGCACACTGAGGATACTGAGTAAAATTTGATCTAAAACGACCATCTAGGTAGTGATCATACGCTTTAAATAATTTTTAATTAACTGTGTTGATCGCAGAGTTCTTTGAACAATATTACCGGTTTCGGCTATAAGACAGCCATCTTCAGGATCTTTGACAAAAGTAACAAAAGAAATCATTACCGCCTACTAATACTCTCTTTAAAAATCTAGAGGTGGCAGGGGTAAAACACAGGGAGCGAAAGGCTATTTACAATTTGTACAGAAACCAGATGGCAGTTATAAGAGTCGAGGGGCACGAAGGGAAGCAGTGGTTGGGAAGGGAGTGAGACAGTGTTGTAGCCTCTCCCCGATGTTATTCAATCTGTATATTTAGCAAGCAGTAAAGGAAACAAAAGAAAAATTCAGAGTAGGTATTAAAATCCATGGAGAAGAAATAAAAACTTTGAGGTTTGCCGATGACATTGTAATTCTGTCAGAGACAGCAAAGGACTTGGAAGAGCAGTTGAATGGAATGGACAGTGTCTTGAAAGGAGGGTATAAGATGAACATCAACAAAAGCAAAACGAGGATAATGGAATGTAGTAGAATTAATTCAGGTGATGCTGAAGGAATTAGATTAGGAAATGAGACACTTAAAGTAGTAAAGGAGTTTTGCTATTTGGGGAGCAAAATAACTGATGATGGTCGAAGTAGAGAGGATATAAAATGTAGACTGGCAAAGGCAAGGAAAGCGTTTCTTAAGAAGAGAAATTTGTTAACATCGAGTATTGACTATGGCCGCACGACGCAAATTAACAGTCTTTGACCACGGAATGATAGTTGGAGCTAGACACATGGAACATTCCATTTCGGAAATCGTCAGGGAATTCGGTATTCCAATGTGCACAGTGTCAAGAGCGTGCCGAGAACACCAAATTTCAGGCATTACCTCTTACGAGGTGCATTCAAGTTCTAAGGCCTCCGATTTTTTTTCTCCGGACTGGAAAGAGATAGAAACATGCGCATTGTTTTAAAATGAGGCCGCGTTCATTGTCAATACGTCCCAGAGATGGCAGCACTGTACGGCAGATGTAATTTTGCCGCCAGCAGCGAGAATGAGAACTGTTTTAAATACTTAAAATGGCGACGTTTTCCTTACTTGAACAGTGTGCAATCATTCTTTTTCTGAATTTGCGTGGTGTGAAGCCAATTGAAATTCATCGACAGTTGAAGGAGACATGTAGTGATGGAGTTATAGATGTGTCGAAAGTGCGTTCGTGGGTGCGACAGTTTAATGAAGGCAGAACATCGTGTGACAACAAACCGAAACAACCTCGCGCTCGCACAAGCCGGTCTGACGACATGATCGAGAAAGTGGAGAGAAAAGTTTTGGGGGATCGCCGAATGACTGTTGAACAGATCGCCTCCAGAGTTGGCATTTCTGTGGGTTCTGTACACACAATCCTGCATGACGACCTGAAAATGCGAAAAGTGTCATCCAGGTGGGTGCCACGAATGCTGACGGACGACCACATGGCTGCCCGTGTGGCATGTTGCCAAGCAATGTTGACGCGCAACGACAGCATGAATGGTCGGTTGTGACAATGGATGAGATGTGGATGCCGTTTTTCAATCCAGAAACAAAGCGCCAGTCAGCTCAATGGAAGCACACAGATTCACCGCCACCAAAAATATTTCGGGTAACTGCCAGTGCTGAAAAAATGATGGTGTCCATGTTCTGGGACAGCGAGGGCGTAATCCTTACCCATTGCGATCCAAAGGGCACTACGTTAACAGGTGATTCTACGAAAATGTTTTGAAGAACAAATTCCTTCCTGCACTGCAACAAAAACGTCCGGCAAGGGCTGCGCGTGTGCTGTTTCACCAAGACAACGCACCCGCACATCGAGCTAACGTTACGCAACAGTTTCTTCGTTATAACAACTTTGAAGTTATTCCTCATGCGCCCTACTCACCTGACCTGGCTCCTAGTGACTTTTGGCTTTTTCCAACAATGAAGGACACTCTCCGTGGCCGCACATTCACCAGCCGTGCTGCTATTGCCTCAGCGATTTTCCAGTGGTCAAAACAGACTCCTAAAGAAGCCTTCGCCGCTGCCATGGAATCATGGTGCCAGCAGGGCGATTACGTCGAGAAGTAACGCCAGTTTCATCGATTTCGGGTGAGTAGTTAATTAGAAAAAAAATCGGAGGCCTTAGAACTTGAATGCACCTCGTACTACCGCCATCTACACATTGCTATCCCATGACTTCTGTCGCCTCAGCGTACATCACTATACGAGTGTAATCCCAAAAGTAAGGTCTCCTATTTTTTTATAAGTACAGAACTCTGTTTTTGTGGCAGTTGGTCACACTGTTATGAAGAGTGCTTCACGCGCTGTGTGTAAACATGCGCACGCCGCACTGAGGCGCTCAGTCTTGGCTTGGCAGCCGTTGAGAATGGAGCTCCCGTTGGATGTTACCGCCAAGTGCGAATTGCGCGCAGTTATTCGGTTTGTGAACACAAAGGGCACTGCGCCGATTGAAATCCATCGCCAACTGACGAAAGTGTGTGGTGAGTCGTGCATGGATGTCAAAAATGTTCGTAAGTGGTGTACAGAGTTAGCAGCTGGTCGGACCGAAATTCACGACGAACAAAGAAGCGGGAGACCGCCAATTTCTGAGGAGACAGTGTTGAAGGCTGAGCAAAGCATGAGTGAAGATCGTCGGATCGCCCTGGATGATTTCTGCACGTTGGTTCCTGAGGTTTCCCGAAGCACCGCTCATAGAATTTTAACGGAAACATTGAACTACTGGAAGGTGTGCGCAAGATGGCTCTACATCTACATCTACATACATACTCCGCAATCCACCATACGGTGCGTGGCGGAGGGTATCTCGTACCACAACTAGCATCTTCTCTCCCTGTTCCACTCCCAAACAGAACGAGGGAAAAAGACTGCCTATATGCCTCTGTACAAGCCCTAATCTCTCTTATCTTATCTTTGTGGTCTTTCCGCGAAATATAAGTTGGCGGCAGTAAAATTATACTGCAGTCAGCCTCAGATGCTGGTTCTCTAAATTTCCTCAGCAGCGATTCACGAAAAGAACGCCTCCTTTCCTCCAGAGACTCCCACCCGAGTTCCTGAAGCATTTCCATAACACTCGCGTGATGATCAAACCCACCAGTAACAAATCTAGCAGCCCACCTCTGAATTGCTTCTATGTCCTCCCTCAATCCGACCTGATAGAGATCGCAAACACTCCAGCAGTGCCCAAGAATAGGTCGTATTAGTGTTTTCTAAGCGGTCTCCTTTACAGATGAACCACATCTTCCCAAAATTCTACCAATGAACCGAAGACGACTATCCGCCTTCCCCACAACTGCCATTACATGCTTGTCCCACTTCATATCACTCTGCAGTGTTACGCCCAAATATTTAATCGACGTGACTGTGTCAAGCGCTACACTACTAATGGAGTATTCAAACATTACGGGATTCTTTTTCCTGTTCATCTGCAATAATTTACATTTATCTACATTTAGAGTTAGCTGCCATCCTTTACACCAATCACAAATCCTGCCCAAGTCATCTTGTATCTACCTATAATCACTCAACGACGACACCTTCCCGTACACCACAGCATCATCAGCAAACAGCCGCACATTGCTAGCCACCCCATCCAAAAGATCATTTCTGTAGATAGAAAACAAGAGCGGACCTACCACACTTCCCTGGGGCACTCCAGATGACACCCTCACCTCCGATGAACACTCACCATCGATGACAACGTACTGGGTTCTATTACTTAAGAAGTCTTCGAGCCACTCACATATTTGGGAACCAATCCCATATGCTCGCACCTTAGTTAGGAGTCTGCAGTGGGGCACGAAGTAAAACGCTTACCGGAAGTCAAGGAATATGGCATCCGTCTGATATCCTTCATCCATGGTTCGCAAGATATCAGGTAAAAAAGCGCGAGTTGCGTTTCGCAGGAGCGATGCTTTCTAAAGCCGTGCTGATGCATGGAAAGCAACTTCTCCGTCTCAAGGAAATTCATTATATTCGAACTGAGAATGTGTTCGAGAATCCTGCCACACATGCTGACTGAGGACCACATGCGGCAACGAGGTGATCCTTCCCGCGCATTTATTCACCACCTTCCAGCCGACTCAATTTTCACGGGTGACGAAACCTGGACATACCACTTTACAGTCCGCAGCTCGTGGTCGTGCGGTTGCGTTCTCGCTTCCCACGCCCGGGTTCCCGGGTTCGATTCCCGGCGGGGTCAGGGATTTTCTCTGCCTCGTGACGACTGGGTGATGTGTGCTGGCCTTAGGTTAGTTAGGTTTAAGTAGTTCTAAGTTCTAGGGGACTGATGACCATAGATGTTAAGTCCCATAGTGCTCAGAGCCATTTGAACCATACCACTTTACACCTCAGACCAAGCAACAATCACGCCAGTTCAAAACTTTCTGAACAGCATCGCCGCTAGCTGGTATGACATTGGCATACAAAAACTGCCACAGTGTCTACAAAAATGAATCGACAGAAATGGTGATTATGTCGAAAAACAGCTAAATGTACAAGCTGTAAACTGACGTAAACCATTGTAGAAATCAACGAGTTAAAATTTCATAGAGTGGCTATATGTCCGCCACGTTTGAAGCAAATTGAAGTTCTGTCCGCCATGTTTTCTTTAGTCAAGGCATTCGTCTGCTGTGTCCTGCCCCCTTGTAACTGCGTATGACTTACTTGAAATAGCCCCTACTAGCTTTATTTTTTCTAAAACAAGCAATAAACAGCAGTGATTTCAGTGTACACTGACAGCAAAAAGGGATGTTTTTGTCGAAATATGGCTAAACTTTTCGATGTAGATAACACTACAAGACAACTCAAATAAGTCTGTCCATCCACTATAACGTTACTTGTTGCCCATAAATTAATGCAATTAGAGCAGGTACCACCAGAATATTACGGTGAAACTCCTAAACACGCTGTGGTTAATTATTAGAAACAGTAACGGGCGCAGAAATGTGATATTTTTGTCGCTATTTCAAAGTAAACAGTCAAAGCCTCAAACACCAGTACACTGTGAACGAGAATATTATTTGAAATATGTGTTACAAGTAGTTAACACAAGCATAGTAATTCAATAATAATAATAATCTACAAGGAAGGTAAAATAATTTATTTACATATAATTTTTACAATGTTTTAACTGACATTCGTATTTTTTCGGTCTTTTCACTGACCTTTAAATAAAATAAGCTTCGTGTATAGTTGTCTCACAACTTTACCTCTCTGCTCAGATGATTTTGATCTGCATAAGTGATTTATTCGACATACAAAAAAATGTTTGAGCAGCAGTTTTATCAGTTTAACATAATGGGTTTCTTCACCAAATTCGGTTTCTGTAAAAAGATGTTCATTGTTTATAAATAAGGAGCCCCTCACCAATTGCAACACTTCTGTCTGGAACCTCAACAAAAGGTTTTTCTGACATTTCAGGATTATGTCTTCATTATTTCTGAAAACCTCAGCAACATTACAAAGTTTAACAACATCATTAGCTGGATTGATTAAAATGGTTTTCACATCTTTCACTGCAATCAATCCAGTTCTTTTAGCCTCAATACAAGCAAAAACACCTTCTAAGCAGTCAGTACAGTTAATTTTGTTTCTCACCTGTCTCATTATACACAGCCTCTTATTTTTTCCCCATCCCAAACAAGGTCCTTCTTAATAGCCATCTCATCAAACATCAATGTTGCAAAAATTTGGGTTGTGCTATTCTCAACTTCAGAGGCAATTTTAGTGAAACCCTCCTCAGTAAAACCTGCATGGCCACCCACTGACATTGCCCAACGGCGAAGCGTTCTTGGGTGGGGTAATTTCACAAATTTTCGTAAGTAGCTGTATGCCATGGCAGAATAAAAGTGTAGGGTCAGGGCAAATTTCCTTATTTGCTGAGAATAATGGCATACTTTAGCAATGCACTGAAGTTCCAATAGCTCCTTCAACAAACCAACTACATGTTCACTGTTTAACATATCAGAAACTGAACTACATAGCCTTCTTCTCAAACCAGCAACTAAAGTCTGTAACTGCACTATTCTTCTTTTGTGTCATGCACTAAGTTGCTTCATTTGCTTTATCCGCTTCTTTAGTCGCACATTCTCTACTTGTACTCAGTTATATTGTGTTTTCAACTTCTTAGGGCTTGGTAGACAGTAATTGTGGTCAGCAGAAACAGATGTGGGTCCGACAGGCACTGAAAGAATGCAGTTACATCATAAGTTTAAAACAGAGTTACACCATCAGATTATAATAAAGTATGTAATTCAAAGTAATAAGAACACCGAGTAAAATTAAATTATTGACTTACTTTGTGCTAATGATGTCACTGTAACAGCACTATCTTGCAAATTGTCGAAAGATCGCTTTCTGGGTTGTGGTCGTAATACTTTATATTGCTTTTGTAAATGTGATGGAAAGTTAAAGATAGTAGGTACTGCTTTTGACAAAAGGCGCCTCTGGACATTTGTGTGGTACATATATTTCTCTTCAAAATGAGCTGAACAGAGGTAACTGGCTGTAGTAGGAAACCAGTTTTCTCGCTTCATATTTATAACCCATCTTTTTGTAATTTTCTTATCTTTTAAAGGAAATCTGTAATCAACGATAAATAAATTACTTTCCTGCATTTGCCTTAAGCATAATTACAGTTACAATGCAAATGACTCTTTAATAAACATTAAAAAACGTGTGTCGTATTTCGGTACTAATATACTTACTTATAATATGAAATATTTGTTGTTTTATCGCTGCGATTTGTGCAGTTGAACGCTGAACACACTGCAGGCAGGTTGACTTTATATTTTGTAACAAAAAAGTCAACTATAAAAGTTAAATATTGCAGTAATATCACAACAGCTGACACACTTCCAACACAAACAACAGTAACGCTTTCCTAATGTTTTGACTAAGGAGAACATGGCGGCCGAGTTAGCGTTGGTTGCCGCTAGGAGCGTTGTAACTAGTATCTCAGCCACTCTATGAAATTTTAACTCGTTGGTAGAAATAAACAGGTCTATGTACTTATAAAAAATTGGAGACCTTACTTATGGGATTACCGTCATACAATCAGTAGACATTTGAGGACCGAATTGTAAATATTAGTATATATACCGTTTGGCAGCACGGAACAACTGCGACGTGACTCAAAATGAGTCCTTTCTTCGTTTGCAGCCTTTCGTCTTTTGCGCACTGCAAACGGCACGCACCGGAGCAATACGAATTTAAAATACTGCGGCTTGCTGAATGAAAGGTAAGTGAACTATTTCCTTTTTCTGAAGGCGAAGTGGGTGTTTCTGAACGTACACCGACCTCTCACAGTGCCCTTTGGTTTACTGAATCTTAACCAAGTATTCACAGTACTTCATCTGGAGGAGAACTTCGCTGTATTACAGAAACCGAGCATGGATAATTCGTCGCGAAGAGCGGAGGCAGTGATTAAATGTAAATATCCGTGTCAAGCACAACAACCCGAGCCTGTAATAAGGACGACAGAACGACTTGCACTCTGTGTGCTCATTTCGAGCAGTGAAGAAAAAAACAAAATGAAAGGAGAACTATCAACTGTGGGCCAGTGACAGAGCGAGGTCACCGAAGGCAACAGCCAGGATCCAAATCACAGCCACACAAGAGTACTCTTAAAGACAAGGTACCTCGTCATGATGACTTTCGTATTAAGGAACAGCTGTGGCAATACTCTTCAGTTGTGAAATGTGTTGACAGCCTCAAGTGACAACTTGGATTACATTAACAAGATTCCACGTCAAGGTGACGAGCTAGCGCCTGGGAGAAAGTTGTCTCTCTTCAATGGCAGTTCCTAGTCGTGAATATAAGACAGTAATGTTCGTGCTTTAAGGATAATATTCCGTAGTCTGAGAATACGTAATGCAACAAAAATCCGCTGTATGTAATTTCACACCGTGCGGGATTTCACGACTAAAAATAGTCTATTTCATATCTGCTCAGTTACTTAAATTTTTTACAGAGAAGTGATGAATGTTTCTCTTTTTCACTGTTTTCACTCAGCAACACAATCAAGATTAACACTTCTTGAAGGAGTAAATATACTCTGAAGCTGTAGTCAAAATGCCCAACTCCTTAAACAGCTGTCTACAAGATAATCTAGGATGAGTACCACGTATCTGAGGTATGAAGACTTTCTTCCTTGAAAATGAGTAGCTCTAGAAAATTATTCCGTATGACATTATTGAATGAAAATATGCAAACTGTGTCAGCTTACTGATTTGTCCTCTCCAGAATTTGAAATGATTCTATGTTCGCTGAACTGAATTGTCTTAGGATTATCAAAATGTATTTTTTCCTGTCTAAATTCTCACCAATAAGGACACATTAAAATTTTGAAGTTTCCACCCCGTTTATTATTTCCTCATCATGTGTTACACTTATCATTGGTGTAGAACCTCTAGATGTGTAAAACTGAATACGCTGTTTCTTTTTGAAATTGAGAGTGAGACCATTCGGAGAAACCAGTCAATGGTACATTTAAGAAACTAGTTTACGTTTCTTCTGTCGCTGTATGTATGCTTCGATTGATTACGTTACTAGTGTAACCCACAAAGAGAACTAATTCTGCTTGTTGTATATTGGACGGAGGATCGTTTGCATACATGAAGAACAATGGCGGATCTATGATTGAGCCTTGGGGAACCCCGTAAGTTATTTGCCCCAGACAGAATAATCTCCGCTGATTACATTGACTAGATTACTAAGAACAATTTTCAGCATGCTTTTGGTTACAAACGCCATTATCCAGTGGTTGGTTATACCATCAATTCAATAAAACCTCAGTTTATGTAGTAGATTATTGTGATCTAGATAGTCAGATGCTTTGTATATGACACAAAATACCAGCCAGCGCAATTTTGTTATTTAATGCAAACAAAATTTGGTGCATGACTCGTTAAATGTCATCCTCAACAGAGCTATCGTTCTGAAATGCAAACTGTGGTACCCTGAGAATATTATTCTTGCTCAGTTGAGATGCTATCCTAGAATACATCATGTTCTCAAAAATTTTGGAAAATTATGTCAGTAGTGAAGCAGATCTTTAATTATTGACATCTCTCCTACCACTTTTCTTGTAGCGGAGTTCACAATGGCATACTTCGATCTTTCTGGAAAAACGCCTTGAGTTAGCGATTGTGGAGACGACCATCGACCTGGCGTAGCAAAAATGTGGTTCACCAGAAGAGCCGACACTTTTCGACGGCCGAATCCCGATGGTCCCGTGACCACTGCACTCGTAATTGACGATAACGTTGGGTCAACATGTGAACACGTATGGTTAGTCTGCTGTGGAGCTCCATGTTCGACGATGTACGATGAGCAGTATGCTCCCAAACAGTTGTGCGTGCACCAGCATTCTCTATCCTACTGTACAGAGCAGGCAAGCCTCCGGACACCACGTTCTGTAAAGATTCATGGACCTCCAACCATTTTGTGCCTGGTGGTAGTTTTAGTGCCCTCTTTCCGTAGAAGCTCACGACAGTAGCACGTGAACATTCGACCAACTTCGCCGTTTTCGAGAAACTCGTTCACAGGCGCAGCGTAATGGTAATCTGCCCTTTGTTAAAGTCGCTTATCTCAATGGATTTTCCCATTTGTAGCCCATATCTTAGATAGGGTGATCCCACGTTAGTGTCTGTTCAGCTTACACGCTTTTGTTACCTCGTCACGTGCCGGCAACGCCACCGACGCATCCATCGTCGCAGTGGGCAGTGGTCATTATGATGTAGCTGATCAGGGTATACCGTCACTGCTTGCGGTGCAGCAAACGTCATTATGACAATAAGACACATTGGGACAACAAGAGCAATAACTTACTACACTAATGTCCATTAAAATTGCTACACCAAGAAGAAATGCAGATGATATACGGGTATTCATTGGACAAATATACTATACTAGAACTGATATGTGATTACATTTTTACGCAGTTTGGGTGCATAGATCCTGAGAAATCAGTACCCAGAACAACCACCTCTGGCCGTCATAACGGCCTTGACACGCCTGGGCTTGGATGGAGTGTACAGGTACAAGTGCCCATGCAGCTTCAACACGATACCACAGTTCATCAAGAGTAGTGACTGGCGTATTGTGACGAGCCAGTTGCTCGGCCACCATTGACCAGACGTTTTCAGTTGGTGAGAGAGCTGAAGAACGTGCTGGCCAGGGCAGCAATCGAACATTTTCTGTATCCAGAAAGGCCCGTACAGGACCTGCAACATGCGGTCGTGCATTATCCTGCTGAAATGTAGGGTTTCGTAGGGATCGAATGAAGGGTAGAGCTACGGGTCGTAACACATCTGAAATGTAGCGCCCACTGTTCAAAGTGCTGTCAGTGCTAACAAGAGGTGACCGAGACGTGTAACCAATGGCACCCCATACCATCACGCCGGGTGATACGCCAGTATGGCAATGACGAATACACGCTCCCAATATGCGTTCACCGCGATGTCGCCAAACACGGATGCGACCATCATGATGCTGTAAACAGAACCTGGGTTTATCCGAAAAAATGACGTTTTGCCATTCGTGCATCCAGGTTCATCGTTGAGTACACCATCGCAGGCGCTCCTGTCTGTGATGGACCGTTAAGGGTAACCGCAGCCGTGGTCCCCGAGCTGATAGTCCATGCTGCTGCAAACGTCGTCGAACTGTTCGTGCAGATGGTTGTTGTCTTGCAAACGTCCCAACTGTTGACTCAGGGATCGAGATGTGGCTACACGATCCGTTACAGCCATGCGGATATGAGGCCTGTCATCTCGACTGCTAGTGATACGAGGCCGTTGGGATCCATTACGGCGTTACGTATTACCCTCCTGAAACCACCGATTCCCTATTCTGCTAACACTCATTGGATCTCGACCAAAGCGAACAGCAATGTCGCGATACGATAAACCGCAATCGCGATAGGCTAGAGTCTGACCTTTATCAAAGTCGGAAACGTGATGGTACGCATTTCTCCTCCTTACATGAGGCATCACAACAACGTTTCACCAGGCAACGCCGGTAAGCTGCTATTTGTGTATGAGAAATCGGTTGGAAACTTTCCTCATATCAGCTCGTTGTAGGTGTCGCCACCGTCGCCAACCTTGTGTGAATGCTCTGAAAAGCTAATCATTTGCATATCACAGCGTCTTCTTCCTGTAGGTTAAATTTCGCAACAAGTCACCTTCGTGGTGTAGCAATTTTAATGTCCAGTAGTGTAAGTTATGAAGTATAAGAACGATTAAAGGGAACAGAGTACTGTTCCTGACGGGGAAACACTTACAGGTTTTCCGACTTCATTTGAATGTGTTAAAACACTTCCGTACGAACCGTTGGGCGGAAATAAATAAATATGTTGCCGTGAAATGTGGCGTACCGTTTGAAACACTGATGACAATGTTTCCCATGTCGAAAGACGTCACACTGACGCCGTTTTAACAATTTCTTCCAAGGAGCTGTGTTAATGTCTTGACGTGTGACTGTAGCAAGCACGTAAGTCCACGCTGTGCAGCCGTAATAAACGCTGCGTACCATATGCTACAGTGGAAACACTTGGTCGCTATACCTCTACTGTTTTCCTTGCCCTGCACCTCCCGTAAGCAGCAGCGCTGAGTGCTTACTTGGTATTCATTCGAAGCTTGACACTGTTGGCTCTGTTTCGTAATCCTTTCTCGCATTCTTCGAGCCACGATTTTCCTTCTGCTCACTTCACGGGTTTGAATGGAGCCAAGTAGGACCAAACTTTCTCTCTCCCAGACGAGCCGGCCGAAGTGGCCGAGCGGTTCTAGGCGCTACAGTCTGGAACCGCGCAACCGCTACGGTCACAGGTTCGAATCCTGCCTCCGGCATGGATGTGTGTGATGTCCTTAGGTTAGTTAGGTTTAAGTAGTTCTAAGTTCTAGGGGACTGATGACCTCAGAAGTTAAGTCCCATAGTGCCATTTCTTTTCTCCCAGACGATTCAAGAGATTCGCCATAGTCCGATAAACGTGTTCTCTTTTGCACAAATATGAGAAGAGGAAGTTTCATTCTACTAAGATCTAATAAATACGCGATCGTTACTTATAATTTACCTTCATGAGCAACTGAATGCATGGCAGCAACTGTACTGAAGACAGAGCATCCCTGTTGCCACAGTGAATGGAATAGTTCGACCTTTCACTGACGGAGATATCGTAAGACCATGTTCTGGTCGTAAGCGCGGATATAGGATGAGCAAGACACGCAATGCCAACACATGTAGTCGTGGGTAAATCGTAGTGGCCAAACCATTAGTTACTCCAATCTAGCGCAGATATTGGTCTTTTACTGCGCCACCGGGTCAACATTGTACTCTCAGTGGCACTATTCTGTGAACAACGCCACTATCGGAGTCTAAAGACGCGGACAGAAAATTGTTGACGACAGAGATCACGAGATTGTAGCATCGCGTGGGCCGCCCGCAAAGCAGCAGACCAGTTGCCAGTTTAGTGCTGGACAGCAAACGCGTTGATCAGCCAGACCATCTACAACCACTCCCTCAGAGTGCGGTACAGTAGCCTGTGTTCAACGCAAGTCACAAGACGCAGACATTAGAATGGGAGCAAGAACATCTCTGTTCTATGATCGAAGAATAGATAATGGTCTCCTCGTTCGGTCAGTAGCTGAAAACTTAAGTGCAAGCTAATGGTAGGGTACGAGAGTACGAATACGTGGAAAACATGAAGTGGTACATCACTTTACCAACAACCAACCAATCAAGCAAATTGTGGAGGTATTCTAGTGGGACGTATGTCTTCATGTGATGAAATGACACGCCTGCTATATTTTATACTCGCTCCTGATACAAACGCGTAACAGTAAACAAAGCCAAGTTCATTGTGAGCTGATCACATGAAAATCGTCAATAAAGATAACCTGAAAGTCAAGCTCTACAGCCAGATCGGTATTCAGGCAACAGCTAAATGAGACTTGTAATTCAGATGGCAGATGGCTCTAGAAGAGCGTAGCGTTCCAAAATATTGGAAACGGGCACAGGTCATCCCAGTTTTCAAGAATGGACGTCGAAAAGATGTGCACAACCATAGACCTATATCTCTAACGTCGATTAGTTGTAGAATTTTGGAACACGTACTATGTTCCAGTATAATGACTTTTCTCGAGACTAGAAATCTACTCTTTAGGAATCAGCATGGGTTTCTAAAAAGACGATCGCGTGAAACACAACTCGCGTTATTCGTCCACGAGGCTCAGAGGGCCATAGACACGGATTTCCAGGTAGATGCCGCGTTTCTTGACTTCCGAAGGCGTTTAATACAGTTCCCAACAGTCGTTTAATGAACACGTAAGAGCATATGGAATATCAGACCAATTGTGTGATTGGATTGAAGAGTTCCTAGATAACAGAACGCAGCATGTCATTCTCAATGATCCTTTATCATTTAACTACAATATAGCAGGTCAGCAACAGGAAGAAGTTAATTCCATAAATAATCTGGGAGTAGGCATTGGGAGTGATTTAAAATGGAATGACCATATAAAATTAATCGTCGGTAACGCAGATGCCAGACTGAGATTCATTGGAAGAATACTAAGGAAATGCAATCCGAAAACAAAGGAAGTAGGCTACTTTACACATGTTCGCCCACTGCTTGAATAATGCTCACCGGTGTGGGATCCGCACCAGGTAGGGTTCATAGAAGAGATACAGAAGATCCAACGGAGAGCAGCGCGCTTCGTTACAGGATCATTCAGTAATTCCGAAAGCGTTACGGAGATGATAGATGAACTCCAGTGGAAGACTCTGCAAGAGAGACGCTCAGTAGCTCGGTACGGGCTTTTGTTGAAGTTTCGAGAACATACCTTCACCGAGAAGTCAAGCAGTGTATTGCTCCCTCCTACGTATATCTCGCGAAGAGACCATGAGGATAAAATCAGAGAGATACAGAGCCCATACAGAGGCATACCGACAGTCTTTCTTTCCATGAACGATACGAGACTGGAACAGAAGGGAGAACCGATAGAGGTACTCAAGGTCCCTTCCGCCACACACCATCAGGTGGCTTGCGGAGTATGGATGTAGATGTAGAAAACTGACTTATGGCCACTTGCCTAAATCCCCACTCCGAGCAGTCAGGCCCATATGACCGTTTGCTTACGCTTCAGACACAGCATTTTAATTACTAGCTGTAACACCTCTGAACCGCAATTGAAATCGGCTTCTGGTGGTGATGTCTCAAATCCCTACCTAAATGCCTCCCCATGGAATCGGAACATGGGGTCAGAAACGACCAAGCGTATCCCAGAATGAAAGATAAGCGGTTGAGTGGAGTGGCAACTCCGTCCACCAGCGCAGGTTTAGAACCATAGGCTCGGTCTGGCTACCGCAGGAAGTGCAGCTAGCGAAGATGGCAACGCGCCAACAGTAGAAGTCTGTTCAAGTGTCACCAAGGAAGAAAGGATGGGGGCAGAGGGAGTGGTTAACTTTTGTATATTTCCATATATTGATCCTCTCTCACTCGCTCACAGCGGGAGAGCGGACAGAGGGCAGAGGACGTACTGAGGTACAAAAGGTATGGGGAAAGGGTGACAGACCTGGTTGTTGGCAGCCCTGGTGTCCAGTCCAAGGGGTTGGAGGAGGGGAAGGGGCGGCACTTGCAGCTGTGGCAGTGGCTGGAGCTGATTGGGGTGCCGAGTCAGATGGGCGTGTCCAGCCATGTTGTCAAACAACTGGCGGTTCCCATGGCCTATAACGATCCACTGGTTCACCCCCGACATCTTGCGAATGGGCATGCCCACACATATGGACCCCACACATAGGTGGGCCAGTATGCAAGACTGGCATGCTGCAGAAGGTCTAATAGGTTGTGATACCAGCACACATGCAGGGCTTCAGCCGGACTAGCCTCATTGATGGGGGGGGGGGGGGGGGGGGACCTATACATGGACGAGTGGTGTGGAAGGTGTGTAGGGCATCCTCGGGCGATGTCACCTGCAAGGCCTTACCCATCTGGATTTTGAATGTGTGGGTGATCTACTCAACATTCGCATTGAAGGTGGGATGAAACGGGCAGTGGCCAGATGTTTGATGCTTTATGGTAACAGAAGGCAGCAGATATAAAGAAAATTGAGAGCGCCACTGGGACGATTTCATGACTACGAGACTTATTTACAAAACAAGCGGTAGGCAAGTTGCCTCCATTTGTTCTAGGAAAAGTGAGCGCGGGCATTAGTTGCTGAAATCCACGGTGTTTGTTCATTCTGGCACATCTTTCTGGTGGAAGTGTTATATTCAGTAACTCATCGTGTAGCATATGGAGGCTAAAATTTGAGTTGCCCTGAGACTGGTAACATTACGAACATGGAAGGCATTAATTACTGCACTTAATATTTGTGGTGTCACCGCCAGACACCACACTTGCTAGGTGGTAGCCTTTAAATCGGCCGCGATCCGTTAGTATACGTCGGACCCGCTCGTCGCCACTACCAGTGATTGCAGGCCGAGCGCCGCCACACGGCAGGTCTAGAGAGACTTCCTAGCACTCGCCCCAGTTGTACAGCCGACTTTGCTAGCGATGGTTCACTGACAAATTACGCTCTCATTTGCCGAGACGATAGTTAGCATAGCCTTCAGCTACGTCATTTGCTACGACCTAGCAAAGCGCCATTACCAGTTACTATTGATGCTGTAAAACATGTACCGTCAAGAGCGATGTTCACCATTTACGGATTAAAGTTAAGTATTCCAACAGCTACGTCCTTTTTTGCTAAAGTCTAACTTCCTTGTCCTGTTCAAGACCTCACGCCAGCCTGCGTGAGCTTAAACGCGTGCCTTTCGGCTTCCTGTCATAGTGGATTAGCTGTCTTGCCAGTCCACAACAACATTTTCCTCAATACCCTCAGGAAGGTTACACTTGTCATCTTTTGTTTGGAGAAAATGCTGTTAAAGAGCGGTTAATTTCAATAGGATGCAACCATCCTAATTTTAAATGTTACAAACTGAGTACATTTTCAGCTGAAGTTGACGAATGAATAGACATTGAAGAAATTTAGCTATACAAGAAGAGTTGACTGACGAAGTGATATTACAAAGTGTTTTCAACCCACAGAGGCGACAGAACCTGAGAGCGACGGTGAAGAAACGTCTCCAACTCACATCTCTTGGGCTGAAGCTTCAGTAGCTTAAAACACTTTATGTTCAAAAAATGTTCGAATGTGTGTGAAATCTTTACGGGACTTAACTGCTAAGGTCATCAGTCCTAAGCTTACGCACTACTTAACTTAAATTATCCTATGCACAAACACACACACCCTTGCCCGAGGGAGGACTCGAACCTCCGCCGGGATCAAATGGTTCAAATGGCTCTGAGCACTATGGGACTTAACATCTGTGGTCATCAGTCCCCTAGAACTTTGAACTACTTAAACCTAACTAACCTAAGGACATCACACACATCCATGCCCGAGACAAGATTCGAACCTGCGACCGTAGCAGCCGCGCGGTTCCGGACTGAGCGCCTAGAACCGCTAGACCACCGCGGCCGGCCGCCGCCGGGATCAGCTGCACAGTCCATGACTGCAGCGCCTAAGACCGCTCGGCTAATCCCGCGCGGCTTAAACACTTTAGTGAAATTGTCTGAAGTTATGAATCTGCACGTCATGCAAAATAATTTTTGCCAAACAAGAGGTCAATCCTAGAAACAAATTAATATTTGTGCATTATTCCAGAGGGCTCAGCTGTACGTTTAGAGTAGGTAACAGTTCGACATATTCCACATCCTCGACAACGTCAGATATCTGTGCTATGCCTAAAGACAGTCATTCCAACTGAAATTCACCAAATCCTCGGTATCAGTTTTTATTAAGTAGCTTGTTCTTGATCTTATCAAACGATGGGGCTCATATTATTTCGCAACTGGCGTACAAGCAATTATTTATGTGTACTGAACTTTTCCAAGACTTCGTGCCTTGATTTAATAGAGGAGCACAGTAAATGGTTCAAATGGCTCTGAGCACTATGGGACTCAACATCTGAGGTCATCAGTCCCCTAGAACTTAGAACTACTTAAACCTAACTAACCTAAGGACATCACACACATCCGTGCCCGAGGCAGGATTCGAACTTGCGACCGTAGCAGTCGCGCGGTTCCAGACTGTAGCGCTTAGAACCGCTCGGCAGGAGCACAGTAGTCGACTTTTAATTCAGTTTAGTTTTTTAGGAAAAGTAGCACGCACTTTTAATTTCTTATACTGTAATGTTCCTTGTTGCGTTTAATAAATAAGAGTTACTTGATTTTGTACTTAAAAACTGAACGTTTTGATTATTTTATCTATTTTAAACCATGTTGTTAAAAATGGCACCGAAATTCATTGACCGAGCCCCGAGCATGCCGTCTTATCAAGGTCCCGCTCTATTAATTACTGTGCATATGATGTACGGGGTGGTTATAATTAAATTTTCGCTATTTGAGAGGGCAGCTTTTGCGCGAGTATCATGTCGTTTTTGGAAACCCAGAATCTACTATGTAGGAATCAACATGGATTCCGGAAACAGCGATCGTGTGAGACCCAACTCGCTTTATTTGTTCATGAGACCCAGAAAATATTAGATACAGGCTCCCAGGTAGATGCTATTTTTCTTGACTTCCGGAAGGCGTTCGATACAGTTCCGCACTGTCACCTGATAAACAAAGTAAGAGCCTACGGAATATCAGACCAGCTGTGTGGCTGGATTGAAGAGTTTTTAGCAAACAGAACACAGCATGTTGTTATCAATGGAGAGACGTCTACAGACGTTAAAGTAACCTCTGGCGTGCCACAGGGGAGTGTTATGGGACCATTGCTTTTCACAATATATATAAATAACCTAGTAGATAGTGTCGGAAGTCCCATGCGGCTTTTCGAGGATGATGCTGTAGTATACATAGAAGTTGCAGCATTAGAAAATTGTAGCGAAATGCAGGAAGATCTGCAGCGGATAGGCACTTGGTGCAGGGAGTGGCAACTGACCCTTAACATAGACAAATGTAATGTATTGCGAATACATAGAAAGAAGGATCCTTTATTGTATGATTATATGATAGCGGAACAAACACTGGTAGCAGTTGCTTCTGTAAAATATCTGGGAGTATGCGTGCGGAACGATTTGAAGTGGAATGATCATATAAAATTAATTGTTGGTAAGGCGGGTACCAGGTTGAGATTCATTGGGAGAGTGCTTAGAAAATGTAGTCCATCAACAAAGGAGGTGGCTTACAAAACACTCGTTCGACCTATACTTGAGTATTGCTCATCAGTGTGGGATCCGTACCAGATCGGTTTGACGGAGGAGATAGAGAAGATCCAAAGAAGAGCTGCGCGTTTCGTCACAGGGTTATTTGGTAACCGTGATAGCGTTACGGAGATGTTTAATAAACTCAAGTGGCAGACTCTGCAAGAGAGGCGCTCTGCATCGCGGTGTAGCTTGCTCGCCAGGTTTCGAGAGGGTGCGTTTCTGGATGAGGTATCGAATATATTGCTTCCCCCTACTTATACCTCCCGAGGAGATCACGAATATAAAATTAGAGAGATTAGAGCGCGCACGGAGGCTTTCCGGCGGTCGTTCTTCCTGCGAACCATACGCGACTGGAACAGGAAAGGGAGGTAATGACAGTGGCACGTAAAGTGCCCTCCGCCACACACCGTTGGGTGGCTTGCGGAGTATAAATGTAGATGTAGAAAAATGAGTGATCGTAGGACAATGAATCCCGATGTAAACATTTGTAGAGGCGTCCGGAAGAGACACGACGAACAAACCGTTGAAAGAAACACATTTCAGTTTACGAATGAGAGGGTAAAATTTAATAATTGCGTACCATATTTGCGTCCCTGGCTATAAACGTTGCTCAGCGTAATGACCACTTGCGCCCTCGACAGCCTGCATCAGCACTAGAGACACCATTTCGCAATTGTTCACAGCACTTTTCGAATGCTGGACCGTGGAATGTTCAGCTATTCTGACACAGCTCGCGCGCTGCTAGAAAATCGCACATTGCGTCCTCCGCCCTCAGCCATGGCAACGATAATTTCTTGAACGATTTCTGGCGCAACTGATCGTCGGACTCTCACAGGAGCAACTGCCACATCACAAGTTAATTTGAACGTCCGAATCATGTTCTCCAACCCTGGTGCGGAAAAAGGATCTCTACGTATTCCTTGACTGGTTCGATGCTCCGAAGTTCAGCAGAACTATTTCTATAGTTTTGATAAAACAACTTCACGAGTAAAGCCCTGTTCACCTTGTCCGGACCCGTGTCGGCTGTCCGCAGATCTCATTCACACTCATGCTTGGGTTTCAACCCTACGTCACCCTACCAGTTTCTTAGCATAACGGCAAGTTGTGACACTTAACACCACTGAAAATGGAAATCCTCCAGCACACACTCTGAACATCATTCCTATGCGCTGAGGTGACGAAAGCATCTATGCAGATGGCGGTAGCATCGCGCACACAATGCAGAAAAGGGCAGTACGATAGCGGAGCTGTCGTTTGTACTCAGTTGATTAGCCTGAAACGATTTCAGGCATTGCTCGAACAATCCACGGGTGTACCGCCAGTCCATAGTGTCCAACGGCACAATATTTCGGCGATCAGATATGTGGTCATCGTCAGGTGCGCTGACGAATTGAGTTGTTGGGGGAGGGCGGCCGTCTTAAATCCCCTCCCCTCGCGAGGCGCCGGCCGCAGTGGTCTAGCGGTTCTAGGCGCTCAGTCCGGAACCGCGCGACTGCTACGGTCGCAGGTTCGAATCCTGCCTCGGGCATGGATGTGTGTGATGTCCTTAGGTTAGTTAGGTTTAAGTAGTTCTAAGTTCTAGGGACTGATGACCACAGATGTTAAGTCCCATAGTGCTCAGAGCCATTTGAACCCTCGCGAGGCGTTCTCTCCGTGGTCCGCTCCCGCTCGTCGGCGGTCGGTGTCTGTGGTGACATCGGTGTAATTTCCTCGTCCGCCCTAGTCGCCCGTTCGTTTCCTTTGCTGAGCGTCTTTTTAATTATACTCAATGCTGTTTTCCATGCCCTGCTGACGCGCGGGCGCGGACCGCGGAGAGAACGCCTCGCGAGGGGAGGGGATTTAAGATGGTCGCCCGCCCTCAGGAGCTCAGTTCGTCAGCGCACCTGGCGATGACGACATATCTGAGCGACGAAATATGGTGCCCGTTGGACACTATGGACCGGCAGTACACCCGTGGACTGTTCGAGCAAGAAATACGCTGGGAGAAACTGAAGGATTTCGGACATGATCGTGGCCAGAAGACAGCAATTGACGAACTGTGAATGCGGAACTGTAGTTCGAAATGGTTAGGGAGTTCAACGTTCGGAGATCCACAGTGTTAAGAGTGTGCCGAGAATACGAAATTTCATGCGTTACCTCTCACCATGGACACGTAGAGGCCGAAGGACCGAGAGCAGCGGCGTTTGTGTAAAGTTGTCAGTGTTAACAAAGAATTAAAATTACGTGACATAAGTGCAGAAATCAACGTAGGCCGTACGACGAAAGTATCCGCTAGGACAGAGCTGTGAAATTTGGCATTAATCGGCTATAGCAGACGACCAGTACGAGTGCCTTTGCCAAAAGCATGACTTCGCATCTCCTGGACTCGTCACCATATCCGTTGGGCTCTAGACGACTGGGAAACCGTTGCCTGGTCAGATGAGTGCCGCCTTCAGTTGGTAACAGCTGATGGTAGGGTTCGAGTGTGGCGCAGGCGCCAAGAAGCCATGGACCCAAGTTGTCAACAAGCAATTGTGCAACTTCGTTGTGGCTCCCTAATGGTGTCGGCTGGGTCCTCTGGTTCAACTGGACTGATCCTAGACTGGAACTGGTTATGTTCGGTTTGTTGGAGAGACCATTTGCAGGTATTCATGGACTTCATGTTCCCAAAGAAAGATGGAATTTTTATGGATTGCGATGCGCCGTGTTCAAAAAATGGTTCAAATGCCTCTGAGCACAATGGGACTCAACTGCTGAGGTCATTAGTCCCCTAGAACTTAGAACTAGTTAAACCTAACTAACCTAACGACATCACAAACATCCACGCCCGAGGCAGGATTCGAACCTGCGACCGTAGCGGTCTTGCGGTTCCAGAATGCAGCGCCTTTAACCGCACGGCCACTTCGGCCGACTGATGCGCCATGTTACCAGGCCGCAATTGTTCCTGATTGGTTTGAAGAACATTCTGGACAATTCGAGAGAATAATATCGCCACCCAGACGCCAGAAATGCGGCATATACGAGAGGCCAGTTCGTACACAAAATCGTGGGCCGCCAGCATATTCGCTGTTATGGACGACTATGGAGGCAACATCCGCAGTGGACTTCCAATGACTTTTGGAGTTCATGTCACGTCGGGCTGATGCACTACGTCGACAAGAAGGAAGTCCGACACGATATCAGGAGTTATCCCTCAATTTTTGCCACCTCAGTGTAAAGTTGGGTAGCTAAATGGCACCTAATCTTCCGTCTACGCCGGCTAAAGTAGGGAAAGTTTAATTATAATTACCTTATATACACTCCTGGAAATTGAAATAAGAACACCGTGAATTCATTGTCCCAGGAAGGGGAAACTTTATTGACACATTCCTGGGGTCAGATACATCACATGATCACACTGACAGAACCACAGGCACATAGACACAGGCAACAGAGCATGCACAATGTCGGCACTAGTACAGTGTATATCCACGTTTCGCAGCAATGCAGGCTGCTATTCTCCCATGGAGACGATCGTAGAGATGCTGGATGTAGTCCTGTGGAACGGCTTGCCATGCCATTTCCACCTGGCGCCTCAGTTGGACCAGCGTTCGTGCTGGACGTGCAGACCGCGTGAGACGACGCTTCATCCAGTCCCAAACATGCTCAATGGGGGACAGATCCGGAGATCTTGCTGGCCAGGGTAGTTGACTTACACCTTCTAGAGCACGTTGGGTGGCACGGGATACATGCGGACGTGCATTGTCCTGTTGGAACAGCAAGTTCCCTTGCCGGTCTAGGAATGGTAGAACGATGGGTTCGATGACAGTTTGGATGTACCGTGCACTATTCAGTGTCCCCTCGACGATCACCAGTGGTGTACGGCCAGTGTAGGAGATCGCTCCCCACACCATGATGCCGGGTGTTGGCCCTGTGTGCCTCGGTCGTATGCAGTCCTGATTGTGGCGCTCACCTGCACGGCGCCAAACACGCATACGACCATCATTGGCACCAAGGCAGAAGCGACTCTCATCACTGAAGACGACACGTCTCCATTCGTCCCTCCATTCACGCCTGTCGCGGCACCACTGGAGGCGGGCTGCACGATGTTGGGGCGTGAGCGGAAGACGGCCTAACGGTGTGCGGGACCGTAGCCCAGCTTCATGGAGACGGTTGCGAATGGTCCTCGCCGATACCCCAGGAGCAACAGTGTCCCTAATTTGCTGGGAAGTGGCGGTGCGGTCCCCTACGGCACTGCGTAGGATCTTACGGTCTTGGCGTGCATCCGTGCGTCGCTGCGGTCCGGTCCCAGGTCGACGGGCACGTGCACCTTCCGCCGACCACTGGCGACAACATCGATGTACTGTGGAGACCTCACGCCCCACGTGTTGAGCAATTCGGCGGTACGTCCACCCGGCCTCCCGCATGCCCACTATACGCCCTCGCTCAAAGTCCGTCAACTGCACATACGGTTCACGTCGACGCTGTCGCGGCATGCTACCAGTGTTAAAGACTGCAATGGAGCTCCGTATGCCACGGCAAACTGGCTGACACTGACGGCGGCGGTGCACAAATGCTGCGCAGCTAGCGCCATTCGACGGCCAACACCGCGGTTCCTGGTGTGTCCGCTGTGCCGTGCGTGTGATCATTGCATGTACAGCCCTCTCGCAGTGTCCGGAGCAAGTATGGTGGGTCTGACACACCGGTGTCAATGTGTTCTTTTTTTCCATTTCCAGGAGTGTAGTAGAAAGAATACGTGATTACATTTTTACATGATCATGTGGTATAGAGGGTGCAACATTCAGCACACAGAGCTGCGGCCTCTGACAGCAGCAACGGCTCTAACACGGCTGGATATCGAACTTGAATTTGTATGACAGATGGATAGATACCATCCATGCTGCTTCCACTGTACGCCCGAGTTCATGAGTCGTAGTGTTGGGCCATTCGTTCGTCAGTCATGATCAGATGATGGGGGTGGGAGATCCGGAGAACACGTTCGGGACAACGCTCTCTGTATCAGTGTGTTCCAGGACAACACGAGCAACATGCGGTCTTGTTGATATATTACGGAGGCCTCGAAGATATGGTACAGCCACCGCTCTCAATACCTCAGAAATGTAACAGCTGCTGTCCAAGTTTTCACCTATGCATATGATAGGTGACAGTGTTGCGTGACAAATTGCGCCCCATTTCATCACTGCAGGTGTAGGAACAGTGTGACGATGACGAACGCAGTGTGGTGAACGAGGGTTCTCCTCGGAGCCTCCACGTCCGAGTTACGCTGCACGCAGAGCCGGGAGTCGTTTGAAGAGATTATGTGGTCGCTCTCGTGTGTCCAGTTCTGACATTGGACGTACAGCTATCGCTGCGTCCCACTCTGCTTCTGAATCAAGATAAGCTGAAACATTCGTCAGCTTGCTTACAATCTGCGATGCTCCAATATCGTCGTGCTGTCAGTGTGGATACCTACATTCCAGTGAACCACATCAGACCACTTCCTGACTGAAGGCACATGAGGAAGCTGTACGATCCTGTTCGCCTGAGCCGACTGTCTATCTATCCTTAAAAAAAAAGTTCAAATTGCTCTGAGGACTATGGGACTTAACATCTGAGGGTCCGCATCTCGTGGTCGTGCGGTAGCGTTCTCGCTTCCCACGCCATCGTTCCCGGGTTCGATTCCCGGCGGGGTCAGGGATTTTCTCTGCCTCGTGATGACTGGGTGTTGTGTGCTGTCCTTCGGTTAGTTAGGTTTAACTAGTTCTAAGTTCTAGGGGACTGATGACATAGATGTTAAGTCCCATAGTGCTCAGAGCCAACATCTGAGGTCAACAGTCCCCTAGAACTTACAACTACTTAAACCCTAACTAACCTTAGGACATCACACACATTCATGCCAGAGGCAGGATTCGAACCTGCGACCGTAGCGGTCGCGCGGTTCCAGACTGAAGGGCCTAGAAGCGCTCGGCCACCCCGGACGGCTTGAGATCCTGCAGGGCGTTAAGTACAGTACTCCTTGACCCATAGATTCCATATTCCCATGACAGTAGTTGGATTCTGAGCAACGCAAACAGCGGCGTGGTAAAGCGAAGTTTCGACAGGCATTGATCCTATACCTGTCGAATTCATATATGTGTTGTTAGTTGCTCCTCTATCATATTCGAGGCATAACACGATTTTCTGACACCTAACCGATATTTAAATGCCAGCTCTTATTGAGAAACTTGTTGTTTAATTCCTTCCTCCCATAAAGAATGTGGATGGCGTTAGTCTTGCATGCTTTGGGCGGTTGAGTTGACATCTTAGTCAACTGCATATCAAGGTATTTAGTATTCTTCATGCAAATTTCACGATCTTGTAATTTCAGTGGACAGCAATGTAGATTGTAAACAGAATTGAAACAAGAGACAGGGCGTCAGGAGACACCCACATCTACAAGCACAGGGGTGCCCTGTACCACTACCACTCATTTCCTTTCCTGCTCCAATCCCAAACAGGTCGCGCTAAAAACGAGTGTCTATATGCCTCCGTACAAGCCCAAATTTTTCTTATCTTCATGGTCTTTACCTGAAATGTGTGATGACGTCAGTCATACGACACACCGCCGCCTGAGAGATCGATCCGCTTGGTGCGATTCTCTTGATAAACTGAACAGAAGATCGGCTGTGCTAGCCAAAGAGTACACAGACAGTCGCAGTACGTATGCTCGCCGCGAGGCGCCGCTAAACCACTTCATGTGCAGCAGGAGTGTAGTGCAGTTGTGTCAGTCTACAGTCCGTAGCCGAGCTCAGTGGTCAGCCAGCGCCGACGTTAGTCAGTCATCGTCTGCAGCTCGATCATTGCTGCCATCAAGTCTCTGTAATTCAGTTCCAAGTTAGTCTTCAAATTCACCGGATTCGACATTCAAGATTACGAGAGATTAATTCGTCACTGCAAGATCTGTGACTTGCAAATTATGTCATTCTACAGATTCTTAGTATTGTCGCGCCTTCCATAATTGTCAACCAACAGGTAATGAACTACAACAAAGTTAAGTAATACATACTTTCTTAATTTGTACGCCTGCTAATTAATTGTGTTTTCCTGTTGTAGCTACCAAGCAGTCTTGGCATAGTACAACCCACGTTTCCACCTCCTTGGCTACGTCTTATTTGCTACTTCATGTTGATGGACTCGGTTATGGTGGAAAATCGAGAGCCATCAAAATGTACTCTGGCGGCAGTTGTTTCGTTTTGGAGTCAGCTTCAATTGCCGATTCTCTAAATTTCATCAATACTATTCGTCGAGAAGCACGGCGCTTTCCCTCAAGGGATTTCCGTTTGCCTTCCTGAAGCACCTCCGCAATACTTACGTGATGGTCGAATCTACTAGTAACAAATCTGGGAGCCCGCCTCTGAACTGCTTCGATGTCTTCCATTAACCCGACTTGGAGCTGATCCCAAACACTGGAGCAGTACTGAAGAATCGGTCGCACTCTTGCTCTATACAAGGTCTACTTTACAGATGAACTACATTTCCTAAAATTCTCCCAATAAGTTGACCATTCGCCTTCCCTGTTACCGTCCTTACGTGCTCACTCCGTTTCATATCGCTTTGCAGCTTTTACGCCTAGATATTTAACCGACATGACTGTGTCAAGCGGCACCCTGGTAGTACTGTAGGCGAACATCATAGGACTGATATTTTTACTCATTTGCATTAACTTACATTTTTCCGTGTTTAGAGGTTAGCTGGCACTCATCACACCAACTAGAAATTTCATCTAAGTCCTCTTGTATCCTTCTGTAGTCGCTCAAGGAATACAACTTACCGTACACCAGCCGGCCGCGGTGGTCTCGCGGTTCTAGGCGCGCAGTCCGGAACCGTGCGACTGCTACGGTCGCAGGTTCGAATCCTGCCTCGGGCATGGATGTGTGTGATGTCCTTAGGTTAGTTAGGTTTAAGTAGTTCTAAGTTCTAGGGGACTGATGACCACAGATGTTAAGTCCCATAGTGCTCAGAGCCATTTGAACCATTTTGAACCTTACCGTACACCACAGCATCGTTAGCAAACAGTCGCAGATTGCTTCTGATATTGTCCTTCAGGTTATTTATGTGTACAGAAAATAGCAGCGCTCCTAATACGCTCCCCTGGGTCACTCCCGACGACACCCTTGTCTCTGACGAACACTCGCCGTCGAGGACAACGTAGTGCATTCTAGTACTTAAGAAGACTCCGAGCTACCACGCGTCTGGAAAAGTATTCCGTATGCTGGTTGTTTTTGCTGCGGTCTTCAGTCCAGAGACTGGTTTGATCCACCTCTCTATGCTACTCTACCCTGTGCAAGGTTCTTCATCTCCCAGTACCTACTGCAACCTACTTCCTTCTGAATCTACTTAGTGTATTCATCTCTTGGTTTCCCTCTACGATTTTTACCCTCCAGGCTGCCCTTCAATACTAAACTGGTGATCCCTTGATACCTCAGAACATGTCCTACCAACCGATCCCATCCTCTAGTCAAGTTTCTAGTCAAATTTCTCGTGTCCCCAATCTTATTCAATGCATCCTCATTAGTTATGTGATCGATCCAGACAGCGGTGGCTGAGCGGTTCTGGGCGCTTGATTCCGGAACCGCGGGACTGCTACGGTCGCAGGTTCGAATCCTGCCTCGGGCATGGATGTGTCTGATGTCCTTAGGTTAGTTAGGTTTAAGTAGTTCTAAGTTCTAGGGGACTGATGACCTCAGATGTTAAGTCCCATGCCAGCCGGGGTGGCCGAGCGGTTCTAGGCGCTACAGTCTAGAACCGCGCGACCGCTACGGTCGCAGGTTCGAATCCTGCCTCGGGCATGGATTTGTGTGATGTCCTTAGGTTAGATAGGTTTAAGCAGTTCTAAGTTATAGGGGACTGACGACCTCAGAAGGTAAGTTCCATAGTGCTCAGCACCATTTGAACCATTTTTTTTTATCTATCCATCTAATCTTCAGCATTCTTCTGTAGCACCACATTTCGAAAGCTTCTATTCTCTTCTTGTCCAAACTATTTATCGTCCATGTTTCATTTCGATACAAATACTTTGAGGAACGACTTCCTGACACTTAAATCTATACTCGATGTTAACAAACTTCTCTTCTTCAGAAACGCTTTCCTTGCCATTGCCAGTCTACATTTCATATCCTCTCTACTTCGACCATCATCAGTTATTATTTTGCTCCCCAAATAGCAAAAGTCATCTACTACTTTAAATGTCTCATTTCCTAATCTAATTCCGTCAGCATCATCCAACTTAATTCGACTATATTCCATTACCTTTGGTTTGCTTTTGTTGATATTCATCTGATATCCTCCTTCCAAGACACTACCCATTCCGTTCAACTGCTCTTCCAGGCCCTTTGCTGTGTCTGACAGAATTACTTCACTGCTTGCTCACTATACAAATTGAACGACATCGGGGATAGGCTCAACTCTCACTCCCTTCCCAACCACTGCTTTCCTTTCATGCCCCTCGACTCTTGTAACTACCATCTGGTTTCTGTACAAATTGTAAATAGCCTTTTCTTCCCTGTATTTTACCCCTGCCATCTTCAGAATTTGAAAGAGAGTAATCCAGTCAATAGTGTCAAAAGCTTTCTCTCAGTCTACAAATGCTAGAAACGTAGGTTTGCCTTTCTTAGTCTATCTTCTAAAATAAGTCGTAGGGTCAGTACTGCCTTACGTGTTCCAACATTTCTACAGAACTCAAAGTAATCTTCCCCGAGGTCGGCTTCTACCAATTTTTCCAATCTCCTGTAAAGAATTCGCGTTAGTATTTTACAGCCGTGACTTATTAAACCGATATTTCGGTAATTTTCACATCTGTCAACACCTGCTCTCTTTTGGATTGGAATTATTACATTCTTTAAATGAAACAACAAGTTCACTGTTACCAGTCACCGTTTTATTTATTTCCACGACGCGTTTCGAAGGTTTAAACCTCCATCATCGGGTGGATTTACATTAGTAAGTATTACATTTTTGTGTGTGTTGTGTTACGATTTTTGGAGGAACTTGTGGCACTGCCTAGTGGAGAAACAAGACACCATTTCAGAATATGGTTTAGGATTACTTTTGACAAAAAATTAAACTGATATCTAATGGTAAACAGTAAGTAAGTAAACGAGAGTACCTTCAGTGGTCACAGGTTCCTTTTGCTGTCGTAACACATCACACGTATACTGCCACATTTGTAAACAAATATGGCGTCTGGAATCAGCTGGGTGCAAGGTTCGTATAGCAGAAGAGAAGACATGATCGCAAAGTGCAAGGAATATACTTTGTAACAACATTGTTGCAGAATAATTGTTTTAAGCATTTGGCGGTGTTTATTTTTAGGTGTCAAATATATGTGTGTGTACTTCAGGTGGTATATAAATCCAATTCTGACAAGTTAAAACATTCGTACTCGTTTATACAATTAGGTGAAATGTTAAAATGGCTTAAACTTCATACCTGTTGATAACAATTAGGTGAAATGTTACAGACTTTAATTACAATGATCATATTGGCTACAACAGTAAAATCATACATACATTACACTCTTTGATTGGGATTAATAAACAGATGTGAGGTGAGGGGCTGGAGGCAGAAGGAGAGGTAGAGAGTGGGAACAAAGTGAGTGATTATATGAGAGCAAACATTTACATGACAAGGGGTCTTAAGATTACATGTTGCATATATTAGCTGCCTAAAGGTTGGGGTAATACATTGGTCAGTGCTATAAAATATGCAGATAGATATACATTTGTGCCAGTAGTTGATGTACATACAGTTTCAAGCTGACGAGGGGTACAAGCTGTTGCTGTGATGAATTATCTGTGAATGAGGTCAATCTCTTGTACTCTTTGCAGCTGTCAATATTAATGATAAATGTCAGGTGTGTGTGTGTGTGTGTGTGTGTGTGTGTGTGTGTGTGTGTGTGTGTGTGTGTGCATTTTTAATAGTGTAGGCAGTTGTTGAAAACGGAGATGATACTATTGTAAATATTGTCATTTTTCTCATTTAAGATGGACTCTAACCTAAAAATGTTCGCATTTAAAGTATTGCATTCTTCTTGAAGTCTGAGGCTATTTCGCCTGCCTATACATCTTGCTCACTAGATGGTAGAGTTTTGTTAGGCCTGGATCTCCTAACGCTGTCAGTAGTTCTAATGGAATGTTGTCTACTCCCGGGGCCATGTTTCGACCTACGTCTTTCAGTGCTCTGTTAAACTCTTCACGCAGTATCATATCTCCAATTTCATCTTCCATTTCCCTAATATTGTTCTGAACTACCTCACCCTTGTATAGACCCTCTATATTCTCCATCCACCTTTCTGCTTTCCCTTCTTTGCCTAGAACAGGGTTTCCATCTGAGCTCTTGATATTCATACAAGTGGCTCTCTTTTCTCCAAAGGTCTCTTTAATTTTCCTGTAGGCAGTATCTATCTTACCCCTAATGAGATATGCCTCTACACCCTTACATTTGTCCTCTAGCCATCACTGTTTGGCCATTTTGCACTTCCTGTCGATCTCATTTTTGAGTTGTTTGCATTCCTTTTTGCCTGCTTGTTTTACTGCATTTTTATATTTTCTCCTTTCATCAATTAAATTCAATATATCTTCTGTTTCCGAAGGATTTCTACTAGCCCTCGTTTTTTCCTTACTTGATCATCTGCTGCCTTTTCTATTTTATCCCTCAAAGCTACCCATTCTTCTTCTACTGTATTTGTTTCCCCCATTCCTGTCAATTGTTCCCCAATGCTCTCCCTGAATCTCTCTACAACTTCTGGTTCTGTCAGATTATCCAGATCCCATCTGTTGAAATCCCCACCGTTTTTGCAGTTCCTTCAGTTTGAATCTACAGGTCATAACCAGTAGATTGTGGTCAGAGTCCACATCTGCCCCTGGAAATGTCTTACAATTTAGAACCTGTTTCCTAACCTCTGTCTTACCGTTATACAATCTGTCTGAAATCTTCCAGTATCTCTAGGTCTCTTCCATGTATAAGGCCTTCTTTCACGATTCTTGAACCAAGTGTTAGATATGATTAAGTTATGCTCTGTGCGGAATTCTGCCAGGCGGCTTCCTCTATTATTTCTTACCTCCAATCCATATTCACCTACTACGTTTCCTTCTCTTCCTTTTCCTACTATGGAATTCCAGTCACTCACGACTATCAAATTTTCGTCTCCCTTCACTATCTGAATAATTTCTTTTATCTTGTCATACATTTCATCAGTCTCTTCGTCATCTGCAGAGCTAGTTGGCATATGAACTTGCACTGTTGAGCTAGGCGTGGGCTTTGTGTCTATCTTGGCCACAATAATGCGTTCATTATGCTGTTTGTAGAAGCTTACCCGCACTCCTATTTTTTATTCATTATTTAACCTACTCCTGGAATACCCTGTTTGATTTTGTATTTATAACCCAGTATACATCTGACCAGAAGTCTTGTTCCTCTTGCCACCGAACTTCACTAATTCCCAATATAAATTTAACCCATCCATTTTCCTTTTTAAATTTTCTAACCTACCTGCCCGATTAAGGGATCTGACACTCCACGCTCCGACCCGTAGAACGCCAGTTTTCATTCTCCTGATCACAACGTCCTCCTGAGTAGTCCCCGCCCGGAGATCCGAATGGGGGACCGTTTTACCTCCGGAATGTTTTACCCAAGAGGACGCCATTATCATTTAACGATACAGTGAAGCTGCATGCCCTCGGGAAAAATTACTGGTATAGTTTCCCCTTGCTTTCAGCCGTTCGCAGTACCAGCACAGCAAGGCCGGTTTGGTTAGTCTTAGAAGGTCATATCAGTCAATCATCCAGACTGTTGCCCCTGCAACTACTGAAAAGGCTGCTGCCCCTCTTCAGGAACCACACGTTTGTCTGGCCTCTCAAGAGATGCTCCTCCGTTGTGGCTGCACCTGTGGTACGGCTATCTGTATCGCTGCGGCACACAAGCCTCCCCATCAATGACAAGGTCCATGTTTCATGGGGGAAGCCGTAAGCTGGTGCCTTCGTTAATAGTCTGCAGTGGGGAAACAAGTCAGATGCTTTTCTGAGACTCTAGAGATATGAAATCTGCCTACAGCTCTACTGTACACAAGATGTCATTTGAGAGAAGAGCAAGCTGAGTTTCTGACGGACGATGCTTTTCCAGATCCGCACTGATTTTTGGGCAAAAGCTCTTCCGTCTCAAGCTAGTTTATTATAGTCGGACTCAGACTCTGTTCATGAATTCTGCAGCTAAACGATGTTAGGCATAATTCTGCGCGGCCGTCTTCCCAACGCTAGTTAAATCACTGTTCAAATGTGTGTGAAATCGTATGGGACTTGACTGCGAAGGTCATCAGTCCCTAAGCTTACACACTACTTAACCTAAATTATCCTAAGGACAAACTTACACACCCATGCCCGAGGGAGGACTCGAACCTCCGCCGGGACCAGCCCCACAGTCCATGACTGCAGCGCCCAAGACCGGTCTGTTAATCCCGCGCGGCTAACTCACTGTGGCACATTAATGATCTCTCATCAGTTACACTGCCAGAAGCAGAGTTCGTTTTGTTTGCAGATGACACAAGTATTGCAATAAATAGTACGTCGAGTGTAGTTCTAAAAAGATCTGCTAATGATATTTTCATGGATATTAATAAATAGTTTAACCCTAGCATTACCAACGTATTTTTTGTTACATGTAACACCAACGGGGGGGCCTCAAAGGCCCATAAAGAATACCACAATTTATTTTATCATAAATCAAGTTTATTTACTTCTGATACCTCTAATAACAATTCAAAATGCTTAGACATTGTTTTTGTATACTGGATAATAAAAGATGTTATTATAATAGGAATAAAATGAACAAATCACGAGATTCAGTTTATATATTTTTTGGAATAATGTTTCAAAATAGTGTTTTCTTATAAAAACGACTTTTTTAATTCGATACACTACATGAAGCAAACAAAATTTACTGTCTCATTCTGCAACGCATTTTTCACACAACACTGTCTTCCTGCAGTGTTTCCCACAGACGTGTTTGTGGCACTGAGAGCAGGTAACAGTTGACTTTCCCAGCTTGTTGTACTTGATCTTTTTAGATGCAGCTTCTTGGCAGCATAGGTGGCACCGTCCACGTGTTCCTGGTTCTGCTGTTGAGGATGATGGTTCTACAGAGCAGCTGAGCTTCCGTTGTGTGATGCTTTCCATTGCCATTATTACTGGCTTCTGAAGTCCATACAAATTTTGTGCCCGTTTATCTACTTGAGATCTTATTAGTTCGAGACCTAAGTTAGTGATAAAAACTCTTCTGCGGTTTAGCAAATTCTTTTTCCAATTCGGAAAGTTGAGGAGGAAGAGTGAATATGCATTTATTGCTGCTATGTCAATGAGTGTGTAGAAGAGGGACAAAGGCCATCTTCTTGTTCCTCTCTTTGTGCTGTAGTGTCTTGCCATCTGTTCTATGGTGTCCACGCCTCCCTTTGTAGAATTATAAAAAAGATTTATGTTAGTCTTTTTTGAGTCTTCATTCAACACCCCTTCTGAGTGATAAGTTGAAAGCATCAACAGCAGTCGTTTTCGCTTCTCGCGGACTAGCGTTGATGCAAGAGTAACTGGTGGCCTCTGTGTCGGAGGGTCAGTATAAGCAAAGATGGAAGAGTGTAAACTGCGGCCAGTTGTAGTCTTCAGCTCTTCAGGTGTGTGTCGTCTGTTAGACTGTAGGGTGCCAACAAGTGTGAGGTGAAAATCATTCCATAGAGTCCCAGCAAGCTCCATTGAAGTATAGTACCGATCTGTGGTAACATTACGGCCTGATTTTTCAATAGGTTTTATTAGTCTCTTTACAATTTCCATCGGTCCATTTGAATGCTGTGTATTTCCTGACTTGCCTGTATAAATGTCCATGCTGATCACATATCTAGTCTCAGAATCAGACAGCATTCGAATTAGAATGCCGTATTTTCCAGGTTTTTCTTTTAGAAACACCTTGAATGGACAGCGACCACGGAACAAAGACAACATCTCATCCACTGTTGTATGTAGACCAGGAATGAAATACAATGGAAGTGAAGAATTGAAGCTTTCAAAAATTTCCCTCATTGGAGCAAACTTGTCAGTCTGGCGACGAATTTCTCTTGTGCTCTTATCATCAAACCTCAATATTTTAGTCAATTCGAAAAATCGGGTCCGACTCATTGATCCATAGTACACTTGTCGGCCCTGAAGCAAAGACCATAAATCTTGGACAGGTATCTTATTGTCATGATTTGAACCCATGATTAGCAAGAGTCCTATATAACAAAATAACTCATCTTCATCTATGTGCTGAATACCTAGTCGAGAAGCCTCTTCATTTGAGTGTAGTTTTATTAGATTCATAATTTGAGGTGTAAAAAAGAGCTCTATAGCCTCTTTCGGAGACGCAATTCTTCCTTGTTGTCCTAGCCCCATTCTTTCTCGCACTATATTTTGTACAGAACGCCGATATTGTCGAGATGGCTTCGTAATATACTCTCGTCCACTTTTTGCAATGAATTTATCACATTCCGTATCATTATCATCTGGTGGATTGGCTTCAACCTCATCTTCATTCTCAGACGATGAATCAGTTCTAATTTCTTCCACATCATCATCCACTTCACTTTCCTCTAAATCTGATTCGTTCAAAACTTCTTCTAGCACTCTTTCAATGGAACTATCACATAAACGATGTCTACTCATGTTGCTGGTTCAACAGCAGCAGAAACACTGAAAATAACAATGGTCCGCTTCATAACAATATGTCTGAAGGCAACAATGCCAAAATTCGTTTCATGGTAAGAATTTGAAACGAGAGACTCAACCTCGTAAATCTTTCCTTGCTATTACCAACGGGTGGGCTTCTAAGGCCCACAGAGAATTAAATCAAGTAAATGAATTTTAATTACATTTTTATTCCGAAATTCTCTAATGACTCAATAGTACATTCAATAACGAACAATTACCTTTGCTTTCAAGTTCATATATCAAAGGGTGTGGATACAACATAGAAAAACTGAGTCAGTGGGCCTACGAGGCCCCCCCCGTTGGTAATGCTAGGGTTAAAGCCAACTCACTGACATTAAACTTCGAAAAGACTCACTATATGCAATTCAGAACCTGTAAGTGGTTTCCACCCAGCATATGCATAAAGTATGAAGAAGAGCAGATAGAAGAGGTTGACAGTCTTAAATTCCTGGGATTACAACTTGACAATAAATTCAGTTGGGAGGAGCACACCACAGAACTGCAGAAACGCCTTAACAAATCTGTATTTGCAATTCGAGTGTTAGAAGACATAGGCGACATAAAAATGAAAAAGCTTGCATACTTTGCCTACTTTCGTTCCATAATGTCATACGGTATAATATTTTGGGGCAACTCTTCAAGTCAAACAAAAGTTTTCAGAGTCCAAAAGCGTGTAATACGTATTATTTGTGGAGTAAATTCACGGACGTCCTGTAGAAACCTCTTCAAAGAGCTGGGTACACGAATTACTGCCTCTCAGTATATTTACTCCTTAATGAAATTTGTCCTAAATAATATATCTCTTTTTCCAACAAACAGCTCAGTTCATACATACAACACCATACCAGGAACAAAAATGATCTGCACAAGGACATAAAAGCACTTACTTTAGTTCAAAAAGGGGTCCACTACTCGGGAACACTCATCTTCAATAATTTGCCAGCAAACATAAAAAATTTAGTTACAAATGAAGATGAGTTTAAAAGGAGCCTGAAAGACTTACTAGTGGCCAACTCCTTCTACTCCATTGACGAATTTTTTAATAGACACAAATGATGTATTGTATATATATTCATACTATTAGTATTGTTATTTCAGCTTTTTATAAAATAAAAAAAATGACATGTTCCACATCCACGAGGATCTCCTCAGCACGGATCTATGGAACGAAAAACTAATCTCATCTAAAAAAGAGCGGCCAAAATGCAGTCGACATTATGTCTGTGTGGTATAGACGACAATGACTCACTCCACACGGCAGGAATGTAAGTGGTGAACAAGTATTTCGGTCAGTGTTGTTCTGCAACACCATAAACGTTTCAGTACGGTAGATATGTTTCACTTTTGTTCGTACAGCCTAACAATACCACACCGAGACGTCAGTGGAGACTGGGTGGTCACGACGCGTGCAGGCAATCGAACAACGTCTACAGCAGCTCCTACTTGTGAACGCTGTTGTCTTGTCGCGATCGCAGCCGCTCACTGAGGCAACAAGTTCGCCTCGAGAGGCTGGTCTCTGAGACTGAGGGCCGCGCGCGGCACCTCCCCACCGCCCGGCCGCTTGTGGAAGGCTCCACCGAGTAGAAAGCGACCTCTCCGCCAGTAGCGAGGAGACGCGCGCGGAGCCTGCAGCTGCCCCACTAGCTGAGGCACGGTCGCTGCTTCCAGGACATCGCCGGCTCACCTGCTCCGGACTGAGGTAAGTGTTCAGCGCGTCCTATCGGCTGCATCCAATCCAACTCCTTCCTCAAGCAGCAGTGGATAATCCTGCAGACTTTTGGCTACTTCCCTAGCACGTACCGTTGATCATTCTTGGGGGGTGATTTACAGTCTTCCTTCGAAGGACTTTATGTAAGCTTACCTTGCAACGGTACTTTCGTGTTCTCGTCATTACGGTACCAGAACGTTTAAGTTCTACCACTGTAAAGATCCGCGATTCGGAATGTCAGAACTGTGCAGTAAGTAGCGGCAGGAACACCACCACAAAATCACGCAGCACTAACACTCCAAACCATCGGCTCTCGAAGAGAGAGTTTAACCGTATTCAATCCAAAGGTAAAGTATCGAACTATTTTTCTCCGAATCATACAGTTTGGGAGAAAAACAGTGAGAATAATTACTTTTGGAAACCTTTTACCAGACAGAGCCTGTTATAATTGTTGTGGATTGGCAAGACAGCCAATCCACTATGAAGGAAGCCGAAAGGCACGCGTTTAAGCACACGCAGGCTGGCGTGCGGTCTGGAACAGGACAGGGAAATGAGACTAGCAAAAATAATACGTATCTGTTGGAATACTTAACTTTAATCCATAATTGGTGAACATCGCTCTTGACGGTACATGTTTTACAGCATCAATAGTAACTGGTAATGGCGCCTTGCTAGGTCGTAGCAAATGACGTAGCTGAAGGCTATGCTAACTATCGTCTCGGCAAATGAGAGCGTAATTTGTCAGTGAACCATCTCTAGCAAAGTCGGCTGTACAACTGGGCGAGTGCTAGGAAGTGTCTCTAGACATGCCGTGTGGCGGCGCTCGGTCTGCAATCACTGATAGTGGCGACACACGGGTCCGACGTATACTAACGGACCGCGGCCAATTTAAAGGCTACCACCTAGCAAGTGTGGTGTCTGGCGGTGACCCAACAATAATAATAAACTGTTTCGCTTAATAAAACGATCGCCAGCCCAAATCTGGCACAGTGTCTACACAAAAAGATGAAGTCAATTTTCGACACTGAATAAATAACTACTTTCACTTACTGTGGTCACTTGGCAGTAAGTACTATTAATCCCACTTTCTGTTACTTATGGAATTTATCACTACACTTCAGTAATTATTTAAAGAAGACACACATATATTTCAACAAGGGTACAAAAAATGTTAAGCTTATAGCTGTCATTCACGTGACCAAAACTATTATTTAACACTACTAAATTTCATTTCTTTAGGACTCTTATTTGTTAACGTTTTATTAACACCAATATTTGTCTGGCTTTCTTTGACATGGAGAAGCAACACGAACAATTATTGTTAAGATGGTTGCAGTTAAACAATTATGTTATTTTACTTTCAGAAATACTATTTAAAACTTGTCCTTATGGTCACGCAAAGCGGTAGCCCTTAAACTGATACGTGCAAACTTTGTTATTTAATAATGATTTTCAGAATTTACTACCAAAACAGTACTCTTGCCAGTAATTTACTATTATTCAATAAACATCAGGATACTCGGAGTAAATTCGCTTAGGTTAGGACCCTACTGAGGTAAATGAAATAGGAAAATTACGGTTAAACACAAAGGTACATTTAACACTTATATTCCACTGATTGAAGATGGATGGTCCATATTGTGATACACTTCAAAATAAAGTACTTTGCCTGTTACTGATGTCGAAGGTGGCGTGAGGCGGTGCTGCGTAGTAACATTGCGCAGGTACGGCTCTTGATGTACATCGCTCTGTCTTCCTCTTGGTGGTGACGATAAAATTGCAAATTTCTGAGCTGTTAATTTATTGCCGTACTGCGCCAATCATGTACAACACGTCCGAGGCCAAAACCCAGTCTTGCAGGTAAATTCTGGGCCTCTAGTGATTGACCAACGTAATGCGTGTTCACCACTTGCAGGGCAGCTACCGACTGTCTGAGCCACTCGCGCGCCAAATCTCACTCGCTCGCCACACCACCTTTTCCATTCCACTACAGAACGGAGTTCCGTTCTACCTATGATCCCTGCACCTTTTCAATTTACAATTCTGCTTACAAAAACCCTAAGTATGAACCATCTACAATTGCATGACAGCATATACATACAAAATTGACATAATTAATAATAGTTGTACTTGAAATATTACGTAGTTATTTACAAAATATGTTTTAATACATTTATTCAACCTACGTCAAAGAGGTTATTTTAAACAGGTAAACTACACTTAACAAAAGCTTACTCTCATTATAGTATTTGCTTAATTTTTCAAAATTATTATGGAACAAAGAAATTTTAAAATATACAGATTAATGGCGGTATTATATTTACAATAGCATTACAACCTCCGTAGCCGTCAGGGGATCAAGAGGGGAACTTGTACCCTCTCTGAATGTGGAGATAATCACAGCAGCAACTTACCACTTCTCTGTGGACACAGAAGACACGTGACAGCTTGCTGGGTCTACAGCCTGTTTTACACAGCCCAGCCGTAATAATGGACTCTGAAGAACGTGGATGTAACATAATATATTTGTGTGTATACGTGGATCCAAAAGAATCTACCGAGAAGGGAAAAGTGTGAAATTTCGAGGTCGAAAAGTTGATTTTCTCAAGGTTGGGCAGTATGCGCTCTGCTCTGCCATTGGCTGGCCTAGTGACGTCAGTGTGGAAGCAAGCGCTCACAAGCAGATGACACGGCATGCGCGTTTACGTCAAGTTTTTGGCGGAAGATTTTGTTTATACCAGAAATGAGATGACTAAACTGCTTTTCTGCTGCTAAAATATTACAGTTACAACTGGTGAGTTATATTCTTTCGCAGCTTATGCCTCACACATCGGTAAAATGCCAGATCACAACCACACTGACACACACTTGAAATTCGAAACCTCGGCTCAAATAAATCAGAAACTATTCATTTAGTCGCATTGAAATGAATTTACTTAACAGTTCGAAGTTGCACACACTTGTTTGTAAGAACAGCATTCCTTCTTTCTAAAGCCGCTATAGTATTCATCAAAGTAACTTTATCTGTGTCTGAAAAAAAACTGTCATCTGTACATGTGCTCTAATTATGATGTTTCTTATTTGGTGACAGCTTTTCCAGAGTTTCCAGAGATTTCTTATGTAGTTCTCGTTTCTTATACCGTTTGGTTCTGTCTTCTGTTGCGGGTGACACATTGACAGTCGCACTACTGCACGGCAAATTGCGCGAAGGAACTGCATCTGGCTTGAGCATTCTTTTTCGGAGCAAATTAAGCAATTCAGACTGTAAATCCCTTAAGTAATCTGTTTCTGCGAAATGGCGAGAACATATTCTTGCATGCGCAACATTTACACTGTCTTTCCTACAACATTTCGACAACCATAGTTTTTGTAATGTTTCATTACGCGGGAAACTGTGATACATTACGTCAGTTCCCTTTGTACTCCAGTTGTAGGAAAAACAGCCCGTTACAGCACAGCCTGGCATTGTAAAAATTAATTTTCTCATTCACTTGTAGATCCTCCAATAAGAATTTCACAGGACGAACCATAAACTATAGAGCTGGCGAACACAATGTTGATTCCGCTGTCCACTATCGCTAACTATTTCAGTTCCGAATCAAATATCGATTACAGCAAAAACCGTTAACACTCCCGAATTCCGAATGTTTCCGCTGTTGACTGAGTAGCTCAGAAGAAAGAACTCAATCAAAATACTCCTTCAAACACAAAACAACACAAGAAAAACAATCACACACAATTCGAACTGTGTACTGTTTGGTACAGCTGCTTCCACCGTGACGTCATGCGTACAACTGAGAAAACACGTTGCTTTCTGCGCATAGCTTTCTGCGCCCCCCTGAACTCGACTTACTGCCAACATTGCTCTGACCTGCGATTCTATTGTAGCATAGATATTCCATATCGCAGGCAGCGCGTGAGCAATCCATCGAAATTACATCTGCTCAAGTGCGCTAGCGAATAGTAATGAACCCCTAATGAACCCCTTACAAGGGTGTCCCAGGAGGAATGCTCAACATTCAAGGTTATGATAGGAACCATCATACGGAGCTAAAGAGTTCCAGTAAACATGAGCTCTAAAATGCATGCCTCAAGAGCTATGAGCACTTGTTCAGTGGAAATGTGTTTCAAAGCATCGAAGATGACAAGTGCTCGTAGCTATTAACGCATACAGTTTAGAGCCCATGCTGATTGGACGTCCTTTCTTCTTGTTTTGGTCCATACTTCCATCTCTCACAAGGGGGAAAGCAAAGAGGTTGCAGTAGAACATGTTTGTTTCACAGTAGGAACATGAAGAATTGCTCATAGCTCTTAAGGTACGTATTTTATATTCCATGTTTACTACACTTTTTTGCTTCAAATTATCCTTCAAATTATCATTCCTGTAATATCCCTGGGTACTGAACAGTCCTCTGGGAATAGCCTCTATAAGAAAAATTTATATATCGTAATTTTTTTCTCCTCTTGAATAAATTTCTACGGATGCCCATTCTTTCTTCGAGAACTACAAGTATTCTCTTAACAACGCAATTACGTGTAGAGATTTTCGCATAGCCCTGACCCTGTAGTTGTATCAACAAATATTCGGGGTACGTCGAATACAATTAGGCAGAGCAAATATGGTCTCTTCTACATCTATAACTACTTCTATAAGCTGTAAGTCACTGAAGTGAGGGGCAGAGGGTACCTTTTATTGTACTAGCATAAAGTCTCTTCCCGTTTCAATCAAGGATAGAGTTCCTGTGGTAGCTGTTATTTGCCTGATTTTGTCTACACGATCTTTACGGAATATATAAGCAAAGGCGTTGCAGAATGATTCCATTTTCCTCCCTGAAGGCATTTCAGATTCTGCCAGTTAAGATTTTTACCATTTTATAATTTTTAAAATCTTCGGCCTCGAACACTCTTTGCGATACCAACGTTATAGTTAATGAGCTAGATTTAAATAATTTAGCGTCTGCCGTCCGAAGGGTGCTGGCATAAATTTCAAATGCAATTATTGAATGGCCGACTCACATACCAGGCGAGATTTACTTGTACTTTTTCTTGTTTCAAAACCAATCTTCTAATGAATGCTCATGAGCTTGATTTTATTCTTATTTGCGAAGCATTCTTTTAATTGTAAGTCTGTTCTCTACGAAATACGAAAAAAGGAAACTATTATGTTTTGCACGAGATGGACTTGTTAATATCACATTTATTTTACTCACTTCAAGTCAATATTTTTATAATGTTGATATACATATGTAACAGAACATATTCGTAATAGTAACTCAAATCGTATTTAGTCGTTACATCCCTCTCTTTTCCGTAAACCATTTTTAACCTGCGATCACCCGCAAACTGTAAATTAATTTAAGATGCATACACTACTGGGCGTTAAAATTGCTACACCACGAAGCTGACGTGCTACAGACGCGAGATTTAACCAACAGGAAGAAGATGCTGTGATATGCAAATGATTATTTTTTCAGAGCATTCAGACACGGTTGGCGCCGGTGGCGACACCTACAACGTGCTGATATGAAGAAAGTTTCCAACCGATTTCTCATACACAAACAGCAGTTGACTGGCGTTGCCTCGTGAAACGTTGTTGTGATGCCTCGTGTAAGGGCGAGAAATGCGTACCATCACGTTTCCGACTTTGATGAAGGTCGGATTGTAGCCTATCGCGATTGCGGTTTATCGTATCGCGACATTGCCGCTCCCGTTGGTCGAGATCCAATGAGTGTTAGCAGAATATGGATTCGGTGGGTTCAGGAGAATAATACGGGACGCCGTGCAGGATCCCAACGGCTTCGTATCACTATCACTCGAGATGACAAGCATCTTATCCACGTGGCTGTAACGGATCGTGCAGCAACGTCTCGATCCCTGAGTCAACAGATGGGGCTGTTTGAAAGACGAAAACCATCTGCACGAACAGTTCGACGACGTTTGCAGCAGCACGGACTATCAGCTCGGTGACCATGGCTGCGGTTACCCTTGACGCTGCATCACAGACAGGAGCGCCTGCGATGGTGTGCTCAAGGGCGAACCTGGGTCCACGAATGGCAAAACGTAACTTTTTAGGATGAATCCAGGTTCTGTTTACAGCATCATGACGGTCGCATCCGTGTTTGGCGACATCGCGGAGTACGCATATTGGAAGCGTGTATTCGTCATCGCCATACTGGTGACGGCACTTTGAACAGTGGACGTTACATTTCAGATGTCCTACTACCCGTGGCTCTCCCCTTCATTCGATCCCTGCGAAATCCTACATTTCAGCAGGATAATGCACGACCGCATGTTGCAGGTCCTGTACGGGCCTTTCTGGATACAGAAAATGTTCGACTGCTGCCCTGGTCAGTACATTCTCCAGATCTCTCACCAATTGAAAACGTCTGGTCAATTGTGGCCGAGCAACTGGCTCGTCACAATACGCCAGTCACTACTCTTGATGAACTGTGGTATCGTGTTGAAGCTACATGGGCAGCTGTACCTGTACACGCGATCCAAGCTCTGTTTGACTCAATGCCCAGGCGTATCAAGGCCGTTATTACGACCAGAGGTGGTTGTTCTGGGTACTGACGTCTCAGGATCTATGCACCCAAATTGCGTGAAAATGTAATCACATGTCAGTTCTAGTATAATATATTTGTCCAATGAATACCCGTTCATCATCTGCATTTCTTCTTGGTGTAGCAATTTTAATGGCCAGTAGTGTAGTTTTCTGAATTAATACCCATATCACTTACATCTTTTATTGTTATTTTCTAATCTGTATCAGAAAATATTCCCCTAAAAGTGAACCTGCAGGGTGGTGCGCTCGCGCTTTGCTTCCAGTAGGTATCTGCGTTAACTAAAATAATTACATGATTTACCAAGAACCAATCAGACCAACGTTAATTAGAAGACGATATTTTTTTTTGAACGATAATGTACAGTTGTTTCGTTGAAACAGACTGCGAGAAACAAAATCTTGTGCCGTGAAAATATGCGGTTTCGGTTTCTTTCTAGCAGCCAGTTTCAACTACAACTGGAGGGGCATGTAAACCATTAGACAAATTGTGTCTCCTATATATTGAATGTTGGGCTCCATAAGGTTCCCTCTCTGTGCAGCGACCGTGGAATATAAAATTATAAGGAATGTAGCAACCAGAAGCAGAAACATATCTTGTTGCAAATCGATTTCGACTGATATCAGTCATCATCGTTGCATTTTTCTAACCGATACATACCCTAAGTCGAAATACTGTCCTAAACTGAGCCATTCTTATTCAAAAAGTGGTTGTTAGACGATAAATGGTTTTCGGTGTTTAGAGCTGGTTTTACATATTTTGAACGTGCTGCTCTTGTTGTTTTGTGACTGGTTTTAGAGCACCTATTTTATTGCCGATGGTAAAAAAGAAAGGAAAAAAAAAACAAAACAAAAAAGATTATAAAGAATGTAGCAACCAGTCGCGGAAACATAATGTATTTATCTTGTTACAAATCGATTTCGACTTATATCAGTCATCATCGGTGCATTTTTCTAGCCGATATTTCTATGACAGAAATCTGCCAAGGTCAGTACTTCTACTTATGGCATGTATCGGTTAGAAAAATGCACCGATGATGACTGATATCAGTCGAAATCGATTTGCAACAAGATAAATAAACAATGTTTCAGCGACTGGTTGCTAGATTCTTGTTAATCTACAATATATATATATATATATATATATATATATATATACACTGAAGAAGAGCCAAAGAAACTGGTACACCTGCCTAATATGGTGTAGGGAACCCGCGACCACTCAGAAGTGCCGCAAGACGACGTGGAATGGACTCGACTAATGACTGAAGTAATGCTGGAGGGAAATGACTCCATGAATACGAGAGGGGTGTCCATAAATCCGTAAGAGAACGAGGGGGTGGAGATCTCTTCTGAATAGTACGTTGCAAGGCATCCGAGATACGCTCAATAATATTCATGCCTGAGGAGTTTGGTGGCCAACGGAAGTGTTTAACCTCGGCAATTCTGGGTGTGTGGTGTGTCGCATTGTCCTGCTGGAATTGTCCAAGTCTGTCGGAATGCACAATGGACACGAATGGATGCAGGTGATCAGACAGGATGCTTACGTACGTGTCACCTGTCAAAGTCGTATCTAGACGTATCACCCCAACTGCACACGCCCCACACCGTTACAGAGTCTCCACCAGTCTGAACAGTCCCCTGCTGACATGCAGGGTCCATGGATTCATGAGGTTGCCTCCATACGTGTACACGTCCATCCGCTAGATACAATTTGAAACGAGACTCTTCCGATCAGGCAACATGTTTCCAATCAAACGTCAAATGTCGGTATGACGGGCCCAGGCGAGGTGTAAAGCTTTGTGTCGTGCAGTAATCAAGGGTTCACGAATGGCTCTTTGGCTCCGAAAGCTCATATCGATGATGTTTCGTTGAATGGTTGGCACGCTTGCACTCTCTGATGGCCCAGCACTGAAATCTGAAGCAATTTGCTGAAGGGTTGCATTTCTGTCACACAGAACTATTCTCTTAAATCGTCGTTGTTTCCGCTCCTGCAGTATCTTTTTCCGGTCACAGCGATGTCGGAGATTTTATGTTTTCCGGATTCCTGATATTCACGGTACATTCGTGAAATGATCGTACACGAATATCCCCACTTCATCGCCACCTCTGTGATGCTGTGTCCCATCACACGTGCGCCGTCCGTAACACCACGTTCAAAGTCATTTAAATCTTGGTAACCTGCCACTGTAGCGGCAGTAAACGATGTAGCAGCGCCTGCGCCAGACCCTTGTTGTCTTATATAGGCGTTGTCGACCGGAGCGACGTATTCTGTCTGTATAGTTACCAGGTCCAGAAAAACATTTGCATCATACGAGCTCATACAAAATTAATGGTGTGACATTATAAAATCTATGAATACGTCACTGTTGTCGCAAAGTAATAGAAATTACGTCGCCACTCACAAAATGTGCCAAACAGCAACAATCATCATTAACGCTATGAGCGAAAATGTTGTTACAACCTGATGATTGTCTGCGGATCGAAACTGGTTGTTCAATAAATACGTTTTATCAATAGCTCTTGGCGGTAAATTTTTAGGTTCTTCAATCAATTCTTTATTCCTATTTTCCTTAAATATAGCTGTTGAGGAGCACCCCCTTATCCTATTAAAAACAAATTTCACATTACTCATTTCTTGTGTGCAGTGGAACCAAAGGGTGCAGCAGCACAAGTAAAAAATGAGACTTGTAAAAAACATCGGTGACCAAACGTATTATGTTCGAGTGTAATGACTTTTCTGGAGACTAGAAATCCACTCTGAAGGAATGAGCATGGGTTTCGAAAAAGACGATCGTGTGAAACCCAGCTCACGCTATTCGTCCATGAGACTCAGGTAGATGTCGTGTTTCTTGCCTTTCGCAAGGTGTTCGATAAAGTTCCCCATAGTCGTTTAATGAACAAAGTAAGAGCATATAGACAATCAGACCAATTGTGTGATTGGATTGAAGAATTCCTAGATAACAGAACGCAGCATGTCATTCTCAATGGAGAGAAGTCTTGCGAATTAAGAGTGATTTCAGGTGTGCCGCAGGGGAGTGTAGTAGGACCGTTGCTATTCACAAAATACATATATGACCTTGTGGATAACATCGGAAGTTCACTGAGGCTTTTTGCGGATGATGCTGTGGTATATCGAGAGGTTGTAACAATGGAAAATTGTACCGATCATTTAGCTACAATGTAGCAGGTCAGCAACAGGAAGCAGTTAATTCGGTGAATTATCTGGAAGTAGGCATTAGGAGTGATTTAAAACGGAATGATCATGTAAAGTTGATCGTCGGTAAAGCGGATGCCAGACTGAGATTGAATGGAAGAATCCTACGGAAATGCAATCCGAAAACAAAGGAAGTAGGTTACAGTACACTTGTTCGCCTACTGCTTGAAAATTGCTCACTCGTGTGGGATCCGTACCGGATAGCGTTGATAGAAGAGACAGAGAAGATCGAACGGAGAGCAGCGTTTTATAGAATCATTTAGTAATCGCGAAAGCGTTACGGAGATGATTGATAAACTCCAGTGGAAGACTCTGCAGGAGAGACGCTCAGTAGCTCAGTACGGGTTTTTGTTGAAGTTTCGAGAACATACCTTCACAGAGGAGTCAAGCAGTATATTGCTCCCTCCTACGTAGATCTCGTGAAGAGACCATGAGGATAAAATCAGAGACCAGAGCCCACACAGAGGTATACCGACAATCTTTCTTTCCACGAACAATACCAGACTCCAATAGAAGGCAGAACCGATAGAAGTACTCAATGTACCGTTCGCCACACACCGCCAGGTGGCTTGCGGGGTATGGATGTGGATGTAGAAATGCACACAGTGAGGAGAGCTCTGTTTCTCTGTAATGTGAGTAGGAAAGAACGCTGAAAAGCGCAGGTCCAGGACCAAAACTAAGCGCCGCTGCAGGCCGTACTGAAGGGCGCTGCGTTGGTCAGGGACGGATGACTGGCTGTTCCCACTAGGCAGCCCATGCCGACACGGACCCTGGACGAACCGGTCTGGCCACAGCTGGTTAGTGACTGCCTCAGGCGGCTGTGCTTATTACCTCAAAGCCACGCCCTCTGGAATACGCCGCGTAAGTCTTGCCTCTCACAGCACGTATTAGCTACAGCGCAACAGATTTCTGTCTCATACGGAGGAAACCCTCCTACCTTTCGAATTCCTCGTAGTACACTCCTGGAAATTGAAATAAGAACACCGTGAATTCATTGTCCCAGGAAGGGGAAACTTTATTGACACATTCCTGGGGTCAGATACATCACATGATCACACTGACAGAACCACAGGCTCATAGACACAGGCAACAGAGCATGCACAATGTCGGCACTAGTACAGTGTATATCCACCTTTCGCAGCAATGCAGGCTGCTATTCTCCCATGGAGACGATCGTAGAGATGCTGGATGTAGTCCTGTGGAACGGCTTGCCATGCCATTTCCACCTGGCGCCTCAGTTGGACCAGCGTTCGTGCTGGACGTGCAGACCGCGTGAGACGACGCTTCATCCAGTCCCAAACATGCTCAATGGGGGACAGATCCGGAGATCTTGCTGGCCAGGGTAGTTGACTTACACCTTCTAGAGCACGTTGGGTGGCACGGGATACATGCGGACGTGCATTGTCCTGTTGGAACAGCAAGTTCCCTTGCCGGTCTAGGAATGGTAGAACGATGGGTTCGATGACGGTTTGGATGTACCGTGCACTATTCAGTGTCCCCTCGACGATCACCAGTGGTGTACGGCCAGTGTAGGAGATCGCTCCCCACACCATGATGCCGGGTGTTGGCCCTGTGTGCCTCGGTCGTATGCAGTCCTGATTGTGGCGCTCACCTGCACGGCGCCAAACACGCATACGACCATCATTGGCACCAAGGCAGAAGCGACTCTCATCGCTGAAGATGACACGTCTCCATTCGTCCCTCCATTCACGCCTATCGCGACACCACTGGAGGCGGGCTGCACGATGTTGGGGCGTGAGCGGAAGACGGCCTAACGGTGTGCGGGACCGTAGCCCAGCTTCATGGAGACGGTTGCGAATGGTCCTCGCCGATACCCCAGGAGCAACAGTGTCCCTAATTTGCTGGGAAGTGGCGGTGCGGTCCCCTACGGCACTGCGTAGGATCCTACGGTCTTGGCGTGCATCCGTGCGTCGCTGCGGTCCGGTCCCAGGTCGACGGGCACGTGCACCTTCCGCCGACCACTGGCGACAACATCGATGTACTGTGGAGACCTCACGCCCCACGTGTTGAGCAATTCGGCGGTACGTCCACCCGGCCTCCCGCATGCCCACTATACGCCCTCGCTCAAAGTCCGTCAACTGCACATACGGTTCACGTCCACGCTGTCGCGGCATGCTACCAGTGTTAAAGACTGCGATGGGGCTCCGTATGCCACGGCAAACTGGCTGACACTGACGGCGACGGTGCACAAATGCTGCGCAGCTAGCGCCATTCGACGGCCAACACCGCGGTTCCTGGTGTGTCCGCTGTGCCGTGCGTGTGATCATTGCTTGTACAGCCCTCTCGCAGTGTCCGGAGCAAGTATGGTGGGTCTGACACACCGGTGTCAACGTGTTCTTTTTTCCATTTCCAGGAGTGTATTATAGGTTCTCAGATTGGGAGGCGAACAACCTTAACACCAGTTCGTGCTAACGACCGATTATTTGACAAGCTATTACAGGAAAACGGAAATACAAGTCACTTAGGAATGGAATAAATAGGAAGTGGATGGAAGTTACGGCGAAATAGCTGCAGGAAATATGTGAAGCAATGGAAAAAGAAATGATAGTCGGAAGGACTGACTCAGCATGCAGAAAAGTCAAAACAACATTTTCTGAAATTAAAAGAAAGTGCGGTAACAGAGTTCAGTGGGAATTCCGCTATTAAATGTAGAGGAGAGAGAGCGGGTAAGTGTAAATGTAAAGAGTACATGAGTTGACAGAGAAGAGATAGGGGACCCAGTATCAGACTCAAAATTTAAAGGAGTTTTGGACAACTTAAACTCAGGTAAGACAGAAGGGTTAGATAACATTCCATCGGAATTTCTAAAATAGTTCGGGGAAGTGGCAACCAAACGACTCTTCACGGTGGTGTGGAACATGTATGAGACTGGCAGTATACTATCAGACTTACGGAAAAACAGCGTTCACACAATTCCGAAGATTGCAAGAGCCGACAAGTGCGAGAATTATCGTAGAATCAGCTTAATAGCTCATGCATCCAAGTTGCTGAAAAGTCTAATACACAGGAGAGTGGAAGAAAATTAGGGATCTGTTAGACAACGAAAGGTTTAGGTTTGGGAAAGGTGAAGGCACTAGAGAGACAGTTGTGATGTTGCGGCTGATAGTGGAAGTAAGACTGAAGAATATCAGAGACATGTTCGTAGGATCTGTCAACCTAGAAAGGGATTTCGATATTGTCAAATGGTGCAAGATGCTCGAAATTCTGAGAAAAATAGGAGTAAACTATAGGGAAACACGAGTAATATACAATATGTACAAGAACTAAGAGGAAACAGTAAGACTACTGGAAGACCTAGAGCGAAGCGCTCAGATTAAAAAGGGTGTAAGAGGCGAGTGTAGACTTTCGCCCCTACTGTTCAATCTGCACATCGAAGAAGCAATGACGGAAATAAAAGAAAAGTTCAAGAGTGGGATTAAACAGCAAAGTAAAAGGATGTCAATGGTAAGATTCACTGATGACATTGCTATTGCCAATGAAAGGGGAGAAGAATTACAGGAGCTGCTGAATGGACTGAACAGTCTAAAGAGTGTAAAATATGGATTGAGAGTAAATGGAAGAAAGAGGAAACTAAAGAGAAGTAGCAGAAACGAGAACAGCCAAACACTTAACATCAGAATTGGGGAACACGAAGTGAAGGAATTCTGCTACCTAGGCCGCAGTGGACGGAGAAAGGAGGACATAAAAAGCGGGCTAGCACTGGTGAAAACCCTTGCATTCTGGACCAAGAGAAGTCTAGTAGTGTCAAACATAGACGTTAATTTAAGGAAGAAATTTCTGAGAAAGTACATTTGGAACACAACATTGTATGGTTCAAATGGTTCAAATGGCTCTGAGCACTATGGAACTTAACTACTGTGGTCATCAGTCCCCTAGAACTTAGAACTACTTAAACCTAACTAACCTAAGGACATCACACACGTCCATGCCCGAGGCAGGATTCGAACCTGCGACCGTAGCAGTCGCGCGGTTCCGGACTGCGCGCCTAGAACCGCTAGACCACCGCGGCCGGCTACATTGTATGGTAGTGAAACATGGACTATGGGGAAAACTCTGACGGAAGTGAACAGAAGCATTTTAGATGTGGTGCTATAGACGAATGTTGAAAATTAGGCGTATTCATAAGGTAAGGAATGAGGAGATTCGCCACAGAATCGCGAGAAAAGAATATATGGAAAACACTGACAAGGAGAAGAGACAGGATGACAGGACATCTGCTAATACATCACAGAATAATGTCTGCCGTACCAGAGGAAAATGCAGGTGGTAAAAATTGTAGAGGAAGACGGAGACTGGAATACATCCATTGAATAATTGAGGATGTAAGTTGCAACTGCAACTCTCAGATGAAAAGGCCGCCACAGGACAGGCATTAGTGGCGGTCCGCATCAAACCAGTCAGAAGACTGATGCCTCATAAACGTTGTACTGAGAACTGCTCCAAATTTCGGGTATATCGCCAGTCCCAACAAACAAATGGCACAGGTTCTACAGTACTACGTTAACTGAATGGGGTTCACCTGAAGAACTGAAACAAGGAATAAAATAACTCCATACTGCACATATGACAGTAGAGTTGAGCACTGGTTGTTGAAAGACTTAAATGGTGCATATTGGTATGGTGAAAGCAATATCGTACTGATTAACAAACCAGTATTACATCATCTACATCTACATCTACATCTATACTCCGCGAGCCACCTTACGGTGTGTGGCGGAGGGTACTTATTGTACCACTATCTGATCCCCCCTTCCCTGTTCCATTCACGAATTGTGCGTGGGAAGAACGACTGCTTGTAAGTCTCCGTATTTGCTCTAATTTCTCGGATCTTTTCGTTGTGATCATTACGCGAGATATATGTGGGCGGTAGTAATATGTTGCCCATCTCTTCCCGGAATGTGCTCTCTCGTAATTTCGATAATAAACCTCTCCGTATTGCGTAACGCCTTTCTTGAAGTGTCCGCCACTGGAGCTTGTTCAGCATCTCCGTAACGCTCTCGCGCTGACTAAATGTCCCCATGACGAATCGCGCTGCTTTCCGCTGGATCATGTCTATCTCTTCTATTAATCCAACCTGGTAAGGGTCCCATACTGATGAGCAATACTCAAGAATCGGACGAACAAGCGTTTTGTAAGCTACTTCTTTCGTCGATGAGTCACATTTTCTTAGAATTCTTCCTATGAATCTCAACCTGGCGCCTGCTTTTCCCACTATTTGTTTTATGTGATCATTCCACTTCAGATCGCTCCGGATAGTAACTCCTAAGTATTTTACGGTCGTTACCGCTTCCAATGATTTACCACCTATGGCATAATCGTACTGGAATGGATTTCTGCCCCTATGTATGCGCATTATATTACATTTATCTACGTTTAGGGAAAGCTGCCAGCTGTCGCACCATGCATTAATCCTCTGCAGGTCCTCCTGGAGTACGTACGAGTCTTCTGATGTTGCTACTTTCTTGTAGACAACCGCGTCATCTGCAAATAGCCTCACGGAGCTACCGATGTTGTCAACTAAGTCATTTATGTATATTGTAAACAATAAAGGTCCTATCACGCTTCCCTGCGGTACTCCCGAAATTACCTCTACATCTGCAGATTTTGAACCGTTAAGAATGACATGTTGTGTTCTTTCTTCTAGGAAATCCTGAATCCAATCACAAACCTGGTCCGATATTCCGTAAGCTCGTATTTTTTTCACTAAACGTAAGTGCGGAACCGTATCAAATGCCTTCCTGAAGTCCAGGAATACGGCATCAATCTGCTCGCCAGTGTCTACGCCACTGTGAATTTCTTGGGCAAATAGGGCGAGCTGAGTTTCACATGATCTCTGTTTGCGGAATCCATGTTGGTTATGATGAAGGTGATTTGTATTATCTAAGAACGTCATAATACGAGAACACAAAACATGTTCCATTATTCTACAACAGATTGACGTAAGCGAAATAGGCCTATAATTATTCGCATCTGATTAATGACCCTTCTTGAAAATGGGAACGACCTGCGCTTTCTTCCAGTCGCTAGGTACTTTACGTTCTTCCAGCGATCTACGATAAATTGCTGATAGAAAGGGGGCAAGTTCTTTAGCATAATCACTGTAGAATCTTAAGGGTATCTCGTCTGGTCCGGATGCTTTTCCGCTACTAAGTGATAGCAGTTGTTTTTCAATTCCGATATCGTTTATTTCAATATTTTCCATTTTGGCGTCCGTGCGACGGCTGAAGTCAGGGACCGTGTTACGATTTTCCGCAGTGAAACAGTTTCGGAACACTGAATTCAGTATATCTGCCTTTCTTCGGTCGTCCTCTGTTTCGGTGCCATCGTGGTCAACGAGTGACTGAATAGGGGATTTAGATCCGCTTACCGATTTTACATATGACCAAAACTTTTTAGGGTTCTTGTTTAGATTGTTTGCCAATGTTTTATGTTCGAATTCGTTGAATGCTTCTCTCATTGCTCTCTTTACGCTCTTTTTCGCTTCGTTCAGCTTTTCCTTATCAGCTATGATTCGACTACTCTTAAACCTATGATGAAGCTTTCTTTGTTTCCGTAGTACCTTTCGTACATGATTGTTATACCACGGTGGATCTTTCCCCTCGCTTTGGACCTTAGTCGGTACGAACTTATCTAAGGCGTACTGGACGATGTTTCTGAATTTTTTCCATTTTTGTTCCACATCCTCTTCCTCAGAAATGAACGTTTGATGGTGGTCACTCAGATATTCTGCGATTTGTGCCCTATCACTCTTGTTAAGCAAATATATTTTCCTTCCTTTCTTGGCATTTCTTATTACACTTGTAGTCATTGATGCAACCACTGGCTTATGATCACTGGTACCCTCTTCTACATTCACGGAGTCGAAAAGTTCCGGTCTATTTGTTGCTATGAGGTCTAAAACGTTAGCTTCACGAGTTGGTTCTCTAACTATCTGCTCGAAGTAATTCTCGGACAAGGCAGTCAGGATAATGTCACAAGAGTCTCTGTCCCTGGCTCCAGTTCTGATTGTGTGACTATCCCATTCTATACCTGGTAGATTGAAGTCTCCCCCTATTACAATAGTATGATCACGAAACTTCTTCACGACGTTCTGCAGGTTCTCTCTGAGGCGCTCAACTACTACGGTTGCTGATGCAGGTGGTCTATAGAAGCATCCGACTATCATATCTGACCCACCTTTGATACTTGAACTTAACCCAGATTATTTCACATTCGCATTCGCTAATAACTTCACTGGATATTATTGAATTCTTTACTGCTATAAATACTCCTCCACCATTGGCGTTTATCCTATCCTTGCGGTATATATTCCATTCTGTGTCTAGGATTTCGTTACTGTTCACTTCCGGTTTTAACCAACTTTCCGTTCCTAATACTATATGCGCACTATTTCCTTCAATAAGAGATACTAATTCAGGAACCTTGCCCTGGATACACCTGCAGTTTACCAATATTACGTTAACTTTTCCTGTTTTTGGTCTCTGAGGACGGACGTTCTTTATCAACGATGATAATGTCCTCTCTGGTAAGCCGTCAGGTATTTTATCGTTTCGCCCAAGGGGGGGGTCCCTCTAACCTAAAAAACCCCCGTGTGCACGCCACACGTACTCTGCTACCCTAGTAGCTGCTTCCGGTGTGTAGTGCACGCCTGACCTGTCTAGGGGGGCCCTACAGTTCTCCACCCAATAACGGAGGTCGATGAATTTGCAACCATTATAGTCGCAGAGTCGTCTGAGCCTCTGGTTTAGACCCTCCACACGGCTCCAAACCAGAGGACCGCGATCGACTCTGGGCACTATGCTGCAGATATTAAGCTCAGCTTGCACTCCGCGTACGATGCTGGTTGTCTTCACCAAATCAGCCAGCCGCCGGAAGGAACCAAGGATGGCCTCAGAACCCAAGCGGCAGGCGTCATTCGTTCCGACATGTGCTACTATCTGCAGCCGGTCACACCCAGTGCGTTCAATAGCTGCCGGAAGGGCCTCCTCCACATTACGGACGAGACCCCCCGGCAAGCACACCGAGTGCACACTGGCATTCTTCCCCGACCTACCCGCTATTTTCCTGAGGGTCTCCATAACCCGCCTAACGTTGGAGCTCCCTATAACTAATAGGCCCGCCCTCTGTGACTGTCGGGACCTTGCCGGAGAATCGGCCACTGGCCCAACAGGCGAGGCATCCTGTGGTGGCTCGGAAACGATGTCATCACCACTAGGAAGCACCCCGTACCTGTTGGAAAGGGGTAAGGCAGCTGCCACGCGGCCAGATCCCACCTTCGCCTTTCGGCCAGGCACGCGCGAGCCCACCACTGTCCGCCATTCACCCTGGAGTGATGGCTGACCGGTAAGATGCTCACTGCCGGAAGACGCAGCGACATCAGGGGTTCCATGTGATTCCAAGGCCACCGAAGTAGGCATAGGTCTCACCACAGTTGCCCCAACGCCACTACGAGCCGACGCCTGCGCCTCGAGCTCGATGAGACTAACAGACAAAGCCTCCACCTGCCCCCGAAGAGTGGCCAATTCTCCTTGCGTCCGCTCACAACAACCACAGTCCCTACACATGACTATGTTTACCCTACTCTATACGGTGACAAATTCCCAAGGTAATCTTCTGATGAGTTACTCTGATAATCAAGAAACACTCACTGAAATACGAGACGCGAAAACTACGCTAGGTTTTCCCAGAAAAACTATTTAAAAGCTAAGCGCAGCAAATAAGTACAAAAACGCTTTATACAAACAGTACTCGCTGCTGCTGGTGCTCTCGCTCTGGCTGTCACAAGACAACTGCTGATTCAAGTGACTAGTGGCTAACGGCCGCGAAACAAACAAAAGACGGTTTTAGGGCGCTTTCTGTTCTAAACGATCAAGAAAACACTAAGAAATCTAACACGAAAACTACGTAAAGTTTTATCAAGAACTGTTAGTTACTATGCAGAGCAGATAAACACAAATAGAATCCCTTCCTTAGTGGAAGGTCGTAAACAAAATGCAAAATAAACGCTTTATACAAACAGTACTCGCTGCTGCTGGTGCTCTCGCTCTGGCTGTCACAAGACAACTGCTGATCAATGCTGAAACAAACAGGAAACCAAGAAAAATGTATAGATATTAATTTGGGATCTGATTCGTACATTCAAAACTACACTGAGTGACAAAAAAGTGAAGCACCCAGAAGATAAGGTCAGATGTCAATGTAACTTTGTGCACGTACAAATACTCAGCAGTATGTAAATAATTATAGTTGCAGTTCTCTGCGACAAGTAGACCACCAGAGTTCATTAGTGTTGCTTGTGTTTAGTGTTGTTAGCAGGCCTGGTAGGATATGATGAAGGGGGCATGAATACCGTCAGATGTTAATGTTGATTATAGCAAGTTGCCATTTTGTTCTTGTGTGTGTGAGATGTTTTCCACTGATGTAAATAGCTGTACAAGTGAACAAATATACGAGGGCTATTCGGAATGTAAGGACCGATCAGTCGCGAAACCTTAGTGAAAATCAAAAATGTTTCATTTGCAGCCGTTGGCTAGACCTTCCAGCTGCTTCTCTAAAGAGTCGCCACTCCTACTTATACATCTGTCGTAGCGTTGTACCAACTTTCCAATGCTCTCGTCATAGAAGGTAGCCGCCTGTGCTTTCCGCCAAATCCCTATACTGGTCTACAGCTCGTTGTCTGTGCCAAAATGTTGTGTTCATAGTCAGCAGTTTATGAGAGCAGAAACGAAATGCAATAGGAGCACTGTGAGTAACCAAATACTTCGCATCGAAAAAGCTGCAAGGACAGTGAAGATGCCGCTGCAGAGTGCAGAGGAGAATTTTCATAAAGAAGGAAACGCATGACAGTTACGTTATGCTGGCTGCATGACTTCAGGCGAAATCTCTCACTAGACCCTCACACTTGGTGGAAGCACTTTTTCCTATGCATCTGCACGTACCCACTGTGCACTCAAAACTCAAAAGGGCGACGTGACGCTATCGATGGACGTACTAGAGATACTGCCCAACACATCTGTGTAAAGCTCCATCGCGTTTTCAGTGTCGTTTCCATTTCGCGATCGATCGGATCTTACTAGCCGAATGTCCCTTGGATTCCTCTTACGTCATGAACAGTTTTAACTTTACTTCTAGCAAAGTAGGTTAAATTTTTATGGAATTACATATAAATTGTACACTGGGAATTAATATTCCGTTTAAAGCGCACTGCGAATATACACTGCCTGACAAAAATGAGGCAAATGCATGGTGTCTGCTCCTTTGGACATGCCTGAAAGAGCAACCACCACACATTCACATAATTGAGTCGCCTCAACGGGCTGTGAATCCACCAACTCCAGTGCAAATGCACGATCAGGTTCGAGTTTTTGAGGGAATCTCAAAGTAGCGAGCGAAGGGTACATGGTGCATACTGCAAATAGGTGACGCTAGGTGGGAATGTGGGTGGTCCAGGGGTGTAGCGAGAAAATCCACGCAACTGCGATAAACACTGTGTCTGAGTAGTGCAGTGTTTAACGCAACTGCCTACTAAGCAAGAGGTCGCAGGCTCAAATTCCGGTCCAGCACACAGTTTCACTCATCGCCAATGACCCTGCGTAAAGCCCTGATGCAGTTGACGTCGCAAACTCCTTCCCCTTTGATATGCCCGCTAAACCCGCAGGGCAGAACAGATGATTAGGATTGTGGAAAGGGCCAAATAAGGTGTCGGTCAGGTTCACTCAAAATTGTAATTTATTGTAATTTACTAACACCTTCAAACTAAAACGGCACATAGGCGAACCTTTAGAACTACGAGTTTCAAAAGGGCAATTATTTGACGGCTGAGAACCTGCAAACAAGAAATTTTAAAAGTCAACAAAATAAAAATGCAGTTAAAATAGCAAATAAAATAATTAAAATATATATGGTATCACAGCTATGCTGGAAAGCCTCAAGCTAAAAGTAGATAGGACAAACATATGAAGGTGCAATACAAGTGGCTGAGGGCCACAATTAAATTTTAAAATTTTAAAATATATTACCATAATCTTTTATGGCATAAGGCTGCAATGTTTTTGCTTAAAGGGTAATTTCACGAATAATGTTTTAAGTGGCTTAAGGGCCACAACTGAATTTTAAAAATTCAAAAATACATAAAGACCAGCAAACAAGAATTTTTAAATCATTGGCTATGATAGATTATTAACAGAGAATTAAACACCGGTGAGAAGGACAATAAAGAAAACGGCACTCAAAAGACTCCAGGGAGGTCGGTCTGCCCTCGTTCACTTAGGTGAGACAGGTGGACAGCGACAACAGGTGAGGAAAGGACGCTGCCTGAAACTACGTTAGTGGCCAGGGCAGGTAACCGGAACACTAACGGCCAAAAGGCAGAAAATTCCGCTAGTGCACTCGAATTGTAGTCAACCAAGCGTGGCGGCTAAAATTCAGCAATAGAAACACTTGTTGTTGTTTACAGGAAAACATCCCCAACAGCGAACCACCGAAACGAACTACCACAACATGAAGGGACGTGGCTTGGGTAGTTGAAACCACTACTCAAATTTGACCTCCTGGGTCGGTGAACCACGAAGCTCGTAGCGACCGGACAGTTCCACACACGCTCCGACACTGCGCAGGACCCTGCCGACTGCAACGCGCGTTGATATCCACCCTGGTCCGCAGAAACCGACCAACTCCCTCAGAATGCCGACAACAACTAAAATAGTCGTCAGTGGAACTAACGCCAACTACACTCACAACCTAACAAACACTTCCACGATGACCTGAACGATACCAAACAGTAACTAAGCGCGCACAAAGACAAATCGGAAGTCGATGCACGCGCACACAGCCGAGTCATGATCGATCGCCGAGCCAAAACGCGTCGTCCGGTACGACGACCGACCGACGATCCACCAAGACCGTGGACCAGCTCAAGTGATGCGTGGCGGCAATGGTCGGGCGAGCCACGTCGACGCCGACCTCACTGCTCCAACCCGACTACAATACGAGGTGCATTCAAGTTCTAAGGCCTCCGATTTTTTTTCTAATTAACTACTCACCCGAAATCGATGAAAATGGCGTTACTTCTCGACGTAATCGCCCTGCAGACGTACACATTTTCACAACGCTGACGCCATGATTCCATGGCAGCGGCGAAGGCTTCTTTAGGAGTCTGTTTTGACCACTGGAAAATCGCTGAGGCAATAGCAGCACGGCTGGTGAATGTGCGGCCACGGAGAGTGTCCTTCATTGTTAGAAAAAGCCAAAAGTCACTAGGAGCCAGGTCAGGTGAGTAGGGAGCATGAGGAATGACTTCAAAGTTGTTATCACGAAGAAACTGTTGCGTAACGTTAGCTGTGCGGGTGCGTTGTCTTGGTGAAACAGCACACGCGCAGCACTTCCCAGACGTTTTGGTTGCAGTGCAGGAAGGAATTTGTTCTTCAAAACATTTTTGTAGGATGCACCTGTTACCGTAGTGCCCTTTGGAACGCAATGGGTAAGGATTACGCCCTCGCTGTCCCAGAACATGGACACCATCATTTTTTCAGCACTGGCGGTTACCCGAAATTTTTTTGGTGGTGGTGAATCTGTGTGCTTCCATTGAGCTGACTGACGCTTTGTTTCTGGATTGCAAAATGGCATCCACGTCTCATCCATTGTCACAACCGACGAAAAGAAAGTCCCATTCATGCTGTCGTTGCGCGTCAACATTGCTTGGCTACATGTCACACGGGCAGCCGTGTGGTCGTACGTCAGCATTCGTGGCACCCACCTGGATGACACTTTTCGCGTTTTCAGGTCGTCATGCAGACAGAACCCGCAGAAATGCCAACTCTGGAGGCGATCTGTTCAACAGTCATTCGGCGATTCCCCAAAACAATTTTCTCCACTTTCTCGATCATGTCGTCAGACCGGCTTGTGCGAGCGCGAGGTTGTTTCGGTTTATTGTCACACGATGTTCTGCCTTCATTAAACTGTCGCACCCACGAACGCACTTTCGACACATCCATAACTCCATCATCACATGTCTCCTTCAAGTGTCGATGAATTTCAATTGGTTTCACACCACGCAAATTCAGAAAACGAATGATTGCACGCTGTTCAAGTAAGGAAAACGTCGCCATTTTAAGTATTTAAAACAGTTCTCATTCTCGCCGCTGGCGGTAAAATTCCATCTGCCGTACGGTGCTGCCATCTCTGGGACGTATTGACAATGAGGCCTTAGAACTTGAATGCATCTCGTAGTGCTGCATTGCAACTCGCAGACAGGCAGGTCCGGTCGGCGCTCCAGACACGTTCCAACTGACTGGCGAACCGAACTCGCGAGGAGCACTACATTACGACAGACAACGACTGGAAAGTAATAGCAGTCGAGCAAAGATACTACGAGAGGGAATACATCGATACGCGCTACTAGCACCGCTCATGGTCACGCAAAGATGCAACTCAGTGACAGTCGTAATTTAAATTAACGTAGTGAGGTGAAAGTACGTTAAAAACAGGGTGTAAAATACATGATGGCTGGAATACGAGCCACGCATGGTTCGCCCTTCCTTTTCTTTCTCCCCCCTCCTCCCTCCACATTCAATTTACGTAAGAGTATGTGATGTTATTTCAGTAATTACGAAATCGAGTGGCATTTCCAAAGAACGTGGCACTATGAGCTTACTTACCAGTGTGGCGTTGCACCCCTTCTGGCCTGAATGCGTGCACTGACTTCATTGGACCGGTTGTCACAAAATTGTTGTGTCGTGTGATGGTACCTAACAGCCACGTGGTCTTCTCCCGTCAATCAAAGTTTGTTTAAAAAAATGCGCACGCTTCTGTCGCACAGAACCACATTCTAGATGTGAATCTTTTCGTATTTAATGAACTTATTATAAACTCAGTGCATTCTTTCCCTTTTTCTGTAAAGTTTTATGGATAGGACGACGATAATGTTAAATGACGTATCCGAGTTGAGGTAGTGATAGCACATCAGATGCTCTGGCTACTTCATGGTACAATTTTTCCAATTGAAACTGAGTAATTTTGATGTAGGTTTAAGATTTTACTATCTTCTTCTCTTACTGTGCATTCATATGTATTCCAATATGCCATATTTTGAAGGACTATTGCTCTATGAAGAGATTGAATGTACTTCAAAGTGAGAAGGTAGCATTTTGGTATTAGATATTCATGGGTTTTGGTGTGTAACCTTTGTTATCCCTTGAATTCATCCATAATTCCAGCATTTTACAAGAAAACTTTTGTACCTTGTATTTTAGCATGAGTTAATGTGGTTAAAGATTTTCATGTGAATTATGGAACATCATCCCTTCAGCTTGCTAACTGCATCCTCCATTCTAATCAAATGTGTTAATATTTTGTAGCCTGTGAACCTTTGTGCAACTATTACCCGTCACGAATATGTGGAGGATATAGCACAATTTTACGTTTGTTATCACTCTTTTTAAATGTACTTCACCCTGTTCTTACCAAAGTCAGATGTTAACGACTGCATTAAGCTGATTTATTACGTTTTTTTACCCAAATACTTTGATTATCCTGCAACTGAGTATTGTGTTATGTTGTTGATGCATTTTACTTTTAGTATTAGTTCCACTACCTAGCAATGAGATTAATATTTGCCAAATAATACAAACATCGCCTTTAAATCATTAAAAGATCGGTGCTGATTCAGTTCGGCCACCATCTACTCCCTATGGCAACGAGTTTGAACAACAGCAGATTAATAATGGATTTTTTTCCTGAACCTAACAGAAACCAAAATAGTTTATTCCTCTTTTGTGAAGTTTTCTGGTGTGATTTTAACATCGTATGTTTTAAGATCTGATGGTATGGACAGTGATGATTTTACCTACTACAGGAGATACTGTATTGTAATTTGGATAGTTAATATTTTACTATTTTCTTGACTCATGAAATTTGATAAACTTAACTGCATTTAAGTCCCCTCCACTTACATACACTAAATGAAATATTATAACAGATCCCTCCCATAGTATTAAGGCCCCTACTAGAGCAAACCGTCTTTCCGGGGAGTGACTGAGGCCGTTTTGTCGTGCAGTGTTTGTCACCACTTCTCTGGAAGGGGAAGGAATGTACAACATCGAAGTGGCAAAGAAAGTGGTGTAGGCATGCGTATTCAAATGCAGAGATATGGAAACAGGCAGAATACATCAAATCTCTGCAAGTACGGGACCAACGATGACTGAAGAGAATCGTTCAGTGCGACAAAAGTGCAACCCTTCCGCAAATTACTGCAGATTTCAGTGCTCGGCCATCAACAAGTGTCAGTGTGCGAACCGTTCAACTAAAAATTATTGATATGGCCTTTGGGAGCCGAAGGGCCACTCGTGTACCGTTGATGACTACACGACACAAAGCTTCACGCCTAGCCTGGGTCCGTCAACACTAACATTGGACTATTGATGACTGGAAACAGTTGCCTCCCCAGACAGGAACATTATTGAGCATATCTGGAATGCTTTGCAGCGTGTCATTCAGAAGAGATCTCCACCCCGTCGTTCTCTTACGGATTTATGGACAGCTCTGCAGGATTCATGGTATCAGTTCCCTCCAGCATCTCTTCAGACATTAGTCGAGTCCATGCCACGTCGTATTGCGGCACTTCTGCGTGCTCGCGGGGGCCCTACACGATATTAGGCAGGTGCACCAGTTTGGAAATTTGTGGTAACTTCCTGTAGCACCCAACTGTTGACGTCATCAGTCCGTAGGCTTCCACATTACTTAATGTAACTTACACTAACTTACGCTAAGGACAACACACACAGGACTCAAACCTCCGACGTGGGCGTGGCAAGGCGCCCTAGACCTCACGGCTAACCCTCGCGGCTGTAGCAGTTTCTTCACCTCTTCAGTGTGTATCTATTCTCCACTGCTAAGACACTCCTACAGTCGAGTCAATTTAAGGAATCCCCTGACGTCTGACACTGCTTCTTACTGCTTCCAACTGCGAAGCACAAGCGGCTGTAGGGGAAAACAATAGCCGTCTATAAAGCTATGAAGAGGTGTTGCCATAGAGACGTTTACAAAATCGCGATGAAGACACGCGAAGCAGTTGCGCCCAGTGCACAGAAACTGTCCGGCATCATCTCACATCGAATCTTCTGCATACACTATGGGATCAAAAGTATCCGGACACTCACAAAAATGTACGTTTTTCACATTAGGTGCCTTGTGCTGCCACCTACTGCCAGGTGCTTCATATCCGGGACCTCAGTAGCCATTAGACATCGTGTCTGAGAGCAGAACGGTGGGCTCCGCGGAACTCACGGACTTCGAACGCGCTCAGGTGATTCAGTGTCTCTTGTGTCATACGTGTGTACGTGAGATTTCCACACTCCTAAACATCCCTAGGTCCACTGTTTCGGATGTGATGGTCAAGTGTAAACCTGAAGGGACACGTACAGCACAAAAGCGTACAGGCCAACCTCATCTGTTGACTGTCAGAGAGCGCCGACAGTTGAAAAGGGTGGTAACGTGTAGTAGGCAGACATCTATCCAGACCATCACACAAGAATTCAAAACTGCATCAGGATCCTCTGCAAGTGGAAGGTGAGAAAACTCGCATGTATACAATACGTCAAGAATGGCGATTAGTATATCATGATTGGTTTAGTAATTACTAACTGTGGCCCAAAAAAAAAATAGAAGCTCTAAGTCTGCCTACTCAAAATAAGTTTAAGTATTTGTGCTAGCCAGAGTTGTGATTTAAATATATTTTGTTGCACAACATACACATGGTGTTCGGAAACTCCTGTTGCAAACTTCTGTAAGCCGAAGAGGGAAGTGAGTACATAATATTCTGAATACGTACCTTTTCCGTGCTACAGCCAGTTGAAAGCATGTTTGCTAGACGGGTAATCAACATGGTGGGTATGGTGGGGGATGGTTACTTCAGATCGGCTGATGTCATTCGATGTCGATCCTACCTCTCTGATCTCGTTCGAGCGTCATTCACGTGTCTGTGAGTGTTGGAGCAAGATGATTGGGATCAGCTTTGCACATTACACCAATGTGATTCTTATGAATGGCGAAGCTCACAGTAATGGAACAGCTGCTAGTCACCTTTATCAATATCTTTTTACACAGCACCCGACTCTATCGCGTACCCTTTTCCCCATAATTACGCAACGGCTTAGAGAAAGGGTATCTTCATCGTCCATCAGTCGTGACTGTGGTGCTCCAAGGAGACGTCACAGAGCCGAATTGGAAGAGGACATACTGCATCACGTTGAAGAGAACTCGTGAACGAGTACACGTACAATTTATTTGACTATTAATGAGTAGTAAAACAAGTAATGTACTGGGTCACGTCTAATCAATTACTTGTAAATGTGGTCACGTTACCATCACGTTTTCAATTGGTTGTAGCACAGAAACGCTACGTTTCCGGGGATGGGTTCCTAGTCAAAATATTAGCTGCTCACTCCCCTCTACAAGTCGTAGAAGTCTGTAGAGAGAATTTCCGAATACCCTGCATTTATTCTACGATTGCCGAATACTAATTTACTTCGTACACTAGTTCTCAGGACTAAAAAATTTTACAATGTTGTCTCCGCTCTAAGGGCACTCATGACTCAATCTACAGACTTCAAAACTTTTGCTGGTACATTAGATACAGGATTTTGCTTATAGTACAGAGTTAGTATACTGTTCAGTCCGATAGTATGCACCAGTGAAAAGTGATTTTGTAGCTTTGTTCAGTTAAATATGAAATGCTTTTATTACAGACAGCGCTCCTAGATAAAACTGGTTTGCAGCAGTTTGCTTTATCACTAAAGTATACGTATTTATCGAATAATTTCAGGAATTCTGTGCTGTTGTTTCATTTACGGAAAATGAAAAGTAATAAACAGTTAGTGTAGCTTCATTTTAGTTTAGACAGCGACATAACGGCAGTACTTCATGGGATACTTTAATAGCGTAGAAAGAGATATCGTCACAAAGATCTGGCGTTCCCCAAGATATTTTTATAGGCCCTTTGGTATTCCTTATCTATGTGAACGATTTGGGAGACAATCTGAGCAGGCGTCTTAGGTTGTTTGCAATTGACGCTGTCCTTTATCAACTAGTAAAGTCATCAGATGTTCAAAGCAAATTGCAAATCCATTTAGAAAAGATATCTGTATGGTGCGAAAATTGGCGGTTGACCCTAAATTACGAAAAGTGTGAGGTCATCCGCATGAGTGCTAAAAGGAATCCGTTAAACCTCGGTTACACGATAAATCAGTCAAATCTAATGGCCGTAAATTCAACCAAGTACCTAGGAATTACAATTACGAATAACTTAAATTGGAAAGGACACACAGAAGATGTTGTGGGGAAACCTTACACTACGCTTGTCCATCCTCTTTTAGGGTACTGCTGCGCGATGTGGGATCCTCAACAGATATCACTGACGGAGTACATCGAAAAAGTTCAGAGCATGGCAGCACGTTTTTTATTATAGCGAAAGAGGTCACTAAATGATACAGGATTTGGGGTGGACATCATTAAAACAAAGGCGTTGTTCGTTGCGGAGGTATCTTCTCACGAAATTTCAATCCCCAGCTTTCTCCTCTGAACCCGAAAATATTTTGTTGACGCCGAACTACAAAGGGAGAAACGATCACCATACTAAAATAAGGGAAATCAGAGCTCGCACGTAAAGTTATAGGTATTTGCTTTTTCCGAGGGCTAAACTAGATTGGAATGATGGAGAATTGTGAAGCTGGTTCAATGATCCCTCTGCTAGGCATTTAAATGTGATTTGCACAGTATACATGTATATGTAGATGTAGATGTATAATATGTTTTCCAGCGTGAAAGCTCCTTTGTGGGCAGGTATGCTGCCTTGAACAACAATACATTTTTAATCCATATCATTACTCGCCTAATTTTTTTATCTGTTTAGCTCGTAAGATTTTATTGTATCTTTTACTGTCTAACCCAATGCGAAGCACTCAATAGGGAGCGTTCCTTCAGAATTGGAGAAAACACTGGCCATAATCTTTCTGGCAGTCGGAAAGGACTCCGTCGATAATTTTCACTGTTGTCAACACTTGCTTTCTTTGGTATTGAAAATTTGGTAAGAAGTAAGGTTTCGCAGCACAAGTGAAGGAAAAAAACTCAGAAAATTGTTAATTTGTTATTATATCGCACGAAAAGAAAAATATGTCTTGTGTCGCTTGATATCCGACTTCAAACTTGAAATTAAAACATTCTCGAAAATCTTGAGATCCCTGGGACCGATATGTTGTCTGTATCAACGGCAATAACATGCAAAAACCACTGAGATTTTCGATTCCCGGAATGGATGAACTGTCTATACACGTAATTAATTTTGTATGGAACCCTCAGAGTGCTCGTCTTACTCGCACCTGCCAACACTTTTTCTTTCCTTTTTTTTACAAAATACGTTTACAGTACTGTTGTGTTCTCGGTACTCTGTTGAATATTTCTAGACTTTCTCCAGGTGCCAAACCATGCAGAAAGTCTTTGTAACGTGCGTTAGTAGAAGGCTCATGGTCTTTGAGCCAAACTGAGCTTTCCTCTGGAGTTCCAAAGTTTAAAATATCGATTAGTAGTTTTTGTTGGCTACAGTTCTACTAGCTAAAAACTTAATAGTGTGTTTCAGTACTAACATTATCACAAATAAAAAATAGAGCCTCAGTATAAATGGCACTTGGAAAAAAACTTTATTGATGCTATTTTGTTGAATACTGACATTTTTGAGACCGTGCCTGTATAGAGAATACAAGTTGACTCTTCCAAAGCGGAGAACAGCAACCAGACACTGTTAAAAACGCTATTTGTTTACAAAAACAGTTCCGATACCAGTTTCGAACCGACAGGTTCATCTTCAGACAGCTGTTCCACTCCTGTAGTAAATTTGTTGTCGTTTACATTATTACAAAAACAGCCAACAAGTAATGTAAACAACAACAAATATTATACGAACGTGAACAACCCTCTGAAGATAAACCTGTCGGTTCGAAACCGGTAAGGGTGCTATTTGTATAAATGAACAGCATTATGAAAAGTGGCTGGTTATCGTGTTTACCTCTGAACCACACTGTGAAAGCTTTCTTAATGACAACTGTAACCAGTCTGTTTACTTAGAATGTTTATTTTCTGATTTGTCCCATTATTTTTTGTGATGATGCGATGAGCAGCACAATTCTATGGTATCCGAATGCCTTCTCACTTTTTTGGATAAGAATCAGTTACGTATATATAGAGGTACATTCTTTTTCCTTTCTTCTGCCAAATGTCAGATTTGGAACTCAGAACCTTTTTCCATTTAGAGTCTTCAATTATTGTTCGTGCCAGGTGTCTCGATAGATCTACTGCTACCTCTCCCTCCTTTTGGGTCGTTAGATTTCGCCCTTAGTGCAGTGAAGTACGGTGGCTAAACTAGGTGTTCACTGAACTAGAAAATCGCAATGATATGGACAAACAGGTCGAGGGGTGCATAAATTTTAAAAATCTTCTTCCGGAAATGAAGTACACAAGGCGCTTAGCAAAGAGGTGACTGAAACATGTTTGCCTTGAAACAGAAATGCAAAACAAATTACCATCAAGCATTCGGCGACCGCAGATATGAAAAGCCGCTGAATTGTGTTGAGTAATGTTACGCGGCCGTTCTTTGCATAAAGTCTCACTCAAGTTCAGTAATAGTTCTCTCACCATACTTTCCTGTACTTCTGAGTCGTTCTGTGAATACGACGAATAACGGCAAACTTTTAACTACCACCTCGAAGAAATAAAGTTGTGTAATTCACTATTCATGTGTTTACGGGTACCTTTTTGTATTCCTGTTACGCATCGTAATCCCCATATCATAGTACTGCAGCTCATTGAAAAGCGAAGATATTTATCAATCAGCCATTGCACAGTTAACACTTCACAATTGTGTACACATTTAAGGAATAAAATTTACTAGCTGAGAAACCCGGAAATGCACGGGTATTCGTTTTGCCAGTTTTGTATTAAACACGAAAAGAAAAAATGAACTGTGGTCGTAGTGCAATATCGAAAAAACTCTCATTTCCACGAGTTCATGAAAATATCTCTGAAATGACACCATGTGATCAAAAGTATCCGGACACCTGGCTGAAAATGACTAACTTCGTGGCGCGCTCCATCGGTAATGCTGGAATTCAATATAGGATTCAGGTCAGGACTCTGTGCAAGACAGTCCATTACAGGGACGTTATTGTCGTGTGGCCACTCCGCCACAAGCTGTGCATTATCAGCAGGTGCTCGATCGTGTTGAAAGGTGCAGTCGCCATCTCCGAATTGCTCTTCAACAGTGGGCAGCAAGAAGGTGCTTAAAACATCAATGTGGACCTGTGCAGTGGTAGTGCCAGGCAAAACCAGGGGTACAATCCCACTCCTCGAAAAACACGACTACACCATAACACCACCGCTTCCGAATTTTACTGTTGGTACTAAAAACGTTGGCCGATGGCGTTCACCGTTCATTCGCCATACCCACACCCTGCCATCGGATCGCCACATTGTGTACCGTGATTCGTCACTCCACACGACGTTTTTCCACTGTTCAATCGTCCAATCTTTACGCTCCTTACACCAAGCTAGGCGTCGTTTGGTATTTACGGGCGTGATGTGTGGCCTATGAGCAGCAGCTCGACCATGAAATCAAAGTTTTCTCACCTTCCACTTGCAGAGGATCCTGATGCAGTTTTGAATTCCTGTGTGATGGTCTTTTGTACAACAGATCATTAATATTAACAAGCATCATGCCATAAACCAACATGTTAAATCTACATACAATATTGGAGTGCATACAGCAGACAGTAGCTATCGTGCTGAAGCACATAGCAAAACCGAAGTGGCATGTGATGTTCAGTCATAGAAAGACCGGCAGAGATCGTAGAACTGCAACCAAAGGTACTACGGATGACAAATGCATATTCTAGAAATTATATCTCAGAATGAATTCTTCTCGGGTTATCACTCGTCATGTCATAACGTTCCTTTCATGGACTCAATCACAAAATTAACAGGAGTAAACGAAAAAATTAAGACATTAATATCAAAAGGAAGACTGAACATATAATTTTGTCAAACGAAACAAAATTTGCATTCAGCTTGTATCCATATTACAAAATTATCTAAAAGAAAGTGTCCAGGAGAATGAACGTACCATCTTATCAAACCATCAAATGACACAAACGTTTGTTAAGAGCTTATATACATATTACATTATTTTGATTTTATAAAATAAGAGATGCATTACTGTGTGAGAACTGAAGGCAGTCTATATTCATAGGCACAGATCATTACAAAAATTACAAAGTTTTGTATGATCACTAGGAATATATTCCATACATTTTTATTTACATGTAAAATAATTATTATCAGAGAAAGGGAAGCACTAAAGCAGCTTTCTAGAGTATCATCATGACCGGGTTATAAAATAAAAAAGGAAACATTAGAAAGGAAAAAATTAATAAAGTCGTGACTGATCCACCAGATGTAAATAAATACAAGACCAGTCTGTTCATCAAGGTACAAAGAAATACAACTTACAACTGTGTCTGAATAGCTAATAATTCAAACAATTGACCAGTATTCGTGACTGCAAATGTAACAAATTCTTGGAACCGAGCTTGAAAAGTCGGCAAAGTTCGACAAATCGCGAAAATAAGTCATAGCTCTAACCAAGACGCCGAAATTTTTTTAAGCAATGAGGGCACACACGTGAATAGTTCTATCTGAAATAGGTGACCGATACTGCCTAACACTGGTCCGTCGTCTGTCCAGGTCTGCAACTGAGTACCACGCTCCCATCTCCGGTCTGTCCTTACATACCCTCGGACTGGACTTCCTGCAACGACCTGCCGTTAGTCTCACAATTTACCAATGCACAAAATTTTAGTTTCTTTATCATTAATATGCAGGATACTGGCGTTTTGTCCTGTTAAAGATGTTGAAGTAACTTGTACAATGGATAATTCGTCCACAATTAATGAAAATATAAAAAGCAAGATTGCACAATTTTGCAAAATGGTAAAGAGTGCCCAGAATTTGTTGGTAACAAACAAAGCGTACATCATTCTAGTGAAAAATTAATCCCCTTGCCTTTCTGTTGTTTCAATAAGTTTCCTCATAACTTAAAAAGAATTTAAATTATGAGTGATTTTAATTACAAAAATTAAGTACAAAATAATCTAATAAGTCATATGAACCACATGTCATAAAAACAGTATGTGGTTTGTATGACACTACCCTTGCACTATCACATTGCTGTTATGTGTAACTGTGTCGTTTGATTAATTAAAAAGGCTTTTCATCAACTTTTTACCTAAAGTATTTAATCCATGAAATGTGAAATTTCTCCCAAAAGTAGATACTGTACATGAGCTCATGCTGCTCGCCAAGGTTTTTATTCTGACACCTCAATCGTTTCTGCAATACTTTTGGTTATCATTTCCAGTTTTTCGAGATTTATCAGTTACCCTTTTCTTCACTCTAATTCACTTTTATTAATTTACTAGGCACAGATACAGATTGTTAATATTATACGGTTTCACAATGTAACACTTTACATTTTCTGGTACTCCAAGATTACGCATCATATTTGATTTTCGTCTTCCACTTTTGTCTACCTGTCCATGATTTTTCTTTAGTATTTTTACTTCTGATAGATGTCTGAATTACTTGAATCCATGTGATCGGCGGTCTCCCTCTTTTCTTTCTTCCTGTTGGCTATCATTCCACATTTCTCTGTGGTAATCACTCCTTTGACACCCTTTTTCTATGTCCATGCCATAACAATTGTTTTTCTTATCTACAATCTGCAACTGAATTTGTAACGTCCATTTTCTTCTTGATGACTTCGTTTGTGATTCTTTCTCGGCTAGATATCCCTGTGGACCGCCTCAAATGTCCATCTCCGTTACCGTCAACCTTTTTACTGTTTGCGATTCTAGTGTGTCCATACTTCTGATCCATATGTCATAATGCTACTGATAATTGGCTTAAAGATTTTTCTTTTTGTTTCCTTTCTAATCTGTTAGTCCCATAAAATAACATTTTATGTGACGCTGGAGGCAGTCATTTTGAGCACCTACTATATTTAATTTGTAAATGATGAAGTCGTTGTTGTGGGCAGTAGCGGCTACCTGATAAAACAATTTAAACAAGTGAAGAAAATAGTCTTGATCCAAATGGATTTAGCCTGAATGTTTCACGTGTTGTGTGCTTTGCACATGTCTACACGTATGGTCCCTCCCTGTTTCCTAGCATTCATTCGTGCGGGGTGTCGCATTGTCCTGCTAGAGTTGCCCAAGTCCGTCGTAATGCACAATGGACATGAATGGCTGCAGGTGATCAGAGTACGCGAAGGAACTTGCCCCCCGTCTTGCAGCGGTGTACCGTAGGTCTCTAGAAGAGCGTAGCGTTCCAAAGGATTGAAAAAGGGCACAGGTCATCCGCGTTTTCAAGAGGCGACGTGGAACAGATGTGCAGAACTATAGACCTATATCTCTAAAGTCGATCAGTTGTAGAATTTTGGAACACGTATTATGTTCGAGTATAATGACTTTCCTGGAGTCTACAAATCTACTCTGTAGGAATCAGCATGGGTTTCGAAAAAGACGGTCGTGTGAAACTCAGCTCGCGCTATTCGTTCACGAGACTCAGAGGGCCATAGACACGGGTTCACAGGTAGATGCCGTGTTTCTTGACTTCCGCAAGGCGTTCGCTACAGTTCCCCACAGTCGTTTAATGAACAAAGTAAGAGCATATGGACTATCAGACCAATTGTGTGATTGGATTGAGGAGTTCCTAGATAACAGAACGCAGCATGTCATTCTCAATGGAGAGAAGTCTTCCGAAGTAAGAGTGATTTCAGGTGTGCCACAGTAGAGTGTCATGGGACCGTTTCTGTTCACAATATACATAAATAACCTGGTGGATGACATCGGAAGTTCACTGAGGCTTTTTGCAGATGCTGTGGTGTATCGAGAGGTTGTAACAATGGAAAATTGTGCTGAAATGCAGGAGGATCTGCAGCGAATTGACGCATGGTGCAGGGAACGGCAATTTAATCTCAATGTAGACAAGTGTAATGTGCTGCGAATACGTAGAAAGATAGATCCATTATCATTTAGCTACAAAATAGCAGGTCAGCAACTGGAAGCAGTTAATTCCATAAATTATCTGGGAGTACGCATTAGGAGTGATTTAAAATGGAATGATCATATAAAGATGACCGTCGGTAAAGCAGATGCCAGACTGAGATTCATTGGAAGAATCCTAAGGAAATGCAATCCAAAAACAAAGGAAGTAGGTTACAGTACGCTTGTTCGCCCACTGCTTGAATACTGCTCAGCGATGTGGGATCCGTACCAGATGGGGTTGATAGAGGAGATAGAGAAGATCCAACGGAGAGCAGTGCGCTTCGTTACACGATCATTTAGTAATCGCGAAAGCGTTACGGAGATGCTAGATAAGCTCCAGTGGAAGACCCTGCAGGAGAGACGCTCAGTAGCCCGGTACGGGCTTTTGTTAAAGTTTCGAGAACATACCTTCACCGACGAGTCCAGCAGTATATTGCTCCCTCCTACGTATACCTCGCGAAGAGACCATGAGGATAAAATCAGAGAGATTAGAGCCCACACAGAAGCATACAGACAATCCTTCGTTCCACGAACAGTACGAGACTGGAATAGAAGGGAGAACCGATAGAGGTACTCAGGGTACCCTCCGCCACACACCGTCAGGTGGCTTGCGGAGTATGGATGTAGATGTAGATGTAGACAGTTTGCTTACGTACGTGTCACCCGTCAGAGTCGTAACTAGGCCGGCCGAAGTGGCCGTGCGGTTAAAGGCGCTGCAGTCTGGAACCGCAAGACCGCTACGGTCGCAGGTTCGAATCCTGCCTCGGGCATGGATGTTTGTGATGTCCTTAGGTTAGTTAGGTTTAACTAGTTCTAAGTTCTAGGGGACTAATGACCTCAGCAGTTGAGTCCCATAGTGCTCAGAGCCATTTGAACCATTTGAGTCGTAACTAGACTTATTGGGGGTCCCATATGATTCCAACTGCACACGTCCCACACCATTTCAGAGCCTCCATCAGCCTAAACAATCCCCTGATAAGCTGGAGGCTCCATGGATTCATGAGTCAGTTCCATACTCGTACATTCGCACGATGCAATTTGAAACGAGACTCGTCCGGCAAGGAAACATGTTTCCAGACAACAGTCCAATGATGGTGTTGACGGGGCCAGGTGAGGCGTAGAGCTTTGTGTCATAGTCATAGTCAAGGGCACACGAATGGGCCTTCTGTTCCGAAAGCCCATGTCGATGATGTTTCGTTGAATGGTTCGCACGCTGACACTTTTTGATGTCCCAGCATTGAAATCTGCAGCAATCTGCCGAAGGGTTGCACTTCTGTCAGGTTTAACGATACACTTCAATCGTCGTTTGTCCTGTTCTTGCAAGATCTTTTACTTGATATTCATGGTCGTACGGGATATCTCCACTTCATCGCTACCTCGGAGATGCTGTGTCCCATCGCTCGTTCGCCGATTTTGACACCCCGTTCGAAATCACTTAAATCTTGATAACCCGCCATTGTAGCAGCAGTAACCGATGTAACAACTGCACCAGACACTTACTGTCTTACACAGGCGTTGCCGCCGGCCGATGTGCCCGAGCGGTTCTAGGCGCTTCAGTCTGGATCTGCGCCACCGCTACGGTCGCAGGTTCGAATCCTGCCTCGGGCATGGATGTGTGTGATGTCCTTAGGTTAGTTAGGTTTAAGTAGTTCTAAGTTCTAGGGGACTGATGACCTCAGCAGTTAAGTCCCATAGTGCTCAGAGCCACTTTTTAGGCGTTGCCGGCCGCAGATCCATATTCTGCCTGTTTACAAATCTCTGTATTTGAATACGCATGCCTATACAAGTTTCTTTGGCGCTTCAGTATATGTGTGTGTGAATTTTTAGGAAGTTAAAAACTGATGTCCAGTGTTTTCAGCCAGTTCTTGACATTATTGGTGCCACTGTGTATGTCTCGTATTGTGTTCACACTTCTCCTTCTTGGACACTCCATCGTCAAGTGCTGTTGTGCTGTTTCGTCTGTAACACACTGTCGCAATCGTAGAAGGGTTTTTCAGTTTTTCTCCACTTTTGAAGCCATAATTTGCATCTTATATGATTTGTTCTAATTTAAAGATGCCCATTCCTTTCGTGGTAAACTGAAACCACAGAAAGCTCTGCATGGACTGTTGATCAAACCCGAGTTAATGGCCTCTGCCGACACCGGACTTTCCTGCTCTTTTACAGGAAACTGTTTGAAAATGAAGTTCGAGTTTGCCACTGCAGAGCAACGGGCGGCCATCAGGAAACAGCTGGGCACCAGTGAGGACGAGATCCAGCAGTCGCTGGCCACGCTGAGGGACTGGTTGCAGGCCCAGCCGCACCTACCCGACACCATAGGTAACTCGGACCATAAGTAGATCAGTGTTACAAAACTGTTTTCATCTATTACTCAATTCACTTCCAAAACAACTGCACATCCTCGTATGTGGTTTCAGGTTAGTAATTAACTGTATGTTGTGAGAGCTCTAATGTTTATGAGTTGTTGCTCTGTGTACACACCAGCTCAGTTCTCTTCCCATTTCTGTCTCTTCGCTTCCACGCTAGTATCGAACTGTATACAACCAACATACCATCCTAATCTAAGAGTCTAGATCCATAGGTGTTGGTACAGTTCCTCCGTCCGATTTCCTTTCTATCCCCCACAGTTGACAACTCCCCTGTTCGTGCATTGTGTTCGTGCAGTGTGTGTGTGTGTGTGTGTGTGTGTGTGTGTGTGTGTTCTTTGCTCTTCTTTTGTAGCAACGTTTCGTTTTGCGACTGCATTATGGCTTTCTCATTCCTCCTCCATCTTCACAGCGCTCGTGATGTCTAAATTTTTTAAATTCTGTGCTTGCAGTGTAATTTCTCCCACGTTCAGCTTCCAACGTAGAAATGCAAGATTTTTCTACCCTAAATGGTGAAGAGATTTTGCTTGTAGAGCAAACTCATGAACTTCATACGAAGGTAGGAACTTTTATAGTGGCAACTATTTATTTACAGCTCGTACAAAATAGATGCGTGTTTCAAATTTTTACTGACCTCCAAAGTAGTCACCAGCATTGTGTATAACCCGCTTCTAGCGATGTGGAAGTCGTAGGATACTCTTAGCAGCGCCAGTTGTGTTGACAGTTCGAGCGGCGCGGTCTATTGCCTGACGAATTTGTAGCAGTTCTGAGGCGAATGCCGTGAAGTGTATCCTTCAGTTTAGAAATCGAGTTGAACTTACGAGGGCTTAAGTCAGGGGAGTGAAGTAGGTGGTATAGCACTTAGCGGTCCAATCAGTCGAACAAATCAGTAACAGCTTGCACTGTACGTGCTTGAGCATTGTCCTGCAAAATGATGGTCAGGCCCTGCAGAAAGTGTCATCACTTCTGCCCCTCTATTGTTCGTTTTTGGAACCCTACCTACGACCAGCTCAGAGACAGAAGTGATGACACATTCTGCAGGACCTGACCACCATTTTGCAGGACAATGCTCAAGCACGTACAGTGCAAGCTGTTACTGATTTGTTTGACTGATTGGGCTGCTAAGTGCTATACCACCTACTGCACTCCCCTGACTTAAGCCCTCGTGATTTCAACTCGATTTCTAAACTGAAGGATACACTTCACGGCATTCGCTTAAGAAATGCTACAAATTCGTCGGGCAATAGACCGCGCCGCTCGAACTCACAACTGGCGCTGCTAAGAGCATCCTACGACTTCCACATCGGTAGCAGCGGGTTATACACAATCCTAGTGACTACTTTGGAGGTCAGTAAAACTTTGAAACACGTATCTATTTTGTACGAGCTGTAAATAAATAGTTGCCACTATTAAAGTTCCAAACCTCGTATAATATTTGCTAAGAAAAGGCACTGAAATGACAGACAAATGACGTTTTATTTAAATGACAATACCGTTACACGGAAAATCCACATACGAGAACAAACGTTTTTGCGTAAAGTATTCTAGAAACGTTTAAAACTGAATAAGTATTATTCCTTATAGTGCACAGTTTAGTTCCGGAAGCTCGTCTTTCGGGTGCTCCTCTCGTCTTCCGTATAGCAGCAAACCAACGCAGCAGTGTCACAGTGAGAGATCTCTCTGTTACCACCCAAACACGATATTATTTCACTTGCTCTCCCATGGCAGTTATCGGAAACACACGGTGACGTTACAATGAACAAGTACAGTGATGTCGAAGGAAAACGCATCCCAGAGGTCTGTTGCGCATATACTATCAGGTATACTCACGCTAAGCCGTGCAAAGCTGCCTTACTCCCAGATTCAGTAATACTGTGGCAGACTAATACTCGTGTCTTCATACGTATAATGGAAATACAGTCGGGAAACCAGTCAGCGTGAAGGCCGCAATACCTGAAACAACCTGTCGATTCCTCTACGTGACACGATCTTTTCTTCAATTTACACAACATATATTACATACACTGTGCCCATCAGAATTCTATTAGTCTTTCTACTTCTGCATCTAAATACTCCATAAGCCACCATACGGTGTATGGCGGAGGGTACCTTGTACCACTACTATCCATTCCCTTCCCTGTTCCAATCGCAAACGGAGAGAAGAAAGAACAACTGTCTATATGCGTCCGCACGAACCCTAAATTTTCTTGTCTTCGTGGTGTCTGCGACATTAACACTTCAATTTTTTAATCGATCTTTTATCTCGTGTAAGAGTTGTAACTGTCATAGGAACTAGAGTGCTGCAACGCTCAATGTTTGACCGGTCACGGCTCCCCTGTTGACAGGGGGACCGAGCCGCTCGTGTCCGGCCCCCACACGACTCGGCTCGGTCACGTACTCGCCCCATGTCTGATGTCCGGATTCCGGACACGCGGATAACCGAGCATGGCCGGTTACCGCTGACGTCTCACCTCCCCTCGCCACGGCTCGCTGCACTGTACTGTACTGTACAATCCAACGCCTCTCTCTCTCTCCCTCTCTCTCTCTCTCTCTCTCTTTCTCTTTCTCTCTCTCTCTAACAAACACACACACAGTGTATTTAACTCTCTCTCTCTCTCTCTCTCTCTCTCTCTCTCTCTCTTTTAATACAAAAGTAACATTTCCAAGAACGGGTACGTGACACAGCTAAATTCATAAAGCACCTGGAAAGTAAAATGATATTTCAATACAATCGCTGACAGAAGACGAGTCTCCTTTCCAAACAAAAGATATATTTTTCCTTTCATTTATAGGAAACATTAAATAAGTGCTTTCCCTGTAATCTAGAAGACAACCATCTTCATAAAGAAAGCATACAAAGAACATTAAACATTTACAGACGTAACTTGCCATACTTTTCAATTGTTTGCAAACATAAACAAAATTATTGTTGGACAGCAGTAAATCGCTAACGCGTTCCGGATTTAATTGGCTGCGCCAATTTGTTAGTAACATGCCGGATTTACTAAAGCACCTTTCACTAGGTACGCTTGTTACTGGGATACATAAAATACGTCTTGCAACTGCAGCAAAATCTGGCAGATCTGTTTCATGTCTGCTCCACCACTTTAAGATGTCATCATCATCTTGTCCGGGGCGCATTAAAATGTAGAGATCTACTTTATCTGCTGCGGATGATCTGTTGTTCCTCCATTCCTTGAAACAATCTCTCTTTCTGGATGGTGATGACACAGTACTTGAAGGATCTATGATAATAAACAAAAGAGACAAGTAATACAGAACTGATATGGGAATCATCGAAACGTTCCCGTAAGAGACCGATGACCTCGCTGCTTGGTCTCTCCCCCAAACAACCCGACTCCCATTCCCATAAAAACGAGATGTTTTACGTTAATGAAATATTATACGAGTCACAACATTCCCGTTTCTCTATAACTATGTAAAAACGATTATGATAATGATTGTATGTTGTACCTGCGTACGTAGCACACATTTGTCGCACATTGCTAAGAATTTCCTGCTTTTCACTTATTTCAAGCATATTAAGATCACGGAAGGACGACCAAAGAAACGATCTTTGTGAGGTATCTTGCAACTGTGTTTCCTTAAATGAGTGGTTCCCGACAGGAAAAACAACAATGTGGAGCAGTTTATGCACGATACGTACCCAGTAGACGCACTGTTTTCATCTACAACCAACAGAAATGTACTCCATACTTGGCTTTTTAGACCTTCCCGTTTCTTTAGTGTGTAAACATTGGTTTCAATCTTACGTCTTACTACACTGGCTTCCTCGCGCTGCATGATTACAGAGAGACACACACCACAAATGAGAAACCCGTACTGGCTGCAGTGTCACACGGATAATAACACGTGTAAATATGTTTGAAGTTATGTGCTACGTATTCGGTCACGACTTCTATGCTCGGCCACAAGAACTAGTGCGGGTAGCCTATCCAGTTAGGATGTGCTCGCCCCACCTCGTATTTTGTGCCCGCTTACTCGGTCATGCAGGACTCTAATAGGAACCTACTTAAATACCCGGGGATTTTAACAATGAAATCATGTTTATTTACATTAATACCCAAAGTAGTTCACCAAATTATTTCAATAAGCGCTTGAACAACAGTGAAGGTACAATGTACTGATCCAACGGCGCTGCTACAGACACATTTGGATGTATATTCCACGACAATGAAAACAAATTTATGCCTCATACTGCAATATTAAGGTCTGTTCCCATGTCTGCAGAAAACAGTAATAAATCGAAGAGGGTGCACAGGGCTAAATTAATACATCAGGTCATCTGCAACACAGGGATGTTGGGGCAACGTCTGTATTGAATTTTTGTCATAGTACGGATTGTCCAAAAAGTCTCTCAGCAGTGCCGTATGATTGTTAGCCGCGCGTGCCGTATGACTGTTCGCCTGCTTGTGTTTTTCAACGAAACAATAAACGCACAACGATACTGCAGTGATATTCTGTACCCATTCATAGCAGAACTTGTGTTAAGTGAAATACTGCACGGTTATTTTCAACAAGATGGTGCAATCGCGCATACAGCTCGCGTTTCAATGTCACTGCTTGCTGATGTTTTTGGTGCTCGCATAATTTCACAGGGACTTTGGCCTCCACGATCGCCTGGCCTAACACCACCTGACTTTTTCTTCTGGGGTGCAGCGAAAGCAACCGTCTATAAAAACCGTCCAAAATCCATCGATGAAATGAAAACTGCACTATCTACTTTCACTGCTCCTGTTACAGAAGAAATGTTACAGCTTGTGTTTGGAAACATGATTAGACGAACTGAATTGTGTATTCAACAACAGAGCAGACACTTTCAATATTTAATGTGAAAATTTGTGAGTAACAAGCAATATTCAATAAATTAATAACTTGTATTTCACTCAGTTTCATTTCGGTATATTCACTGCGGCATACGGCACGCGCGCCTAACAATCATACGGCACTGCGGTGAGACTTTTTGAACACCCCGTATAACATTTAAACTACGGTAAAATAGTGATATACGCCCCTTTCTTTACGCTTATCATTGGTATATTTGCCTTATCCTGACCTGTACTTGGTTTTTCATTTACCTGGCAAACATGTTTTTGTTATTGGTTCAAATGGTTCAAATGGTTCTGAGCACTATGCGACTTAACTTTTGAGGTCATCAGTCGCCTAGAACTTAGAACTAATTAAACTTAACTAACCTAAGGACATCACACACATCCATTCCCGAGGCAGGATTCGAACCTGCGACCGTAGCGGTCGCTCGGTTCCAGTTTGTAGCGCCTAGAACCGCACGGCGACTCCGGCCGGCTTTTGTTATTGGCTCAAATGGCTCTGAGCACTATGGGACTCAACTGCTGAGGTCATTAGTCCCCTAGAACTTAGAACTAGTTAAACCTAACGACATCACAAACATCCATGCCCGAGGCAGGATTCGAACCTGCGACCGTAGCGGCCTTGCGGTTCCAGACTGCAGCGCCTTTAACCGCACGGCCACTTCGGCCGGCTTTTTGTTATTGTTCTTACATGTAAAATGACCTGCGAACATTGGTATTTTTTATTTTTGTGAGGCTCTGGTACGGAAAACTATTTGTTTTGGTTTGTTATTTATGGATTATGTTGCGTATTTTAATCGTAGTGGCACAGAAACATATCTCCAGATCTTGAAAGGCAGTAATGATCTGGACCACTTACGAACAATAGAAGAAAAATATCACATCCAGAAAGCTGTCATACTGGACAGAAATGTCATAAATGATGAAACAGTACTGTGTGACAAAACATCAATTGACTCTCTAAACCATCTATGAGCGCATCTTTGTTCAGTGCAGGGTTCCACACCTGATGCAGCTGTAGACCGCTGTCCTCGTTAATTACTCAGTACTGATGCCTAATTTCTTCGGCCACTTTAATTACACTAACCCATAATGAGGAAGACTGCCTAAGTATACTGGTTTTGTTGTGGTCCATAGAATGACCAGTTTTTATACCATGGTTGGCCACGGCTGGTTTGGTGGTTTGGTATAACTCAGAGTGGCGGCTACGTTAATGGCACGCTTCTTCTGCTATATGTACAGTTTCCCCAATGTATTCTTGCATGCAGTGTCAGAGGTTTGGTGGGCCCTAGTTTGGTAAAGGCGTAGATCATGCTTTACTGTACATAATAGTGTCGACATCTTTGGGGGGTGGGTGAAATACACATTTGACATTGGGTCGCTCTAAGACTGTTCTCACTTTTCCATATCTGCATCTACATCTATATCTACATACAGGGTGTTTCAAAAATGACCGGTATGTTTGAAACGGCAATAAAAACTAAACGAGCAGCGATAGAAATACACCGTTTGTTGCAATATGCTTGGGACAACAGTACATTTTCAGGCGGACAAACATTCAACAACAGATGGCGCTGCAAGTGATGTGAAAGATATAGAAGACAACGCAGTCTGTGGGTGCGCCATTCTGTACGTCGTTTTTCTGCTGTAAGCGTGTGCTGTTCACAACGTGCAAGTGTGCTGTAGACAACATGGTTTATTCCTTAGAACAGAGGATTTTTCTGGTGTTGGAATTCCACCGCCTAGAACACAGTGTTGTTGCAACAAGACGAAGTTTTCAACGGAGGTTTAATGTAACCAAAGGACCGAAAAGCGATACAATAAAGGATCTGTTTGAAAAATTTCAACGGACTGGGAACGTGACGGATGAACGTGCTGGAAAGGTAGGGCGACCGCGTACGGCAACCACGGAGGGCAACGCGCAGCTAGTGCAGCAGGTGATCCAACAGCGGCCTCGGGTTTCCGTTCGCCGTGTTGCAGCTGCGGTCCAAATGACGCCAACGTCCATGTATCGTCTCATGCGCCAGAGCTTACACCTCTATCCGTACAAAATTCAAACGCGGCAACCTCTCAGCGCCGCTACCATTGCTGCACGAGAGACATTCGCTAACGATATAGTGCACAGGATTGATGACGGCAATATGCATGTGGGCAGCATTTGGTTTACTGACGAAGCTTATTTTTACCTGGACGGCTTCGTCAATAAACAGAACTGGCACATATCGGGAACCGAAAAGCCCCATGTTGCAGTCCCATCGTCCCTGCATCCTCAAAAAGTACTGGTCAGGGCCGCCATTTCTTCCAAAGGAATCATTGGCCCATTTTTCAGATCCGAAACGATTACTGCATCACGCTATCTGGACATTCTTCGTGAATTTGTGGCGGTACAAACTGCCTTAGACGACACTGCGAACATCTCGTGGTTTATGCAAGATGGTGCCCGGCCACATCGCACGGCCGACGTCTTTAATTTCCTGAATGAATATTTCGATGATTATGTGATTGCTTTGGGCTATCCGAAACATACAGGAGGCGGCGTGGATTGACCTCCCTATTCGCCAGACATGAACCCCTGTGACTTCTTTCTGTGGGGACACTTGAAAGACCAGGTGTACCGCCAGAATCCAGAAACAATTGAACAGCTGAAGCAGTACATCTCATCTGCATGTGAAGCCATTCCGCCAGACACGTTGTCAAAGGTTTCGGGTAATCTCATTCAGAGACTACGCCATATTATTGCTACGCATGGTGGATATGTGGAAAATATCGTACTATAGAGTTTCCCAGACCGCAGCGCCATCTGTTGTTGAAAATTGTAACTACTGTAATTTCGAAAGTTTGTCTGTCTGAAAATGTACTGTTGTCCCAAGCATATTGCAACAAACGGTGTATTTCTATCGCTGCTCGTTTAGTTTTTATTGCCGTTTCAAATATACCGATCATTTTTGAAACACCCTGTAAATACTGCGGAAGCCACCTGGCGGTATCTTCTGGTGACACCAACTTGTCGCCCCTTCCCTTTTCCACTCGCGAACGGTGCGTGGGAAGAACGATTGTCAGTGAGTCTCCGTATTTGGTATAATTTCTCGAGTTTTCTCATGGTAGTCATTTCGCGAGATGTATGTAGGAGAAATTAATGTGTTGTCCGACACTTCGCGCAAAGTGCTGTCTCGGAAGTTCAATAGCAAACCTCTTCCTGGTGCACAACGCCACTCTCGTAGCGTCTGCGACTGACTTCGTGTAGCATATCTGTAACGCTCTCGTGCCGTCTAAACGATGCCGTGAGCAAATGCGCTGCTGTTCGTTGGATCCTATCTATCTGTTCTATCAGTCCTACCTGTTAATGGACCCAGAATGATGATCAATATTCAAGAATTGGTCGAACAAGCGCCTTGTAAGCCACTTCTTTCGTGGATGTGATACATTTCCTTACAATTCTTCGTATTAATCTCAGTCTGGCGTCTGCTTTTCCTACAATTTGTTTATGTGGTCATTCCATTTAAGGTCACTCTCGATATTTACGGTATGTATTGTTTCCAGCAGTTTGTCGTCAGTAGGGCAGTTGTACAGTAATGGATGTTGCGTTTCTTTACGTCCAGGGACAACTGTCAGAGACTTCGGCATTCATCAATCTTTTGTAAATAATTCTGCAGATCGATACCGCCTTCCGACGCTGCTCCTTTCTTATAAGCAACCGCATCACCTGCGAAATATCTTAAAGAGCTTCTACTAGATAATTTATATACATTTTGTGTGTGTGCGCGACTACTACGGTCGCAGGTTCGAATCCTGCCTCGGGCGTGGATGTGTGTGATGTCCTTAGGTTAGTTAGGTTTAAGTAGTTCTAAGTTCTAGGGGACTGATGACCACAGATGTTAAGTCCCATAGTGCTCAGAGCCATTTTAACCATTTGTGTGTGTGTGTGTGTGTGTGTGTGTGTGTGTGTGTGTGTGTGTGTGTGAATTCCTAAGGGAACAAACTGCTGAGGTCATCGGTCCCTAGACGTACGCACTACTTAAACTAACTTATGCTGAGAACAACACACACCCATACCCGAGGGAGGACTCGAATCTCCAGCGGGAGGGGTTACGCAATCCGTGACATGGCCACTCAAACCATGCGGCCACTCCGCCCGGCTTATATACATTCAAACTGTGACTGTCGTATCACACTTTCTTGGGGTGCTCCGGATATTACCTCAAAATCTGTAGATTATATTCTGGTAAGAACGTTTTGTCTGCAGGGATGTCTTGAATCTAGTTGCAAATCTGGTCGGATTAGTAACCAGCATCAAAACCGATTCAGGGATTATTGAACACAGGGTTGTCGTATTGTAATCCCCAAATCCTCGAGAAATAAGAGAAAAATATACCTATTCAAAAAAGCAGATAAAAATTCACTTGACGCCTTCCTGAGAGACAATCTCCACTCATTCCAAATTAATAATATAAGTGTAGACCAGATGTGGGTTAGATTCAAAGAAATAGTATCGGCAGCAGTTGAGAGATTTATACCAAATAAATTAACAAACGACGGAGCTGATCCCCCTTGGTACACATGACGGGTTAGAACACTGTTGCAGAAACAACGAAACAAACATGCCAAATTTAAACAGACGCAAAATCTCCAAGATTGGCGATTTTTTAGAGAAGCTCGAAATTTAGCGCAGACTTCAATGCGAGATGCTTATAACAGTTTTCACAACGAAACTTTGTCTCGAAACCTGGCAGACATTCCAAAGAGTTCTGGTCGTATGTAAAGTATGTTAGCGGCAAGAAACAATGAATGCGTTGTCTGCGCGATAGCAATGGAGATACTATCGAAGACAGTGCTGCCAAAGCAGAGATGCTAAACACAGCCTTCCGAAATGCCTTCACAAAAGAAGACGAAGTACGTATTCCAGAAATCGAATCGAAAACAGCTGCCAACATGAGTAACGTAGAAGTAAATATCCTCGGAGTAGTTTAGCAACTAAAATCACTTAATAAATGCAAGTCTTCTGGTCCAGACTGTAGACCAATGGAGTATGCTGATGCATTAGCTCCATAATTAACAATCATATACAACCGTTCGCTCGACGAAAGATCCGTGCCCAAAGACTGGAAAGTTGCTCAGGTCACACCAATATTGAAGGAAGGTAGTAGGAGTAATCCACTAAATTACAGGCCCATATCGTTAACATCGATATGCAGGAGCATTTTAGAACATGTATTGTGTTCGAACATTATGAATTACCTCGAAGGCACCCAGTCAACATGGGTTTAGAAAACATCGTTCCTGTGAAACACAACTAGCTCTTTATTCTTATGAAGTGTTGAGTGCTATTGACAAGGGATTTCAGATCGATTCAGTTTTTCTGTATTTCCGGAAGGCTTTTGACACTGTACCACACAGGTGGCTCGTAGTGAAACTGCATGCTTATGGAATATCGTCTCAGTTATGCGACTGTCTGTGTGATTTCCTGTCAGAGAGGTCACAGTTCGTAGTAATTGAAGGAAAGTCATTGAGTAAAACAGAACTGATTTCTGGCGTTCCCCAAGGTAGTGCTACGGGCCCTTTGCTGTTCCTTATCTTTATAAACGATTTTGGAGACAATCTGAGCAGCCGTCTTCGGTTGATTGCAGATGACGCTGTCGTTTATCGACTAATAAAGTCATCAGAAGATCAAAACAAATTCTAAAACGATTTAGAAGAAATGTCGGAATGGACCGAAAAGTGGCAGTTGACCCTAAATAACGAAAAGTGTGACGTCATTCACATGAGTGCTAAAAGGAACTCTTTAAACTTCGGTTACACGATAAATCAGTCTAATCTAAAAACTGTAAATTCAACTAAATATCTAGGTCTTACAATTACGAACAACTTAAATTGGAAGGAAGACATAGAAAATGTTGTGAGGAAGGCTAACCAAAGACTGCGTTTTATTGGCAGGACGCTTAGAAGATGTAACAGATCTACTAAAGAGACTGCCTACACTACGCTTGTCCGTCCTCTTTCAGAAAACTGCTGCGCGGTGTGGGATCCTTACCAGATAGGACTGACGGAGTACATCGAAAAAGTTCAAACAAAGGCAGCACGTTTTGTATTATCGCGAAATACGGGAGAAAGTGTCACAGAAATGATACAGGATTTGGGCTGGAAAACATTAAAAGAAAGGCGTTTTTCGTTGCGACGAAATCTTCTCACGAAATTCCAATCACCAAGATTCTCCTCCGAATGCGAAAATATTTTGTTGACACCTACCTACATAGGGAGGAACTATCACGATGATAAAATAAGGGACATCAGAGCTCGTACGGAAAGATATAGGTAGTTATTCTTTCCTCGCGCTATACGAGATTGGAATAACAGAGAATCGTGAAGGTGGTTCGATGAACCCTCTGCCAGGCACTTGAATGTGCATTGCAGAGTATCCATGTAGATGCAGACTCGGTAAATTCGTATGTATACATTTTTTAACACTAAGGAGAAGTGCGGGACGCTGTCAAATGCCTTCCTGAAGTCAAGGAACACGGCATCAAGCTGAGCGTCGTTGTACATTGCGCTGCGAATTGCGTGGAGGAACAGAGTGAGCTGAGTTTCGCAAGAACTCTGCTTGGCTGAATGCGTGTTGATTTTTACAGAGGAGATTTTCTTTCTCCAAATACGTCATAATTCTTGAGTATAAACATTTTCTATAATTCTACGATAGTTTGACACCAATGACATAGGTCTATAATTGTATCTGTCCTACGTTCCGTCATGAAGACGGAAACGATCTGTGCATTTTTCATCGCTAAGTGCCCTTTGTTGCTCCAGTGATCTACAAAAAACTGCTGCTGGACAGGGAGCAACTACTATCGCATAATCTTTTTCGAATTTTACAGGTATCTCATCTGGTCCTGATGTATTTCCACTACTAAGCGATCGTTGTTTCTTTTACGTTACGCGATCGGTTATCTCAGCATCTGCCAATTCGACGCTCGTACGATAATTGAAAGGAGTTCGTTTCCAGGTATCACCCCCCCCCCCACCACCACCACCACCACCACCACCATCATTTACCACGGCAGCAGCGGGGACCACAACAGGACCGTAATGAAGGTGGACGAAATGGCCGACGTACATGGAGCTGAGCAGCAGCCGTCAGGAACCACCTGTAAGTGTGAAGAATGACTCGGACAGACACCTGAGAATTCTCTAAGTTTGAAATACGCTGGGAAACATCAGATCGTTTATATGGCGAATTATCGACAGTACTGCCGACATCGGCGACACGTTGGTGAGATGTAACGATGTTGAGCAATTGGACATTTAGTACAGCTGTCAACCTCCGACGATCGCGCTTTGCGCGCTCGCAGGAATGAACTCTTCCAGCATCACACATCTACATCTACATCATAGTCCACAAGCCACTAATGGTGTGTGGCAGAGGTTACTTTCGGTACCACTATCAGATCCCTCCAACCCCGTTCCACTCACGAATAGCGCGTGGGAAGAATGATTGTCGCAAGCCTCTGTATTGCCTCTCATTTCTCGAATTTTCTCCTCGTGGTCATTGCGCTAGATGTATATGGGGGGAAGTTATATGTTTTCCGACTCTTCCAGGAAAGTGTTCTCTCGAAATTTCGATAGTAAATGTCTCCGTGATGCACAACGCCCCCCTTTTAACGTCTGCCAGTGGAGTTTGTTGAGGATCTGCTTAACGCTCTCACGCCAACTAAACGATCACGTGACGGAACGTGTCACTCTTCGCTGAATCTCCTCTATATCTTCCATCAGTCCTACCTCACAGGGATCCCAGATAGATGAACACTACTCAAGAATCGGACGATCAAGCGCCTTATAAGCCACTTCCTTCGTGGATGAGTTATATTTCCTTAAGATTCTACCTCCGAATCTGAGTCTGGCATCTGCATTTTCCACTATTTGCTTTATGTGGTCATTCCGCTTAAGGTCGCTCTGGATAGTTACTCCTATATATTTTACAGCAGATACTGTTTGCAGTGATGTGTCATCAATAGTATAGCTATACAGTAGCGGATTTCTTTTCCTACGTATGTGCAATATGTTATATTTATTTACGTTCAGGATCAACTGTCAGATCCTGCACCATTCATCAGTTCTCTGGAAGTCATTCCCGCAAATCGTTACTATCTTCTGGAGATGCTACTTTGTTACAGACAACCGCATTATCTGCTAACAGCCTTAGCAGCCGAAGATTTCTACCAGATCTTTTATATACACTCCTGGAAATTGAAATAAGAACACCGTGAATTCATTGTCCCAGGAAGGGGAAACTTTATTGACACATTCCTGGGGTCAGATACATCACATGATCACACTGACAGAACCACAGGTACATAGACACAGGCAACAGAGCATGCACAATGTCGGCACTAGTACAGTGTATATCCACCTTTCGCAGCAATGCACGCTGCTATTCTCCCATGGAGACGATCGTAGAGATGCTGGATGTAGTCCTGTGGAACGGCTTGCCATGCCATTTCCACCTGGCGCCTCAGTTGGACCAGCGTTCGTGCTGGACGTGCAGACCGCGTGAGACGACGCTTCATCCAGTCCCAAACATGCTCAATGGGGGACAGATCCGGAGATCTTGCTGGCCAGGGTAGTTGACTTACACCTTCTAGAGCACGTTGGGTGGCACGGGATACATGCGGACGTGCATTGTCCTGTTGGAACAGCAAGTTCCCTTGCCGGTCTAGGAATGGTAGAACGATGGATTCGATGACGGTTTGGATGTACCGTGCACTATTCAGTGTCCCCTCGACGATCACCAGTGGTGTACGGCCAGTGTAGGAGATCGCTCCCCACACCATGATGCCGGGTGTTGGCCCTGTGTGCCTCGGTCGTATGCAGTCCTGATTGTGGTGCTCACCTGCACGGCGCCAAACACGCATACGACCATCATTGGCACCAAGGCAGAAGCGACTCTCATCGCTGAAGACGACACGTCTCCATTCGTCCCTCTATTCACGCCTGTCGCGACACCACTGGAGGCGGGCTGCACGATGTTGGGGCGTGAGCGGAAGACGGCCTAACGGTGTGCGGGACCATAGCCCAGCTTCATGGAGACGGTTGCGAATGGTCCTCGCCGATACCCCAGGAGCAACAGTGTCCCTAATTTGCTGGGAAGTGGCGGTGCTGTCCCCTACGGCACTGCGTAGGATCCTACGGTCTTGGCGTGCATCCGTGCGTCGCTGCGGTCCGGTCCCAGGTCGACGGGCACGTGCACCTTCCGCCGACCACTGGCGACAACATCGATGTACTGTGGAGACCTCACGCCCCACGTGTTGAGCAATTCGGCGGTACATCCACCCGGCCTCCCGCATGCCCACTATACGCCCTCACTCAAAGTCCGTCAACTGCACATACGGTTCACGTCCACGCTGTCGCGGCATGCTACCAGTGTTAAAGACTGCGATGGAGCTCCGTATGCCACGGCAAACTGGCTGACACTGACAGCGGCGGTGGACAAATGCTGCGCAGCTAGCGCCATTCGACGGCCAACACCGCGGTTCCTGGTGTGTCCGCTGTGCCGTGCGTCTGATCATTGCTTGTACAGCCCTCACGCAGTGTGCGGAGCAAGTATGGTGGGTCTGACACACCGGTGTCAATGTGTTCTTTCCTCCATTTCCAGGAGTGTATTTTGTTCCCTTAAGAGCGACGTGCTGAGTTCTGTCTCCAAGAAAGTCCTGAATCCAGTCACAAATCTGCTCCGATAATCGATAAGGTCGTATTTTTTTCACTAAACGGCAGTTCAGGACGGTGTAAAATGCCTTCGTGGAGTCAATGGGCACGGCATCAACCCGGGCGCTATTGTCCACTGCGCAGTGGATCTCATGGGGGAACAGAGCGAGCTGGGTTTAGCAGGATCTCCGTTTGCGGAATCCTTGTTGATTTTTTTATAGAGGACATTTTGTGTCTCCAAGAACGCCATATTTCTTGATCATAAAACGTATTCGGTAATTCTACAACAGATTGACGTCAACGATATACACTCCTGGAAATTGAAATAAGAACACCGTGAATTCATTGTCCCAGGAAGGGGAAACTTTATTGACACATTCCTGGGGTCAGATACATCACATGATCACACTGACAGAACCACAGGCACATAGACACAGGCAACAGAGCATGCACAATGTCGGCACTAGTACAGTGTATATCCACCTTTCGCAGCAATGCACGCTGCTATTCTCCCATGGAGACGATCGTAGAGATGCTGGATGTAGTCCTGTGGAACGGCTTGCCATGCCATTTCCATCTGGCGCCTCAGTTGGACCAGCGTTCGTGCTGGACGTGCAGACCGCGTGAGACGATGCTTCATCCAGTCCCAAACATGCTCAATGGGGGACAGATCCGGAGATCTTGCTGGCCAGGGTAGTTGACTTACACCTTCTAGAGCACGTTGGGTGGCACGGGATACATGCGGACGTGCATTGTCCTGTTGGAACAGCAAGTTCCCTTGCCGGTCTAGGAATGGTAGAACGATGGGTTCGATGACGGTTTGGATGTACCGTGCACTATTCAGTGTCCCCTCGACGATCACCAGTGGTGTACGGCCAGTGTAGGAGATCGCTCCCCACACCATGATGCCGGGTGTTGGCCCTGTGTGCCTCGGTCGTATGCAGTCCTGATTGTGGCGCTCACCTGCACGGCGCCAAACACGCATACGACCATCATTGACACCAAGGCAGAAGCGACTCTCATCGCTGAAGACGACACGTCTCCATTCGTCCCTCCATTCACGCCTGTCGCGACATCACTGGAGGCGGGCTGCACGATGTTGGGGCGTGAGCGGAAGACGGCCTAACGGTGTGCGGGACCGTAGCCCAGCTTCATGGAGACGGTTGCGAATGGTCCTCGCCGATACCCCAGGAGCAACAGTGTCCCTAATTTGCTGCACTGCGTGGGATCCTACGGTCTTGGCGTGCATCCGTGCGTCGCTGCGGTCCGGTCCCAGGTCGACGGGCACGTGCACCTTCCGCCGACCACTGGCGACAACATCGATGTACTGTGGAGACCTCACGCAACACGTGTTGAGCAATTCGGCGGTACGTCCACCCGGCCTCCCGCATGCCCACTATACGCCCTCGCTCAAAGTCCGTCAACTGCACATACGGTTCACGTCCACGCTGTCGCGGCATGCTACCTGTGTTAAAGACTGCGGTGGAGCTCCGTATGCCACGGCAAACTGGCTGACACTGACGGCGGCGGTGCACAAATGCTGCGCAGCTAGCGCCACTCGACGGCCAACACCGCGGTTCCTGGTGTGTCCGCTGTGCCGTGCGTGTGATCATTGCTTGTACAGCCCTCTCGCAGTGTCCGGAGCAAGTATGGTGGGTCTGACACACCGGTGTCAATGTGTTCTTTTTTCTATTTCCAGGAGTGTAGATCTATAATGGTGTGCTTGTGTCCTACGGCTCTTCTTAATAACGAGAATGATCTGCGCTTTCTCCCAGTCTCTATGTGCCCCACGTTGCTCACACGATCCACGATAAACTACTGTTAGAAAGGGAGGAAGTTCTTTCGCATAGACTTTGTAGATTCTTATAAATATCTCATCTTTCCCAGACGCCTTTCCACTATTGAGCGACTGTAGTTGCTTTTCTGTTCCGTTATCGGTTGTCTCAACATCTTCCATTTTGACGTTCGTACGGCGATTTGAAGGAGGGACCTTATTACGATCTTCCGAGGTGAAACAATTTTGAAGGACTGAATTCAGTATTTCTGTGTCATCTTCCGTTTCGGTGCTGGTGCTGTCGCTGAGAGAATGAATAGATGATTTTGACCCACTTACTGATTTTACATATTATAACACTGTAACAGCGTCATTTACGTAGCTTATTCAATCAAATACCAAGTTTCGCTTAGTACATACAATGTCCCAACAGAACAAATCAGTCCTGTCACGGAAAAGCCACGTATAACACTCCTGTCTGCTACTACTGTACCATAACCTTAAAACTGGAAACAGCTTATGAAATAAAACTATTTTGTTAAAGCAATTATGGTATATAGCAACAGAGCAGTGTTACCCTCTGAGAGGAATTTTGTTAGGTTGACCGTGCTGTACCTAACGGGAATGGCTTATCGAAAATGAAAGTCAGAATTACGTAAATATTCTAAAAGTAACAAACATTATTTTGCCTGTCTGCACTGTTTAACTGATAAAGAAAACGGTCGCCAGCCTAACTAGGCAAGAGAATGATTAACATTCTCGCTCAAGAAGATAGTTATTAGTAACTCTAATGGGTAAACACAACCTATACTTGGCCACACGCGAGTGCAATGAACTCTGACACACTCATATGTTTACAGTAAGAGTGAAACTAACAGTTGGAACAGCACAAATTATTTGTAAAATTATAACAGGTACAGAAAAACACTATCACTTTCAGGGCTTACACAAACTGAGTGGTCTTTATACTGTTAATATGCACACAAGAGAGACAAACACTTAGTAATCACGAACATATAATTTCCTACTATGCAGTTTTCCACTTTTACTACCGTGAGACATAAAATTAACATTTAAGTAAGATACTGACTCACTTTCTGCGATTAACAACAGGCAGTAATGTGATCATTTACTAAGCAAAACTTTATAAGCCTCAGTCTTGAGAAATTTTAATTTGAAGTTGGCAACAACACATAAATAAGCAGTTTTACTAGGAATATTATTTCAGCAAGCATCATTAACTTTAACTCACTCTCTTGCCACATTAACTTTGACTTTCTCTTCACTATATTCAAGAGGCATTAATTAGAAAACTGGGTTTTAATGTACTTTCAGTAAGGACACTCGGCAATCACTTTAGTTCAAACGGAGAGGACCCTGAGAGGTGTTATGATGAGGAGAAAAATCAAGGTAGGTACATAAATTCAGATATAAATTACCTTATATTTCAGCACATTGGCACATCCATTAAGCTGATCCTTCACTGTACATCATTACAGTATTACGTTACAGCGATTGCGCAACGTGGTGGCAACTGCATGTTGGTAGGTGGATTCGCAGGCAGAATTGCTGGACTCTGGACCTTCTTCGTGGCGATGATGAATACCAAATCCAGAAACGTTCCAGCTACTTATCCATCCATCCGAGGCATTGGAAAGTAGCAGAAAAAGCCTCTTTCGGAAGCAGAACAAAATGCTTCTTTTACATGGCAGTGCACAGACTCGTAGCTCGTCTCCGACTGCTGGCTCGTCCCCGACTCGTAGCTCGTCCCCGACTGACTATCAGTTCCACCTTTTCCACCTAGGCCAACCACAGTTGGCGCGCGCTGCACAGTTCCGTTCCCGAGGGGAACCACTACACCTTTTACATACTAACTCAATAAGAACCCTAAGTGAGGATCAGCAGTTTACATAACAGTAAACAATCATTTTAAACAAACAGAACATTTGCACATATAGACATTTCTACAAAAAATTATTCACACAAAATTACAATTATATACAGTAAGTTTTGTTCCCTCCAAATGGGACAAAGCATTTAAACGACTGCATAGAACCAAAACATGACATCAAAGTTTGTGCAAAGAAAGAAATATACAGTTTTATGTTATCGATTCAATCACACACATTTACAGAAGCACAGCAATGTAATATTAAATGAAACAAAAGCAAAATAAATCAGTACAGCATTAGAGTTGTGGTGTTACAATATGACCAAAACCTCTTAGGGTTTTTGCTCAGGTGGGTTGATAAACTTTTACTTTCAAAGTCACTGAACGTTTCTCTCATTGTTCTCTGTACGCTCATTTTTGCTTCGTTCAGCTTTTGTTTGTTAGCTAGGTTTTTAGTTCTCTTGAATCTGAGGTGAATTTCTCTTTGTTCACGTAGCAGTTCTATAACACGGCTATTGTACCACGGTGGATCTTTCCCATCCCTTAAGACCTTACTCGGAACATGTTTATCTAGGGCGTATTCCACGATTCCTTTGAATTTTTTTCCATTTTTTCCGCATCTTCCTCCTCATTACAGAATATTTGGTGCTCACTGCTCAGATACTCTGAAATTTGTATACTGTCAATCTTGCTAATCAAAAATATCTTCCCGAGTGGTCTAAGGTACTGCAGTCATGGACTGTGCGGCCGGTCCCAGCGGAGGTTCGAGTCCTCTCTAGGGCATGGGTGTGTGTGTTTGTCCTTAGGATAATTTAGGATAAGTAGTGTGAACTTAGGGACTGATGACCTTAGCAGTTAAGTCCCATAAGATTTCACACACATTTTGAACAAAAATACACTCCTGGAAATGGAAAAAAGAACACATTGACACCGGTGTGTCAGACCCACCATACTTGCTCCGCACACTGCGAGAGGGCTGTACAAGCAATGATCACACGCACGGCACAGCGGACAAACCAGGAACAGCGGTGTTGGCCGGCGAATGGCGCTAGCTGCGCAGCATTTGTGCACCGCCGCTGTCAGTGTCAGCCAGTTTGCCGTGGCATACGGAGCTCCATCGCAGTCTTTAACACTGGTAGTATGCCGCGACAGCGTGGACGTGAACCGTATGTGCAGTTGACGGACTTTGAGCGAGGGCGTATAGTGGGCATGCGGCAGGCCGGGTGGACGTACCGCCGAATTGCTCAACACGTGGGGCGTGAGGTCTCCACAGTACATCGATGTTGTCGCCAGTGGTCGGCGGAAGGTGCACGTGCCCGTCGACCTGGGACCGGACCGCAGCGACGCACGGATGCACGCCAACACCGTAGGATCCTACGCAGTGCCGTAGGGGACAGCACCGCCACTTCCCAGCAAATTAGGGACACTGTTGCTCCTGGGGTATCGGCGAGGACCATTCACAACCGTCTCCATGAAGCTGGGGTACGGTCCCACACACCGTTAGGCCATCTTCCGCTCACACCTCAACATCGTGCAGCCCGCCTCCAGTGGTGTCGCGACAGGCGTGAATGGGGGGACGAATGGAGACGTGTCGTCTTCAGCGATGAGAGCCGCTTCTGCCTTGCTGCCAGTGATGGTCGTATGCGTGTTTGGCGCCGTGCAGGTGAGCGCCACAGGACTGCATACGACCGAGGCACACAGGGCCAACACCCGGCATCATGGTGTGGGGAGCGATCTCCTACACTGGCCGTACACCACTGGTCATCGTCGAGGGGACACTGAATAGTGCACGGTACATCCAAACCGTCATCGAACCCATCGTTCTACCATTCCTAGACCGGCAAGGGAACTTGCTGTTCCAACAGGACAATGCACGTCCGCATGTATCCCGTGCCACCCAACGTGCTCTAGAAGGTGTAAGCCAACTACCCTGGCCAGCAACATCTCCGGATCTGTCCCCCATTGAGCATGTTTGGGACTGGATGAAGCGTCGTCTCACGCGGTCTGCACGTCCAGCACGAATGCTGGTCCAACTGAGGCGCCAGGTGGAAATGGCATGGCAAGCCGTTCCACAGGACTACATCCAGCATCTCTACGATCGTCTCCATGGGAGAATAGCAGCCTGCATTGCTGCGGAAGGTGGATATACACTGTACTAGTGCCGACATTGTGCATGCTCTGTTGCCTGTGTCTATGTACCTGTGGTTCTGTCAGTGTGATCATGTGATGTATCGGACCCCAGGAATGTGTCAATAAAGTTTCCCCTTCCTGGGACAATGAATTCACGGTGTTCTTATTTCAATTTCCAGGAGTGTATATAAGATCTCTAATGGCGCAACTGAGTTTGGAATGTACGCAAAATACAGGGTGATTCAAAAAGAATACCACAACTTTAAAAATGTGTATTTAATGAAAAAAATATAATATAACCTTCTGTTATACATCATTACAAAGAGTATTTAAAAAGGTTTTTTTTCACTCGAAAACAAGTTCAGAGATGTTCAATATGGCCCCCTCCAGACACACGAGCAATATCAACCCGATACTCCAACTCGTTCCACACTCTCTGTAGCATATCAGGCGTAACAGTTTGGATAGCTGCTGTTATTTCTCGTTTCAAATCATCAATGGTGGCTCGGAGAGGTGGCCGAAATACCATATCCTTAACATACCCCCATAAGAAAAAATCGCAGGGGGTAAGATTAGGACTTCTTGGAGGCCAGTGATGAAGTGCTCTGTCACGGGCTGCCTGGCGGCCGATCCATCGCCTCGGGTAGTTGACGTTCAGGTAGCTACGGACAGATAAGTGCCAATGTGGTGGCGCTCCATCCTGCTGAAATATGAATTGTTGTGCTTCTTGTTCGAGCTGAGGGAACAGCCAATTCTCTAACATCTCCAGATACTGTAGTCCAGTTACAGTAGCACCTTCGAAGAAAAGGGGACCAAAAACTTTATTGGCTGAAATGGCACAGAAAACGTTCACCTTAGGCGAGTCACGTTCATACTGGGTTGTTTCCCGCGGATTCTCAGTGCCCCATATACAGACATTGTGACGGTTGACTTTCCCGTTAGTGTGGAAAGTTGCTTCATCACTAAACACAATCTTTGAAACGATAGATTCATCTGTTTCCATTTGAGCAAGGATAAAATCACAGAAATCGATTCGTTTAATCTTATCAGCTGCAGACAGTGCTTGAACCAATTTCAGACGATAAGGTTTCACAACTAACCTTTTTCGTAGGACTCTCCATACAGTTGATTGTGGAATTTGCAGCTCTCTGCTAGCTCTGCGAGTCGATTTTCCTGGGCTGCGAACAAATGCTTGCTGGATGCGTGCTACATTTTCATCACTCGTTCTCGGCCGACCAGAACTTTTCCCTTTGCACAAACACCCACTCTCTGTAAACTGTTTATACCAACGTTTAATACACCACCTATCAGGAGGTTTAACACCATACTACGTTCGAAATGCACGCTGAACAACTGTCGTCGATTCACTTCTGCCGTACTCAATAACACAAAAAGCGGTCGCCATCTTAGCATCAACTGACGCTGACGCCTAGTCAACAGCGCCTCAAGCGAACAAATGTACAACTAAATGAAACTTTATAGCTCCCTTAATTCGCCGACACATAGTGCTTACCTCTGCCTTTTGTCGTCGCAGAGTTTTAAATTCCTAAAGTTGTGGTATTCTTTTTGAATCACCCTGTACAGTATAACGAGGAGAATAAATAAACATTAAAAACTGCCCCGCAGATTTCTCAAAATGCCCTGAGACGGCAAGCTCTTAAACAGAAATAAATTTCTCTCGTGAAGTGGATGTCTCTACAGTTACCTCTTACTACACTACTGGCCATTGCTACACCAAGAAGATGACGTGCTACAGACGCGAAATTTAACCGACAGGAAAAAGATGTTGTGATATGCAAATAATTAGCTTTTCAGAGCATTCACACAAGGTTGGCGCCGGTGGCGACACCTACAACGTGCTGACATCATGGAAGTTTCCAACCGATTTCTCATACACAAACAGCAGTTGACCGGTGTTGCCTGATGAAACGTTGTTGTGATGCCTCGTGTAAGGAGGAGAAATGCGTACCATGACGTTTCCGACTTTGATAATGGTCGGATTGTAGCCTATCGCCATAGCGGTTTGTCGTATCGCGACATTGCTGCTCGTGTTGGTCGAGATCCAATGACTGATAGCAGAATATGGAATCGGTGGGTTCAGGAGGGTAATACGGAACGCCGTTCTGGATCTCGACGGCCTCTTATCACTAGCAGTCGAGATGACAGGCACCTTATCCACAAGGCTGTAATGGATCGTGCAGCCACGTCTCTATCCCTGAGTCAACAGATGGGGACGTTTGCAAAACAACAACCATCTGCAAGAACAGTTTGACGACGTTTGCAGCAGCATGGACTATCAGCTCGGAGACTATGGCTTCGGTTACCTTCGACGCTGCATCACAGACAGGAACGCCGGCGATGGTGTACTCTACGACGAACCTGGGTGCACGAGTGGGAAAGCGTCATTTTTTCGGATGAATCCCGGTTCTGTTTTTCAGCATCATGATGGTCGCATCTGGGTTTGGCGACATCGCGGTGAACGCACATTGAAAGCGTGTATTCGTCATCGCCATATTGGCGTTTCACCCGACGTGATGGGATGGGGTGCCATTGGTTACACGTCTTGTTCGCATTGACCGTGGACGTTACGATTCAGATGTGTTGCGACCCGTGGCTCTATCTTTCATTTGATCCCAGCGAAACCCTACAGTTCAGCAGGATAATGCACGACCACATGTTGCAGGTCCTGTACGGGCCTCTCTGGATACAGAAAATGTTCGACTGCTGTCCTGGCCAGCACATTCTCCAGATCTCTCACTAATTGAAAACGTCTGGTCAATGGTGGCCGAGCAGCTGGCTCGTCACAATACGCCAGTCATTACTCTTGATGAACTGTGGTATCGTGTTGAAGCTGCATGGGCAGCTTTAGCTGCACACGCCATCCAAGCTCTGTTTGACTCAATGCTCAGGCGTATCATGGCCGTTATTACGACCAGAGGCGGTTGTTCTGGGTACTGACTTCTCAGGATCTATGCACCCAAATTGCGTCAGTTCTAGTATAATATATTTGTCCAATGAATACCCGTTTATCATCTGCATTTCTTCATGGTGTAGCAATTTTAATGGCCAGTAGTGTAGGAACTCTGCTTACCCGAAAGCTATTGCACGAGATAACTTTGCAGACAAGAATGCACTGGTCCTAAACTATATGCTAGGTACCAGCACGAGATTTAAACTTAGTGGCGTGACTTGGCGGTCTGACGGTGGGAAAATTACACTAGGAAATCGCCTTACACAAGCATATTCACGCAAAAACGAAAACTTACAGTAATTTTCTAAGCGCTAATCTACACAGTAAAATACACACGTAGAGTTCACTCCTTTGCAGAAGCACGTGAAAAAAAAAAACAGAAACTGAACTAAATTACTGTGTGTGAGGCAGAGATGCCACTGCCGATGCTGCATCTGCTGGCGCGTCCGCACGGCTCGGCGTCTGCGGGTAGAACAGGCGCCCACTACGACATTCCGCCTCGTGCAGAGGCAATAGCTAACACATTTTGTTTTGTTCAAATAACTTACGGGAACACAGCTGCGTGACCTCCTCCACAACGACAGATACTTCGAAAGTCGACCACCCTGTCATTTTCAAGGCCAAACTGCAGCAAGAAATCGATACGCAAGTGAATTTGAAACCTCGGGCTGCAGAGCAAATCCGGAAAGGTAACGCGTACTTCGCACACACACACACACACACACACACACACACACACACACTGTAAACACTAGCGCCACCACTCGAGCAAAGATGACAGACGCCAGAAGTTATCGATAGTCAAAATATTGAACAACGGGTGAAGCAGCATTACCTCTGTCCCTCTGTGTTTTAACATTGGAGAGGACAGCATTCCACACAGAATTTAAGCAAAAACCTGTATATTTACAGTGTTACTCGGTACTTTAATCTGAACTGCTGCGTTCATAAAACTATCCCAACAGCTGGAAGTGCATTCCAGAATCTCCAGGTTGCTATATGCCATAGGATGGCCGGCCCCTAGACAATGTTATACAGTAGCCGATTTCCTCGGGTGCTGTAAGCCAGCAGAACTGTTAAAGAGTCTGGGAAACAAGGCAAGAAAAGAAGTAGTCTATCTCTGTAACGAGATATATGACAAAGGGGAATGGCCTGAGGACTTCCTTGCAACAGTTATGATACCAATAGAGAAAAAGAGAAACACTAAAAAATGTGATGAGCGCCGGACCATCAGTCTAATTTCTCATGCAGCTAAAGTCTTGCTGCGACTGTTGAATAGAAGGCTATATGGCAATCTGAATAGAGGGATTGCAGAGGAGCAGTTCGGACATAGAAGAGGAAAAGGAACAAGAGATGCTATTGGCCTCTTAAGAACTACAGGGAAAAGATATATGGAAAAAGGTAGAGAAATCTTTGCTGTTTTTATAGATTTAGGAAAGGGTTTTGACAGAGTTCAGTGGAACAAGCTGATGGATATTTTGAAGAGGAAAGGAGTAGATTGGAAAGAGAGACGACTGATACAGAATCTATATTTACACCAGAAAGTAAGGATAAGGATTGGAAATGAAATGTCAGAAGGAAGGAACACTGGACGAGGTGTTAGACAAGGTTGTTGCCTTTCCCCGCTGTTGTTTAACGTATACCTTGAAGAGATTATTGCGAAAAGCTTAGATGGGAAAAGAGGAATATGTATTGGTGGAAAGAGAATAGAATGTATAAGATTTGCTGATGACATGGTATTAGTGGCAGAAAGTGATCGGACAGTGAATAACATGCTGAAAGATCTGAATGAAGCTTGTGTGGAATATGGGATGCAAATAAACACAGAAAAAACAAAGAGTATGGTCATCAGTACAAACCGCAGACTGTCCAATATTAAAATAGGACAATCTACCATTAGCCAAGTAAGTGCATTTAAATATCTTGGAAGCACAACAACTAAAGACTTGAGATGTCACCAGGAGGTGAAAACTCGAATTGCCATAGCGAAGGAGGCATTCGACAGAAAGAGGAGACTCTTATTTGGCGAGTTAGATAACGGACTAAGGAAAAGGCTTGGCAAATCTTTTGTCTGGAGTGTGGCACTATATGGGGCAGAAACATGAACGCTGAGACGAGAGGATGGAAAAAGGTTAGAAGCATTTGAGATGTGGATGTGGAGGAGAATTGAGAGAATAAGCTGGATGGAAAGAGCGAGTAATGAAAGAGTATTGCAAAGGGTTGGCGAGAGAAGATGTCTGCTGAAGGTTGTAAGAGAAAGGAAAAAGAACTGGTTTGGACATTCATTGAGAAGGGAGTGCTTGCTAGCAGATGTTTTGGAAGGATTGGTTTGTGGGAGAAGACTGAGAGGAAGAAGGAGATGATAGACGACATACAGGGAAGAGGAAATTATACAGACCTGAAGAGGATGGCGGAAGAACGGATAGCCTGGAGAACTACCATGTGAAAACCTGCCTTTGGCAGAACACTGATGATGATGTAAGCGTGTGTGGCCACTACGCTCAGTACACGCTTCCTTTACGAACATGATAGCCACTACTGGAGGGAGTGCGATGGACACGTTCCTTACGCAAACAACGTCATCCTAAGTCTAAAAGTCTAAGTCTAAGTCTAAGTCTAAGTCTAAAAGGACCCTAATCTTAAACGGAGATCGTAAAACAAATTTCACATCATATTTCCGCAAAATAAGACCGATCTTGCTGGATATGCTTCCTGCATAGGCCAGGAAGGCCGCAGACCTTGGTGCAAACTCGGTATTACTGTCACTTACCTGGGGCACCGTTGGTCCATTGCGTAAAGCACGTCTGACCTGTCTTTCACTGTATCCATTGCGATGTAGCGGCAGACGCCGAGTCGAGAGGACGGACAGCAGAGCAGCAGCAGCACTTGTATCATAAACTGCAAATTAATGTAGTCTTTTTTCTTGTTCACGTGCTTCTGCAAAGAAGTGAACTGTACGAGTGTATTTTACTGTGTAGACTAGTGGTTACAAAATTGATCGTAGTTTTTGTCGATGCGTAAGTCTTGTGGATATCCTTGTGTACGGCGGTTTCCTAGTGTAAATTTTCCCGTCGCCAGACACTCCGTCACGCTATTAAGTTTTAATTTTGTGCTAGTAGACAGCACACAGTTTAGATCAGAGCATTCTAGTTTGAATTTTTATCTCGTGCAGTAACTTTTCAGCAAACAGGATTTCTAGTAACAGGTATCTGCAAATACACTTCTGGAAATGGAAAAAAGAACACATTGACACCGGTGTGTCAGACCCACCATACTTGCTCCGGACACTGCGAGAGGGCTGTACAAGCAATGATCACACGCACGGCACAGCGGACACACCAGGAACCGCGGTGTTGGCCGTCGAATGGCGCTAGCTGCGCAGCATTTGTGCACCGCCGCCGTCAGTGTCAGCCAGTTTGCCGTGGCATACGGAGCTCCATCGCAGTCTTTAACACTGGTAGCATGTCGCGACAGCGTGGACGTGAACCGTATGTGCAGTTGACGGACTTTGAGCGAGGGCGTATAGTGGGCATGCGGGAGGCCGGGTGGACGTACCGCCGAATTGCTCAACACGTGGGGCGTGAGGTCTCCACAGTACATCGATGTTGTCGCCAGTGGTCGGCGGAAGGTGCACGTGCCCGTCGACCTGGGACCGGACCGCAGCGACGCACGGATGCACGCCAAGACCGTAGGATCCTACGCAGTGCCGTAGGGGACCGCACCGCCACTTCCCAGCAAATTAGGGACACTGTTGCTCCTGGGGTATCGGCGAGGACCATTCGCAACCGTCTCCATGAAGCTGGGCTACGGTCCCGCACACCGTTAGGCCGTCTTCCGCTCACGCCCCAACATCGTGCAGCCCGCCTCCAGTGGTGTCGCGACAGGCGTGAATGGAGGGACGAATGGACACGTGTCGTCTTCAGCGATGAGAGTCGCTTCTGCCTTGGTGCCAATGATGGTCGTATGCGTGTTTGGCGCCGTGCAGGTGAGCGCCACAATCAGGACTGCATACGACCGAGGCACACAGGGCCAACACCCGGCATCATGGTGTGGGGAGCGATCTCCTACACTGGCCGTACACCACTGGTGATCGTCGAGGGGACACTGAATAGTGCACGGTACATCCAAACCGTCATCGAACCCATCGTTCTACCATTCCTAGACCGGCAAGGGAACTTGCTGTTCCAACAGGACAATGCACGTCCGCATGTATCCCGTGCCACCCAACGTGCTCTAGAAGGTGTACGTCAACTACCCTGGCCAGCAAGATCTCCGGATCTGTCCCCCATTGAGCATGATTGGGACTGGATGAAGCGTCGTCTCACGCGGTCTGCACGTCCAGCACGAAGGCTGGTCCAACTGAGGCGCCAGGTGGAAATGGCATGGCAAGCCGTTCCACAGGACTACATCCAGCATCTCTACGATCGTCTCCATTGGAGAATAGCAGCCTGCATTGCTGCGAAAGGTGGATATACACTGTACCAGTGCCGACATTGTGCATGCTCTGTTGCCTGTGTCTATGTGCCTGTGGTTCTGTCAGTGTGATCATGTGATGTATCTGACCCCAGGAATGTGTCAATAAAGTTTCCCCTTCCTGGGACAATGAATTCACGGTGTTCTTATTTCAAATTCCAGGAGTGTATTTTATAAACTGTAAGATACGGCTGGGGACTGTGCTTGTTGTGAGCGGACACAAGGAGACTTGGCTGCTGTCCATAAACAGCTGGAAGCTGCGGTGGCTGCCATCGACATGCTTCTGGCTAATGTTCAAAGTTGCGGTGGCATCGGGACGCTGGGGACGAGGCTGGAGACACCTTTGGTGCCTCATGAATCCCCTAGTGACCCGGATGTCGCTTCATCTTCTGATACGCAACATCTGACTGGTCCGCCCTCACTCCAGAGCGGGTGGCAGACAGTGGTGGGTTGGCGTTTCACAGGGCGGAAGGCGAAGAAGGGAGCAGGCCGTGCGGCTGGCTCCCTACGTCCTAGCAACAGGTGCGAGGTGCTAACCAGTGTTGATGACTACTCTGAGCCAGCACGGGATGCCTCTCCTGTTGGGCCAGCGGCCGATTTTCCTGCCCAGTCCGGACAAGTACAGAGGGTGGGTATGCTAGTCATTGGGAGTTCCAATGTTAAGTGGGTGATGGAGCCTCTCAGCGAGATAGCAGGCAAGGCGGGAAAGAATTCCAGTGTGCGCTCGTTATGTTTGCCTGGGGGATCTCATCCGTGATGCGGAGGAGTCCCTGTCGGCGGGTATCGAGCGCCCTGGGTGCAACCGGTTGCATGTAGTGGCACATGTCGACACGAATGACGCCTGCTGCTTGGGTTCTGAGGCCATCCTCGGCTCCTTTCGGCGACTTGTTGGTTTGGTGAAGGCAACTAGGAACGCACGCGGGGTGCAGGCTAAGCTATGTATTTGTAGCGTCGTACCCAGAGTTGACCTGGGTCCTCTGGTTTGGAGCAGAATGGAAGGTTTAAACTAGACGCTCAAACGACGTTGCGACGGTATCGCATGCGAATTTCTCGACCTCCGCTGTCGGGTGCAGAATTGTAGGGTTATCCTTAATAGGTCAGGCGTGCACTACACGCAGGAAGCGGCTACTAGGGTAGCAGAGTATGTGTGGGGTGCAAAAAATAGGCACTGAGCACTATGGGACTCAACTTCTGAGGTCATCAGTCCCCTAGAACTTAGAACTACTTAAACCTAACTAACCTTAGTACATCACACACATACATGCGAGAGGCAGGATTCGAACCTGCGACCGTAGCGATCACGCGGTTCCAGACTGAATCGCCTAGAACAGCTCGGTCACAACAGCCGGCTGTGTGGCATGCACCTGGGGATTTTTTAGGTTACAGAACTCCTTCCTTGGGAGCAAAGACGATTTGTCTGTTAAAGCAGCCACAGCGACTTCAGAGAATCTTGGTCCTCGTAGATCAGAGGTAGAAAAGATTAATTTCCTTTTAGTAAACTGCAGCATCATCCAAGTAATGGTCCCAGAAGTAATATCGTTTACTGAAGGTTATAAGCACTGTTAGTATATGGAACAGAATGCTGATTGAAGCCAGACATCAAAGACAACGAAATCCTACTAGTTAACATTGGAATTTTTATCGTAAGGGAAGATTAGTCGCCAATGGTGGCGGCGTGTGCAGTAAAAGAAATCGATAAATTCTTGCGAGGTTATCACGGATTCCGAATATGAATTAATCTGGGTGAAATTGAGTATCAAAGAACGGTCAAAAATGGTGATCGGATGTTTTTATGGACCACCTAGGTCAGGATCTGCAGTTTTAGAGCGCTTCAGGCAGAACTTGCAGAATGTTGTTGTTGTGGTCTTCAGTCCTGAGACTGGTTTGATGCAGCTCTCCATGCTACTCTATCCTGTGCAAGCTTTTTCATCTTCCAGTACCTACTGCAACCTACATCTTTCTGAATCTGCTTAGTGTATTCATCTCTTGGTCTCCCTCTACGATTTTTACCCTCCATGCTGCCCTCCAATACTAAATTGGTGATCCCTTGATGCCTCAGAACATGTCCTACCAACCGATCCCTTCTTCTGGTCAAGTTGTGCCACAAACTTCTCTTCTCCCCAATCCTATTCAATACTTCCTCATTAGTTATGTGATCTACCCATCTAATCTTCAGTATTCTTCTGTAGCACCACATTTCGAAAGCTTCTATTCTCTTCTTGTCCAAACTATTTATCGTCCATGTTTCACTTCCATACATGGCTACACTCCATACGAATACTTTCAGAAATGACTTCCTGACACTTAAATCAATACTGGATGTTAACAAATTTCTCTTCTTCAGAAACGCTTTCCTTGCCATTGCCAGCCTACATTTGATATCCTCTCTACTTCGACCATCATCAGTTATTTTGCTCCCCAAATAGCAAAACTCCTTTACTACTTTAAGTGTCTCATTTCCTAATCTAAATCCCTCAGCATCACCCGACTTAATTAGACTACATTCCATTATCCTTGTTTTGCTTTTGTTGATGTTCATCTTATATCCTCCTTTCAAGACACTGTCCATTCCATTCAACTGCTCTTCCAAGTCCTTTGCTGTCTCTGACAGAATTACAATGTCATCGGCGAACCTCAAAGTTTTTATTTCTTCTCCATGAATTTTAATACCTACTCCGAATTTTTCTTTTGTTTCCTTTACTGCTTGCTCAATATACAGATTGAACAACATCGGGGAGAGGCTACAACCCTGTCTTACTCCCTTCCCAATCACTGCTTCCATTTCATGTCCCTCGACTCTTATAACTGCCATCTGGTTTCTGTACAAATTGTAAATAGCCTTTCGCTCCCTGTATTTTACCCCTGCCACCTTTAGAATTTGAAAGAGACTATTCCAGTCAACATTGTCAAAAGCTTTCTCTAAGTCTACAAATGCTAGAAACGTAGGTTTGCCTTTCCTTAATCTTTCTTCTAAGATAAGTCGTAGGGTCAGTATTGCCTCACGTGTTCCAACATTTCTACGGAATCCAAACTGATCTTCCCCAATGTCGGCTTCTACTAGTTTTTCCATTCGTCTGTAAAGAATTCGCGTTAGTATTTTGCAGCCGTGACTTATTCAACTGATAGTTCGGTAATTTTCACATCTGTCAACACCTGCTTTCTTTGGGATTGGAATTATTATATTCTTCTTGAAGTCTGAGGGTATTTCGCCTGTCTCATACATCTTGCTCACCATATGGTAGAGTTTTGTCAGGACTGACTCTCCCAAGGCCGTCAGTAGTTCTAATGGAATGTTCTCTACTCCCGGGGCCTTGTTTTGACTCAGGTCTTTCAGTGCTCTGTCAAACTCTTCACGCAGTATCATATCTCCCATTTCATCTTCATCTACATCCTCTTCCATTTCCATAATATTGTCCTCAAGTACATCGCTCTTGTATAGACGCTCTATATACTCCTTCCACCTTTCTGCTTTCCCTTCTTTGCTTAGAACTGGGTTTCCATCTGAGCTCTTGATATTCATACAAGTCGTTCTCTTATCTCCAAAGGTCTCTTTAATTTTCCTGTAGGCGGTATCTATCTTACCCCTAGTGAGATAGGCCTCTACATGCTTACATTTGTCCTCTAGCCATCCCTGCTTAGCCATTTTGCACTTCCTGTCGACCGCATTTTTGAGACGTTTGTATTCCTTTTTGCCTGTTTCAGTTACTGCATTTTTATATTTTCTCTTTTCATCAATTAAATTCAATATTTCTTCTGTTACCCAAGGATTTCTACTAGCCCTCGTCTTTTTACCTACTTGATCCTCTGCTGCCTTCACTACTTCATCCCTCAAAGCTACCCATTCTTCTTCTACTGTATTTCTTTCCCCCATTCCTGTCAATTGCTCCCTTATGCTCTCCCTGAATCTCTGTATAACCTCTGGTTCTTTTAGTTTATCCAAGTCCCATATCCTTAAATTCCCACCTTTTTTCAGTTTCTTCAGTTTTAATCTACAGGTCATAACCAATAGATTGTGGTCAGAGTCCACATCTGCCCCTGGAAATGTCTTACAATTTAATACCTGGTTCCTAAATCTCTGTCTTACCATTATATAATCTATCTGATACCTTTTAGTATCTCCAGGGTTCTTCCATGTATACAACCTTCTTTCATGATTCTTAAACCAATTGTTAGTTATGATTATGTTGTGCTCTGTGCAAAATTCTACCAGGCGGCTTCCTGTTTCATTTCTGTCCCCCAATCCATATTCACCTACTATGTTTCCTTCTCTCCCTTTTCCTACACTCGAATTCCAGTCACCCATGACTATTAAATTTTCGTCTCTCTTCACAATCTGAATAATTTCTTTTATTTCATCATACATTTCTTCAATTTCTTCGTCATCTGCAGAGCTAGCAGGCATATAAACTTGTACTACTGTAGTAGGTGTGGGCGTCGTATCTATCTTGGCCACAATAATGCGTTCACTATGCTGTTTGTAGTAGCTTACCCGCATTCCTATTTTCCTATTCATTATTAAACCTACTCCTGCATTACCCCTATTTGATTTTGTGTTTATAACCCTGTAGTCACCTGACCAGAAGTCTTGTTCCTCCTGCCACCGAACTTCACTAATTCCCACTATATCTAACTTCAACCTATCCATTTCCCTTTTTAAATTTTCTAACCTACCTGCCCGATTAAGGGATCTGACATTCCACGCTCCGACCCGTAGAACGCCAGTTTTCTTTCTCCTGATAACGACATCCTCTTGAGTAGTCCCCGCCCGGAGATCCGAATGGGAGACTACACTCCTGGAAATTGAAATAAGAACACCGTGAATTCATTGTCCCAGGAAGGGGAAACTTTATTGACACATTCCTGGGGTCAGATACATCACATGATCACACTGACAGAACCACAGGCACATAGACACAGGCAACAAAGCATGCACAATCTCGGCACTAGTACAGTGTATATCCACCTTTCGCAGCAATGCAGGCTGCTATTCTCCCATGGCGACCATCGTAGAGATGCTGGATGTAGTCCTGTGGAACGGCTTGCCATGCCATTTCCACCTGGCGCCTCAGTTGCACCAGCGTTCGTGCTGGACGTGCAGACCGCGTGAGACGACGCTTCATCCAGTCCCAAACATGCTCAATGGGGGACAGATCCGGAGATCTTGCTGGCCAGGGTAGTTGACTTACACCTTCTAGAGCACGTTGGGTGGCACGGGATACATGCGGACGTGCATTGTCCTGTTGGAACAGCAAGTTCCCTTGCCGGTCTAGGAATGGTAGAACGATGGGTTCGATGACGATTTGGATGTACCGTGCACTATTCAGTGTCCCCTCGACGATCACCAGTGGTGTACGGCCAGTGTAGGAGATCGCTCCCCACACCATGATGCCGGGTGTTGGCCCTGTGTGCCTCGGTCGTATGCAGTCCTGATTGTGGCGCTCACCTGCACGGCGCCAAACACGCATACGACCATCATTGGCACCAAGGCAGAAGCGACTCTCATCGCTGAAGACGGCACGTCTCCATTCGTCCCTCCATTCACGCCTGTCGCGACACCACTGGAGGCGGGCTGCACGATGTTGGGGCGTGAGCGGAAGACGGCCTAACGGTGTGCGGGACCGTAGCCCAGCTTCATGGAGACGGTTGCGAATGGTCCTCGCCGATACCCCAGGAGCAACAGTGTCCCTAATTTGCTGGGAAGTGGCGGTGCGGTCCCCTACGGCACTGCGTAGGATCCTACGGTCTTGGCGTGCATCCGTGAGTCGCTGCGGTCCGGTCCCAGGTCGACGGGCACGTGCACCTTCCGCCGACCACTGGCGACAACATCGATGTACTGTGGAGACCTCACGCCCCACGTGTTGAGCAATTCGGCGGTACGTCCACCCGGCCTCCCGCATGCCCACTATACGACCTCGCTCAAAGTCCGTCAACTGCACATACGGTTCACGTCCACGCTGTCGCGGCATGCTACCAGTGTTAAAGACTGCGATGGAGCTCCGTATGCCACGGCAAACTGGCTGACACTGACGGTGGCGGTGCACAAATGCTGCGCAGCTAGCGCCATTCGACGGCCGACACCGCGGTTCCTGGTGTGTCCGCTGTGCCGTGCGTGTGATCATTGCTTGTACAGCCCTCTCGCAGTGTCCGGAGCAAGTATGGTGGGTCTGACACACCGGTGTCAATGTGTTCTTTCTTCCATTTCCAGGAGTGTATTTTACCTCCGGAATATTTTACCCAAGAGGACGCCATCATCATGTAATCATACAGTAAAGCTGCATGCCCTCTGGAAATATTACGGCTGTAGTTTCCCCTTGCTTTCAGCCGTTCGCAGTACCAGTACAGCAAGGCCGTTTTGGTTATTGTTACAAGGTCAGATCAGTCAATCATCCAGACTGTTGCCCTTGCAACTACTGAAAAGGCTGCTGCCCCTCTTCAGGAACCACACGTTTGTCTGGCCTCTCAACAGATACCCCTCCGTTGTGGTTGCACCTACGGTACGGCTATCTGTATCGCTGAGGCACGCAAGCCTCCCCACCAACGGCAAGGTCCATGGTTCATGGGGGGACTTGCAGAATATCAGTAGTAATTTTCCTGATCACGCCGTTGTAATAGGGGGTGACTTTAACTTGCCAGGTATAGATTGGGAGTGATATGCCATCAAAACTGGTGCCAGTTCTGGTGGCTTTGTTCTGGACGTCTTGTCCGAAAATTACCTTGAGCAGATAGTTAGCAACCAACACGACGGGGTAACGTCTTAGACCTCCTGGCAACAAACAGACCTCAACTTATCGAATCAGTTAAAAGTAGAGGAAGATATTAGTGATTATAAGGCTGTGACAGCACCTATGATGACGGGTCCTACAAGCAATGTTAAGAAAGGTAGGAAGATATATTTTCTCAGCACGGATGACAGGACACAAATTTCAGAATATCTCAGCAGTCAGCATCAAATATTTGGTGATGAGGACGAAGATGTGTAGAACAAATGGAAAAAATTCAAAGGCATCATCTATATGCCTAGACAAAAACGTTCCGAGTAAGGTTTTAAGGGATGTGAAAGATCGACCATGGGTGAATAGCCGTGTTAGAAAAGCGCTGCGTAAACAAAGAGCACTTCATCTCAAATTCAAGAAAAGTGAAGACCTAGCTGACAAACATAATCTGAAGGAAGCGAAAATGAGCGTAAGGGGAGCAATGAGGGAAGCGTTCAATGATTTTGAAAGTAAGCCGTTGTGAACCGACCTGAGTAGAAACACTAAGAGATTTTGGTAGTATTTAAAATCAGTAAGTGGGTCAAATTCATCTATTCATTCTCTCAGCAACCACACCAGCACCGAAACGGAAGAGAACAGAGAGAAGGTCGAAATACTGAATTCGGTCTTCCGAAGTTATTTCACCGCGGAAGATCGTAGCACTGTCCCTCCTTTGAACCGTCGTACGAACATCTAAATGGCAAATATTGAGAAAAGCAGCTATAATCGGTTAGTAGTGGAAAGACTTCAGGACCAGATGAGGTACCTATAAGATTCTATAAAGACTATGCAAGAGAACTTGCTCCTCTTCTAGCAGTAATTTATCGTAGATCTGTTGTGTAACGAAAGGCACCTAACGACTGGAAAAAAGCGCAGGCCATTCCCGTTCTTAAGAAAGGCCGTAAGACAGATGCACACAATTATAGACCTATATCGTTGACGTCAATCTGTTCTAGAATTATAGAACACGTTTTATGCTCAAGAATTATGACGTTTCTGGAAAATTAAAGTCTCTTCTATAAATATCAACATAGATTCCGCAAACATAGATCCTGTGAAACTCAACTCGCTCTGTTCCTCCATGAGATCCACGGCGAAGTGGATAACGGCGCTCAGGTTGATGCCGTGTTCTGTTCCTTGATTTCAGTGAGGCATTTGGCACCGACCCGCATTGACGTGTAATGAAAAAATACGAGCTTATCGAGTATCGGAGCAGACCTACGATTGGATTCAAGACTTTCTTGCAGATAGAACTCATCACGTCGCTCTTAACGAGACAAAATCGACAGATATGAAGTAATATCTGGAATACCACAGGGAACTGTGATAGGACCATTGCTGTTGACAATACATATAAGTGATCTAGTAGAAAGCGTCGGATGTTCTTTAAGACTATTCGCAGATGATGTAGTTGTCTATACCAAAGCAGCAACGCCAGAAGATAGTAAGAATTTACATAACGACGTGCAGAGAATCGATGAATGGTGCAGACTCTCGCAGTTGACCATAACGTAAATAAATGTAAAGTATTACTACAACTGTACAGCTACACTACTGATGAAAAATCGCTGGAAACAGTATCTGCTGTAAAATATGTGGGAGTAACTATCCAGAGCGACCTCAAGTGGAATGAACACATAAAGGAAATAGTGGAAAAAGCAGGCACCAGACTCAGATTCAACGGAAGAATCTTAAGAAAATGTAACTAATCCACGAAGAAGTGGCTTATAAGGCTCTTGTTCGCCAGATTCTGAAGTGCTCTTCATCTATCTGGGATCCCTATCACGTAGGACTGATAGATAGGATCCAACGAAGAGCGGCGCATTTCGTCACTGGATCTTTTAGCTGGAGAGAGAGCGTTACGGAGACACTAAACAAACTCCACTGGCAGACGTTACAAGAGGGGCGTTGTGCATCACGGAGAGATTTACTATTGAAATGTCGGGACAGCACTTTTCAGGAGGAGTCAGACAACATATAACTTCCCCCCACATACATCTCGCGTATTGACCACGAGGAGAAAACTCGAGAAATTAGAGCCAATACAGAGGCTAACCGACAATCGCTCTTCTCACGCATTATCGAGTGGAACAGCCTTGGAGGGATCAGACAGTGGTACTGAAAGTACCCTCCGCCGCACACCATTAGGGGGCTTGCGGAGTGTGATGTAGATGTAGATGGAAGACGGTTTAACTCGGGTCTGAAATGAGACCTGTGAACCAAGGTACGAAATACCCCTTGAAGGTGAGCCAGATGGTAACAATTATCAGCCTCTAGATATAAGACTTCCTACAAACAGCATGTCCCAACGTATCCTTCATCATGACTATGTACATCAAGGAATGGAAAGGAGCCATCCTTTCCCATCTCCATCGTGAAAGGAATATTCTGGTGGATTGAATTCAAGTGCTCTAAAAACTCCTCAAAATTCGTTCTGTCATGAGGCCAAACAACATAAGTATCGTCTAAAAAACTAAAGTTCGCCCGAACAGGCCACGAAGGCTCAACTGTACCGACCGGCCAACGTGTCGTCCTGAGCCCTGAGGCGTCAATGGATGCAGACAGGGAGTGGCAGGCGGTCAGCACATCGCTCTCCTGGCCATATGCCAGTTTACAAGACCGAATGGTATCGACTACACATCGCAAAGAAAGAAGGAAAACCACAGGTTCCAAAGCAGCCGACTCCAAGGGACATTCCTTGAAGTCTTCCATACATTAATTTGCAGTAACAGATCACACTAACATCCCATCGCAACTCTGTCTGTCTGCTCACAGCATTGGTCTTTGAAAAAATAGTAAGTGCGAGTCAATACACGTCGAAACAGCTTCGTTAATTGAACCTTAATCAACCATAACAAATCACCGAGAGGAACCCAGAATCTACTATGTAGGAATCAACATGGATTCCGGAAACAGCGATCGTGTGAGACCCAACTCGCCTTATTTGTTCATGAGACCCAGAAAATATTAGATACAGGCTCCCAGGTAGATGCTATTTTTCTTGACTTCCGGAAGGCGTTCGATACAGTTCCGCACTGTCGCCTGATAAACAAAGTAAGAGCCTACGGAATATCAGACCAGCTGTGTGGCTGGATTGAAGAGTTTTTAGCAAACAGAACACAGCATGTTGTTATCAATGGAGAGACGTCTACAGACGTTAGAGTAACCTCTGGCGTGCCACAGGGGAGTGTTATGGGACCATTGCTTTTCGCAATATATATAAATGACTTAGTAGATAGTGTCGGAAGTTCCATGCGGCTTTTCGCGGATGATGCTGTAGTATACAGAGAAGTTGCTGCATTAGAAAATTGTAGCGAAATACAGGAAGATCTGCAGCGGATAGGCACTTGGTGCAGGGAGTGGCAACTGACCCTTAACATAGACAAATGTAATGTAGTGCGAATACATAGAAAGAAGGATCCCTTATTGTATGATTATATGATAGCGGAACAAACACTGGTAGCAGTTACTTCTGTAAAATATCTGGGAGTATGCGTACGGAACGATTTGAAGTGGAATGATCATATAAAACTAATTGTTGGTAAGGCGGGTACCAGGTTGAGATTCATTGGGAGAGTGCTTAGAAAATGTAGTCCATCAACAAAGGAGGTGGCTTACAAAGCACTCGTTCGACCTATACTTGAGTATTGCTCATCAGTGTGGGATCCGTACCAGGTCGGGTTGACGGAGGAGATAGAGAAGATCCAAAGAAGAGCGGCGCGTTTCGTCACTGGGTTGTTTGGTAACCGTGATAGCGTTACGGAGATGTTTAATAAACTCAAGTGGCAGACTCTGCAAGAGAGGCGCTCTGCATCGCGGTGTAGCTTGCTCGCCAGGTTTCGAGAGGGTGCGTTTCTGGATGAGGTATCGAATATATTGCTTCCCCCTACTTATACTTCCCGAGGAGATCACGAATGTAAAATTAGAGAGATTAGAGCGCGCACGGAGGCTTTCAGACAGTCGTTCTTCCCGCGAACCATACGCGACTGGAACAGAAAAGGGAGGTAATGACAGTGGCACGTAAAGTGCCCTCCGCCACACACCGTTGGGTGGCTTGCGGAGTATCGATGTAGATGTAGATGTAGATGAAGAGAGAAAACACATCAAAACTTGTTAGAATATCAGAGTTAGTCAAACGCATTCCCTCTAATAATGTCAGAAATCCACCCACTTCTTACTGTGATGCTCACACCGACCAACTAGTGGTCTCAACAGAGTAGCAAGGTGTTTTTGCTACACGATATGCCGGAAGAAGTGGTACCCCTTCTTTGTGGATCTACGGAAGACCATATAACCTAGAGGGGAATAGCACAATATGTATTAAGACTCTTGATAGTCTCCAGCGACGCAACGAACTACTTACCAAGAGGCTGTTATACTCGTATTTTCTATCAACACATTTTGGGGGGCCAGCACCGATCCTGCGATAGGTTGAGTCATACAGTAAACACTGCATCCTTGTAACGTAATCTTGCTTGTCCAGAACAACTGTGTCATTGCCCCTGTCCGTACCTAAAATCACAATATCCGGACCAGATTTAAGTGAATGTGAAGCAACCTCTCTTGAGTGGACGTGCCACAGTCAATACACTCAGGTCTGAGATTTTGTTTTCTTTGCTGCAAGATGCGATAAGAGTGGCTTCAGCTGATTATAAATTCTGTTACAGATGATCGCGTCCTCGAAGGGATGTACATCGGTTGCAAATGCAGCACGGAGCGCGTGAAAAAGTCGCTTGACGCGTATTTCTCACTGAAACACAAGGTTCCTGAACTGCTAATGAAGAGAGACCCCTTAGGTGCAGACGTACAGCAGAGCAAGGAAATAATGTGAGTATAATACAGCAGAAGGGCAAACTGACATTCAGCCTAATCCTTATTTCTACGCATCTCTGCAGTAGTGTTTCATTACGCGTCACAATGACTAACTTCAAAATACTACACATAGAACTTGGTTATAACTCATGGGGCTACATAAAATAAAGTTCTTGAGATGTACTGTGTAATGATGTGAAAGAGATATTCACGTTAAAGTGACTACCGCCCAAGTCCGACGTCAGCCTTCAATAATCACTCCCAGACGGCACAAGCAGTGGAAGACATGAAAATCGTGTCGCGAGAACGCGGAAAACAATGGCGTCGTTGTCGTGAAGCGGAAACGGAGTGATTTATCTGACGTCCAAAATAACATGATCATTGGCTTTCGGGCCAAGGCCACAAGCATTTCCGAAACGGCTATGTCTGTGAACAGTTCGAGCAACGCTGCGATAGAAGTATACCGTCAACGACAAATTGGCGCTACTCGAAACCGCTGCAGGAGGTCCCGGGTTCGAGTCTCGGTCAGGGCACACATCCTTCAACTGTTGGTTGGTTGGTTGTTTTTGGGAAGGAGACCAGACAGCGTGGTCATCGGTCTCATCGGATTAGGGAAGGATGGGGAAGGAAGTCGGCCGTGCCCTTTCAGAGGAACCATCCCGGCATTTGCCTGGAGTGATTTAGGGAAATCACGGAAAACCTAAATCAGGATGGCCGGACGCGGGATTGAACCGTCGTCCTCCCGATTGCGAGTCCAGTGTCTAACCACTGCGCCACCTCGCTCGGTCCTTCAACTGTTCCCGTTGATATGTATTAATGCCTATAAGCAGCGGAAGGTCTAGATTTCATTATAACTTCATTCTTCGAGAGCTGCAAGATCACCAATGATATCTGTACAGATACCAGCTTCTTGTAGTTGATGGAGTTGTACGACGGCTGCGGAGATGGACCCGGACGTAGACGTGCAACTGTTGAGCAAGTGACCGCCCAGGCATACCGAGGGGGGAGGGGGGGGGGGGTACCGACAGTGTCTCCTCAAGGACCATTCAGCGAAAAAGGAAGCAGCTCTACTAGAATAGCAAAGTAGTTGTAGTGTACACATGAAGGTTTTTTAGGCTAGACGGCAGTTTGAAGTGTTCTAATGAACACTCGCCAGTCGATACGCTGCAAGGGACTTCAGACGTCATCCAGAGTAAAGGCACTTCGACTGTCAAAATTTTATCCGTAAACTGTCGAATATTCCTAATATAATCCCCGAATATAGTGTCCTTCAGGAAAAGTTCTCTCGCTCAAGTTATTCTTGGGACCGAGAGTCGGCTGAAAGCCGAAGTGGAAAAGTCTGAGACATTTAGTGAGTCGTGGAACGTATATCGCAAAGACAGATTGGAAGATATAGGAAGAGGAGTGCTCATTGCAGTTGACAAAAATATTGTCTCCATTGAGATCGAAGTTGAGTGTGACGTGAAGTTATCTCGTCACGTGTAACAGGTGTAGGTGAAACCAAGTTAATTGTTGGAAGTTTTTACCGGCCAGCCGATTCCGCTGTGACAGTTCTGTAGTCATTCAAAGAAAATTCACGGTCAGTAGCGCGTGAATACCCAGATCATGCAATAACAGTTAGAGGAGACTTTAACCTACTGAGTGTAGACTGGGATGTCTATGACATCATTGCGGCGGGTACAGAAAAGACAGTCATGCGAAATACTTTTGAATGCCTTTTCTGAAAACTGTCTCGAGCAGCTAGCTCGGCGGCTCACAGGCAATGGAAATATACTAGACCTTGTAGCTACAAATAGGCCGAAACTTGTCGACTGTTTCAGTGTAGAAACAGGGATTAGCGATAATGATGTCATTGCCGTAAGTGTGGTTCGGACAGTTAATAAATCAGTCAAGAATGCTAGGAGAGTGTTTCCGCTAGAAAGAGCAGATAAGCAATTGTTAGCATCTCAGTTAGACAGTGAACTGGCATAACTTAGTTCCAGTAAGATGGACGTAGAGGAACTGTGGGCAAAGTTTTAGCACATTCTAAATCGTGGTCTGAAGACTTATGTGCCTAGTAAGTGGATAAAGGATGGAAAAGATGCACCATGGTTTAATAACGAAATTTTGAAGATGCTGAGGCAGCAGTGGCTGTTGCACTCTCTGTTCAAAAGAGAACGCTTAAATGACCACAAGCAAAGGTTAGTAGAAATTCGAGCACCTGTGAAAAGATCTATGCGCGAAACATACAACTACCACCTTCATATCCTGGCAATAGATCTGGCAGAGAACCAGAGAAAATTACGGTTCTATGTAAGGTCCCTAAGTTTCCCAACCCCTGGAAACTATTCTCGTCGCGGCTTTTGTATCAAGAACACGTTCGAGTAAATGACTAGGACTGCGAATTGTTATGGCAAAGAGTAAATGACGACGGTAGCCTCACATTAACTGTCGGATGTTTCTACTGGACTCCAGATTCAGGCAATCAATAGCAAAACTGTTCAAACCAGACTAAATTCGTTGGCACAAAAACAGCCCGATCATAGGGTAGTAGAGGATTGCCAGTTTAACTTCCCTGTTATCAACTGGACAAACTATCGATACTCCACGAAGTTCCTGGAGAAAGGAAAGCTTCTCCTTAAGTATCAGAGAAAGTTCAGGAAGAACCATTAGTGTGAATTACTAGTGAGATGCAAATCATTAGCTTTTCAGAACATTCACACAAGGTTGGCGCCGGTGGCGGAACCTACAACGTGCTGACATGAGAAAAGTTTCCAACCGATTTCTTATATACAAAAAGCAGTTGACCGGCGTTGCTTCGTGAAACGTTGTTGTGATGCCTCGTGTATGGAGGAGAAATGCGTACCATCACGTTTCCGACTTTGATAAAGGTCGGATTGTAGCCTATCGCGATTGCGGTTTATCGTATCGCGACGTTGCTGCTCGCGTTGGTAGAGATCCAATGACTGTTAGCAGTATATGGAATCGGTGGGTTCAGAAGGGTAATATGGAACGCCGTGTTGGATGCCAACGGCCTCGTATCACTAGCAGTCGAGATGACAGGCATCTTATCCGCATGGCTGTAACGGATCGTGCAGGGACGTCTCGATCCTGAGTCAACAGATGGGGACGTTTGCAAGACAACAACCATCTGCACGAACAGTTCGACGACGTTTGCAGCAGCATGGACTATCAGCTCTGAGACCATGGCTGCGGTTACTCTTGACGGTGCATCACAGACAGGAGCGACTGCGATGGTGTACACAACGACGAACCTGGGTGCACGAATGGCAAAACGTCATTTTTTTCAGATGAATCCAGGTTCTGTTCACAGCATCACGATGGTCACATCCGTGTTTGGCGACATTGCCGTGAACGCACATTGGAAGCGTGTACTCGTCATCGCCATACTGGCGTATCACCCGGCGTGATGGTTTGGGGTGCCATTGGTTACCCGTCTCGGTCACCTCTTGTTCGCATTGACGCCACTTTGAACAGTGGACGCTACTTTTCAGATGTGTTGCGACCCGTGGCTCTACCTCTCATTCGATCCCTGCGAAACCCTACATTTCAGCAGGACCGCATGTTGCAGGTCCTGGACGGGTCTTTCTGGATATAGAAAATGTTCGACTGCTGCACTGGCCAGCACATTCTCCAGATCTCTCACCAATTGAATACGTCTGGTCAATGGTGGCCGAGCAACTGGCTCGTCACAATACGCCAGTCACTACTCTTGATGAATTGCAGAATCGTGTTGAAGCTGCATGGGCAGCTGTACTTGTACACGCCATCCAAGCTCTGTTTGACTCAATGCCCAGGCGTATCGAGGCCGTTATTACGGCCAGAGGTGGTTGTTCGGGGTACTGTTTTCTCAAGATTTATGCACACAAATTGCGTGAAAACGTAATCACATGTCAGTTCTAGTGTAATATATTTGTCCAATATCATCTGCATTTCTTCTTGGTGTAGCAATTTTAATGGCCAGTAGTATATATTGCAAGTCATAAGAAATACAACCGAATCGGTAGTTTCCACATTATTCAGTATGCGAAAGCTCATCGACTTTATCGACTATAACAAAGAAACAAGTTCCAGAGCATCTGCATACACGTATTTTACGAGGGTGTGCTGATAAATGCAACTGAACATTTTGTGTGAAAACTCTTAAAGCTTTCTAAATAAAACAAACGTTATTAACATTCTACATCTTTATTCTTCATTTCTACATACTTCTCAACATAGTCACATTGGCTACGAAGACATTTCCCCTTACGAGATACCAATTTTTGATACTGCCACTGTAGAATGTTTGACTTTGTTGACGGACCCATAATCTCGCCTTTGCTTGCACCGCTTCATCACTACCAAAATGAAATCATCGAAGGTGTGCTTTCAGTTTTAGAAATGGATTACAATCGGATAGGGCCACGTCCGGACTGAATGGAAGACGATCGATGGCCATCAACACAAGGCATCGGATTGCTGCTGCAGCGCTCGTGTGTGGTCGTGCATTGTCATGCTAAAGGAGAAGTTACACGATGTGTAGATGAACTCTTAGAATTCGAAACCGGATTGATTACAGCTGGCTGTTTCTTACACACCGACATAGTTACGTTACACTCTGCCATGTTACACGCGAACAATTCGGATCCCTGTACCGGCAGAAGTTCTCGGCTGGCGCCAGAGAAGTGGGAAAGTCGACCGGGTAATACGCATGAGATGTCAACGCCTCAACCGATACTGAGAACAGAATAATGAGTTCGGAGGCATTACTTCTCAGCGCACGTTAGTATACAAGAGTTACCTCGATCAACTCCTACAATAGATGGCGAATGTTCAGTAGAAACGACAGTAACATAGCGTGTCTCTGTAGGAGCGCAGCTGGACCGGTAGTGGTCTCAACACACATAAATACACTCATGCTCACAAATTAAGGATAATTGCAGAATGTGGTGCCACACAACGTGGCACTACCCAAAACTAGCGTTAATAGCATAGGCACATAGGGAACACGCACGACACATATCTGTAACTCCACGGTATTGGTGATAAGTTGAGAAAACCGTCCCGAAACACATGTGCTACAAAACGCCACTGTTTCCTGCCCATGTACCCCCACATCAATATGAGATATGATCACCATGCACACATACACAGGCCGCACAACGGGTTGGCATAGTCTGGATCAGGTGGTCGACCAGCTGCTGGGGGATAGCCTCCCATTCTTGCACCAGTACCTATCGGAGCTCCTGCAGTGTCGTAGGGGTTTGAAGTGTAGTTTTACGTCTACCGAGAGCATCCTAGTCGTGCTCGATGGGGTTTAGGTCTGGAGAACAGGCAGGCCACTCCATTCGCCTGATATCTTCTGTTTCAAGGTACTCCTCCACGATGGCAGCTCGGTGGGGCCGTGCGTTCCATCAGGAGGAAGATGGGACCCACTGCATCCCCGAAAAGGCGGACATACTGGTGCGAAATGACGTCCCGATACACCTGACCTGTTACAGTTCCTCTGTCAAAGACATGCAGGGGTGTACGTGCTTCCATCATAATCCCACTCCACACCGTCAAACCACGCCTCCATACAGGTCGCTTTCAAGGACATTAAGGGACTGTTATCTGGTTCCTGGTTCACGCCAGATGAAAACCCGGGTAGAATCACTGTTCAGACTATACCTGGACTCGTCCATGAACATAACCCGGGACCACTGTTCCAATGACCATGTACTGTGTTCTTGACACCAGGCTTTGAGTGCTCTCCTGTGACCAGGGGTCAGTGGAATGCACCTTGCAGGTCTCTGGGCGAATAAACCATCTCTGTTCAGTCGTCTGTAGACCGTGCGTCGGGAGACAACTGTTCCAGTGGCTGTGGTAAGATCCCGAGCAAGGCTACCTGCAGTACTCCGTGGCCGTCTGCGGGCACTGATGGTGAGATATCGGTCTTCTTGTGGTGTTGTACACTGTGGACGCCCCGTACTGTAGCGCCTGGACACGTTTCCTGTCTGGTGGAATCGTTGCCATAATCTTGAGATCACACTTTGTGGCACACGGAGGGCCCATACTAAGACTTGCTGTGTTTGACCAGCCTCCAGTCGCCCTAGTATTCTACCACTCATAACGTCATCAATATGTGTTCCATTTTCAACACACAGTCATAATTATCACGTTCAAATGGTTCAAATGGCTCTGAGCACTATGGGACTCAACTGCAGTGGTCATCAGTCCCCTAGAACTTAGAACTACTTAAACCTAACTAACCTAAGGACATCACACACATCCATGCCCGAGGCAGGATTCGAACCTGCGACCGTAGCGGTCGTGCGGTTTCAGACTGTAGCGCCTTTAACCGCTCGGCCACTCCGGCCGGCAATTATCACGTCTGAAAACGTCTGCACACTTACTCGCTGCACTGTACTCTGACATGCACCAACACACCTCTACGTATGTGGACTGCTGCCAGCGCCACCGTGCGATGACAGCAGGTCAAATGCTCCACATGGTCATACCCCGAGGTGATTTAAACCCGCAAACCGATCACCAGAGCGTTGTTTCACCATGTATCAGCATTATCTTCAATTTATGAGCATGAGTGTAGTTTATCAGACTGCTCAAGAACACTCTTCTACAGTTTAATGGCGATGATGTTGTCTGCAGGAATATAGTGTCCCTGGGGGATTCGTAAGAGCTATAAAAAAATGTACACATTATTTTTGCTTGGTGTACTGGATGACAACTGTCATAAATATTGATAAATACTTGACCGCATCTATTACAAAGAGTGATAACTATATCCGTTTACAACATCAGTGTGTCATACAGACATGTAGGTCTCACACTCCGGACCGATATGAAACGGAAAAAAAACATGTTGAATCAATACTATGGAAAGAGAATGGAAAATGTACGGAGTAAATTCTGAGAGAGTGTAGTGCCCTGTCAAGGAAAGCTGTGCGGAACACTAGCACCATCTGTTCTTCTGGAGCACTGTTCAAGTGTTTGGAACCATAATTATCTAGCCTAATAAGAGAATCGATCGAATTCGGAAACGCATGATGGGGACTACAAACGGTTGGTAAAGCCCTTACGAAAGCATACAAGAGGTGATATGCAAGGCAAAATGGTGTATTTAGAAGATATGCGATATTAGTCTTGCTGCACTTGTGCGAAAATTTAGAGAAACAACATCCGAGAAGGCATGTACGATAGTTCTATTCCCACAGACGTATACCTCGCGCATGAATCATCAGAATAAGCTTAAAAGAGACTAGAGTCGAACTGACAGTCATTGCACTGAAAAGTTGAGTTGCAACTGTATACATAGATGTAGATGTTAGGTTTTACTCGAAAAAATATTTCTTACTAACATGTAGGCCTCAGAACGTCCTGATACAGAGAATAGCTTGTGAGTGTGGACAGTTTTATGTTGGATAGACTATTAAACAGAGATATGTTTCCGACTAGAGCATGCCAGGGAAACTGCATTATACAAGAGATCAGTCCTTAAACGGAGACATAACTTCTGGGTATTATAACACAAGCGGTCAAGACTGCTCCAGCGATTTCACAGGAGAGTGTAGAGCGACCACTTCACAAAGAGACAGGCAAAACACGGGAAGGCAAGGACACGATATTTAGCTCTCTCTGCGGTGCTACATAGTACTTTGTTATTATTCTTATTTCCTCCCTTTTGCCCCATATGGACGCGGAGTGGGCTGTCTGTGGCACAATATCCTGCCTTTCAGCCAAGAGCTTTTCGTATCATACAAGAAAGAGGAGAAAACAAGCATTAGAGCTGTTCGTCTTTTACAAATCAAAAATCAAAGATTAACAGCTAAAAGACGAAAATATATACATATTAAAAGTACATCGCAGGATGGTGAAATTCTTCTAAGAAAAAAAACACTGCAGCACTGCACTTTCAGTTACGATCTGAATTACTGGCAATGGGAGGAGAGAATATATTCCATAGGGTTGAGGGTTGTGAGTACAAAAGATAGGGATCTGTTCGGTAGGAAAACTATGGAAGTGAAGGTAGATGTTGGGATGCATAGTGGGAACACAGGAGTTGGGAAAGACACAGGCTGACTAGAGAAAAGGTAATGATAATAAGAGGAAAGGAGGCTTGATGTGGTGTGGGTAGGTGGGGAACAGTTAAAGTTGGTAGGAGGCGTAAATGTTGGGGCAGATACTATTGTCTGCTAGAGGGAGCTGGCTGGGATAGGATATGGATTGTGTGTAGGCGTGGGGGTGGTGGAACATGTTTGTAAAGGCGCAGCAGCCTATTAAGTTCGTTGATGAGAGGGGAGACATTGGGGTTATTGGCCTCTAGCTGGCAGATAATATAGGTGATGTAGAGGTGTTCAAGGTGGGTGAAGAGGGGTGGGAGTTTGATAACATAGTAGAGGAATATGTCGGGAGAAAGTTAAATGGATGTGGAAAGTGAGGCAAGGTGCATGGCATTCGAGGATTTGGAAAGTGAGATGCAGTGCATGACATTCAAGGATTTGGATGGACGTACAGAAGTTCGGTGGGGCAGAGATCCATACAACATTTGCTTAACTGAGGATGGGTCAAATCAGGGTTTTGTAGGTGTGGAGAATAGTGGAGGGATGTAATCCTCAAGTTCTGCCTGTTAGTAGTTTCAGTCTATTGTGGGCTTTCTGTTGTATGGTTAGTAGGTGAGGTTTCCACATTGGTTGCCAGTTGAAGAGTAGCCGAAGATATTTTAGTGTATTAACTAAATAGATAGGACAGTCATAAATGGTGAGCTAAAAGTCATGGAGCTGTAAGAAGCAGGTCGAATTATTATTACTTGGTTTTTGGATTGGTTGATCCCAAAGTGTTATTGGTTACACCAGGAGGTAAACTGATTGAGGTGCCTTTGGAAGGATCGTTAAGATTTCTGGATGTAGTGTAGCGGGTGAGAAAAGTAGTGTCATTAGCATACTAAATGAGGTAGAATGGTGGAGATGGTTTGGACATATCAGTAGTGTACAGGACACAAAGGAGATAAGGGAAAATGTAACCTTGGATCAAACCCTCAGAGGGACGGAAGGTACAGGAATGGTATCATTAACACTGATAAAGGATTTGTGATTAGATAAGAAGAATGCAATAAAGTGCACATAGTTAATTGGAAGTGTGTATGTCTGGAGTTTAAAAAGGAGACAAAAGTGCTATACTTAACTACAGGCTTTCTGTAGGTTGAGGGAAACAAAAACAGCGGATTTACATGAAATGGGCTTATGGCACAGGATGTAGATGAGGTGCAGGAGCTGTTTATCAGAGGATAAATTTGGATGGAAGCCACACTGGTTAACAAGAACGTGATGGTGTTGGTTCTGATGTTGATGGATTCATTGGGAGAGGATGGATTCGAAAAGCTGCTGAAGAACGAGGTGAGTCAAATGTGGTGATAGGAGGAGGTATCCTTTTTCTTGTAGGCTGAGAAAAAGTGTGGTTTTGGAGTTTTTCCATAGTTGACTATAGTACTGTAACTTGTGGAGAGGATAATGGTGTAAACAGTTGCAAGGGTGACTATGAAGGAGACTACGTATTCTTTGAGGTGTCAGTAGATAATGCAGTTGTTTCTGTTGGGGGTGTTGCAGTTTTTGTCGAGTGCTTGTCTTATGTCATGTGCTTTGATAAGTGTATTTAATTCTGTTTGTGGTATGTTTTATAAGTTCTAGAAGCTGAGAGCCCGGGGGGGGGGGGGGGGGGGGGACACCAGTGCTCGTGCGTTTATGGATGCTGGGAATCGGAGAGTAATCAAAATAGGGTCACTGGGGATGAGAAGAAGTCAGAGGGATAGGATGAAAAGTTGTCAGCTTTGCTCCAGTTGTCAAGTAAGAGATGGTTGTTGTGGAGGAGCAGGCATTGAGGAATAGCGTTATTACCAGTGAATGCTTCCGAATACTTGGAAAGGTTAATGGGGAGTGTAGTGTTGAGTCTGGTGCATGTATGGGGCCATTCTTGACTTTTTTTGCGTTTGATATATTTATGATGTGTCTCCGAATTTGCGGGTGGCAGTGAGAATATCCCAGTCACGGGCCCACAAGAAGGAGCAGTACAAGCAATGAGTCTCTCAGAGCAGGAGAAGGGCTTGTGAAGAGTGGGCGAGGCGATGAGGATATAAGGTCTTGGTAGAAATATGGGCAGATATAGAGTTTGATATCGTCTGCTGCAGGAAGGACATGGTTTGAAGGATATCATCAGGTTCTTGGAATGTTATGGGGTGGCTTTTAATCTGTGTCTCTATGGATTCCCAGCAGGCATTCCAGTAGGGATGTGGGAAGTCTGGGAGAACTCTTGGATGGAGATTGGGATGGGGTACAAGGGGATGAGGTAGTGTGTAGGAGATAACGTGGAGAACGATTAGATGCTCACTTCCAATTGGATTGATGACATCTGCAGTGAGGTATCGAAGCCGATTGGAACATCATCTGGGGAGGTGTTGCTTTCAGGACAAGTATGGTGAGGGTTGCGCACCGTGTCACGTTCCAGGAAATATGTAAACTGCTGCCATCACTGGAGTCCTGTAAGGGATCTACTACAGATGTTGAGGTCAGCAGCAATAATAAGAGGTGGAAAATGTATGGTCAATGTGGGTGAGGAAGGCGTAAGGGATGGGATGATGCAGTCAGATTAAATGGTGATGTAGGTAATGGTTAGAGTTTTGAGGAAAAGGGTAAGGACAAGATGTTCAGTGAGAGTACAGTATAGGGACTGTGGCTGAACAGGAGTGTTCCTGTGCTGGCCAATTGCAACTCTGCCTCTTGCTAGAGAAATGGGATTATCTGTACTGTGGAGGATATATAGGGAGAGGTTCGGGTTGTGTGATAGGGTTGGGTGTTGTGTTGCGACAGCATATGTATTGAAAGACGCTTATGGTGGTTAGGGAGCGGATGTTGAATCACGTGATGTTGTAGTGCTGACAGGATGTTGTAGTGCTGTTGTGCCATTACAGAGACAAGAGTGGTGTATGCTAGTGAGGATCAGAGGGGGTTTAGACTAGGGTGTCGAGGTGGGTGGAGGTGAAATGGACTTGGGAGTAGGTGGCTTGGGTGTTGAGATGGAAGCTGGAGTGGGCAGCAAGCGAGATTTGTCGGTGGATGTGTGGACATTGGAATGGATGAATGTTTTGCAGTTCGATTTTCACGAATTTAGCGATTCTTCAGCAGCGAGGGGTCAGGCAGAGGAAGTTGTTGGGGTGAACAGGTGTATCACTGGGACGAATTGGGACAGTGAATTCAGGTTTGACTGGTTGATGATTGGCTTTGGCATTTGCAGAATAGGTGGGGTGGGAGTAATTGCAGGTGTTGCAGGTAGCAGGGAAATCAAGATTGGGGCACTGTTTAAGAAAATGGGAGTCTTTGCAGAGAGGACAAATGGGTGGGTTTTTACAATCTGTGGTTTGCTGATCATTGCAGCGAAGACACTTTCGACAGTGGTAGGACTGAGGATGGGATTTAGAAGGTTCGACCTTGCGAAAGTAGTATATCAGGGCTCTCTCTTGCAACATAGCAAGTATAATATGCAGTGGTGTGTAAATGTATCCTCCATAATTTTTCTTTTTACTTGCACTTGTTAATAATAGTAAGAACACAAAGGGTTCACCGAAATTTAAAGAGAGGAATTTCATGTCACCCATAAGGCGACGTGAATAAATTGCTCACTTTGTACTCCAGTTAACAAAAGAGGGAACACAAGAAACGACACGAGGCGGGCGAGCGTTTAGACGTTAGGTATAGAAAGCGGTGAGTTGCCTAGAGCGAGAAGGTGCGAGAATAACGCAGCCGGAAGTTATGAGGGTGCGGGGTTTGAGCGGGAAAGCGAAGAACATCTCGATGTTTCTAGAAACATCTTCGAATGGGTAGACCTTCCCGTCAGCTTAAGGGCGCGCGAAATGGCTACGTTAAAAAAGGGAATCCCTTACTGGTCTGCGGTGCAGTAGATCGAGATATCGCAAGAGACACGAGATATCGTGAGAGACATAAAATAACTAAGGAATTTTTAACTTTTCACGTTAAGAAGTATGTGTTTTAATAGTAATCTAAAGAAGGTAACAGAGGACAATAGCTAATGAGTCAGATTCCTCTATCACAGTTAATAGACTTTCATTCATTTTCAAAAGCGAGTACATTTAATGCGACTCACGAGCTTGGAGCCATATATTCAGTGGAGAGGTATGTTAACTAAGGTGTTGACAAGCCTGAAGCGATAGGTAGCTTTTTTATTTATTCGTATGTCCCACAAGCTGTGGAAAAAGGTAAATAACATTAACACGTGTACAGAACAAGAGTACAGAAAGAAAAAGCTACATGTAAAACTAACTAAATGTCAATATCTAAGTTCCTAATCCATATAAGAGCTATATCGTCAGCTTTCACGAGGTCGCTCCAAATGTCCTGATAGGAACACAAAGGGCATTCGTACGTGATGTGCTTGACTGTCGGGTTCGGAGCCCCCGAGTCACAAACCGGAGACTCTTTAGCACCCCATTTGTAACTGAGTCTGCGCATCGACCATGCCCAGTGCGAATTCTGTTCAGTTTGACTCATAGCTTTCTGTCGATTTCTCTGCCAGCAGTACCACAGTTATATTTTCGGAACAACTCACGACCTTCAGGATTTTCAATAAGTTGACACTTACGACATTTAACTGTTCCCCTTGCCGTAACGGCGGGTTTCTTGAACGGAGTGTATTTCATAGTAGATTTGGTATGTCTTTTCGAATGGATAATTCCAAGCTCTCCTGTAGCTTGCGGTGTTTCCTAAGCAACTCCTCGCATCTATGGATGCGGGAGGATAGATGTTGCTCAACAAGGAAGCCAATAAATGGGTGTTGGTCAGATTGCCCCAGTTACTAACCGCATAGTGTGGTTGAACTGGACGTCGGTAAAGTTGTTGTGGCAGCTATTTAGCCACAACGGGGTACAATACTCGACTGCTGAGAATACCAGCGTAGTAACAGGTCGCTAGTGAGCTGTCGTAGAGGCAACGCAAGTAAATGAACGCACCGCAAAAATGTTCGTTTCCGAAGTATTGTAGTACGTTTGGAGTACTATCGCTCTTCGAACACTGCTCTGAGTGTCCGAAAAAGCACCTGAGTAGTGAGAGGTTACTCCGCAACTATTACGGTACACGCCGTTTTATGTACGAGCAGGAAGTGACTTTGAACGTGTGAGCAAGTACCATTTCCAACTGTGACTATTATTGGAACGACAGTAGGACAGCGTTCTCGAGTCATCAAGCTGGCTCAACATGGTGGGTGAGTGATTTCAGCGCACGGCTTTGGTTTACGAGATTTCTGATGATGTATCTTCAAAGTTTAACCAGGAGATGTTCGACTGGTTGTGTGGTGGATCGGTTCCAAACACTCGAACAGTACTCAAGTGGAGGTTGCGCTAGGGTTCTATATGTGGTCTCCTTTACAGATAAATCACACATTCCCAAACTTCTTCCAATAAACCGAAGCCGAGCGTTCGCTTTCCCCACTGAAATCCTCAAAAGCTCGTTCCATTTAATGTCACTTTGCAACTTTACTCCCACATATCGAAACGACGCGACTGTCAGGCAGGGCACTACTAATGCTGCAATCGAACGTTACAAGTTTGTTTTTCCTATTCATCTGCATTAACTTACATTTTTCTATGTTTTTGATTGGCCGTGATTCATCACAAGATATCTTGTATCCTCCTGCAGTCACTCAAAGACGACTCCTCACCATACACTACAGCATCATCAGTAAGCAATCGCAGATCGCTACCCACTTGTCCACATGATGCTTTATGTATACAGGCTGGTCCATTGATCGTGACCGGGCCAAATATCTCACGAAGTAAGCGTCAAACGAAAAAACTAGAAAGAACGAAACTCGTCTAGCTTCAAGGGGGAAACCAGATGGCGCTATGGCTGGCCCGCTAGATGGCGCTGCCATAGGTCAAACGGATATCAACTGCGTTTTTTTAAAAATAGGAACTCCCATTTCTTATTACATATTCGTGTAGTACGTAAAGAAATATGAATGTTTTAGTTGGACCACTTTTTTTGCTTTGTGATAGATGGTGCTGTAATAGTCACAAACATATGGCTCACAATTTTAGAAGAACAGTTTGTAAGAAGTAGGTTTTTTAAATTAAAATACAGAATGCAGGTTCGTTTGAACATTTTATTTCGGTTATTCCAATGTGATACATGTACCGTTGTCTACTTACCATTTCTGAGAACGCATGCTGTTACAGCGTGATTACCTGTAAATACCACATTAATGCAATAAATGCTCAAAATGATGTCCGTCAACCTCAATGCATTTGGCAGTACGTGTAACGACATTCCTCTCAACAGCGAGTAGTTCGCCTTCCGTTATGTTCGCACATGCATTGACAATGCGCTGACGTATGTTGTCAGGCGTTGTCGGTGGATCACGATAGCAAATATCCTTCAAGTTTCCCCACGGAAAGAAATCCGGGGACGTCAGATCCGGAGAACGTGCGGGCCATGTTATGATGCTTCGACGACCAATCCACCTGTCATGAAATACACTATTCAATACCGCTTCAACCGCACGCGAGCTATGTGCCGGACATCCATCATGTTGGAAGTACATCGCCATTCTGTCATGCAGTGAAACATCTTGTAGTAAAATCGGTAGAACATTACGTATGAAATCAGCATAAATTGCACCATTTAGATTGCCATCGATAAAATGGGGGCAAATTATCCTCCCTCCCATAATGCCGTACCACACATTAACCCGCCAAGGTCGCTGATGATCCACTTGCCGCAGCCATCGTGGATATTCCGTTGTCCAATAGTGCATATTTTGCCGGTTTACGTTACCGCTGTTGGTGAATGACGCTTCGTCGCTAAATAGAACGCGTGCAAAAAATCTGTCATCGTCCCGTGATTTCTCTTGTGCCCAGTGGCAGAACAGTACACGACGTTCAAAGTCGTCGCCATGTAATTCCTGGTGCATATAAATATGGTATGGGTGCAATCGATGTTGTAGCATTTCAACACCCACGTTCTTGACATTCCCGATTTTCGCGCAATTTGTCCGCTACTGATGTGCGGATTAGCCGCGACAGCAGCTAAAACACCTACTTGAGCATCATCATTTGTTGTAGGTCGTGGTGAACGTTTCACATGTGGCTGAACACTTCCTTTTTCCTTAAATAACGTAACTATCCGGCGAACGGTCCGGACACTTGGATGATGTCGTCCAGGATACCGAGCAGCATACATAGCACACGCCCGTTGGGCATTTTGATCACAATAGCCAAACATCAACACGATATCGACCTTTTCCACAATTGGTAAACGGTCAATTTTAACACGGGTAATGTATCACGAAGCAAATACCGTCCGCACTAGCGGAATGTTACGTGATACCACGTACTTATACGTTTGTGACTGTTACAGCGGCATCTATCACAAAGCGAGAAAAGTTGTCCTAAAACATTCATATTTCTTAACGTAATACACGAATATGTAATAAAAACTGGGGCTTCCTATTTTAAAAAACGCAGTTGATAGCCGTTTGACCTATGACAGCGCCATCTAGCGGGCCAGCCATAGTGCCATCTGGTTTCCCCCTTCAAGCTGGACGAGTTTCGTGCTTTGCAGTTTTTTCGTTTGATATTTCGCCCCGTCACGATCAATGGACCACCCTGTATAGAAAATAGTAGCGGTCATGTCTCACGCTGCTGACGATACCCTTGCCTCCAATGAACCCTCGCTCTCTCGTATTGACGAAGTCTCGGAACCTTTTCCATATGGTCATACCTCCGTCCATACAGGAGTTAGCGCGATGGTCAAACGACGGTATACTTACACAGTTCTCCTGTGTGAACAATTTCTTATACGTGAAATTTAAAACTTCGGTTTCCTTTTTCTATCTCTACTGCTACACCAGACTGTTCAACGAGTGGCGATGGAAGCCTTAGACCTGCTCAGTGATTTTACATAGACGACGGTAACGAGCTGTGGTGAGGTTGCGGACGATGAGAATGTCTTCGATGTGGCAGGGACGGCAGCAGCGATATCCGGGACGATGCATTGGCGACGACATGTAGATGGAGGCGGTGGAGACGACAAACAGATGGAAGTGGCGGCAGCGATGGCGGCGAAGATGGAGGCGGTAACAGCAGCGGCGGCGATGAGAGGACGGTTGATGGTTGACATCGTCCACAGCGGCGGTGACGGGGCAGCGGTGAGATGGAGATGGTGGCAGTGACGATGATCCTCAAAACACGCCGACGACGAACACACACACACACGCACACACACACACACACACACAGCAGAAGTACCGATGTGGGAAGTAAGATACACAGAAGAAAGTCTCGACTATACAATCAAATTACGCAGAAGGGTACAATCCAAAGCATAGTGGAGTACCCCCACCAGTCTATGTCACAAGAAGATGGGCAAGAAGCGAACTAGTGCTAGGGAGTACCCTAGCTGATCTAAATGACTGGTGCTGGAAAAGGTCACATGTTACACTACGCGGCATGTTCAGAATGTAAGTGTACTAAATTATCACTTTTTTTTTTTTTTTTTTTTTTTTTTAGAAAGAAGTGTAGTTGAAAAGAAATTACTGGGTACTATTGATAAACATGTTGACTGTGGCGTCACCGCCAGACACCACACTTGCTAGGTGGTAGCCTTTAAATCGGCCGTTGCAGACAGAGCGCCGCCACACGGCAGGTCTAGAGAGACTTCCTAGCACTCGCCTCAGTTGTACAACCGACTTTGCTAGCGATGGTTCGCTGACAAAATACGCTCTCATTTGCCGAGACGGTAGTTTAGCATAGCCTTCAGCTACGTCTTTTGCTGCGACCTAGCAAGGCGCCATATTCAGTTAATATTGATATTGTGAATCATGTACCGTCAAGAGCGACGTTCATCATTAATGGATTAAAGTTAAGTATTCCACCAGCTACGTCCGTTTTTCTAAATTCTAATTTCCTTGTCCTGTTCCAGACCTCACGCCAGCCTGCGTGAGCTAAAACGCGTGCCTTTCGGCCTCCTCTACTAACACGGTGTTGGCTCTCCTGCCAACCACAACATTGACTATTTTTCAACATAATTGCTCGGCCTCACCGGCCACACGCCTTCAAGGAGAAGAGAAGATGATAATCTGAAGGTGCGCAGTCAGAAGAATATGGGGGGGGGGGGGGGGGGGAGGGGGGAGGGTTATCAAAAACATCCCAACTAAATGAGTCCAAGAGCGCCTTGGTAGCTAAGGCTGTGTGAGGACTGGAATTGTCGTGCAACAATCACGTCCTGTCGTCAACATTCCCCTTCCTTTCTTTTGACGGGCCCTTTTCAGTTTTGTTAGAGTTCAAATGGCTTCTGAAGTCATCAGTCCCCTAGAACTTAGAACTACTTAAACCTAACTAACCTAAGGACAACGCACACATCCATGCCCGAGGCAGGATTCGAACCTGCGACAGTAGCCGTCTCGCGGTTCCAGACTGTAGCGCCTAGAACCGCTTGGCCACCTCGGCCGGCTTTGTTAGGGTCTTACAATATCGTTGTGCATTGATTTCTCCTCCTGAGGCAAAAATGGTGCCTTTTTGGTCCCAAAACAATGAAGATATGGTTATTTGCCCGAAATTGTGGTCTTGAATTCCTTGGAAGTGGAGCACACTTCTCTCATCAGCATTTCCCTCATTTTGTTTTGAATGCTCCATTTAAGTTTCCTTAGGGTCGCACAAATCGTTGTGCATTGATAGTCTTCCCAAACTCGACCAAAATAATGCCTTTGTGGTCCCAAAACATTAAGCCCAGGATCTTTTTGCCTTAAATGGTGGTTTTGAACTTTTTGGCACGGAAACTGGTGTGACGCCACTGTGATCACTGTCTTTTTGTCGCAGGCGTGTAATGAGCCACCCACGTTTCATCCTCAGTGAGACTAGAGCCCAGAAAGCCCTCACCTTGTACTTCAAGTCGCTCAAGAAATATGCGGGCAGTAATGTCCTGAATTTTCTTGTGCTGCTCTGTCAGCTGTTTTGGGACCCATCTTCCGATATCCCAACGTTTGTGCGAGCGTCTTGTACAAGAGAGTTTTGAAGAGTCGTGGAAACATTGCAGAAATTTCATCCACTGTCCATCGGCGGTGTTCATGAACAGCTTCCTCGATTTTTTGCATCAAATCTTCAGCTAAAACGGAAGGTCCTCCACTCCACTGTATGTCTCGGACATATGTTCTGCCTCCAATAAACTCCCTACTCCATTTGAACCCGCTGGATCTGTTCATAACACCTTAGGCGTAAACCATTTCGATTCACGAAAAAATTTCGGTAGGTGCTATTCCTTCTGCAAGTAGGAAGCAGCTCATAGTGAGTGGGTCGCACTTGGCGGGATTTTTGACCGGCGTCTTTCACGCAACTGGACACTACAACGTGAGTTTACATACTGCCATTCTCCTGGGGTCAGGGATTCCCGCTCCCCCCTCCCCTTTACCATTCAGTGTTGCCAACCCTCAAAAAACAAAAAACAAGAAAACGACAGCCCATTATCGTCACAGTACACTTACTTTCTGAAAATGTCTGGCTGGTATTAACTGTCCTATTTTATCTGGTCACTGTGTGCATATTCTGAAAACTAGAGAGTTTCATTTTGTAAAGTATGTAACAATATACGTATTACAAACGGTATGATTTGTCAGAACCCATTTTCGTTTTATCCATTGGCAACATGTTTCAGCAGCACGGCCATTCTGACGTAAGGGAGACGCCAGTACGGCTACTCGTTGTGTGCAAGCCTACTACATCTAGCGGCAGTAGTGCGAGTTAACGAAGTAAAAAATCACACACACGAATGTGTTACTGGAAGGTGCAACAATTTAGCTCCAAAGATTTGAATGAATCAGCCGTGTTCTGAATTCTGGTTTATATGACAGTTATTAACGATTAAGATGCTTAGCACCTAAATTATGTTGTATATAAAACAGATCATTAAAGGTTGTTGTCAAAATATGTATGTAATAAAAGAGAGAGTAATGGCTATAAAGAAATATCACATCACTTACGGGTTTTAGCGCTGGACAAAAGACGCGATACAATCCCGCATTTTCATTAGTCTTTTTTTTTGTGAATCTTGGCGGAAAGTTGCTGTGTGAACGTTCTGTGGGCAGGCGGAGTAAGCCTTAGAAAACTGTGTAAACTCCTACTTTTGGTATCGGTGTTTATATAGTAGCTGTGCATCATCGTGATGGAATATTTTGGCTCAACTTCTGCAAGTAATTAAAAAGGCTAGTGCTGCAACGGTGAAATAGACAAGTAAGGCATCTTGTGGATGGCGGTTGGCTGTTGGTACAAAGAATTCAGCAGCTTATATGTGTTGCAAGCTGTTACATGGAAACAAGTATTTAATGGATACAGCTGTGTGTTACGTATCATTTCTAAGAGAGGCAAATTAACTGCTACTGAAGCAACTACACATTGAAGTTTTTGTTAGTGTACCTGTTGTGCAATCAATAGACACGTTGTCAGGAAGTTATTACCAAAGTTGAGTTTTCTTTTTGTGAAGCCAACCTCTTTGAAGTGTGGTACGGTATTTCGAATAATTACTGGTACTGTTTTGTTCACTGAAAATGGTGTTACGTGTTTCATTACGTAAGTAGCGAGTGCAATCCAAATTATATATTCCCTGTGCCTGTAATACGTTTCCATATTCAACAATTCCAATAGAAGGCTGATATTATTTACAATGAATTTATTCCAAAAGCAACTAATGCAACGTATCCTCTAAACAGAAACTCAGCTTCCTGTAGAAAACGTACCAATCTATATAAAAACAAATTCTCTCTCGGACGTTTGTCTCTGAACTCTCCGTTCTCCCAAACGTGTAGATTACATGTATCTCCTAATTATTTTGGCTGTATCTGATACGTTTCTGTGTAGCTAAGGGTGTATTAAACCACACGAAAACTAATCGTAACTGATTCTTCCAGACCACTTATTTTCATTCTGAATGTCACGCAATAAGCCGTCATGGGCTGGATCATCTGTATGTGAGTGTTACAGTCGCTGCTAAAAGACGGTGCGCATCAAGTGCTGGTCAGCTGAAGTAAGTGGCTATATCGTTCTTCACTATAACTGTTAAACATTAACAGTTGTTGATTGGCGACTCCATGGAGTCCTGTGTGCACAACGACCATGTATGTTAAATTAAAAGGAAGGTGAGCGTTGACTGTAATATTGATGTTTTATTGATACCAGAATCGATTTTCGATCACATAGTTATCATCTTCAGTGCTGTGGTGTACAAATTAAACTCAAACACTGGTATCAAGTTATCAATGACCAAAACTGAGAAGCGATCACAGTAACTGGAGCTGCTTCAGTTATTGTGATCGCTTCTCAGTTTTGGTTATTGATAACTTGATACCAGTGTCTGAGTTTAATTTGTACACCTCAGCACTGAAGATGACCACTATGTGATCGAAAATCGATTCTGCTATCAATAAAACACCAATATTACGGCCAACGCTCACCTTCCTTTTAATTTAAATTAACGGTTGTGTGTTATTTCGTAGTTATTTTGACACTTCATCTGCAACTACCTTACACCACGCCCATTTGTTTTGACAACAGAAAACATGGCTGAAAGTCATTCAGTCTGCTTCACTGCCTGGCGTTGTTGCTTCCCTATGGTATTCTGTTTGTTTACTGTATAAAGATGGCAGCAGCAACTATCCGACACACTCGACACTTGTCAAGTATTGAGGCGCGTTTTTCCGAAAACTTGCAAATCTAAATCGCTCGACCCGGCTGTAATACGGTCGAGATAATTTTTCTAACATGTATCACTGCAAGACCATTCCATCGTCGTATTTAACAACTTATATATGAATAGCTATTAATTACTGAACTGCCATTTTGATTATATCAGTTACTTAAAGTAAGTTAACTTTTGCGCTTTTGGTCATCGTTTCTTGTGGTAATGGAAGTATTATGCTTCATTCGGAATAACGTAAACGCCCAAACCGTTCATTGGGGCAATATTCCTAGCTCACTCTCTTTCCAGAAAGAATCGGATTATGAAATAAATTACTTTAAAATAATTTCCATGTCACTTGTATTCTCCATACTTATATTGTAGATGATGTTGCCATTTAATAGTTGATTAAAGCAAATCCGTACATGTTATAAAAATGTGTGCGTGTTTTCAACATCTCCTCCTAAACCACTGCACTGATTTCAACCAAATTTGGTGCACATATCCCTTACTGTCTTGTAACAATCGCTGCGGGGATGAGAATCACCTACCTATCATATAATTTGGAAGATATGACGTCATAAAGAATGAGATAAGTGAAAAATTGTCGCATTACCCATGATGTTTAAATTTATTACTTCTGTGCTACAAAATCTACACTACTGGCCATTAAAATTGCTACACCACGAAGATGACGTGCTACAGGCGCGAAATTTAACCGACAGGAAGAAGATGCTGTGATATGCGAATGATTAGCTTTTCAGGGCATTCACACAACGTTGGCGCCGGTGGTGACACCTACAACGTGCTGACATCAGGAAAGTTTCCAACCGATTTCTCAAACAGCAGTTGACCGGCGATGCCTGGTGAAACGTTGTTGTGATGCCTCGTGTGAGGAAGAGAAACGTGTACCATCACGTTTCCGACTTTGATAAAGGTCGGATTGTAGCCTGTTGCGGTTTATCGCATCGCGACATTGCTGCTCGTGTTGGTCGAGATCCAATGAGTGTTAGCAGATTATGGAATCGGTGGGTTCAGGAGGGTAATACGGAACGCCGTGCTGGATCCCAACGGCCTCGTATCACTAGCAGTTGAGATGACAGGCATCTTATCCGCATAGCTGTAACGGATAACGGATCGTGCAGCTACGTCTCGATCCCTGAGTCAACAGATGGGGACGTCTGCAAGACAACAACCATCTGCACGAACAGTTTGACGACGTTTGCAGCAGCATGGACTATCAGCTCGGAGACCGTGGCTGCGGTTACCTTTGACGCTGCGTCACAGACAGGAGCGCCTGCGATGGTGTACTCATGGACGAACCTGGGTGCACGAATGGCAAAACGTCATTTTTTCGGATGAATCCAGGTTCTGGTTACAGCTTCATGATGGTCGCATCCGTGTTTGGCGACATCGCGGTGAACGCACATTGGAAGCGCGTGTTTGTCATCGTCATAATGGCGTATCACCCGGCGTGATGGTATGGGGTGCCACTGGTTACACGTATCGGTCACCTCTTGTTCGCATTGACAGCACTTTTAACAGTGGACGTTACATTTCATGTGTGTTACGACCCGCGGCTCTATCCTTCATTCGATCCCTACATTTCAGCAGGATAATGCACGACCGCATGTTGCAGGTCCTGTACGGGCCTTTCTGGATACAGAAAATGTTCGACTGCTGCCCTGGCCAGCACATTCTCCAGTTCTCTTACCTATTAAAAACGTCTGGTCAACGGTGGCCGAGCAACTGGCTCATGACAATACGGCAGTCACTACTCTTGATGAACTGTGGTATCGTGTTGAAGCTGCATGGGCAGCTGTACCTGTACATGCCATGCAAGCTCTGTTTGACTCAATGCCCAGGCGTATGAAGGCCGTTATTACGGCCAGAGGTGGTTGTTATGGGTACTGATTTCTCAGGATCTATGCATTCAAATTGCGCGAAAATGTAATCACATGTCAGTTCTAATATAATATATTTGTCCAATGAAGACACGTTTATCATCTGTATTTCTTCTTGGTGTAGCAATTTTAATGGCCAGTAGTGTATTCGCAATAAGTTTAGCGGACAATATCCTTATATGTCACCGAATGTACTTACAAAATTATAACATTGTATGACATACAGATCAGGAGATATGACGTCATAAACACTGAGATGCCTTAAAAAGGGCCTCATCATGCATCATTTTTAAATTTATTACTTCTTTGTTACTAACTCTATTCGCAACATATTTCGCAGACAGTATCCACACACGCTGGTGAATGTACTTATACATATTTTATCATTCTACGACATATAGTTCAAGAGGCATGACGTCCTCAACACTGAGAGGCGTGAAAAAATGTCGCAAGATGCATGAAGTTTTCATACATTTATTGTTTACTGCTAAGATACTCCTACAGTCAAGTCAGCTAACGGAAATCCCTGACACCAGGCAGCGCTTTCGACAGCTTTCAGCTGCGAAACGCAGACAGCTGCAAGCGAGAACAGTCGAAGTCTATAGAGGTATGGTGAGGCGTTGCCATAGAGGCGTTTACAAAATCGTGTTGTTGACACGGGAAGGAGCTGCTCCCAGAGTACACAAACAGTCTGGGATATTGCACCACATACACAGTTCATTTCTGTTTTCGTTTCTAATAGAAAACTACCTAAATGAAGATCCGGGAAATGCCAGTTTGTCAGCTAGTACGCCTATAAATTTTTATTCTGATTGGTAAATATTGCAACTTTCGTCGCAAATTGTTATTGTACATAACCTCTTGCAGGCATGTGTCACTGTAACAAAAGCAGTATTTGTCCAGCAATCTCGTCTATTATATTTTTCCAGTTTGTAACGTGATACGTTATCTCTGTCCTTCATAAAATGGAGCTTGAGAATAATTTACATTTGGAAATATTTAATTCGAGATTTTACTGTGGCATACATCAAGAGTAGGCCTATTCTTCCAGTGCCTGTTTGTTTGTGTGCTTGCCTGCTTTGCGTGGTGTTTTAGCTGAAACGTATTTTCTGCATTTAGAAACCTGAACAGGTTAATTTCATGATGTCGATGCCTCAGACCTAGCTTCTAATGCCTGCTATTAGTCCATCTCATTATTCGCGTCTATTTAGGCACAGAAACATCACTGGAGGACTTACCTGATAACCGTTTGCATGCAGGAAAATAATGGGGATGCCACGGCTCACAACGGACGGGTACCGGGTCGCCGTTCTGGTGGACCTGAATCCAGACCCGGAGAAGCTGGACGTGCCCAAACTGATGAGGGCGGGCCTCATGTGGATGGAGATCGCTCGCCTGCTGGACTACTTTGTCGGAGCCATCCTCGTCCTCGACTTCAAGAATGTCACGGCGGCGCACCTCCCCAAGATAGGTCTCAACAACCTGCGCATTGCTGAGACTCTGTACAGGGTAAGCGCCGTATCTTGGTCGCAATGTCGTTAGAGCTATCTGTAGCTTCCTCCATTCACATTGCACTAACCATCACGCAGACGCAAACATGATCATTACTATGTGAAATGTGTGTTCTTATAGGACAACTATCCAAGGATTTCCACCCAATAATTTCCAAACAGCAGATTATGTACACAATTTATTAAATTGCCAATACTAAACTCTTTTAAATAACAACAAATTCATATAACTTGCAGAGCTTAACAAATGGTTAAAAGAATGAGCTTCAAAAACAATGACGGCGGCTTGCCACCATAAAATCAAAGAACCTTTTACGAAATCCTATAATAAGTCGGCAATACAACTTAAGATCATTTACAAAAAACTTTTAAGAATGATAATGACACTTGGTGCCATAAAGTCGGAAAACATTAAGAGCAGTAATAAACTAAAAAAAATAATGGCAACTTGGCACTATAAAGTAAGAGAAATTTCTTCTGCAAGAACAAATTACAATGGTACTTTTAAAGATTTAAAATCATTTATATAAATAAAACTTTAAAATCAAAGAAGCGCAACACACAACCAATAAATATAATAAATTAATAATTTGATACAACCACAGGGCAAGGGCAACTCCCAACGCAATCACAGACGAGTGAGCTCTCAACACTTCGGTGCCTTCCCACTAGAAACGGTCCCCAAAATAAACCACTGAGAGCTCCACGACAGGCCTCCCACAACTGCCCATTACTTACGCACCTTGGTTATGTTCTGTAACACACGACAGCTAATATGAACGAACACAAGATACAACTCAAAAATCAGATGACAATATAACGTCCCGACAGCACATGATAACCGCGGCGCCGATAACTCGGGCGCTCTTAACAAGTGCTGGGAGCCAACACACACAAATCTTAATAAACAATTCTCGCTTCTTAAAACGAAACAACAAAAGCCAAGCGCACATGAACAGTAAAACCACAGTCTGAACGACACCAAACGCGACTATTTCACCAACTTAATAATAACACAGTGAGATAAAAATACAGAACATACCACTAAATGCTGTTACACAAACCATATTGACGAGATCGTGTTGTTCAGGTCCCAGAAGAACACATTTACCAAGCAGAAGTAATTCAATATGCATATACTGTCCAAAGCCGCCTTTCTTAGGCAGACTTTACTTAACACGTCAAATACCAAATATATCATACATGAACGCAACTCCGGGCAGGTAACAGGAACCACCTACGTGAATTCCTTCAAAAAGGAACAAACAGGCACCACCAAAGGTAACGCTGAGCAGACCGGGTGGGGAACGACCCACTCAGCGGGATAGCCAAAAGATACTCCAGTTGAGCAAATAAATTAGTGCCAATAAATATCGTAACGTGCCACACACACACACAGCAAAAACTTCCAACAACGCCGTCCCACATCAGAATGAAGTTCAGAAACCGCTGCTGGAGCTTCCAGCGGAATATCTGAAGAGCCAACCGAGCCCACACCTGGCAGACGACTCCAAAATTCAGCAACTAGTTGTCTCCGGGCCAGAGTACACAGGACCCCACCGGACCTCCACATCAGACAGGCAGGCAGAACTGGTACGCCGACTCCAATTAATCACCACCGCATGGCCAACACAGCGGCGAGTCGCCTCCGCCCCAGACCACTCTGCTCATATTGCGAGGTACAACAACCTTAGCGCTAGTCACTAGCCGGTCAGGCAGAGCGAACTTCACGTTCCGTGCAGTACCCGGAAAACCAACTACCCTCTCGCTTTCCGCCGGCCACCGCAAACACACGCCAGCGACGTAATATCAAATCACCACCGGAGCGCCACCTGCACCAGAACAGCGAACTATAATCCACTATGGCTCGCGCTCTAAACAAGATCACAGGATAGCAGCGCACTCCATATCAACGAACTATAATCGATTACAGTGCGCGCTCTAAACAAGATCACAGGATAGCGAAGCGCGTCATATCGCTATGCAGATTTTCGAAATATGCTATTTGTTTGCTTAAAATGTTCAAATGTTCAAATGGCTCTGAGCACTATAGGACTTAATATCAGTGGTCATCAGTCCCCTAGAACTTAGAACTACTTAAACCTAACTAAACTAAGGACATCACACACATCCATGCCCGAGGCAGGATTCGAACCTGCGACCGTAACGGTCACGCGGTTCCAGACTGAAGCGCCTAGAACCTGACGGCCACATTACTTAAAATGTAATTTTACCTCTACAGAATTTACCTGTACTCTAAATCGCAAGTTTTCCAAGTCACTCCAGCTAAAGCTGCTCAGTATGTACTTCTGTAAACCTTGACGGCTGCATTTCTTTCTGAGACATGAGAGATGTAACAGGCAAGGGGTAGGTGTGGCAGTATCTGTAAGCGCAAATCTATTCCCCGAATTCCTGCTCACATACAGAAACGAGGGCAAACCACCTGAATACATGTTCGTTCACATTAAACAGCTCAAGAGAAAATTATTCATACATGTAATGCACAAGCTACCTAAAGTCGGGGAGCTCTCTAGCTTTGGATCTGCACCCTTAAGTCTTAAATCGCTGCACGAACACGTAATTGCACCTGGAGACATCGACATAAATTTTCTAAGCAACAGTCCTCCTGTATCAGAATTCATGCGCATACTTTTCTGGTCAAACGTCACACTGATTCCACTTGGACGTGCTCACCCTGCAGCAAGACACTCATACACGGTGACAATTATTGAACTATGGCCATTGTCATGAATGACGATGATGATGATGAAATGATGGGGACAACACAAACACCCGATCCCCAATCCGGACGGGAATCGAACCCGGGAACTCGTTATCCAGAGGCAGCAACACTAGCCACTAGACCACGAGCTGCAGACATCAGGATTGATGAAGTTAGGGAATTCTGCTACCGAGGCAGTAAAATAACTCAGGACGCCCGAGCGAGGAGGACATAAGAAGCAGACTAGCACTGGAAAAAAACTATATTCCTGGCCATTCCCAACGTATTGTCCCGCACTATATTCATGCGATGGCTAGATTGGATTGTGAAAAAAATTGTACTGTGTAAAAACTGGGACTTCTTATGGGCGCTGATGACCGCGCAGTTGAGAGCCCCACAAACCAAACATCATCATCATCGATCCTAATGTTAAGTTTCTCGGTATTCTCATGCCTGCTACTTCTCATTACTTTCGTCTTTTTCTCGATTTTCTGTCAATTCAGCTTTAATTACAATGAAATTAATACCTCTAGCTGCATAGAGGCGTTGATATAAGTCAACGGGGACAGTTGAAAATGTATGCCCCGACCTGGACTCGAACCCGGGATCTCCTCCTTACATGGAGACACTCTATCCATCTGAGACACCGAGGACGCAGAGGATAGTGCGACTGCAGGGACTTGTCTCTGGCACGCCTCCCGTGAGACCCACATCTGATGATGGGACCTGGTGCTGTGCTGACATCCGTCATTGTCCGGTGTACTTGAGTAAAAACAATGTATTCAACAACAAAATTGTATGTTGCGCTACAAATGTTGCTATAAGGGAAGGTAATCAAGGTACGTCCGAAAATTGAAATACTTTTTTTAACGAAGGATTAAAACAGACAATCGTTTACACCAACTTCATTGCATTGGCCTAATTCCAATACTGACTAACGGTATCTTCATCAAAATAATCTAAAGTTGTATATAAAAAAATTTTAATCAGCATAAGAAAATAAACATTTCAGAAACCTTAAGTAGCACAACGCATATTAAAAACAGGACATGTATTACTTACACAGGATCACATTGTATTTGGAGGTAATACTCAAATATTGTCTGTCAGTAAATGCCCAAAGGTAAATTATTTCTAACTATAATAAGATATTAATACTGTTGAATGATGACAATATGCCCCACTTGCTGTCATTGTTTGGATTAAAATATCCATTTAACAGGGTTGGAACTTAAATAGCGACAAATATTTATTCAAAACCGTTACAAAAGAGTTACAAGTTTGCACCTGTTACTGTCCTTCAAAGAAGTCACCAGCTTTGTGTAGAACCTGTTGCCAGCTATGTGGAAGGCGTAATATACTGTTAGCAGAGCCTGTTCTGTTGATGTTGCGAATGGAGCGGTCTACTGCCTGTCGAATCTCTGGAACAGTTCTGAAGCGAATACCACGAAGTGGTTCCTTCATCTTCGGAATTAAATCAAAATCACAAGGACTTAAGTCCGGGGAGTATGGTGGATGGTACAGTACTTCCCAGTCCCATCGACAGAACAGAGCAGCCAAATGTTGCGCTGTATGCTCCCGCGCATTGTCGTGCAAAATGAAGGGTGGGTTGCGCAGAAAGTGTCGCCGCTTCTTTCGCAAAGCTAGTCGCAGGCAGCCGGCCGGTGTGGCCGAGCGGTTCTAGACGCTTCATTCTTGGAACCGCGCGACCGCTACTGTCGCAGGTTCGAATCCTGCCTCGGGCATGGATGTGTGTGATATCCTTAGGTTAGTTAGGTTTAAGTAGTTCTAAGTTCTAGGGTACTGATGACTACAGATATTAAGTCCCATAGTGCTCAGAACCATTTGAACCGTGTTAGGATAACATCATCGCAGTCGTACCCGAGAATCACCATAACTTTCACCAGACTGAGGCTATGACGCCAACGTTGGATTGGCGTTTCACTTTTCGCTCGTACGATGTGGCCCATGTCACATCCAGTGTTACGATACGGCGTAAGAGAGCCTCTCCTCCGCGCTCATAGAGCTCCAGGTGCGTCTGAGCAGGGTCGCAAAGCATCCATTTCTAGATTTCCATCAATTCGTCCTGAACCCATCGTGATGCAGTGTTTCGCATGTCCACGCGTTCCTTCAGGCTGCGAAGCACAGTCGTATGCGCTAATTCGGTTTCGTGGGCGAGCTCACGAATCGTATGGAGTCGATCACTGTCCACTCACGCGGCAACAGCATGCACTTCTTCTTCAGAGACGCTTGGACGACCTGTCCTATGCATGTCTGCCACAGTTTGCCGACCTTCGTTGAAGGTTTTTATCCAACGTGCCACTATTCCGTACGGCAATGCCGATTCCATGCACGCTTCTTGAAGACCTTGATGACACTGTCGTGGTGTACGACCTCTGGCAGATTCAATCTTGATCCAACTCCGTTGTTCCTGTTTCGAAAACATAGTAACACCGTTACGTTAGGCCGCTCGCTCACGAGTGACTGTTTTTCCCTCGATTGTGCGCACGCCGGTGACGTGGGACGGGCGAGTCCATTTGCTCGTAGGTGAGGTAGGTAGGTCAACAACGTGTGCTATCAGCGACTATAGTATATTCCATTGCATAGTGTCTCCACAGCAATGTAGCCACTATTTAAGTTCCAACCTACGTATTTTGCAGTCACCATTACTGTGCAGTCATTTTTAAGGCAGCGTCTCGGACATGTGCCAGGTGTAGCATAGTTAGAAGCACAATATGAAACACCCATTGGTGTTTAATGGAAGACCCGCCAGGGTAGCCGAGAGCGTGCCAGCCAGCCTGGATGTGGTTTTTAGGCGGTTTTCCACATCCCCCTAGGTGAATACCGGGCTGGTCCCCACGTTCCGCCTCAGTTACACGACTCGCAGACATTTGCAACACGTTCGCACTATTCCATGGCTTACATTAGACACAGACAGCTGGGGTACACTCATTCCTTCCTGGGGGGTATAGGGTGGGGCATCTGGCCACCCCTTAAACTTAACATGCCACATCCGTTTAACCTTGGCCGACCCTGTGTAACTGCGGGAAAAGGCTCAGAAAAAGAAAGAAAGAATTTGCGTTTAATGGAAGGAATAAAAAGATGATTTATATAAAATAATTTTTTTATAACAGTATGTTCATCGTAATTTTCTGCCTACCAGCTATTATTCCTCTTAACATTTGTGTAATTTAATTGTATATTTGGTCAACCTCTTACTTTTACCATGATCTGATTTGATGAAAGCTTCGATTGTAAGTCAAGTATGTCCATTTGATTATTGTAAAACAATAAACTGGTAGCCAAGATCGCAGGAATTCTTTTTATTCCATGATTAACGGTTTCGACGAAACTAAAGCCACCATCATCGGATCTAGGGAGGACAGAAAACACTATAAAAGTGAGCTTGGATTCCACTTATATAACTTGTATATTTATAAATTTAGTTCCATACTTTAGGACACATACAGGTTACAACATCAAGGCAATCAATGGTGATATTAAGAGTTGCCTATAACACGCAGGCCCTACAAAACTGTCGTAAGTAGCACATATGCGTCCAAGAGAGATGACATTATAAATGTTAAGTGTCTCCATTACATACAAGCGCAAGCAAGGTACTATCGCAAATCCGGCTCTGTTCTTACACTACAGGCCACGTCGAGAGATGTCGCTAGCAGCAGAGGCGCCAATGAATGTCACAGCTTGCGTCATAACATGCTGTACATGATTAGGGCTTGTTCATAATTCTAGAGATTACTTACGACAATTTTGTAAGACCTGCGTGTTATAGGCAACTATTAATATCACCATTGTTTGCCTTGATGTTGCAACCTGTATGTGTCCTAAGGTATGTAACTAAATTTATATCTATACATGTTCTATGAGTAGAATCAGTACCCACTTTTATAGTGTTTTCTGTCCTCCCTAGAGCCGATGATGGCGGCTTTAGTTTCGCCGAAACCGGTAATCATGGAATAGAAAGAATTCCTGCGATCTTGGCTACCAGTTTATTGTTTTACAAGCATCTAGATCGCTCCCACATGAGCACAATGTGCTCCCTACATAACATTTGATTATTATCCTAGTCAAGTCCTCTATTCTTTCGACTGAACACCTATTGGCTGTTTTACATTACGTATTTCAACAATGTAACCGTAGACTACCGCGGCCGTTGACACTGTCAATAAAATCCTTTTGGGCTGCTGACCGCATTGTCAATCTATAAAATAGCCCGACGTTTCGGCCACGGTTGCAAGCGGCCTTTTTCAGGGCTTTGTGCTCAGCTGATTGCCTGTCAGCTCAGCACAAAGCCCTCAAGAAGGCTGTTTGCAACCGTGACCGAAGCGTCGGACAATTTTACGTATTGACAATTCGGTCAACAGCCCAGGAGAATTTTATCGACTATTTCAGCAATGTTACATCTGATACTTATTTGAAGTAACCATTTGGAAATGGAAACACACGTGGATGGGAACAAGCGGTGACTGGCAGCACTTCAGTTTATTATAATTCAAGAAGTTTGTTGTCGCTGTGTACCTCATTGCAAGTCAAATATTAATAATGAGCCAAATGTTTTGATTCTATTTAAGAAACAGATTATTTTATAGATAATAGCGAGCTTCTCTTTTTCAGTCTCATTAACAAGTCTTTTTTTTCAGACGGCCTACTGTACAAGAGTTAAATCAATACACATCGTGAACGCACCAAAAATAATTGATATGGCTCTCACCGTGGTGAAATCTGCACTTTCTCCAAAATTAGGGGAAAGGGTAAGTTCTCTTCACTGTTATTCCTTCCTTCAAACTGTAGTGCAACTGGAATTGTTGCCTACTTCAAGTGACGACTTAGTTATACTAACAGATGTAGCTTATACCGTGTATGAAACACCTATCTCATTACTCCATCTGAAGGATGTGAAACAGAAGAAAATCATACGTGCCCTAATTTCTCTATCTGCTAGAAACATTGCCAAAGTCATCTGGACTGTATCCTTCTGTTTCACATGAAGGAAAATGTGTTCATTATTGTGCCTCTTAATAAACAGTATGGTTGTTAGTTTTTTACACTGAGAAAATTCTTAGCAATTCGCATAGCCCTTCATTGGAACACCTTGTTTCCATGTGTTGGATGCGGAGAGCTGAATAATGAACGTTTCTGTCTCACAGAATGACTTCATTGTAAACAAAGGAGAAAGTTATTACTTCGAAAAGGTTTCACCACGCTATAGCTACGAAGTTCTACAATATGTTTATGGTACAGTTAAATCCTTGAACCGATTTAGAAACGGTGGGTTATTATTAGAAACAACCCCTCTCTACAAGTCTAGTAGCTGAATAAATGCTAAACGCGAAATCTCCTGGTGATTACAACACTGTAATGAAACTTCATTGAATTTTTGCAAGGATGATGGATTTCCAAAAGCGGCAACAAAAACAGGAAGAAAAGGGGTGCTGAAAGGAAAAAGGAATAATATGAAGGGTATAAATAACTGTATGTAGTCAGTTCAAATTGTATGCCGGACCAAGCCTGGAACCCGGATGTCTTTCGCGGCACTGGAGCATCAAACGCCACACAGCTTACAATATGCAACTTCTCACGGAATCTTCCTCTTTCCTTCCGACCTTCAGCTGTCATGCTTGCGTGGTACCGGCGCCTCCAAGAGTGGGAGCCATCTATAAACTCGCTCTTCGTACTGAGTTGTTATTCACTTACTCTGAGCAAGGCTATTTACTGAGACTATTGCATGTGGGGTAGATCCCGCTGTCCCGTGAAACGTAAGTGAGATCTGGTCGCACCCGGACAAACTGAGGCTTTCGACTCGTTTTTGTATGAGACCGTAGAAGACACATTTAAAGTCTCTGGCGTTCCTCTGCAAAGGGTCTATGTTCTTCGCAGTGACGTCAGCGTCAGTAAAGAGAGAGAGAGAGAGAAAAGGGTGCCTAGTTATCATTGTTGATGATTCAGGAAACCGATCCCCTCGCTTCCTCCCCACCAAAGTATAAGCAGTTGCTATGAAGGTGCATCTCCCAAACACGGTTTCCTGTATCTTCCACTAATTATGCTGTAACCGAAGAGAGTCTCTATGACCTGAGCCCGTCCAACTCTCAGATTCAATGCACTTGACTTGCGATAATTTTCTGTATAGTATACAGGATGTATAGTAATTAATGGCGTAAACGCAAACAGTTGGAGCAACACGCAACTAGAAGCAAAAAAGGCTCCGTAAAAAGTAGATCCACCAGCGAACTGCTTCCTCGATCATTGCGACTTTGTGATTACCAACCATTACTGACGTGATATGGTCTCTGTTTACATTTTCGAGACCTGTAGTTGTAAACAGAATAGATGCAGCGGTACAGTGCACGGGCAGAGGGGCCACTACGCAGCTGTGTACAGAACCATCAGTTGTGTTGTACGAGTCTTGGTGGTAACTCAGAGCCGGTCGCGGTGGCCGAACGGTTCTAGGCGCTTCAGTCCGGAACCGCGCGACTGCTACGGTCGCAGGTTCGAATCCTGCCTCGGGCATGGATGTGTGTGTTTGGCCTTAGGATAATATAGGTTAAGTAGTGTGTAAGCTTAGGGACTGATGACCTTAGCAGTTAAGTCCCATAAGATTTCACACACATTTGAACATTTTGAGCACCGGAACATGTTGTTGCCGCGTTGAGACGATATATAGCGCGTCGATATGGTCAGACATGGATTGGGCTAGGAGGGCCTCTACCGTAGCGTCCAAGATTACCTGATGTGAACGCAATGGATTATTGTGTTTGGGGTCACCTTATAGGTGCACTGTATGCCAGCTCTGGTTCACACGGTTGAAGAATTGGACCAGAGGCTTGTCAGTGCTTGTTTGGAAGGATACAGGCCTACGGATACAGGCCACGGATACACGCCTACATCCGTGTGCAAGGACGACACTTTGAGCTCCTCCTTTAATTGCAATAATAGTCATGTTTGTCCTGTTTATTTAAAACACCTACACGTCTAGCAAAGTATCTCTAATAACTTTTTCTCAATATTGTACAGTGTTGTTACCTTTTCTTAACTAGGGTGCAGTTTACACAGAACATAGTCAGTGGTGGCTGGTAACCACAAAGTCGCATTTATCTCGCAAACGGTTCATTTGCGTTGTTTGTCTGTACAGGTAGGTCATATCTGCCGATTTCCGATTCGGATGATTCCTTCGTGGGGAATTTTTTTTTTTTTTTTTTTTCGTAGAGCGTATTTATGAAATCTAACCTTGACACGAGTGGGAGTGGATGAAAATAAGAAAAGCATAATCTTGAAACTAAACCATGGATACCGTCAATGACAGTAAGCCCACTTAGTGGTTTAAATAAAAAAAAAAAAAACGAAAAAATAAATACAAATACCAGCGCACTCTCCTAAGTTCATGTTAATGTAAATAGCTGGCAGCGAACGGTAACAGTGTGCATTTAACCCCTGATGAAAGTTAACTAATCTCACGTCGCCCTCAATTGCAATGCCGGCGTATTCCTACCATTCCTATTCGGTGTAAATGTGGAAGTAACGCCTGGAAATTCTGAGTCCAGCTCATCATCTGTGCTTAGATGCTATACGGAGACTTTCTTCTGTACAACAGCAAGTCCTGCCTAATACGTCACCTGGCAGCAAGTGTTTACCTATCGATCGTCTGACAGCGAGTAGTTTCTCATCGATCTCCAAGCAGCAAGTGTCCTCTTGCTTAACTCTCTGGAAGTTTGCTGTTTCTGCTAGGGTAGGAATCTCACCATTCAACTTCAGCAGACGTTGTGAGTCCTGACCGATAATAATTTTGTAAATAAGTTAAACAGATGCTTGTATTGTATGTTAACCGGGGACATAGAAACGACGGAGAGGCTCCGTCCCCGCCGCAGCTGCAGGGGTCCACAACCCCACGACGACTACCGCAGTCCATTTCACCCCTCCGCCGCCCCACACCGAACCCAGGTTTACTGTGCGGTTCGGCCACCGGCGAACGCCGCCAGCGAATGTCTCACACCAGACGAGTCTAACCCCTATGTTTGCGTGTTAGAGTAATGGTGGTGTACGCGCACGTGGACAATGTGTCTGCACAGCTATCGCCGACATAGTGTAACCGAGGCGGAATAAGGGAAACCAGCCCGCATTCGCCGCACGGCTAACCGGGCGGGCTAAACAGACTCTTAATCTCATGCATTTCGTCATGGTTGACCAATGGTGTGCGGAGGAAGGCAGAAAATCTCCCCCACACCATGACAGGTTTCTAAACCTAGCATACCGAACAGCTAATACACAGGCGTCCATGGGAAAGCATGCGTTCTACAGAAATAATTATTGTGAGCCAATCAGAGTGGTCATTGCAAGGGTTTTAAACTAACATTCCTTCATGGTGAGACTGCAGAGAAATGGTGAACCCCTCACTTCTCTCATTTTGGCACCTGCACCTGGCTTCACATGTTATCTTTCCAAAAGGATGTCTTTAGTCATCTAGTACAATGGAGTTTTCGGCAGGCAGGCCAGCCCGCCCGAAGTGCGGAGATTCTGCACTTCCTACCTGCTCTGATGGACAACGTTCAGCTTTGAACTCATTTGTCATCCTCTGTGGTCGTTATAAGTAAACTATGTTTCCCAAGCCAGCTAGAAATAGCTCTCCAAGGCTGCAGAAAATCACAGATCCCTCACCATAATAAAAGGAAAAGAAGATAAATCGTAATTAGTAGAGCGTTCATTGATAGCACTGAATATTGTCTGCCGTTATGGTGCAACATTAAGGGATCGACTAAAACGACTGTGGGGATGTGCATATAACATTACATATGTTGGGTCGCAATTTATGGATACGCTGCCATGTAACACATTCTACATAGGTGTTGTGCTGGGAGGGGTTGTTGTTGTTGTGGTCTTCAGTCCAGAGACTTGATTGATGCAGCTCCCCATGCTACTCTATACTGTGCAAACTTTTTCATCTTGCGGTATCTACCGCAACCTACATCGTTCTTAATGTCCTTACTGTACTCGTCTCTTGGTCTCCCTCTACGATTTTTACCCTCCACGCTGCCCTCCAATACTAAATTGGTGATGCGTTGATGCCTCAGAACATGTCCCACCACCCGATCCCTTCTTCTAGTCAAGTTGTGCCACAAATTTTTCTTCTCTCTAGTTCTGTTCAATACCTCCTCATTAGTTATGTGAGCCGGCCGCGGTGGTCTAGCGGTTCTAGGCGCGCAGTCTGGAACCGCGCGACTGCTACGGTCGCAGGTTCGAATCCTGCCTCGGGCATGGATGTGTGTGATGTCCTTAGGTTAGTTAGATTTAAGTAGTTCTAAGTTCTAGGGGACTGATGACCACAGTAGTTAAGTCCCATAGTGCTCAGAGCCATTTGAACCATTTGAACCATTAGTTATGTGATCTACCCATCTAATCTTCAGCATTCTTCTGTAGCACCACATTTCGAAAGCTTCTATTCTCTTCTTGGCTAACCTATTTATCGTCCACGTTTCACTTCCATGCATGGCTACACTCCATACAAATACTTTCAGAAACATCTTCCTGACACTTAAATCTATACCCTAAGTTAACAAATTTCTCTTCTTCAGAAACGCTTTCCTTGCCTTTGCCAGTCTACATTTTATATCCTCTCTACTTCGACCATCATCATTTATTTTGCTCCCCAAATAGCAAAATTCATTTACTACTTTAAGCAGCATCACCCGATTTAATTCGACTACATTCCATTGTCCTCGTTTTGCTTTTGTTGATGTTCATCTTATATCCTCGTTGCAAGTCACTGTCCATTCCGTTCAACTGCTCTTCCAAGTCCTTTGCTGTGTCCGACAGAATTACAATGTCATCGGCGAACCTCACAATTTTTAATTCTTCTCCATGGACTTTAATTCCTACTCCGAATTTTTCTTTTGTTTCCTTTATTGCTTGCTCAATATACAGATTGAATAATATCGGGGATAGGCTACGACCCTCTCTCACTCCCTTCCCAGCGACTCCTTCCCTTTCATGCCCCTCGATTCCTATAACTGCCATCTGGTTTCTGTACAAATTGTAAAAGTCTTTCGCTCCCTGTATTTTACCTCTGCCACCTTCAGAATTTGAAAGAGAGTATTCCAGTCAACATTGTCAAAGGCTTTCTCTAAGTCTACAAATGCTAGAAACATAGGTTTGCCTTTCCTTAATCTATCCTCTAAGATAAGTCGTAGGGTCAGTATTACCTCACGTGTTCCAACACTTTTACGGAATCAAAACTGATCTTACTTACTCACCATAATAAAAGGAAAGGAAGAGAAAACCTTATTAGTAGAGCGTTCATTGATAGCACTGAATATTGTCTGCTGTTATGGTGGAGCATTAAGGGACCGACTAAATTGACTGTGGCGATGTGCATATAACATTACAAAATATGTTGGGTCGCAGTTCAGGGATACGCTGCCATGTGACACATTCTACATAGGTGTTGTGCTGGATGAGTAATCATCTACAATGGCTCACCTGGCAGTGACTGTAGGAACCTCGTAACACGCATTATGACACCAAAAATACGAGTAGACACTACTTACTGCCTTTGATGTAAGTCTGCTAGAGCTATAGTTGCCGATAAATTCAGTTCTTTCCACCATAGCGGCCGTCTGAGCCATTTGGAACATAATGGTGTAAAGTAGTCTCTTCGGATTGAGGTAGTTGGGTTGAGTGAATGCTCCTGTGATGCGATTTCGAAGCTCTTGGTGTATAACGTGGACGTTCACGCTCGCCAATAGGACTGTCTAGTGAACTAGCGAAACCGCTAATACGCTACGAGAAATATAGCTTCCGAAATGATTGGTACTCGCGTCTTCCCGTTATCACCTCGATGGTAGATTAAAGCAGGAGAGCGTGCCTATCAATATGAATCTTTTAGGTGACATAAGAAACTTCAGCAGGCTTCTGCGCAAGGAACATGATTAGGCTAATGATTTACTATGACTTTAGCGCTGAGATATTTCTAGTAGATTAGTTATGTCACCTAGTAGTTCGGTTGAGCACTTATAAATTTTTCATATACAGAAAAAAGGAAAGAGTCATTTATCTTAGTCACACTGTTTAATTTTTTCCAGCCTTCGAAGTACGTGGGAATTGATTCCTGTGGCATGTGAAACGGTGGTTATATCCCGGACTTCGATAGCGTAGCGTTGATCGAGGTGACGCACTATCGATGCAAATTCAGTCGCTTCCGCTGTAGTTTCGACATAGCAAAAGCTAGCCTCGACCTGGGCAAACGGCCAAAACGGTGGCAGGCGAATAGCCAGTCGCGATACTGCAGGCAGTTCCGCCCTGTAATCAATATTGTTATGTTATTGTGGATCTGTCTTCTCAGCGCTGATCACGTCGAGGTCACCTCTGACGGCAATATTAGATCGTGTACTGCTGCCCGTACTTAATAAGTGCTGAATCGCACACTGAGAATGGGCTTGAACAGTTTTATTAAAGCGAAATTACGAAACGGAAAAAAAGTTAGTTGGTATAGGCGATTTCTCAATATACAGCAAGAAAAACAGAGTAAACATAAAGTAAAAGATTAAAAATTTCTTTTCAGGTGACAGTGAACAGCATCGCTAAACTTAGAGAAATGCATGGTAAACACTGTGCCACAAAATATTTATTCACAACCGGTTTCGATCATTAATTATCTTGACAGTGGAAAAATATTGTGGCAATTTCAGGTGTCATACATACTGTTTAACCAGAAAAGATGCCAAAGCTGACTTGTAAACATGAGAAAAAGATACGCCATAATACTGGCTTAAGGAAACAGAAGCATGATTTCATTTTTCAGTTGTTTCTGATTGCTTATGCAGGTATTATGGCGTGAACTATCTTTTTCTGGTGTCTGCATGTCAGCTAACGAAAACAAGCTGGATAGATAGAAAAAGTAGTGAACAGGTCTTAAGAGAAGTGAATGAGAACAGAACGCTGCTAAATTATATAGGAAGAAGAAAATGAAAAATGATAGGGCACATGATGAGATGTAACCAGTTCGTAAGGAATGTATTTGAAGGAAAAGTTTTAGGGAAAAAACCAAGAGCCAGGCCAAGAGCAACGTATTTTAACAGCATCAAAGAAGATATGGGATAAAATCATATGAAGAATTGAATAGGATGACAACGGAGAGAGGGACGTCGCTAAATCGACAAGGCATAGTCCTTAGTTTATGATGGCGCAAGTCAGCTATGGTATTTTTTTCCGGTTAAATAGCATTTATGGCTTCTGAAGTTGTTACAATAGTTTTCCACCTTGAAGATAATCAGTTCAAAAATGGTTCAAATGGCTCTGAGCACTATGGGACTTAACATCTGAGATCATCAATCGCCTAGAACTTAGAACTACTTAAACCTAACTAACCTATGGACACGAAGTGGCCGCGCGGTTCTGGCGCTTCAGTCTGGAACCGCGAGACCGCTACGGTCGCAGGTTCGAATCCTGCCTCGGGCATGGATGTGTGTGATGTCCTTAGGTTAGTTAGGTTTAACTAGTTCTAAGTTCTAGGGGACTAATGACCTCAGCAGTTGAGTCCCATAGTGCTCAGAGCCATTTGAACCATTAACCTATGGACATCACACACATCCATGCCGAGGCAGGATTCGAACCTGCGACCGTAGCAGTCGCGCGGTTCCAGACTTCGCGCCTAGAACCGCTCGACCACCGCGGCCTGGAAGATGATCAGTGATCGAAACCAGTTGTGAATAAATATATTGTAAGACAGCACAGTGTTTACCATGCATTCCTCCAAATAAACTAACTATGTTACAGCTCCAAGGAATAAGTAATAAACATTAACAAAGCGCTCGAAGAGGTGGACACAAACTTTGGCGGTTGACGCCATTCATTTGTCACCGCACAGTCACTCAACTCGCGCCACAACTTTATCTCTGGATGTCGCGAACGGAGCTAACGAATTCAACCACAACAGTCGATGTGTGTAGCGGTCACTATATTACTAATAACTCTACACAACGAATTCCACAATGCTACAATCAATAAAAGCTTTATAAATCTTCTGATGATGAGTCGCTACACGTCTTGTACCCGGGCATCATGTAACAAAAATTGAACCATCACAAAAGGCGACTGGTTGCAATTATTTTTGAAAATCTTAGAACAGCGTCTCTCTGAGAAAGGCATTTAGTTTTGCCCTATCTATGTTAAGCGAGACTGGCAGTCGGTCCCTACATCAAAAACTGTATTTCCTCAATAGGCACGACGTTGGAGGTAATCCTGTGAGTTGGCACCAAACACTGATACCCCTCAGAAGCTTTGGAATCCATCGCCACTAAGCGGGATAAAGGTTTCGGTCACGAACGATGTTAATGTTCTTTTCTGCATGGATCCGTCTACACATTGTGAACAACAGCTGATGCACTGGACAACCATATACCTGGGCTAAACACGCTCTTCTAATCTACGGTGTTATAATGGAGGCCATTTGGTAAATCGTCAGAGCAATTTTCTACGGAGGAAGACAGTCTGTAACAACTATTGCTTATCACGATGTAATGAGAGAATTTCCTTATTTTGTTAACAGACGGCACGACAGTTCCATCTTCACTCTTAAGACGATACACGATACTAACTGGAGTACAATCTTAATACGACGACTGATGTTCGCAGGTAATGGCGCACCTCGAAGGCTCGGATACAGTCTTCCAGTGTGTTCCACGAGAGTTCATACCAAATGAACTAGGTGGCACAGGTGGCCCAGTAGATGAGATACACGGTAAGTCAGCAAGTTTGATATGTTTCTAATGTCCAAAATATTTCGTGTGTTTTACAGAGACGGGGGTGGGGGAGGGAGAGAGGAGACAAAAGCGTTATTCGTTCTGTATAATTCGTTTTACACGAAGTTCATCACAGCAGATAAAGTATTACATTGCATACTGACTACGATTTGAATTGTTGCCGTGAAACCGGGCATTGTTGTGTTTTTAAACGATCCTAATGCAGGACGCTTCTCATTAAAATACCGAGTGATTATTACTAAAGTTAGCTATCTACAGAGACCCATTTTGGGCTATAACTATCGTTGTTGTTGTGGTCTTCAGTCCTGAGACTGGTTTGATGCAGCTCTCCATGCTACTCTATCCTGAGCAAGCTTCTTCGTCTCCCAGTACCTACTGCAACCTACATCCTTCTGAATCTGCTTAGTGTATTCGTCTCTTGGTCTCCCTCTACGATTTTTACCCTCTACGCTGCCCTCCAATACTAAATTGGTGATCCCTTGATGCCTCAGAACATGTCCTACCAACCGATCCCTTCTTCTGGTCAAGTTGTGCCACAAACTTCTCTTCTCCCCAATCCTATTCAATACTTCCTCATTAGTTATGTGATCTACCCATCTAATCTTCAGCATTCTTCTGTAGCACCACATTTCAAAAGCTTCTATTCTCTTCTTGTCCAAACTATTTATCGTCCACGTTTCACTTCCATACATGGCTACACTCCATACAAATACTTTCAGAAATTACTTCCTGACACTTAAATCTATACTCAATGTAAACAAATTTCTCTTCTTCAGAAACGCTTTCCTTGCCATTGCCAGTCTACATTTTATATCCTCTCTACTTCGACCATCATCAGTTATTTATCGTATGGCAACGAAACTCGGATGATATGCTGATGCAGTTAATAATAAAGTCAACACCATGCCTTCCTCGCATGTTGGACCTTTTCCATCCCCATCCCATTCTTACTCCATTACATGTGAAGACATTTCTGTACGTATTTATTGCATTCACAGTGCCAAATTTGTACCTAGAGGCCAAAATTGCAACTAATTTTTTCAGCGTGAATCGTTTCTGCACTAACGCATTAGAATATTTACCAGGTTTTGCTACCATATGATAATTACAGCCAACAGTGGACCTTTGTGACTAGCTGCGGTTTAATTATAGCCACCATTTACATTACACAATTTGTAGCATAAAATCTAATTATACATGCATATGTGCAACACGTATACGTTAGAAGAGCATCGCATGAATTTTAAGTTCCCTTTTACAAAGACGAATAAACATTAAGTACATTCATCATCAGAACTATTCAAGGAGCTAAGAACTGGACTTGAAAGTCTCTTCGGGTTTGCTGCCGGATCCTAAAATCAATTTGACTCGATATTTCGGTGATCCAACTGGTCGCCATCTTCAGGAAAAGGCTACTTCTGCTGATGAGTCCCGCTGAGAACTGACGCCAGGCTGCAAATCGACGTCCTATATAGGCCGCCGTTCAGTACACGGCGTATGCGCCGCCCACCACGGTTGCTGCCCTCCAAGACAGGGAGGTGGCGCCGCCCTTAGTGGAACACTGCTGGCAACGATATATCGCACTCAGTTACCCCACAGAAGGGATCAAGCGTAAGACACTTTCACTGTTGAAAAAGAGTACGTTGTCGGAAGATTTGCGTAAGAAACTTCATCCTGGTGCTGCAGTTCCGCATAGGTTGTATGGTTTGCCTAAGTTGCATAAGGAAGGGGTTCCTCTACACCCTATTGTTAGTAATTTGGGTGCACCCACTAATTACCTGGCAAAGTATTTATCATCTGTTCTCAGTCCATTTGTTGGCAAGTGTGAACACCATGTCTCCACTTCGGTGGATTTTATTCGACGATTGGGATATTTGAAGTTGAGTCCTTCAAATCTGTTAGTGAGTGTTGATGTGGTATCCCTTTTTACACGAGTTCCTCTGGAAGAGTCCCTTAGATTGATCAGTGAAAAACTGGATGAAGAGCTGGTGAAGCTTTGTCGTCATGTGCTGACATCCACGTATTTTTTTATTTAACGGTAACATTTTTGAACAGAATGACGGAGTGGCTATGGTGGTCCTTTATCACCCATAGTCGCCAATTTATTTATGGAGGACTTAATGAGGGTATGGCACTGAGGACTTCAGCTTTGCAACCAACGTGCTTCTGGACGTATGTGAATGATACCGTGTACAAAATTCCGTGTCAATGTGCGAAAGCTTACATTGGCCGTTCGATTCGCACAGTGCATGACAGGTGTGTGGAACATCGCCGTCATACGAGGCTACAACAGCCGGAAAAATCGGCAGTAGCAGAACACTGCTTAAATGAGGGACACAGTATGAAATTTGATGAAACTGTGGTAGTTGCCAACATTTCCGGTTTTTGGGACAGTGTCTATAAAGAGGCGATTGAAATTAGGTTGGCGGAAATTTAATCAACAGAGGCAGTGGGTTTCCTCTTAGCAAGACGTGGATCCTGTATTCTCTCGCATGAAAATTGAACGTTCTTCGGTGCGGCCCTGAGTGCGATATATCGTTGCCAGCAGTGTTACAGAAACGTTGACCCTTGCGTGTACAGAGTTTAAAGAACTGGAAGTCAATACGCCCATGCAACATTATCCTTCTCCACACCATAACACCTGAATCACTGAAAAGGTTAAAAAAAATCGCTCTAAGCACTATCGGACTAGGGGACTGATGAGTCCCCTAGACTTAGAACTACTTAAACCTAACTAATCTAAGGACATGACACTCATCCATGCCCGAGGCAGGATTCGAACCTGCGACCGCAGCAGCAGCGCTATCCCGGACTGAAGCGCCTAGAACCGCTCGGCCAGGGCGTCTGGCTACCGAAAAGGTCGTGTACAGAATTTTCGTGGGTGCGTTAATAGTTCCCACCTCTTGCCAAATGAGGGTACCTCTGGCACTGCAGAAAATGGTCGTTTCCGTGGTCTCGATGCCGTGTTTGGAGTAGTAGTGGAAAACAGCAGAATACATAATGTAAGCTGGAGCACACATAGTCGAAAGTAGGAAAAAATATCACCTCACAGATACTATCAAAACTGTTACTAGAAATATTGCAGACTAGATAAAACATCAGTCAGTATTGTAAACGTTTAAAGAAGAGGAAACTGAGTAATAGTTATACATCCAGTAAGAGAAAAATATGCCGTATTAAGCGGAAAAAGAATCATTTGAACCACTACCAACCAGCCACCTGACTGTACTTACGTAAACAATCTTTAAAAAGATAACAGCCACGGGTTTCATAGCGATGTATCACGTTGCAGAACATCAGCAGAAGTGGAGTAAATTCAAATGATCCGTACCATGTGCTGACACAGTAAACAGATTACTGAATGGAATCCTAACAGCCACCAAGTAAAATACGCTGGAGTTAAAAATAAAGTAACAGACCTTTAAAAAAGGAAACATATGTGTACTTATGTGGGATATGAAAGGCCACTTAAAAACAAAGTAACACACCTTATAACATCTATACCTCAAAAGAACAAATAGTCCTGTCACGGGAAAAGCCACGTATACAAATATTGGCGTCGTGATAATGCATGAACTACACAGTTTCCCAATAACAGAACTTTCAAACAGTCACAAGGAGGCTATGCACAACGCAACCGCGGACAACTGATACCAAATATGACCTAAGCATGCAGTAGGTGTTACCCTCTGAGAGGAGTTTCGGATTTGACAGTGTTTTTCCTAACAGAAATAGGACATAGAACTTTAACTTCGTAATGACAGTAGTCGGCAGATTGCAGAAAGACTAAATTTGGCAAGAAATTTCAGTGACAGACAACTCGTGAATGAAATAATAACACGGTCGCCAGCCTAATTAGGCATAATAATGTGAAAATATTATTCAGAAATACTATTGCAAGGGGAATTTTCATTAATTATTGATTAGTGAAGTGCAATGAATACACACAACTGGACGAACCACAGTAGGTAGCAGCAGTAATCACTTCTACAGGTGAGCAGTCACACGATTGCAAATGAGGCCTTTCCCTTGTTCCTCTTAATCATTATTTCTGCCATTAACTAATTTTCTAAACCGGTTTTCCGCAACACATACCAGACAATATAGTACATGATAATAGTCAAGTTCAAATAAAACACATTTACAGTACACAATAGTAAAGTAACACTGTATACAAACATTCTAGATTCACTATTTCCATAAACACTTTAAGGTCCTTTGGCTAGAAAACAGTTATTCTGATTTGTCTTTCTGATATAAAAGATTGAAATGTGGTCCCACAAACTATCCCTTCACTATAAAAGCAAAATTATACACACTTTCAGAATTTTGTGGTATTATTCAATCTGTATATTGAGCAAGCAGTAAAGGAAACAAAAGAAAAGTTCGGAGTAGGTATTAAAATCCATGGAGAAGAAATAAAAACTTTGAGGTTTCCCGATGACATTGTAATTCTGTCAGAGACAGCAAAGGACTTGGAAGAGTTGTTGAACGGAATGGACAGTGTCTTGCAAGGAGGATATAAGATGAACATCAACAAAAGCAAAACGAGGATAATGGAATGTAGTCGAATTAAGTCGGGTGATGCTGAGGGAATTAGTTTAGGAAATGAGACACTTGAAGTAGTAAAGGAGTTTTGCTATTTGGGGAGCAAAATAACTGATGATGGTCGAAGTAGAGAAGATATAAAACAGATTGGCAATGGCAAGGAACGCGTTCCTGAAGAAGAGAAATTTGTTAACATTGAGTATAGATTTAAGTGTCAGGAAGTCGTTTCTGAAAGTATTTGTATGGAGTGTAGCCATGCATAGAAGTGAAACATGGACGATAAATAGTTTGGAGAAGAAGAGAATAGAAGCTTTCGAAATGTGGTGCTACAGAAGAATGCTGAAGATTAGATGGGTAGATCACATAACTAATGAGGAGGCACTGAATAGAGTTGAGGAGAAGAGGAGTTTGTGGCACAACTTGACAAGAAGAAGGGACCGGTTGGTACGACATGTTCTGAGGCATCAGGGGATCACAAATTTAGCATTGGAGGGCAGCTTGCAGGGTAAAAATCGTATAGGGAGACCAAGAGAGGAATACATTAAGCAGATTCAGAAGGATGTAGGTTGCAGTAGGTACTGGGAGATGAGGAAGCTTGCACAGGATAGAGTAGCATGGAGAGCTGCATCAAACCAGTCTCAGGACTGAAGACCACAACAACACAACGGTAGAAGTCAGATTACTCCCTCACTTGAAATCTTTAATCTTGCAATGTTTCAACACTACTAGCATTGACAGTACTCTCTACTACTTTAAACGACTTCAAGTGAAAGTCCAATTTCCATCAACGTCTAAACCAACTGCTTTTTGACACCACTTGTGAAGCAAGTGAATTTTACTGACACTTTTTTAAAGCAAATGAACATTAAAACACTTTTCCCAGGTAATACTCTTGCCTGATTTCATATTTAAGTTCAATTTATCTGCATATGAAACAAGTAACTTTCACCGAGCACATTAAGTGTACTAGCACAAAACTTTGACACACACATTTAAAGCAATATGAAGCTCTTAAAACTTTCTAATAAGTCTCTCATGAAGTGCCTTTCTTTGTCTATGGAACAGTTAATTTAATGAACAACATATTATTAATTTCTCATTTAATTTCAGGCACTCTTGGATAAATCAAGAATTTAACCAGTTCTTTTTACAAAGGACACTCGCATTTCATCACTTACAAGGAGAGGATCCTATTTGGATAAGTGCACAGGACATACTCATTGTTCAAACACAGTTTTTCAATATTAGAATTATAATTTCACCAAACGAAACACAAAAGTAGTGGTTCATACAGTTAAACAGTTCTGACCTTCCGTCTGTGTGATGAAATGGTTGTGCAGTCGTGGTGGCGCGAGCATGTGGCGGTTACGTAGTCTCTCCGTTGGCATTAATGAGCTCTATTTACGTCTTCTTGGCATCGTTGATATTTTTATAGCCTTTCCCGAAGCGAGAGCACCATTTTCAGCGACAAGTTACATCCGAGGCCACTCCATCTCAATTGCAGTACTGTAAGCCTCGCTCGGCACTCATCGGTTCCTGGCTGCCGACTGAACACTGTGCCCTCTGGTTTGCCGCCCAGGCTGAGCGCCGATACCACCTTTTCGCTCGCGCAGAACCACTTCCGTTGCAGAGGGGAATTACTCTTGGTTTTACGTTATATAATTCAAAGTCCCTAGGTATGAACCAGCTAATACATCGCTATAAACAAATATATTTTAAAAAAATCTCATCATTTAAACATATTAAGGAGTCAACACAAAATATACATAATTAAATGCTATTGCCCTCCAAATAATACAAAGAACTTAACTCGCAAAGAGTAAACCTGGGATGTGAAAGGCCACTTTACAGCATTGTGACTTGCTGTTACGTACAGAAGTTGTACAAAAATATGAAAAAACAGCGAGAAATGCATGTTTGAACATAAATGCAGAGCCGGGCCAATCCTGCAACTTACGCCGTTGTATTTGACCGCGAACCCACAGCCCAATATCCTCAGTACCTTGTAGGTCTCAGTCGTCGTCACAACAGTATTCTGTGTACGTGTAAGTGCATTATGCCAGAACTAAGTGAATTCTAACGTAGCCGAAGTGTTTGTGCTCGTACTGTGGGTGCTTCCGTGTCAAAGGCAGCCAAAGTGTTTCAAGAGGCAACGTATCAAAGATTTACACAGCATACATGGAAAGAGGAAAAATACAGTCCACTATGTCACAACATGGAATAAATTGTGTTTAATGATCATGACAGATGGTCACTGAAGGGAATTGTGACGAAAAATAAGGGGGCGATAGCCACAAAACTGCCAATGTCACTGCAGAACCGAATCTTACATTCGTGAACCCTATCAGCACCGAAACAACGCTAAGGGAGCTCTAGAATCAGAGAAATAGGAGGGCGAGTTGAAGTTCCAAAACAATACATCAGAGATGCAAATGTCTGTAACAGAAAAACGTGGTGCCGAGGCCACAAAAACTGGACTGTGGAGCAATGGAAAAGTCATTTGGTCGAATGAGTCTTGTTTGAAACTGTTTCCAATTTCTGGCCAAGTTTCGGTCCCAAAGGTGAAACGTCGTTGGGGTTCCGCAATTATTTGGACAGCCACATCGTGGTATTTCATGGGCCCCAAGGTTTCTCTGTAAGGTCGCGTCACTGCTGAGGATTATGTGACCATTTTTACTCATCACGTCCTTCCTGTGACACAGTGTTTCTTATTATTCTCGGCCTTAATGGCTATGTTTGTGAACCGTGACTGTGTGGGATAATTATTTATTTCTAATTTTGCTACCAGTCACTTCTTTATTTTATGTTTAACATAATGCAACGCGTTTCGAACATGTTTTGTTCATCTTCAGGCGTTCTTACATACATACAAAGAAGTGTTACTTAAAAAATAAAATCCTACACAGGCTGTGATGTACATAGTCAACCACAAGGAAGAAAACCAGCAGAAGACATCACTGATTTCGATTTCTAGCATTACACTGCCCCCCTCCTTGCCCCCAAATGCCACACCAGCAGCTACAGTAGCAAACAATGGACAAAGAGTTCTAGATTAATCTAGTTTAAGACTGTTTATTTTAACATACATTTCTCTGTGTGTATGAACGCCTGAATATGAACAGACCATTTTCGAAACTCGTTGTATTATGTTAGAGTAAACATAAAATAAAACAGTGACTGGTAAAGAAATTAGAAATAAATTGCAATGTTTGTTCCTCAATAATGAACATGTGTTCAAAGACGGCAGGACTGCTATTCAGCATCGTCCACGACTGATTTTGAGAGCACAGGGACGAATTGCCCTATCTCCCCTGGCAACCAGTCACCAGATCTCAGTATCATTGACTACTGTGGTCTATTTTGGAGAGAAGCTTGCTTGGTTGCTGTTCACCTCCATCATCGTTACCTGATCTTGCCACTGTTTTGCAAGATGTATGGTAAAAGATTTCCTTGAAAACCATACAGGAAATGTATTTATCCATTCCTAGACGACTAGAAGCTGTTTTGAATACCAACGGGCTTCCTGTTCCGTGTTCGGCGTGGTAATACGTTGTGTTTTGGTGTTTCCATTTCCTTGTCTAATCCCTATAGCTCCCAGGAGCCTGTAACCAAGTGCCCATGCGTATGGTAATATACCTTTACTCATTGTTGTACATATGACTAGAGCACATGCCATGTCACAAGCACAATAACCATAATCACCTTGCATAAAAGTAGAAGCACATCCACAGTATACACGAAAATGAAATACTTGTGCAGCCAATGTGGAGTTTCGATTACACTAGCAGCAAAATGACAAGGATTTTAACGCAAAGAGAGAGTTAACTTGCGAGTACAACGATATTAAAACGTTCACTCGATACCGAATGCCTTGTAAATTGCCCACCCACAGTAGACGAATGTAAGTGATATATACATAGTAAATAAAAGGGACAGAAGACTAAAATCATGAATGCAGAAAAACGTAGGTCACACCTACATACATAAGTACATGTACTATCATATTCGAAAGAGCACCAACGACCTGAATAATTGCTTTCTCCTGATTTGCATGCAGCGCACTTTATGTAGTTGTCTTGCAGGTCCTCTTAATTTCTTTGCAGTGGTGTCGTTTGCCTGTACAAAACAAATACCACAACACTACTTTAAGGTAACCAGTCCAGGCGTAAAACGACACCATAACATTACAAGTACTAAGTATCAAGTCACTAGAAATGAGACAGTCCTTAATGTTTGTAAATTCAATTTCATTACAGTAAGTGACATATCAGAATCACTACCACAATCATTAGAATTTGACTTAACTAACACCATCACATAAATCATTCCACCTATCACTAGGTAAAATAAAATACTTTTGTAAACAAGAAATTTTGAGACAATATCTGGACTCCTGAAGTTCTGTCACAATTAGAAGTATTTTTGTTCTTTAAAAGGTTTTCACACACCCATGAAACGTCGTTCCTTATATGAACGGTTGGTCATAAACTGGACGTTGAACTAACCAGTTACAAGCAACGCTATTAACAGCGGCAAGAGCTCATGGAAACCTTAAAATTAACATCCTGTCGTCATCAATTCCTCTGTACTCTTGTTTGAGAAATTATTTGTGCACATTTTTGAACTTTAAACGACGTGACCATATTTTTGTACCGGATCGGGATTGAAATGAAGCACCTATAGCTATTGTAACTAAGCAAAGCTTTCGTGCCTGACCAACACTCGATCATAGCAACGTTCTTAATTGGTGACCAGGATAAAGAGTCGAGCAATATCGAAGTTTCCATCAGTATCAGTCAGAAAATTTGCACATGAAAATTTTTGTGCTCGGCGTGGAATCCTGTCAAAACCGATATATCCGTGTTAAGTAGCCATGAAAAATGTTTAGTATAATTTCAAGTAATTTGCCCATGTTTAAAACAAAGTGCCATGATATACAGCTCTGTGACACGAACTCAAACGCAACGCGTAACCAGATTTTTAACTAAGTAAAATCTGATATTAGACATGGAGTTTTTTCACCAGCAGCGACGGGTGTGAATCTGAAATACATTTTCCCGATCAGAAATCGAACCCGCAACATACCGCCGTTGATTTTTACCCACGAATTGTTTGCTCACCACCAGTGAGATGTGTGCATGTTTGACTAGAAATAACTCCACCTATCGTTATTGCTGACAACAAATGGAGAGACATTAAAAACGAAAATTATTTGTCACTAGTGGTTCTGTGCGCATATGGTCAGGTTTGGAATGAAACCATAAATATTTTTGAGTTGGGCCGGGATCCAGACCCTGATGTGTCTTTCGTGGAGACACAGAGGAGTTTGCGTCTCTGGGAAAAAAGCGAAATGACCGAACTATAGTGGCATGTGACCCACACACAACAATAAAGACGAGATCCCAATCCGAATCGTCGTCCATCACCAAATTTTTTAACGTCTCAAGTTCAAGAAAAGTAAGAGCCTTGTGACCTTAAATGGCAACAGGTTAATTAAATAAAATAATGTTTCCAGTGTAAGGAAGCTCATTGGCGACAGACTTTCTGTTTGCTGCAACTTGCGCCTCTGCTATGGCCCAATCTAAACCGGCTCTGCCCCAGTTGGTTGAGAAGGGATAAGATGTCTGTAATGCGGATTCTGAACTACGGCGCAACTTGATGACCTTCACTTGGGGGGGGGGGGGGGATGGGTTGTTTTGGGGAGGAGACGAGACAGCGAAGTCATCGGTCTCATCGGATTAGGGAAGGAAGTCGGCCATGCCCTTTCAAAGGAACCATCCTGGAATTTGCCTGAAGCGATTTAGGGAAATCACGGAAAACCTAATTCAGGATGGCCGGACGAGGGATTGAACCGTCGTCCTCCCCTTCACTTGGCATTACTAGATGTGAAGGAGATCTGTTCGTGTGTTTTTCAAATACACGTTTAAGAGGGAATCGAACCCATATATCTCAAGTAAGAAACTAGGAGCAATCCACCATACCACTGAAGTCCATGTGTTCTACTTTCATGACTGTCGAAACGTAGGATGCATTGAGTCCTCTATTAACTGCTTAATTATCAGCAGGCTTCTGTCAGAGAAATTATGCTAGCTCATGTCAGCGGATCGTAAAGACGCTTATAGCCTCTATTGGAAGTCATTTTGAAATTTTCACTATTTGAAGCAGATTCTTAGACAGAGAAATAGCATTGCAGAGTGTGAAGTTGCGAAATGCTTTAATTATTACTGCCATTGTCGATGTTAACTTCTTCATTCTGCTACTTCTACACGCGTGCCTGAAGCAAGCGTTTAATGCTTCTTGGTTGTACTTAGGATCTGTTGCTCAGAAAACAGGTAGTTATTTAGTTTGCAGGTAATGGCTGCGGCGTTCTGTGTCAAGTGGACCGTGACAAGTAGTTATTTAGTTCTTTTCATGTCTAGGAAATACTTTTCAAATTAATATCGGACATCTGCAGTTACTAGTAGATTACATTAAAATTAAATTAGCTGATGAAGACTTTACTTCATAACAGAAATTGCTTTGCGTTTCTTCATTTAATTGCACTTAGCAACGACGCTTGTAAAGTTCTAAAACTGGCTGTAAATGCCACTTTCAAAGCCAGAGAACGTTCATGTCTTCTGTTAAGAAATTATTGCAGAAGATGAACTGTTTTCCGTTGGTTCAATTGAAGGAGTGGGCAGGAGAAAGGAAGGGAAGGGAAAGGAAAGGGTCTATTGACATCAACTGCATTGGAACGCTGTGCGACGTCTGCGGCGACCATTGTGAAATATGTGTACCACACCGGGATTTTTTTTCTTTTCTTTTATTTTTTATTTTTATTTTTATTTTTTTGCTTAACTTCCGTGATCGGACGAGAACCGATGTATTTTTTGTTTTTGTTTTTACGTTTTTATTCTTTTCTTTTTCATTTTTTTGTTTTTTTCGTTTTTCGTTTTTTTTGTTCTTTTGCATACTCTTCAAGTGGAGCCGCATCCTATTACTCAGTTTCTCTCTCTCTCTAACTTTTTTCCTTTTTTTTTCCTAATATGAACATATATACTACCAGAATGAGATTTTCACCCTGCAGTGGAGTGTGTGCTGATATGAAACTTCCTGGCAGATTAAAACTGTGTGCCGGACCGAGACTCGAACTCGGGACCTTTGCCTTTCGCGGGCAAGTGCTCTACCAACTGAGCTACCCACGCACGGCTCACGCCCCCTTCTCACAGCTTTACTTCCGCCAGTATCTCGTCTCCTACCTTCCAGACTTTACAGAAGCCCTCCTGCGAACCTTGCAGAACTGGCGATTTATTTATTTGCAACCCATTCAGCTGCTTCACAACCCCAGGGATGTCTATCACTGTGTCCTCCATACAGGAAACTGTACGAGACTCAAACGGCGGTATGTTTGTACGATCCTCCTGCATGAAAGATTTCTCAAATGCTAAATTTAAAATTTCAGCTTTCGTTTTGCTGTCTTCCGTTGCCAGGCCAGACTGATCAGTGAGTGACTGGATGGAAGCCTTTGACGCGCTAACCGATTTAACGTAAGACCAGAATTTCCTTGGGTTTTCAGCAAGATCTTTTGCTAAGGTATGACGGTGGTAGTGGTCGTATGCTTCACGCATCGCTCTTTTTACAGCAGCACGAATCTCTACTAACTTTTTCCTGTCCTCATTCTCCAGATCTTTCTTGTACCGCGAGTGCAACTGTCTTTGCTTCCTGAGCATTCTCCGAATTTCGCTGTTAACCCACGGTGGGTCTTTTCCGTCCGTAACCCACTTTTTCGGCGCATACTTCTCCAGTGCGTGATTTACAATGTGTTTAAAATTTGCCCATAATTCTTCCGTGTCCATCGTACCGGAAGTAAATGAAGTCGATTCATTTACTAATTGGGATGCTACAGGATGTTTCAAAAATGACCGGTATATTTGAAACGGCAGTAAAAACTAAACGAGCAGCGATAGAAATACACCGTTTCTTGCAATATGCTTGGGACAACAGTACATTTTCAGGCGGACAAACTTTCGAAATTACAGTAGTTACAATTTTCAACAACAGATGGCGCTGCAAGTGATGTGAAAGATATAGAAGACAACGCAGTCTGTGGGTGCGCTATTCTGTACGTCGTCTTTCTGCTGTAAGCGTGTGCTGATCACAACGTGCAAGTGTGCTGTAGACAACATGGTTTATTCCTTAGAACAGAGGATTTTTCTGGTGTTGGAATTCAACCGCCTAGAACACAGTGTTGTTGCAACAAGACGAAGTTTTCAACGGAGGTTTAATGTAACCAAAGGACCGAAAAGCGATACAATAAAGGATCTGTTTGAAAAATTTCAACGGACTGGAAACGTGACGGATGAACGTGCTGGAAAGGTAGGGCGACCGCGTACGGCAACCACAGAGGGCAACGCGCAGCTAGTGCAGCAGGTGATCCAACAGCAGCCTCGGGTTTCCGTTCGCCGTGTTGCAGCTGCGGTCCAAATGACGCCAACGTCCACGTATCGTCTCATGCACCAGAGTTCACACCTCTATCCATACAAAATTCAAACACGGCAACCCCTCAGCGCCGCTACCATTGCTGCACGAGAGACATTCGCTAACGATATAGTGCACAGGATTGATGACGGCAATATGCATGTGGGCAGCATTTGGTTTACTGACGAAGCTTATTTTTACCTGGACGGCTTCGTCAATAAACAGAACTGGCGCATATGGGGAACCGAAAAGCCCCATCTTGCAGTCCCATCGTCCCTGCATCCTCAAAAAGTACTGGTCTGGGCCGCCATTTCTTCCAAAGGAATCATTGGCCCATTTTTCAGATCCGAAACGATTACTGCATCACGCTATCTGGACATTCTTCGTGAATTTGTGGCGGTACAAACTGCCTTAGACGACACTGCGAACACCTCGTGGTTTATGCAAGATGGTGCCCGGCCACATCGCATGGCCGACGTCTTTAATTTCCTGAATGAACATTTCGATGATCGTGTGATTGCTTTGGGCTATCCGAAACATACAGGAGGCGGCGTGGATTGGCCTCCCTATTCGCCAGACATGAACCCCTGTGACTTCTTTCTGTGGGGACACTTGAAAGACCAGGTGTACCGCCAGAATCCAGAAACAATTGAACAGCTGAAGCAGTACATCTCATCTGCATGTGAAACCATTCCGCCAGACACGTTGTCAAAGGTTTCGGGTAATTTCATTCAGAGACTACGCCATATTATTGCTACGCATGGTGGATATGTGGAAAATATCGTACTATAGAGTTTCCCAGACCGCAGCGCCATTTGTTGTTGAAAATTGTAACTACTGTAATTTCGAACGTTTGTCTGCCTGAAAATGTACTGTTGTCCCAAGCATATTGCAACAAACGGTGTATTTCTATCGCTGCTCGTTTAGTTTTTATTGCCGTTTCAAATATACCGGTCATTTTTGAAACACCCTGTAACAACTGCTTATCTGCTCTTTCTAGTAAGAATACTGTCCTAGCCTTCTTGACCGACTTTTTAACTTTCGTAACCATAATCGTAATGACAACATCATGATCACTAATCCCTGTCTCAACACTGACACCGTCGATGAGGTCTGATCTGTTCGTGGCTACCAGATCTAAAATATTTGCACTACGCGATGCGCTTTATCGCTCTTCCATAGTGGCTATAATGCGCAAAACCGGCGATACGAAGGGCTCTAATAAATTATGGCAAGGAAAAAGCGAGATGGCTCAGATACACTTGAATATTACTACATGGCGCTCCGTGACCTGTCATTCAGGGCTTCATCGCTCGGACGTCAAGCGGAAGTCCATCGCATTCAGGAGTGCATTTTAGCGATCACGAGACGTCGATTGGAGGGACATTCGATCCGTGCTCGGCACTTGGACAACGTCGATGAGAACGTATTTCCACGCACCATGTGTCCAGATGACATAACGTAATCGGCAATCGTTGATCAGTGCTCTATAGTGGGGATGGTCGGCCCTTAACTTCACAACAGGGTTCCTACAGCATTCCCGCCTCTTTTACAGTGGGACGGCGATGGACGGCGGAATGGGAGAAGACACATTACAACAGATGCAGAAGGGGGTGGATGGTTTGAATGCAGTGGCTTTATTGGAACCCCTGACGGAACATGACGTAACGGTGGCACTCAAGGAGGGTACAGTGCATAAATCCCATGGTCCAGTTGGGTTGACACTCGAATTTTATCTCGAAATTGGCGATCTAATGATGTCCCAAAAATGGTTCAAATGGCTCTGAGCACTATGGGACTTAAAATCTTAGGTCATAAGTCCCCTAGAACTTAGAACTACTTAAACGTAACTAACCTAAGGACATCACACACACCCATGCTCGAGGCAGGATTCGAACCTGCGACCGTAGCAGTCCCGCGGTTCCGGACTGCAGCGCCAGAACTGCACGGCCACCGCGGCCGGCTAATGATGTCGCAATGAGTGTTGATGTATAATGAGTTATTGCGCCCTGTCACGGAGGTCTCGTAGCAAAACATGGCCGGAAATGCTATACCAACACCGAAAGCGGCTGGGAGTGTCAGCGCCCATAAATTTCGACCGCTCACGATTCCCAACACACTACAAAATCGTTGTGCAATTGTTGGCGGCAAGGCTCAAAGCTGTAATATCCAAGACATTACCATCAGACCAGGCTTGTCTAGGAGTTCGGAGCGACGTCCTAGGTGAACACTGTGACATCATTGCCCTGATGGAAGCATGTCGCATGCGAGCGGCGTGAAGCTCAAAATTGGCCATAAATTAAGATGTATTCGCTCCCCGCGACTCAAGGACACGTGTTCAGCTTTTACATACCAAAGTGAAACCGTTTTTATTAAATATGAAGTGCTCCCACTATTATTTACGAATATTTTTATAATATGATGATTTTACATCTGGCATTTCGTGCGGAGCGATTACTTTTTAAATCTACATCTACATGGATACTCTGCAAATCACATTTAAGTGCCTGGCAGAGGGTTCATCGGACCACCTTCACAATTCTTTATTATTCCAATCTCGTATAGCGTGCGGAAAGAAGGAACGCTTATATATTTCCGTACGAGCTCTGATTTCCCTTATTTTATCGTGGTGATCGTTTCTCCCTATCTAGGTCGGTGTCAACAAAATATTTTCGCAATCGGAGGAGAAAGTTGATGATTGGAATTTCGTGAGAAGATTGCGTCCAACGAAAAACGCCTTTCTTTAATGATGTCCAGCCCAAATCCTGTATCATTTCTGTGACAATTTTGAGCTTGATGTCAAGTAATATATGTTAATGACATAAACTCAGGCACTTGAAAAAGGCATAAAAGGATGAAATTTGGTTGTAATTAGATAAACAACAGTACAGTCAAACGGCGGTGTGTTCGTTTAAAAACCAAGATTATGCACATCGGACGGGGTCTGGACGCTCTGCAGTCTCCGTTTGCGACGGTGGACACTGAGCGATGCTTAGGGGTTTTGTCCACCAGATCGCTGCGGCAATGAGTGGCGGCGAGCTACGAGCGACTGCTCCAGCACGTCCGACTGCACGTACGCAAAAATTCGCTCCGAAACCACGCCCTGCTCCAAAGTTTGGAATACACTGATGTTCATCTCGCCTCGCGACTGCCACACCTGGCACAGGTAGTGCCAATGCCACATTCTATTGTTGACAGATTAATGGCGGCCAAGGGATGCTGTTTAGTGTCAAATACGAGACTTTAACTCTCCCACACCATTCTGGAGGACTTAATCTCACAAACGTGTGAAACAAGGCTCTCAATCTATACCTGCAAGCGACGGTACAGATCTGGAAGCAACGGCAACGCACCATCATGTCAGCAGTCCTAGATGTTCTTCTTTCCCCGTCCTTTAAACCGCCGATTGCGGTTGGCACAATATCGCCTTCTTTTTGCAATGTCGCGCAATTCTTTGTTGATTTTAGTTATCATAAGTTGCAAATATCTTCCACCGCTCGGCCACTGCGGCCGGCTCTCGTCGAGTCTTGGTCCAGCATGGAAACTGTGGTTAGTTACAGTGGCTGTAGGTGTTTGGTTTCAATCAGGAACAAAAAAGCTCGTAGTGTCGTTTAAAGTTCAAAAATGTGCACTAACAACTACTCAATCAAGATTACAGAGAAATTACAGTTTATACGATATTAATTTTGGGGTTTCCATAGAGCACTTGTCACTGTTAGTCACGTTGCTTGTAACTGGTTAGTTCAACATCCTGTTTATGACTAACCACTCTTATCAGGAACAACGTTTCACAGACGTGAGGAAACCTTTTAAAGAGCAAAAATACTTCAGATTGTCATAGTACTTCAGGAGTCCACGTATTGTCTCAAAATCCCTTGTTCATGCAGATATTTTATTTTGCCTAAAATCCGCTGGTTGGCCTGAGTTAGTTCAAATTATAATGTGTGTGGTAGTGATTTTGAAATGTCACTTACTGTAATAAAGTAATTTTACAAGCGTTGAGGACTGTATCATCTCTAATGACTTGATACCTCGTATTTTTAATTTTATGGTGATGATTTAAATCTGGCCTGATTACCTTAAAGAACAGTGCTCTCTACTGATCTGTTGTGGTGTGCATTTTGTATAGTGGAACGACTGTACTGCAAAGAGAGTAGAGAACCCTCAAGACAGCTACGTTATGTGGGCTGCACACATATCATGCGAAATGCAGTTCAGGATAGTACGTACAACTAATCGTAACTGAAACGTCATCTGGTAAAACTGATGTTACTTGCTTAGTCACAAGAAAAAAAGCCTTTAAAACACATGTGTAACTAGGTCAGGGTCCTAAATATAAACGGAAATTCGAAGTCAACATAATTAAATCATGCACACACAGACAAACATGATGTGTGCCTGTTTTCCAATTCAAATAAATATACGTAATATACGTACTTTAGTACACGTACACGATATATGTTAAAAAATAAGTGACTTTGCTACTAATGATTAAAAGCACCTTTCGAATACGGATGTAACAGGGTCAAGATTCTTGGATGTAAATTAAAAGGTCAACAGGTATAAAGTAAGGGCATACAGCCGCACGTTTGTGTGGTATCAAGCAAGTGACGTACTGTTGTGAACCTACCTAGCAAGGATAAAAGTGGTGCAACTTAGGAACAAGTGTAACATGGCCTAGGACAATGGCCAACAACAACAGTGCACAAATTCCGGTTGTATCTAAAAACGCCGCCGGCCGTTGTGACTGAGCAGTTCTAGGCTCTTAGGTCTGGAACCGCGTGATCGCTACGGCCGCAGGTTCGAATCCTGCCTCGGGCATTGATGTGTGTGATGTCCTTAGGTTAGTTAGGTTTAAGTAGTTCTAAGTTCTAGGGGACTGATGACCTCCGGTGTTAAGTCCCATAGTGCTCAGAGCCATTTGAATCATTTCTAAAAATGCCATGTTATATGATTTTCCACAAACAGTATGACAATATCCTAGTTTTTAGTGAGTCTGTTCGTTCAAGGTATATTCTGGCTGGTCTCTAAATGCATTATAAATCTGTATCTCTTCTAAATAAGTAACCTGTCTTCATTCCCAATTTGTATGAAGAGTTTCTAAGAAGTTCTCGATGTTATTCTACTTGTTTTTGGTCGTCTGAAGATGGTTAGCAGTTGAAGGTCTACAGCAGGCTTTTGTGTCTACGTGTTTTTAAATCTAATGACAAAGCGTTTACCTTGTTTGTCCTATACTATAGTTAATGCACCTCCATATTTAATTTTATAAATCGCTGAATGTGTGTATGGATGCTATGGCATATTGTCTTACCTAACGTGGTCTACTACGGAAGCTCATTCGTATGTAGTAATTAGAGTAGACGTTGTCAGAAATTGGATTAAGAGAAGGAAAATGATCAGCACTAGTAGTCATGCTTCTAGAGAAAGCCGAAACATGTCTCTTATAAAGCTAAATTCAATTTGTTGTGTATTGCATTAGCAGCCTACTAAGAAAGTGTCTACCAGTGGATGAAGGTAGTGTTATATAAATGACGGTAATTTCTGTACCTGTCAGCCAGTTGTGACTAAACCCTCACGATTTTACGTAAATACAGTTGGTACTTTTGGCGACAAATTTCGTACAGTCGCATATAGTTTCTTATGCGCCAGTTATTACAAGACTGACACTTTGGGACCAACTAGTCTTACTATTGTTTGTTTCATTTATTAAAATCGTTTAAATATGCCAACTGCGGTCAAAACGTTTATACTGAGTTACGAAAGCCCTGATCCACGTCAACGGCCGCTACGCGTGAAATCGAAGGCTACATCTACCGTTTGTGAGCCTGTGGCGTTCGACCTAGACTGTGAAACAGGTTGTTGTCTTTCATTCTCGACAGTTTTTAGCAAAAAAAAAAGCTTTATCCTGTCACTCAATGGAGCTTTTGCAAGGCTATTACGTCGGAAAATAACTATATTATTATCATCACTTTTCTCTTTTTAACCATGTCTGCTCTTTCTGATATGTTGTTAGACAATATGGGCGATCGAATACTCATACCAAAGCAACTGGTGGCTACAGGGGCTTGATCGTTTATTTCCCCCTCTCCTGCGAAAGCACTGCCTGAAACTTAACACTGCCTACCTTTGATGTTGTTTCGAGATCGCGATTATACCCAACAGTGCAACAACGTCTCTTTGCAGGCAAAGGGATAGAGATGTTGTGACTCACCTTATTAGACTCCTTTAAAATAAATATTACGACTAGGTTCTTACGATCGCCAAGCTTTGAAGTAAATAATTTATTTTATAAATTCTGAAATTTACGGTGAATTGAAACTTCTGGCAGAAGTAAAGCTGTGAGTACCGGGCGTGAGACGTGCTTCGGTAGCTCAGATGGTAGAGCACTTGCCCGCGGAAGGCAAAGGTCCCGAGTTCGAGTCTCGGTCGGGCACACAGTTTTAATCTGCCGGGAACTTTCATATCAGCGCACACTCCGCTGCAGAGTGAAAATCTCATTACGGTGAATTAATAATCAATTGTCTTAATCTGATTTTTACTCAAAAATTCAAGATGGAGGCAAGCAATGTTGTTTCTAATGCCACCTTTGGGTAACCATCGTTAAAACGTTTACGTAAGTAATTATCGAAAATTATTACTATACTTGTTAACTTTCTTTGAGCAAAATTTATTTAGCAAATTGAAAAGAAATTGACCAGGTGTGAATAGGTTTCACACTGTCAATGTTACGTACAAACTTATGTATACAGGCAGTTCATCCATCACGGGAATCGAGATCCTCGCCGATTTTTGCCTGTTTTCGACATTAATACAGCTAATATGTCGGTCCCAGAAATTACGATACTTTCGATATCGTTTTAAGTCCTGAAGTCGGATAACAAATGCGAAAAATAATTTTTACGGGTGACAGTTACAAATCAACAGCTTCAGAACGTTTTTCTTTAGCTCTATAGTGAAAGCTTGGTTATTGCGAAATATTAAGAGTCTAGACCAACGGGAAGTACCCAGTGAGATTTGATGAGTGCATTTGCGAGTGTCAAAATATGTGACAAATGGTCGTATCTTTTGACTGCATTGACCTAGAAGCTTAACTGTTTTACATCACCAATTGACCATAGATTTTTCTTGTTGAATATTGATCCTATCTACAATAGATTAGGATGTACTGTTGTTGTGGTCTTTAGTTCTGCGACTGGTTTGATGTGGCTCTCCATGGTACTCTATCCAGTGTGAGCTTCTTCAACTCCCAGTACCTACCGCAACCTACATCCTTCTGAATCTGCTTAGTGTATTCATCTCTTGGTCTCCCTCTACTATTTTTACCCTCCACGCTGTCCTCCAATACTAAATTGGTGATCCCTTGATGCCTCAGAACATGTCCTACCAACCGATCCCTTCTTCTAGTCAAGTTGTGCCACAAACTCCTCCCCAATTCTATTCAATACCTCCTAATTAGTTATGTGATCTGCCCATCTAATCTTCAGCATTCTTCTGTAGCACCACATTTCCAAAGCTTATATTCTCTTCTTGTCTAAACTATTTATCATCCATGTTTCACTTCCATACATGGTTACACTCCATACAAATACTTTCAGAAACTGGAACGGTGGTCTGATCATTCAACATTAAAAGACTACGACCAAGGTGTGGACGGGACCAAGGAATTGACATACCAGACGTGATTTAACACATAAACGATCCATAAAATACAATACATAACACCAACTACGTAAATACTGCTTCGATGCTTACAATTAACCAAAATGGGAGGGCCACCACTTTCGAATTGCAAAGGCTTTAATTTAAGAAACTAAAACGCCTATTATTTTTAAAAATAATAACAACAAAACACATAAGTAAGGGCTGAGTGAACGCACTCTTAAATCTTTAATTATTAATCACAAAGCGTGGGTTTACCGCTTTTAACTTCTCATTGGAATATAAAACATAAATACATGAATTCACAACACAGCATGGCTTCAAAATTTCTACCAGGACAACCTATGGTCCTAAAACTTTCGTATTACATTCTAGCCAATCACATTAATAACTTATAAGCCCGGTTGGTAAAATACAAACGTTTGCACTACAATCAGTTTTAATAATCCAGAATCACTCAAAAAAAATCCATCAGAAGTTCGATACGGAGCTTGTAAGCCTGTTTATACAATCTTTCGGACCAAATAGGCACGAGGGCCTCCATAACAGAAGTGCGCTAGTTGCTTTTAGGATGGGTGCTCCCATTAGCTTAACCACTGAGCAGATATTTACTTAAGCCACAGGTAAGACAGTTAATGCAAATAGAAGATATTTCTAAAGTTTTTTTTCCTTCCTCCCTTTCAACAAGGGGGTTTTAGTAAGGTGGAAATTACACTTTGAGGAGACGTAATCGCAATCCAGCGGGCACGCTTTCACGAGGACGCCATGCCACACGTACTAAACTAGCCGCGTATCCGCTGTTCAAGCCAAACATTAACAACACAGTTTCATATTCCTGACACCCAAATAGTCGGGATCAAAACAAAACCAAAAATACCAAGAGCGCAAGATCCAGTATAGCTTCAGAACAGATCTTACTTCATGCGGTTGCCTTCACAAATACAGGAATCGAAATGAAAACAAGAACGTATAACAACATTCCCTAATCAGTGCAATGTTCTTCTTTAGGTCCCGGTAGCGCTAGACAACGCTGACATGCCAATGTTAACAAACCTCTAAGGGCACACCCTCCAACTGACAAGCCGAAACCAATGTGACCCCTTATCAGCTCCGTGACGGGACTCGAACCCCCAACTACTGTCAGTGCAACTCACTTAGAATAAATACAGCGCAAACAGTATGGCGGACATATACCCAGGGATTAGCAGAACACTAGACTGAAGTAGAATTAAAATTAATAATACAACACTAGATCTTGGGAGACAAGGAACTAGCTCCACACCCGAAATTCTGCAACCACAGGGCGGGAGGATGAACTACCAAAACACAGAAGTGCAAACGTACACAAATAACTACCAAAATACACCACTACACCGGTTAGCAACGATGTGTGGAGGAATCTGCACTGTCAGAATTGCACCAGTGAACAGAACAGATGATTACCACAGCGGTGGCCACAAGGCGGGAAAGACGACTGGATGAACTCAATCCCAAAGCACACCAACTTGAAACATTCACACTTAACTTTTTTTCCTCCTTTCCCTCGGCGCACTTCGTCGTTTGTCCGGGACTGCTGTGCACAATTCTGAGCCGTCCCCAGTCGTCCCGGCAGACACCGACCCAGCCGAACTGCTCCCAGACTCAAACCCTCGCCGAAAGGCGGCTCCACCGCCCCACGATGGTTACTGTTTGTTTGCCTTCGTCGACACAGGCGATGATCAGACTGCCATCCGCCTCCCGCGGACAACCAGTGAAGAGCGGACAGAGGGGCCGCAACCAGGCCGACGTTCCTCCACGTGTAGAAGTGCGGGTTCGATAACAACACCCGTAAGCGGAAGGCAGGATGTCGACGTCGCCAGAGCAGACACGAAGGCCACTGCACGACAGCCTCCTCCAGCATGTTTTTTTTTCTTTATTGTTCTTTTCAAACCTGTTAACAGGCAGGCCAGCAGCAGCATGCTACGCCGCTCTTTGGCCTCAGAGAACACACAAGATACAAATGAACACATCGAGAGAAAAAAACATGGTGGACATAGAAACGGAGACAAACACTTTTTAAAATACATGGAGCCGCTCACGGGTGTAGAGTCCAAGATAAAATTTGTTCAGACACTTGGACAGAGACGAACAGTGTCACACGTGAACGTAGGTGCACAAAAACGAATAACACTGAACCACTTAAGCACAAAACGACGACACACACAGAACACGAGGCGTTGACCTCCAGCGCGCGAATGTTCACTAACCGTGTACGAGTCCGGGGACCTGCCAAGAGAGGAGGAGGGGGGGGGGGGGTGGGAGAGGGAGAGGGGAGAGCAGATGCGGTCGCAGGTTCGAATCGTGCCTCAGGCATGGATGTGTGTGATGTCCTTAGGTTAGTTAGGTTTAAGTAGTTCTAAGTTCTAGGGGATTGATGACCACAGATGTTAAGTCCCATAGTGCTCAGAGCCATTTGAACCATTTGAGAGCAGATGCCAAGGGCAGGGGAGATAGGGGGAAGGGAGGAAGGGGGAGGGGAAGCCCAGGGGAAGAGGGGAGGAGAGAGGGGACAGGGGAAAAGGAAAGAGAAGGGAAGGGAAGAGAAGGGAGGGAGGGAGGGAGGGAGGAAAGGACACAGGAAGTGGGGAGGGGAGGATCAAAGTTGATAGGAGGGGTAGATGGAGGGGAGGAGGACATCATCAGGGAGGGGGAGCTGGCGGAAGCCACCTTGGGAGAGGGTAAGGAGGGTGGAGAGATGGAGACCGGGTGGGACGTGGGAATACAGGTCCGGCAACGGGTGGGGGTGGGGGAGGATGGGTGAGACAAGCGGATGAGGAGGATCGAGTTTGCGGGAGGTGTACAGGATCCGTGTCCTTTCAAGGAAGAGGAGGAGGTGGGGGAAGGGGATGAGATCATACAGGATCCGCGTGGGGGAGGGGAGACGGATGCGATAGACGAGGCGGAGAGCATGGCGTTCAAGGATTTGGAGGGATTTCTAAAAGGTAGCAGGGGGGGGGGGGGGCGAGATCCAGGCCGGATGGGCGTAACAAAGAATAGGGCGGATGAGGGATTTATAGGTGTGGAGGATGGTGGAGGGGTCCAGACCCCACGTACGGCCGGAAAGGAGCTTGAGGAGATGGAGTCGGGAGTGTGCCTCCTCCAGCGTGACCGCGCTCGCCTATAAATAGTACAGGCCAAAGAGTCTGCTGCAGTAAACACGTGAGTCGGTCGTGTTACCAGCCTACGGTTTCCAAGTACACCAAAGACAGAACTTGCAATCGATAGTGGGTACACTACGGGCGGGAGTTCAAACGAAAGAGCTCCATAAAAGACCAACCTGAACAACTGCGGAAAAACGAAATAGAAGCGAAGCAATGAAAGACAGCAACGAGATGCTAGAGCCTGATCGCGCCCAAACCTGTCGATTCCCAAAAATACTGGCTCCACACGACGCTCAGGAAACGAGCCGTGAAAAGATGGAAGTACACACCGCTCAGATACGACTTCCTGACACTTAAATCTATACTCTGTGTTAACAAATTCCTCTGCTTCAGAAACGCTTTCCTTGCCATACCAGTCTACATTTTATATCCTCTCTACTTCTACCATCATCAGTTATTTTGCTCCCCAAATATCAAAACTCCTTTACTACTTTAAGTGTCTCATTTCCTAATCTACTTCCCTCAGCATCACCCGACTTAATTCGACTACATTTCATTATATATTCCCTTCTCAAGACACTGTCCATTTTGTTCAACTGCTCTTCCAAGTCCTTTGCTGTCTCTGACAGAATTACAATGTCATCAGCGAACCTCAAAGTTTTTATTTCTTCTTCATGGATTTTATTACCTACTCCAAATTTTTCTTTTGTTTCATTTACTGCTTGCTCAATATACAGATTGAATAACATCGAGGATAGGCTACAACGCTGTCTCACTCCCTTCCCAACCACTGCTCCCCTTTCATGTCCCTCAACTCTTATAACTGTCATCTGGTTTCTGAACAAATTGTAAATAGCCTTTCGCTCCCTGTATTTTATCCCTGCCCCCTTCAGAATCTGAAAGAGAGTATTCCAATCAACATTATCAAAAGCTTTCTCTAAGTCTACAAATGCTAGAAACGTAGGTTTGCCTTTCCTTAATCTTTTTTCTAAGATAAGTCGTAGGGTCAGTATTGCCTCACGTGTTCCAATATTTCTACGGAATCCAAACTGATCTTCCCGAGGTCGGCTTCTACCAGTCTTTCCATTTTTCTGTAAAGAATTCGCGTTAGTATTTTGCAGCCGTGGCTTATTAAACTGATAGTTCGGTAATTTTCATATCTGTCAACACCTGCTTTCTTTGGGATTGGAATTATTATATTCTTCTTGAAGTCTGGGGGTATTTCGCCTGTCTCATACATCCTGCTCACCAGATGGTAGAGTTTTGTCAGGAGTGGCTCTCCCAAGGCTGTCAGCAGTAATTCTACTGGAGTGTTGTCTAGTCCTGGGGCTCTGTCAAACTCTTCACGCAGTATCATATCTCCCATTTTATCTTCATCTACATCCTCTTTCATTTCCATAATATTGTCCTCAAGTACATCGCCCTTGTATAGACTCTCTATATACTCCTTCCGCCTTTCTGCTTTCCCTTCTTTGCTTAGAACTGGGTTTCCATCTGAGCTCTTGATATTCATGCAAGTGGTTCTTTTTTCTCCAAAGGTCTCTTTAATTTTCCTGTAGGCAGTATCTATATTACCCCTAGTGAAATAAGCCTCTACATCCTTGCATTTTAGTAGGTGACATAAATTGCCACTTGGTACGCCTATCAGTTCATGAGAGAAAGGAATCTTAACAAACGGATGGACAGAGAGCAGTAAATAACAAATGACAAATTTTCTTTTCGTGTGATATAATTACGAATTAACAATTTTCAGATTTTCTCCTCTAGTTGTAATGTAGAATCTTGTTTCTTACAAACGTCCATGGCTCTAGATCAATGGGAAGTGCGCTGTAGGTCTTCATGAAAGAATTTGCGAGTATCAAAATATATGACACAAATAGTCGTATCTTTTGACTGCACTGACTTTTAAGCTTCAGTCTTTTTACGCTGCCAAGAGACTGTAGACCTTAGTATGTGACATAAATTTCTACTTGATATTTCTACCTGTTGCTGAGGAAAAGCAATCTTATCAGTGGGACAGACAGATGGAAGACGGCAAATGGACCTTATAAGGGTTCGCTTTTTACCGACTAAGGTATGGAACCTTGAAAAACGCGACTAATGTATATGTATTACCTTTTTAACCAGTTTAAATGAACTGATATGTAATCAACTTCATACTTTGAAATACTCAGGCTTCTGAGAATGTAAATACGATTCTTAAGATCGTAATTGTAACGTAAGTTACTATTTGAAATTAATGACCCAGAAGTGAGGACAGAGCATTGTCCGGTGTGTGAAAACAAATTCAAGTCACTGTTACCAGTGAACTGTAATATGGTAATGTGCAGTTATTTACACGTACGAATTCACACTTCCACTAAAATGACTGCTACGCATCACAGCTTTTACAACTAGTAAACAAATTTTCGTGTTTGCGTCGTTGACATTGCGGTGTACAATGATCTCGCACAGCTTGTTCACGTCCCCGATACATTATTAAACACCGACCAACGTGACGCTTTCCAGACCCATTGTTCCAGCGGCAGCCATGACTCACGAAAGTTTACAGCGTCGTTAAGTCCGAAAATTCTTGCATCCGCTTCTTGACGATTTCTGAGACAATATAATACCGCGCAACTAAATGCTACACCGCTTTGTAAATGTTTCGATCTACTGTGTAGCACAATTATAATTTGACACCTGCGGCCGTTGACAAAGCATATTTCACACACGCGCTACGTTGTGCCTTTTTTCTACTCTTGCACACGTCAGCACCGAGCGCGGCATGTCAGGGGTCCCATTAGACTGATTTTCGCGGCAATGTTTTTACCTCTAATTAAATCATCATTTGAACCCTTCAAGGAGTGCAGCCATTTACAGTTAAGGAAATAACTGTTACACCCTTTTATCTTTGACATAAAAGGAGGTCATTTTATAAATCACAAAGGTATCTCCATTTCAAACATACACAAATCGTTTCCAGAGTACTCGATCGACAGGAATGGAAAACAGTTTCGAAAAATTTATTGTTTAATGCGTTTAGATGTAGCTGTTCCGTTACACAGTCACCTCGTGTTGTTAAATGTTTTTAATTTTGTCTGTTTCTTGCTGTCACAGTTGAACGTAGGTATTAAACTGTTTCTCTCTGTTTTGTTACAGACGCGTCTTACGCCATCATGTACCCGTACAGAGATTGGCTGCTTGAGCAGGACAGATACGTATCGGACGAGAGCAAGAGACCTCCCGGCACGGCAATTGTGAACGACATGTTCGGCATGGAAGGTTCGTTCAAGAAGCTCAGCGTCGACTGACTGACTTGTGGTTGCGGAAGAGACGGAAACCTGTCCCTCAGCAGTTCTGGCCGTGTTCTACTGCAGTATAATAGCAGTCGCGACACGGTCGTTTAGAAGCAGTGTTTTTATGAGTAGCAGTGCGACACTGATTCTAGTGCCTTGTCATAAAGAGCGCGGCAGGAACCAGGCACAAAACGCTTGAAAGATGTTACGTTTCTTGCCGTTCATGACACAAGCTGTTAGCTCGATAGACCGTATGCTATGTGCTTCAGATCTCAGATAACAAGACACTAGCATTTGTGGGCATGATTGTTAACTAGTTTGATGTTGGAGCGATATAATGCAGACATTTCTGACAGTTCTGAGTTAAATGTCTTTCGTGAGATGTATTGCTAGTGCGGTATCTTTAACGGCTCAATTTGCAGTGTGTGTTCCAGGAGATGAGTGCGTTAGTAAGTGATACAGTGAACTATGAAAATTGTTAACTATGTTGTAACCTTCCCGTATGTAAAAATTTCCTATACAAAACTGACTGAGAATTAAAATGATAAACTTTGGACGTACGCAGTGCTACGTCATGGCCCTGTCAAATCAACCTGAATAAACTGAAAAATTCTTGCCTCATATTGATGTCGCCGGATAACGCTACCTATATATCTGCTCCTAAATGGCACAGCTAAGTGCAATGCTGACCTATCTACTACTACTGAACAACATTTGTCAGAGATTTGCATTATTAGAAAAAAAACTGACTTTGCTTGTTGACACAGCTGCATAGCTGGTCCTCTGATTATTATACAACACATGACTATGATCTGGGAAAATTTGTAAACTATTGAAATTCAAGTAAATGACTGGTAAAAATTATGTCCTGAAAAACCTTATTATTGAAAACATTTCTACAAACCATTACGTAAAAAAATTGAACATTACAAGTCGGACTTAATTAGTGCTGACAAATCACAAAAAGATTGAAACAAATTCATATTAACATCTCAGACAACAAATTTAAGTACGCGCCTGGCGATGAGGAATAATAAAGCTTACCTTACACTACATGGCAAAGAACTGCGCTGCACCAGCGGCGACTGCTGTTGCCCTTACATGGCTAGCAGCTGTACACTAGCAGTGAGCTACTACGACTTCTCCGTAACAGCGGGCTATTGGGACTGCTCCATAACAACGAACTATAGCGACTGCTCTGTAGGAACGAGCGATTATTACTGCTACCGACACTGCTCTGACCTGCGATTCTATTGGAGCAGAGATGTTTTATATCGAAGGCAGCGCGTGAGCGATACATCGAAATTACATTTTCTCCAGTAGGGTAGTGAACAGTAAACCTCTTACATAATGAACCCATTACAATGTCTATGTTTACAATAAATTCTGTTTGATTACTTAAGGCGTGGAACTGTTATACTTCATGTACAAAATATAGATTCACATGGATGACACAACACCCATGACAAGTTGTGAAACTTTTTTTAAAAAGCAAATTACGTAATAATCTTCAACAATCAGTTTTTCGACCCTCACGCTGCATTTCCCACAGTGAAGAGCTGTGCTTGTAGTTTACGAGACAGACATGGCCTCAAGTCCGTTGTAAGTGGTTGAATATGCATAAAAATAAACCATTTTTATTCTAATAATGACACAGTAAAACCAACATACTCATGTACCACTATCTGCAATTTCAAAACAAAATTATCCTTTCCTTGTGGAAAGTATCGTGCGTTTCCGATAGCTCAATAGCTAAAGAAAAAGTTAATAACTGCGTAAAATTGTCATGAATCTCGTAAGTGTGGTTCGGAGATAAGGTGTACGGTACTGTCAATGTCTTGATAAATCGTATCTTTGAAAGTATGCATTTTTTGAGGAAATAAAATTAGTGAAGTTTTGAACTTTAGTTAATTGAATAACTTGAAATGATTCCTTCTGCTCCGGCTGTGGTGATATGTTACAAAAAAAAAAAATTTAAATACCCCGCATAATGGCGGCCAATTGTTGCCAGTCAGAGATCACCGCTGCTGGCTTCGTAGAGACTGAAAAATGCTACATAACTTCTTGCAATTATTCAGTCAGGAAGAATTGTTCGCATGGGTTCTTTAAGTAACACAATGCACTAACTTTTTGTAAATATTTTTCCACTAAGCACAGAATACACAGTTGAATTATTCGCTACGTACGAGAACAAATAGAACAAAAGCTATCACTTTACAATAGCATGCATACCTTACATACGGCAGAAGAAATGATCTGACTCGAAGTGATTTTAAATATCTTTTTTCTCTTATATATATTGACAAAGATAATAATGTTAGTTGCGAGAACGTTGTGCACTGCGATCTCATTTAATATAAATAATGTCTTCTTATTACAATGCAATCGATATAGTCTTTCTTTGAAGCTAATTTAATACATTTCCATAATTAATTTGTCGTTTATATCCATATAATGTAATTCAGAGTACTTTTATTATTTACGTCAAATATATCGGCTTGAATATTTCAAAAGGGACACTACTGGTATAGCTGCTGCGTTCGATTGGAAGGAATTCACGTCGTATGCCTATACAAATTTCATGATTATGTTTCTATATAGTGATTACTGGTGAGGAATAATGAATACTTGGTTCCTCACATGCACATTGGTGGGATGATTACACTTTTGTGGAAGACCATGGTTCGAAAATAGACGTGATGGTCCGAAACTAGTCACCACAGGGAAACCAGTATTGTCGCAACTGTGGCGGATATTGAAGAAAAATAAAAAAAATAATTTAGTGAGGTTTTAATTATTTAGGTGGAATGACTTACCAATTCGCTGCCGTTTCGTTCAGTAGCCTATGAAACAGTTCGTATGATTATTATGAGCTATACAAATTATTAATCTCTCATGGAAAAGACATTCTGTTGTTTCTACACATTATGCACACAAAATATTCATTACACTCAAATACGTTTATTTATTTATTTCAAAGTGAGTGCTGGTACTACTGTCTACATATACGGTACTGATGGGCAATACACAAATTTTGCATCTGCATTGCGAACCTGGAACGTCAGTTCACAATGAGTTCAAACAATGCCTGAAGACGAAGCCACATTGCGATAGAAATGTACAGTTCTACTTAGTCCACGCACTGTAATGTTCATGAGCACTTATATCTCAAGTGTTGCTATTATAATTAAGTTATTGCATTCTAATGTTTAATTACTTTAGGATGTAGGATCGAAACTTCATCATTAACAATGTGTTTTCTTATAAAATAACTTTTTCTAATACTAGTCTTGATATTCTTTTTATTTATATTTTTCAAGACTCTTTTCGAAAAATGAAACCCACTACCAAACTCGTTTTTCGTGTATTGCGCCATTTATTCCCGATAACTTTCGATCTGTCAGATGCTGAACTGTCCTGTGACCTTTCGTGTAATATATGAGGATCGTCCAGAGAGTAATACACCACTTTTTTTTTCTCAGCCGAAAACAATGCTACGAATGCGAAACGTTACGTATGTATTACTTGAAGTCTCCTGAGTCAGCGTGCCAAGTTTCAGTCACTTCCGACAGATAGCGTAACTGCAGGACAGTTTCAAAATGGCGTTCGCAGGTGATGTACGTTACAAGCAATGTGCCGTCATTGAATTTCTCACTGAAGAGAAAGAAACCTTGGGCAACGTCTATGGAGCATCAGATGTCGACAGAAGTACAGTTAGTCGCTGGGCACGGAGGGTGAGGTCATCAGAAGGCTGTTCGGGAAAGCTCCACGATTTGCAGCGGTCAGGGAGACCATCCACGGCTGTCACACCTGACATGTTGCACCGAGCTGATGTCATTCACGAGGACAGACCGCATTATTCGCACGAAGTAATGGCCGCTATCGACAGGGGATCTCAAGTTGATTCCGTATTTATAGATTTCCGTGTATTACCGTTCCTCACAAGCGACTTCTAATCAAGCTGCGGACCTACGGGGTATCGTCTCAGTTGTGCGACTGGATTCGTGATTTCCTGTCAGGAAGGTCGCAGTTCGTAGTAATAGACGGCAAATCATAGAGTGCAACTGAAGTGATATCAGGTGTTCCCCAGGGAAACGTCCTGGGACCTCTGCTGTTCCTGATCTATATAAATGACCTGGGTGACAATCTGAGCAGTTCTCTTAGATTGTTCGCAGATGATGCTGTAATTTACCGTCTAGTAAGGTCATCCGAAGACCAGTATCAGTAGCAAAGCGATTTAGAAAAGATTGCTGCATGGGGTGGCAGGTGGCAGTTGACGCTAAATAGCGAAAAGTGTTAGGTGATCCACATGAGTTCCAAAAGAAATCCGTTGGAATTCGATTACTCGATAAATAGTACAATTCTCAAGGCTGTCAATTCAACTAAGTACCTGGATGTTAAAATTGCGAGCAACTTCAGTTGGAAAGACCACATAGATAATATTGTGGGGAAGGCGAGCCAAAGATTGCGTTTCATTGGCAGGACACTTAGAAGATGCAACAAGTCCACTAAAGAGACAGCTTACACTACACTCGTTCGTCCTCTGTTAGAATATTGATGCGCGGTGTGGGATCCTTACCAGGTGGGATTGACGGAGGACATCGAAAGGGTGCAAAAAAGGGCAGTTCGTTTTGTAATATCACGTAATAGGGGAGAGAGTGTGGCAGATATGATACGCGAGCTGGGACGGAAGTCATTAAAGCAATGACGTTTTTCGTCGCGGCGAGAGAGAGATTGACCCACTACATAAAGAAATGTAACATACTGCGCAACTGGCCGTGGTGGCCGAGCGGTTCTAGGCGCTTCAGTCCGGAACCGCGCCACTGCTAGGGTCGCAGGTTTGAATCCTGCCTCGGGCATGGGTGTGTGTGATGTCCTTAGGTTCGTTAGGTTTAAGTAGTTCTACGTTCTAGGGGACTGATGACCTCAGATGTTAAGTCCCATAGTGCTCAGAGCCATTTTAACATTGTTGTTGTTGTGGTCTTCAGTCCTGAGACTGGTTTGATGCTGCTCTCCACGCTTCTCTATCCTGTGCAAGCTTCTTCATCTCCCAGTACCTACTGGGTCCTTCTGAATCTGCTTAGTGTATTCATCTCTTGCTCTCGCTCTACGATTTTTACCCTCCACGCTGCCCTCCAATGCTAAATTTCTGATCCCTTGATGCCTCAGAACATGTCCTACCAACCGGTCCCTTCTCCTTGTCAAGTTGTGCCACAAACTCCTCTTCTCCCCAATTCTATTCAATACCTCCTCATTAGTTATGTGATCTACCCATCTAATCTTCATAATTCTTCTGTAGTACCACATTTCGAAAGCTTCTATTCTCTTGTTGTCCAAACTATTTATCGTCCATGTTTCACTTCCGTACATGGCTACACTCCATACAAATACTTTCAGAAACGACTTCCTGACACTTAAATCTGTACTCGATGTTAACAAATTTCTCTTCTTCAGAAACGCTTTCCTTGCCATTGCCAGTCTGCATTTTATATCCTCTCTACTTCGACAATCATCAGCTATTTTGCTCCCCAAATAGCTAAACTCCTTTACTACTTGAAGTGTCTCATTTCCTAATCGAATTCCCTCAGCATCACCCGACTTAATTCGACTACATTCCATTATCCTCGTTTTGCTTTTGTTGATGTTCATCTTATACCCTCCTTTCAAGACACTGTCCATTCCGTTCAACTGCTCTTCCAAGTCCTTTGCTGTCTCTGACAGAATTACGATGTCATCAGCGAACCTCAAAGTTTTTATTTCTTCTCCATCGATTTTAATACCCACTCCGAACTTTTCTTTAGTTTCCTTTACTGCTTGGTCAATACACTGATTGAATAGCATCGGGGATAGGCTAAAACCCTGTCTCACTCCCTTCCCAACCACTGCTTCCCTTTCATGTCCCTCGACTCGTATAACTGCCATCTGCTTTCTGTACAAATTGTAAATAGCCTTTCGCTCCCTGTGTTTTACCCCTGCCACCTTCAGAATTTGAAAGAGAGTATTCCAGTCAACATTGTCAATATCTTTCTTTAAGTCTACAAATGCTAGAAACGTAGGTTTGCCTTTCCTTATTCTTTCTTCTAAGATAAGTCGTAGGGTCAGTATTTTAACAATCTGCGCGTATATTGGAAAGAAATCCACTACTCTACAGCTGCACTATTGACGAGAAATAGCAGGAAAGAGTTTCTATCGTAAAATATCTAGGAGCATCTATCCGGAGCGACCTTAAATTGAATGGCCACATAGAAAAAATAGGTGGGAAACCATATGCCAGACCGAGCTCCATAGGAAGAATCTTAAGGGAATATAACTCACGAGTTACGCTGCTTCATAACATATACACAGTTTCTGACTCTAATACTTGCCGAATAGCAGGGGCTTCACGTCACGAAAACTGACAACGGCGGCCGGAGGAGCGGTGTGCTGGCCCCACGTCTCTCCATGCAGCATCCAGTTGCCGGAGGATGACAAGGCGGTCGGTCGGTACCTGTAAACGAAGTTACATACTTAAGAACTTGACTTACTGAGCTGAACCTTTAACGTTACGTTATACCTCTTAATGAGAGGATTATGGCAGCGTTTTAAATTTTTAAATTCCGTCAGTTATTACATGGAACATGAAAATCTAATGCTCTTAGATCAGTAACCACGAACTGGGTTTGGTGTTTTTAGCCGTATTATACTTAGCCGTTCAGCAGTATAGATGTATAAGTAACACTTCACAATGTACATGATGGCCGTGCAACTCTGCCCCCGATACCTGATCGCAACGCATATAGTTCGGTATTGTCGCCTTATAAAAACTGCAATGCAAAAACAAGTAACACTAGAATGGAGAAAAAGGAAAATTAAAATAATTACATTAATATTGAAGTAAATAAAGTAAGGCAAGTAGAAAAGTAAGAGAAGAGATTAAAACGTGGCCAGGAGTTCAGTTAACAGTACTGCATCGGACTGCAATTATTGGAGCAGAGGCGCTCCCTTGTAATTACTGCCTGAGCTGAGTTATTTCAATAGATACTGCAAACGTTAATTTTTGAGATTATTCAATCGTGAGATATCTTTAAACATCATTTCATAATGTAACTCTTGTAACACAGGACTTGGCGTAAAGGCTTCGAGAAATTAGAGCCAGTACAGACGCTTACACGCGAGTCACCCTTCCCATGCGCCATTCGCGAGTGGAACAAGACAGAGGGTCAGTTAGTGGTACCAGAAGTATCCCCCGCCACACACTGCTAGGTGGGTTGCAGAGTACTACTGTAGATGCATAAGGAGCGACTGAAAGTGATGTGGATTGTGTGGATAGACCTTCATGTTGGCATTTCTACAGGATAACTGTAGTTTAGGACAACAAAGCAGAAGAATCGTATTTCGATTAAATACCTGTGCCCCCTCTTGCCTGTATGTCACCGGGATCAGTTTTGGCGCAAATAGGGAACGTCATCACAGAGCGGTGCATCGATAATTTCAGGTGAAGGCAAGACTCCGGGAGTTGTCACTGGCAGTGAAAAATTCATCCACCACCACGGTTCGAACCGGCTCACATTCGAATCGAGCACGATGGCACAGGATTGTTTTAGCGGCTTTTCTTTTTATTGATCGTTCTTTTTCTTTTTTTACTGATTACGGAAGGAAGAAATAAACACAAAGAAACACTTTTAGAACTCGGCACCTGAAGCGCTAATACTAAAACTTTTCAGCGAGCACAGTCAGAGGCAGATTGGAGGAGGCAAGGTGGGCAGGGGCCGAATTCCGAGGTCTGGCAACGATGTCTCACCCCCTCCCACCACCAAGGTGCACCGTCACAGTGTATTTTTTTATCATTAAAAATCGACAATACAGTGTAACCATATGGCAAAAATTGTGACGTCATGTGAACTAAAAAGAGCCATCTTACTTTATCGAAACGGGTGGGCATTAAGACGAGGTCGGCAGTTCAACAGGCATGACCAGTCATCAACCGTCGGAGTGTCCGGGGCCACTGCACTCAGATACTGTTTCTGTTACCGTATGGGGACCGCCGAAACATCGCGCCTGCAGGTCAACTCCCTTCACACCCCGCACTCCCCAGCTGGGCGGTGAGGTCCATGAACGACGACCGCAGATATTTAGCGAAAAAGTTCTTCTATTGCGTTCAGATCGTTAAGACCATGAACTCGTCCATCATGTATCGCCACAAATCGAGGACTTCCTTTCCTCCGCCGCGGAACACGTAATACATCGCCATTCCCGTTGTAAGACGTGTATATTTCTATTGTCTATTGTCAAACCACAATTTATGAGAGATGTTTATATTTTATTAATAGTATTAAGTAGGAATGATAAATATTTGTCATGTTGGAAATAATTGTGGTAGCAGGGAATGTCTGCACCAAAGTGTTTAAAAAGGGCGGGAGAGACCGCGTATGAACACATTTTAAGAAAAGAGCGGGAAAGACCGCACATTGACACATTTTGTAATGGTAGCAGGGATTGTCTGCACCAGAAAGCATTGTTGGCAGGAGAGACCGCACTTTAGCCTTCGTAGGAAGTCAGTAGTAAGCGAGAAGTGAAGCGAGTCGGTAGCAGGTCTGAAGTGAGGGGTTGAGAGGAGCGGTGTGCCTGCCAGCCACCAGCTATGATTCACGAGAGATTATAAACGGATGTACAGAGACATCAGCTAACTATTATAATAAGAGGTACTAATATTATTGAATTAATTTTTTTGAGAAAGTCAAGACTACTGAAGGTATGTTTGCGCATTGCAAGTTGTAAGATTATTGTAAAAAGTAAGTCCCATTTGAACGTTTGTGAAATCATTTCATTCAGAATATAATTAACTTTTGCCAGCAATATTGCATTTCTAATTATAATCCATCCCAAAAACCATCATCGTAAAACTTTGCAAAAATTTTATTGTTGTCAAGAAAAAGTGTAACTATGAATTACGTAACTTCAGTAAAATTAATTAAAGAATAACGTCAGCTTTGGTAATAAATACAGCCACTTATTATGACAGCCCACCAGCAGTTAATAAAGTATAGTAAACCAGAGTAAGTACGAGTACATTCATGTCGCAGTTCGATGTAGCAGTCAGATTGCGATCCAGTAACAGTAAAAAAGGTAAGGAACAGTTTTGGGTTATTGCAGGTAACGACTGAGCGCCACACGACGACGACACATTCTATGTTTCGTCGAAATAATCAGAAAATCACTTTTAAAAAGCAGCAATTAAATTTGTATGCGAAGATTGAGAAAGAGAATAAATTTCAAAGGGAATATTTCATTTGTTGTTATTAAGCAAGAGATAGAAATCCTAAGGAAAGGTTACATAGGTTATTGCAAAGGGAAGGTTATCAATAACAAAAGAGGTATAGAGGAGACGGGAAGGTTTCACCGTTACCCAACTGACCGAATTGATCCGGGTAATCGTGAAATAGACGGCGTCGGGATGAAAGAGATCCATGGACACAATCGAAGCCAAGGGGCGACGTAGGAGGAAAGCCAGTATTTGGTGGAGCAGTTTCCAGCATTCGCATGCGTTGTCACAGTTCAATCTGTTTTCGTCCGTATGTACCATCGTGCTGCGTGGGCACATGGGATCGTTAGTTAGGTCAATGGCATGTAGCCTTCTTCGGGTCGGAAATTTCTCGTTAGTGACCACATACGGAGACGAGCGCACAAAACTGGACGAACAGAGCGCGTGAATGCCTCGCCAAACGGGCGTCTAGTCCACCGTGGGGTGTCGCCAATCGTCAAGCGTACAATGGCCTAAGCCGGATGCCAGCGTTGGAGGGCACTATAATACACCGAAGCGCCAAAGAAACTGCTGTAGGCATGCGTATTCAAACACAGAGATCGTCGTCGTCGTCGGCTGATACTCGTGTCCGAGTTTTCATTTCTCTCCTGAGATTTCCTTTGTCACGGTTCAGGCGTGGAAGTGTCGTTGATGGCTTAGCAAATCCAATCCTAGCGTGGAACAGGCGGCCACAGACATTACAGCTGATGGAAGGTGGAGGACGTGGCTGAGCCTGGAGGAGTTTACATCTCCGGCGTTTGTCATTCTACAATCTTCGACATTCCAGTTCAAAGTTTTGAAGAGAATTTGAGGTAACTGAGCGCCAGCAACTTCGATCTTCTGCTATTGTGCACCAGTTACTCGGATCGATGTTCAAGTTTTTCAGATTTTTCTTGTACTGATCCTCATAACGTTTGAGAGGGGCACCTCGTGCCCTTTTACCTGTGCTCACTTCGCTGTAGAGCATTTGGCGTGGAAGTCTGTAATTTTTCATCCGCTGGACATGTCCGACCCATCTGAGTTGATGCCCAATGATACAGGGTGTTTCAAAAATGACCGGTATATTTGAAACGGCAATAAAAACTAAACGAGCAGCGATAGAAATACACCGTTTGTTGCAATATGCTTGGGACAACAGTACAGTTTCAGGCGGACAAACTTTCGAAATTACAGTAGTTACAATTTTCAACAACACATGGCGCTGCAACTGATGTGAAACATATAGAAGACAACGCAGTCTATGGGTGCGCCATTCTGTACGTCGTCTTTCTGCTGTAAGCGTTTGCTGTTCACAACGTGCAAGTGTGCTGTAGACAACATGGTTTATTCCTTAGAACAGAGGATTTTTCTGGTGTTGGAATTCCACCGCCTAGAACACAGTGTTGTTGCAACAAGACGAAGTTTTCAACGGAGGTTTAATGTAACCAAAGGACCGAAAAGCGATACAATAAAGGATCTGTTTGATAAATTTCAATGGACTGGGAACGTGACGGATGAACGTGCTGGAAAGGTAGGGCGACCGCGTACGTCATCCACAGAGGGCAACGCGCAGCTAGTGCAGCAGGTGATCCAACAGCGGCCTCGGGTTTCCGTTCGCCGTGTTGCAGCTGCGGTCCAAATGACGCCAACGTCCACGTATCGTCTCATGCGCCAGAGTTTACACCTCTATCCATACAAAATTCAAACGCGGCAACCCCTCAGCGCCGCTACCATTGCTGCACGAGAGACATTCGCTAACGATATAGTGCACAGGATTGATGACGGCGATATGCATGTGGGCAGCATTTGGTTTACTGACGAAGCTTATTTTTACCTGGACGGCTTCGTCAATAAACAGAACTGGCGCATATGGGGAACTGAAAAGCCCCATGTTGCAGTCCCATCGTCCCTGCATCCTCAAAAGGTACTGGTCTGGGCCGCCATTTCTTCCAAAGGAATCATTGGCCCATTTTTCAGATCCGAAACGATTACTGCATCACGCTATCTGGACATTCTTCGTGAATTTGTGGCGGTACAAACTGCCTTAGACGACACTGCGAACACCTCGTGGTTTATGCAAGATGGTGCCCGGCCACATCGCATGGCCGACGTCTTTAATTTCCTGAATGAATATTTCGATGATCGTGTGATTGCTTTGGGCTATCCGAAACATACAGGAGGTGGCGTGGATTGGCCTCCCTATTCGCCAGACATGAACCCCTGTGACTTCTTTCTGTGGGGACACTTGAAAGACCAGGTGTACCGCCAGAATCCAGAAACAATTGAACAGCTGAAGCAGTACATCTCATCTGCATGTGAAGCCATTCCGCCAGACACGTTGTCAAAGGTTTCGGGTAATTTCATTCAGAGACTACGCCATATTATTGCTACGCATGGTGGATATGTGGAAAATATCGTACTATAGAGTTTCCCAGACCGCAGCGCCATCTGTTGTTGAAAATTGTAACTACTGTAATTTCGAAAGTTTGTCTCCCTGAAAATGTACTGTTGTCCCAAGCATATTGCAACAAACGGTGTATTTCTATCGCTGCTCGTTTAGTTTTTATTGCCGTTTCAAATATACCGGTCATTTTTGAAACACCCTGTAATTGCTTCCATGCTATACATTTTTGCTTTCTCAAGAACAGCCGTGTTGGGTATGAAGTCATCCCATTTCAGGTTCATGATATATCTTAGCTTCTGTTGGTTGAAGCGTTCTAGTTTCTTCAAACCACAGCAATATAACGTCCAGGTATCGCAACCATGTAGCAGGGTGGAAATAACTACAGCTTTGTACACCATCAGTTTGGTGTACAGTGTTAGGTCTTTATTCAGGAAGACACGTTTTGTAAGACGTCCAAATGCTACATGGGCAGCACGTAATCTATTCTCCACATCTTTTCCAGATGAGCAGTTAGATGACAATTTGCTTCCTAGGTAGAGGAAATGGTCCACTTGTTCCAAGGGTGTATCATAAATGGATATGCTGAAATCAGGAACGGAGGAGCCAGGAGTTAGCTGCGCCATCACCTTTGTCCTTGGAATATAGTTCGTACGCCCTGCTGAAGGAATCAACTGACAGATGCAACTCTGCACGTGAATGTGCTGGAGAAGCATTGTAATCAGCATACTGCAAGCTCTGTCATGCGAGTGGTACTGGTGAACCTTTTTGAATGGAGTCTGGACTGGTTGAATAATCCTCCATCAAACCTGTACTTTAGTTCTATCCCTGCATTGTTTACGGATGTCTCGTAAAGCATAGCTGCCAGATACAATGCAAATAATGTTGGTGCAAGAATGCATCCTTGTCTAAGCCCACTTGTTATTGGGAATTCACCAGTTGTTTCATTCTAGCAGAGGACCTGTCCAGTCATATCATCGTGGAGAGCTTCAATCAAGTCAACAAAATGTTCAGGGCAGCCGAAGCGTTTTAAGACCATCCACATGAGCTTCTCTGGGAACTGTATCAAAGGCCTTTTCTAGATCGTAGAAGACAAGTAATAAAGGCTTTTGCTGTTCTCTGCACCTCTCCTGTAGCTGTCGTGCACAGAAAATCATTTCAATGTCCATGTCAATGTCGAAACCCGCATTGAGACTCAGGTAGTATAGTCTCTGAAAGTGTCTGTAGGCGATTTGAAAGGATTCTTGCAAAAATTTTGCCAGTGAGAGAGAGTAGAGATATTCCCCGTTAGTTACCACAGACGCTTCTGTCGCCCTTCTTGAAGATGGTGACAGTTGTGGAGTTCTTCAAGTCAGCTGGTACCTTACGGGTTTCCCACATTAATAGAATGAGTGAGAAGAGTCTAGTTTTTAGAGGCAAGTCGCCACCCTCAATAAGCTCCATCGGGATGCTGTCTGGTCCAGGAGACTTCCCAGGTTTCACACTCTTGAGTGCCTTGCAAAATTCTTGAAAAGTTGGAGGATCAGCCATCCAGGGTTGTGGAGTGTGTTGTGGGACATTTTTGAGATAATCTCCAGCGGCAGTAGAAGGGCGGTTTAACAGTGAGCTGAAGTGCTCTTTCCAACGATTTAAGATGTACTGACTTTCAGTAAGAATGGCGGAGTTGTCAGCAGCTTTCAGTGTTCCTGATGAGGAGCGGATAGGTCCATACAGCTCTTTAATACCAGCGTAGAAGCCACGCAGGTTCCTTGCATCGGAAAGATGTTGGAGTTATGTGGCTTTCTGTTGCCACCATTTGTTCTTGATTGTTCGTATTTCACATTGACATTTCTGCTTGAGTTCTTGAAAGCGTGCTTTCTTTTCTGCGCGGGACGGATGTTGAACAAGGGATAGGTAAGCATCCCACTTTGTATTGATGATGGCTTGGATTTCTCCATGGTTGTCATCAAACCAGTCACTTCTTTTCCGTGCACCAAACCAACAATATTCTCAGCAGTTTCTTTGATGATATGTAAGCAGGAAAAATACGGCGCTGCGGTCACCGAAGCCTATATAAGACAACAAGTGTCTGGCGCAATTATTAGATTGGTTCCTGCTGCTACAACTGCAGGTTAGTAAGATATAATTGAGTTTGAACGTGTCGTTACAGTCGGTGCGCAAGCAATGAGACACAGAATCTCCGACGTAGCGATGCAGGGGGGGATTTTCCCATGCGGCCATTTCACAAGTGTACCGTGAATATCAGTGATCCGTGGATCTATTTTCAAAGAATATTCTTAAGAATTTACTTTATTTACTAGCGATTCATCAAGAACATTAACACATTTAATCACACTATGTGAGCGTGGAAGTAGTTGCCAGGGAGTAACCGATGAAATCAAAATGAAATTGATTTTAACAAATGGGAATTTTATTCCTAAAAGCCCCTTTTTTTAAGAAAGAGATTTAAAATTATAAGCAGAAAGTACCCTCGAAATATCAAGTTACAATTTGTTCACAGGCAGAAAGAAACAAATTTGTGGGTGTATGAGCTTTCAGGCTGAGAAACTCGCCGCTCCCTTTTGACACGGCCGTAGTCACGACCGCTTACAACAACCTCTGAGAGACTACACAGGTGCAAATCTGCAACACACCAGATTACCTCATAGTAAAAGTTTTAACAATTCACACAAGCACACAAACTATGCACCCCGTAGGAGGGATGGAAATGGTACAAAACAGTAAAATTAAAAGATTAACTTGCCACCGAAGGTGCAACTTGATTTTAACTTCTAAGAAAAGTCTTACGGTGAAAGGGTGGCAACTTTATATACTAAAACGATCATTTAAATAAAAGCCCATAAAATGCAATTTTATATAAAATCCTACAAGGTTGGCCAAACAATTTAAGATGATCTACAGTACACAGATACCGCCTCTCAAGACGATAGGCAAGATCAAAACATATTTCAGGAATTAGGTCGTTACACTCCAAGCAATAAATTCGTTAACACGCCAAATCCGACAAACATGACAGAGGCAGCTACTAACGTACGGCAAACCGACAGATAGACAGACAGATGCTAACTGCGTAACAAATGCGGACAAGAGACAGGCGAGCAAACTGGGGACGAGAGACTGACGAAGAAAACAAGTAGAATTTAACAAGTAAATGAAACAGCATATCACCTATCACTTAACTTCTAATAAACTGCGATTTCTGGAGAAGACCTGGCGCAGCACCCCCAAATCGCTCTCATGAAACGTCCGCTGCCAGCCGCTTCAACGGACGCAGGAAGGCACGCCGATCTCCCGCCTCTCCTGGTCCGCACCAACCAACCGACTGCCCGCTGCTCCGTCCGCGACTGCTGCTCCGTCGCGACTACACTGCTGGTGTGTCTCCCACGACGGCGGAAATACTGCCTCTGACCCAGCCATGAAGAGGAAACACGCCCACTGGCAAAGCGACATCCCTGCACCCGGAAAGTACCGAGCCAAGCTCCACAAGATGGTAACTGATGGGGCCCAGAAGCGCTCGAAGAACCAGTTACACCATGGTGTCGCAGGTCGCACCGGCCAGACTGATGTCGTGGGTCGACTCCTGTTGCTCTCGCGTCGACAGCGAAGCCACTATCCCTCGCTACACTGCGCGGCCCACTGGACTCACGTGGCGACCTCACATGCGCCGACGCTCGAGACGGACAAGGCATCTTGTGTCAGAGTGCGCGACCGACCAACCAATCGATCCAAGCGGCCTTAAAGCTTGATCCGAACGACAGACATACTCGCACTCCAGACGACAGACAGACACTAACTGCCGCACAAATGCGGACGAGAGACACACCAGCAACTGGTGACGAGTGACTGACCCAGACCCACTCCGACTCACACAGACTGACTCAGACTGATCGAGACTGACCCCCTGGCGAGTTTTTTTTTTTTACTTTACTGTTATTTTAAAGCCTGTACAACAGGCAGGCTGTCAGCAGCACACTACTCTGCTCTTCAGCCATAGAAGACACAAGCAGCAAAAACAGTGAGAAGACACAAGTTACAGAACGGTGGGCAATAAAACAGGAGACACATAGAGACAAACACGGAGCCGTTCACACTCGCCGATAATCCACACTGCTAACTGATGAGACGACGCACGAACACTGAAGATGACTATGGCACTGGTGAACGAGGGAGTGTGATGGTGAACACTGAACACTAAACACGACGGCACACACGAAACACTGATGGCGGTGATCTCCGGCGCGCGAATGTCCACAAAGCGTGTGCGAGTCCGGGGACCTGCCAAGTGGGGAACAGGGGTGAGGTGGGGGAGAGGGGAGAAAAAGAATGCCAATGGCTGAGGAGACGGGGGCAGGAGGAGAGGGACAGGGGAGGGGAGGCCCGAGGGAGGAGGGGGGAGAAAAGGAGGAGGGAGGGAAAAGGAAGAGAAGGGAGGGAGGGTGCCCAGAGGAGCAAACACAGGAGGAGGGCGGGAGGATCAAAGTTGGTAGGAGGGGTAGATGGAGGGGAGGAGGGCATCATCAGGGAGGGGGAGCTGGCGGAAGCCACCTTGGGAGAGGGTAAGGAGGGTGGAGAGATGGAGACCGGGTGGGACGTGGGAATACAGGCGCGGCAGTGGGGGGAGAGGATCGGGGAGACGAGTGGGTGAGGAGGATCGAGTTTGCGGGAGGTGTACAGGATCTGTATCCTTTCAAGGAAAAGGAGGAGATGGGGGAAGGGGATGAGATCGTACAGGATCCGCATGGGGGATGGGAGACGGAAGCGATACGCGAGGCGGAGAGCATGACATTCAAGGATTTGGAGGGATTTATAAAAGGTAGGGGGGGGGGGGCAGAGATCCAAGCCGGATGGGCATAACAAAGGATAGGGTGGATGAGGGACTTACAGGTGTGGAGGATGGTGGAGGGGTCCAGACCTCACGTACGGCCGGAGAGGAGCTTGAGGAGACTGAGTCGGGAGCGTGCCTTGGCTTGGATTGTCCGGAGGTGGGGAGTCCAGGTGAGCCGACGGTCGAGGGTGACGCCAAGGTACTTAAGGGTGGGAGTGAGGGTGATAGGACGGCCATAGATGGTGAGACAGAAATCAAGGAGGCGAAAGGAAGGGGTGGTTTTGCCTACAATGATCGGCTGGGTTTTGGAGGGATTGACCTTGAGCAACCACTGGTTGCACCAAGTGGTGAACCGGTCAAGATGGGATTGGAGAAGGTGTTGGGAGCGCTGTAGGGTGGGGGCAAGGGCAAGGAAGGCGGTGTCATCGGCAAACTGGAGAAGGTGGACGGGGACTGACGGCGGCGGCATGTCCGCCAAGTAAAAAGGTACAGAAGGGGGGAGAGGACGGAGCCTTGGGGCACACCGGCAGAGGGGAAAAAGGTGTAGGAATCCGTGTTATGGACGGTGACATGGAAAGGACGGTGGGAGAGAATGGAGCCGATCAGACGGACGTAGTTAATGGGAAGGGCGAATGTCTGGAGCTTGAAGAGGAGACCGGAATGCCATACGCGGTCATAGGCACGTCGAGGTCCAGGGAGAGGAAGATTGCAGAGTGACGGGAATTAAGCTGTTCGGAAAGGAGATGAGTGAGGTGAAGGAGAAAGTCGTCGGAAGAGAAGGACGGCCGAAAGCCACACTGGGTAACAGGAAGGAGGCGGACCTGGCGGAGATGCTGGTGGATGCGTCGGGTGTGGATAGATTCCAGAACCTTGCTGAAGACAAAGGTAAGGCTGATGGGACGGTAGGATGAGACGGCGGACGGTGGTTTGCCAGGTTTAAGGAACATGAGGATACGGGAGGTTTTCCACAGGTCGGGATAGTAACCGGTGGACAGGACTACATTGTAGAGCCTGGCCAGAGTGGAGAGGAAAGAGACAGGAGCTTCACTCACGAAGGTGACGGTAGGTGACACGATCGTGACCAGGAGCGGTGTTGCGTTTTGTGCGGAGTGTATCAATGAGATCCTGTGTAGTGATAGGGGCATTGAGTTCCGTGTGTGTAATGTTGTCCAAGTACTGGAAACCAGGAGCGAGGGGAGGGACAGAGGTGTCAGTTCGATCGCGGATATCCGGGAAGAGGGAGTAATTGAACTGGGGATCATCGGGGATGGAAAATACATCGGAGAGGTAGGAGGTAAAGTGGTTGGCCTTACTAAGGGCGTCAGGGAAGGGGTGATCATCATGGAGAAGAGGATAGTAGGGGGAGGGTTGTAGTTCCGGTAAGGCGACGGAAGGCTGACCAGAACTTGGGCGAGTTGATTGGTAGGGTAGCATTTCAACGGGTGCATGTCTGTCGCCAGTCCCGGCGTTTCTTAGCCGCGAGCAAATTACGAATGTGTCGTTGGAGTTGCTGGTGGCGTCGTAGTGTGTCCGGGTCATGCGTGTGGAGGAAGGCATGGTAGAGACGGCGGGATTCACGGAGGAGGAGGACGGCCTGTGGGGGTAAGGTAGGACAGTGGGGGTGGATGGCGACAGTAGGGACGTGGGCCTCCACGGCCTCAGACAAGGTCTGCTGGAGAAAGGAAGCAGCATGGGTGACATCATCGGGGTGGTGGTAGGTGAAAGGGTGGCTATCGACCTGGGTGGAGAGGGTATCCCGGTAGGCATTCCAGTTGGCATGAGAATAGTCATGGAGGGTCGGGTCGGGGGCGACGTCCATCTGAAATGGTGATGAGGACAGGGAGATGGTCACTACCAATAGGCTCCAGGACATCCACCGTTATGCGACCAAGGAGGTTGGGGGAGGAGAGAATAACATCGGGAGTGGAGTTGGATTTGGGACGGGTGTGCTGGGGGATGGGGACGAGGTCGCCTTGAAGGGTGGAGAGGAACCGATGTCACTGCCGTAACTGGGCAGCGGAACGACTATGGATGTTGAGGTCGGCGGCGATCACGTAGGAGGAGAAGGTATGGTCGACGTGGGAGAGGAAGTCGAAGGGAAGAGGAGCGTTGGGGCGGACATAGATGGTGGCGCAGGTAACGGTAAGGCCGGGGAAGAAGAGACTAAGGATCAGGTGTTCGGTGGGGTCGGGAAGGAGAGGTTGGAGCCGAACGGGGATCTGGCGGCGGTGACCAATAGCAACTCTGCCACGCGCAATTGGGAGGGGATTATCGGAGCGGTGGAGGAGATAGGGCGAAGTGTGGATGGTGTGGTGGGGTTGGAGGAAGGTTTCATTAAGGAGGAAGGCATCCACGCGGTGGGTGGCAAGGGTGTGCAGGAAGAGGTTCTTGTTGGCGGGAAGGGAGCGGATGTTGTTGAAAAGGATATGTTGCTGTCGCACCATGACAGGGATTTAGACGAGGGTGTCAAGGCGGGAGAAGGTGAAATGGGCCTGGTTGTTGGAGTAGGTGGCGTACATCTTGAGTTGGAAGATGGAACGGGCGGCGAGGGAGATCTGCTGGAGGGTGCGGGGGCGCTGAAAGAGATGGACATTCTGGAGGACGATGGTGAGGAACCGGATGATGTCCTCAGCGGTGGGGGGGGGGGGTGGGGACGAAGGGAATTTCCAGGAGGGGTGGGGGCGTCCAGAGGACGGACAGAGACGGTGAGTTCAGGAGTGGTCGGACGGGGTCGGGCTTTACACTTTTGGGAGTAGGTGGGATGGGGAAGATGGCAGGTATTACAGGAAGGAGGGGAATGGAGGTTAGGGCACTGCCTGAGGAAGTGCGCTTGCCTACAATGCGGGCAGGTGGGGGCCTCGTGGCACTCAGCTGTGGGGTGCACGTTATAGCGCAGACACCTCTGGCAGCGCAGGGATTGAGGAGGGGAACGGGAGGGGTCGACCCTGTAACGCTGGTTGAAGAGGAGGGCACCCTCCTTCAGGAGACGGTCAATGGAGGGGGCGTCCTCAGAGAAGACCCGCATAAGGCGGGTGGGGCTGGCCGAGTTGAAAATGCGGCGGACCGCCCGCACCTCCAGCATGGGATGCGCCTTGAGCTCCTCCTCCGTGATCGACGGACTGAGCCGAGTGATCACGGCGGTGAGGGTCGGCGGGCGACGCGGGGGTTGGGGTTGGTGGATAGGAGATGGGGAAGGAGCAGGGGTGACGGAGGCGTTGGGGCCAAAACGGGTGATGGGGAGGCGGGAGAGGATGTCAGTATGGAGGGTGGGGCTGGGGGAGGAGATGAGAACGGAATCCTGTCTGGGAGTGAGGAGAGAGATAGGTGCACCAGGGAAGTGTTGGCGGAGGAGGAGGGAGAGATTCCGGGCCTCAAGAAGGGAAGGATCGGGATGGGAGAGGAGGTATTTGTAGAAAGAGGGGGGGAGGAGGAGGAGGAAGAGGCGGGGGGAGCAGGGCCAGGTGGGGAGACATCCATGGCACCCTGGGGGGGGGAAGGAGGACGGGGCGGGGCCTTGTTGTGGGCGGAGGAGGTGGTGGTGCCACTAGGGCGCTTAACGGCGGCAGAAGGGCGGGTGGTGACAAGAGGAACGGGAGCTATAGGGAGGTGGTGGGAAGGGACAGGTCCCGGCGTGGACGCAGCAGTCGGCGCCGGAGACGGTGACGGTGACGGTGACGGTGACGGTGACGGTGACGGCGAGAGTTGGGCATGGACAGTGGCCCGACGGGCCACCACCCTTGCCGGAGCTGCAGTGACAGGCTGGGGGAGTGGGGGGAAAGGATCAGAGCGAGAGGAGCGGGATGAAGAAGCTGGAGAGGGGGCAACAAAGAGCGAGGGCGAAGGGACAGTGAGAAGAGGTGGGATGGAAGGAGGGGGGTGGGACTGGGCACACCACGTTATAGTGGTGGAGGCGGCGGAAGGGGAAGTGTAAACTATGGCGGTGGTGGTAGCAGTGGTGGTGGTGGTGGGGGGGGGGGGTGGACATGACGTCAGGGAGAAACAATAACGCACAGAACGAAAAGGAAAGGACACAAACAGGGGACAGAGGAAGACAAAGACGGAGGAGGACGAGGACGGAGGAAGACGAAGACGGCCAAAGACCAGGGACGGACGGCGACGGCGGTGATTAGGGACGGACGGCGACGGCGGCGACCAGGCGGCGGCGGCGGAGGCGGCGGCGGCGAACAGACGAACGGACGGGCGGACGGACGGACAGCAGGCAGCAGCGGTAGCGGCGGTGACGGACAGCGAGCAGGCAGGCGGACGGACGGACGGACGGACGAACAGCTACAGCAGGAAGCGGCGCGCAGACAGACAGACAGACAGACAGACGGACACAATCTTCGAAGACGGAGATTCCAACCTGAGAGTAGCCCAGGCTTTGCAATCTGACGCCTTCGAATGAGGGGATCCAACCCTCTGATGCCCCTGGCGAGCTCATAGCGCCCCTTAAATGCACGTCAACAGCCAACCTTTCCCCTTTCCCACCAGAAGGAGACACCAATGCTGCGATTGCCACAGCGGCGCCACCTCCAGAAACGGAGGGCGACTGCTTCACACTACGCGCTGCGGCGCGCTCTTCAAAACAGCCATTTTTACCACGGCTCGATCAGGAATCCGGTAAACATCAAATCTCCGACATCGCTGCGCCCGGAAAAGATCCTGTAAGAACAGGACGAACGACGACTGAAGAGAATCGTTCAACGTGACAAAAGTGCAACAATTCTGCAAGTTGCTGCAGATTTCAAAATTGGGCCATCAACAACAGTCAGCGCACGAACCATTCAACGAAACATCATCGATATGGGCTTTCGGAGCCGAAGGCCCACTCGTGTACCCTTGATGAACGCACGACACAAAGCTTTACGTCTTGCCTGGGCCCGCGAACACCGACATTGACTGTTGATGACTGGGGACATGCTGTGCGGTCGGACGACTCTCCTTTCATTTACATCTACATCTACAACTATATGATTACTCTGCAGTTCACATTTAAGTGCTTGGCAGAGGGTTCATCGAACCACAATCATACTATCTCTCTACCATTCCACTCCCGAACAGCGCGCGGGAAAAACGAACACCTAAACCTTTCTGTTCGAGCTCTGATTTCTCTTATTTTATTTTGATGATCATTCCTACCTATGTAGGGTGAGCTCAACAAAATGTTTTCGCATTCGGAAGAGATAGTTGGTGACTGAAATTTAGTAAATAGATTACGCCGCGATGAAAAACGTCTTTGCTTTAATGACTTCCATCCCAACTCGCATATCATATCTGCCACACTCTCTCCCCTATTACGCGATGATACAAAACGAGCTGCCCTTTTTGCACCCTTTCGATGTCCTCCGTCAGTCCCACCTGGTAAGGATCCCACACCGCGCAGCAATATTCTAACAGAGGACGGACGAGTGTAGTGTAAGCTGTCTCTTTAGTGGACTTGTTGCATCTTCTAAGTGTCCTGCCAATGAAACGTAACCTTTGTCTCGCCTTCCCCACAGTATTATCTATGTGGTCTTTCCAACTGAAGTTGTTCATAATTTTAACACTCAGGTACTTAGTTGAATTGACAGCCTTGAGAATTGTACTATTTATCGAGTAATCGTATTCCAACTGGTTTCTTTTGGAACTCATGTGGATCACCTCACACTTTTCGTTATTTAGCGTCAACTGCCATCTGCCACACCATACAGCAATCTTTCCTAAATCGCTTTGCAACTGATACTGGTCTCCGGATGACCTTACTAGACGGTAAATTACAGCATCATCTGCGAACAATCTAAGAGAACTGCTCAGATTGTCACCCAGGTCATTTATATAGATCAGGAACAGCAGAGGTCCCAGGATGCTTCCCTGGGGAACACCTGATATCATTTCCGTTTTACTCGATGATTTGCCGTCTATTACTACGAACTGCGACCTTCCTGACAGGAAATCACGAATCCAGTCGCACAACTGAGACGATACCCCATAGGCCCGCAGCTTGATTAGAAGTTGCTTGTGAGGGACGGTGTCAAAAGCTTTCCGGAAATCGAGAAATACGGAATCAACTTGAGATCCCCTGTCGATAGTGACCATTACTTCGTGCGAATAAAGAGCTAGCTGCGTTGCACGAGAACGATGTTTTCTGAAACCATGCTGATTACGTATCAATAGATCGTTCCCTTCGAGGTGATTCATAATGTTTGAATGCAGTATGTGCTCCAAAACCCTACTGCAAACCGACGTCAATGATATAGGTCTGTAGTTCGATGGATTACTCCGACTATACAAATTGTATCGAGCGGATGGACGTGTACGGGTACGGAGACAACGTCATGAAACCATGGACCCAGCATGTCAGCGGGGGACTGTCCAATCTGATAGAGGCTCTGTAATGCTGTGGGCGTGTGCAGTTGGAGTGACATGGGACCCCTGATACGTCTAGATACGACTCCGACAGGTGACACGTACGTAAGCATCCTGACTGATCACCTGCAGCCATTCATGTCCATTGTGCGTTCCGAGGGACTTGGGCAATTCCAGAGACACCTCACACTCCAGAATTGCTACAAAGTGGCTAAAGGAACACTCTTCTGAGTTTAAACACTTCTGCTGGCCACCAAACTCCGCAGACATGAATATTATTGAGCATATCTGGGATGCCTTGCAACGTACTGTTCTGAAGACATTTCCATCCCCTCGTACTCTTACGGATTTATAGATAGTTCTGCAGGATTCATGGTGTCAGTTCCCTCCATCACTACTCCAGAGCTTGGTCTAGTCCATGCCACGTCGGGTTGCGGCACTTCTGCGTGCTCGCGAGGGCCCCACGCGATATTAAGTAGTGTAAATCTTTGCTATCTGATTCCGTGTTTCCGGTACAACTCTCAACATATGGCTGTGTTCCACGAAAAACGCCATAATGTGAGATAGTGGGTCCGCAGCTCGTGGTCATGCGGTAGCGTTCTCGCTTCCCGCGCCCGGGTTCCCGGGTTCGATTCCCGGCGGGGTCAGGGATTTTCTCTGCCTCGTGATGACTGGGTGTTGTGTGATGTCCTTAGGTTAGTTAGGTTTAAGTAGTTCTGAGTTCTAGGGGACTGATGACCATAGATGTTAAATCCGATAGTGCTCAGAGCCATTTGAGATGGTGGGGGCGACAAAAGTCCAACAGGTACCGCTGGACACAACGTGTGTGGAACCACCTCTGCTAACAGCATGCCAGTAAGATTGTTAGTGAAAGCCAGTGGACGCAATGAGTGAAGGTACAGCGCTAGTGCTCTATGCTTGACCTGAGTGAGTGAAACGTCTCCTTTGTGGGAGGGTATAGTAAGAATAACAAAACTGATCTTAAAAACTGCACGAGTGTTCATCACGTGTGCGAACACCGCCTCTGTCCTCTAAGCTATCGTATCGATCATCGGTAATACGTTGGCGTAATGGTTAAGTTCAGAAGCCACGTACACACTAACGTACCGAGGTCGCTGCAGAAAGTCCGACCATCTAAGTTTGCTGCTTCGGCTACGAATGGATCTGCTTCTTGAGCTACTGATATGAGGGATGAATCGATTTCATGATATGTGAATTATAAATCTTTGATGAACTGTGTGAAGTGTTTGCAGTTTTCTATAGATCTAGGTTTATGACAACCTGCAACATTAACTCCCTTCTTTACAGGTTGCAGAGGTCAATATTTATTCACAAATTTCTATGAAAACCGTTGTAAATTACGAGAATTTTCAGATTTTCTGCTGAGCAGGTCTTCATCACAACACATCGACGTTTAGTGAGCTTTATTGTGTAGTGGGACGCGAAATTGAAGCGTCACCCATCCACCAGTGTCAGCCCAGTTTGCAGGTGAATATAGGTTTAATTTAGTTTTTGTTTATATATTTTTTTGTAATATTTGTAATGGTTGTGAATTGTCTAAGGTTTGTATTTATTTTTTATGTTTCACGTACGGAGAGGGCGGCGCAACGAACGGAGACAGCATCTTCGCTGCCGGGACCAGAGAGAAAATTGCTGGCCACTATACGTCGCGGGTCGACAGCCAAAGAGCAACAGAAGATTCTGAAACCGATTCGTTGCGTCGTGCTTCTAAAAATTGAAAATGAATAATTTGTAATGTTTTGTACAACAATGACGTCATAGAGAGTTTAATCTTATTGAAAATGTTAGTCCTATCTTGTCAAGGCTCAGGTTCACGTCTGTATGTAGGAAGATAATAAACTAGTGGATGCTACTAAAGTTGAAATACATGTTCCGAGGATTTATTTATGAAGAGTTATGTGAATGAATTAATAATATATTTGACAAGATTATTGAATTTTGACAGCGTTCATCGCGACTTTGAATCTCAAAGGTTTATTCAATGTGGTTCTAATATCGATTAAATCAGATAACGTGTTTCAATATAATTTCTGAGGAGAAACAAACGACATCTAAAATTGAAAAAGTTTACGCAAACCAATTGGCCCGAGTGACGTAATTCTGCGCATACGACTCAAATGATGTTTTACAGTTTCGTTCAAGAACCATTCTGAGACAATTTAAAAAGAATATAAATAATTTTGAAGTGGGTTGTAACTGACGTAGGTGACGAAGTCTACACATGGTCATATGTTGAAAGAAAATCATTTATAAGAAACTTACGTCGTTACACTACAATTGGAACTCATCATTTAGACGCGCAAGTTATTTTGAATTATTATTTGTAGATACCTTTCCTCCAGTGAGTACCCTGGTGCTCTGTGAATGAAACATTCGCTTCTCTGGGGGCTGCCCTAGATTGCACAAGAATTTGACCCGGACCCGTCCTTGTGTCCAAGGTAGACCTGTCTGTAAACGCTGCGCAGCTTTTCGTTGAACCAATAAAGCGACGGCCTATTCTATGGGTGCTTGTAAAGTCTAAGCCGAAATGCAGTCGGATTTTTAACCACGTCTGGCTCCTTTTTTTGTGCGTCTGGATATCCTTCAGTCAAATTTTCACGCACTTTCTTGCTTCTGGAAATTACCGCTAGCAGACGACCTGAGCACGTTCTATAATTATACACAGATCCGGGTTGTTTGGCTTGATTAAAAACAGTTACATAACGCAATTCCTCGTGAAAACAAATGGTTCTTAATTTAGCTTAAGAGGTTTCTTGTCATTTGCCAAATAGACTAAGAAACGACCTGCGCCCATCATTAAATTCTTTATCTACTCTGTGTGAAATGTTCAGTGCTCCGTCTGCACGTAAAACGTACGAAATCTCTGTCGGGATTAATTACTGACGTCATTCCATTTGCCTCCACAGCCATGTTAAACACCTTCACTCAATGGTCTTATTCAAAAATAATAATAATTCGATCGCTACTGTCTCCGGAATACCTGAAATTTAAGAAGATATATTTTTATATCCCAGCCATATTTCTGCGTAGTCGCCGTTCAAAAAGAAAAGAACTATCGTTCCTACAGCCATTTTTATTCAAGGTAATGCAAGAAAACTTATTTTGCAATGTATTTTGATGTCTGAGCTATTTTTTCTACGTAGTCGCCGTTCGTAGCACTCTACAAACTTTGCTATGTCTTCTGCATACCCAAATGCCGCCAAGTCGTTGGCCAGATGTTAACGTTCTGGTTTTGTTCGTTATCATTTCCATAGAGCTCTTGGACAAAAAAAAGTTTATAAAAAATGTGTAATCACTCGGGCCAAGTCGGGCTTATAAGATGTATATTCACAAACTTCCCACTTTTACTGCCAAAGCAAACTCTTCGTTGACGCTGCAGGGTGCCGGCAAGCGTAATGGTGAAAAACCACAAAGCCGCTGTACAACAATCCACACCTTAGTTTACTGATTTTGTGGCATACTCAGGGCTCACACTGCAGATCTAAAACTTCTCGCGATCATTCCCGCAGTGAGTGAAACCGATCAGTGAAGCTCCCTTTAGTCGTTTTTTGTGTGCATCTGACAGAAGTCGAGGAACCCACCTGGGGCACACTCTTCTATAGCCTAAATTACATGAAGAACAGACTGCTATATTTCAGAAAAACGGAAACTCAGTGCGTCGATAGTCAAACGTCTCTCCTGTTGAATTGTATCACTAGTCCTTGATTTGAGTTCGTCAGTCTCAACTGAATGTCGAGGTGATCCTTCTTCATCATGAATATTCGTTCGTCCGTCATCAAACATCGTGCACCAATTTCGAACTGAAGCTTCATACATCACATTTCCATAATTATTTTATCCATGCTGGATCTCAGTGAACTCCGTAGACATCAATGATTGTGGGTGAATAGCGCAGCCTCCCCCGAATTCTTTTACAATGTTTTATTTCAATGCGACAAACGATTTCGGCTTATCATGTTCACATTCAGATGGTTGCATTGATGTTTTGGTCTGTAGCACGTCGTATGCTCCCGTAATGCACACATCAAAAAAGTTTTGCAACACCCCGGTTCCCAGAACTTCTGAAGATAGACTTTGAGTATGGATATTATATCACAGAGACAGTCCCTTTGACTCTTCAGAGTCCGCAGATCGTGGTCGTGCGGTAGCGTTCTCGCTTCCCACGCCCGGGTTCCCGGGTTCGATTCGCGGCGGGGTCAGGGATTTTCTCTCCCTTGTAATGACTGGGTGTTGTGTGCTGTCCTTAGGTTAGTTAGGTTTAAGTAGTTCTAAGTTCTAGGGGACTGATGACCATAGATGTTAAGTCCCATAGTGCTCAGAGCCATTTGAACTATTTTGACTGTTCAGAGAAGTCACTAAACCTGCCCAAAGATGTAAACAACCATGCATGAGCAGCTCCTACTATACGGAGGGGGGGCTGACAGCCGCTCAGTTCCAGTCATTCCACCAGGAAGGAGGTACATGGCTCGTGTTGTCTATAATTCAACCATGCCTAGACGGTCTATACGGCGGTTCGACCGCGTCCCCATTGCTACTTCGTGCCAGGAAAGGATCTCAACAAGGGAACTTTCCAGGCGTTTCGGAGTGAACCAAAGCGATGTTCTTCGGACATGGAAGAGATACAGAGAGAGAGGAACTATCGATGACGTGCCTCGCTCAGGCCGCCCTAGGCTGCATGATGCGCAACTTCACTCCCGACGTCCATGGCGAGGTCCATCTTTGCAACCACGACACCACGCAGCGCGGTACAGATGGGCCCAACAACATGCCGATTTGACCGCTCAGGTTTTGGTATCAGGTTCTTTTCACCGATGAGTGTCGCATATGCCTTCAACCAGACTATCGTCGGAGACGTGTTTGGTGTCAACTCGATTAAGCTGAACACTTTAAACACACTGTACAGTGAGTGCAGCAAGGTGGAGGTTTCCTGCTGTTTTGGGGTGGCATTATGTGTGGCCGACGTACGCCGCTGGTGGTCATGAAAAGCGCCTTAGCGACTGTACGATGCGTGAATGCCATCCTCCGACGAATAGCGCAACCATATTGGCAGCACACTGGCGGGGCATTCGTCTTCATGGACGACAATTTGCGCCCCCGCCGTGGACACCTTGTGAATGACTTCCTTCAGGATAACCTCATCGCTTGACTAGAGTGGCCAGCATGTTCTCTAGACATGAACCCTATTGAACATGCCTGGGACAAATAGAAACGGGCTGTTTATGGACGACGTGAGGCACCAACCACTCTGAGGGATCTACGCCGAATCGCCATTGAGGAGTGGGACAATGTGGACCAACAGTGCCTTGATGATCTTGTGGATAGTATGCCACGACGACTACAGCCATGCATCATTGCAAGAGGACGTGCTGCTGGGTACCGGTGTGTACAGCAAACTGGACCACCACCTTTCAAGGTCTCGCTGTATGGTGGTACAACATGCAATGTGCGGTTTTCATGAACAATAAAAAGGGCAGAAATAATATTCCGTACAGGTTTCGTAACTCTTGGAACCGAGATGATGCAAAACTTTTTTTGATGTGTGTATATTTAGATGATGTTCGTTTGTCTTTCTATGGTCTTAATGGTTTGCCAAGGCAGTGCATAAGCTGTTGCTGTAGAAGCAGCACACTTATTAAAAGTAAATCTTTTCGTTATTTGCAGACAAAAACATGGATATATAGCACATGTGTGAAAGTCAAAATGGCGTGAAGAATGTTAAAAATGTGGTTACGTGCAACGTTTGTTAAGCTTATACACGGCCCAGTCATTATCATCACCGTCTCAATTCGACGTCAATGTATAAAAACAACCCACAGACGGCAGGTGACAGCACTGGTACTTGAGGATATACAGGGTGACAATTATTGAACTACATGAAATAAAATCGTCATAACTTCTAAACGATTTGCGTTGGGACATTCAAACTGCACGGCTGGACGCGGAACATGGTGGGAATTAGTATGTGCATGCGCACGAGAAGCCCACTTTCCTCTGGATAGGTTCGTCAATAAGCAAAGTTGGTACGTTTGGGGGACTGGGAATCAGCATTTGAGGAACGAGAAGTCTCAACAGGTGTCGTGGAATAACAGGTGAGATATTCCTTGATGACACGGTGACTACTGAACGGTATGTGAAGGTTTTGGAAGATGATGCTATCTCCATTGCTGAAGCTGACGCTGATGGTGGCAAGAGGTGGTTCATGCAGGACAGAGTTCGACCCCATCGAAACAGGAGAGTGTTTGATATCCTGGAGGAGCACTTTGGGGAACTCATTCTGGCTGTGGGGTATCCAGAGGCCGCTGGCATGGGCCTCGATTGACCGCCATATTCTCCGGATCTGAAGACATGCGACTCCTTTTGGAGGCTATGTTACAGACAAGATGTACAGCAATAACTCCAAAACCACTACTGAGTTCGAGACAGTCATTCAAGAAGTCATCGACAGCATCGGTGTTCCGATACTTCAGTGGGTTATGCAATATTTCGCTATTCGTCTGCGCTACATCATCGTCAATGATGGCACGCATATCGAACATGCCACTCGAAGAGCTATAGTGACGCTTACATGTTCAATAAAGTGTGTGCACGACGTAGTTTGTAACTAATTTAGGTTTGTTCCCATATATTGTTCACTAACTGTCACCCTGTAACAAGTTTCAGCTAGTAATAGCGAATACCCTGTTCAAGAATCACAAGAGGAGGGAGGTACACTTGGAAAAGGCCGGGAGACACGGGAAGATTTCAATTAGATTACATCATGGTCAGACAGAGGTTCCGAAATCAGATACTGGATTGTAAGGCGTACCCAGCAGCAGATATAGACTCAGATCACAATATAGTAGTGATGAAGAGTAGGCTGAAGTTCAAGACATTAGTCAGGAAGAATCAATACGCAAAGAAGTGGGATACGGAAGTACTAAGGAATGATGAGATAGGTTTGAAGTTCTCTAACGCTATAGATACAGCAATAAGGAATAGCGCAGTAGGCAGTACAGTTGAAGAGGAATGGACATCTCTAAAAAGAGCCATCACAGAAGTTGGGAAGGAAAACAGAAGTACGAAGAAGGTAGCTGCAAAGAAATCATGGGTAACAGAAGAAATACTTCAGTTGATTGATGAAAGGAGGAAGTACAAACATGTTCCGGGAAAATCAGGAATACAGAAATACAAGTCGCTGAGGAATGAAATAAATAGGAAGTGCAGGGAAGCTAAGACGAAATGGCTGCAGGAAAAATGTGAAGACATCGAAAAAGATATGATTGTCGGAAGGACAAACTCAGCATACAGGAAAGTCAAAACAACCTTTGGTGGCATTAAAAGCAACGGTGGTAACATTAAGAGTGCAATGGGAATTCCACTGTTAAATGCAGAAGAGAGAGCAGATGGGTGGAAAGAATACATTGAAAGCCTCTATGAGGGTGAAGATTTGTCTGATGTGATAGAAGAAGAAACAGGAGTCGATTTAGAAGAGATAGGGGATTCAGTATTAGAATCGGAATTTAAAAGAGCTTTGAAGGACTTACGGTCAAATAAGGCAGAAGAGATAGATAACATTCCATCAAAATTTCTAAAATCGTTGGAGGAAGTGGCAACAAAACGACTATTCACGTTGGTGTGTAGAATATATGAGTCTGGCGATATGCCATCTGACTTTCGGAAAAGCATCATCCACACAATTCCGAAGACGGCAAGGGCTGACAAGTGCGAGAATTATCGCACAATCAGCTTAACAGCTCATGCATCGAAGCTGCTTACAAGAATAATATACAGAAGAATGGAAAAGAAAATTGAGAATGCGCTAGGTGACGATCAGTTTGGCTTTAGGAAAAGTAAAGGGACGAGAGAGGCAATTCCGACGTTACGGCTAATAATGGAAGCAAGGCTAAAGAAAAATCAAGACACTTTCATAGGATTCGTCGACCTGGAAAAAGCGTTCGACAATATAAAATGGTGCAAGCTGTTCGAGATTCTGAAAAAAGTAGGGGTAAACTATAGGGAGAGACGGGTCATATACAATACGTACAACAACCAAGAGGGAATAATAAGAGTGGACGATCGAGAACGAAGTGGTCGTATTAGGAAGGGTGTAAGACAAGGCTATAGCCTTTCGCCCCTACTCTTCAATCTGTACATCGAGGAAGCAATGATGGAAATAAAAGAAAGGTTCAGAAGTGGAATTAAAATACAAGGTGAAAGGATATCAATGATACGATTCGCTGATGACATTGCTATCCTGAGTGAAAGTGAAGAAGAATTAAATGATCTGCTGAACGGAATGAACAGTCTAATGAGTACACAGTATGGTTTGAGAGTAAATCGGAGAAAGACGAACGTAATGAGAAGTAGTAGAAATGAGAACAGCGAGAAACTTAACATCAGGATTGATGGTCACGAAGTCAATGAAGTTAAGGAATTCTACTACCTAGGCAGTAAAATAACCAATGACGGACGTAGCAAGGAGGACATCAAAAGCAGACTCGCTATGGCAAAAAAGGCATTTCTGGCCAAGAGAAGTCTACTAATGTCAAATACCGGCCTTAATTTGAGGAAGAAATTTCTGAGGATGTACGTCTGGAGTACAGCATTGTATGGTAGTGAAACATGGACTGTGGGAAAACCGGAACAGAAGAGAATTGAAGCATTTGAGATGTGGTGCTATAGACGAATGTTGAAAATTAGGTGGACTGATAAGGTAAGGAATGTGGAGGTTCTACGCAGAATCGGAGAGGAAAGGAATATGTGGAAAACACTGATAAGGAGAAGGGACAGAGTGATAGGACATCTGCTAAGACATGAGGGAATGACTTCCATGGTACTAGAGGGAGCTGTAGAGGGCAAAAACTGTAGAGGAAGACAGAGATTTGAATACGTCAGGCAAATAATTGAGGACGTAGGTTGCAAGTGCTATTCTGAGATGAAGAGGTTAGCACAGGAAAGGAATTCGTGGCGGGCCGCATCAAACCAGTCAGTAGACTGATGACCAAAAAATAAAGCGTGCGATGGGTACGCGGGAAATCGTGCGCTCTTTGTCATAACGTGAGAAAGGAGCGATTTATCTGACGTCCAAAAGGGGACGATCATTGGTTTGCGGACCAAGGGTGAACTGTTCGCGTGCGCTATCCATAACCAGCGCCGAGGCCACTGTGGTGCTTCACTGTTCTTAGGTGACAGCAGTGAACTACGACTGCGGAGATGTGTGCAGGCGAATAGACGTGCAGCTGTTGAGCAACTGACCGGCCAGATGAACCAAGAAGCTACCAACAGTGTCTTCTCAAAGACCGTTCAGCAAACGTTGGCGTGTATGGACATTCGCAGCAGGTGTTTGGTTCGTGGACCCTTGCTGACCGCTGTTTATCGACGACGAAGGCTGGAATTCTCATCCCAATACTGAAACTGGACTTCCACTGAGCGGTGACATGACTCAAGTTTTATGCTCCATCAGACAGATGGCCGATCGCATGTACGGCGTGAAAAGTCTGAAATCAAACACCCTGCAACAGTCATCGAAAGGGTGCAGGTCAGAGGAGGAGAGTTATTTTTATTATTTATTTACTTATTTATAGCTTATTTAGCCCAATGAGGTTAGGGCCTTAAGGGGGGGTTGGATGTCAAAAGGGCCGACTTGGAGCAGGAGAGGCACTATAGGACATTTTAATTTCCACTGTCTATACTTTTACAAATAAATCGATAAAACTTCGTCAGCATGATCGGGAAGGATTCAGGATTACCCTCATGACAATTGAAGTTCAAAAACCGAACAAAATAAATTGTTTTTGCATGTGAAATTTCATCATTTTTTCACTTACTATTGGCTGCATGTGTTGCTACACGTACACTTTTTTTCATAAGTAACAGAGGTTCTTTGTTGAATTTTGCACAGCGTACAATGTATACATACAGGTGTATGAAACTCTAGACTTTATTTAATGTATGAAGAAATGAATGGGCTGTTACATTTTAAACTTCATGTTCAGAAAAGACCCAAATTTTATAGTCATTTATCTCAAATTTTACCTCAGTTTTCGATAGATTTGGAAAAATCTAGAGTTTCATAATCTGTAAATATCATTTGCATGCTGTGCAAAATTCATCGAAGAATCTTGCTTACTTATGAAGGAAAGTGTACCTCTAGCAACAAATGCAGCCAATAGTAGGTGAAACAATGATGAAATTTCACATGTATAAACAATTTATTTTGTCACGTTTTTGAACTTCCAATGCTATGAGTGTGGATGCTGAATCCTTCTTGGTCATGCTGACAAAGTTTTATGAATTTATTTCTAAAAGTATAGCCAGTGGAAATTAAAATGTCCTGTGGTGCCTCGCCTGTTACAAGTCGGTCCTATCCCCCTTAACGCCCTCTCCTACAACTGACCAGGAACAACAACATACCAAAGATTTCACAAGAACGTTCACAGTAATGGTAGTCGTAATATTAACAATGATAATAGCGACAATAGCAATAGATGACACTAACAATAGTAATAATAATAATAATGATAAATGATAATAATAGTGCATGGCAATAAGAAATTATATAAATTGTTTTAGTAACATTTGAGTCTATGATTAGAGTTATTAGGAGTGAAAAGATTATACACACTGAACGTTCCCTTAGAAAAATTATACATGACTGTGCTTAAACTGACACACAATATTTTTTAGCGCAACGCAATCTGACTTTCAATAATCCCTACAAGAGAATGGCCCTGAATAAATTAACCTTTGCGTTTCGCAAATCACTTCCCTCACAAAAATTATCGTTACTCGTACTACTGCAATACAGCGAGCGCCACTACTGCCAGCTAAATAAAAGATTCAAACTACTGAAGGCACTAACTACTGATAGGCACAGTTAGCAAATGAAAGATTTTGATAGAGAACAAACAATGTATTTACCTTAATAGTGTTCAAAAGTCATAATATATATATATATATATATATATATATATATATATATATATATATATATATATATATATATATATATATATATATATATATATATATATATCAGTCCATGAATCCAGTATTACAAATTTACTCTTTCTGTTGGACACACGTCCAGATCGTCCACTTTCAAAATTCTGCCATCTCGCTTCCCCACATCCACCACTACTGGCGGCTCACCTCCAACTGCGCAACGCTACGCGCTGTTAACAGCCAACTGCCCAAAACTACAATAGCAGACAACGATGCAAACCAGCCACAGACTGCACACAGTACAGCCAGTGATTTTCGTATAGAGGGCTACGTGGCGTTACCAATAAAAAACCTAAACAGCCTACTTACATAGCCCCCATGCTCCCCACAAAAAAATTTTACAAATTGTTTTGGGCAGTGGCCAATACAGATTTGAAAAAATTTTTCATAGTTACAATGACAAGGATGTCAAATGCACACACTTATTGATACAATGTTGGCCAAAAGCTAAAATTTTCTCACAGTCCATAAAGACAGTCCTGATCATTTATCACAGTAAAATTGCAGTGTTTTTTTCAAAGTTTGAGCAGTAAAAGTAAATGCACACGGAAGTAGTGGAGTTCCATGCTGTCTTGAAGCAGTAGTGTTGTGTTTCCTGCGGAAAGACAGTGCTGACTCTTGACATGTAGACAGGCAATGGGCCACAACAGAGCAAACCCACAGCAGAGTCAGTCGAAGTTTTGAAGAATATTGGTAGGTAGGTCACCACAGAGCAGACCCAATGTAGTCCTGGTAGAGATTATGGTATTGGTGGGCCATCAAAGGTGCAGACCCATTGTAGTCCTTATAGAGATAATGGTATTGGTGGGCCATCAAAGGTGCAGACCCACTGTAGTCCTTGTAGAAATCATGGTATTGGTGGGCCATCAAAGATGCAGACCGACTGTAGTCCTTGTAGAGACGGCCAGCAGCCATCTGTTGCGGCTGTGCAGGTGCACAATCACCATCGAAGAGTCTTGCGGACAACATATCAAGTCCATAAACCACCACTTGTGCACTCACAAAGTTTTTGGAATTGTCCTTAGAACCAGCAATGCTGTTAACCAGTCCCTTGCTGAATTATCAACACATGTGTGAGCACCAACAGTCCCTTATATATATATATATATATAGTGCATATACTATGACCAACAGAAACGTGTGCAGTGAAATGTAACTTAATTTGATGAACTGGTGTTAATTACAATTTTATAACATGAGAATACAATCACAAAGGTACAGAAAACATCATTAAAAATATAATAATACAGATAACATTTGTAGTAATACCGGCTTTACAAAAGAATAGAAATAAACATATGCATCAGTGTTACAGGAATTATGACATAAGTAAATATATAAAAGGTCAGTATAACTTTCGAAACATCAACTTCACACGTGAGCATAAAAACAAAACAGAATAAATAATGTCTAAACATCTTTACAAAGTAAATAACATATTATAAATGCAAATTATGTTTGAGGATAACAGTATTCCTCATCATAGTGAATGTAGCTGAGTATTAGAAAAATTCTACAACATAAGTCTTATCAGATAAACACATAAAGACAGGAAGAACACAAATACACAAGGTACACAGACACATAGTAGAATAACACAGGAGGAAAGGACAGGGTTTGTTTTCAGCGTAACATTTGGTACTGCAGTCCAACTCAAAACTTCATTCCATAGATCTTTCGTCTTATTTCAACATTTGTTTCCACCAAAAAAATCCTATCCAAGCACGTTTTCTGTGTTTTGTTCATATCCTCATTCAAAAGTAGTTTTCCTACAATGTACACTAGTTTTTTGGCCAAACCAATTTCTTATAGCTTCTCAATGCATTTCTTCCAATTCATCACAACTTGTTCTCTTATATAGCCTACCCCATCTTAAGCTAACTTAAATCTATTGAGCTCGGGTGCTAAACTAAGGGACGAGGCAATGCAGCAACACAACAAATTAACACAAACAGCAATGACAAAAAAATGGAAACTGGCAAAGCAAGCACCAGTATATCTAAATTAGCAAAGCAAATGCAACATTACAAGTGATATAAGGCAAAGTGCAGCAAATAAGAAAAATAAATCAGTAGTAAAACTGGCTTAACAGAGTAATACAAAGTGACATTCAGTAACACTGTGCCTGGCAAACAGCAGCAACAAATGCAACAACTTATACCTAAATATGACATAGGTCAAGCAGAAAAAATAGTACACTAAAGACAACAATGCCAGTAAGGGAAACGTCTATTCACATCTTAGTGTCTATGTCATTAAAGTGGTGCACCACAAAAACTTATTCTACAAAAAATTATCAAGAACTTGAAAAGAAAATTATATATGCAGTTACAGTTATTAGTCCCTTCTTGTTGTTGTTTCCTTTCCAAGTGCTCCTTTTTCGAAGGATGTGGATCATAAAATTATTATTTAATAGATCTTAATAGTTTTCAAAAGTCATTATATATATATATCAGTCCATGATATCCAATATTATAAATTTACTCTTTCTGATGGACACACGTCCAGATCGCCCGCTCTCAAAATTCCGCCATCTCTCTCCCCACATCCACCACTGCTGGCGGCTCACCTCCAACTGCGCAACGCTACGCGCTGTTAACAGCCAACTGCCCAACACTACAATAGCGATTATTGCAACAATGCCGACCAGCCTCAGATTGCACACAGCACAGTCAGTGATTTTCATATAGACCGCTACGTGGCGTTACCAATAAAGAAACCTAAACAGCCTACTTACAACACATAAAAAAAAAAAAACTGCGTGACCTCGGTTCCGAGAGTTCCGGAACCTGTACAGATTGGTTCAAATGGCTCTGAGCACTATGGGACTTAACATCTGTGGTCATCAGTCCCCTACAACTTAGAACTACTTAAACCTAACTAACCTAAGGACATCACACATATCCATGCCCGAGGCAGGATTCGATCATGCGACCGTAGCGGTCGCGCGGTTCCAGACTGTAGCGCCTAGAACCGCTCGGCCACCCCGGTCGGACTTGTACAGAAAATTGGAACAGAGATCAGCAGGTGGAAAGAATACATTGAAAGCCTCTACGAGAGGGAAGATTTCTCAGATGTGGTAGAAGAAGAAGAAGGAGAAGCATGAGCCGATTTAGAAGAGGTAGGGAATCCATTATTAGGATCAGAATTTAAGAGAGCTTTGGACGACTTAAGATCACATAAGACAGAAGGGATAGATGAAATTCCAAATTTCTAAAATCATTGGGGGAACGACTATTCAAGTTGGTGCGTAGAATGATTGAATCTGGCGACATACCATCCGACTTTCGGAGAAGTATCATCCACAAAATTCCGAAGCCTGTGAGAGTCGACAAGTGCGAAAATTATCGCACAATCAGCTTAACAGCTCATGCATCCAAGTTGCTGACCAGATTAATAAACAGAAGAATGGAATACAAAATTGAGGATGTGTTAGATGACGATCAGTTTGGCTTTAGAGAAGGTAAAGGCACTAGAGAGACAATTTTGATGTTGCGGTTGATAATAGAAGCAAGACATGTTCATAGGATTTGCCGAACTGGCAAAAGCATTCGGTAATGTAAATTGGTGCAAAATGTGCGAAATTCTGAGAAAAATAGGGGTAAGGTGTAGGGAGAGACGGGTAATATAGAGTATGTACAAGAGCCAAGAGGTAATAGTAAGAGTGGACGACCAAGAAAAGTGCTCGGATTAAAAAGGGTGTAAGACAGGGATGTCCAATCTTTACATCGAAGAAGCATTGATGGAAGTAAAAGTTAGGTTCAGGAGTGGAATTAAAATTCAAGGCGAAAAGATATAAATGATGCGATTCGATGGAATGAACAATCTAATGAGTGCAGCATATGGATTGAGGTTAAATCGAAGGAAGACGAAAGCAATGAGAAGTAACAGAAATGAGAACAGCGAGAAACTTAACATCAGGATCGATGGTCACGAAGTAGATGAAGTTAAGGAATTCTGCTACCTAGGCACTAAAATAACCAATGACGGACGGAGCAAGGAGGACATCAAAAGCAGACTCGCTATGGCAAAAAAGGCATTTCTGGCCAAGAGAAGTCTACTAATGTCAAATACCGGCCTTAATTTGAGGAAGAAATTTCTGAGGATGTACGTCTGGAGTACAGCATTGTATGGTAGTGAAACATGGATTGTGGGAAAACCGGAACAGAAGAGAATAGAAGCATTTGTGCAACAGAAAAATGTTGAAAATTAGGTGGACTGGTAAGGTAAGGAATGAGGACGTTCTGCGCAGAATCGAAGAGGAAAAAATATGTGAAAAACAGTGACAAGGAGAAGGGACAAGATGACAGGATATCTGTTAAGATATCAGGGAATGACATTCATGGTACTAGAGACAGCTGTAGAGTGCAAAAACTGTAGAGAAAGACAGATACTGGAATACATCCAACAAATAATTGAGGACGTAGGTTGCAAGTGCTACTCTGAGATGAAGAGGTTGGCACAGGTGAGCAGTTCGTGCAGGGCCGCATGAGACCCATCAGAAGACTGATGACACAAAAAAAAGGATCACTATCCTTGCTATGATAAGCGAGAAAGGCTTAAATCTTTCACTGCCCCTATACTTATGATAAACACGCTGTAGAAGTACAAGGGCTATTCGTAAAGTAAGGAACGATAGGTTGCGAAATGGAAACCATAGTGAAAATCAAAACTGTTTTATTTGCAACAGTTAGCTACAACTTCCAGCTACTTATCTCCATAGTCGCCGACCCGACTTAGACGTTTGTCGTAGCGTTGTACCAACTAATAGAAGGCAGCCGCCAGTGCTTTCCGCCAATTCTCTACACTGGCCTACAGCTCATTGTTTGTGCCATAGTGTTGTCTTCAAAGCCAACAGTTCATGTGAGCAGAGATGAAACTCAGAGGGAGACAATCACGAGCTGTATTGTGGGTAATCAAACATTTCCAATTGAAAACGATGCAGGAGAATCTTCATTGCCCCTGCAGAATGTGGCTATTAATTGTCTTGAAGAAGAAAACGCTCGACAGTTATGTAATGTTGGCTGCATAGTTTCAGGCGAAATTTCTCACCAGGCCCTCGTACTTGGCGGGAGACACTATTATTCTGGGTGTCTTTATGTGCTCCCTGTGTTCTCAGAACTAAAAAGAACGACGTAACGCAATCGACGGGCATACTGGAGACACTGCCCAACACTTCTGTGCAAAACGTCATCGGATTTTCACTGTGGTTTCCATTTTGCAAGCGATCGTTCCTTACTTTCCGAATAACTCTCGTAACAATTCTTTCAAGAAAGACTCTCAGATATAGACACTAGATTTCAAAACCATCTCCGTAAATAGTCGCTACACGGCTTCCAACTAGTTACTAGCAACTCACGTCTATAATATCCTCCATTTACAAAACAGCTTAAAGTCAAAACAGGGGAAAAGGAGCGCACATACATACATACATACGCAAAAACGGAATGTGTTACCTTCTAGTACATCTAGCCAATCCCCCTCGTTCTCATTAACCCTCACCTCTAGCTAGCCACTGGCTCCGCGTTCTAATATGAGGTCCATGTTTCCGAGCACGAGCTTGGTCGCTAAATTGCAACACTCGCCCACAACACAAGAAAATTAATGACAAGCGACCACATGGTTCTCTAATTTTTTTATTTTTTTACATCTTTGATACTCGAAGTTCAGAATTCAAATAGCAACTTGTAAAAGCATTTCGACGCAACTCTCAAAAATTCTCGACAAAAGAAACTTTGAAGTTTTCTGAGCGTCTTTGATACTTCAAAAAAAAGTCTATGGACTCGACAGGGAGCGGCATTTGAAACCTTTCGCACTATTTCATGGCTTACACTAGATGCAGACAGTTGGGGCACACAAATTCCATCCTGGTTCTAGGCGCTACAGTCTGGAACCACGAGACCGCTAGGGTCGCAGATTCGAATCCTGCCTCTCGCATGGATGTGTGTGATTTCTTTAGGTTAGTTAGGTTTCGGTAGTTCTAAGTTCTAGGGGACTGATGACCTCAGATAGTGCTCAGAGCCATTTCAACAATTTTTTTCAAATGCCTGCGAGTCGTGTCACTGAGACGGGACATACGAACCAGCCCAGTATTCACCTAGTGGGTTGTGGAAAACCGCCTAAAAACCACATCCAGGCTGACCGCCACACTGGCCCACGTCGTTAATCCACCAGGCAGATTCGATCTGGGGCTGGCGCGCCTACCCAAATCCAGGAAGCAGCCCATTAGCGCCCTCGGCTAACCTGGCGGGTCTACTTAAAGAATCTTTATTAATTACGTTTTGTAGAGGATTCGTAAATACGAATTTATATTTGTAACGAAAACATGATTTTTTGGTGCTATGTGCAGTTAGAAAAAAGAAGAAGAGAATTTTCACGAAAATGACCGTTAAATATGCACTTGGCAAAAGCAATTGCTGCATTGGGGCATTGCAATAAGTCAATGGCGACAGATGAAAATTTGTGCCGGACCAGAATTCGGCCCGCATCTCGTGGTCGTGCGGTAGCGTTCTCACTTCCCACGCCCGGGTTCCCGGGTTCGATTCCCAGCGGGGTCAGGGATTTTCTCTGCCTCGTGATGGCTGGGTGTTGTGTGCTGTCCTTAGGTTAGTTAGGTTTAAGTAGTTCTAAGTTCTAGGGGACTGATGACCATAGATGTTAAGTCCCATAGTGCTCAGAGCCATTTGAACCAGAATTAGAACCCAGTCTTCCCGCGAGTGGTCGCTTAACCACTTTGGCTATCCGAGGCACGTCTCCCGTCCAACGAAAATGTCTGTATGCCTCACACTGCATAGTAGTCTGCCCTTTCCGTTATTCTGCTTCGCTCCCAGCCCTACTGTATTCCCGTGAAACACCGGACATTGCTGTGCAACTGCGCTGGAAGATTGATATGCCGTCAGGCGCATATAACCGTATTGTACTCGTACTGGGGTGGCGATATTCACTCAGTGCCGGAGCTATTATTTGCACTCAGGAGTTCGATGTGGTTATGGACGCACGACGGCACTTAACAGAATTTGAAAGCGGAATGGTATCTGGAGCTAAACTCATGGAACATTCCATTTCGGAAATAGGAAATTCAATATTCCGAGATCCACAGTGTGATGCCGTTTCCCCCTCCCCAGCAGCGGAGCTGATCTCAAACGTTTGTGTATATGTTGTCCCGGCTAGTTAAGAAACATTCCATGCCTTACGGGTCGGGCATAAAACATCACGGAATCACGTTGTGAATCTAGACGTGTGAACTAGCAGTTGAAAATTGATCGCGTTTTTCCAGAGATAGTTAATCCACTTTCAACCACGACGGATCCGAAGACAGTTTTGTTCTATATTACTCTGGAGTAAGATATCAACTGAGTTCCAGTCTATTTTTACTAATTTGTTTTCCTGTGTAATTTGATTTAGTTACTTTAGCAGTCTGTATTCATTCGTTGAATCCTATCAAATATGTTTGTAAAACGTTTATCAGCTTCCTTCAATAACCCTTGAATGTTCACACATATTATTGTCTATGTAGTAGCTGATTATAGAATTTAGTAAACACTGGGAATGTCTCGCATATTTCTGTTTTATTGACACAATTAAGTTCTTAAATTAATGGGAGCACTGATGGATCAATGAAAGCAGAATTGATCCTAGTGCGTATTGTTTCGGTATGATAACATTCAGTCAATACCACATTCCTTCGTGTACCTATCACCGAAGATATGATTTCCCATGAAACTGTCCTTTACCATTATGTCTCTGGGCCTTACAATGTCTCAGCTTCTCAATTCTCACGACACGATATTAATTATGGGTTCAAACCCTTTCAATGCCTGTTCAGCACAAGTTCAGTCTTTTAAGGGCCACTGTTTTTCACTTCTCGTTTATTAGCGGAATCACCTTGACAACGAACGGCAAAGATACTAGTGTGATAAGGTCCAAACTATTTTCGGTCCCAATACTCTTTAATAATTCACATACAGCGAATAAAGTCCTAATTCAACATAAGAGTTTCGGTAATGTCAACAAATCTCTTCACAATCGTAAGTATACGATCGTAGCGTTTCGTTTAACACGTACAATCACCATTGACTTGAATATCAATGTTCGTACACCCAATCACCTCTAATTGACACCGTCTCTGAGTTTATCCCAAAATAATCTATTCTCCACTACTCCAACGTCTAATCCAGTTCTAAGAATGCAATTTAATTAGGCTTCTAATCCCAAAATTCTGACTACCACGGAAGAACTGTGAACACACTCGCCATCGCTGAAAACAAAAACTCAAGAGACCTAACAGTGGGGCACATTGGTTTATATATTACATTCAAAACAAAACGCATCTCTGTTGTGTCTTCCTTGGATCCCGTTTGAACTACTTTGCGTTACTCTATTTCAAATATCTGGAGTAGACAACATTCCATTAGAACTACTGACGGCCTTGGGAGAGCCAGTCCTGACAAAACTCTACCATCTGGTGAGCAAGATGTATGAGACAGGTGAAATACCCTCAGACTTCAAGAAGAATATAATAAATCCAATTCCAAAGAAAGCAGGTGTTGACAGATGTGAAAATTACCGAACTATCAGTTTAATAAATCACAGCTGCAAAATACTAACGCGAATTCTTTACAGACGAATGGAAAAACTGGTAGAAGCGGACCTCGGGAAAGATAAGTTTGGATTCCGTAGAAATATTGGAACACGTGAGGCAATACTAACCTTACGACTTATCTTAGAAGAAAGATTAAGAAAAGGCAAACCTACGTTTCTAGCATTTGTAGACTTAGAGAAAGATTTTGACTGGAATACTCTCTTTCACATTCTAAAGGTGGCAGGGGTAAAATACAGGGAGCGAAAGGCTATTTACAATTTGTACAGAAACCAGATGGCAGTTATAAGAGTCGAGGGGCATGAAAGGGAAGCAGTGGTTGGGAAAGGAGTGAGACAGGGTTGTAGCCTCTCCCCGATGTTATTCAATCTGTATATTGAGCAAGCAGTAAAGGAAACAAAAGAAAAATTCGGAGTAGGTATTAAAATTCATGGAGAAGAAGTAAAAACTTTGAGGTTCGCCGATGACATTGTAATTCTGTGAGAGACAGCAAAGGACTTGGAAGAGCAGTTGAACGGAATGGACAGTGTCTTGAAAGGAGGATATAAGATGAACATCAACAAAAGCAAAACGAGTATAATGGAATGTAGTCAAATTAAATCGGGTGATGCTGAGGGAATTAGATTAGGAAATGAGACACTTAAAGTAGTAAAGGAGTTTTGCTATTTGGGGAGTAAAATAACTGATGATGGTCGAAGTAGAGAGGATATAAAATGTAGACTGGCAATGGCAAGGAAATCGTTTCTGTAGAAGAGAAATGTGTTAACATCGAGTATAGATTTAAGTTTCAGGAAGTCGTTTCTGAAAGTATTTGTATGGAGTGTAGCCATGTATGAAAGTGAAACATGGACGATAACTAGTATGGACAAGAAGAGAATAGAAGCTTTCGAAATGTGGTGCTACAGAAGAATGCTGAAGATAAGGTGGGTAGATCACGTAACTAATGAGGAGGTATTGAATAGGATTGGGGAGAACAGAAGTTTGTGGCACAACTTGACTAGAAGAAGGGATCGGTTGGTAGGACATGTTTTCAGGCATCATGGGATCACAAATTTAGCATCGGAGGGCAGCGTGGAGGGTAAAAATCGTAGAGGGAGAGCAAGAGATGAATACACTAAGCAGATTCAGAAGGATGTAGGTTGCAGTAGGTACTGGGAGATGAAGAAGCTTGCACAGGATAGAGTAGCATGGAGAGCTGCATCAAAGCAGTCTCAGAACTGAAGACCACAACAACAACAACTCTCTGTAAAATTTTGACTAACTATTACTTCGAAATACTACTAACGTTTTCTGGCTCTTAGGTCATTTCGTATTACAGACTTTAGTCTGATACTCGTTTCTGTACAACTACTCTCTGAAGAGCGGTTACAACTCTCACCATGGAGAAAGTAGTGGCGGACGGCTTTCACTTAACGCCCCAGAGCAGCGGCGTTTGTCTAGAGGTGTCAGTGCCAACACACAAGCAACACAGCGTGAAACCAGCGCAGAAATCAACGTGGGACATACGACTAACCTACCCGTTAGGACAGTGTGCAGAAATCTGGCGTTAATGGGCTATGGCAGCAGACGACCGATGCGAGTGCCTGTACTAATAGCCCGACATCGCTTGCAGCACCCCCACTGGGCCCGTAACCACATCGTTTGGATCCTACACGACTTGAAAACCGTGGCCTGTTAACATGAGTCACGATTTCAGTTGGTAGGAGCTGATGGTAGATTCAGAGTGTGGCGCGGACTGCACGAAGTCAAGCATCCAACGAGGCATTGTGCAAGGTGGTGATGACTCCATAATGATGTAGACTATGTTTACATAGAATGAATTGGATTCTCTGGCCCAACTGAACCAATCATTAACTGGAAATGGTTGTATTTGGCTACTTTGAGACCGTCTGCATCCATTCGTGGACTTCATGCTCCCCAACAACTATGGAATTTGTTTCAATGACAGTGCGCCATGTCACTGGGCAACAATTGTTCGCGAGTGGTTTGAAGAACACATTCAGGACAGTTCGAGCGAATGATGTGGCCATCCAGATCGCCCGATGTGGATCGCATCGAACATTTATGACAACCGCTATTTAAGTTCATGCACAAAATCCTGCACTGGCAACGCTTCCGTAATCATGGACGGTTTTAGAGGCAGCGTGGATCATTATTTCTGCAGGGTGGTTCCAGCGACTTGTTGAATCCTTGCTATGTCAAGTCGCTGCACTACAACGGGCAAAAGAAGGTCCGACACGATATTACAAGGTATCTCATGACTTTCGTCAGCTCATTGTATGTAGGTATGGTGTCGGTACTTTCGTACGGTCATGTCGTGGTGGCACCGTGCCTATATCAAATTAGATATGTTCTACTTAGCATTTTTGATGAATTTTATATTCAAATGGGGTAGGTGTTCGAAGCGAATGGATAGAAACGAAAAAATATGACCGAAACGAAACTCGAACCAACGATTACCACTCTCGAGCACTTCGGATTTTTTCCCTCTTTATGCGTTTTATGCAGAAATGCCAGTACAATATGCACCTCTGTTTAAAAATTTGTACTGTTTGCAAAACTAACCCAGGAAAATTTGTACTGTTTCCAAATCTAACCCAGGACCTCTACAAGGCACGCGAAAATTCTACGACAGAGTTACACTACTAGTAAAAAAAAAAAAAGTGACCTTACTTTATAATATTAAAGACTCTCATAAAAATTCGATTTTTCTGAGAATTTTTGAGAGTTACATAGAACGATTTAGGAGGACTGATATTTGAGTTATGAACTTTACGTTCCATAAATATAAAAAAATTACAAAAAACCGATTGTCTGTGAGCTTTCTGTAAGTCGAATTCCACGGCCTCACACGGAAACGTACTTTCAAATGTCTGTAGATTTCCGTGCCAGCCGAATACCTTTATCGATGATGAAGGATTAGTCAGTCTCGACTTCATACTCGCTGAACTTAAAATATCACTTCCGCCCTACAGGATCCATGACCTGATTCCCACATCCCCAAGCACTCGCAGACAACTATCTATTTCGCACCAAAACATCTCCTACATCCCACACAAGACTTGCCAGTCAACCTTAGATGCAGAGCGACCAACACATGCTGCCGATGCTAAAGGTCTTCTGGAATCTGCTGCTTCCTCCCAAGGCTTTTCAAATGTTTCTTTCCACGAGGTGCCGTAAAATACTAGCCGCCATTCCAATTCACAAGGTCTTAAGCCATCTCGTAGAGTCCGTCCACAACCCATTTAGGAGGATTACAGAAAACCCCACCCATCATCTGCAGGCTAAACAAGGCTAGTTTACCATGGATATCGGAAACCAGATCTGGTGCCCACAGTAGCAAAATATTCACCAGAAGAATGAGGCTAGGAGTGATACGTGAAAGGCATCCCTTAGATATCTCTTTCATATTGTTAATCGCAATGAGAGTTGCAGATCACTGGTATGTCTCAAAGACTACTTGCTCACTGTCCACGTCTTCTAGGAGGCTCACATCTCATACTGTATAGTGAAGCGTATCGGTTCGATGTACTTTGAAGGCAGAACCCTCGCGGCTCTTTCTTTGCACGGACGGCGACCGCAGCACATAACACGTTCTACGTTTTGAATTCAGACATTAGCGACTTGTGCACTATTTAGATGGGTATTTATAAGCTGCAGTATTTAGGATTTATAATGAGAGCATTGCTTTCTAGCTTTTCATTGGTGTCATTCTGTATTAAAAGATTTTGAGCTCTGCATGTGTGTTCTCATTATACGCGAGATTACATTTGTCCTGATCCAGGCTTTGCCCACAGTACAAGGATCAATATCGATTTTTCATTAAATCATTCATGAATATAAGTTATGTTTTACGTTACTTTCCCACTCACTCATAATATGACAGGGATCTGAGAATATATAGTGTTCTTTCTCCGGTTTTTTAAACATATTGTATTGTATTGTATCTTCACATAGTACAATGAAGGACATACTATCCCTTGCTTGTGGGCTTACTGCAGAATAACACACACATTGGGGAAGCCCTCAGCGCTACGAAAATACACACACCAAAAAAAGTTTTGCATCACCTCTGTTCCGAGAGTTCTGGAGCCTGCACAGAAAATTGGAATAGAGATCAACATAAACATCATTTCCGCCCTTTTTATTGCTCATGAAAACCACACATTGCATGTTGTATCATCATGCAGGGAGACCCTCAGAGGTGGTGTTCCAGATTGCTATATACACCGCTACCTCTAATACCCAGTAGCACGTCCTCTTGCATTGATGCATGCCCGTATTCGTTGTGGCATACTATCCCTAAGTTCATCAAGGCACTGTTGGTCCAGATTGTCCCACTCCGCAACGGAGATTCGGCGTAGATCCCTCAGAGTGGTTGGTGGGTCACGTCGTCCATAAAAAGCCCTTTTCAATCAATGCCAGGCATATTCGATAGGGTTCATGTCTGGAGAACATGCTGGACACTCTAGTCGAGCGATGTCGTTATCCTGAAGGAAGTAATTCACAAGATGTGCACGATGGGGGGCGCGAATTGTCGTCCATGAAGACGAATGCCTCGCCAATATGCTGCCGATATGGTTGCACTATCGGTCGGAGGATGGCATTCACGTAACTTACAGCCGTAACGTCGCCTTCCATGACCACCAGTACCGTACGTCGGCCCCAATAATGCCACCACAAAACAGCAGGGAACCTCCACCTTTCTGTACTCTCTGGACAGTGTGTCTAAGGCGTTCAACCTGACTGGGTTGCCTCCAAACACGTCTCCGACGATTGTCTGGTTGAAGGCATATGCGACACTCATCGGTGAAGAGAACGTGATGCCAATCTTGAGCGGTCCATTCGGCAACACCTCCTTCCTGGTGGAATGACTGGAACTGATCGGCTGTCAGACACCCTCCGTTTAATGGGCGCTGCACATGCATGGTTGTTTACATCTTTGGGAGGTTTTAATGACATCATTGAACGGTCAAAGGGGCTGTGCTGTGATACAACATCCACAGGCAACGTCTGTCTGCAGGTGTTCTGGAAACCGGGATGGTGCAAAACTTCTTTTGATGTGTGTATTTAAACTTTGCAACCAGATGGATAGAAGAGTCAATGTTCAGTGCAACTAACGTATTCCCTCCTCTGTATTACTATAGATTACACATCCCAATTTGTATTTTCAATGCAGAGCGGTCACAGTGGCCTCTTCCACATCAAGGCACAACACACAGGTTCTACATGCACTATGAAGAACTTAGTAACTGGTGGGCTAAGGATCTCTGTGCTACCAAATGCGAAGTCCAATTTAAAATGGGATGCCAACGGCTTTTATTAAACGAAAGGATGCAACAGAGAAAGCTATAAACTGCTAATAAATGAAATAATAGAAGTTCGACTACAGTGTCACATGTTATCCAGTTCCAACCGGTAACAATATCAATTGAAACGTCCCCTTAGAAAAATTGATGAATTACTGTGCTGATAAACCCCTACGTTATTTGATTTTCAAACAGCTGAGCAAAACTGAACGTATTCAGACATTCACTAAAGGGACACACAATATTTTTAGCGCAACTCAATCTGACTTTCAATAATCCCTACAAAAGAATGGCCCCGACTAACATTAACCTATACCATTCACAAATCACTTACCTCACAAAAATCTTCGTTACTCCAACTACTGCAATACAGCGAGCGCCACTACTGCCAGCTAAATAAAAGATTCAAACTACTGAAGGCACTAACTACTAATAAGCAAAACAAAGATTTTGATAGAGAACAAACAAAGTATTTACCTTAATAGTGTTCAAAAGTCATTATATATATATATATATCTCAGCCCATGATATCCAATATTACAAATTTACTCTTTCTGATGGACACACGTCCAGATCGTCCGCTCTCAAAATTCCGCCATCTCTCTCCCCACATCCACCACTGCTGCCAGCTCACCTCCAACTGCAAGACGCTACGCGCTGTTAACATCCAACAGCCCAACACTACAGTAGGCAACAACAATGCAAATCAGCCACAGACTGCACACAGCACAGCCAGTGATTTTCATACAGAGCGCTACGTGGCGGTGGCGTTACCAATATAAGAACCTAAAAAGCCCACTTACACAATCCTTTCATAAAGCAATTCGCATAATTTATAGAAAACTATTAGAGAAAACTTCCTGTTTACACATCTTATTCTGTACTGCTGGCAGAGACGCAATACATTAAGAATTACACAGGCGGCGCGTAACTAGAACGTTAAATATACGTATCGAGCCGTGACTTCTATAATCAGCCTGGCGATTTCATATTGAAAAAAATCCCGAAAATGATAACCATTTCGGAAACTTTCCTCCAGTATCTTAAACTTACACATTCCTTTAAGCTATTACTTGTTATCAGTGTTGTTAGCTAGAAGAGGCGCAGTTATCTGTTTAGGGCAGTAAAATTAACGCACATATTAAAACATTACAGTGGGTATACTAAAATCTTCAATTTGCAAACAAAAACAATACCTCGACGAGAAAAATAAAGAACCTCCGCTAGGAACGCCAGATTTGCTTTCTTCACACTTTTTTCACTGTTCTATTGATTTAATATTAGCACACCATCTGTATCTCTTTCGCAACTCGACACCTCTACCCACTACGTTGCTGTCAACAAATGAAATCCATGCACATGCTTGTTACCTTCATCTCCGGAACAGTCTTAACCGCCGATCCTCGCATTACCACAAATCATTCCAATACCGACGCGTTTTCGAGACATCCTCCATGTTTGAAATAGGATATAATCGTAAAACATACATTTAATACGGAACCGATCAAATAAAAAGCTTCAACCGAAAGGACGAAATCCTGTATGGGTTCTCCTCAGGACTCGATAAGACCACGAGAGTTGAGAGACATCTCAAACGATCGAAGCTGGGCATGTACATGTCATAGTGACGTCAGGGAGATGTATTACTGCGGTGAGCCTAATGCCTCACACAAAAGGAAAGGTATATCGATTGATTTGAAGACAGACTGACATCCAGTGAATATATAGAAAACTACGTGTTGTTTGAACTAAAGTATCAGAGGTGACATTAGTTGAGAAGCTGAGCAGATGAAGTACTTTCCCAGTTTCCTCCATACTCTAATTTCCTAACGCAAAAAATGCCGGAAGATTTCTGTTTCCCGAAAAGTCCCCTCCCCCCCCCCCCCGCCCCCAAAATACCTAAAATTCCAAAAAAAAGGAAAAAAAATCTCAGATCTGCGGACGTTGAGTCATCCCGAAACACTTCAATCAGCTCGCATTGCTGGCTAAATGCTTCGTCTGAGTTGGGTGATATTCTCTCTCTCTCTCTCTCTCTCTCTCTCTGTGTGTGTGTGTGTGTGTGTGTGTGTGTGTGTGTGTGTGTGTGTGTGTGTGTGTGTGTCCAAACAGGTCACTGAAGACCCTAACGGTACTGACCGACTGTTCGCGTCATCTTAGCCTATAGGCGTCATTGCATGCGGATATGGTGGGGCGTGTGGTGAGCACACCGCTCTCCCAGCTGTTATCACTTTTCGTGACCGGAGACGCTTCTTCTCAACCCACTAGCTCCTCAATTTGCTTCACAAGGGCTGAATGCAGCCCGCTTGTCAATAGCGCTCGGCATACTGAACACTCACCCATCCAAGTGCTAGCCAATTTCGGCAGTGCGTAACTTCGGTGATCTGACGGGAACCGGTGTTACCACTGCGGCAAGGCCGTCGGCAGTTAAATGACACTGCAGTTATTAAAAGAAAACTGGTAATGAAATGAATCTGAATAAAGTATGTGACAGGTTACTGAGAGGATCGCTGCAGTAGGTGTCATTCAAATCTGAATTAGTTGGCTTCAAGAAATGTCAATAAATCGAGATATGTCTGCATCTCAGTGCACCTCATACCTGAGCTGACATTCACTTTCTCAATTGTGAAGTGAGGTTTCGGAGTGAATATTATGATTTCCAGTGCCAGGAATGTCACAAAATTTCATGTTTACTTCTTGGATGATAATATGAATTCATTTCAAGTCGACCTTCCATTAATTTTACTGCCATAAAAGTTTCTAAACCATATGAACATTACACCCAATTTGTATGAGCATCTCACTCGTTAATACAGGGGATAGGGAAAATAATGTGAACAGTGGTAGTAATGGGATGGTTGTGTTTGACGGTCACAACGCAGGTAAGGCACGTGTCGCGCTGGACTGTGCGTGTTCAGTACGGACTAGGCATCATTGAGGGTTGTTTACGAGTAGTGCACACTTCGTATTTGCATTCAGAGGCCGAGATCGACGTGCAATGAAGGACCGAACAGAGCTCCAAAGAGGCCAGATTGTGGGGGCCAGATTAGCTGGAGCATCAATAGCCAAGACAGCCGACTTATTGAATGTTTCACCATCAACTGTTTCGACAGTCACAACAGCGTACACAAAACATAGAAAGACATTGTCGTGTAAATGTAATGGTGGGCGCAAATCAAAACTAAATGACAGAGATCGTCGTACGCTAACACGAATTGTGTCAAAACAACAAAAAGCCACGGAGGCTAAAGTGACTGCGAAAGTTCAATAGCCATCTTCGAGACGACCCCCGCCCTCCCGGACTCTGTCCGCCGAGAACTCCATAGAGCGCATATTCATAGACAAGCTGCTATACCGGAACCATTAGCGACGACAACCAACGCAAAGAGGCGTAGACATGGTGTCAGGACCATAAATCGTGGACAGCTGATCAGTGGAAACACGTGGTATGGTCAAACGAGTCAGCGTTTTCGTTATGTCCAACATCGGCCCGGGTTTGCGTCTGGAGAACGCCAAAAGGAGCCTGCAGTCCTGATTGCTTGATTCCAACGGTTTGGCATGGAGGTGGAAGTGTGATGGTGTGGGCAGCCATATCATGGTATTGTGCTGGTCTCATCGTACTTCTCAAAGGCCGTGTTACAGCCAACGATTATGTGAACATTTTAGGTGAACAGGCGCACCCCATGATTCAAACGTTGTTCCCCAACCATGGTGCCGTAATTCAGGACTATAACGCACCCGTTCACACAGCCAGGACAGTACAGTTGTGATATGAAGAGCATGCAACTGAATTGTAGCGTCTTCCCTGGCCAGCACAGTCTTCGTACTGAACATTATCGAACCCTTGTGGGCGGTATTGGAGTGCAGACTCCGGAGCAGATTTCCGCCTCCCTCGTCACTACAGCAGTTAGAAGAGGTTTGCGACCGAACCGCCGAATCTTTCCATCAGTAAATGGGGTACGTTCTCAAGTGACTCCGTTGTTTTAACCCCTCCACTGACAGAATGACCCGCTTCCTACTTCCGTATGTATAAAGCCAATACGGACTTGTAGCTGTCACGCCTTTGCGCTTACTGCTACGTATTTTAACCGTAAATAGCTCAGCCCTAATGGCAAGAGTTAGTAGTGAATTCTGGCGTTATTAATCTTTGAAGACAGCACAGCTGCCACAAGCTCAGCTCACTTTTACTCCACTCCTACCCTCGCCATTACACCACATTAACTAGGTGCTACATGGACCTTGCTAAATTCACTTGCGTATACATTTTTGACCGTTACTCGCCAGTATTTACCTATTGGATTAGTACACTCCTAACCGGACTATTTCTCAAAGAGCTGTGATGATTGAACGGGTTCGATCCACGGCCTACAGTGCCCTACAGTTCACACGGTAACACTGCCTACCTGACCCACTTAACTTGGTAGTGAGCTTATGTATCCAATCACCACTGCTAGCAGCAGTAGATAATCCTATCAGCACGACGAGAGCAGCAGACTTACCGTCGAATCCTCCTGAAAATACTTATAACTACGGTCGCCAGCTCTGAAGGAGCAAAAGAATGAATCAATTTTTTGGCTCGTTTCAAAGTGAAACGGCTTGAGTTGAATTTTAAACTTAATTCTGAATATTACTATTTCTGATCATTCTAGGTGATTCTACAAAGCAAATACTCTCTCAATTTCTGTGAGTTGGCTTGGTAATTACCACCAAGACAATTTAAGCAACTTAATTTAACAAACTTCTACCCTTCAACTTATTTAATGATTTTGGGATATTACTCTTTGGACAATTGCTATAGAATTAGTTAAGTGACTTTACTTGAAAGGTTACTCAGAAAAATTTAAGTAACTATAAATAGGCGACTCATTCTGGTGTGACCATTGCTCTTTTCTACATTCTTAAACGCTAAAGTATTCTACAACCAAAAGAATTGTAAATGAAAGAGGCGATGGTGGCCTCAGTCTGATTTCACTACACTATGTTTCAGGTTACTACACTATACAATGAAAAACATGCGTCGTAATTTTACTCATTACTATATTCTGTCCTCTGCACTTGCACAAAAGAAAACTGGTATTCTCCTTTTACATGTATACAAAGTTCGACTTAACCATTTCAAGCAGTCTTGCCTTGGGTAGACGTGTCGGTGCTGGTGGTGGGATGCATGTGGCTAACGCAGCTCTTCACGCCTCATGCCCTTAATGGCGGCTGGAACTACGAGCTGTAGCACTCGTATAAGCTACTGCACGTCCGCCATAAAATCTGGGCGCAGGAACTCTTACAATCAGCCCCAGTGGCATAGAGACGGCTTCGACCACCATTCGCCGCGTTCTACTCCACAAACGGCGACGATATTCGCCTCTTCGCGGTTGCACAATCACTTTTGCGTGAGCACAGTTACGCACGTCCTGTCACGTCAACACTCTCCAGGCCATTGCATTGTTCAGTCCCTGTGTCTCCAGCTACCTCTAGCTACGCTCGTATCACCAAGAGTGGGGGCGTTCCCCTACCACCTTTTCACCGAAATCATTTAGTATTTAAGAATATTTATATTTATTACCCTGGAGTTCATACCAGTCATAATAATTTACTACTAGCGCTTTATAACATTAAATCATACAGTAATAGCTTATAATTACCAAGAAAAAGAATACATTTGACTCCGATAGCTTAGCGCATTGTCTGAGACAGCGCTAATTCCCAGTTTCGCCAATAGATGGCATCAGGGTGCACTCCCTGGCAGTCTCACACCAGCGCGCCCGTTTCCGACGCGCGGGCTCCAAATTACTGTCAGCCCACCATCATTTCAGTTCCGTTACACATGCCCCACTTCTTATTGAAGTATCTAACAGTGATAATTCAATAAGAAGTCTCTCCTATAACGAATATGAAATTTTCGTTAAGCTTTTTACCAAGGGTTTTCCCTTTCTTACTGATACACCTCGGTACTTATATTACTTATTTAAAATTAAACACCAATTCTTTCTATCTTTCCTGCTAAACATTACATAAATGATTTACATATATTCTTTACAATTTTCTTACATCGAAACACAGTACACTTTAAACATCTTTTTTTTTTTTTTACAAAAATTTTAAATACACTTCTTTTATTTCAGGCAAGTAAAACACACGTTAAGCGCCTATTACTTTATAGCCCGTCCTTTTCACTTTACCTCCTCACTTTTCTACCTCTTCCACAACACTTATTTACACATCTATTAACGCTTTCTTAGAAGCTCAGTCTTTCCCAGTCTGTTTAGTCTCTACTTAAACTAGAAATTTCATTAGAATACTGCAACATATTTTCGTGAACATTTACCTTTCACATAGAACAAAAGAAACAAAACTATTTACATATTGGTTTACTTTAATATTTATTTATATATTTAATTTCAATCTGGTAGAATTCGTGGTTCATACCTTTTGAGATCCACTATGTTTCTTACTCCCAGGCGTTTGCCTGTTAATGGGTACTCTAAATAATAAGCGTTCACATTGGGTATTGACACTATTTTAAATGGTCCATTATATATATATTTAAATTTGCTGATCTCGTTATTAATTTCACTTGACTTTTCATGTGTTTTTACAAGAACGAGATCACCTATTTTGAATTTAGGATTCCTTACTTTTTTGTCATGACGACGAATTCTCGCATCTGCTTGTTTTCTCATCTTGTCTTTTATTAAGTTCTTTTTACTATCATAATCTAATTCAACTCTATCTGGAAATTCTAGTAGGTCTTCTACTAGACTTTTACTTCTCGTCTTTTTCAGGATTTCTTCTGGAGTAAATCCAGTGCTCTCGTTTGTTAATGAATTCATGATTTCTTCGAATTCACTCACATACATGCCCCACTTCTTGTGGTTGCTATGGCAGTACGTCCTAAATAACCGACCTATCTCACGCATATATCTTTCTGCCGGATTGCTTGATGGGTGATAAGCTGAGATATGTACCACTTCTACCCGTTTCTCTGTTATCCCATCCTTCCACATTTTTGAGCAAAACTGAACACCATTATCTGATAGTATTCTCTTTGGCTTCCCTACTTTCACAAAATAATCACACACCATTTTATCATACACAGCTCTGGCAGTAGCTTTTCTCAAGGGATATAGCTTTATATACCTTGAGAAAAGTTCAACTGCTACAAATATGTACACAAAACCCCCCATGGTTTTCGGTAATGGTCCAAAGATATCTACTGCTACTATTTCTAATACTTCATCAGGTTTTATTGATTGCATGGGCCCTTGATTAGTTGCATTTGTTACTTTCGCCTTTTGGCATAGATCACAAGATCTTATCCTCTGTCCTACCCTTCGTGCCATGTTGTTAAAGGTAATGCATTCATCTAACTTATCGGTACACTTCCGTGCACCACAATGGCCATATGCCAAGTGAACATAATCTATCAGCACTTCAGTGTGTTGTTCCGGCCAACATACTCTCCACTTCCCTGGATTATTTAATCTTTGAAGATACAGTACACCTTTGTGTATTTTATATGAAGCCCTTATGTTAGTTGCGTCCGGATTGTCAAACTTGACCTTTACCGACTTGAGTGCATCATCATCACTTTAATATCTTCGCATATTCCGACATATTTCCCTAATTTTTTCTCTTCCTTCCGCTTTTTTGAAGTAATTCACCTCAAAAACATCTTCCCTATTCTTTACACTTTCTAGTGTCTCACATCCTTCCGGTAATCTCGACAAAGCATCTGGTACTGCATGTTCTTTCCCTTTAACATACTTGATCTCTATATCAAATTGTTGTAAAAACAGCGCCCATCTGGTCAACCTGTTATGTAACAATCTGCAGTCCTTCAAAAATATTAAAGCTTTGTGGTCTGTATGGACCACAGTCTTATGTCCCCATAAGAAAAGTTGAAATTTCCTAAAACCCCATACTACAGCTAAAGCCTCCTTCTCTGAAACCGTATAGTTTCTTTCGTACTTAGACATGGTTCTACTCGCAAATGCTATTTGTCTATGAGTTTTTTCCCCATCTGTCATTACCTCCTGAAATATGGATACTCCCAATCCATAATCTGAACTATCAGTTGCCATGTGGAATGGTTCACACAGGTCAGGGTGCCATAACTTTATGTTTTTAGCCAAATTGTCTTTTAGCCGGTTGAATGCTGTTTCACATTCCTCAGTCCACATATACACACTGTTCTTCTTAAGTAGGTTGTTCAGATGTGGGCTATTGAACACCTGATCATCCACATACTTACGATAAAAGGAACAAAGTCCTATAAACGACTTTAGTTGTTTTTTATTCTTGGGAGCTGGAAAATTTCTTATTGCTTTGACTTTATCGGGATCCTTTTCAATTCCCTCTGGTGTTACTATGTGACCTAAGAACTTTATTTCTTTCTTCACAAACTCGCATTTTTTCAGGTTCAGTGTCATTCCTCCTTTAATTATAGCTTTGAACACCCTGTCGCATAACACCATGTGCTCTTCCCATGTCCTTGTAGCAATTAACAAATCATCTACATAAACCGTGATTAGCGAACTAAGTTCACTCCCTAAAATTTTGTCTAAAGCCCGAATGAACACTGAAACGGAAGTATTTAGGCCAAATGGTACCACTGTGAAATGGTAGCATTTGCCATTGAATAAAAATGCCGTGTACTTCCTAGACTCCTCACTTAATGGGATTTGCCAGTATCCTGCAGTTAGGTCTAAACTAGTCGTGTACTTTACACCATTAAACTTCTGCAATAAATTATCTATGTTCTCTGGACGATCCAACTCCCTCTTCACTACTTTATTCAGAGTACGAGCATCTATCACTATTCGTACACTTCCATCCTTCTTACCTACTATCACCAGTGGGTTATTATATGGGCTAGAACTCCGTTCAATGACCCCACATGAAACCATTTTATCTATTTCTTTTTGAACTGCTTCTTTCTTAGACACGGGTACATTATATGGTGGTTTAAAGAAAGGTTCATGCTCCTCTACCTCCATGCAGTACTCATAATTTATCACTCGTCCCGGTTTGTCCGAAAATACTTCCTGATTTTCATTCAGAATTTGCCATAGATCCTCCCTTTGGGCATCTGATAGTCCTTCCGTTTTATCCACTACATTTCGAAGGAGTGTCTCCTTATTTCCATCTTCAACTATCTGCCTCACCAGACACCAATCGAATTTTTGACCTATTCCTGAATCATGATCATCTCTAAATTCTACCCATCTCAGCTGGTTCTCTTCCATTACTCTAGATGATTCAAATGGTATTTCTAATACCGCACTATCAACTTTACAAACTATTATCCCTTTGTCACAATCTATAATTACTTTCTGTTTTATTAACCAGTCAATGCCTAAAATGATCTCGGCACTGAGCTCTGGAACTACTAAAAATGCATTCGAAAATAGGTTGTTTTTTATCTTAAATTCCATCATCACTTGATGTTTAACAGGTTTACTACATTTCCCTGTCGCCCCTATCACTTTAACACCTGTTACTGGCATCATGACTACTCCTCGTTGCTCTTTGATCATCTCAAAAAATGCGTGCGAAATAGCACTTATTTGAGCACCCGTATCCAACAATACATATAAATCGTACCCACATACATTAATGGGCAGGATTGTTTGCATCCTATTGTCCTCTTTCATACTTTCTTTATCTTCCCATAATAAATCCTTTTCCACCGCCAAGTCTTGCCATATTATTTTTCCGGTTTTTATACTGACCATTCCATCTGGAGGTTTCTTTCTCCTTTTCATCCTAAATTCTTTCACCACTTTTTCCAATAGTCCTTCGTCTAGGCTCTTTAATGCCATCTCGTTCTCATTCGAATCTGTCATGCCTGAACTCTCGGTTGCGGAATCGGAAACTTCCTCTACTTCTTTTTCTCCCTGGATGCTTTCTGATGATTCTGACGATAATTCCTCCTCCTTAGAAATATTACCTTCTTCGGATTCAAATAATTCTCGCAAATTATAATCCATTTCTCTACTTTCCCTTTGTTGGATAGTGCATTCGCCACTCTTACTTTCATTATTTTCCCCTACTAATGGAATTCCAGTCTCACTCAACTCATTTGCTTCAGTACTACAGGGATCACAACACTCTTTCTCTTGGTTAGATACACTTTCTCTAATTTCTTTAAAAGAATCTTCATCACAGTCATGTACTCTTGCTGTCACTAGGTACACATCATAATCGGTATGGCTCTCTAACACTGTCATATTCGGGTCCAAATTAATCACTTGAGTGGAAGATCTTTCTAATTGTGCTGGCTGGCTTTTGAGCTGATGTACATATTCTGCATACGAGGTAATTTCTGAATCGGCATGCATCTCTGCACTATGCCCCTTTTTCTTATTCACCCTTTCCTCTTTAATTACTTCTCGATGCGATTTGTCGACTATTCGTACGAACCTTTTACCATAAGTCACATCACTCCTACCTTGCCCCTGCCTCTCTGCACAGTTGCCATCCCTACCGACAAACAACGCCTCCTCTGACTCTTCCTTCATCAATTCGTCACTCTGACCTCGAATTGTACTTATTTCATTCACGTGAGCCTTCACATCCGACCGATATTCTTTTCCTACTTCATTTCCCTTAATAATTCCTCCCTGCTCTCTCTCCTCTGTTTGTATCCCTGCATTATACTTCGCAAAGTTTCGTTTATGTAACTGCTCTTCAGGCGAACGACGCACTATCCTACTATAGTACTGACTACTCCGATCTTCCCTATGTTTGGGCCATTTCTTTCTTTCCGCGCGCGTTAGGCCCTTGACCTGCGCGGTATTTAGTTTTCCTGATTTTGATAATGCATCCCGTTTCCCTGATAGTGTCCTCTCCCTCGCTGAGAGTTACCTCCTCGACCTCTTCCTCTCATCATGTTAATTTGCGGTTCATTCCTACCACCTTTTACTATTCCATTCTGATTTCTGAAACCTCGAAACTCTCTAGTTTCACGCCACCTATCTTCATTCTCGATTTTTTCTAAAAATTCATCGAATGTTCGATGAGTGCCTCCTACATACCGCTTTGAATCGTCAGGTAGCTTTTTCCACAACTCCCACACTATCTCCGATTCTGATCTACGATCTTTAAGATACTCCAAACGCTTGAACCATCCTTCACAGTATTCTTTCATGAGCCCACGCCCATGTTCTGGCATTCTGGCGACAACGAATTCTCTCCACAACCTATCCCTCTGTTGTGTGCCCCAGAATTCCTCAAGGAACTTTTCTTTGAAGTCTGTAAACTTCAAATTGTCGATATCCAAATTCAATCCCCAACGTTTAGCATGACCTGCTAAAGCGTCTATTACTAAATTAATTTTTTCTTTATCCGACATGTCTGTTGGTAAGACACGTTCACAATTTTTTATAAAATCCATTGGATGCCATCCACCTTGTTTCTTTTGAGGATCGTATTTTTCCTCCCTACTCAGTATTTCCGATTTTTGCATTACCAATGGGATACCACTACAGTTAAGAAACGTCTGATTCTGAACTTGCTGATTTAACAATTTTATCTCATTACGCAGTGTATTTTCCTGCTCCTGCACACATGCATCAAAACTCAACATGGTATTGCGCAGTGTTTCAATATCAGCTGCCGTTTCTTTAACAATCTCTTTCTTTACAACTGGTACTATCACCTGTAATTTACTTTCAATTATCGGTTCTAATTTTTTACTAACCAAAGGTTCCACTGATTTCTCTATTTTCTGAATTTCGGTATCAAATCTTTTCTCTATTTCTGTGACTTTTCTCTGAACATTTGTTATTTCAGCCCTAATGCTATTTACTGATTTGTTTACCTCTGTGATACGTTGGCTTTGCGTATTCAAAATATCTAAATTGGCTTTTATTTTACCAGATAGGTTTTCATCCAGTTGGGATATATGACTAGCCATTTCTGCTTTCAAACTAGCATTCCCTTCTCGAATTTGCGCCATCATACTATTTAACAAACTTGTTAATTCCATATCCTCTCCCTTGTGACTTGCATCCACAGATACATTGGGTTCACTTTTCACTACCTTTGGTTTCACTTCCCGTTCCTCCTGTTTTGTGGGTGTGGATTCATCTATAGGATTTTCCAACCCTACAACAGTATCTATGGTTCCTAATTCTGGGTCTGACCTTGTAATGTTTTCGTCTTGCTTGTTACTATTCGACTCCATCTTATGCTGCTGTATTTCGTGCCTAATAGAAATGTTTATTAAACCAAGTATTACTTGTTTAACTCCTACTATTGGACTTCCTTTTGCTGCTTTGCACGTTGTCGACTTGAACTTACCAATTGTGGTATATTTGTCTACAACAGAATTTTAAATTTAAAATTTTCTTGAAACTACAAGTTTATATAAAACACTTTTATTGCAGCCATTATTCTACAAACTTGGTAAGTCCTGTCACGGTCGCCACATGCGACCGAACCGCCGAATCTTTCCATCAGTAAATGGGGTACGTTCTCAAGTGACTCCGTTGTTTTAACCCCTCCACTGACAGAATGACCCGCTTCCTACTTCCGTATGTATAAAGCCAATACGGACTTGTAGCTGTCACGCCTTTGCGCTTACTGCTACGTATTTTAACCGTAAATAGCTCAGCCCTAATGGCAAGAGTTAGTAGTGAATTCTGGCGTTATTAATCTTTGAAGACAGCACAGCTGCCACAAGCTCAGCTCACTTTTACTCCACTCCTACCCTCGCCATTACACCACATTAACTAGGTGCTACATGGACCTTGCTAAATTCACTTGCTTATACATTTTTGACCGTTACTCGCCAGTATTTACCTATTGGATTAGTACACTCCTAACCGGACTATTTCTCAAAGAGCTGTGATGATTGAACGGGTTCGATCCACGGCCTACAGTGCCCTACAGTTCACACGGTAACACTGCCTACCTGACCCACTTAACTTGGTAGTGAGCTTATGTATCCAATCACCACTGCTAGCAGCAGTAGATAATCCTATCAGCACGACGAGAGTAGCAGACTTACCGTCGAATCCTCCTGAAAATACTTATAACTACGGTCGCCAGCTCTGAAGGAGCAAAAGAATGAATCAATTTTTTGGCTCGTTTCAAAGTGAAACGGCTTGAGTTGAATTTTAAACTTAATTCTGAATATTACTATTTCTGATCATTCTAGGTGATTCTACAAAGCAAATACTCTCTCAATTTCTGTGAGTTGGCTTGGTAATTACCACCAAGACAATTTAAGCAACTTAATTTAACAAACTTCTACCCTTCAACTTATTTAATGATTTTGGGATATTACTCTTTGGACAATTGCTATAGAATTAGTTAAGTGACTTTACTTGAAAGGTTACTCAGAAAAATTTAAGTGACTATAAATAGGCGACTCATTCTGGTGTGACCATTGCTCTTTTCTACATTCTTAAACGCTAAAGTATTCTACAACCAAAAGAATTGTAAATGAAAGAGGCGATGGTGGCCTCAGTCTGATTTCACTACACTATGTTTCAGGTTACTACACTTTACAATGAAAAACATGCGTTGTAATTTTACTCATTACTATATTCTGTCCTCTGCACTTGCACAAAAGAAAACTGGTATTCTCCTTTTACATGTATACAAAGTTCGACTTAACCATTTCAAGCAGTCTTGCCTTGGGTAGACGTGTCGGTGCTGGTGGTGGGATGCATGTGGCTAACGCAGCTCTTCACGCCTCATGCCCTTAATGGCGGCTGGAACTACGAGCTGTAGCACTCGTATAAGCTACTGCACGTCCGCCATAAAATCTGGGCGCAGGAACTCTTACAATCAGCCCCAGTGGCATAGAGACGGCTTCGACCACCATTCGTCGCGTTCTACTCCACAAACGGCGACGATATTCGCCTCTTCGCGGTTGCACAATCACTTTTGCGTGAGCACAGTTACGCACGTCCTGTCACGTCAACACTCTCCAGGCCATTGCATTGTTCAGTCCCTGTGTCTCCAGCTACCTCTAGCTACGCTCGTATCACCAAGAGTGGGGGCGTTCCCCTACCACCTTTTCACCGAAATCATTTAGTATTTAAGAATATTTATATTTATTACGCTGGAGTTCATACCAGTCATAATAATTTACTACTAGCGCTTTATAACATTAAATCATACAGTAATAGCTTATAATTACCAAGAAAAAGAATACATTTGACTCCGATAGCTTAGCGCATTGTCTGAGACAGCGCTAATTCCCAGTTTCGCCAATAGATGGCATCAGGGTGCACTCCCTGGCAGTCTCACACCAGCGCGCCCGTTTCCGACGCGCGGGCTCCAAATTACTGTCAGCCCACCATCATTTCAGTTCCGTTACAGGTTCCAATCGAAGAGTGGCGTAACATTCCAGTGGAGACTATACAGTAATTACAAGCCAATATTGCAAGAAGAACCGCAGCTGTATTACGGGCAAATGGGGTCCAACCCCTTCCTAATAAGCCATTCCCAAGTAAGCGCAGGTGTTCACATTATTTTGCCTACCCCCTGTAGTAGATGCAAGCAACGCTCACTGAAAAAAACAGTATCGCTTCTGCAGACATAATATGTGAAAAACCTTTCAGCTGATGCAACTGCCAGTTAATACAAGGTAGGTCTGAAGTGCAGAAAACTTAGAGACACGTGCTGTAGTGCGGAATACATTGAGAGATCGTTCTTAAGAGATCCATACATCTTATTACCAGGTGTTAAGTAATACAAGATGCAGCTTACAAACGCATGGCACACTTATTCTCTATGAGAGAGGACGCACATACACTTAGAGGTTTTGTTAGAATTTTGAGTATCTTGGTTATGGTCTTGTATTGTTTTAAAAATTTTATGACGGCAGTCCCTTCATGTATTTCGTGCCCCGCGGAGTGGCACCATGTCACGGACTGCACGGCCAATTCCGCCGGAGGTTCGAGTCCTCCCTCGGGCACGGTTGTGTATATGTGTTGCTCTTATCATAAGTTAGTCTAAGTTAAATGAAGTAGTGTGCAAGTCTAGGGACCGATGAACTCAGCAGTTTGGTCCCTTAGGAATACACACACACACACACACGTCTATTTCGTTGTGCTATGAAAGGTTACATATTACCTAATACTTTACTGATAGAAATTATATAGCGTTACTGTTCATTCATGGCTCAAACTTTTGTAAAATACGGGGAGTATTTTCAGGGAATTGCGAGGCTTTGAACTTTAATAGCGGCAACTATTTATTTACAGCTAGTACAAGATAGATATGTGTTTCAGACTTTTACTGACCTTCAGAGTAGTCACCAGCACTGTGTATAACTCGTTGCCAGGGACGTGGAAGTCGTAGGATACTCCTAGCAGCGCCAGTTGTGTTGACATTTCGAGTGGCGCGGTCTATTGCCCGACGAATTTGTAGCGGTTCTGAAGCGAATGCCGTGAAGTGTTTCCTTCAGTTTAGAAATCGAGTTGAACTCACGAGGGCTTAAGTCAGGGGAGTGCAGTAGGTGGTATAGCACTTAGCAGGCCCATCAGTCAAACAAATCAGTAACAGTGTAGGTTGTTCTGAAAGCGGTGCTGATATTCAAGACAATAAAAGCAGATTAAAAGCTGTGAGCTATCTGGGGACGTTAACCTTGCATTACTGAGCAAGTGTTCCACCAGGTATCCAGTCTAGTTTACCAAATTCCCAACCAGACTACCATTAATTATAATCTTTTAATAATCATCTTACGACAACTGGTGATATACAGGCTGTTACAAAAAGGTACGGCCATACTTTCAGGAAACATTCCTCACACACAAATAAAGAAAAGATGTTATGTGGACATGTGTCGGGAAACGCTTAATTTCCATGTTATAGCTCATTTTAGTTTCTTTCACCTACGCTCAATGGAGCACGTTATCATGATTTCATACGGGATACTCTACCTGTGCTGCTAGAACATGTGCCTTTACAAGTACGAGACAACATGAGGTTCATGCACGATGGAGCTCCTGCACATTTCAGTCGAAGTGTTCGTACGCTTCTCAACAACAGATTCGGTGACCGATGGATTGGTAGAGGCGGACCAATTCCATGGCCTCCACGCTCTCCTGACCTCAACCCTCTTGACTTTCATTTATGGGGGCATTCGAAAGCTCTTGTCTACGCAACCCCGGTACCAAATGTAGAGACTCTTCGTGCTCATATTGTGGACGGCTGTGATACAATACGCCATTCTCCAGGGCTGCATCAGCGCATCAGGGATTCCATGCGACAGAGGGTGCATGCATGTATCCTCGCTAACGGAGGACATTTTGAACATTTCCTGTAACAAAGTGTTTGAAGTCACGCTGGTACGTTCTGTTGCTGTGTGTTTCCATTCCATGTATAATGTGATTTGAAGAGAAGTAATAAAATGAGCTCTAACATGGAAAGTAAGCGTTTCCGGACACATGTCCACATAACATATTTTCTTTTTTTGTGTGTGAGGAATGTTTCCTGAAAGTTTGGCCGTACCTTTTTGTAACATCCTATATATATAAATATATAAAGAGAATTTAAATAAAAAGAAATAAATCAGTTTATATGTGGACATTTATTTTAACATTGATCATTGTTCCGTTAAAATTTCAGCATATTAAACTTGATTTATAACTAAACAGTGCCTTTAATTAGGATTGTGAAAATGTGAGTTTGTAATCTTACGGAACACTTCAAATATGAAGCCAAGATTGGGAGACTGCATACAACACTGCATTCATAAAATAACACACGAAGAACGTTGAAACATATGCAAGAGGAAATTAACCACAACCAACCGATTCAATTTTCACCCAAAGAAGTTACGTTCATAGCGCAATCTTGTCCATCATGAAATTACCACACACTGGTATACTAAATTCATACTAACTCCCTGTGAAATCTTTCCGAAAAGAATAGCTGAGGGCTACTTTGATGATTACACCACATGCTTCACATGGTCAACTTGCTTTACACAAAGAGTATAACTCAACAATAATTTTGATAATTAAAATAAATTACATCGAAACGCAGTTTACAAAAGAAAAACCTCGAACTGGTTACTATCATCTTACTATTAACCTGATGGGTCAAACAATTGGATAAGTACGTGGTACTGGTCTCACAAAGTACACCCCACGGGGGTTGAACATAAAGAAAAGTTGCTATATTGAAAAATATTGTCAAGACGAGACGTTATAATCTCATGCACATTCGCATTTAAAATTGATGATCTTAGTTAGAGTTACGGATCATCAACATGTGGTTCCACTTTACTCACAAAGTAGTGACAAAGCAACTACTGGAAGACATTCTGAACTTCACACTCGAATTACACTGTGTTGCAATTTAAGATAACGCAAGATATTTTAGATCCAAACCTGAAATAAAAGTGATTAAATTTTCAATTAGGCTGAACTTAAAAAATCCATTGTCCTACGGACTTAGCAGAGACGTGCTTAGTCGGAGATCTTACCACTTCAGACACACGCCGCAGACAGACTGCCGTTGGCCCCTCCTGAGAGTGCCTCACAGATATAAAACGGAAGTGACCAGAGAGGCAGCTTCCTATACCAACATGACAAGGGCGGAGAGGACTATACCAAGAATAAAACCTCTTTGCTTTTAGAAAGCGTAGCTACCTGTTCCGACGTTGGTCCTGCTGTTCTCTAGCAGGCAGATGACAGTATCTTATCATATATACTATATAAAAGAAAGCGTATGTAGGTTCCATATGAGACTGTGTGACATGAATTACATATAAACTGTGTTTTAAAGTGTAGTCGTGTGACAGATCGTTCTTGTTTATGCGTACAAGTAACACGTTCCACTGCTCAGTCTGCTCCCAGATAGAGTCAGAAACACCACAGTAAATTTAAACAGATTTAAGAAATTAACATGAAAGGAATCCAGCAGAGACCTTTTAACAGTTTGCACTGTACTTGGTTCCAATGGCTCTAAGCACTATGGGACTTAACATCTGAGGTCATCAGTCACCTAGACTTAGAATTGCTTAAACCTAACTAAGCTAAGGACATCACACACATCCATGCCCGAGGCAGGAATCGAATCTGCGGCCGTAGCAGCAGCGCGGTTCCGGACTGAAGCGCCGAGAACCGCTCGACTACAGCGTCTGGCGCACTGTACGTGCTTGAGCATTGTCCTGAAAAATGATGGTCAGGTCCTGCAGGAAGTGTCATCACTTCTGTCTCTATATCGTTCATTTTTGGAACACTACCTACGACCAGCTTAGAGACAGAAGTGATGACACTTTCTGCAGGACCTGACACCATCATTTTGCAGGACAATGGTCATGCACGTACAGTGCAAGCTGTTACTGATTTATTTGACTGATACAGCTGCGAAGTGCTATACCACCTACTGTAATCTTGGGTTCAACCCGGTTTCTAAAATGAAGGAAACACTTCACGGTATTCAGTTCAGAACTACTACAAATTCTTCTGGCAATAGACCGCGCCCCTCGAAATGTCAACACAACTGGCGCTGCTAAGAGTATCCTACGACTTCCACATCGCTGGCAACGGGTCACACGCAATGCTGGTGACTACTCTGAAGCCGGCCGATGTGGCGGTTCTAGCGGTTCTACGCGCGTCAGTCTGGAACCACGTGACCGCTACGGTCGCAGTTTCGAATCCTGCCTCGGGCATGGATGTGTGTGAAGTCCTTACGTTAGTTAGGTTTAAGTAGTTCGAAGTTCTAGGGGAGAAGTTAAGTCCCATAGTGCTCAGAGCCATTTGAACTATTTTTGACTACTTTGAAGGTCAGTAAAACAAACACGTATCTATTTTTTACGATCTGTAAAGAAATAGTTGCCACTATTAAAGTTCCAACCCTGGTAGTACCGGAGTCATATTAGCTGTGCATTCGGATGTTAACGTCTAGCAGGTAGTAGCAGCTTTCATTTGCTACACTGTAGACTGTTAATCGACAAAGTTCATCTGACTCAAAGAAACAGAGAATGTTTGTGTTATCCAAAACAGTTGTCGGAATCTCAAATATGAAACGCTCCCACACCCCACTGCAGCATTTCAACCAGAAAGCCAAATTCCAGCCTCTGCTCTGTACACTCTGGTAGCCCATATCAAATATTCCTGTGTGCAGCGTCCCGTAGACTTTGATGGAAGTATCAGACACACACACACACACACACACACACACACACACACATATCGTGCATTTGTCGGTTTCCACTAACGAGACCCGCACTCCCGGAACACGGATCGAGGGCGGCCGCCTTTGTAATTCTGTGTGTGTGATGCGGGGCTCCGCTGCATCGCAATGTTCGCCGTTCATTTGCGTAACTGAAATACCGCGCTGCTAGATGCATCAGCACACGACAGCGAGTCCCCAGTGCTTCCACCAGACGTCCCTGCAGTCAGTATTCCTCGCACGAGCAACTCTAAACAACTGCCTTTTCGTGAGTAAAAATTTCTAATACGTCAACCTTTTTAATTATGTGAAACTTTGAAAGGTGGCTACACTGAGTCACAGCGCCAGAGATTGCGCCAAGATTATTATTCCACCGCCTCCACTGGGGCAGTAGTAGTTCAGAGGCTGCCGTGGACAGTACTTGTTGAGAGGATGTCGAGAGCAGTACTAGTTCAGAGAATGTCGTGTGCAGTTGTTGTTCTGTTGGGCGAGACAGTAGATGCTGTTCGGGTAGTGTAATGTATAGATGGAACATGTTGCAATGATCACAGTGTATTTTTCGTCAATATATGAACCATGGACCTTGCCGTTGGTGGGGAGGCTTGTGTGCCTCAGCGATACAGATAGCCGTACTGTAGGTGCAACCACAACGGAGTGATATCTGTTGAGAGGCCAGACAAACGTGTGGTTCCTGAAGAGGGGCAGCAGCCTTTTCAGTAGTTGCAAGGGCAACAGTCTGGATGATTGACTGATGTGGCCTTGTAACAATAACCAAAACTGCCTTCCTGTGCTGGTACTGCGAACGGCTGAAAGCAAGGGGAAACTACAGCCGTAATTTTTCCCGAGGGCATGCAGCTTTACTGTATGATTAAATGATGATGGCGTCCTCTTGGGTAAAATATTCCGGAGGTAAAATAGTCCCCCATTCGGATCTCCGGGCGGGGACTACTCAAGAGGATGTCATTATCAGGAGAAAGAAAACTGGCGTTCTGCGGATCGGAGTGTGGAATGTCAGATCCCTTAATCGGGCAGGTAGGTTAGAAAATTTAAAAAGGGAAATGGATAGGTTGAAGTTAGATATAGTGGTAATTAGTGAAGTTTGCTGGCAGGAGGAACTCACTGTCATGTGCTGTTGCATCTAGCAGGTGACTACAGGGTTATCAACACAAAATCAAATAGGGGTAATGCAGGAGTAGGTTTAATAATGAATAGGAAAATAGGAATGCGGGTAAGCTACTACAAACAGCATAGTGAACGCATTATTGTGGCCAAGATAGATACAAAGCCCACACCTACTACAGTAGTACAAGTTTATACGCCAATTAGCTCTGCAGATGACGAAGAAATGTATGATGAAATAAAAGAAATTATTCAGATTGTGAAGGGAGACGAAAATTTAATAGTCATGGGTGACTGGAATTCGAGTGTAGGAAAAGGGAGAGAAGGAAACATAGTAGGTGAATATGGATTGGGGCTAAGAAATGAAAGAGGAAGCCGCCTGGTAGAATTTTGCACAGAGCACAACATAATCATAGCTAACACTTGGTTTAAGAATCATGAAAGAAGGTTGTATACATGGAAGAACCCTGGAGATACTAAAAGGTATCAGATAGATTATATAATGGTAAGACAGGGGATTTAGGAACCAGGTTTTAAATTGTAGGATATTTCCAGGGGCAGATGTGGACTCTGACCACAATCTATTGATTATGACCTGTAGATTAAAACTGAAGAAACTGCTGTAAGTAGGCTGTTTAGGTTTTTTTATTGGTAACGCCACCTCTGTGTGAAAATCACTGGCTGTGCTGTGTGCAGTCTGTGGCTGCTTTGCATTGTTGTAATACTCGCCATTGTAGTGTTAGGCAGCTGGCTGTGAACAGCGTGTAGCATTGCGCAGTTGGAGGTGAGCCGCCAGCAGTGGTGGATGTGGGGAGAGAGATGGCGGAGTTTTGAAATTTGTCATGACCTGCTATATTTATAAATGATGATATCAAGGTAAATACATTGTTTGTTCTCTATTAATATCTTTCATTTGCTAACTATCCCTATCAGTAGTTAGTGTCTTCCATAGTTTGAATGTTTTATTTAGCTAGCAGTAGTGGCGCTTGCTGTATTGCAGTAGTGGAAGTAACGAAGATTTTTGTGAGGTAAGTGATTTAGTGATTTGTGAAAGGTATAGTTTAATGTTAGTCAGGGCCATTCTTTTGCAGGGAATTCTGAAAGTCAGATTGTGTTGCGCTAAAAAATATTGTGTGTTAGTTTAAGCACAGTCATGTATAATTGTTCAAAGGGGACGTTTCATATGGCGACCCTGCCAGGATACCTCACTGGAATCTTCTGATTTCTTCTTGTAGTTTGTGCAATTAGTGCATCCTTTGTTTATTGCTAGCGCGTAATTGTAGAGAGAATTTACTTTGTAGTTGTAGTTTTTCATTCTTGTACAGTAAAACAGTTGTGGTATGCATGTAGATTTGCGCCAAGTATTTTGCAGCTGCGCTTGCAATTAACTAGATATTATTTTCAGTGCTATATTAATGTGTTCCCCTATTTTTCCTCTTCAAATTGTGTTTTTCTGTGTTGTCGTGTGAAAAATTGTGACAATAATGGCGTGTGAAAAACGTAATATTAGGCTCCAATGTAAACTGAGAAATAATAGTGACGACAAGCGTAGCTTATCAGCACCACTGTGTAATGAATTAACTAATGTTCAAAGTAGTAATTTGGTAATTGTGCATAGGGAAATGGAGCGGGCGGCAAACAATGGCGTAGGCAGTGGAACAGTTAGTGAACAGAGAAGCATTATCGATCGATCGCTCGGCAACAGCTCGCCTCAGGAATCCGGAATGACAGGACACAATTTTTCAAATACTGTAGATTCAGGTTTTGCGTCCTCACCGTTTTCTCAAATAAGTCAAGACACATTTTCTGCTTGTCAAAATGTGAATGTTGCCGGTACAAATGCACTGCCAAAAAGCGTAGAGGAGCAGATTCCAGACACTAATGCATTGTTATTACAGCTAATGCAACAAATGGAACAACACCAGAGACAAACACAGCAAAAGCTTCAAAAGTTAGACACAGTGGAACAAAATCTCAAAAAGTTAGACACAATGGAACAAAATCAGAGACAAACACAGGAAAAGCTTCAAAAGTTAGACACAATGGAACAACAGCAGAGACAAACACAGCAACAGTTAGACGCAATGGAACAAAATCTTCACACCACGCTTGAACAAACACGTGACGATTTAACTACTGAGTTACATAACATCGAATCGAAATGTCAAAAAGTCTGCAATGACGTAAAAACACAAATTTGTGAGCATTTTCAACCTATTTTTTGGCGGCATGAAAATGCATTACAGAATCACGAAGCAGCCATAAAAGAACTGCAAACCATCGTTCATGAAAATCATGAGACCTTGTCGGCTAAAATTGACTCAGTTGCATCTACCAATTCGGTTACGCAACTTGCAAAAACTCAAGAAAACTTAAAGGACACAGTAGATTCGATTTCAACACAAATGGACACTCTGAAACTTGGTTCAGAAAAACACACTGAGGAAATGTGTTCACTATCGGAGAAAGTAGCCGAACTTTCGGATCAGTTCACTAACTTATCTACGAAGGTAGATGATAATCTGAACGACACAAAACCGGTAGTCTTTAATGACACAGAAGAGTATGAAGAAATTAGAAAATTCAAACAAATCAAAATCAAATCAATACACAGTACAAAAGAGAAATCCGCGAAGTACAAGATCAGATGACGCAGGTAATACAAGAATTACGTTTTTCAGAGGACACTCGCGCTCCAACACGGGAAGAGGGACTTAGAAATACGGAAAAGCCGCAAAATAATAACACAGCGCATTTCGGAAATTATGAAAGAAATTGGCAAGGTGCACCGAATTTTGAGATGGAACGGCCGACACGACCTAACAATGAGCGATATGCGACTCGCCGACATGATGATTTTGACTATAAGCTGTTCATTACTACACGTAAATTCAAAACATTTAAGAATTCTGGCAACGACATTCATCCACAAGCGTGGCTCCATCAATTCTCTCATTGTTTTCCTCCCAACTGGTCGTTAGAACACAGATTAGAATTTATGTGTGGCTACTTAGAGAATGAACCAGCTGTAAGAATGCGATCGGTCATTCACGATTGCCACACTGAAGGAGAATTTTACCATGCCTTCCTCTCAGCATATTGGTCTCAAGCTACACAAGACCGAGTAAAACATGGCATCATAATGATGAAACATTTCGAACAATCTGAATTCTCCAGTCTTGTGAAATATTTTGAAGACATATTGCACAAGAATCAGTACCTGTCAAACCCATACAGCCCTTCAGAACTCATCCGCATTTGCATAATGAAATTACCTGAAGATTTACGACACATTATTTTGGCAGGACGTTGCAAAGATGACATTGAAGCTTTTCAGGGACTCCTACAAGAATTAGAAATTGACACAGACAGTCGCCGGATGCGAAAACAGGAATACAACAATTACAGGTCACATCCGTCGCAATTCCGCGATGAAAGAAATAATAACTGGGCGCGACAAGGCTATTCTCACAACGTAAATCGTGACCAAAACAGACACCACCCGTATGACAACCACTGGCAGAGTAATAGTTACAGAGAAAGATCGCACTTCCGTAATTATGAATATGACAGAGATAACCATAGAAACAGACAATATGGAAACCAAAACAATTATTATCAAGGGAGACAAAATAACTTCAGACACAACAGTTCAGCGCGCAGTTACGATTCCGGGAGAAATTCTCCACCACATGACCGACAAGAAAGAAACTACAGGAACTACCGACATGACGACAGATGATATGATCGTAACGACAGATCTGAATTGCATCAGAACTGGCAGGATTCGAACAGAGCAGGGCCTTCTCGTCAGAGTGAATTTGTAGAAGTTAGGTCTCCTAATCCCAATAACGACGCGCGCCAACAAAGAGACAGACAATGACTCGCACAGCAGGCAGCTGCGTGCGGCCGCTGACTCAGGGAAAAATATCAAAGACGCTAGCCTTGAGAAAAGATTTAGCATTCTTTACCGATGTAAACAACATGATAATTGCTTTGAAGTTGAAAGTCTGCGTACTAGGAAGATAAAGGATTGCACCACAGTTCACATGTAAAACCGCTTACTGAGAGATAATCTGCTTTTTAACTTTGTCTTTGCCATAAAACTTTTCACTTTACATTACTAGTATGCTTTGAAAGACTTAAGAAACTGTTAACATGCAACAATGTTTGAAGTTAAATATCCAGTCAAGAACCAAGAGAACTTATTTAAATAGAAATTACGAATGCATTGTTATAGTGAACAGACTACACAGTGTTGCATTTGTACATTCTTGCTTGTTAGTTGCACGATTACGTAACGACTATCAGGCTTACATACTTAGGACACATACTGGTACTGCTAATGAGATTTTAATGCAACATTTTGGTTTACTTGCAAATACATTATGGATTCAAGGTGCTTTCTGAGAGATACCAGGTGACACAGTGGTTAGTTTATTTGACAGCTACACGACTATATCACGACGCTACTAATGAGTGACAATTTACAATGTTGCTTTTGCGGTGTATCTGTTTTATATCTGCACAGTTTTTCGGCGTTATTCAAGAAATTAAAACATGTTTTAGTAGTAACTTTTGTGGTATAGCAACAATGAGACAGCCTTTTTCGTAGCACAACAATACGTTACAGTACAGTACTTTCCTCATCACAGCAATAAGCGTAATAACTAAGATATCTATATGCAAAGCATTTCACTTTTGTGTATCATGAGGTAAGTACATTGACTTTAGCAGAACTTTGCTTGCAGAGGACGATAACTTCGACAGTTCCACAGAATTATCTTACAGCAAGACGCGCATTTAGCGCTACAGGACATGCATTTGAGTGATTAATTTTATACTTAAAACATTTATTTTTAAAGATTTTTGAATTACAAAGAAAGTTTTCCGTGATACATTTCATTCCATTGCTGTAATTTGTAACACCTGAGGGTATAATTACATTTATCCTCAGGGGGTACACGCTTACTTTGTGTACCATGTGTGTGGCAACCACAAGGAACCCTAGCTAATATGGTATTTGCTTATACAACTTTACACATCGGTACCATATTTCTCTAACACACAAATTACACAGCTATCTGATCATGTAACTGAGAGATAAACTTTTTTTTTTTACTACGTCAGTGACAGATGTTTACGTAACTACATCGTTGGATAACTTCATGTTTACGCAATTTCACAATTGAATAACTTCACACGTATGAAATTGCATTTTGTCAGTACTTTGTGAACTGTTCATATTTTTTTGGAACCATTGTGATACTATGAGAGCTTTGAATGATGTATTTGGTATGGGATCATGATTTTTAAAGTACGTTTGAGGTAGATGACACTATTGAAATGAGCAGAGAATTTTTTTTAGGTTTGAAATTATTGGAGGAAGCTACGACGATTTTGAGAATTGGCTGAGATGTTATGATATTTTTAAGACGACGATGTGTACTATGCTGTTGAGATATGTTTATGATCAATAAGATGATGCTACCGTATATGAGGAATAAGAAGTACGTTGGAAACCAAGAATCGTACTTTAAGAGTTACGAAATGTGTGACTGTATTACAATGCTGACGAATATTTTTTTTGGACACTTATATTTATAGGATTTTGTTTCTACAGATTTGCAACGCTAATTCTTGACCTGTGAAATATTTTTATATGAGACTGCCACGGTAGCGGAAACTGCTGTCGTAAATATTTCCGTACGAAAGTTAAGTGACCACCTGCACGTAATGCGTCGCGGGCACCCAACTGTGTCAGACGCCTGGAGAAAAAGCCATTATTGCGAGCCCTTTTCAGCGGCACAGGTAGAAAAAAAAAGGGGAGGACATTATCCTCGCTATTGACGTTCCTTTGTAGAGAGCATCACAAAAACGACACGGTTGAACTTGAAAACATATGATTACACATTTCACAGCTATTGTCTTGCTAATTGAGAGAAATGCCATATGGCTTGCTTTATGTATTTGTTTACTCATTTTGTTAAATATCTAGTTTCTAGCTGCACTGCAGCATTGGTTAAAATAAAATTTTATAGATGTACTAATACAAATATTTTCTGTCTACAGATCGAGTAAATAATAATTTTTTTCAAACAAATGAGGGAGCACAAAAAGACATTTACCATCACAGGAAATGCATACATAATTTTCTTTTCTAGTACTTAGTAATTTTTTTGTAGAATTAGTTTTTGTGGTGCACCACTTTAATGACAAAGAAATTAAGATGTGAATATACATTTCCCTTATCTGCATTGTTATCTTTAGTGTATTATTTTTTCTGCTTTAGCTATGTCATGTTTAGATAGAAGTTATTTAATTTTCTGCTGCTGTTTGCCAGGCATAATGTTATTGAATTTGACTTTGTATTACTCTGCTAAGCCAGTTTACTACTGATTTATTTTTATTGTTTGCTGCTCATTGCCTTATATTAGTTGTAATTTATGCTGCTTGCTTCGCCTTTTGTATTTTTTGTCATTGATGTTTGTGTTACTTGTTTTGTGCTGCTGCATTGCCTCGTCCCTTAGTTTAGCATCTGAGCTCAGTAGATTTAAGTTAGCCTAAGAGGGGGTAGACTATATAAGAACCTAACTATGGAGAATAGGGAAAGAATGCTTTGAAAGTTATATGAAAACGATTTGGGCCTAAATGAGTATTGTACAATGAGCCATATTTATTTTGAAAGAAATATGGTTAGAATACAGAAAAGAGGTACAGATAGGACTTTTTGGGAATAATGATGAACGAAGGGAGATCTCCAAGAACAAAAAAGGTTTTGTTCACAAAATACTGCAGTACCAAAAGTTACACTGAAAACAAACCCTGTCCTTTCCTTTTGTGTTATCCCACTATGTGTTTGTGTACCCTTGTGTATTTATTTTCTTCCTGTCTCTGTGTAGTTTCATAGAATTTTTCTCTTCTAATACTAAGCTACATTCACTATGATGAGGAATACTGTTATCCTCGATTATAATTTGCATTAATAATATGTTATTTACTTTGTGGAGATGTTTACACATTATTTATTCTGTTTTGTTTTAATGCTCATGTGTGAAGTTGATGTTTCAATAATTATTCTGATCTTTTATGTGTTTACTTATGTCATAATTTCTGTAACACTGATGAATATGTTATTTCGATTCTTTTGTAAAGCCCATATTATTAGAAATGTTATCTGTATTGTTATGTTCTTTAATGATGTATTTTGTACCTTTGTAATTGCATTCTTATGTTATACAATTGTAATTAACACCAGTTCATCAAATTAAGTAACTTGTAAGTTCCATTTCACTGCACACATTTCTGTTGGTCATAGTATATGGACACTATGCGAGAAGTAGGGACTGTTAGTGTTTGCACGTGTGTTAATAATTCAGCAAGGGACTGGATAACAGCATTGCTGGTTCTAAGGACAATTCAAAAAAACTTTGTGAGTGCACAAGTGGTGGTTATGGACTTGCTATATTATCTACAAGACTCTTCGATGGTGATTGTGCACCTGCACAGTCACAACAGATGGCTGCTGGCCATCTCTACCAGGACTACAGTGGGTCTGCATCTTTGATGGCCCACCAATTGCTACAAGGACTGCAGTGGGTCTGCACCTCTGGTGGCCCACCAGTACCGTAATTTCTACCAGGACTACAGTGGGTCTGCTCTGTGATGACCTAACTACCAATATTCTTCAAAACGTCGACTGACTCTGCTGTGGGTTTACTCTGTTGTGGCCCATTACCTGTCTGCATGTCGAGTCAGCACTGTCTTTCCGTTGGAAGGACAACACTACTTCTTCAAGACTGCATGGAAATCCACTATGTCTGTGTGCATTGTCTTTTACTGCTCAGACTTTGAGAAAAACACGGCACTTTTAGTGTGATCAACGATCAGGACTGTCTTTATGGACTGTGAGAAAATTTTAGCTTTTGACCAACATTGTATCAATAAGTATGTGCATTTGATTTCTTTGTTATTGTAATTGTGAAAAAAATTTTAACAAATATGTATTGGCCAGTGCCCAAAAAAATTTGTAAAATTTTTTTTGGGTAGCATGGGGGCTATGTAAGTAGGCTGTTTAGGTTTTTTTATTGGTAACGCCACCTCTGTATGAAAATCACTGGCTGTGCTGTGTGCAGTCTGTGGCTGCTTTGCATTGTTGTAATACTCGCCATTGTAGTGTTGGGCAGCGGCAGCTGGATGTGAACAGCGCGTAGCGTTGCGCAGTTGGAAGTGAGCCGCCAGCAGTGGTGGATGTGGGGAGAGAGATGGCGGAGTTTTGAAATTTGTCATGACCTGCTATATTTATAAATGATGATATCAAGGTAAATACATTGTTTGTTCTCTATTAATATCTTTCATTTGCTAACTATCCCTATCAGTAGTTAGTGTCTTCCATAGTTTGAATCTTTTATTTAGCTAGCAGTAGTGGCGCTTGCTGTATTGCAGTAGTGGAAGTAACGAAGATTTTTGTGAGGTAAGTGATTTAGTGATTTGTGAAAGGTATAATTTCATGTTAGTCAGGGCCATTCTTTTGTAGGGAATTCTGAAAGTCAGATTGCGTTGCGCCAAAAAATATTGTGTGTTAGTTTAAGCACAGTCATGTGGTGGGAATTTAAGGAAATGGGGCCTGGATAAACTGACTAAACCAGAGATTGTACAGAGTTTCAGGGAGAGCATAAGGGAACAATTGACAGGAATGGGGGAAAGAAAGAAGAAGAATGGGTAGCTCTGAGGGATGAAACAGTGAAGGCAGCAGATGATCAAGTAGGTAAAAAGACGAGGTCTAGTAGAAATCCTTGGGTAACAGAAGAAATAATGAATTTAATTGATGAAAGGAGAAAATATAAAAATGCAGTAAATGAAGCAGGCAAAAAGGAATACAAACGTCTCAAAAATGAGATCGACAGGAAGTGCAAAATGGCTAAGCAGGGATGGCTAGAGGACAAATGTAAGGATGTAGAGGCCTATCTCACTAGGGGTAAGATAGATACTGCCTACAGGAAAATTAAAGAGACCTTTGGAGATAAGAGAACGACTTGTATCAATATCAAAAGCTCAGATGGAAACCCAGTTCTAAGCAAAAAGGGAAAGCAGAAAGGTGGAAGGAGTATATAGAGGGTCTATACAAGGGCGATGTACTTGAGGACAATGTTATGGAAATGGAAGAAGATGTAGATGAAGATGAAATGGGAGATATGATACTGAGTGAAGAATTTGACAGAGCACTGAAAGACCTGAGTCGAAACAAGGCCCCCGGAGTAGACAACATTCCATTGGATCTCCTGACGGCCTTGGGAGAGCCAGTCCTGACAAAACTCTACCATCTGGTGAGCAAGATGTATGAAACAGGCGAAATACTCTCAGACTTCAAGAAGAATATAATAATTCCAATCCCAAAGAAAGCAGGTGTTGACAGAAGTGAAAATTACCGAACTATCAGTTTAATAAGTCACAGCTGCAAAATACTAACACGAATTCTTTACAGACGAATGGAATAACTAGTAGAAGCCAACCTCGGGGAAGATCAGTTTGGATTCCGTCGAAACAGTGGAACACGTGAGGCAATACTGACATTACGACTTATCTTAGAAGAAAGATTAAGGAAAGGCAAACCTACGTTTCTAGCATTTGCAGACTTAGAGAAAGCTTTTGACAATGTTGACTGGAATACTCTCTTTCAAATTCTAAAGGTGGCAGGGGTAAAATACAGGGAGCGAAAGGCTATTTACAATTTGTACAGAAACCAGATGGTAGTTATAAGAGTCGAGGGCCATGAAAGGGAAACGGTGGTTGGGAAGGGAGTAAGACAGGGTTGTAGCCTCTCGCCGATGTTGTTCAATCTGTATATTGAGCAAGCAGTAAAGGACACAAAAGAAAAATTCGGAGTAGGTATTAGAATTCATGGAGAAGAAATAAAAACTTTGAGGTTCGCCGAGGACATTGTAATTCTGTCAGAGGCAGCAAAGGAGCTGGAAGAGCAGCTGAACGGAATGGACAGTGTCTTGAAAGGAGGATATAAGATGAACTTCAACAAAAGCAAAACAAGGATAATGGAATGTAGTCTAATTAAGTCGGGTGATGCTGAGGGAATTAGATTAGGAAATGAGACACTTAAAGTAGTGCCGGCCGAAGTGGCCGTGCGGTTAAAGGCGCTGCAGTCTGGAACCGCAAGACCGCTACGGTCGCAGGTTCGAATCCTGCCTCGGGCATGGATGTTTGTGATGTCCTTAGGTTAGTTAGGTTTAACTAGTTCTAAGTTCTAGGGGACTAATGACCTCAGCAGTTGAGTCCCATAGTGCTCAGAGCCATTTGAACCATTTGAACTTAAAGTAGTAAAGGAGTTTTGCTATTTGGGGAGCAAAATAACTGATGATGGTCGAAGTAGAGAGGATATAAAATGTAGACTGGCAATGGCAAGGAAAGCGTTTCTGAAGAAGAGAAATTTATTAACATCGAGTATAGATTTAAGTGTCAGGAAGTCATTTCTGAAAGTATTTGTATGGAGTGTAGCCATGTATGGAAGTGAAACATGGACGATAAATAGTTTGGCAAGAATAGAAGCTTTCGAAATGTGGTGCTACAGAAGAATGCTGAAGATTAGATGGGTAGATCACATAACTAATGAGGAAGTATTGAATAGGATTGGGGAGAAGAGGAGTTTGTGGCACAACTTGACCAGAAGAAGGGATCGGTTGGTAGGACATCTTCTGATACATCAAGGGATCACCAATTTAGTACTGGAGGGCAGCGTGGAGGGTAAAAATCGTAGACGGAGACCAAGAGATGAATACACTAAGCAGATTCAGAAGGATGTAGGTTGCAGTAGGTACTGGGAGATGAAAAAGCTTGCACCGGATAGAGTAGCATGGAGAGCTGCATCAAACCAGTCTCAGGACTGAAGACCACAACAACAACAACATATGGAGGTAACAAAAAAAAAAGAAAAACGTGCATGGGGGCTTAATTAAAATGCAATAATTTTAGTAGCTGCGTCCGGTTACGAAGTCTCGTAACCAGTTGACCCTGAGTAGTATTAGTACGCAATCTGACTGCATAACATAGCAATAAAGAATAAAGGGAAATTTCCGTTAACACAATTGATTAATTAAGTCCCCTGCAACTATAAAAGCTACGAAACAACAAAGCACGAGTGTAACTGTTCTGTGTGTGGTAGTGTGATTCGACGTACAAGTATCTGGCACGGTTCTTCCTCAATAAGACAAGAAATTTGAAACACCATTTACAATGAACTAATTGAAAAACCAGAAATACTATAATTGCACATAGAAACCAGAATTACAAGTCTAATACATGAACAAGAGCCAGATGCTTTGTTGACTGAACCTGTGACCAAGAGGCATTGTCATTAAGTAAATGTGAAATAATTTTTTTTTGTTACCTCCATCTATATTGACGAAAAATACACTGTGATCATTGCAACATCTTCCATCTATACATTACACCAACCGAACAGCATCTACTGTCTCACCCAACAGAACAACAACTGCACACGACATCCTCTCAACAAGCACTGCCCACGGCAACATCTGAACTACTACTGCCCCAGTGGAGGCGGCGGAATAATACTCTTTGGCGCAGTCTCTGGCGCTGTGAATCAGTGTAGCCACCTTTCAACTTTGTCATATTACTTGTAGGGCAATAATGCCGTATGGCTCCTGTAGTATCTACAGGGCTACTATACAGGGTGAAAAGTATTTAAACCAACATAATCAGGGAGGTTGTAGGGGACATTAAAACAAATATTTTTCCCCAATGTCATTTTTCCTATGAGGATTATTTAAACCGGTGGGGGCCGTATTACGCTCTTCAGTTGTTAGAGGCTGTATTACGATCTTCAGTTGTTAGAGGGCGTATTACGCTCTTCAGTTGTAAGTAACTGCTGTCCACCAGTGCAGTAGTGCACTGTCTCTGTTTACTAATGGAGCGATACACCGGGAGTGAGTACACTGATATCGTTGGTGCGTACTACATAGCGCACCACAACGGACGAGCTGCACAGTGGGTTTATCAACAACAATATCCTAATCGCCGTATCCCGCATCGGACGACCTTTGCTGCTGTGTACCAACATCTGCGTGAGACTGGGTCATTTAGCAGATTACTTGGACATGGACGCCGTTGCACGGTAAGAACGTTGCAATTTGAGGAAGCTGTCTTGCAGCATATGGAACGGGATCCTTCAATCAGCACTCGTGCAACGCACGTAACGTGGGGACGAATCAGACGAACGTAAGAACAGTCCTTCGAGAGCAATTGTTACGTCCATTTCACTTACAGCGTGTCCACAACCTGGAACCAGTTGATTATCCACCCAGAGCATAGTTTTCGCAGTGGTACCTGGAACAGTGTGAAATGCATCCTACATTTCCATCCTTTGCGTTTTTTTACCGATGAAGCAACGTTCGGGTGTGACGGAGTCTTCAACGTGCACAATTCGCATGTTTGGAATGAGGATAACCCACACGCCACAATTACTAGCGCTCATCACGTGCGGTTCTTCGTTAATGTGTGGGTCGGTGTTGTTGGGGACCGTTTAATTGGGCCGTATATCTGCTACCTAGGCCATTAAATGGCAGGCACTATTACAATTTCCTCGCCAAAGCATTGCCAGAATTGCTGGAAGACGTCCCGCTCCCTACAAGACAATTGTAAGTAGGCTGTTTAGGTTTTTTTATTGGTAACGCCACCTCTGTATGAAAATCACTGGCTGTGCTGTGTTCAGTCTGTGGCTGCTTTGCATTGTTGTAATACTCGTCATTGTAGTGCTAGGCAGCTGGCTGTGAACAGCGCGTAGCGTTGCGCAGTTGGAGGTGAGCCGCCAGCAGTGGTGGATGTGGGGAGAGAGATGGCGGAGTTTTGAAATTTGTCATGAGCTGCTATATTTATATATGATGATATCAAGGTAAATACATTGTTTGTTCTCTATTAATATCTTTCATTTGCTAACTATCCCTATCAGTAGTTAGTGCCTTCCATAGTTTGAATCTTTTATTTAGCTGGCAGTAGTGGCGTTCGCTGTATTGCAGTAGCTTGAGCAGCGAAGATTTTTGTGAGGTAAGTGATTTGTGAAAGGTATAGTTTAATGTTAGTCAGGGCCATTCTTTTGTAGGGAATTTTGAAAGTCAGATTGCGTTGCGCTAACAAAATATTGTGTGTCAGGTTAAGCACAGTCTTGTATAAATTGTTCAAAGGGGACGTTTCATATGTCGACCCTTAGCCGAGGATACCTCACTGGAATCTTCTGATTTTTTGTTGTAGTTTGTGTAATTAGTGTAGATTTTGTTTATTGCTAGCTCGTAATTGTAGAGAAAATCTCCTTTGTAGTTGCAGTCTTTCATTGTTGTATAGTAAAACAGTTGTGGCATGCATGTAGATTTGCACCAAGTATTTCGCAGCTGCAATTAACTAGGTATTATTTTCAGTGTTATGTTAATGTGTTCTCTTATTTTTGATCTTCAAATTGTGTTTTTATGTGTTGTCGTGTGAAATACTGTGACAATAATGGCGTGTGAAAAACGTAATACTAGGCTCCAAAGTAAACTGAGAAATGACAGTGAAAATGAAAGCAGTGTGTTAGCGCCGCCGAGTAATGAATTAACTGATGTACAAAGTAGTAATTTGGTAATTGTGCATAGGGAAATGGAGCGGGCTGCAAACATTGGTGTAGACAGTGAAACAGGTAGTGAACAGGGAAGCATTATCGATCGATCGGTCGGCAACAGCTCGCCTCAGGAATCCGAAATGACAGGACACAATTCCGCAAATACTGTAGATTCAGGTTTTGGGTCATCACCGTTTTCTCAAATAAGTCAAGACACATTTACTGCTTGTCAAAATGTGAATGTTGCCGGTGCAAATGCACTGCCGAAAAGTGTAGAGAAACAGATTCCAGACACTAATACATTATTATTGCAATTAATGCAACAAATGGAACAAAATCAGAGACAAACACAGCAACAGTTAGACACAATGGAACAAAATCAGAGACAAACACAGCAAAAGCTTCAAAAGTTAGACACAGTGGAACAAAATCTTAAAAAGTTAGACTCATTGGAACAAACACTTGAACAAACACGTGAAGATTTAGCTACTGAGTTACATAACATTGAATCGAAATGTCAAAAACTCTGTAATGACGTAAAAACACAAATTTGTGAGCATTTTCAACCTATTTTTTCGAGGCATGAAAATGCATTACAGAATCACGAAGCAGCCATAAAAGAACTGCAAACCATTGTTCATGAAAATCATGAGACCTTGTGGGCTAAAATTGACTCAGTTGCATCTACCGATTCGGTTACGCAACTTGCAAAAACTCAGGAAAACTTAAAGGACACAGTAGATTCGATTTCAACACAAATGGACACTCTGAAACTTGTTTCAGAAAAACACACTGAGGAAATGTGTTCACTATCGGAGAAAGTAGCCGAACTTTCGGATCAGGTCACTAACTTATCTACGAAGGTAGATGATGATCTGAATGACACAAGACCTGTAGCCTTCACTGACACAGAAGAGTATGAGCAAATTAGAAAATTCAAACAGAATCAAAATCAAATCAATACACAGTACAAAAGAGAAATCCGGGAAGTACAAGATCAGCTGACACAGGTAATACAAGAATTACGTATTTCAGAGGATACTCGCGCCCCAATACGGGAAGAGGGACACAGAAATACGGAACAGCCACAAAATAATAACACAGGGCATTTCGGAAGTTATGAAAGAAATTGGCAATGTGCACCGAATTTTGAGATGGAACGGCCGACACGACCTAACAATGACCGATATGCGACTCGCCGACATGATGATTTTGACTATAAGCTGTTCATTACTACACGTAAATTCAAAACATTTAAGAATTCTGGCAACGACATTCATCCACAAGCATGGCTCCATCAATTCTCTCATTGTTTTCCTCCCAACTGGTCGTTACAACACAGATTAGAATTTATGTGTGGCTACTTAGAGAATGAACCAGCTGTAAGAATGCGATCGGTCATTCACGATTGCCACAGTGAAGGAGAATTTTACCATGCCTTCCTCTCAGCATATTGGTCTCAAGCCACACAAGACCGAGTAAAACATGGCATCATAATGATGAAACATTTCGAACAATCTGAATTTTCCAGTCTTGTGAAATATTTTGAAGACATGTTGCACAAGAATCAGTACCTGTCAAACCCATACAGCCCCTCAGAACTCATCCGCATTTGCTTACTCAAATTGCCTGAACATTTACGACATATTATTTTAGCAGGACGTTGCAAAGAAGACATTGAGGCTTTTGAGGGACTGTTACAAGAACTGGAAATTGACACAGACAGTCGCGGGATGCGAAAACAGGAAAACAATCACTACAGGTCACTTCCGTCACAATTCCGTGATGACAGAAACAATAACTGGACATGACAGGTCTATTCTTACAACGCAAATCGTGACCAAAATAGACACCACCCGTACGACAACCGTTGGCAGAGTAGTAATAATTACAGGGAAAGATCCCTCTCCGCGGTAGTGACTATCACAGAGACAATCAGAGAAACAGACAATATGGGAACCAAAATAATTATTATTACGGGAGACAGAATAACTTAAGACGCAACGGTCCAGCGCGCAGTTACGATTCAGGGAGAAGTTCTCCTCCACTGAACCGACAAGAAAGAAATTACAGGAACTACCGACATGACGACAGACGATGTGATCGTAACGACAGACCTGAATTGCATCAGAACTGGCGGGATTCAAACAGGGCAGGGCCTTCTCGTCAGAGTGAATTTGTAGAAGTTAGGTCTCCTAATCCCAATAACGGCGCGCGCCAACAAAGAGACAGACAATGACTCGCACAGCAGGCAGCCGCGTGCGCCCGCTGGCTCCGAGAAAAATAACATAAGACGCTAGCCTGGAGAAAAATTTTAGCATTCTTTACCGATGTATACAACATGATAATTGCTTTGAAGTTGAAACTCTGTGCACTAGGAAGAGTAAAGGTTTACACCACATTTCACATGTAAAACCGTTTATTGAAAGATAATCTGCTTTTTAACTTTGTCTTTGCCATATAACTTTTCACTTCACATCTCTAGTATGCTGTGTCAGACTTAAGAAACTGTTAACATACAACAATGTTTGAAGTTAAATATCCAGTCTAGAACCTAGGGAACATTTTTAAACAGAAATTACGAATGCATTGTTATAGTGAACAGACAACACAGTGTTGTATTTGTACATTCTTGCTTGTTAGTTGCATGATTACGTAACGACTGTAAGGCTCACATACTTAGAACATTTACCAGTACTGCTAATGAGATTTTAATGCAACATTTTGGTTTACTTGAAAATATATTCTGGATTTAAAGTACTTTCTGTGAGATACCAGATGACACAGTGGTTAGTTTATGTGACAGCTACACGACTATATCACGACGCTACTAATGTGTGACACAATTTACATTGTTGCTTGTGTGCTGTATCTGCTTTATATGTGCACAGTTTTTCTGAATTCTTCTGCAAAGTAAAACGTGTTTTAGTAGTAACTTTTGTGGTATAGCTACATGAGACTGCCTTTTCCGTAGCACAACAATACGTTACAGCACAGTACTTTCTTCATCATGGCAATAAGCGTAATAACTTAGATATCTATATGCAAAGCATTTCACTTTTGTTTATCATGAGGTAAGTACATTGACTCCTGCAGAACTTAGCTTTTGGAGGACAATAACTACGGCACTTCCACAGAGATTATCTTACAGCAAAAGGCACATTTAGCGCTACAGTACACGTATTTGAGTCATTAATTTTGTACTTCAAACATTTATTTTTAAAGATTTTTGAATTACAAAGAAAGTTTTCCGTGATACATTTCATTCCATTGCCGTAATCTGTAACACCTGAGGGTATAATTACATTAATCCTCAGGGGGGTACATGCTTACTTTGTGTACCATGTGTGTGGCAACCACAAGGAACCCTAGCTAATATGGTATTTGCTTATACAACTTTACACATCGGTACCATATTTCTCTAACACACAAATTACACAGCTATCTGATCATTTAACTGAGAGATAAACATGTTTTTTACTACGTCAGTGACAGATGTTTACGTAATTACACAGTTGGGTAACTTCACACTTACGAAATTGTATTTTGTCTGTACTGTGTGAACTCTTCATATTTTTTCGGAACCATTGTGATACTATGAGAGCTTTGAATGATGTATTTGGTATGGATTCATGATTTTTAAAGTACGTTTGAGGCAGATGACACTTTTGACATGAGCAGAGAATTTTTTTTAGGTTTTGAAATTATTGGAGGAAGCTACGACGATTTTGAGATTTGACGGAGGTGTTATGATGTTATTTTTACGACGACAATGTGTATTATGCTGCTGAGGTATGTTTATGATTAATAGGCTGAGGCTATATGAGTTATTAGATTATGCTTCATATTTATAATGACGAAATATTGACGAGTGTCGATGGATACGTATATGTGTAATAAGGTAAGGAGTAATGAATAGTGGGTAGGGACTCTTGACTTGTGAAACAGGATGTTGGAAACCAAGAATCGTACTTTAAGAGTTATGAAATGTGTGTAAATGCGTGAATGTATCACAATGTCGGCGAAAATTTTTTTTGGACACTTATATTTATAGGATTTTGTTTCTACAGATTTGCAGCGCTAATTCTTGACCTGTGAAATATTTTTATGTGAGACTGTCACTGTAGCGGAAACTGCTGTCGTAAATATTTCCGTAAGAAAGTTAAGTGACCACCTGCACGTAATGCGTCGTGGGCACGCAGCTGTGTCAAACACCTGGAGAACAAGCCATTAGGGTGTGCCTTTCCGGAAGCACAGGTAAAAAAAAAAAAAAGAAAAAAAGGCAGGCCTTTATCCTCGCCATTGACATTCCTTTAGGGAAAATATTGCAAATGCGACACCCTCATTACTTCCATTAACCTTGCTATTGACATTCCTTTGTAGAAAGCATCGCAAATATTACACGCTCATTACCTGAAAACATATGATTACTCGTACTTTGTGCTAATTACTGCAATGCTTATGAATTGATGGGAAATATTCGTACATCTGCACGCCTGATTATGACAAGTGTCTTTCTATGAGAGTTGAGAGCTACTGACTTACGAAATGCCACATGACTATTGAATGATATTTTTATGCTTTGCTTTTCGTAGTTGCTTATTTCACTTGATATCTGGTTTCCAGCTGTGTTGCAGCATTGCTTTTATAAAATGAAATGCATTTGCTAATGTGAACACTTTCTGTCAACAGATCTATTAAATAATTATTTTATGATCCACATTCTTTAAAAAAAGGAGCACTTGGAAAGGAAAGAACAATAAGAAGGAACTAGTAACTGTAACACGTAATTTTCTTTTCAAGTACATGGTAATATTTCTTTTACAATAAGTTGTTGTGGTGCACCACTTTAATTACATAGACATTAAGATGTGACTATACATTTCCCTTATCTGCATTGTTGTTTTTACTGTAATATTTTTTCTGCTTGAGCTATGTCATGTTTAGATATAAGCTGCTGTTTGCCAGGCATAGTGCTACTGAACTTTAATTTGTGTTACTCTGCTAAGCCAGATTTTTTTTTGTTGCTGCACATTGGCTCATATTAGTTGTAATGTTGCATTGCTTGGTAATTTAGATTTACTGTAGCTTGCTTTGCAATTTTCCAATTTTTTGGTCATTGCTGTTTGTGTTACTTATTTTGTGCTGCTGCATTGCCTCGTCCCTTAGTTTAGCATCTGAGCTCAGTAGATTTAAGTTAGCTTAAGAGGGGGTAGCCTCTAAGAGAATGAGTTGCGATGAATTGGAAGAAATGTATTGAGAAAACAGGTTTAGGTAGGATTTTCTTGGAAATAAATGTTGAGGTAAGAAATGTGTGAACATATAAATACAGAAAGCATGCTTAGATAGAATTTTTTTGGTAAAAAAAAAAAAGGATGAAATAAGAGGAAAGATATATGAAGTTTTGGGTTGGACTGCAGTACCAAATGTTACACTGAAAACGAACCCTGTCCTTTCCTATTGGTGTTATCCCACTATGTGTTTGTGTACCTTTGTGTATTTGTTTTCTTCCTGTCTCTGTGTAGTTTCATAGAATTTTTTTTCTTTTAATATTAAGCTACATTCACTATGATGAAGAATACTGTTATCCTCGATTATAATTGGCATTAATAATATGTTATTTACTTTGTAAAGATGTTAGACATTATTAATTCTGTTCGGTTCAATGCTCATGTGTGAAGTTGATGTTTCAAAAGTTATTGTGATCCTTTATGTATGTACTCATGTCATAATTCCACTGATGTATATGTTTATTTCTATTCTTTTGTAAAGCCTGTGTTACTACAAATGTTATCTGTATTGTTATGTTCTTTAATGATGTATTTTGTACCTTTGTAATTGTATTTTCATGTTGTAAATTTATAATTGTACAGACACCAGTTCTGCAAATTAAGTTACATTTCACTGCACACGTTTCTGTTGGTCATAGTATATGGACAATATGTGAGAAGTAGGGACTGTTAGTGTTTGCACGTGTGTTAATAATTCAGCAAGGGACCAGCATTGCTGGTTCTAAGGACAATTCCAAACAAATTTTTCGTGAGTGGATATGTGGTGGTTTATGGACTTGCTATATTCTCCGCAAGACTCTTCGATGGTGATTGTGCACCAGCACAGTCGCAACAGATGGCTGCTGGCCGTCTCTACAAGGACTACAGTGGGTCTGCACCTTTGATGACCCACCAGTACCATTATTTCTACAAGGACTGCAGTGGTCTGCACCTTTCATGACACACAAATACCATTATTTCTACAAGGACTGCAGTGGGTCTGCACCTCTGGTGGCCCACCAACACCACAATCTCTACCAGGACTACAGTGGGTCTGCTCTGTGATGACCTACCAATATTCATCAAAACTTCGAATGACTCTGCTGTGGGTTTGCTCCATTGTGGCCCATTACCTGTCAGCATGTCAAGAGTCAGCACTGTCTTTCCGTTGGAAGGACAACACTACTTCTTCAAGACGGCATGGAAATCCACTACTTCCGTGTGCATTGTCTTTTACTGCTCAGACTTTGAGAAAAGAAACGGCAGTTTCACTGTGATGAATGATCAGGACTGTCTTTATAGACTGTGAGAAAATTTGAGCTTTTGACCAACATAATATCAATAAGAGTGTGCATTTGATTTCTTTGTTATTGTAATTATGAAAAATTTTATCAAATTATTATTGGCCACTGCCCAAAAAAAATTTGTAAAATTTTTTGTGGGGAGCATGGGGGCTATGTAAGTAGGCTGTTTAGGTTTTTTTATTGGTAACGCCACCTCTGTATGAAAATCACTGGCTGTGCTGTGTTCAGTCTGTGGCTGCTTTGCATTGTTGTAATACTCGTCATTGTAGTGCTAGGCAGCTGGCTGTGAACAGCGCGTAGCGTTGCGCAGTTGGAGGTGAGCCGCCAGCAGTGGTGGATGTGGGGAGAGAGATGGCGGAGTTTTGAAATTTGTCATGAACTGCTATATTTATATATGATGATATCAAGGCAAATACATTGTTTGTTCTCCATTAATATCTTTCATTTGCTAACTATCCCTATCAGTAGTTAGTGCCTTCCATAGTTTGAATCTTTTATTTAGCTGGCAGTAGTGGCGTTCGCTGTATTGCAGTAGCTTGAGCAGCGAAGATTTTTGTGAGGTAAGTGATTTGTGAAAGGTATAGTTTAATGTTAGTCAGGGCCATTCTTTTGTAGGGAATTTTGAAAGTCAGATTGCGTTGCGCTAACAAAATATTGTGTGTCAGGTTAAGCACAGTCTTGTATAAATTGTTCAAAGGGGACGTTTCACAATGCATGTCGTTCCATGCGCCGGCACATTTCAGTCGTTGTGTGCGTCGATTCCTGGACCGACGGTTCCCAGAAACTTAGATTGGCAGAGGTGGTCCTGTACCATCGCCTGCTCGATCGGCAGTCCCCTCTGGACTATTTTGTGTGGTGAGAGATGAGCAACCTTGTTTACGCAACTCCTGTTGCATCAGAAGACGATCTGGTTGCCCGGATAGTAGCAGCAGCAGGAACAATTCAGGATACTCCTGGAGTTTTTGCCCGTGTCAGACAGAACATGATCCGACGGTGTAACCTTTGTTTACGTGCCAATGGAGGCATTTCTGAAAATCTACTGTAATTGAAATTGGGTTGTGTTAATGTGTTGTCTCGTGGTCATAAAAAATGGAAAAGTGTTTGTTGGTTTAATTAATTTGCCGCCAGAGAAATCTTCCTCTACCGGTTTAAATACTCCTCATAGGAAAAAATGACATTAGGGAAAAAGATTTGTTTTTATGTCCCGTAAAACCTCCCAGAGTTTGTCGGTTTAAATACTTTTCACCCTGTAGATGATTCATTCGCATTCAGAACTCTATATTTTCCACAGTATTGCGTGCACAAATGTGGGGATTGGAACTTAAATAGTGGCAACTACTTATTCACAACTGATACAAAAGAGTTACGTGTTTGACCTGTTACTGTCCTTCAAAGTAGTCACCAGCGTCGTGCTGAACCCGTTGCCAGCGATGTGGAAGGCGTAGTATACCGTTAGCAGAGCCTGTTCTGTTGATGGTGCGAATGGAGTGGTCTACTGCCTGTCGAATGTCTGGTACAGTTCTGAAGCGAATACCACGAAGTGGTTCCTTCATCTTCTTAATCAATCAAAGTCACAGGGACTTAAGTCCGTGGAGTATGGTGGATGGTACAGTATTTCCCAGTCCCATCGGCCGAACAGAGCAGCCACAGCTTGCGCTGTATGCGCCCGCGCATTGTCGTGCAAAATGATGGGTGGGTTACGCAGAAAGTATCGCCGCTTTTTTCGCAAAGCTGGTGGTAGGCGATGCTTCAAATACGAACAGTAATGCTGTGTACTGACGGTCTGCCGTCGAGGAATGTAATACGTTAGGATGACAGCATCACAGTCGTACACGAGAATCACCATAACTTTAGACCGCTCCATTCGCACCACCAACAGAACAGGGTCTGCTAGCGATATACTACTCCTTCCACATCGCTGGCATCGGATTCTACACGACGCCGGCGACTACTTTGAAAGACAGTAACAGGTGCAAACATGTAATTCTTTTGTATCGGTTGTGAATGAATAGTTTTCACTATTTAAGTTCCAACCCTCGTATAACTAATACATGAATGGAACCTTATAATCACCAAGATTGCATTTTGCTCTCTAAAAATGTTTTATGAATGCCCCTCTGGTGACACGACACACGTGTAAGCGGTAGTTGAGTTCGTTCCATACTTTGAACTGGGTGACTCAGGAGGAAAGGTACCTGCTTTGACGTACGTTAAAATGGTTCAAATGGCTCTGAGCACTGTGGGACTCAACTTATGAGGTCATTAGTCCCCTAGAACTTAGAACTACTTAAACCTAACTAACCTAAGGACATCACACACATCCATGCCCGAGGCAGGATTCGAACCTGCGACCGTAGCGGTCTTGCGGTTCCAGACTGCAGCGCCTAGAACCGCACGGCCAATTCGGCCGGCTGACGTGCGTTAGCATTAGTGATTCTGAACATAAAAAGTCTTATGAAGGTATGTACTGTTCTTAACAGTTTCCGAGGAATCTAGTGAAAACAATGGTGAACAAAACAAATGCAAGTAAGAGTAAATGAAACATTGTGGTCTAATGTTCTGTCTAACTCTGGACACCGAGCGAGATGGCGCAGTGGTTAGCACACTTGACTCGCATTCGGGAGAAAGACGGTTCAATGCCGGCCGGAGTGGCCGAGTGGTTCTAGGCGCTACAATCTGGAACCGCAAGACCACTACGGTCGCAGGTTCGAATCCTGCCTCGGGAATGGATGTGTGTGATGTCCTTAGGTTAGTTAGGTTTAACTAGTTCTAAGTTCTAGGGGACTGATGACCTCCGAAGTTAAGTCCCATAGTGCTCAGAGCCAAAGACGGTTCAAACCCGCGTCGAGCCATCCAGATTTAGGTTATCCGTCATTTCCGTAAATCGCTCCAGGCAAATGCTGGGATGGTTCCTTTGAAAGGGCACGGCTGATTTTCTTCCCCGTCCTTGACACAACCCGAGCTTGTGCTCCTTCTCTAATGACCTAGATGTCGACGGGACGTTAAACCCAATCTTCCTTCCGTCACCTAACTGTGTACAGTTCCTCCACTATCAATAGCAACGCATGTAGCAGCTCTTGTAGACAGCTGCTGCGTTGCCGATGTGAGATCATTCGTGCGGTTCTCTACTCGAGCACACGCATGTAAAATACGTGCGAGAAGTTCCTCCTTTACGTTCTCTATCCGCTTGTAGACTTCGCTCTGAAGCCAATACACGAACAGTACCCTAATGGAGTGAGGTCGGGTAACCTCTGTAGTCGAGAAAGGATTCCACGGTTACCGAGCCAACACCAAGGATATGTTTCAGTGAGGTACTGTGTCACTAGCCTTGAAGAGGGTGCTGGATCTTCGTCGTGCTGAAAGTACTACGCAGAATGACAAATATTCTTCTGTGCGAAATTCTGCGACTAAGTAATCGTTTTCGCCAACAACGGCTCTGGAATTCCCATTGCAAAACCCATAGATAGTGATCACGTCACCAGATTCGGCACGTGTGAAGACATGTGGCATTTCCACCACACAATCCATACCGTTTTGACTGTATACGTAATAGCACTGTAGTACACTTGTGCAATCACTGTAGTTCCGAGCCGTAAGGTAAACAACGTGTAGATTTGCACGGCTCGCCGCCCCACTACGCAAAAGTGAAGTGGTCAGTGAAGACAACAGACACCACGTAGCCTAATTTCGTTTTTTTGCATACGGTTAAGAAAAGGGAATATGTCCATTTGATGTTTCTCGTTCAGAACCACCAGTAGCGTCACCCCTCAAACCAACCATCTTTCCCCCTGACCCACGTCCTCACAGTAGTAACCGCAGCGCCACCGACGCTTTCTCTCAGTTCTTCCAGTGCTCTTGGCAGTGAGCAAATGTAAACACGGTTTTTACAACACCTCCAAAGGAAAAAGTAGGTCAGGCGACGTGGTGGACCAAGGGAAAAGAGCTACGTCTTCATAACTACGACCAATCCAGCGATGCGGACATTCATTGCTTTGTTAGCGACAAGCATCAATGCATCTATGAGAGGGAGCCCCGTCTTATTGGAAGATAAATTCTTGGAATTCATTTGGGGAAACAACCACAAATGCCACAGAAGAAAACGGGCCACATAGCTTCGTCTGTGACGCTACACAGAAAACATTAACATACTCATACAACATTTCAAGGGTGTGAATTACAAATATGGTGAATTTACGGAGCTATTCACGCATCAGTCACATTTTTATGTGTAATAGAATGGAAAATATAGAACTTTGAAAGAGAATGAATCATTTATACCTTCCTGTATATTGCTAACAAGGGGGCCACATGGCAAACGGATTTTTGCAATTTTCTTTTATATTTATGCTTCGTGAAGTTCAGGACTTGGAATATGAATCAGCAAAAGTAGTTCCATTCAACTCTGAAACATTCCTGAGAAAGTCGACTTTGAAGTTTTCCGAGCGTCATTAATGAGCTAATATTGTTGTTGTTGTTGTTGTTGTTGTCTTCAGTCCTGAGACTGGTTTGATGCAGCTCTCCATGCTACTCTGTCCTGTGCAAGCTTCTTCATCTCCCAGTACTTGCTGCAACCTACATCCTTCTGAATCTGCTTAGTGTATTCATCTCTTGGCCTCCCTCTACCATTTTTGCCCTCCACGCTGCCCTCCAATACTAAATTTGTGATACCTTGATGCCTCAGAACATGTCCTACCAACCGGTACCTCCTTCTTGCCAAGTTGTGCCACAAACTCCTCTTCTCCCCGATTCTATTCAATACCTCCTCATTAGTTATGTGATCTACCCATCTAATCTTCAGCATTCTTCTATAGCACCACATTTCGAAAGCTTCTATTCTTTTCTTGTCCAAACTACTTATCGTCCATGTTTCACTTCCATACATGGCTACACTCCATACAAATACTTTCAGAAACGACTTACTGACACTTAAATCTATACTCGATGTTAACAAATTTCTCTTCTTCAGGAACGCTTTCCTTGCCATTGCCAGTCTACATTTTATATCCTCTCTGCTTCGACCATCATCAGTTATTTTGCTCCCCAAATAGAAGAATTCCTTTACTACTTTAAGTGTCTCATTTCCTAATCGAATTCCCTCAGCCTCACCCGACTTAATTCGACTATATTCCATTATCCTCGTTTTGCTTTTGTTGATGTTCATCTTATATCCTCCTTTCAAGACACTGTCCATTCCGTTCAACTGCTCTTCCAAGTCCTTTGCTGTCTCTGACAGAACAACAATGTCATCGGCGAACCTCAATGTTTTTATTTCTTCTCCATGGACTTTAATACCTACTCCGAATTTTTCTTTTGTTTCCTTCACTGCTTGACCAATATACAGATTGAATAACATCGGGGAGAGGCTACAACCCTGTCTCACTCCCTTCCCAACCGCTGCTTCCCTTTCATGCCCCTCGACCCTTACAACTGCCATCTGGTTTCTGTACTAATTGTAAATAGCCTTTCGCTCTCTGTATTTTACCCCTGCCACCTTCAGAATTTGAAAGAGAGTATTCCAGTCAACATTATCAAAAGCTTTCTCTAAGTCTAGAAATGCTAGAAATGTAGGTTTGCCTTTCCTTAATCTATTTTCTAAGATAAGTCGTAGGGTCCAGTATTGCCTCACGTGTTCCAACATTTCTGCGATATCCAAACTGATCTTCACCGAGGTCGGCTTCTACCAGTTTTTCCATTCGTCTGTAAAGAATACGCGTTAGTATTTTGCAGCCGTGGCTTATTAAACTGATAGTTCGGTAATTTTCACATCTGTCAACACATGCTTTCTTTGGGATTGGAATTATTATATTCTTCTTGAAGTCTGAGGGTATTTCGCCTGTCTCATACGTCTTGCTCACCGGATGGTAGAATTTTGTCAGGACTGGCTCTCCCAAGGCCGTCAGTAGTTCCAATGGAATGTTGTCTACTCCTGGGGCCTTGTTTCGACTCAGGTCTTTCAGTGCTCTGTCAAACTCTTCACGCAGTATCGTGTCTCCCATTTCATCTTCTTCTACATCCTCTTCCATTTCCATAATATTGTCCTCAAGCACATCGCCCTTGTATAGACCCTCTAAATACTCCTGCCACCTTCGTGCTTTCCCTTCTTTACTTAGAACTGGGTTTCCATCTGAGCTCTTGATATTCATACAAGTGGCTCTCTTTTCTCCAAAGGTCTCTTTAATTTTCCTGTGGGCAGTATCTATCTTACCCCTAGTGAGATAAGCCTCTACATCCTTACATTTGCCCTCTAGCCATACCTGCTTAGCCATTTTGCACTTCCTGTCGATCTCATTTTTGAGACGTTTGTATTCCCTTTTGCCTGCTTCATTTACTGCGTTTTTATATTTTCTCCTTTCATCAATTAAATTCAATATTTCTTCTGCTACCCAAGGATTTCTACTAGCCCTCGTCTTTTTACCTACTTGATCCTCTGCTGCCTTCACTACTTCATCCCTCAGAGCTACCCATTCTTCTTCTTCTGTATTTCTTTCCCCCATTCCTGTCAATTGTTCCCTTATGCTCTCCCTGAAAGTCTGTACAATCTCTGGTTTAGTCAGTTTATCCAGGCCCCGTCTCCTTAAATTCACACCTTTTTGCAATTTCTTCAGTTTTAATCTACAGTTCACAACCAATAGATTGAGGTCCACATCTGCCCCTGGAAATGTCTTACAATTTAAAACCTGGTTCCTAAATCTCTGTCTTACCATTATACAATCTATCTGATACCTTCTAGTATCTCCATGATTCTTCTACGTATACAACCTTCTTTTATGATTCTTGAACCAAGTGTTAGCTATAATTAAGTTATGCTCTGTGCAAAATTCTACCAGACGGCTTCCTCTTTCATTTCCCTCCCCCAATCCATATTCACCCACTATGTTTCCTTCTCTTCCTTTTCCTACTATCGAATTCCAGTCACCCATGACTATTAAATTTTCGTCTCCCTTCACTACCTGAATAATTTATTTTATCTCATCATACATTTCATCAATTTCTTCATCATCTGCAGAGCTAGTTGACATATAAACTTGTACTGCTGTAGTAGGCATGGGCTTCGTGTCTATCTTGGCCACAATAATGCGTTCATTATGCTGCTGGTAGTAGCTTACCCGCACTCCATTTTTTTATTCGTTATTAAACCTACTCCTGCATTACCCCTATTTGATTTTGTATTTATAACCCTGTATTCACCTGACCAAAAGTCTTTTTCCTCCTGCCACCGCACTTCACTAATTCCCACTATATCTAACCTATTCATTTCCCTTTTAAATTTTCTAACCTATCTTCAGGATTTAGGTATCTGACATTCCACGCTCCGATCAGTAGAACGTCAGTTTTCTTTCTCCTGATAACGACGTCCTCCTGAGGTCCGAATGGGCGACTTTTTTTACCTCCGGAATATTTTACCCAAGAGGACGCCATCATCATTTAACCATACAGTAAAGCTGCGTGCCCTCGGGAAAAATTACGGCTGTAGTTTCCCCTTGCTTTCAGCCGTTCGCAGTACTAGCACAGCAAGGCCGTTTTGGTGAGTGTTGCAAGGCCAGATCAGTCAATCATCCAGACTGTTGCCCCTGCAACCTCCCGAAAAGGCTGCTGCCCCTCTTCAGGAACCACACGTTTGTCTGGCCTCTCAACAGATACCCCTCCGTTGTGGTTGCACCTACGGTACGGGCATCTGTATCGCTGAGGCACGCAAGCCTCCCCACCAACGGCAAGGTCCATGGTTCATGGGGGTAAAGCAAGCTAACGCAAGTTCAATTTTTAATGAAACATCGTATTATTGTGTGCTAGAATGCGTATGGCATAGGTTCAATTTCCAGTCCTCCAAAAATTATGGACGAAGGTGCAGGTTCCCTCAACATTTCCATGAAGTGTAAAATATTGCCTTGTCAGAAAAGTTCCAGACAGGTTTTTTTTTATTTCTGAGTTTGCAACACTAAAAACGAATAAATGTTTTCATGTTACCTGGTATGTCTGCGTCCTTCAAATGACCTTGGCCATGCTTCCGTGCATATCCACAAGTGACATGGCTGTCTTTAGCAAAACACTGTTTGGATTCTTGGCGCATTAGTTATGGTGACAATGGATGCTGATTGGGAGCAGAGAGTGAAAATCAAGTTTTGCATTTAGCTTGGGGAAACTCCTAATGAACAGTGGACAAACATTAAGCAAGCATATACAGGCGAGGCACTTTCAAGAAGTCGTGTTTTCAAGTGGCATAAAATGTTTTGTGAAGGCAGATATTGAAGTGGAAGATGATCCCAGAGTTGGTCGCTCATCTACAGCACATACCGATGTAAATGTGGAGCGTGTAAGGCCGTTAGGTAAATGTGTGTGTGATGTCAGAAATACTTAATCTGAATGTGATGTGTGCCATATGATTTTACGCCAAGATTTAGGGAAACGGAAACTTAATACAAACCTCACACACTAACATATGAAGAGAAAAAGGAAAGACAAAGAATTTCTGCTGAACTATTGAATAGAGCCAGACGTGATCCCACATTTATGTCAAAGATTACAGCTGGGGATGACATTTGGTGAAGTCTCCCACACAAAGCATCAAAGTGCTGTATAACGGAGTCCTGGATCACCAGCCTTGAAACAATCAAACCACAAACTTCGAGGACAAAGACAGTGATGATCGGTTTCTTTGATACTAAAGGATTAGTTCACCATGAGCATGTTCCCTCTGGTCAAACAGTGAACCAGACACTCTACAGCGAAGTCTTGAAACGTTTGAGACAAGCAATTCGACGTAGCCGCCCTGATTTGCGTCATTCTCAGGACTGATTCTTACTGCATGGCCATGCAAGACCCGTACTGCTTTATCTGTTACCGAGTATCTGGCCAGACATTCTGTTATTGCCATCCCACATTCGCCAGATTCGCCTAGCATCTCGCCTTGCGACTTTTTTCTTGTTTCCACGAGTGCAAAGCCGACTGCAAAGAAAGCTTCATCAAGATATTGCAGACATCCAACGGGCTGTGACAAATAGAGCTAGGATAATAACTTTGCAAGTGCAATTTTCAAACAGTAGGAAATCCAGGATGGAATGTAACAATGGCTCTGAGCACTATGGGACTTAACATCTCAGGTCATCAGTCCCCTAGAACTTAGAACTACTTAAACCTAAATAACCTAAGGACATCACACACATCCATGCCCGGGGCAGGATTCGAACCTGCGACCGTAGCGGTCACGCGGTTCCAGACTGAAGCGCCTAGAACCGCACGGCCACACCGGCCGGCGAATGTAACAATGTTATGAAAGGAAAGTTGCTACTCACCTTATAGTGGAGATGCCGAGTCGCAGATAGGCACAACAAAAACACTGTCCCAATATAAGATTTCGGCCATCAAGGCCTTTGTCGAAAATACACGACAGACACACACACGTAGATGCAAACACAACTCACACATGTATGACGGCAGCCTCTCTCTGCTGAAGCCACACTCTTTGTTGTGCCAAGTGCAATTTTCTTTTTTTTTTATGAAAAGCTGCCCTGGAACTTTTCTGATGAAGAAAGTACATAAGGATGGGAAAGAATTTAATTTGTAACGTTAGCTTTAGCTGATGTGTCACATAACAACTAGAATGTACAGCAGCTCAGTCATGCTGGAGGAATACGCCCATCCATGTTGCCAACAATGCTTGAAGTTCTTTTTATAGAAAAGCTAGATAATGTGGCTGTGGAATACGATACGGTAACACAACACTCCCTGAGACCAAGGACCAGAATCTGGGTAAATTTAAGGAAAGTGTGTGGAAGGGTGGCCCAACTTGATGCGTCATTTACCATTCCCACACAAATATTTTTTATTAATAACAGTTCTATCATAAGCCTAATAACAGTTACCACGATTCTTGCCAAATTTATACAAATAGTTAAGGTTTTTAAATTAATATCACAATGCGTAAGGACATTTGCATTACACAGAAAACTACAAATGGTACTCGAAGAACATGTCAACCGTGTAATACAATGGTGGCCCGATTACAAACAATTAATTGATTAAAGGAACCTGTGGCAGCACTCTGCCCGCGCGACTAATGGTACAACTGTCCCACAGGGACTTAAGTTCAACAAATGTTAAATAAAAGACATACAAATGCATACGTCTCCACTGCAACAGTAAGGTCCACGCCTACTCTAAGGCAAGAAATTAGACAAAAGTATATGCAATGTTGGTATCCAAAGCCCATTAGCCACCTCATCACTTGGAGGTACACAACCACGTTAAATTTTCCTTTCACTATTCACACTAGGAAGCGTATGGCAAGTGACGACACTTTGGTGTCATGAAACAATGTTATTCTGCTCCCAAACAGGCAAGTTACGGCCAAGCTGGCCAAACGCTACCCACGTGTAGAAACCCTAAGCAAACAGTAATACTTCACTGCCTAGTCACAAGGCTGTAAACTACCGGGCCTCTAAAACACTTAAAATGATAATAACAATTAAATCCTAATTTTTTAAAAAAGAAACCAAGAAATCAGTGATCAATTTCTACGAAGGCTTTCATCACTCGCCCACAACGACCTTACAATAATAGAAACACTGATCAAATTACTTTCCCAAAAGTGTTAATCCGGCGACACCGTCGCTGATGCACAATTCCAAAAGAATGACAATAAACTACTCAACTCGAGGCTGTAACGGGAAATCTGCAAAAGCGCGTGTGACCAGCCGACACCTAGGCCTGACTGGAAAGCTAGCGAAACAGAAGGAAAATGCGTCAGGTCAATGGAAGCGTCCGATTCCACCGGCGTGCCTTGACCCATGACGAAAGGCTGTTGTGGGGTGTGACGTCATTACGGTGCGGAGTTTGAATGGTTGTGTTTGTAGATGTCGTCTTGTTGTGTTTCATGGCGCCCTGTGTGTGTGTGTGTGTGTGTGTGTGTGTGTGTGTGATGGCCAACCTACTCTGCAGCGCCGAAATTTGTTGCTGGTAAGTAATTGTTTTTTTGGGTGGGTCTATTTTTCTCGAGTTGTAATGTTTTGTGTATTTATTATGTACTGAATATGTTTTAATTTACCCAGGGATGTTTGACTTACGAATTTTTGATGTGTTGTGGTTTTGGTGAAAGTAGACGGGTGGAATCGGACACTTCCGTAATTCCAATGCGTCCCTGCTCCCGACCAGCAGAACAGCAACGTGTCAGCCGCTGCCGGTACAAGGCTGTCAACATATACCAAGTGCAAACAGCAAACAAGTTTGATACAAATTAACATACACAGCAATACTTCAACGGGCAATTAAAGATTATTTTCAACGAAACCAGCTATTAAAAATTTGAGTGTAGCAGCGGCCCGCACACATACGTTGCAAAGTAACCTTCCTAGCAATAATAAGAAACTATGTACAAAGTCTTCTAAAAGAGTAATCACATAATAATCAAGCAATACTAAATAAGTCGAGGTATACCTTACTGGAGCCTCTTAGTGATTAATAGACACTGTAATTCGGATACGCACCAAATCACAAAAAATGGCTCTGAGCACTATGGGACTCAACTGCCGCGGTCATAAGTCCCCTAGAACTTAGAACTACTTAAACCTAACTAACCTAAGGACACCACACACATCCATGCCCGAGGCAGGACTCGAACCTGCGACCGTAGCGGTCGTGCGGTTCCAGACTGTAGCGCCTTTAACCGCTCGGCCACTCCGGCCGGCACCAAATCACAGATGACCAGTTACAATGTACATCCATAACTCCTCAGCACGGAGTAACAGTGTGTGCAAATACAGACATGCTCACTCACATGAGCTACGCATGTGTACCTTTAGTCCGAGCGCGGACAACTTTAGTTAAAGGCCAAATCCAGTAACTCGTCCCAGGAAGAGATATAAGGTTACAACAAACAGAAATTACAACCAGTAGTATCAAATACTCAATGATAACAAAAACAACGATTTCAAATAAGTAAAATGTTGCGTGACAAGTGCCTCGCGTCGGGTACACCGTTCGCTGGGTGCAAGTCTTTCGATTTGACGCCACTTCGGCGACTTGCGCGTCGATGGGGATGAAATGATGATAATTAGGACCACACAACACCCAGTCCCTGAGCGTAGAAAATCTCCAACCCAACCGGGAATTGAACCCGGGTCCTTAGGATTGACATTATGTCGTGCTGATCACTCAGCTACCAGATTAAGATTGTAAAATACTACCTTGGCTCCGGATTGACACACGCAGCCCCCAAAACGGTCACTGAAAGGCATAATGGAACCAAATTCCTGGCTAGCTCACACCTGGGCAGAAGTAACAATCCTTATGTACAGTAATTACTGAACAATCTCCGTACATAATTGATGTGTTGACATCGAGGTAATAGAATCTATCTCCTCTGGTTCAAAGACTATGTGAGCTAGCCAGTATCGATTTTGTCTCGCACCGGCTGGGTATATAGCAAGCAGGGAGGCTGACAGAACGGAGCGACCAGGAGGCGCAACTGTCGTGTGCTGCGGCTGGAGGACAGTGTGCGAGAGAGGCGAGTGGCGGCTGGACTTCCTTGGTGTCAACACCGGACGTTGATCGGCTCTCCGGCCCTCAGACGTTGGTTATGGGGGCTCCGTTTCCAACTGCTAGAGTTTCATTCTTACCGATAATCTTTCTAGTGAGCATTATTCCTACGACAACTGTGGTTATCGCAAAAAATTAAAGAATTGCGCAAGCTCGTTCGTCTTATAAAAACTTTCTCAGTTCAGATTCAGATTATGATACTGGTGCTGCTCATTACTTGTCGTTAATTAATATTCGACTAAGCCGGGACACGCTAACTGGTTGCGAAAGAGGCATTTTGGTTTTCGTATGTGTATATCAGTGAATGTTCTTTTCATTAAAGAGAGATGCGTAATTGTTATGGTTTTTTACTCGTAATTAAGTTGCGGGGTTGTTTTCTTAATTGTATGGCCACTATTTTATTGTGTTTTATTTGCATGTTAAAGACTGCAACGTATGTATAAGGCCGTGGGTAGAAATGTTTCTAATAGCAGATTTCTGCGTGATCTAGAAGGCTTTCTTGTTCTGGTTTCAATGTTTATGTACCTTGGCCCGGAGGAGCACGCGTGTCGTGTGGGCCCGTTCGGAGAGCAAGAAAGGCATGTGTCCAGAGCAGGACTATAAAATTCTAAATTGTATTTTCTTCCTGTAATTTAGCACTCCCGTTGAGCTACAAGTGTCTGAGTAGCTTATGCTTAAATGTGTGGTAATTAAGCTTGCAGAAATTTTGTTTTGCTCAAGGTTCGCTAAGATAATATTGAACGTTCAATAATATTATTAATTGCATAAATATTTTCTTTTTTAATGCAACTATGCTTGTGTCTTTTCAACGTTGAGTTTTTTAGTATATTTTATTTAAGGGAAAGGTAAACTTTAGCCTGGTTGTGAGGCGAATTTTTTCTGAGTTCACTTCGAAAGCCTTTGCTTAAATTTTTGGTGTTACTGAAATGCTTTAAAGAAAATTTTATAGTGATCATATATACTCCAAAATTTGTTTGCTAAAGGATAAAGAGTGTAATGAATGTAAATTGTACAGCATACCAAGGAATGTTAACATCTGCTGAGGAACTACGCTATAATAAAATTTATTATATGTCCAAACTTGGGCCTAGTCCTTCCTTAGTCAAAAGTGAGAGCCCGTTCTAAAGATTTTAAGTCATCGCTACAATAATTTCGAATAAATGCCAAGGAGGTCTATAGCTTTAGGAGTCGAGGTAGGCACCGGATAATATTGCCCTCCTTCCCGTAGCTAATATCAAGTTGTTCAATACATCTTGGGCTATTTAGCACACCATAACTCACCGATGCACTTCCAGGTTGCACGCAGCGAGAGCCTTTCCTTGCACGCTAAACTCGCCGGTAGTAAGAGTCGAGGCTGCAGGAAAACGAAGTCCCCAGAGCCAAACGGTCGACGGTTTCAACTTGCTGCAATCTCCCGGATGCCAAGATCTCAGTCACACCCATCCAACTTCGTGTCCCATACACCTTTCACTACCACACCGCCCCAGAGGGATCACATTACCATGCAGGGGTTATACGACGAGAGCCAGGGTCGATGGAGCGGGCACGTAAGTGGCGCCGGTGGGGTTACGCGCACGCCCTCACAGAAGCTGCCACGGCTCACTTCCAATTGATTGTTTGTCTATCGTAATATACTACACGCTTACACAGTAGCGTCCTTGGAAGCGTGTCTCCACAAACGCATATTGGTTTTCGTTGGAGTACCGATGTGAGTTGCGAATGTTGCTGATAGTGCCACGAATGACGGTGGTTCCATGTGGGGACCGCATTGCTCACCGCTATAATATCCCTTGGCCCGTACTAGCTGCCGAAACAGAATTATTAGTTTAACGACCTTTCTACTACAGTCGGTTTAAAGTGAACGTAAATCGCGAGGTGCCGCGTTTCGCTGCGCGAGCGAAACGTTTATTCCTTGACTCAGCGTATCTCCATGGCGAGCGAAGAAAAGTAAGATAATCGGAATGTCACTGGACTTTGTTACGAGACAGAATAACAGGAGGACGTTTAGGAAGTGTGGGCAATGAAACAGTCATTGTTACCGCCATAATGGATAATTTGCGTTTTTTGAGATTCACAAGCGATATGTAATGTTAATGTGTAGTTTCGTAAAGTTCATAATACAGTCTGTTGCATTTCAAACTGCACGTATTTAATTTTGAACAAAGGATTCTGTGATGAGCTACTATGTACTACAAGTCTGTATAGGACACATTTGGTGGCCGATGTTTGCTGCAGAGCTTGCTTCAATAACACGGTCAAAAGAGTAGAGAAAGTTTTCTCTGCTAAAAAGAACTCATATTACTAGCAATCATCGAATGACCAAATGCGAATGGCTGTGTTCCAATTCGAGAAGGTCTCATAGAAGTTTTGTTTCTCTTACATTTCAAGAACCGTCGAAGTCGGCAGCTGCTTCTCCACCTCGAGATTAACTTGTCTGTGGGAGTAGTCGACGCCGATCAAGATAGTGTCCTTCACAGACGTACAGACAGATATACTACACACACTAGTTCAGTAACAACGAGTTTAATATTGCCAGCGAGAAAAACGTTAATTCTTCAAATGGTTCAAATGGCTCTGAGCACTATGGGACTATGTTGAGGTCATCAGTTCCCTAGATCTTAGAACTACTTAAACCGAACTAACCTAAGGACAGCACACACATCCATGCCCGAGGCAGGATTCGAACCTGTGACCGTAGCAGTCGCGCGGTTCCTGACTGAAGCGCATAGAACCGCTAAGCCACCGCTGCCGGCGTTAAATTCTTCTTTTGAGTAAGAAATAATATACCACTTTCGTGTGGAATGGCGATATGTATAGAAATTCTGCAGTTGCTGAAGGGCTATGTTTTACCAGCTGAACAATATCTTATTAAAAATCTTAAAAAGGAAAACACTTCCAAATATTTTGCAAAATTGTATTTATTTGGTCTGAATGGGCTTTTTCCTTCTCAGGCCATCTTCAAGTGACAACCGAATGTCGCAAACACAGATGACCTTGATGTACAACTTACACACATGTTATATATGCGGAAGGTACAAAAATTACAATGTTTCCAAGTAAATATAACTTTGCAGAACGTTAGGAAGTGTTTCGCGTTTCAGTACTTTAATAAGGTATTATTCTATTTGAAAAACATGTAAGATGGCAAGAACTATGCCTCTTACATGAAGTCATTAAAGATCACCTAACTCAACGTTGAGCGAATAGTAGGGCTGAACAAAAATGACTAACAAGGCACAATGCATCTTGTAGAGGGTATAATATGGATATATTGGAATAATTAATGTCGGGTGATGTTTTTAAAGTAATTCACACGACATGGAAACTTTGTGGAAATGCGTCAATTTACTGGAGGCTAGTTTATCCCAGGGAAGTATTCAGAGTTGACTGTGGCCGGCTGGGTAGCGGCAAAGGGAAGCGACAATAGGCAGCTTAGGGCGGCTCAAGCTCTGAGAAAGCGGTAACAGGGTGCGGCCTCCATCTGGCTTAAGATGAGTGACAGTGAGTGGATGGTTGACCCCATGCTGGTGTACTGGGAAGCAGACAGAGAACTTGTATGCCTGTTGATAAATGTCCATCGTCCTGTTCACAGTGGAACATGCGAGAAAGCTGCGCAAAGCTATGGTGCAGCGGTCAACAGAGGCCAAAATATGCGTGTTCGTGACTGTAGCAACTTCACGCTGAATTCACGGTCCACAGAGTCTGAAGTAAATCAGGTGAAGAGTGACAGAATGAAATATGCCGGCCTCCGATGGGAACATAGGGCCAAGGAATTTGAAGTACTCTCCTGGGAGTCAGACTTGCGGAAAAACTGGTGTTTTGTGCGGACGCTAATCTTGATGGATGGCCTGGGAGGAGCTAAATAGCAGAAGTTGAGAGGAAGAGAAATTTTGTGGGAATTTGTTAACTTCCCAGAGCAGGCATTGGTTGGCGCTGGGAAGCAATGCATAATGAATGCGACTTGCGCTGCAATTGGCGTTAGTGATTTTGCTGGAGGGGAAACCGAGGCAAAGAGCAGACTGGGAGAAGTCTCCGTAGTGGTCTTCCGTTCCCAGCTGGCCTAGAGTGCGGACGTGGCATTCTTTACTCAGCTTGCCTGAGAAAGAGTGAGCATCTCTGCAGTTTAGGACTTAGCAAATGGAACGATTTAGCTTGGAGATAGAAAGTTTTGGTTCAGCTATGTACTGAGCAAGACAGCTAGGAGTGAATAGACGAGCACAGCCTTGCAGCACCACGAGGCTGGCCGACATCCTCACAATGATGCCAGCCCGCCATGCTGAATTCGGTGATATTGCACCCGCTCCGGCTTTAATTAGGCCACTGATTAATTTTTTGGATCACGTCGGCAAAGTTTCCATGAGGGTTTCATGGCCTGTGTATTGGGGAATTCTTCCCGCACTTCGCATTACGCTTGGGTCAGTCGATAGGAATTAATTTTTATTTATAGCGCTTTACTCCACATAAATGCAATTTATTACCACTGCCTGATAGGAGAGTCATGTAATGTGATAATTGAAGGTTGGGAGTTAAAATAACTTTGTGCTAATCGACTGCATCTGTTTTCAATCAAGTAGTTGAAATCCCAAGTCACTTTATTAATTAATTTTATGTTCAACATCTGCATCTGGTTTTCAATAGCTGAATATAGCATCGATGTGCACCCCATTTTAACTAAACGTGATCAATTCTGAATCAATTAATGTCAACATTGCCACCAAACTTCAATCAGGAGTCACAGGGCCTTATTACTTTCTTTTGGTTATCCAATATTGCGGCAGTTTTGCACTCTCTGTTGATCTGTTAGTCAATTAGCTAGGGTGAACACACACCAATACCAGATAAGTCACAGGTGGGGTGTTACAAACACAACACTCCAACAATCGCAGAATTTCTATACGTATAAGCATCCCACAACAATCTGGCAAGTAGTAGCTGATATTACACCATCAAATTTATTAGACAAAGTTGATTTGTACAATATACCAGACGTAATGAAAAGGCGGACTTATGCCAAATGTCACCTTTCGTCCAATTTATTTGATCAATGCAGCTCCGCGCCTGTTTTGATCAAAGAAATCGTTGATCTTCTGTTTACTGCAATGAAAAATGTAATTGCTTGGAGCACTAGCACACGTTTCAGGTGTTTGGCCCTTCAGCGATCCACATCCAGCTCCAGCAAGGAGGAATGCAGGAGGATGACTCAGTATACAATACAAAAGTCTGTTCATAGCCCTAGAGTCTTCTTAGTCCATTTTCGTACTCCAGACGTCGCACGTCATAGAGCACCTCATTTACTTCGTACTTTTCTATCACTTTTTCAGTTGATGGAAGACAATTTCTTTCCAATTAGTAAAAAATATTTCTTAATGACAGTAAAGTGTACTAAACATTTATTTACCTTCAGATGTTCCTCCTTCAGTGCCTTATAAATGGCTTGACATGTTTCTGGTATTATTTTCGTCCATGTACACTGCAATATTCGAGTACTATACTGTAAACTATTGTGGCTTTCTCCTGTTTCAAAAAATCGTATCGTTATTGTAAATCTGTCTTTTGCGGATATAGCATTTAAGAAGTGAATGTACTGCTTCGTAATATGAGTAGCCACATCCTTGAGCACGTACTGAAATGTACTCTCGTGATCTACAAATAATTTTCATACGACTTTACGTCCCCGGCTTGCAGCTCCCGTAACAAATTTTGTTGTGTCCTTTCACTATCTCGCCGTGAAACCCACGGTTTCACCCAAGTGCGTTTCCTTTTCCTTGGAAAAGATTGCGCTATTGAGAAACTGGAGTGCTTAGGCCATATTCAGAAGAGGATGGGTGGATGACTCTGAAGACTTGTTGCAGACAATAAAGGCAAGCTACTAGAGGATGGGAAGCCACTGGGAGGTAAAAACAGACTAACAAAGAAGAGAATTGACAGCCTACAAGTCTGTTATGGTTCTGGAATTAGAAGTAACCTCACAAGCTTGGAGAGTATGAGGAAAGCAGTATGGGCCATTTGGTTTCATTACTTGTCGACAGACACTACACCTCAACATGGCCTCTGTTCTAATGAATGGTGCAAAGTTTTGAAAAGTAAGGAAAGTGGGGAAGCTTATACCCATATAAATAAGCTTCCTTATGAGGTTTTGTGAGTAGGCTGTTTAGGTTTTCTTATTGGTAACGCCACGTAGCGCTCTGTGTGAGAATCACTGGCTGTGCTGTGTGCAGTCTGTGTCTAGTTTGCATTGTTGTCTGCCATTGTAGTGTTGGGCAGCGGCAGCTGGATCTTAACAGCGCGTAGCGTTGCGCAGTTGGAGGTGAGCCACCAGCAGTGGTGGATGTGAGGAGAGAGATGGCGGAGTTTTGTAATTTGTCATGAACTGCTATATATATATTATGACTATTAAGGTAAATACATTGTTTGTTCTCTATTAAAATCTTTCATTTGCTAACTATGCCTATCAGTAGTTAGTGCCTTCAGTAGTTTGAATCTTTTATTTAGCTGGCAGTAGTGGTGCTAGCTGTATTGCAGTAGTTCGAGTAACCAACATTTTTGTGAGGTAATTGATTTGTGAAACGTATAGGTTAATGTTAGTCAGGGCCATTCTTTTGTAGGGATTATTGAAAGTCAGATTGCGTTGCGCTAAAAATATTGTATGTCAGTTTAAGCACGGTCATGTATAAATTGTTCAAAGGGGACGTTTCATATGTCGACCCTTAGTCGAGGATACCTGACTGGAATCTTCTGATTTTTTTCTTGTAGTTTGTGTAATTAGTGTAGCTATTGTTTATTGCTAGCGCGTAATTGTAGAGAGAATCTCCTTTGTAGTTGCAGTCTTTCATTGTTGTACAGTAAAACAGTTGTGGCATGCATGTAGATTTGCAGCAAGTATTTCGCAGCTGCGCTTGCAATTAACTAGATATTATTTTCAGTGCTATGTTAATGTGTTCCCCAATTTTTGCTCTTCAAATTGTGTTTTTCTGTGTTGTCGTGTGAAATATTGTGACAATAATGGCGTGTGAAAAACGTAACACTAGGCTCCAAAGTAAACTGAGAAATGACAGCGAAGACGAAAGCAGTGTGTTAGCGCCATTGTGTAACGAATTAACTAATGTTCAACATAGTAACTTGGTAATTGTGCATAGGGAAATGGAGCTGGCGGCAAACAATGGCGTAGGCAGTGAAACAATTAGTGAACAGGGAAGCACAATCGACCGATCGGTCGGCAACAGCTCGCCTCAGGAATCGGGAATGACAGAACACAATATTGCAAATACTGTAGACTCAGGTTTTGGGTTCTCACCGTTTTCTCAAATGAGTCAAGAAACATTTTCTGCTTGTCAAAATGTGAATGTTGCCGGTGCAACTTCACTGCTGAAAAGCACTGAGGAACATGTTTCAGACACCAGTGCATTGTTATTACAGTTAATGCAACAAATGGGACAAAGGCTACAAAAATTAGACACAATGGAACAAAATCTTCAAAAGATAGACACAATGGAACAAAATCAGAGACAAACACAGCAAAAGCTTCAAAAGTTAGACACAGTGGAACAAAATCTTCGAAAGTTAGACACCACACTTGAACAAACACGTGAAGATTTAACTACTGAGTTACATAACATCGAATCGAAATGTCAAAAAGTCTGTAATGACGTAAAAACACAAATTTGTGAGCATTTCCAACCTATTTTTTCGCGTCATGAAAATGCATTACAGAATCACGAAGCAGCCATAAAAGAACTGCAAACTATTGTTCATGAAAATCACGACACCTTGCAAGCTAAAATTGACTCAGTTGCATCTACCGATTCGGTTCCGCAACTTGCAAAAACTCAAGAAAACTTAAAGGACACAGCAGATTCGATTTCAACACAAATGGACACTCTGAAACTTGGTTCAGAAAAACACACTGAGGAAATGTGTTCACTATCGGAGAAAGTAGCCGAACTTTCGGATCAGGTTACTAATTTATCTACGAAGGTAGATGATAATCTGAATGACACAGAAGAGTGCAAACAAATTAGGAAATTCAAACAAAATCAGAATCAAATTAATACGCAACACTAAAGAGAAATCCGGGAAGTACAAGATCAGCTGACACAGGTAATACAAGAATTACGTATTTCAGAGGACACTCGCGCGCCAATACAGAAAGAGGGACATAGAAATACGGAACACCCACAAAATAATAACACAGCGCATTTCGGAAATTATGAAAGAAATTGGCAAGGTGCACCGTATTTTGAATGGCTGGCTCTGAGCACAATGGGACTTAACATCTGTGGTCATCAGTCCCCTAGAACTTACAACTACTTAAACCTAACTAACCTGAGGACATCACACACATCCATGCCCGTGGCAGGATTCGAACCTGCGACCATAGCGGTCACGCGGTTCCAGACTGAAACGCCTAGAACCACGTGGCCACACCGCGAATTTTGAAATGGAACCGCCGAAACGACGTAACAATGACCGATATGCGACTCGCCAACATGATGACTTTGACTATAAGCTGTTCATTACTACACGTAAATTCAAAACGTTTAAGAATTCTGCCAATGACATTCATCCACGAGCGTGGCTCCATCAATTCTCTCATTGTTTTCCTCCCAACTGGTCATTGGAGTACAGGTTAGAATTTATGTGTGGCTACTTGGAGAATGAACCAGCTGTAAGAATGCGATCGGTCATTCACGATTGTCACAGTGAAGGAGAATTTTATCACGCCTTCCTCTCAGCGTATTGGTCTCAAGCTACACAAGACCGAGTAAAACATAGCATCATAATGATGAAACGTTTCGAACAATCTGAATTTTCCAGTCTTATGAAATATTTTGAAGACATGTTGCGTAAGAATCAGTATCTTTCAAACCCATACAGCCCCTCAGAACTCATCCGCATTTGCTTAATCAAATTACCTGAACATTTACGACATATTATTTTGGCAGGACGTTGCAAAGACGACATTGAAGCTTTTCAGGGACTCTTACAAGAATTAGAAATTGACACTGACAGTTGCGGGATGTGAAAACAGGAAAACAATCACTACAGGTCACATCCGTCACAATTCAGTGACGACAGAAGCAATAACTGGACACGACAAGCCTATTCATACAACGTAAATCGTGAACAAAACAGACACCACCCATATGACAACCACTGGCAGAGTAACAGTTACAGAGAAAGTTCGCATTCCCGTAGTAATCAATATGACAGAGACAATCATAAAACAGACAATATGGCAACCAGAACTATTATTATCACGGGAGACAGAATAACTTCAGACGCAACAGTTCAGCGCGCAGTTACGATTCAGGGAGAAATTCTCCACCATGTGACCGACAAGAAAGATACTGTGGAATCTACCGACATGACGACAGACGATATAATCATAACGACACACGTGAATTTCATCAGAACTGGCGGGATTCTAACAGAGCTGGGCCCTCTCATCAAGGTGAATCTTTAGAAGTTCGGTCTCCTAATCCCAATAACGGCGCGCGCCAACAAAGAGACAGACAATGACTCGCACCGCAGGCAGCCGCGTGCGCTCAGAGAAAAATAACATAGAAGCTAACCTTGAGAAAAAAATTCCAGTATTCTTTACCGACGTATACCATATCACAATTGCATTCAAGTTCAAACTCTGAGTACTATGAAGAGTAAAGGATTTCACCACACTTCACATATAAATCCGCTTATTGAGAGATAATCTGCTTTTTAACTTAGTCTTCGCCATATAACTTTTCACTTTACATTGCTAGTAGGCTTTGTGAGACTTAAGAAACTGTTAACATGCAACAATGTTTGAAGTTAAATATCCAGTCAAGAACCAAGAGAACTTATTTCAACAGAAATTACGAATGCATTGTTATAGTGAACAGACGATACTATGTTGTTATTTGTGCATTCTTGCTTGTTAGTTGCACGATTACGTAACGACTATAAGGCTCACATACTTAGGACACATACTGGTACTGATAATGAGATTTTAATGCAACATTTTGGTTTACTTGAAAATACATTCTGGATTTAAAGTACTTTCAGTGAGATACCAGATGACACAGTGGTTAGTTTATGTGACAGCTACACGATTTTATCACGACGCTAGTAATGAGTGACAATTTACAATGTTGCTTTTGCAGTGTTTCTGTTTTATATCTGCACAAGTTTCTGAATTATTCTGGAAAGTAAAACATGTTTTAGTAGTAAATTTTGTAGTATAGCTACAATGAGACAGCCTTTTCCGTAGCACAACAATACATTACAGCACAGTACTTTCTTCATCACGGCAACAAGCGTAATAACTAAGATATCTATACGCAAAGCATTTCACTTTTGTTTATCATGAGCTAAGTACATTGACTTCTGCAGAACTTACCTTGCGGAGGACGACAACTACGACACTTCCACAGAGATTATCTTACAACAAGACGCACAGTTTAGCGCTACAGTACATGTATTTGAGTGATTAATTTTATACTTAAAACATTTATTTTTAAAGTTTTTTGAATTACAAAGAAAGTTTTCCGTGATACATTTTATTCCATTGCAATAATCTGTAACACCTGAGGGTATAATTACATTAATCCTCATGGGGGTACACGCTTACTTTGTGTACCATGTGTTTGGCAAGCACAAGGAGCCCTAGCTAATATGGTATTTGCTTATACAACTTTACACATCGGTACCATATTTCTCTAACACATAAATTACACAGCTATCTGATCATTTAACTGAGGGAGACAAACATTTTTTTTTACTACGTCAGTGACAGATGTTTACGTAATTAATTCACACTTACGAAATTGTATTTTGTCTGTACTTTGTGAAATGCTCATATTTTTCCGGAACCATTGTGATACTATGAGAGCTTTGAATGATGTATTTGGTAAGGGAGCATGATTTTTAAAGTACGTTTGAGGTAAATGACATTACTGACATGAGCAGAGAATTTTTTTTAGGTTTTGACATTATTGCAGAAAGCTACGACGTTTTTGAGATTTGACTGTGGTTGTTATGACATTATTATGACGATGATGTGTATTATGATGTTGAGGTATGTTTATGATCAATAAGCTGATGCTATATGAGGAATTTGATTATGCTATGTATTTATTATGATGAAATATTGAAGTGTAGTCGCAAGATTGACGTGTCGACGAAAAAAGGATGTTGGAAACGAAGAATCGTACTTTAAGAGTTATGAAATGTGTGTAAATGCGTGAATGTATTACAATGCCAACGAAAATTTTTTGGACGCTGTTATATCAATAGGATTTTGTTTCTACAGATCTGTAACGCAAATTCTTGACCTGTGAAATGTTTTATATGAGACTGTCACTGTAGCGAAAACTGCTGTCGTAAATATTTCGGTAAGAAAGGTAAGTGTCCGTGACGTAATTCGTTGTGAGCGGCCAGGTGTGCCAGCCGCCTTGAGAAAAAGCCATTAGGTGGTAGAAAAAAAAAGGGGGAGGCCATTATCCTCGCTATCGACATTCCTTTGTAGAAAGCATCGTAAATACGACACCCTCAAACTTGAAAACTTGATTACACTGTAGAGTTCTTAATTTATGATATTTACTGAAATGAAATGATGAGAAACATTTTATGTCTATTGTCTTGCTAGTTGAAAGATTGTTTACTGCATTATGAAATGCCATATGGCTAGTGAATGACGTTTGACGCCTTGCTTTGCCTATTTTGTTTAATATTTAGTTCCTAGCTGCACTGCAGCATTGGTTAAAATAAAATTTTATAGATGTACTAATATAAATATTTTCTGTCTACAGATCGAGTAAATAATAATTTTTTTCAAAAAAAATGAGGGAGCACAAAAAGACATTTACCTTCACAGGAACTGCATTCATAATTTTCTTTTCAAGTACTTGGTAATTTTCTGTAGAATTAGTTTTTGTGGTGCACCACTTTAATTACATAGACATTAAGATGCGATTATACATTACCTTTATCTGCATTGTTGTCTTTAGTGTACTATTTTTTCTGCTTGAGCTTTGTCATGCTTGGGTATACGTTATAGCATTTACTGCTGCTGTTTGCCAGGCATAGTGCTACTAAATTTCACTTTACATTACTCTGTTAAGCCAGTTTTACTACTGATTTATTTTTCTTGTTTGCTGCTCATTGCGTTATATTAGTTGTAATATTGCTGCTTGCTTGGCCAATTTGAATATTTTGTCATTGCTGTTTGTGTTAATTGTTTTGTACTGCTGCATTGCCTCGTCCCTTAGTTTAGCATCTGATCTCAGTAGATTTAAGTTAGCTTAAGAGGGGGTAGACTATATAAGAGAGTGAGTTGTGATGAATTGGAAGAAATGCATTGAGAAGCTATAAGAAAATAGTTTGGCCAAAAAAGTATTTTGAAAGAGGATATGAACAAAAAAGTAGGGCTTAGTGACAACAGGTTTAGGTAGGATTTTCTTGGAAATAAATGATGAGGTAAGATAATGGAAAATAAACAATGAGGTAAGAAATATGAGAACATATAAATACAGAAAGCATGCTTGAATAGGATTTTTTTTGGTGGAAACAAATGTTGAAACAAGACGAAAGATCTATGGAATGAAGTTTTGGGTTGGACTGCAGTACCAAATGTCACACTGAAAACGAACCCTGTCCTTTCCGTTTGTATTATTCCGCTATGTGTTTATGTACCCTTGTGTATTTATCTTTTTCCGGTCTTTATATGTTTAGCTGATGTTGTTCTGTTGTAGAATTTTTCTAATACTGTGTTATTTACTTTGTAAAGTTGTTTAGACATTGTTTATTCTGTTTTGTTTTAATGCTCATGTGTGAAGTTGATGTTTCAAAAGTTATTCTGATCTTTTATGTATGAACTTATGTCATAATTCCTGTAACACTGATGTACATGTTTATTTCTATTCTTTTGTAAAGCCTGTTTTACTACAAATGTTATCTATATTGTTATGTTCTTTAATGATGTATTTTGTACCTTTGTTATTGCATTCTTATGTTATAAAATTGTAATTGACACCAGGTCATCAAATTAAGTAACTTGTAAGTTCCGTTTCACTGCACACGTTTCTGTTGGTCATAGTATATGGACAATACGTGAGAAGTAGGGACTGTTAGTGTTTGCACGTGTGTTAATAATTCAGCAAGGGACTGGATAACAGCATTGCTGGTTCTAAGGACATTTCAAACAAATTTTTTGTGAGTGGACAAGTGGTGGTTTATGGACTTGCTATATTCTCCGCAAGACTCTTCGATGGTGATTGTGCACCTGCACAGTCGCAACAGATGGCTGCTGGCCATCTCTACCAGGACTACAGTGGATCTGCTCTGTGATGACCTACCTACAATTATTCTTCAAAACTTCGAATGACTCTGTTGTGGGTTTGCTCTGTTGTGGCCCATTACCTGTCTGCATGTCAAGAGTCAGCACTGTCTTTTCGTTGGAAGGACAACACTACTCCTTGAAGACTGCATGGAAATCCACTACTTCCACGTGCATTTTCTTCTACTAGACTTTGAGAAAAACACTGCTATTTTACTGTGATGAACGATTAGGACTGTCTTTATGGACTGTGAGAAAGTTTAGCTTTTGACCAACATTGTATCAATAAGTGTGTGCATTTGATATCTTTGTTATTGTAATTATGAACAATTTTATCAAATCATTATTGGCCACTGCCCAAAACAATTTGTAAAATCTTTTGTGGGGAGCATGGGGGCTATGTAAGTAGGCTGTTTAGGTTCTCTTATTGGTAACGCCACGTAGCGCTCTGTGTGAGAATCACTGGCTGTGCTGTGTGCAGTCTGTGTCTAGTTTGCATTGTTGTCTGCCACTGTAGTGTTGGGCAGCGGCAGCTGGATGTTAACAGCGCGTAGCGTTGCGCAGTTGGAGGTGAGCCGCCAGCAGTGGTGGATGTGGGGGGAGAGATGGAGGAGTTTTGTAATTTGTCATGAACTGCTATATATATATTATGACTATTAAGGTAAATACATTGTTTGTTCTCTATTAAAATCTTTCATTTGCTAACTATGCCTATCAGTAGTTAGTGCCTTCAGTAGTTTGAATCTTTTATTTAGCTGGCAGTAGTGGTGCTCGCTGTATTGCAGTAGTTCGAGTAACCAAGATTTTTGTGAGGTAAGTGATTTGTGAAACGTATAGGTTAATGTTAGTCAGGGCCATTCTTTTGTAGGGATTTTTGAAAGTCAGATTGCATTGCGCTAAAAATATTGTATGTCAGCTTAAGCACAGTCATGTATAAATTGTTCAAAGGGGACGTTTCAGTTTCAAAGGCTATTAAACCAACTTTTAGAGCACTGACTTCACCAGAACTGCTAGAAAAATGTCTGAGTGGGAAAACACAGAACTCAAACGAAAATTTCAATGCTCTTATTTGGAAAAGATGTCCAAAGACTGTGTTTGTTTCCAATTTGGTGGTTAAGATTTCTGCTTTGGAAGCTGCAGCAGTGTTTAATGATGGGAATGTGGCAAGACTTCACATCCTCAACAAGTTGGGCTTTACACCTGGAGTCTTCACTGAGCAGATACTGCAGATCATCGATAAGCAAAGAATCGCGAAGGCGGAGACTTCAGTCCAGAACATACAAAACATTCCTAGGCAAAGGAGCAGAGAAGCTAAAAGAGCTGTAGAGGATGATGAGGAAGAAATTATTTAAGTGGAACAAAACTTTAATCGAGATATTATACACAGTTTTGTGATTGATAATATATTGAAAAGTTTGCTTGTAACAAATGTTCGAATCCAAAATATCACAGAAAATAGTAGCATTAGTTTACCAAAAAGTTACTGCACTTAATTGTACAGCTATTAGTGTAGATTATTTTACCATTAAAAAATTTGCCAAATTTGCCTCGAAATTATGAAAAGGTGTACCTTAAAATAATAATGAAATAAAAAATTCAAAATTATCTCACTGCATTAGATTGTTATTAAAATTCTGAATTTTTTAAAAAAATCATATTAGATCTCTATACATAAGTGTGCAAAATTTCAATGAGATTGAACAAAAAATGGCAAAGATATGGATTCACAAAAATATCAGTGCAAGACTGCTACTGTCGCCCCTTAAGTATCTTAGCAGTCCACCTGATTTTCAATATCCATCTACAGTAGCACATCTCAAACACTTTGATTCTCTAGTGTTACCGTTTTCCCACAGTTCATTATTCTCTAATGCGTCAATGTACATTCTCAAAAATTCTTCCTGAAGGCCTATGTTTTATACTAGTAGACTTCTCGTGAGCAGGAATGCCTTCTTTGCCTATGCTAAGCGCTTTCTTTGTCCTCATTGTTTTGTTCCTCATGTATTATTTTACTTCCAACGTATCTGCATTCCTCAACTTCGTGGTCAACAATTTTGTTCTGAAGTTTATCGCGAGTCTCAATTCCGCTACTCTTCAGTACTTTCGTCTTTCTTCAATTTACACTCAATCTACAGCGCGTGCTCACTACTGTTGACTCTATTCAAAATGTCCTGGAATTCTTCCTCACTTTCTTTGAGAATAGTGCAGTTACCAGCGATTCTTATAACAGATATTCTTTCACCCTGACTTTTAATCTCATTCTTGCACTTTTTTGTCATTGTTTCTCACGTGCATGCATTGAATAATAGAGCCGAAAGACTGTATCCCTGTCTCATATGTTTTTTGATTGTAGTACTTCGTTCTTGGTTTTCCATTCTTATTGTTTCCTCTTGGTTTTTGTACGTATTGTATATCACCTGTCTTTCCCTATGGCCTTTTGCTATTTTTCTCAGAATTTCGAGTATGTTGCACCATTTTACAATTTCGAACGCTTTCTCTAGCTCGACGAATGCTATGAGTGTGACATGATTTTTCTTCAGCCTTGCTTCCATTGTCAAGAGCAACATGAGAATTGCCTCTATGGTGCCTTTACCTTTCCTAAAGCCAAATTTATAGTCGTACAGGAGATCCTCAACTTTATTTACCAGTCTTCTGTATGTTATTCTTGTCAGCCGCTTGAATGCATGAACTGTTAAATCGACTTCTCACACTTACCTGCTACTGCTATCTTCAGGATTGTGTGGATGGTATTTTTCGGAAAATCTGATGATATGTCACCAGCCTCGTAGGTTCTTCAAGCCAACTTGAACAGTCGTTTTTTTACGACTTCCCCACTGATTTTATGAATTCCGAAGGAATGTTATATATCACTTCTACCTTATTTTAGTCGCAAGTCTTCAAAAGTTCTGTTAAGCTCTGATGCCCTATCTCTTTCATATTGACCCTCACATATTCTTCTATCACATCATCAGACAAGTTCACCCCCCCCCGCCACCTTCTGGTCTTTATATCTTTAATTTTTAAAGGGAGGTGGGTGCAATGCCAGATCTCATTAGAACGCGACCCATCTCCCTGGTCACCACCACGGAAAATGGAGTACAACTTGTATAGTATTGTGTAATGAGTTTTACTTGTTGTACTCTATAATTCAACACTCAGTTTTTGTTAAATCTCACTTGAGACGGCTCCTTTGGAAATTAGTAAGGCCCATATAAATTAGTACAATGTAATCTTAGTATTCTCAGTTCAGGATTTGATACCACTACTACTGTACAACTACGCTATTGATGACAAACTGCTGGAAACAATGTCTACCGTAAAATATCTAGGAGTAGTTATCCAGAGCGACATTAAGTAGAATGAACACATAAAGCAAATAGCAGTAAGAGCAGATGCCAGACTGAGATTGATAGGAAGAATCTTAAGGAAACGTAACTCATCCACAAAAGCAGTGGCTTAAAAGACGCTTCCTCGACCGATTCTTGAGTACTGGTCATTAATCTGGGATCCTTACCAGATAGGACTGAGAGAAGTGATAAAGAAGATCCAACAAAGATCGTTTCGTCACGGAATCATTTAGTCGACGCGATAGCGTTAAGGAGATACTCAACAAACGCCTGAGAGGCTTTGTGTATCACAGAGAGGCTTACTACTGAAACTTGGAGAAAACGCTTTCCAGTAACTGTTGGAAAACGTATTTCTCCCTCCCACAGACATCTTGCAAAATGACCATTAAGGGAAAATTCGAGAAATTAGAGCTAATACAGAGCCTTACCGACAATCACTTTTACCACGCGTCATTCGCGAGTGAAGCAGGGTAGATCAGTTAGTGGTATCAGAAATATCCTCCGCCGCAGACGTATGGGTGGGGTGCAGAGCGTGTAGGTGACGTAGATTTATAAATAATTTAATATCGCCAACTGCTTAAATTCCCTTTCCCAAAACTAAACTGAATCTTCCTGACAACATTTACTTTCCTGTGATTAGCAAGACATACACTCAGAATAGTGCATTCATATATAAATGGTCATACTTGGTTGTGATGGGCTTGTAATGTCAAGGTAACACAAAAAATGTAATCAAAATGTGTTGCAGCTACATTCTCAAAGATCTCGAGATAAACTTACCTTCCGTGATTTGAACGTAACTTAGTGGCTTAACTCTGAAAATTCTTTACTAGCTAAAGTGAAGCTGATTGAATCGAACGGGAAACTATTCAGTTTAGTTACTTCCCCATAAAGCACTCATGCAAGGACTTACGGTTGCTCACATCAATTATTTCTCGAAATTTCAATTCATTTGACTGAAATTATGAAGAATATGGATTTGAAATAAAGGTATCAAATTTGTGTTAAACTTTCAGTTATCGTTGAGCATCAAGAATACAAAATTTTTACATAGACCACACTGATTACGGTTACGTGAAACATATGCTGTCCTCAGCAAGCCATAGAAAGAGCAGTTTAACGTGCAGTTGAAAATCGCGTAATACGCAGAACTTGTTTGGTGAATGAAACACCGACTTTTTAAACCAAGTCGTGAGATAACTGCAGTTTATAAAATGTAACGGAAACTGCTCCACTAAATCACATTCATGAGAGTCACTGCCACAACATTCAATATTTGAGCCACATAAATCTCGAAAAGCCGATATGGCTCGCCTCGCATTTAGTAATAGAATAATCTTACCTTTGTCCAGAATTGTCATATTATGAAGGGTTTATTGTAACAAAATGTCTCACACTTGCAAACCATTGCTACTTCACACACACACAGCAGGTTCAAATGGAGTCCCTTTCAGTAACACCCCATTTCACACTGTAAGAAAGTACACCTTATCTCTATCACAGCCATGAACAAAATAGGAAGAAGACACCGCTTTTGTTCTCCTTCAAAATTTTCAAAGCATGTGCAATGTTCTGTGCGTCCATGCATCCCATTTGCGCATACTGCTCACAAAAAACAACCACTGTTCGGACAGACCCTGAAGGCTCAGTAGTACCGACCTGCCGCCGTGTCGTACTCAGCACTTAGCGTCACTGGATGCGGATAGGGAGTGGCATGAGGTCAGCACACCGCTCTCACGTCCGTTGTCAGTTTTCGTGACCGTTGCCACTACTTCTGGGTCCAGTAGCTCCTCAACTGGCCCCACAAAGGCTGAGTGCAGCCCACTTCCCAGCAGCACTCGGCAGACCCGGACGGTGACCCATCGAAGCGTTAGCCAAGCCCGACAGCGCTTGAAACTTAGTCTTTAATTATTTTTATCATTTAAACACTGACCTACAGAATTTTCCCTGACAAAGACAACTAAGACTTAACCTATTCATTTATTACCCAGAATATACAAGCCCAAAGCAATCTGACTGCTATACAGTGACAAGGTGACTTCCAATAATTAACACAAAAGAATGGCCTCGAATTGCTAGAAATCCTAACAATAATAAAAGTCCAAAAAATATGAAATTAAAGAAATATGGAACTACCTCCAACCTTTTTAATTACCTAAACTCATTTCAATCATGAATCCCGATAGCGGAAACCCACTTATTTATTTTATAAATCACTTACCTCACAGAAAAGCTTCATAACATGAACTACAGCAGTTGCAGCAAGCAGCAACTACAGTCAGCTAAATGGAAATGCCGTGTGGCTAGAGCCTCCCGTCGGGTAGACCGTTCGCCTGGTGCAAGTCTTTCGAGCTGACGCCACTTCGGCAACTTGCGTGTCGATGGGTATGAAATGATGAGGATAAGGACAACACAACACCCAATCTCCGATCCAGCCGGGAATCGAACCCAGGCCGTTAGGTATGACAGTCCGTCGTGCTGACCACTCAGCTACCAGGAATCGACAGACACCTAAATAAAAAGATTCCACCTACTATAGACTCTAACTGCTAGGAGCCATACGGTTAGGAAAAGAACGATTATGTTGAAGAGCAATCAATGTATTTAGAAAATTTTACCTTATTCTTCTGCCATCGAGTTCTAAAAATTATATACCTGGTGATCAAAAAGGCAGTATAGATTTGAAAACTTAATAAACCACGGAATAATGTAGATAGAGAGGTAAAAATTGACACACATGTTTGGAATGACATGGGGTTTTATTAGAACAAAAAAAGTTCTCAAAATGTCCGACAGATGGCGCTGGACAGCAAAACTGCTACCGTGACGGGCGAGAGGTACGCATCATCCCTAGCCTGGCCGATAAACACTTGCTGGAACTTACGATGTTTATGCAGGATGACGCTCCACCCCATATTGCTAGACGCGTGAAAGATCTCTTGCGCACGTCGTTTGGTGATGATCGTGTGCTCAGCCGCCACTTTCGTCATGCTTGGCCTCCCAGATTCCCAGACCTCATTCCGTGCGATTATTGGCTTTGGGGTTACGTGAAGTCGCAAGTGTATCGTGATCGACAGACATCTCTAGGGAAGCTGAAAGACAACATCCGAAACCAATGCCTCACCATAACTCCGGACATGCTTTACAGTGTTGTTCACAACATTATTCCTCGACTGCAGCTATTGTTGAGGAATGATGGTGGACATATTGATCATTTCCTGTAAAGAACATCAGCTTTGCTTTGTCTTACTTTGTTATGCTAATTATTGCTATTCTGATCAGATGAAGCGCCATCTGTCGGACATTTTTTGAACTTTTGTATTGTTTCGGTTCTAATAAAACCCCATGTCATTCCAAGCATGTGTGTCAATTTGCACCCCTCTATTTACATTGTTCCGTGATTTATTCAGTTTTAAAATTTATACAGACTTTTTGATCACCCGGTAGTTGTCAATAATTCCACTGCCCAAAAATTACAAATCAGACATACGTCATCAGACATTTCCTTGCATCTCACGTTAGAATTCGTGTCCTACCAACACAGAGCCTCCACTAAGAAAAAAACATGTCCATACACTTCTCTATCCACTCGCTAACTGCTAGTCCGTCCAACCACAGAATCTCTTGCAGAGGACGCAGAGCGCTGTCAGCGATATTGCCAACATACAAACAGGCTACTTACACGCCTAACTTCGGTGATCTGGCGGAAACCGGTGGTACCACTACGGCAAGGCCGTTGTCTGCAGGCTGTTAACGCCCCAAGGAGTTTGAGCAGAACACTACCGTAGCAGATGCGGTAGCGAACGTCGATCAGTGGGTCCGGAAATAAGAGCAAAACTTGTTCGCAGGTAACTGACATGCAATAAAGTTAATTTGTGTAAGTTGGGAAATATGCATATATAACAGGCGACTTCCAGTCTTTACCACTGCACTGTATTAGCGAACGACATCTTCGTTTGTTCCATTCAAAGACTTATTCCCAAATACTAAGATGTTTCGGTCGAGACTGTTAATTTGATCGTCAGGTATTCTTATAGTCTCGGATCTGTGTATCAGTGTTTTCTAAACTTCTCTCTGTCACAGTGAATGGTGAAAGCCGCCAGTATGAAGATACAGAAACGTGGCCGTCGGTATTCTGTACACGGAATGTCCCTCCTCAATTTTCACTGGAACTAAGCTTTAGGATTCAAGTTCTTCAGGTGATCAATGAACTGTTACAACTCAGTCTTTTATCCAAAGAAAGAATTGTCCAGGTAGTACTTTTTATCCACCTTAACTGTAAGTAAATCGTTTAAATAACTTGTTTTGCAAGTAAGAAACATTAAACACAGAATACCTCTTCAAATGTTGTAACTGAATCGTATCATATACAAGTGCTAAAATTCTAACTTGAACATGGTTTTTTTGTATTAACCATTTTTTTCTGATAATTGTAATCTGCATAGACGCTTTACAGTCCACGTGGATGAGAAGAAAGAGGCCGGACTACACAACGTGAACCGAACTAGATGTAATACAGAAAATACAGAACAAATCAGTCTAAATTTGTAACGAAGTGAAATGGTTCACCCTTGTCTTTCTACCACCTTTGACGTGGTTTAGTTATAGGTAGACCTACAGATTAACGTGGATTACTAACCATAATGCAGCTTGGCGCTTTTTACATACACACGTAGTGGCCAGAAAAGAAACAAGTGATAAAAGACAGAAACAAATCTTAGAATCAGCTGTGGTCTGAATCTATGACCTCTGCATAAGTAGTTCCACTTTTTTCCAGTCATCTACCGATGCACACTAAAGAAGTAGTACGTATGATGAAACAGTCTATGCGAGGAGCTGAGGAATAAGGGTGTGCATTGAAGATTAGAAAGAAGTACGAAGCTGACAGTGAGGATTTGAAATTATGTAAAAGTGGTGTGAAAGGCGTTTGTTGACATACTTGATTCCGATGTTTCATGATACGTTATCAACATGAAGTTATTAAAGATAACTTTTACTTTGCGTTTTTTTCGACATGTCTTTCGCATGTAACACATTTCACACATGTGTGCAGCAGCAGCATGCTGCTGTCTTAGAGAACTTGGACCACTCCCGGTTTAATTTTGGATCTTAAAATCTGTACTAAACTAGCAGCATAACCTCTGACATACGTTACCATGGCCTACTGGTTAAGGAAGATCGCTTAGTAAGATAATACACACGAAATAAGAGTTTTGCCATACTCGAGGTCACTGTGACTTAGCTCTGTGTAAAGGGATATACTTTCGTTAAACACAATCAGAGAATGTGACCACCTTCAGCTTATACGCTCACTCATGTTCAATCTCAGCGAAGATCCAATACATCAAAATATACATACATCCCTTGTTGACAGTTCTGGAATCACTCAAAGGAAGTCTACCGTCAGTTGCCCGTAAAATACACTGAACAAGCAATACTAGTTAGAGGCGGCTTTAACCATCCGAATATAGACTGGGAAGTCTATCGATTCGTTGAGGGGGTACAGACAGATAGTAATGCGAAATACTTTTGAACACGTTTTCTGAAAACTGTCTTGAGCAGCTCTCACTGCAGCCCGCACGCAATAGAAATGTCTTAGACCTTGTAGCTACAAACAGGCCGGACCCTGTCGACAATGGCAGTATAGAAACGAGGATTAGCAATCATTGTGTCCATTATAACAACTATAGTCACGAAAGCTAATAAATCAGTCAAGAAGACTAGGACAGTATTTCTGCTAGACAGACCAGACAAGCAGTTGTTAGCATTTCACATAGACAGTGAACTGACAGAATGGTTCAAATGTCTCTGAACACTATGGGACTTAACTTCTGAGGTCATCAGTCCCCTAGAACTTAGAACTACTTAAACCTAACTATCCTAGGGACGGCACACACCTCCATGCCCGAGGCAGGATTCGAGTCTGCGACCGTAGCAGCAGCGCGGTTCCGGGTTGAAGCGCCTAGAACCACTCGGCCACAGCGGCCAGCCTTAGCAAAAGATCTAGCAAAGAACACGAGAAAATTCTGGTCTTACGTAAAATCGCTAAGCGGGTCTAAGGCTTCCATTCAGTCCCTTGTTGACCACTCTCGTGTGGCAGTTGAAGATAGCAAAAGGGAAGTCAAAGTTTTGAATTTCATGGTCAGCAAATACCGTCATTTGACCATCGGACTTCCGTATGGACGACATAGTAAAAAGCGCCCCTAGCTTAGAGGAACAACTGAAAGATCTGGAAGCAAATAAGTCGCCAGGTCCGGACGGAATCCCAATTCGATTTTAAAAAAGTACACTACGGCATTAGCCCCTTACCTAGCCTACAATTATCGAGAATTTCTCGCCCAACACAATGTTCCAAGCGACTGGAAAAAAGCACAAGTGACTCCGGTATATAAGAACGGTAAAAGAAGGGACCCGAAAAATTACAGGCCAATATCCCTAATTTCGGTTTGCTGCAGAATCCTTGAAGATATTCTCAGTTCGAATATAATAAACTTTCTTAAGACTGACAAGCTTATGTCCACAATTGAGCATGGTTTTAGAAAGCATCGCTAGTGCAAAATTCAGCTTGCCCTCTTCTGCGAGTTGGATGGTGAGCAGCAGGCAGATTTCATATTTCTAGATTTCCGGAAAGCTTTTTACGCGGTGCCCCATTGCAGACTGTTAACGAGCATGTGGAATAATTTTGCAGGTATGTTAGTGGCTCGAAGACTTCGTAAGTAATAGAACTCAACATGTTGTCCCCGAAGGGAAGTGTTCATCAGAGACAAAAGTAAAGTCAGTAGTGCCACAGGGACGCGTGATAGGACCGCTGTTGTTTCCCACGCACATAATGATTTGGCGGACAAGTTGGATCTAATCTGTAGTTGTTTGCTGAATATGCTGTGGTGTACGGTAAGGTGTCAAAGTCGACAGTAGGAAGATACAAGATGTGTTAGGCAAAATTATTATTTGGTGTGATGAATAGCAGCTAGCCCTAAATGTGGCAAAATGTAAGATAATGCGGATGAATAGGAAGAACAAACCTGTAATGTTCGGATACAGTATTAGTAGTGTCCTGCTTGGTACAGTCAAGTCGTTTAAATATCTGGGCGTAGCGTTGCAAAGTAATATGAAATGGAACGAGTATGTGAGAACTGTAATAGCGAAGGCGAATGGTCGACTTCGTATTTATTGGGAAAATTTTAGGAAAGAGTGGCAAAGGAAATCGCATATAGGACGCTGGTTGGACCTATTGTTGTCGAGTGTTTGCGATCTGTACCTGGTCGAATTGAAGGAAGACATCGTAGCAATTCAGAGGCGGGCTGCTAGATTTGTTACCGGTACGTTCGAACAACACGTAAGTGTTGCGGAGATACTTCGGGTACTCAAATGGGAATCCCTGGAGGGATGGAGACGTTCTTTTAGAGAAACACTATCGAGAAAATTTAGAGAACCGGCATTTGGAGCTGATTGCCAAACGATTCTATTGCCGGCAATACGAGGTGTGGCTAGAAAAAAACCGGACTAGTACTGGTGAAACAATAAAACGAATGCAATAAGGCTGAAAGTCGCGTGGCCTGTCACGTGACTCTCGCTCCGCCTACTGCTCGAGTTTCATCTGCCTCCTGCACTCAGTCTGCCCGTGGCGTCTGTTTTAAGTAGTTGACGTTTTGTCTGTGCGTCGGAAAATGTTGAGTGTACAGAAAGAACAGCGTGTTAACATCAAATTTTGTTTCAAACTAGGAAAATCTGCAAGTGAAACGTTTGTAATGTTACAACAAGTGTACGGCGATGATTGTTTATCGCGAACACAAGTGTTTGAGTGGTTTAAACGATTTAAAGACGGCCGCGAAGACACCAGTGATGACACTCGCACTGGCAGACCATTGTCAGCAAAAACTGATGCAAACATTGAAAAAATCGGTAAACTTGTTCGACAAGATCGCCGTTTAACAATCAGAGCAGTGTCTGAGTTAACAGGAGTTGACAAGGAAAGTGTTAGATTCTTCATGAAAGTTTCAACATGAACAAAGTGTGTTCAAAAATGGTTCCAAAGTGCCTCACAATTGAACAGAAGGAACGCCGAAGAATGATTTGTTCTGACATCCTGGAAAACATTGAAAGTGATCCCACCTTCTTACAAAATGTTATTATTTGCGATGAATCGTGGTTTATTACTTACGATCCCGAAACTAAACGCCAATCGATGCATTGGAAAACTCCTGGTTCTCCACGACAAAAAAAAGCACGAATGTCAAAATCGAAATTCAAGGCAATGATGATTGTTTTTTTTTTTGACATCAAAGGGATTGTGCACATTGATTGGGTACCAGAGGGACAAACAGTGAATCAGCATTACTACATTAGCGTCCTGGCTACCCTACGTGAGCGAGTACGGAGAAAACGGAACGATTTGTGGAGAAAAAAGTCATGGATCCTTCACCAAGACAATGCCCCAGCTCACAGTGCGTTGTCAGTGAAGACATTTTTGGCAAAACACAACATTCCCATCTTAGATCATCCACCCTACTCACCTGATTTGGTCCCCTGTGACTTTTTTCTTTTCCCTAAAGTCAAGTCAGCTTTGAAAGGAACTAGATTTGAGACTGTTGAAGCAGTAAAAGAAAAAGCGACGGAAGTAATGTATGGACTTACCGAAAATGATCTGCAGCATTGCTATGAACAGTGGGAAATTCGTATGGAGCGGTGTAGAGACCGAGGAGGAGAGTACATTGAAGGAGATAACATGAAATTGTAAATAATTGTAAATAAATGTTTTTTCCAGCATCAGTCCGGTTTTTTTCTAGCCGCACCTCGTCTACACTGAGCGTAAGGACCACGAAGTCAAGATACGAGAAATTAGGTCGTATAGATAGTGGTTAATCTCTAGCTCTGTTTGCGAGTGGAACAGGAAAGAATATGACTCGTACTGGTACCGGATACCCTCCGCTACGCAGTGCACAGTGGTTTGCGGAGTTCAAATGTTCAAATGTTTGTGAAATCTTATAGGACTTAGCTGCTAAGGTCATCAGTCCCTAAGCTTACACACTACTTAACCTAAATTATCCTGAGGACAAACACACACATCCATGCCCGAGAGAGGACTCGAACCTCCGCCGGGATCAGCAGCACAGTCCATCACTGCAGCGCCTTAGACCGCTCGGCTAATCCCGCGCTGCAACTTGCGGAGTATCTATCAAGATGTAGAGTTGCAATAATATGAAAAAATATCTGACTTCAAAAATTTTTCCAGAAATTGCACTAATTAACGAATACAAGAAAAAATTGGCAAAAAATAAACAATCAATTTCATTGCGTAGGCTTTCGAGGCCAGAGTCAGCTGACACAAAAGTTTTCTGAGTATCGAATGACGTCATAATGTAAAAAACGTTTACTGTTTTTAGGAGATGGTTTCTCTTTTTTTTAATATAATTTTCATATTCTTCAGTAAATGAACCATTATTGTCATAACAAGTGAGGAATACAAAAAGAAACTGGCAAAAAGTAAACAATCAATTATTCAAAGGAGGTGATTTCGCTTTGGAACCACTAGAACTTACAGTTCTCAAACACCCATCACGTCATGTGATATTTTTGAAAGCAAATTCGCATTGTTCCTACACACAGTCCCACATCTCCAAACTTTCATGAACTCATAAGGCCCAAAAACATTATAGTCCTAAGTAACGAGATAAAATGCGCCTAAATTTAATAACTTTTTTCGTCAAAACTACATACCGTCCAGTGTTTTGATTCCGAGACATCTTATAAAAGCAGTAGTACAAACTCAGATTGCGTTAATGGAGAACTGATTGCCGGCCGCGGTGGTCTCGCGGTTAAGGCGCTCAGTCCAGAACCGCGCGACTGCTACGGTCGCAGGTTCGAATCCTGCCTTGGGCATGGATATGTGTGATGTCCTTAGGTTAGTTAGGTTTAAGTAGTTCTAAGTTCTAGGGGACTGATGACCACAGATGTTAAGTCCCATAGTGCTCAGAGCCATTTGAACCATTTTGAGAATTGATTTACGCTGAAAAAGCATTAGTTCCAGTTTTGGCCAGCAGATGCAAATCTGGCGCTGAGAACGCAAGAAAGAATGCAGAAATGTTTCCGTATATAATGGTTTAGGAACGAAACATGACCAGATAAAGTCAAACAAGTGAGAAAGACATATTGTTGATTTCATTATTAACCGCCGCTTACATAAGTTTTTCATTAGGAGCACCGGAGAACTTGACGAGATGCTGTACAGCGCCAGATTTGCATCTGGTGGCCAAAATTAAAGCTGATTTTTTTTTTTTCTCAAGGTAAATCAGTTTCGCTGTAACGCATCGGTATATCTACCAAGTTTCGCTGCCATGCGACAATTACAGCTGAAATTAAAAAAAAAAAGTATTCCAAAATCTCCTACAACCACGTAGCACAATCTATGCGCCTACTGTTGCTTTGAATGCTGTAAATGACTGCTACAATGTACTACGAGTACATTCGTAGCAATACCTTATTGTAGCATTAGATGTATGTGTCTTGCAACAGCATCGATGATTTCATGCTCAAAGCACTGGTACTTTAAAACAAAATTAATAAAATAATGGTTTCAGGCAGAAACCACTGGTACTCAAAGGAGTATAATAAGATGCACAAATGGTCTCCACTGCAAATAATTAGCCGGTGAGGTTGGCGCGAACGCGTATAATCGGCGCTCTGTATTTTCTTTTTTTACTTTTTCGCAAAAACAGATCTTCTTTGGCACAAATTCATATAATTAACGATTCACTGAATTTCAGCCCAAGGTGATAAAGACGCGCTCAGCCGATATACTATTTTCTGTTACACCATCACAACAATGATTACCTACGCACGTAGCCACAACTATCTCTCTGACTAGCACTCTCATTGCTCGACAATTACTGGGCCGTTTCTATCATTAGGCATGACTAGGTCCTCAAAACGAGCAGCAAAAGGAAGAGGAAGAGACAGTGCCTATAGATACACACACACAGCATCCATGCCTCACTGACATTCGAACCCGGATCACTCTGTGACGAATGATAGAAAGCCAATCGCTTAAACCACTATGGCAGAGGGGTAACTAATAAAAGTTGAAAATAGAAAACCCAAACAATGTCTCTTATTTATTTAATCGCAAGAAAGTAGATGCTGAGAAAGATGAGATTTATTCCTCGTCCTAAAAATATTTCAACTAAAACAGAAATGAAATAGCACAATAATTATCCAGATGATCTAGTCTGATGCTTTGGCATGTCACGCACCTGTACAGTACAATTTCTAAATTCAAAGAAAAATTTATTCGTACCAGAAACAGTTCCATACCTTTATGAGTCCATTTGTTACACTTAAATAAAATAAGTAACTGAGGCGATATTTGTGTTGCTTGATCCTTTCGTGGCTGGTTAGTTAGAAGTCGGATGCCGCTGTGAAATTTCCACTAAAATTTCGTCGGCGCAACTGACCGACATCTTCCGGTGCGACCAACACACTGCTGAACCTGCTCCCGAAGTCTCCTATCTAATGCCACTCTGAGAAGAAACTAGGCAGGTGCGAACGTGCCAAATTTGGTGACCGATAGAGCAGATATACTGATCGGTAGCAGAAGATGGAAATTTCACATGTGTCATCTCGCCCGAGAACCATATTTACAATGCCAAACTTGCTTACACTTCAAAATAGTTCAAATGGCTCTGAGCACTATGGGACTTAACATCTGAGGTCATCAGTCCCCTAGAACTTAGAACTACTTAAACCTAACTAACCGAAAGACATCACACACATCCATGCGCGAGGCAGGATTCGAACCTGCGACCCTAGCGGTCACGCTGTTCCAGATTGAAGCGCCTAGAACCGGTCAGTCACAAAAGCCGGCTTGGTTGCACTCGAATGTTCAGTTGAGTTCTAGTTTAAAATGTTCGGCACATTATTCCTACTTCAATTATTTTAGGAAATTTCAAACACTGAGGACAATAACAGTTGTTGTCCTCAATCAGAGTTAAAGGAATTAAATGAAAATTGAGGACTGTCCCCATAAAATGAGGACGTTTGATCACCTTTCTTTAATGATTATTATGCCATTGGATACTGGAGGTTGTGGAGGGTGGTTGGAGATATGTGGCAGTAAAAATGAGGGGACGTCTTCACTTAAAACTTCCGGGCTGAAAGGCCATGGTCGAAATATAAAACTCTCCCCAGACGTTTCGTCTCCGACTGCTGGAGACATCCTCGGAGGTACAGCGGCGAAGCTCACATTGTATGATCAATGAGGGGACGTATTTTCCAGTTCTCGTCTAGGGCGGCAAATACCTAGCAACGACCCTCACAATTATCTTTTCCATCCCGTGACCAATGAGGGGACGTTTTTTCCAGTTCTCGTCTAGGGCGGCAAATACCTAGCAACGACCCTCACAATTATCTTTTACATCCTGTGACCAATGAGGGGACGTTTTTTCTAGTTCTCATCTAGGGCGGCAAATGCCTAGCAACGACCCTCACAATTATCTTTTACATACCGTGACCAATGAGGGGACGTTTTTTCCAGTTCTCGTCTAGGGCGGCAAATGCCTAGCAACGACCCTCACAATTATCTTTTACATCCCGTGACCAATGAGGGGACGTTTTTTCCAGTTCTCGTCTAGGGCGGCAAATACCTATCAACGACCCTCACAATTATCTTTTACATCCCGTGACCAATGAGGGGACGTTTTTTCTAGTTCTCATCTAGGGCGGCAAATGCCTAGCAACGACCCTCACAATTATCTTTTACATCCCGTGACCAATGAGGCGACGTTTTTTCCAGTTCTCGTCTAGGGCGGCAAATACCTAGCAACGACCCTCACAATTATCTTTTACATCCCGTGACCAATGAGGGGACGTTTCTTCCAGTTCTCGCCTAGGGCGGCAAATGCCTAGCAACGACCCTCACAATTATCTTTTACATCCCGTGACCAATGAGGGGACGTTTTTTCCAGTTCTCGTCTAGGGCGGCAAATGCCTAGCAACGACCCTCACAATTATCTTTTACATCCCGTGACCAATGAGGGGACGTTTTTTCTAGTTCTCATGTAGGGCGGCAAATACCTAGCAACGACCCTTACAATTATCTTTTACATCCCGTGACAAAGGAGGGGATGTTTTTTCCAGTTCTCGTCTAGGGCGGCAAATGCTTAGCAACGACCCTCACAATTATCTTTTGCATCCCATGACCAATGAGGGGACGTTTTTTCCAGTTCTCGTCTAGGGTGGCAAATGCCTAGCAACGACCCTTACAATTATCTTTTACATCCCGTGACCAATGAGGGGACATTTTTTCCAGTTCTCGTCTAGGGCGGCAAATACCTAGCAACAACCCTCACAATTATCTTTTAAATCCCGTGACGTATGAGATTCTACGAGTAATGGATCGGGAATCCCTTACAGACTATGCACAGCTATTCAGTAGTAATGGTCTTGCGAGCATAAACCAGATTCAATGGATAAATAAATACTGAGCAATCTTCGTGATTCCATTGATAATCATGAAATGGTTCTACCTTCAGTGACGGAAGTATCCGTCAACATGCTTCTAAACTTGCGTATTTGTGTATTTTTAAACAATTACTTCGTGCCCTCTCCGGCCACTAGTAGAGCATTGCCTGCTTTAGTCTTTCGTCTGCAGTGACAGCAAAGTAGGGAGCAGCGTAGCGAGGGACTTGCCTTAGCTGTGGCTCGCTTTGGAAACACTTGTAAGCTTACGGAACGCTGTATGCAGTACATATTAAAGGAAACGTCCTCATTCTGCCACTGCCAGGTCCCACGCCCACGATTCCTACCCGCTGCACTCACAAACAGCCGTTCTCGTAGTTTTATTCGCGTCCTCCAGAGAGCAGCAGCAGCTGATAACCCCGAGCTGAGCGCGCACGAAAAGCGTGTGTAGGCACAGGAGTGGGAGAAGGGAGAAGATCGGAGAGCGGGGTAGTGGGGAGGCTGAGAATGCGGGCGTAGCGGTGAACGTGATGGCGGGGGAGGGGGGAGGGCGTGCAGAGCTGATCTACAGCGTAGCAGGCAGACACGGAGCTCTGGAGGACCGGCTCGGCTGGAAGAGAGGCCGTGAGATAGGGCCGGCTGCGACAGCGGGCACTGGCAGGGACACCCGCCGTGTTCTCACAGACCTTACAGCTGTCCTGGACGTGGCGCCTGTTCGTCCTAGATATGTGGCACGGCTGCTGCAGCTGCCTCCATCAGTTGTGAACTGAAGAGAACGAACGATGTCAGTAAGACACGCCTACCGCTCATTTAGCTTTTGTGCATCGGATGAAGAATGGAAGTCTAGAACAACGAACAGGGAAATGAGACAAGACATCTCTTAATCACAATCTGTCATATGAGGCCTCCACGCTTCGTCAGAAAAGTTCTAGGAAACATTTTTTTTAAATATATACACTACTGGCCATTAAAATTGCTACACCACGAAGATGACGTGTTACAGACGCGGAATTTAAGTGACAGCGAGAAGAGGCTGTAATATGCAAATGATTCAGAGCATTCACACAAGGTTGGCGCCGGTGGCGACACCTACAACGTGCTGGCATAAGCAAAGTTTCCAACCAATTTCTCATACAAAAACAGCAATTGACCGGCTTTGCCTGGTGAAACGTTGTTGAGATGCCTCGTGTAAGGAGGAGAAATGCGTACCATCACGTTTCCGACTTTGATAAAGGTCGGATTGTAGCCTATCGCGAGTGCGGCTTATCGTATCGCGACATTACTGCTCGCGTTGGTGCTGGTTCCCAATGGCCTCGTATCACTAGCAGTCGAGATGACAGGCATCTTATCCGCATGGCTGTAACGGATCGTGCAGCCACGTCTCGATCCCTGAGTCAACAGATGTGGACGTTTACAAGACAACAACCATCTGCACGAACAGTTCTACGATGTTTGCAGCAGCATGGGCTATCAGCTCGGGGACCATGGCTGCGGTTACCCTTGACGCTGCATCACAGACAGGAGCGCCTCTGATGGTGTACTCAACGACGAACCTGGGTGCACGAAGAGAAAAACGTCATTTTTTCGGATGAATCCAGGTTTTGTTTACAGCATCATTATGGCTGCATCCGTGTTTGGCGAGATCGCGGTGAACGCACATTGGAAGCGTGTATTCGTCATCGCCATACTGGCGTATCACGCAGCGTGATGGTATGGGGTGCAATTGGTTACAAGTCTCTGTCACCTCTTGTTCGTACTGACGGCACTTTGAACAGTGGACGTTACGTTTCAGATGTGTTACGACCCGTGGCTCTACCCTGCATTCGATCCCTGCGAAACCCTATATTTCAGCAGGATAATGCACGACCGCATGTTGCAGGCCTTGTACGGGCCTTTCTGGATACAGAAAATCTTCGACTGCTGCCCTGGCCAGCACATTTTCCAGATCTCTCACCAACTGAAAACGTCTGCTCAATGGTGGCCCAGCAACTGGCTCGTCTCAATACGCCAGTTACTACTCTTGATGAACTGTGGTATCGTGCTGAAGCTGCATGGGCGGCTGTACCTGTACGCGCCATCCAAGTTCTGTTTGACTCAATGCCCACTCAATGCCCAGGCGTATCAAGGCCGTTATTACGGCCAGAGGTGGTTGTTCTGGGCAGTGATTTCTCAGGATCTATGCACCCAAATTGCGTGAAAATGTAATCACATGTCAATTCTAGTATAATATATTTGTCCAATGAATACACGTTTATCATCTTCATTTCTTCTTGGTGTAGCAATCTTAATGGTTAGTAGTGTATTTCTGAGTTTGCTATACTAAAAAGGAACAGATGTTCTTGCGTTGCCTGGTGTGTGTGCGTCCTTGAAATGACCTTGGCTATGTTTGCATGCAAACTCACTAGGTGGCAGGGCCATGCTTAGCAACACACTGTCTGGATTCTTGCAGCATTAGTTACGCTGACACAACAGATGCTGACTGTAAGCAAAGAGTGAACATTAAGTTTTGCGTTAAGCCCGGAAGAATCCCTACTGCCACCCGGACAATGATGAAGCAAGCATATGCAGGCGAGGCACTTTCAAAAAGGCGTGCTTCTGCGTGGCACAAAAGGTTCCGTGAAGGCAGAGAACCAAGTACAGGACGACTGCAGAACTGGTCGGCCACCCACAACACATACTGGCGCAAACGTCGAATGTGTAAGGCAGTTATTGCAAGAAGACCGTCATGTAACTATGCGTGTGATATCGGAAGAACTTAATTTGAATGGTGATGTGTGCCACAGGATTTTACGCGAAGATTTAGGGAAACGGAAACTAATTCAAAACTTGCCCCTCTTGAAGAGAAAGAGAAAAAAATGTAGAATTTCTGCTGAATTGCTGGACAGAGCCTGTTGTGATTCCACATTTCTGTCAAAGATTACTGCTAGGAATGCTGGGGAAGTCGGTGCTACCAGTACGGCCCTGACACGAAGTGCCAAAGTGCTGAATGGCGGAGTCCTGGATCATCAGCCTCCAAGAAAGTCAAACGACCATCTTCGAGTACAAGGACAATATTATCACATTCTTTGATAGCAAAGGATTCGTGCAACATGAGCATGGTGTTCCAGGTCAAACAGTGAGCCAAACTCTTTACATCGAAGTCTTGAAACGTTTGCAACAAGCAATTCGATGTCGCCATCGTGATTTGTGGCATTCTCACAACTGATTCTTACTGCATGACAATGGAAGACCCCCATACTGCGTTTTTTGTTACCGAGTATCTGGTCACACTTTCTGTCAATGCCATCTCACATCCGCCACATTATTGCGGTTTTTTCTTGTTTCCGTGAGTGAAAAGGCGACTGAAAGAAAATCTTCATCAAGGTTCGCAGGCATCCAACGGGCCGTAACATATGACCTTACAAGCATCACAACTGAAAATTTCCCCCTTGCTTCCAAGGCCGTAGAAACGTTGGTGACTGTGTGTAGATAGCCAAAGGGACCATTTCGATAGGAGTCAGGATCATCACTTGGTAAGTGCAATTTCCTTTTTTTAAAAAAAAAAATCTGTACTGGAACTTTTCTGACCAACGGAGTAAACTGTACCATTTAGTTTTGTGCTTTGTAGTTGAAACCCGGCAAGCAATCTACTCAAGGATGACGAGAAAGGTATTCCAGCTTCTCAAGTTTACACCTCGCACTCAATTTTATCTTTTCTATCAATATATTTTGTATATTTTCCCTTACTTATTAGTGTATGAGTGATTCTGTAATATGGTACTCTGGGTACGAAAGTTTTGATAATGTTGGAAATGTATTTAGGGAGGTACTCTAGTGTATTTGCGTGTATACAAGTGTAACAGTATTTTCAGGCTGCAGTTGATATAAGGGAAGACTTGGAATTCGTCCTGTAGCAGCCTTTTCCCGTAATAGAAGTCTGAAAATTGTCACAAGATCAAGTAAGGGGCGTAGTGAAGATGCTGTAAAGTATACTGAACGAAATTTCATCATATTGCACACAAGTTCTTATTAAATTTGCAGCAGTAACATAATTTACTAAATTAAATTTCATCCATATATGATAGAACTATGGAGATACAAAAGGTTTTGTAGTTGACACAAATACACATTAAGAAGAGAAAGTATTGTTCAAATATATGGCCTGTTCCTGACTGTTAACGGGTTGCGCTTGTAGAAACATGGAACCGGAATTTTGTCATGCTGGCGACATGAATGTATTTATTACACTGTACTTTAAAGTTTTCCAAATTGATAGTTACTAATGACGAACTGATTCTACATATTTTTGAATTAATACAAGTTGGAGCACTTGCACGTTCCTCTCATACATTGAAACATTACCTCAGTAGAACCTATTGTGATCAGTGGATCATCCACAGCAGCGATGCTGTTTGGCCAAGAAGATCACTCGGACCTATTTTTACCAGCAGATTGTCGTTTGCATAGATAGTGAAACACTTAGAACTACAGGAAAACTATGTCAACAAGGGATGAACTGCTTCCTCCCATTTAATTGTTTGTGTGCTTGTTAAAGAAAAGTGTATAGGCACAAGTTACAATTAGTTACATAGCCTCTGGCTACACGAGCTAGTAAGGTAGGACTCATTATCCTCATAATGTACCATTCATATTCCTATGACTAGGATCTTGCAAAATTCTTGCACATATGTACAGGACATTTTCATTTCAGTATGATCAATAGCATTATACATTACCGTTTCCTCACCAAATATCCCACAGACAGATAGTCTGCCGATGCCACCATGTTGTGCAATAACACGCACTGCATATCTTACTTTATCTCTATGGAACGTCATGTGAGAAAACGCCTCTTTGAGTCCAGTTTTCTCCGCCCACCTCCTAGAAGTCTGACCAAATTCCAGACCAGACAATAGGCGACATAGGAGGTAAATAACCAGACGAAGTTAGAGTAGTGTGCGTCACTTCATGTATTTATTTATCGCAGATGTATATCTGCTTCTTAGGAACTAAATCAGACTTAAATTTTATATTTATTTGCAATAAATTTTATTCTACAATTTCAATTAAGGACTATCTTCTGAGAAATGTGTAAAATGAACACAGAAAACTAAACACAAAACATGTTATGATGGGCCAGTAGATCAAAAAAATTGAAAAAGTAGAAACAAAACATTTAAAAACGACTCAAGAAAATGAATATCTTTGCGATATACAGTGGAAAACTACAGCCGTAATGTTTCCCGGCAGCATGCAGCTGTACTGTATGATTAAATGATGATGGCGTCCTCTTGGGTAAAATATTCCAGAGTCCCCCATTCGGACCTCTGGGCGGGAACTACTCAGGAAGATGTCGTTATCAGGGGAAAGAAAACTGGCGTTCTACTGATCGGATCGTGGAATGTCAGATACCTAAATCGGGCAGGTAGATCAGAAAATTTGAAAAGGGAAATGGATAGGTTACAGTTAGATATAGTGGGAATTAGTGAAGTTCGGTAGAAGAAGGAACAAGACTTCTGGTCAGGTGAATACAGGGTTATAAATACAAAATCAAATAGGCGTAATGCAGGAGTACGTTTAACAGTGAGCAAAAATAGGAGTACGGTTCAGCTACTACAAACAGCATAGTGAACGCATTATTGTGGCCAAGATAGATACGAAGCCCACGCCTACCACAGTAGTACAAATTTATATGCCAACTAGCTCCGCAGACGACGAAGAGATTGAAGAAATGTATGATGAGATGAAAGAAATTACTCAGATAGTGAAGGGAGACGAAAATTTACTAGTCATGGGGGACTCGTATTCGATAGCAGGAAAAAGAAGAAGGAAAAGTAGTAGGCGAACATGTAATGTGGATAAGGAATGAAAGAGGAAGCCGCCTGGTAGAATTTTGCACAGAGAATAACTTAATCATAGCTGAAAATTGATTTAAGAATCATGAAAGAAGGTTGTATACGTTGAAGAGATCTGGTGACACTGGAAGGTTTCAGATAGATTGTATAATGGTAAGACAAAGATTTAGGAACCAGGTTTTAAATTGAAAGACATTTCCAGGGGCAGATGTGGACTCTGACCACAATCTATTGCTTATGAACTGTAGAGTAAGACTGAAGAAACTGCAAAGAGGTAGGAATTTATTAAGATGGGACCTGGATAAACTAAAAGAACCAGTGGTTGTAGAGAGTTTCAGAGAGAGCATTAGGGAACGATTGACAGGAACAGGGGAAATAAATACGGTAGAAGAAGAATGTATTGCTTTGTGAGATGAAATAGTGAAGGCAGCAGAGGATCAAGTAGGTAAAAAGCAGAGGGCTAGTAGAAATCCTTTGGTAATGGAACAGTTAATGAATTTAATTGATTATTTTAGTGATACAAATGCCTCAAAAATGAGATCGGCAGGAAGAGCAAAACTTCACAGGCATTGTAGTTAGATTTGCATTCTGCTTATCTGCTTCAAACTGAGTTTAAGAATGAAACATTTACTGTGTTAGCTATTCTAATGCAAGTTGGTTAATGCACAGGCATAGAGATCCTGTACCTAGCAGTGAAGTTATAGAGTTTGATCATTAACAGGCCCTCTGATTTAAATCAGAATCATTTCATGCTCTTTCCTGTCCAGTATTGCTACTATTGGTTAGTGATTGGTTCTATAAACAACTGAATCTAGATCATTTAAGGTACGTATTGACGTGTTGCTGAGAGGGATATGTTACTGTTTACTATCTCAATGGCCATTTGTTTGTGTGATTTTCAAATCATTAGTACATTTATCTGCAAGGTTAGGTTACTGTTTTGTAGTGGGAACGAGTATAAAGAAAGAATTTAATGTGTGTGTGTGTGTGTGTGTCAAGGAAGGTTAGGTTAGCATTAGCATTGCCCTCTGCTGTATTATATTGCTTGTCACAAGAATGCCTATGTAGGCTGGCGACCGTATTTAATATGTAATGTAATGTTACAACTTGCTTTTGTGCTGGTAGAATGTCTCTTCCCTGACCCACTTGTTTACTGTTAGTTATACTCTGCTGGGGTGTTTCGGAAACGAATCCCAGTTTGATTGTTCTGTTTCCATGAGGTTATCTCACTGTACAACTTTTTGAAAATAAATTGCAGAGGTATAACTTTAGCATCGATTGTTGTTTAAGACGACCAGTGTTACCTTTACAAAGAGATGTTGAATTTGAACAGAAAGCGACAGAAGAAACCACCCAGAAAAATCTTGTTGCTGGATAAGCGTCAAGTGACACCAAAAACCAAGTACATCGAAATTCATGACCAAGAAAACGAAGCGGAAGGAAACCGATACGGAAGGGAAAGAAGAACTTCAATTTTAGTGATAGAATATGTGCGATCCTGCCCACACGTTTAATACAGGGTGCCTAGGAAGCTGTTTTCTCAGATAGCTATGACAATATTCAAGCAGATCTTATTATTGGAGTTCATTACACTAAGTTAAATTGACAATACGTAACTTGGTGTTTCTACAAAGAAGGGTCGCAAGCAAATGGCGACGTGCAAATAATCAATGTCCTTCGATATATACAGTTTCCATGAAAGTAAATAATATAGTTCACCAGTCACTGCTATAGTGTTTATATCACAGCTCGTCTTCTAGTGCGGCTCTTCTAGTGCGAGCGAGGCTAGCTGGATCGGCGCTTGTCTTCTCTTCGTATAGGTGCCACTCCTGTCGTGGTGTCGTCCTAGTCAGCGTTCTATTGGCTGACGTCGTTCCACAGCCTTCTCTGCTGCATAGTTCCAGGCCGATGTGCCGGAGCTTGATGTTACGCTGGAACAGAATAAGAATGAGGAAACCTTTAAAATATGAAGATTATGTAATAGCATTATTTTCATACGAAGACTGCATTAGTGGTTCAAATGGATAAAAGGAATAGACGCGCAAAAGAAATCACTTGATCAGAATGACACATGGAAGTTGGTTGGTTGGTTGGTTTTGGGGAAAGAGACCAAACAGCGAGGTCATCGGTCTCATCGGATTAGGGAAGGACAGGGAAGGAAGTCGGCCGTGCCCTTTCAGAGCAACCATCCCGGCATTTGCCTGGAACGATTTAGGGAAATCACGGAAAACCTAAATCAGGATGGCCGGACGCGGGATTGAACCGTCGTCCTCCCGAATGGGAGTCCAGTGTGCTAACCACTGCGCCACCTCGCTCGGTGGAAGTTGGTGAATCCAAATGAGGCACAGAAAAAGAGTCTAGAGAAGCGTATGGATCTTTAAAGGCAAAATCATGGTCGATACAAGGCTAGGCTCGTCAACAGAAAAAGGGGTAAATATTTCAAGGAATTATTCAGCCCAGTAGTAGATATCTGTTCGCTAAGATTGTTGTTTGCTCTGGCAGTAGAGAAAATTTTTCATAGGCAAAAATAGGCTTCCTCAAACTGAAATCTGATGAAGAAATTTTCTTGAAGATACTCGGATGATACAAAGAATCTGGAAACATTTATGTTTTGAAGAATGCTCTGTACTGACTTAATGGTTCAAATGGCTCTGAGCACTATGGGACTTAACACCTGAGGTTATCAGTCCCCTAGAACTTAGAACTACTTAAACCTAACTAAATTAAGGACATCACACATATCTATGCCCGAGGCAGGATTCGAACCTGCGACCGTAGCGGTCGCGCAGTTCCAGATTGAAGCGCCTAGAACCGCTCGGCCACACCCGCCGGCTGTACTGACTTAATCTCCACCCAGATGCAACAAAACTCTTACAGATTTCTTAAAGGACAAATTCAGCAGAAATTACATCAGTGCATATTTAAAGATTGAAGAAATGCAACGTGATTATGTATGTCGATTATTGAATCATGATGGGAAAAGACCTGAAGAAAATTGAAACGTGCTGAAGAAACTTAAGAAGAATTTTGAAATATCTGTAGCGTGTGTTGTAGGAAGTCAGCAATAAAATAACTTACGTAGTATAATCAGTGTGTATTTTGTAATAGTCGTAATAAACTGAACACACAAAGCTCAACATTTGCTGCCGTTTCCCTGCTGAGTTTTGCACCAAAACCCACGACCGCAAATGCTCCGTTGTAACTGATCACGTGCAAAACTGAAAACGTCTGTAAGCATTTCTCGAGTGGGACTGGACCTTGGAATCCTTTTAACGAGCTAAGCTCAAAAGTGTTTAACGCTAAAGGAATCAGCTGGTCCTTCACGTGAGTAGACGCAGCCATGACAGGCACTGTAAGTGGCGACAAATCGAACCGATGCCTATTAACGCAAAGATCCGTATTAGGAACCCGAGCTCAGCTTAGTCGCCGAGTAATGTGCGGCAGTTAAAGCAGGAAGAGAGGGGAAGCGTCTGCGAAAGCGGATTTTCCGGCAGCGGGACGAGGAGCAACAGACGGCGAAGGCCGATCGGCCCGTTTCTCCGATAACGTTCGCGAGTGCTTTCTCTCGGGCCGGGCTCCGCAGCAAATTGTGTTTACAGCCATTCGTCAACGTTACACGCATCGCTTCTTGATCGGATAAAGGCGTCTGCTGAGAGTTTCTCTTCGCAATGAGGCAGACAATCCGCGTCTAGTCTCGCCTATTCTTTTCTTTCTTTCGCCTCAATATCTTTCGTTGCTTTCTTTTTTCGTAAACGAGAACTATTGTTCTGTAAGAGACACTGACAAAATCTTGTCGGATTATCAGTTTTCCCATTCAGTCCGAAATAAAATTAATTAAAACATCAAATAATGAAGAGAATCTTCTCGTTTCTAAAACGTAATGTTTGAGAAGTTCCGTCCATTTCGTCCTCGAAGTGGTAATGGCGTCGCGCGAGACATCATTCACATGCGTGGCAGCAATTACGAGACGTATTGCTCTAAACATTTGTTAGGAAACCTTTATTGGCGGATGCGAGTTAATTCTTTGCATTGTAGTACCAAAACGAGTAGAAGTAACGGTCGACAGCCTAGATTTCGCTCGCTAAAAAAGGTTAAACTCAGCACTAAGCGAAGTCCATAATAAATACCGTGTGGCTATGTAAATATTTTCAGAAAGATTTCGAGCTCTTGGAAAAGTTAAAAGTCCTCTGTTGTGAGATAAATTTCATGTCGTGTACTGATGCGCACGTCGGCAGGCATATGTCTGTCTCAAAGATTCTGCAGTCATCTGGCCCTCTGTTACAATAACTTATAACTTATCTTTGGACGAAGACCATGCGTTTGTCTTTAGTAAGACGTGTAAACCGCAGTCTAACCCGGGGGTAGGGGGGGTGGGGTGGGGGGGTGAAACCCTTACAGGGATTTCCAGTAACACGACCTGTGACACTATTATTGATGTTACCTATAACGGTCTTATCTAATTTCTTTGTTTTTACTTAATACGAAATGAAATGAAATGTCTTGTGGCTAGGGCCTCCCGTCGGGTAGACCGTTCGCCTGGTTGACGCCACTTCGGCGACCTGCGCGTGTATTTACTTAATACGGTTTCTGCATAACTATGATTGCAGTAAGGAATTTTCGATGTAACATCCATATAAATGCTTTATTGATTATTTGTGATAATTTGTATAATGGTAATTAATCTACGGATGTTACATCGGACCAATTCCATATGCTTGTACCTTCGTTAGCAGTCTGCATTGGTGCACCGTGTCAAACGCTTCCCGGAAATCTAGAAATATGGAATCTGCCTTTTGCCCTCCGTCCATAGCTCGCAGCACATTACGTGAGCAAAGAGCAAGTTGAGTTTTGCGCGAGCGATGCTTTCTAAAACCATGATGATTAGCGAACATAATGTTTTTCCGTCTATAGTTTATTTACTACATTCGGACACAGAATACGTTCAAGAATTCTGCAGAAAATCAGTGTTAACAATATTGGTCTGTAATTGTGCAGATCTGTTCTTTGATCCTCCTTACATACAGGAGTCACCTTGCGCTCTTCTCCGGTCGCTTGGGACTGGGCGAGAAACTCGCGATAATTGCAAGCTAAGTAACGGACCATGGACGTAGAGTTCTTTTTGTAAAACCGAATTGGGATCCCTCCGAACCTGGGGAGTTATTTGTTTCCAACTCTTTCAGGTGTTTGTCTACACCAAGGATACTTATTACTGTGTCATCGGTATTGGACTCGGTGCGACGGTCAAACGATGGAATGTTCGTACGATTCTCCTGCGTGGCCTATTTCTTAAACAGGAAATTTAAAACTTCGGCTTTCCTTTGCTGTCTTCTACTGCCACACCACACACTGTGCTTCAGATTAATTCTCGTATGTACTGCACTCTTCGAATTGCATCGTAAATATTGTACTCCGATTCTGACTGAGTTCTGCTCGCATCGTTAATACTGTGTGTGTAAATGATTGCATATTTGGTTTTGTCTCATGTAAAGCAGAAGTTACTTTCTTCACTGGGTGTTATGTGGACTTTTATGTATTTTTTTCTGCTTACGAATCTGTTTGTAAACGGCACGATTTAAATGCGCGTTAGGTATATTACTTTTATTCTTCTTTGTTTTTACTTGCATCCTTTTTCCGTACTTTCCCGCATTTAACGGGTAATGGTTTCGATGATATTGATATTCACTTTCATTACATCTTGTGACAGAATGAGTATGTCATTCTGCTCTGAATGGTGTTTCTTATTGCCATTGAGTGCCATACATTTCGCAGTGACTTGCAGAATATGGATGCAGAAAGAGATGAGCATTCTTTGTAGTTTTGGTGGTTAGAGTGTTCTTCCTCGCAAATGCTAAAAATGCGACAGTAGTTATGCAAATGTTTTCACGCGTTACGAACAGGTACTACAAAGAGTGCAATTCAGTAGAAGTCAAAGAAAATTTCGGTGGCCTCCCTTAAATTGCCGGAATACGAAAACAGATGGGAACAAAAATAACTTACAGTATGAGCAATGTACCTACAATGCAGTTAAATCGAGCATTTCACACACGGATCCATAAGCAGTAACAAGTATACATGACTCCGAAGAATACCACGTGGCGAAACTAGATTATTTTTTACATGAAACAAAAACAAATATGGAATCATTAAAGCCACCCTGTATTACGGATGAGACCAAAAGTCAGCAGCATACAAGTAATATACACTCCTGGAAATGGAAAAAAGAACACATTGACACCGGTGTGTCAGACCCACCATACTTGCTCCGGACACTGCGAGAGGGCTGTACAAGCAATGATCACACGCACGGCACAGCGGACACACCAGGAACCGCGGTGTTGGCCGTCGAATGGCGCTAGCTGCGCAGCATTTGTGCACCGCCGCCGTCAGTGTCAGCCAGTTTGCCGTGGCATACGGAGCTCCATCGCAGTCTTTGACACTGGTAGCATGCCGCGACAGCGTGGACGTGAACCGTATGTGCAGTTGACGGACTTTGAGCGAGGGCGTATAGTGGGCATGCGGGAGGCCGGGTGGACGTACCGCCTAATTGCTCAACACGTGGGGCGTGAGGTCTCCACAGTACATCGATGTTGTCGCCAGTGGTCGGCGGAAGGTGCACGTGCCCGTCGACCTGGGACCGGACCGCAGCGACGCACGGATGCACGCCAAGACCGTAGGATCCTACGCAGTGCCGTAGGGGACCGCACCGCCACTTCCCAGCAAATTAGGGACACTGTTGCTCCTGGGGTATCGGCGAGGACCATTCGCAACCGTCTCCATGGAGCTGGGCTACGTTCCCGCACACCGTTAGGCCGTCTTCCGCTCACGCCCCAACATCGTGCAGCCCGCCTCCAGTGGTGTCGCGACAGGCGTGAATGGAGGGACGAATGGAGACGTGTCGTCTTCAGCGATGAGAGTCGCTTCTGCCTTGGTGCCAATGATGGTCGTATGCGTGTTTGCCGCCGTGCAGGTGAGCGCCACAATCAAGACTGCATACGACCGAGGCACACAGGGCCAACACCCGGCATCATGGTGTGGGGAGCGATCTCCCACACTGGCCGTACACCACTGGTGATCGTCGAGGGGACACTGAATAGTGCACGGTACATCCAAACCGTCATCGAACCCATCGTTCTACCATTCCTAGACCGGCAAGGGAACTTGCTGTTCCAACAGGACAATGCACGTCCGCATGTATCCCGTGCCACCCAACGGGCTCTAGAAGGTGTAAGTCAACTACCCTGGCCAGCAAGATCTCCGGATCTGTCCCCCATTGAGCATGTTTGGGACTGGATGAAGCGTCGTCTCACACGGTCTGCACGTCCAGCACGAACGCTGGTCCAACTGAGGCGCCAGGTGGAAATGGCATGGCAAGCCGTTCCACAGGACTACATCCAGCATCTCTACGATCGTCTCCATGGGAGAATAGCAGCCTGCATTGCTGCGAAAGGTGGATATACACTGTACTAGTGCCGACATTGTGCATGCTCTGTTGCCTGTGTCTATGTGCCTGTGGTTCTGTCAGTGTGATCATGTGATGTATCTGACCCCTGGAATGTGTCAACAAAGTTTCCCCTTCCTGGGACAATGAATTCACAGTGTTCTTATTTCAATTTCCGGGAGTGTATTTACAGTGCAATTCAAAGAGTGCAGTACACAAATAAGGTCATAATCAGGAACGTATTTTCCACTTGTTAACAGTCACACGGAATAAACTGCAGTAATGGGTTTTACTAACAAATACACACTTTACCACCTGACTACCATATTCACTCATAAAGTGTACATGAAGAATATTGTCACTTCCCTGAGTAAGACTACAAATTTTCGCGCCACATTTTCCCGAGTTCGAAGTTCACTCCCAGGCCACTAGTAGCGCTACTGTTGGTTTCTGTTTCTGTATCGTAACATGGGGGTTGCACCTCTGATATTTTAGTGTCCTGTGGTCTAACACATATGGCTACGACACTCTTGCACATTTTTGTTACTCTCCAAGCGGACAATAAGCTATACTTCTGAATATGAAATCATAAGAGTGCAAATAGCATCGCTTCTATTAATTTCTAACGTGGTATTTATTATATGGGGCGTATGTAGTGCCACAGAAATCGGTAATAACCAACAAATGACACTATGTGTGACTCTCTTTAGTTTCCGACAGACCCTAAGAGGTATGAATCGGTACAGGATTGGACCTTTTGTTTATGGTTTCAGTTCCTACAAAGGAATCGCATAACTCTCTTGCCAAATGCCTTTCCGAGACTGATGTCTGAAATACTCCTCTGTGAAACAGACAAGGGGGAGAGTGAGTCAATAATTAAATCACTGAAGACTAAGGACTCTCATGGATATGATGGAGTGTCTAGCAGAATATTGAAGTACTATGCTGCACATGTCAGCCCTGTATTTACCTATATTTGTCATTTTTCCTTTAGGGATGGTAAGTTTCCTGGACGATTAAAGTACTCAGTAGTAAAGCCGCTTTATAAAAAGGGAGAGAGGATAATGTAGACAATTTTAGACCTAATTCTATGCCATTAGTGTTTGCTAAAATTATTGAAAAGGCTGTGTATGAAAGGATAATTGATCATTTTATATCACACGATTTGTTATCAAATGTACAGTTCGGCCTTAAAAGCCGTTTAACGACTGAAAATGCTATATTCTATTTTCTCTGTGAGGTACTGGATGGGTTAAACAAAAGGTTTCGATCGCTGGGCATATTTTTTTATTTAACTAAGACATTTGATTGTGTTGTTCACAAAATATTGCTCCAGAAGCTCGGAATAAGGAGAGTAGTCCACAACTGGTTCATCTCTACTTTAGCAACAGACAGCAAAAGGTCGTTATTCACAGTGTTGAGAATGGCTGTGATGTGGGTTCTGAGTGTGGTACAGTCAAATGGGCGCAGGGGGTGTGGAGGGGGGGGGGGGGTGCCCCAAGGACCAGTGTTGGAGCCACTAATGTTCCTTATTTATATAAATGATATGCCCTCTAGTATTACAGGTAACTCTAAATTATTTTGTTTGCCGATGACACTAGCTTGGTAGTAAAGGATGTTGCGTGCAACATTGGCTCAGTTTCAAATAGTGCAGTTCATGACCTAAATTCATATCTTGTAGAAAATAGCAAACGCTCAATCACAGAAAGACTCACTTTTTACATTTTCTAATACACAATTAAACAAAACGTGACGTTTTAATTTCACAGAATAGACATATGATTAGCGAAACTGATCAGTTCAAATTTCTAGCTGTTCAGATAGTTAGTAAAGTGTCGTGGAAATCCCATGTTCAGGATCTTGTTCAAAGGCTTAATGCTGCCATTTTTGTTATTCGAACGGTATCTGAAGTGAGTGATCTTTCGACACGAAAATTAATTTACTTAGCTTGTTTTCATTCGCTTATGTCGTATGGTAGTGTATTTTAGGGCAACTCTTCCCATTCTAAAAGTATATTTTTGCCTCAGAGACGGGCGGTTCGGGCAACAAGTGGTGCAAGTTCATGAACCTCTTGTCGACCCCAGTTCACGAGTCTGGGTATTTTGACATTAGCCTCTCAATATATATATTCCTTACTGCCATTTCTTCTTAATATTAGCTTATTCCTAAGAACAACCATCTTCCACTCAGGTAATACTCGGCAGAAATGAAACCTGCATTTGGATCGGACTTCCTTATCTCTTGTGCAGAAAGGTGTGCAGTATACTGCTGCAGCCATTTTCAATAAGCTACCACAAGAGTTCAAAAACCTTAGCAGTAATCGACGCACTTTCAAATCGAAACTGAAGATTTTCCTCATGATGTCAGCCCTTCTATTCTCTCAAGGAGCTCCTAGAAAAATTAAGCTGATTTTCGTTGTATCGTTGATTGCGTTTACTTAAACTTAAGGCTTGACGTTTTTCGTGTTCATAAACACTTTATGTTTATAAAATGAAGAACAAACCGCCTTCAGTCACAAGTTGCGTTTATTTACTGCACTATGCATTTCGAGCCCTGGAGGCTAATCTTCAGGTGCTCTTTAGCGATTTACATCAGGTTTTTTAGTTGTTTGCCTGTTGATATCACATTTTTGTGTTACAACATGGTATATTGTAGATATAAGTTTAACAGCGTTAATAATATGAAAATAACTTACAGTTCAACATTGTATGATGTCTGCTTCTGTTGTGCAGTCGGTATACACAATATACATCTTTAATTTTGCAGCACATACTGGGGTATATACACAATCACACACTTTTTCGCACATTGTAGCAGCAGAACGTAAATATACCAAAGATTTTAGTTCATACAGATGTTCTACTTCTAAATATAATCGAATTTCTTGTTTCACAGAAGATAATGTGTTATAGTGTTATTAGTACACAGGTATTATTAAAATAATTATTTGGCACCATGTTGTAGGTTGTCAGATGTTTGTACTATTATAGGTTTGATTCATCAGAAAAAAATAAACTTCTAAAGGTGTAGAAAAAATTGTGGCTGTTAAACTCTGTTTGTTCATTCAACAAGTTTTCGGAATATTTTTCTTTGTGTAGCATTATTTCTAACTGCTTTAGTAGATTAAGTTTTTTTCTGTTAGGTTCTGTGTGAAGTACAGTTAGGCTGTTGTGGATGTCGTCAAGTCTGTGTTTATTAATATACATGTGGTTAGCTATTGTAGATTTTTCAAAATGGTTTAGTTGAAAGGCGTCGGTGTGTTCTTTATACCGTGTGTGGAAGGTTCTTCCAGTTTTTTCTTTGTAAAATGCAGGGCAACTGTTACATTGTAATTTATATATTCCACTGTGTTGTGTTATTGGCTTGTTTGTGTTCACTGTGTGAAGTAAGTGGTATTCAAGTTTGCTGTTTGTGGAGAAAGATATTTTAATATTTTTTTTTAATCAATTAGCTATTTTTTGTGATACTGTGCCTAAGTATGGAATGCTTGTGAAGATTTGTTTTGTGTGTTGTGTGTTGAAACAACTGAAACACAAACTTAATGAACACAATGCTCTTGTTGTGAAATCAGATAAAGGAAATTCCACAGTCATCCTTTACAAAAATGATTACATTACTAAAAACTCTTAATATTTTCTCAGAAAATAACATTACTGAACTTAACCATGATCCAACCACTAAGTCTCAGAAAAAACTGAAGAAAATGCTTAACCAATGTAGCTTCCTCCTGTCTGATAAACAAATAAAAAGCTGCACATTAATGAATCCCACTGCCCCCAAACACAGAGCACAGCCAAAGATCCGTAAACAGAACTCTCCAATTAGACCAATTGTTAACTCCAAGAACACACCTGCATATAAACTTTCACAGTTGTTAAATAATATCCTCAGAGAATTTTACACTTTTGAAACCACATACACAATAAAAAATGCACATGAGCTAACAAAACTCATCAAAGATGTAAAATCGTGGAGAAGCTAGATTTGCCTCCTTTGACATTATCAACCTGTTCACAAATATACCTGTTAAAGAGACAATTGAAATTATTAGAAAAAAACCTCATCACACACGAAAAACTAACCATACCAGAGATCAGAGATAGATCTACTTGAACTAGTACTGTTTCACAACTACTTTTCACTTAATAATAAAATCTATCAACAGAAAGAAGGCTTAACTATGGGTAACTACATGTCAAGTTTTCTAGCTGACGTTTTCATCAACCACTTAGAGAATAAGTTCTTCAAAGGATAAAATAAAGTTGTTCAAAAAATTGTGTGTTACAAGAGATATGCAGATGACACACTACTCTTATTTGATGGCACTAAAGATGAACTTGAATAACTCCTCACAACATTCAACTCATTCCACAATAAAATAAAGTTCACAATAGAACATGAAACAAATCCATCCATAAATTTCTTAGACTTCACAATTGTGATTGAACAACAAGAACATAACTTGTACATTTACCGAAAACCAACCTACACTGACATCACAATACATGAACCATCATACCACCTGAACACACATAAGTATGCTGTATTTAGATCAATGTTGAACAGGGCACATACATTACCTTTAAAACTCAAAGCACTAACGCAAGAAATAGCTACTATCAAAATAATTGCAGTAAATAATTGTTACTCTGTAAAATCAATTGATAAACTATCTAGAAAAATTCAGACCAACATCACTCACAAAAACACAGGAAAGAAAACTACCGACACAAAACAAATCTTCACAAGCATTCCGTACTTGGGCACAGTATCACAAAAAATAGCTAACTGATTAAAAAAAACCAATATTAAAATATCTTTCTCCACAAACAGCAAACTTGGATACTACTTACTTCACACAGTGAACACAAACAAGCCAATAACACAACACAGTGGAATATATAAATTACAATGTAACAGTTGCCCTGCATTTTACATAGGAAAAACTGGAAGAACCTTCCACACACAGTATACAGAACACATCGACGCCTTTCGACTAAACCATTTTGAAAAATCTACAACAGCTAATCACATGTATATTATTAAACACAGACTTGACGACATCCACAACAGTCTAACTGTACTCCACACAGTACCCAGCAGTAAAAAACTTAATCTACTAGAACAGTTAGAAATAATGCTACGCAAAGAAAAATATTCCGAAAACTTGTTGAATGAACAAACAGAGTTTAACAGCCACAATTTTTCCTACACCTTTAAAAGTTTATTTTTTCCTGAGGAATCAAATCTATAATAGTACAAACAGCTGACAACCTACAACATGGTGCCAAATAATTATTTCAATAATACCTGTGTACTAATAATACTATATCATATTATCTTCTGTGAAACAAGAAAATCGATTATATTTAGAAGTAGAATACCTGTATGAACTAAAATCTTTGGCATAAAACGTTCCGCTACTACAATGTGCGAAAAAGTTTGTGATTGTGTATATATCGCAGTATGTACTGCAAAATTAAAGATGTATATTGTGTATACCGTCTGCACAACAGAAGCAGACATCATACAATGTTGAACTGTAAGTTATTCTCATATTATTAACGCTGTTAAACTTATATCTACAATATACCATGTTGTAACACAAAAATGTAATAGCAACAGGAAAGCAACTAAAAAACCTGATGTAAATCACCAAAAAGCACATGAAGATGAGCTTCCAGGGCTCGAAATGCATAGTGCAGTAAATAAACGCAACTTGTGACAGGCGGTTTGTTCTTCATTCTGCGAAAGTAAAACAGTCGCGGACGAGACACTGAAAAACAATGGACAAAATTAAATTTTATTTTTGTCTGTTATTACTTTTGCGTTGTAATTTCATGTACTGACACATCCCATGACCTTGGTGATTTGTTCCTCCATTTGGTCCTACGGAACTTGAAGTGTAAATAAATAAAAAATAGTAAAGATATCAGTTTTCTGTGTATTAAACATTAATTAGTTGACGCGATGTGAACAGACATACAGATGCGAAAGTTGGATGCTAAGAGAGAAGGTGATGAAACCTGAACATGCCCTTGTGTAACAGAAAGGAATTAGTAGTGTAGATCTCTTGTGATACATATACCATATGAAATTAATCGTCCGTAAAGCAGACGCCAGACAGATTGATTGGAAGAATCCTGAGGAAATGCAGTACGTAAACAAAGGAAGTAGGTTACAGTACACTTGTTCGCCCACTGCTTGAATGCTGCTCACCAGTGTGGGATCTGTACCAGATAGGGTTGATAGAATAAATAGAGAAGATCCAACGGAGAGCAGCGCGCTTCGTTACAGGATCATTTAGTAATCGCGAAAGCGTTACGGAGGTGATAGATAAATTCCAGTGGAAGACTCTGCAGGAGAGACGCTCAGTAGCTCGGTACGGGCTTTTGTTAAAGTTTCGATAACATACTTTCACCGAGGAGTCAAGCAATATATTGCACCCACCTACGTATATCTCGCGAAGAGACGATGAGGATAAAATCAGAGACGTTAGAGCCCACACAGAGGCATATCGACAATCTGTCTTTCCACGAACAATAAGAGACTGGAATAGAAGGGAGAACCGACAGAGGCACTCAAGGTACCCTCCGCCACACACCGTCAGGTGGCTTGCGGAGTATGGATGTAGATGTAGATATAGACCTTCAAGACCAGTTGACAGCTCTCTCTGCTGTCATGCGCCGCGTTGTGATGGGGTGCAGAAAGATATTTTTTTTATTTTCTTGATATATGTATTTTCAGCCCCTTCGTTATGTGTCACAAGATCAGTGGAAAGAAAAATCCTGCTGCACCGATTTCAGGCCCAACGTTGCACAGTAACTGCTAGACAGAGCAGAGGTACCTGAGAACTTTGTTAATGGGTGGCCATCAGCGACTACCGTCCCCTATGAGACTTCAGGCAAAAGCATGGACTCACTTCTCGACGCAAATATCCGCAGTTAAGAAGGAAAAAATATCGCAAAAACGTTTGTGTAAAACTTAAGAGGAAAGAGAAATGTTAGTGCATGGTAGTGTGAAAATATGATGTTGCTCTACATTTAGAAAACTGTATTGAGTTCTAGCAACCCAACAATCATACTAGCTGATATGTAAAACATTCATGCTAGCTGACATGTATTAAATCTTTTTTCACAGCAACCAGTAGGATGTTTAATACCAATCTCACTGGGTTACCTTTCCTAAGGATCCTGAACGGTCTGTAAAATCATTATACAAGAATCATTGGTAAAGATCCTCTTGTAATTTATAGACATTTTGTGGAGTTCAATCTTTCTGTTTAGGAGCAAAAACTGGAATGCAAGATCTTTTTTAGAACGATGTCTTACACCAAAACTAAAACGTGAAGTTTTGTTCGTTACTCTTCGGGCCAAACAAGTTTATGATTGCGAAAACCTACTGCAATGTATAACTGCGTTATAACACAGTATTGTCGGAGAGGAAACTGCAAGAAATATGCCACAGTTAAACATGAAAACTATTACATTGTTTCCCGAGACAGGAGAAACCGATTCTGTAATTATTGCTGCATCAGAGCCGGAAATGTCTGAGCCATAAACATAATAATCTTCAATACAAACGTATTTTGAGGATGAAGTCATTAGCTTGAATAAAATTATTCGTATAAAATCAAATATAGTGTAAAACTGGGCAAATAGACGTAGTAGGCAGCACCTTTGAGTAAACATGTAATCGGCTTGGGTTCGTTTCTACCAACTGCTTAAATTTTTATAAAAATAATTAGTATTGGCGGCTGAAGTCTCCCAGTTTAAGGAATCAACTTTATTTTTCCAACGGCATTATCAAAGAGGGCGGAGAAGCAGACAGAATTTGAAGACAACCTCTTGTACATAGAAAATGTCCATAAACGGCGGAAGAATCAGCAATGAACAACGGCGTCAGGATGCAGAAGGCGATGGAAACCACTACAGTAAAAACACATAATGTGTATCCACAGGACATGTGTCCTGTAATTGGAAAATAGTCATGTTCTCTCCGTCGGCAAAGAACCCCCGGTTAGTTCCCCGTTTGGCTCTCCAGGGGGAGACTGCCAAGGCCGAGGTAACTATGAGAGAAGATGAAATAAATACCGAAACTGTAGCATTGTACAGGCCACAATGGGGAATGCCGTAAGTTTGAACGTGGTAGGGACGATAGAAAATCTGAAAAGCGGAGTGCAAAGGGTCAATCTAGTTATAGTGGAGGCCAGTAAAGTGAAATGGAAGGAAGATAACGATTTCTGGTGAGACGGTATAGGGTATTATCAACTGCAACACAAAATGGTATGACGAGAGTAGGATTCGTTAAGAACAGAAAGGTAGGGCAGAAACGAATTACTGTGAGCAGTTTAGTGACAGGGGTGTTCTCATCAGAATCGACCGAAAACAGTAGGGAACAACAATAGTTCACGTGTAAGGGCCGACGTCAGAGGCAGAAAAAGAAGCGGTACAACGAGAATGTAGGGATACTGAACACATAATCAGTATGTAGAGGGAGATACAAGTTTAATAATCATGGGAGATTGTAACGTGGAAGTATGGGAAGGAACAGCAGAAGGAGTAACGAGAGAAAATGGGCTTGGTAGTAGGAAAGTGAGAGGATAAACACTAATTGCGTTCTACGATAAATTACATCTAGTAATAGAGAATTCACTGTCCACAAATCTCAAGAGGAGGAGGCGTAGTTGGAAAAGATCCAGAGGCACGGGAAGATTCCACGCGTATATTACAGGGGAGGATTCGACGCGTATATCACATCATTGCCATACAGAGATTCCGAAATCATGTATTGGATTGCAAGGCGTACCCAGGAGCAGATATAGACACAGATGACAATTTATTAATGATGAAGAGTGAACTGAAATTTAGGAGCAGGGTTCGGAAGTAGCAATGCGAAAAAAGGTAGGATAATAAGATACTGAAATAAAAAGTCGGGTTACAAGTTATCTGAGGTTGTATATCCTGCGATAATAAATACTACAGTAGGCAGTTCAGATGGATAGGAGTAAACACCTCTAGAAGGGACAATCACCGAAGTTGGGCAGACAAATGTAGGTACGAGGATGGTAACTACGAAGAAACCTTGGGTTGTTGTTGTTGGCCGGCCGAAGTGGCCGTGCGGTTAAAGGCGCTGCAGTCTGGAACCGCAAGACCGCTACGGACGCAGGTTCGAATCCTGCCTCGGGCATGGATGTTTGTGATGTCCTTAGGTTAGTTAGATTTAACTAGTTCTAAGTCCTAGGGGACTAATGACCTCAGCAGTTGAGTCCCATAGTGCTCAGAGCCATTTAAACCATTTGTTGTTGTTGTTGTTGTTGTTGTGCTCTTCAGTCTCGAGACTGGTTTCATGCAGCTCTCCACGCTATCCTGTGCATGCTTCTTGATCTCCCAGAACTTACTGCAACCAACATCCTTCCGAATCTGCTTAGTGTATTCATCTTTTGGTCTCCCTCTACGATTTCTACTCTCCACACTGCCCTCCAATGCTAAATTTGTGATCCATTGATGCCTCAGAACATGTCCTACCAACCGGTCCCTTCTTCTAGTCAAGTTGTGCCACAAACTCTATTTTACCCCTGCCACATTTAGAATTCGAAAGAGAGTACTCCAGTCAACATTGTCAAAAGCTTTCTCTAAGTTTACAAATGCTAGAAACGTAGGTTTGCCTTTCCTTAATCTTTCTTCTAAGATACGTCGTAATGTCAGTATTGCCTCACGTGTTCCAATATTTCTACGGAATCCTTGGGTAACAGATATAAAACTTGAATTCATCGACGAAAGAAGGAAGTACAAAAACGTTCAGGAAGAAACAGAAGTACCACTATAAAAGTCACTAAGGAATGGAATAGCAGAGAACGTAGAAATGCCACTCACTTATTGTGGATGTAAGTTAGAACAATAATTGCAATAATGTATTCTTATGTAAGAAAAGGAAGAGATCGGAATCTATTATTGGCTCTTTTATCACTACTGAACGTTACTTCGCAATTTTGATGCAGTTTGTCGACACACAGGTAGCGCTGGAGGATCTGCCAGGCCCCAGTGGTTCATGTAAGATGGAGCAATACCACATCGCACAGAACAGGTGCTTCGCTTTCTTGACGAATATCTCGGAAGTAGAGTCATTGTATTGGAATATTGGCCTCCATACTCGCCTGATCTGATATCTGGTGACTACTTCTTGTGGGCACTGTCTACCACAACCATCCCACCACGCTGGACGACCTTGAATCGACGATGTATGTTGCATCTGAATGAATTTCCGCTGAGACAATACAGGACGTGATGCCACATTTCATTGTTCGTTTGCGTCGTCACCTTCGCACTCTGAATGGTGATCATTTTGAAAAGACTGTGCCGGCCGCGGTGGTCTCGCGGTTCTAGGCGCGCAGTCCGGAACCGTGCGACTGCTACGGTCGCAGGTTCGAATCCTGCCTAGGGCGTGGATGTTTGTGATGTCCTTAGGTTAGTTAGGTTTAAGTAGTTCTAAGTTCTAGGGGACTAATGACCACAGCAGTTGAGTCCTATAGTGCTCAGAGCCATGTTTTTTTTTGAAAAGACTGTGATGTGAATGCAAACACTGCTTGCAGAAAATTAGTTTAATTAGGGACACTGGTACTGTACAGCTCCATCTCTTAGAAGCTTTTCGAACTATTTCGAAACTTCCCTATAACTTCTAAACAAAATTCTAACAGTTTTGACAATAAACATACGATTTGTTGCACTCATAATTCGATCTTAGGTTTCGAGATATTTTATTTTGAAGTCATGGCCTACTTCGTTGGACACCTTTCATCTTCGTAAGAAATTAACTTACAGGCAACGGAATCAAGGTAGTTAACGTTCCCCGGGCAGGTATACAACACTTATTTGGTACATTTTTTATTTTGCTTGCGGAAAGAAAGTTATTGGGAATGATGAAGATACACTACTGGTCATTAAAATTACTACACCACGAAGATGACGCGAAATTTAACCGACAGGAAGAAGATGCTGTGGTATGCAGATGATTAGCTCTTCAGAGCATTCACACAAGGTTGGCACCGGTGGCGACAGATACAACGTGCTGACATGAGGAAAGTTTCCAACAGATTTCTCATACACAAACAGCAGTTGACCGGCGATGCCTGATGAAACGTAGTTGTGATGCCTCGTGTAAGAAGGAGAAATGAGTACCATCACGTTTCCGACTTTGATAAAGGTCGGATTGTAGACTATCCCGATTGCGGTTTATCGTATCGTGACATTGCTGCTCGCGTTGGTCGAGGTCCAATGACTGTTAGCAGAATATGGAATCGGTGGGTTCAGGAGGGTAATACGGAATGCTGTGCTGAATCCCAACGGCCTCGTATCACTAGCAGTTGAGATGACAGGCATCTTATGCTCCTGGATTAACGGATCGTGCAACCACGTCACGATCTCTAAGTCAACAGATGGGGACGTTTGCAAGACAACAACCATCTGGACGAACAGTTCGAAGACGTTTGCAGCAGCATGGACTATGAGCTCGGAAACCATGGCTGCGGTTACCCTCGACTCTGCATCACAGACAAAAGCGCCCGCCATGGTGTACTCAACGACGAACCTGGGTGCACGAATGGCAAAACGTCATTTTTCGGATGAATCCAGGTTCTGTTTACAGCATCATGATGGTGGCATCCGTGTTTGGCGACATCGCGGTGAACGTACATAGGAAGCGTGTATTCGTCATCGCCATATTGGCGTATCACCCGGCGTGATGGTATGGGGTGCTATTGGTTACACGTCCCGGTCATCTCTTGTTCGCATTGACGGCACTTTGAACAGTGGACGTTACATTTCGGATGTGCTACGACCTGTGGCTCTACCCTCCATTCGGTCCCTGCGAAACCCTACATTGCAGCAGGATAATGCACGACCGCATGTTGCAGGTTCTGTACAGGCCTTTCTGGAGACAGAAAATGTTCGACTGCTGCCCTGGCCAGCACATTCCCCAGATCTCTCACCAATTGAAAACATCAATGGTGGCCGAGCAACTGGTTCGTCACAATATGCCAGTCACTACTGTTGATGAACTGTGGTATCGTGTTGAAGTTGCGTGGGCAGCTGTACCTGTACACGCCATCCAAGCTCTGTTTGATTCAATGACCAGGCGTGTCAAGACCGTTATTACGGCCAGAGGTGGTTGTTCTGGGTACTGATTTCTCAGGATCTATGCACCCAAATTGTGTGAAAATATAATCTCATGTCAGTTATAGTATAACAATGAATACCCGTTTATAATCTGCATTTCTTCTTGGTGTAGTAATTTTAATAGCCAGTAGTGCATATCGAGCTTAGTTTTCGAGATATTTTATTTATAAGTCATTGTCTCCTTCGTTGGACACATTTTATCTTCGTAACAAATAAATTTACAAGCAACGGAATCAAGGTGGTTAACGTCCCCCAGGCAGGTAAACAACACTTATTTGATACATTTTTTATTTTGCTTGTGGAAGGAAAGGTATTGGGGATAGTGAAGATAAATGGAACACCCCGTATAATCGCTATCCTCACGCACAATTTTCTTTCATTGGTGCCGTCAACAGCCTTCGGGGTGTTATTCTACTACAGTTCTCGTTTTGAACTCATTCCGACTAAACCCATCCTCGAAGCCGCCCTGTGTTCACAGCTGCCCCTTCACACTTGTGTTCTCAAACAACCGCTGCTGTCAGTGAGAGGAGCGGTCGCTTTCTTTCTTGGGCACGACGGTGGAAATCCCGGTGCGTGTTGAGCAGAGTGATTGAGAGAGTGGACTGTGAGTGGGAGAGAGTGGTCGGGTGGGGGTGGGGGGGGGGACGGGAGGGGATGGAGAGGCCTCTCCAGGCCGCGGGGGCGGCAGGTGCGCCGAGGCGCCGGGGCGGGGCCGTTTTGTTTGCCGCCGCCGCCGACGACGCCGCCCCCGACGCCGCCGACGACGAGCGGTATCGATTGTGGGGCCGGCGCCGCGGCCCACCCAAACACCGCCGCCGCCGCCTAACGTATGGCGGCGCACCCCCGCCCTTTCAGCACCAGCAGCGCTGAACGTCGCCAGGGTGTGCTATGGCTCCCTGCAATCACAGCTGACACTGCTGCACTGGGAACCAGACCAGTGGCATATGTGTGCGACAGCGTGCTGCGAGCTCACATCCCAGACATGTTCGGGCTCACATGCGGTTCCTCTTCGTCTAAATGTCTTGGCTCAAACTTGTCAAGGGGTTCTACCGCACGTGTCGCGTTAGACGCCCTAAATCAGACACTTGTGACCCTTTGGTTAAATTGTCAGGCTGATGGCAAGTTTGCGAAATTGTATGAAACACACAGAGTTAGTATAACATATAATAACAGTAGTAATAATATAGGGAACTAATTAAACGAGCCATAAATGATGTAGTCCACACAGTTCGATTTATGTGTGAAGATGGTATCTGTTCTTTCGGACATGTCCGAAACAACAGATACCATCTTCATATACAGTTAAGGCTAACCGGCCATTGATCTCCTTCTTCTGTGAAGATGAACACGCATTGCTCAAACTCTTACGGGACTCGGTAAGATTGTCTGCCGCGAGAACTAAGTGTAATGGGCAGGGGCACTACGAATGTAGTGTGGACATTAAGTTGGGAATGTGGGTCACACGGGGAGCGCGCAAGGGGTGAGTCCCTGCATTCGCACTGTCCCCTGTGCCCTTGGTGGCTCAGGTGGATAGAGCGTCTGCCATGTAAGCAGAAGATCCCGGGTTCGAGTCCCGGTCGGGGCACACATTTTCACCTGTCCCCGTTGATGTACATCAACGCCTGTCGGCAGCGTAGGGTCTTGATTTAATTATCACTTCAGTTGCGATTTGGTTAGAATAAGCCGGCCCGAGTGGCCGTGCGGTTCTAGGCGCTACAGTCTGGAGCCGAGCGACCGCTACGGTCGCAGGTTCGAATCCTGCCTCGGGCACGGATGTGTGTGATGTCCTTAGGTTAGTTAGGTTTAATTAGTTCTAAGTTCTAGGTGACTGATGACCACAGAAGTTAAGTAGCATAGTGCTCAGAGCCATTTTTTTGGTTAGAATAATATTTATTCAGAAAGCAAACTAATACCGAAGGTGGTCGTATTTAGAGTTACTGTTACACTCGAGCATCATATCCATCTGACACAGTTCGATCACTTACAATCTCATCGCGAAATACAAGTCCAATGCTCCACCTCGTTATCTACGTGAAAAGTTCACACCAGGCGCGCGGCTGCTCACCGCTCAGAGACTAAGTCCCGCGATATCACACAGCTACCTAAAGACCGAACTTTCCGCTTTCGCATCTCCACCAGCACTGCCCTCTGCCCGTCTCCGGCCGCGTCCCCCACGTGTGCCAATCATCGTCGCTCAACTGACTAGTGCAGTTCCCTTCCCTGAAACCGTTCATCTGATTGGCTACAAGTTATTCTACATTATTTTACATTTTAACATATTTAAATAACCAAACCTTGACCACTTTCACGTTCTAAATAAAGTAACAATAATATCCATTAAATATTAAAAGTTAAATTCTTTTACATAAAACAATATCCTTCTTAACTTTAAATGTCACGGAAAGTAGCCTGGCACCAGTGTGCTTTCTCATAAATAAATGAAGAACAAAAGTAATTATTATGCACTAAACTTTACAACAAATATTCTGTTACCTAAAGATTCAATGAGGTGTCATGCTGTCATCAAAAATGGCACTAAGCACCATGGGACTTAACATATGAGGTCATCAGTCCCCTAGAACTGAGAACTACTTAAACCTGACTAACCTAAGGACATCACACACATCCATGCCCTAGGCAGGATTCGAACCTGCGACCGTAACAGCAAGGCGGTTCCGGACTGAAGCGCCTGGAACCGCTCGGGCACAGCGCCTGCCTGCTGTCATCGTTCAATGTGTTTTGTGTGAAGGAAATGATAATCTGATGCCTAACTGAAACTACTGATAATTTAAATTTACTATATCTTTTAAACACATAAAGTTACAGAGTTGGTGTTTACAACATTTTTCATTTTGATGATGCGCTTTCGTGTGAAATGTCGATCGTTACGATCGACCAAAGCGTTCCGATTTTAGCGTTCAGGTCTTTGTTAAAAAACTTGTTAATTTCACATAAACAGTAAATCCCCCGCCCCTCCCCTCCGCCCCATGCACCATGGACCTTGTCGTTGGTGGGGAGGCTTGCGTGCCTCAGCGACACAGATAGCCGTACCGTAGGTGCAACCACAACGGAAGAGTATCTTTTGAGAGGCCAGACATACGTGTGGTTCCTGAAGAGGGACAGCAGCTTTTTCAGCAGTTGCAGAGGCAACAGTCTGGATGATTGACTGAACTGGCCTTGTAACGGTAACCAAAACGGCCTTACTGTGCTGGTACTACGAACGGCTGAAAGCAAGGGGAAACTACAGCTGTAATTTTTCCCGAGGGCATGCTGCAGTATGGTTAAATAATGGTGGAATCCTCTTGGGTAAAATATTCCGGAGGTAAAATAGTCCCTCATTCGGAACTCCGGGCGAGGAATACCCAGGTGGACGTCGTTATCAGGAGAAACAAAACTGGCGTTCTACGGACAGGAGCGTGGAATGACAGATCCCTTCATCGGGCAGGAAGGTTATAAAATTCAAAGAGGGAAATGGATAGGTTAAAGTTAGATATAGTGGGAACTAGTGAAGCTCCGTGGCACGAGGAACAAGACTTCTGGTCAGGTGAATACAGCGTTATAAATACAAAATCAAATAGAGATAATGCAGTGGTAAGTTTAATTATGAATTAAAAAATAGCAGCGCGGGTAAGCCACTACGAACAGCATAGTGAACGCATTATTCTAGCCAAGAGAGACACGAAGCCCACGCCTGCCACAGCAGTACAAGTTTATATGCCAACTAGCTCCGCAGACGACGAAGAGATTGAAGAAATGTATGATGAGATAAAAGAAATTACTCAGATAGTGAAGGGGGACGAATACTTAATAGTCATGGGGGTCTGGTATTCGACAGTAGAAAAACGAAAAGAAGGAAAAAGTATGTGAATATGGAATGGGGGTAAGGAATGAAAGAGGAAGCCGCCTGGTAGAATTTTGCACAGAGCATAACTTAATCATAGCTAACACTTGGTTCAAGAATCATAAAACGAGGTGGTATACTTAGAAGAGGCCTGGAGACACTGGAAGGTTTCAAATACAAATGGTAAGACAGAGATTTAGGGATCAAGTTTTAAATTGTAAGACATTTCAAGGCGCATATGTGGACTCTGACCACAATCTATTGGTAATAAACTGTAGATTAAAACTGAAGAAACTGCAAAAAGGTGGTAATTTAAGGAGATGCGACTTGGATAAACCGAAAGAACCAGAGGTTGTAGAGTGTTTCAGAGACAGCATTAGGGAACGATTGACAAGAATAGGTGAAAGAAATACAGTAGAAAAAGAACGAGTAGATTTGAGAGCTGAAATAGTGAAGGCAGGGGAGGATCAAGTAGGTAAAAATGCGAGGGCTACCGGAAATCCTTGTGTAAAAGGTATTGAATTTAATTGATGAATGGAGGAAATATAAAAATGCAGTAAATGAAGCAGGCATAAAGGAATACAAACGTCTTGCAAGTGAGATCAATGAGAAAGACACGAAGTACAAAATGGCTAAGCATGGGTGGCTAGAGGACAAAGGTAGGGATGTAGAGGCATATATCACTAGGCGACGATAGATATTGCCTACAGGAAAATTAAAGAGACCTCTGGAGAAAAGAGAACCACTGTATGAATATCAAGAGCTCAGGTGGAGTACCAGTTCCAAGCAAAGAAGGGATGGTACAAAGGTGGAAGGAAGACACAGAGGCTCTATACAAGGCCGACGTACTTCAGGGTAATACTATTAAAATGTAAGAGGAGATGAAGATGAAATGGGAAATACGATACTGCGTGAAGAATTTGACAGAGCACTGAAAGACCTAAATCGATACAAGGCCCCGGGAGTAGACAACATTCCATTAGAACTACTGATAGCCTTGGGAGAGCCAGCCCTGACAAGAGGAATATAAGCATTCCAATCCCGAAGAAAGGAGGTGTTGACAAATGTGGAAATTACCGAACCATCAGTTTAATAAGTCACGGCAGCAAAATACTGACACGAATTCTTTACAGACGAGTGGAAAAACTGGTGAAGCCGACCTTGTGGAAGATCAGTTTGGATTCTGTAGAAACGTTGGAACACGCGAGGCGACAATAACCCTACCACTTATCTTAGAAGATAGATTAAGGAAAGGCAAACCTACGTACCTAGCATTTGTAGACTTAGAGAAAGCTTTTGACAACGTTAACTGGAATACTCTCTTTCAAATTCTGAAGGTGGCAGGGGTAAAATACAGGGAGCGAAAGGCTATTTACAATTTGTACAGAAACCAGATGGCAGTTACATGAGCCGCGGGAATGAAAGCGAAGCAGTGGTTGGGAAGGGAGTGAGACAGGGTTGTAGCCTATCCCCGATGTTATTCAAATGGTTCAAATGGCTCTGAGCACTATGGGACTTAACATCTTAGGTCATAAGTCCCCTAGAACTTAGAACTACTTAAACTTAAGGACATCACACACATCCATGCCCCAGGCAGGATTCGAACCTGCGACCGTAGCAGTCCCGCGGTTCCGGACTGCAGCGCCTAGAACCGCAAGGCCACCGCGGCCGGCGATGTTATTCAATCTATACATTGAACAAGCAGTAAAGAAAACAAAGGAGAAAATAGAAAAAAATTGGATTAGGAATTAAAAACTATAGAGAAGAAATAAAAACTTTGAGGTTTGCCAATGATACTGTAATTCTGTCAGTGACATCAAAGGACCTGGAAGAGTAGTTGAACGGAATGGACAGTGTCTTGAAAGGAGGCTATAAGATGAACATCAACAAAAGCAAAACGAAGATAATGGAATGTAGTCCAACTAAATCAGGTGATGCGGTGGGATTTAGATTAGTAAATGAGACACTTAAAATAGTAAAGGAGCTTAGCTATTTCGGGAGCAAAATAACTGATGATTGATGTAGGGAGGACATAAAATGTAGACTGGCAATGGCAAGAAAAGCATTTCTGAAGAAGAGAAATTTGTTAACACCGAGTATAAATTTAAGTGTCAGGAAGTATTTTCTCAAAGAATTTATATGGAGTGTAGCCACATATGGATGTGAAACGTGGGTGATAAATAGTTTAGACAAGAAAATAGAAGCTTTTGAAATGTGGTGCTACAGGAGAATGTTTAAGATTAGATGGGTAGATCATGCAACTAATTAGGAGGTACTGAATAGCCGGGGCGGGATTAGCCGAGCGGTGTGTGGCTTTGCAGTCATGGACTGTGCGACTGGTATCGGCGGAGGTTCGAGTCCTCCCTCGGGCATGTGTGTGTGTGTGTGTGTGTGTGTTTGTCCTTAGGATAATTTAGGTTAAGTAGTGTGTAAGCTCAGTGATTGATGACCTTAGCAGTTAAGTCCCATTAGATTTCACACACATTAGAATTTATTTTATTTTTTTTTTTTTTTGTACTGTAGAGAATTGGGAAGAAGAGGAATTTGTGGCACATCTTGTGTAGAAGAAGGGATCGGTTGGTAGGACATGTTCTGAGGCGTCAAGGGATCACCAATTTAGCAGTGGAGGGCAGCGTGGAGACTAAAAATCGTAGAGGGAGACCAAGAGATGATTCAGAAGGATGTAGGATGCAGTAGGTACTGGGAGATGAAGAAGCTTGCACAGGATAGTGTAGCATGGAGAGCTGCATCAAACCAGTCTCTGGACTGAAGACCACAACAACAGCAGTCAATCCTATACTATTGTAGATAGGATCAATATTCAAGTTTTACTGGGGTCACCATGAAAATGTAAGAAAGATGATAGATTAAAATTACTGTGGTTTCATTGCTTGAATTACTACAGAATTAAATAGTTTTAATAACTGTTTCCCTTTGCTGTCAATCTTAGGTCCACCATATTTACCACTGCTACGCCTACCTGGGCACAAACAGCTCCCACGGAGTTTCCCTATGACGTAGGTTCTCGTCTGTCTCACTCGCACATTACAGCGCTTAGGCCTGATCAGTCTGGCCTCATACAGCACAATAGACGCCTGTGAATTTCCCCATCTCGTGGCGAATCTGCTCTCTTTGTGGCACACGGTCCTGGGCGACAGGATTTGTTTCACGATTCCTGGAAGGCTGTCTCTTTCGGCCATATACTTAAATGAAAGTAAAATGCTCGTTAACTCACAACGCGTACCTAACATGTTCCAGAACGGTGCACTTACGAACTGGATTTTGCAGTGCCCATACCTCGGGTTCTATCTGCACTACTCCAAAATCAAAGCAACAAACTGCTATTTCTCCGTCTTGTGTCTAATTCACGGTATAATCGTACAAACCGTCAACAGATGTCCATACTATCGTGTCTTGCACGGAATGTGGCATTCCTGTCAACAGACAACCACGCCAACGATGAACCGAGAGCACCTACCAAACGGGGTAGTGTGTACCAGATAGTTCTACAACCACAATCGCTGCTTATACAGTCAAAGACATGCGGTATGGTACAAAGAAGACACCTACCAGACTCTCTGCGGTAGAGGGCCACAAGAAGAATGGAAGCATGAGAGTCGGACACTGATGTGGCCCGATGGCTTAAGGCGAATCATTCTGTTGTTTGTCGGATGTGTTGACAATTTATAGTGACCGAAACAGTAGCCTGAAGGGAGCCGACCATGTGTGCTGTCAGGCTGTAAGGGTACGATGGTACTGCCTTAGTACTGCACGGCAACTGGGACATCGCAGCATCCACTGGGCGTGTTACATCGAGGTGACAGAAGGCTTCGGCAGAGTGGCCTTTATTGTTGGAGACCTGCTGTATGTTTTCCTCTGATTCCTCTTCACAGAAGGGAACGTTTAGAGTGGAGTCGTCAACATACCACCTGGACGTCGAACAGTGGGCCAATGTTCTTTCCACAGATGAGTCCCGATTTGTTTGGAGAGTGGTTCTCCAGGCATTCGCATCTGGAAGGAACGTGGAACACGATTTAAGGACTCAAGAACTGTGGAGAGAGACCGGTAACGAGGAGGATCCCTAATGTTGTGGGCAGGGATTATGTGGACCCCACGAACGTCTCTTCCTGAAATTGTACAGGTGAATCGGCAAGGTTTAACCACTGTCAGGTATAGTGATGGGTTCTTGCGTGCTGGTGTGAACCCAGACTTCCTATTGATGGACGACAATAATCGACCTCAAAGAGAACAGGTGGGCCGGCTGAGCGGTTCTAGGCGCTTCAGTCTGGAACCACGCGACCGCTACGGTCTAGGGGACTGATGACCTCAGATGTTAAGTCCCAGTCTGCTTAGAGCCATTTGAACCATTTTTGAAGAAAGACGAAAGTAATGAGACCTGGCAGAAATCAGAACTGCGAAACCCTAACAGTAGAATTGGTGGTCAGGAAGTAGATGAAGTTAAGAAATTCTGCAGTCTAGCCAGCAAAATAATGCTTGGAGCAAGAAGGACATCAAAAGCAGACTAGCAATGGCAGAAAGAACATTCCTGGACTAGAGAAGTCTACTAGAATCAATCATAGGCCGAAATTAGAGGACGAAAAATCTGAGGCTGTACGTTTGGAGCACAGCTTTGAATGGTACTGAAACATGGACTGTGGGAAAACCGGAACAGAGGAGAGTGAAATCACTTGAGATGTGGTGCTACAGACGAATGTTGAAAATAATGTGGACTAATAAGGTAAGGAATGCGGAGGTTCTGCACAGAATCAGAAAGGAAAGTAATATTTGGGAAACACTGGCCAAAAGAAGGGATAGATTAATAGGACATCTATAAAGATATCAAAAAATAGCTTTCATGGTATTAGAGGCAGCTGTAGAGGGTAAAAACTGTAGAGGATGACGGAGACTGGTACACATCTAGCAAATAACTGAGGACACAGGTTTCAAGTGCTACTCTGAGGTGAAGAGGTTGCCACAGGAGAGGAATTCATGGCAGGCCGCATCAGATGAATCAGAAGACTTGGACATCTTTAGCAGGTTTAAGTGTCCTGATGGATTTCTTACTCAGATGACATCCAATGACGAGTCCGCATCCGATGTTATTGAGTTCTCCTTAACAGGCCATTCTGCTGTCACCGCTTCTTCACTGACGCCACAATACCCCCTGTCTCCTTTTATACCGGCATCTCATGTGATCCACTGGTCAATTCTGCATTACGCAGAGGTGTACAGACACTTTTGATCAGATAGCGTATAGATGATGAGTCTACCTCAGCAAGCTTTTGTTGGGAGCGAATCTATGAAACCACACGTGTATCAGCATGTTTCTGGCTTTGTTCTACATTTCCGTATGCAGAAGTAGTTAATTGAGGCAAGTAGCTGGAATACCATTAATAATGACGAAATAAATCTAGGGGGAAGAGCCTGGTTTGAGTGTACAAAGGACAATATTTCGGCAGTCTACCTTGTTGCCATCATCAGGTGTGCTGATGTACTGCAGGGGGATGGCAGGCGTGAGGTAAATATCAAATTACATCGCTCCCACCCTCGGGCGCTCCCTCTGTCGTCCGCGCTGTGGGCGCTCTCTGCCGTTTGGCCCACGGTTCGACGCCCGGCTTGTGGTCAAACGTCTGGATGTTCCCTTGTAGGTCCGCGCCCAGAGAGGTTTTCCGGCGGCGTTTCGAAGGTTCGTTCCACTGCCCTCGAAGTCATTACATTCTGGGATTCCTCCTTAATCTGGGTAACGGATGGTTCCCAATCTTGGTTAAGGGAATAGCCGCTGTTACGATTCAGTTCAGGTTTTCTTACTCTGATCTCTATAGCTTCTTTGATGATACAGTCCCAATACTTCGAAGTCTGTTTTAGGACCTTGGTCTTGTCATAATTCATGGCGTGAAGTTCTGACAAGTAATGCTCGGCGATCGCAGACTTATTAGGCTGTTATAGTCTCGTGTGCCGCTGGTGTTCACGGCATCGGTCTTCAATGGTGAGAATTGTCTGACAGATGTATTCCTTACCGCACTGGCACGGTATTTTGTAAACCCCTCACTTACGTAAACCAAGGTCGTCCTTAACAATGCCAAGAAGTGCTCTGGTTTTAGTTGGAGGGCAGAAGACGGTGTTTAATTGATATCTGCGTAAAATGCGTCCACCTTTTCCCGATAAGGCCCCAGAAAACGGAACGAATGCCATGGCCGTGTTTTCCTCAGGTTCTTCATTAGTTTCCGCCAGTTGTGTTGCGAGTGTCGGATGTAGAGCATCACGGATTTGCCTTTCCTTATAACCTTTTTTCAGAAACACGGACTTCAGATGGGCCAATTCTTGTTGGGGACTGTCTTCGTCAGAGAGGGCGCGAGTTCTGTGTGCAAGAGTTTTTAACACGCCGTTCTCAACAGGGTGGTGGCAGCTATCCACGTATAGGTGTCAGTTTTCTTCTACACACGCTGTGCCCCAACCTGCCCTCATCTCGTCTTTTGACGAGAACATCCAAGAAGTGGAGCATCCCATGCGATTCTACATCCAATTGATATTCTCGTGTCTTGAGTTGAGATGTGCGAGAAATTCCGCCAGCTTGTCTCTTCCATGTGGCCAAATGCCAGACGTGTCGTCCACGTATCTGAAGAAACAGGTAGATTTTAGATGCGCTGACTTCAAGGCTTCTTCCTCGCAATGTTCCATGTACATGTTAACGACGACGGGAGAGAGAGGACTCCCTATAGCAACACCTTCGGTCTGCTCGTTGTAGTCACCGTCATATAGAAAATATGCTGACGTTAGAACAAGTCTGAACACATCGGTGGTTTTCTCGTCAAATTTCCGGCCGATGATCTGCAGAGATTCAGGTACCAGAAACCTAGTAAACAGGGAAAACACGTCGAAGCTCCCAAGTATGTCAGGTTCCTTAATCGTGAGGTGGTTGATGCCTCCCAAGAAATCCGAAAAGTTGCGGATATGGTGTGAGATGTCCCCACGTAGGGGCTGAGCAGCTGCTTGAGGTACTTGGCAGTACATCAGCACACCTAATGATGGCATCAAGGTTAACTGCCGAAGAATTGTGTCCTTTGTACACTCACGCCAGGCTGTTCACCCGAGATTTATTTCGTCACGAAATACGCCTGGAGAAATTGAATAACGATAATACTCAAATATGTGGTGTTACGTGCACAAGTGCAGATATTTCTCTTGGTGATTGATGACGGTGTACTGAACAACATTAAATCAGTATTTACATCATTTGCAGACTAATAGTTATAGCTATTACGTCTTGTGTCTTTTTGGATTCGGTAGTACCAACAGGTTTATGTGGCAAGAGCAAGCCATTTATGCTTATCTGCCTCTGAGTAGTTGGTCAGGTGTTGAAGTGTGGACATGTGGACACAAAATTTTTAATCTATACTGACAGGGACAGTCCACTTAGTGGTGCAGTTACGATTGTGGAAAGAACATCAACTTGTAAAATTTGTGATATGTCTGTGGGAGAAATAGGGTAAAGGGGATCCCAGGACTCTTTTGATATCAAATTGCTATGGTAATTAATTAAACTGATCAATCTAACCATCCCTCCCCTTAACCTATTGTTCTGCTAAGTGGTTTATGACCTCCTGAGAGTTGATTTATGACGTTCTACCAATATCTACTGTTACGCTAATAGATTTATGAAGGCCTGGGGATAATCCATCCTTCTGAAAAGCCCTGCCATCCCTTGGATTAATCCATCCTTCTGAAAAACCCCTCAACCCCTCCCCTCCCCATCCTCTGGGAAATCCCAAGTCATTCTCCTCACCACACAAACACATTTCTGATGTAGAATTAATTGAATAATTAACTAGGCCGCGCGGGGTAGCCACACGGTCTGGGACGTCTTGCCATGGTCCATGCGGCTCACCCTGTTAGGGGTTCGAGTCCTCCCTCGGTCGTGGGTGTGTGTGTCGTTCTTAGCGTAAGTCAGATTACGTAGTGTGTAAGCTTAGGGACCGATGACCTCAGCTGTTTGGTCCCATAAGACTTTACCACAAATTTCCAAATTAACTAAACATTCCTGTCTCGGATATCCGCATCCTATCGGGGGGACCCTCCTCTGCCCTCATCATCCCCCTGTTTGCGGGAAATTAAAAAATCGGCAGGAAATTCAAATTCGGCAGAAGCTCAGAATTTCGTAGTAAACTCGAAATTTGATGGTAAAGTCAAATTCTAATTACATTGTATTGCAGTAGACAGAAGAATAATAAACTGTAAAATATTCTCAATTTATAAAAATTCAATTTACGAGGGCCGTTCAGAAAGTAGCCTCCGGTTGATTTAAAAAAATACACCAAGTTAAATAAAAATATTTTAATATATACATCTTACAACTACATCTTTGCACTATTTTTCTACATAGTCTCCATAGCGATTGAGGCACTTATCGTATCTCTTCACAAGCTTTGAAATTCCTTCTGCATAAAAATCACCCGCTTGTGCCTGGAGCCAGCCTGTGACCGCATCTTTGAGCTCTTCGTCGTCATCAAACCGCTGTGACCCGAGCCATTTCTTCAAATGCATGAAGAGGTGATAATCACTTGGCGCCAGGTCTGGGCTGTAAGGTGGATGGTTGATAACGTCCCACTTGAAGGACTCAAGAAGGGCCGTTTGTAACGCTACAGCCCTTTTCGGACGTACGTTAGCTCTATAAAGCCTGTACTGCAATAAGTTCACGGGCTTCACCTTATAAATAAGGATTTTAGTACATAAGTTGACCGCGTGTACCTAATAGAAGCAAGATCGGACTTATTCTCAGTCAATAACTACAGTGATTCATCAAGCAGATGTAAAGTATAATTGTTCGTTCGCATGGACAAGAAGTACACACAGTAGATGCTAACAACGATTAATAATTTGGTCGCCAGCCTACTTAGGCAATGAGTGAGTTTTTCCCTGTACAAGTGGGTGCATGTACAAGCATAACTACACGTAGTAAAGTTGCGTTATATGGCAAAGTTTGAAACCGGAAAAATCCACTGAACTAAAGTTTTCTCCCTTTGTATTAATTTGGATGAACTACATTTACACAACACCACACAGCAATGATTACTACGAACTGCATTTTGTATATTGATCAGACCGAAATCGGGCATAGATTGCCCTAGCATCGACAATCTTGAAAGTACACACACAATATCACTATTAATGATGGAAAAACACTAATACACTTAGGATTAATATAGAATTCAGCTTTACTGGTCAAATCTGATCATCACATTTCAAGGTTTGCAAGAATGGACAAGAGAAGGGGTGGGGCCCTGAAACTGTTATGGTCGTTATACTGAAACTATTAAGTACTGAAGGCAAATTAACACTCAAAATTATCAATCTATGGATAACTACTCTTTTGTCTTACTTCTGAATAATTTAACTGTCATTATTTCTGTCTCAAATTAATTAAACAACATCGCTAACTCAATTAAAAAAAACTCTCTTCCAATTTAGTCATGCTTTTGTTCTTTACCAACATTTGCAACAACACACAGAACTATAGACTCCTTTATGGCATAGATTAATCTGCTGATAATTTTCATTAACACTAACATCAAACTTTCAGTTTAGGATACTCGGGTTGCACAATACGAGGTAAGGATCCTGTCTAGGTCAGTGATCAGGAGCAGTAATGGCTAAGGCAATTCTGGTAAAAGTCACGTTATTATTGAACAGTCAGAAACATTTTCGACACTGGTCCACACAGATACACTTCTAAAGATGAAATAAATGTTTGACCTGTGCAAGTCGGTGCGGCGGATGGCGGGCAGCGAGACAGCGGGCAGCACGGCACACATGCAAGCACGGCTAAGGCTCACACAACATCGGCACTTTCCATCTTCTTAGCGTCGTAATCTTTCCAATTTTGTGCCTCAGAATATGGCCATGCCCAGTAGTCGTCGGAATCGGTTCATCCGAGGCTCGATGGAATCCACTTTTCCTGGGTAGCCTCCTCGGTACAGTACGTGTACTTCCGACTGTTGCTCGCCTCCGACTGTTATACTGTGCCCGTTGTACCGAACCGCGCCAGTGTGCGTTTTCCCGCCTCGCCTGCCTCCACCTTTTTCCGCTCCCCTATAGGTAGGGTATTCACCACAGGTTTTCTACTACACATATCCTAATGCATTACCTACGTATGGACCAGGTGTATAAATTACAATTTTCACATCTTACAATAGTTTTAACATTAAATACACTTTCCTTTGATTACCACATTAATTGAAATCTAACACAAATAATAATATTCATTTCAAAAGTTACTCACAGTTTCTTTAACATAACGATACAAACCGAAAAAAAAATTCAAAACATTACTTACATTAATTTATCTAAATTCATAAAGAAAAAAATTATTATATGTACAGTTGTCGTTACACGTTGTTCTGCGAGCAGAGTGAGGACGGGCGTTATCGTGCAAAAAAACGATACCGGAAGTCAGCATACCACGGCGTTTGTTCTGTATAGCCCGTCGTAACTTTTTTTATTGTTTCATAGTACACATCTTGATTAATGGTCGTACCACGTTCCATGAATTCAACCAACAACACCCCTTTGGCATCCCAAAACACCGTTGCCTTCAGTTTTCTGGCAGAAAAATCTTGTGAGGCTTTTCTTGGTTTGGTAGGCGAATTTGAATGTGCCCACATCTTTGATTGTTCTTTTGTCTCAGGGTTCACGCACTTAATCCAGGTTTCGTCACCGGTCGCGATTCTGTTTAACAATGGTTCTCCTTCGTCCTCATAACGTGACAGAAAGTCTAATGCAGAGGCCATTCTTTGAGTTTTGTGGTGGTCGGTAAGAATTTTGGGCACCCATCGTGCACAGAACTTACGGTAACCCAATCTTGCTGTCACTATCTCGTACAAGAGAGTCTTAGAAATCTGTGGAAAACCAGTAGACAACTCCAACATTGAGAATCGTCGATTTTCACGAACTTTTGCATCAACTGTCTGAACGAGTTCGTCAGTCACCAATGATGGTCTACCACTCCTCTCTTCATCATGAACGTTTTCTCGTCCACTTTTAAATAAACGTACCCATTCACGGACAACTCCTTCACTCATAACTCTTGGTCCGTACACGGCACAAAGCTCACGATGAATAGCTGCTGCAGAATATCCTTTGGCTGTAAAAAACCTTATGACAGCACGCACTTCACATTTGGCGGGGTTTTCTATTGCAGCACACATTTCAAACTGCCACAAAAACTAAACTAGTGCAGGTACGGCATTCACTCGACCACGGCTTGATGCCGACTGACCTGTTGAGTGCGTGAACGCACAGATGGCGTCGCTACTCCCCCCACAACCCGCACTGTGACCAATCGGAGGTTACTTTCTGAACCGCCCTCGTACATATCGCTGGTATTGAAGAATGTAGGGTACTCTTGTAAGTAGGGCTGTTTAGGTTTTTTTATTGGTAACGCCACCTCTGTATGAAAATCACTGGCTGTGCTGTGTGCAGTCTGTAGCTGCTTTGCATTGTTGTAATACTCGCCATTGTAGTGTTAGGCAGCTGGCTGTGAACAGCGCGTAGCGTTGCGCAGTTGGAGGTGAGCCGCCAGCAGTGGTGGATGTGGGGAGAGAGATGGCGGAGTTTTGAAATTTGTCATGAACTGCTATATTTATATATGATGATATCAAGGTAAATACATTGTTTGTTCTCTATTAATATCTTTCATTTGCTAACTATCCCTATCAGTAGTTAGTGCCTTCCGTAGTTTGAATCTTTTATTTAGCTGGCAGTAGTGGCACTCGCTGTATTGCAGTAGCTTGAGCAGCGAAGATTTTTGTGAGGTAAGTGATTTGTGAAAGGTATAGTTTAATGTTAGTCAGGGCCATTCTTTTGTAGGGAATTTTGAAAGCCAGATTGCGTTGCGCTAAAAAATATTGTGTGTCAGGTTAAGCACAGTCATGTATAAATTGTTCAAAGGGGAAGTTTCATATGGCGACCCTGCCAGGATACCTCACTGGAATCTTCTGATTTTTTTTTCTTGTAGTTTGTGTAATTAGTGTAGATTTTGTTTATTGCTAGTGCGTAATTGTAGAGAAAATCTCCTTTGTAGTTGCAGTCTTTCATTGTTGTACAGTAAAACAGTTGTGGCATGCATGTAGATTTGCACCAAGTATTTCGCAGCTGCAATTAACTAGATATTATTTTCAGTGTTATGTTAATGGGTTCTCTTATTTTTGCTCTTCAAATTGTGTTTTTCTGTGTTGTCGTGTGAAATACTGTGACAATAATGGCGTGTGAAAAACGTAATACTAGGCTCCAAAGTAAACTGAGAAATGACAGTGAAAATGAAAGCAGTGTGTTAGCGCCACCGAGTAATGAATTAACTGATGTTCAAAGTAGTAATTTGGTAATTGTGCATAGGGAAATGGAGCGGGCGGCAAACAATGGCGTGGACAGTGAAACAATTAGTGAAGAGGGAAGCATTATCGATCGATCGGTCGGCAATAGCTCGCCTCAGGAAGCCGAAATGACACGACACGATCTCGCAAATACTGTAGATTCAGGTTTTGGATCCTCACCGTTTTCTCAAATAAGTCAAGACACATTTTCTGCCTGTCAAAATGTGAATGTTTCCGGTGTAAATTCACTGCCGAAAAGCACTGAGGAACATGTTTCAGACACCAATGCATTGTTATTACAATTAATACAACAAATGGGACAAACACAGCAAAAGCTTCAAAAGTTAGACACAATGGAACAAAATCAGAGACAAACACAGCAAAAGCTTCAAAAGTTAGACACAATGGAACAAAATCAGAGACAAACACAGCAAAAGCTTCAAAAGTTAGACACAATGGAACAAATCTTAAAAAGTTAGACTCTTTGGAGCAAACTCTTGAACGAACACGTGAGGATTTAACTGCTGAGTTACATCACATTGAATCGAAATGTCAAAAAGTCTGTAATGACGTAAAAACACAAATTTGTGAGCATTTCCAACCTATTTTTTCGCGTCATGAAAATGCACTACAGAATCACGAAGCAGCCATAAAATAACTGCAAACTATTGTTCATGAAAATCATGAGACCTTGCAAGCAAAATTTGACTCAGTTGCATCTACCGATTCGGTTACGCAACTTGCAAAAACTCAGGAAAACTTTAAGGACACAGTAGATACTCTGAAACTTGGTTCAGAAAAACACACTGAAGAAATAAGTACACTATCGGAGAAAGTAGCCGAACTTTCGGATCAGGTCACTAACTTATCTACAAAGGTAGATGATGATCTGAAATACACAAGACCTGTAGCCTTCACTGACACAGAAGAGTATGAACAAATTAGAAAATTCAAACAGAATCAAAATCAAATCAGTTCACAACACCAAACAGAAATCCGGGAAGTACAAGATCAGCTGACACAGGTAATACAAGAATTACGTATTTCAGAGGATACTCGTGCCCCAATACGGGAAGAGGGACACAGAAATACGGAACAGCCACAAAATAATAACACAGGGCATTTCGGAAGTTATGAAAGAAATTGGCAATGTGCACCGAATTTTGAGATGGAACGGCCGACACGACCTAACAATGACCGATATGCGACTCGCCGACATGATGATTTTGACTATAAGCTGTTCATTACTACACGTAAATTCAAAACATTTAAGAATTCTGGCAACGACATTCATCCACAAGCATGGCTCCATCAATTCTCGCATTGTTTTCCTCCCAACTGGTCGTTAGAACACAGATTAGAATTTATGTGTGGCTACTTGGAGAATGAACCAGCTGTAAGAATGCGATCGGTAATTCACGATTGCCACAGTGAAGGAGAGTTTTACCATGCCTTCCTCTCAGCATATTGGTCTCAAGCCACACAAGACCGAGTAAAACATAGCATCATAATGATGAAACGTTACGAACAATCTGAATTTTCCAGTCTTATGAAATATTTTGAAGACATGTTGCATAAGAATCAGTATCTTTCAAACCCATACAGCCCCTCAGAACTCATCCGCATTTGCTTAATCAAACTGCCTGAACATTTACGACATATTATTTTGGCAGGACGTTGCAAAGACGACATTGAAGCATCTCAGGGACTCTTACAAGAATTAGAAATTGACACTGACAATCGCGGAACGCGAAACCAGGAGCACAACAATTACAGGTCACATCCGTCGCAATTCCGCGATGAAAGAAGTAATAACTTGACACGACAAGGCTATTCTCACAACACAAATCGTGACCAAAACAGACACCACCCGTATGACAACCGTTGGCAGAGTAGTAATAATTACAGGGAAAGATCACCTCTCCGTGGTAATGACTATTACAGAGACAATCAGAGAAACAGACAATATGGGAACCAAAATAATTATTATTACGGGAGACAGAATAACTTTAGACGCAATGGTCCAGCGCGCAGTTACGATTCAGGGAGAAATTCTCCACCACTTAACCGACAAGAAAGAAACTACAGGAACTACCAACATGACGACAGACGATGTGATCGTAACGACAGACCTGAATTGAATCAGAACTGGCGGGATTTAAACAGGGCAGGGCCCTCTCGTCACGGTGAATTTGTAGAAGTTAGGTCTCCAAATCCCAATAACGACGCGCGCCAACAAAGAGACAATAGGCAATGACTCATACAGCAGGCAGCCACAAAACGCACGTATGAAACTAACGACGCAGCTGCCATAGCTAGTAATTACGTAAAAATGGAAGACATTAGGGACATCTTACTCCAAGAACACGACGTAAAACATAATAACATTGCCTATCCTGTGATTCACATTACAGTAAATGACGTAAAATTTACGGCAGTACTTGACTCTGGCAGTCCCATTTCAGTAATCGGTGAAACAGCCTTTAGCAAATGCAACAAATCGAACGATTGCCCCACACTTCCGTTACGTAAGATTAAATTACAAGGTGCAATCTTTGGAAAAAGTGTAGATGTACGCCAACAAACCAACTTAGTATTCTTTTGTCAAAGCCACAGCTTCTCTATGAACTTTCTTATTGTTCCATTATTGTCGACGGAAATTATACTGGGAGTAGACTTTTTGAATGAATACAAAGCAATCTTAAACTTTCACGATGCTGAAATAACTTTAGAAAAAGAAGGTAAGTCAGTAGCTTTGAAATTTGAAGATTGGCTCTCAAACCATGACGAAGAAATTAATCGGCTTTACCTCCTGTTAGACAACAATTCGGAATTTTCGACGGAACTTGACGCTAACAATCATTCTGCAAGTACTGACAGGGATGATATCGACGGCGCATTTGACACTAATAAGTTAATTCAGAATAAAATTCAAACAATTGAGAATTGTAATGACACTGATAGGCAGGACCTTTTTGAGATTTTACAAGCACATTCCACAGTTTTTACTCATAAAACAGAAACAATCAAGGGATTTCAATACCAATTTCGTGTTCGTGAGCGTACCAAATTTTGTGTTAGACCATATGTAACTCCAGCACATTATAAGGACCGTGTTAGAACAGAAATACAATCGATGCTCGACGAGGGCATTATTGAGCCTGCAGTAAGCTCATACAACAATCCATTACATGTTGTTGAGAAGAAAAATGGATCGATCAGGCTTGTCTTAGATTCGAGACAAATCAATACGATCATTATTCCTGAAACAGACAGGCCGCAAACGTTGGAAGAACTTCTTCAAAATTTTAATGGTGTAAAAGTGTTGTCTTCCATTGATCTCCGATCCAGCTTTTATCAGATCGAACTTCATCCAGAATGTAGAAAATACACAGCTTTCCTTTGTTTCGGCGTTTGTTATCAGTTTCGGAAACTTCCCTTTGGTTTGAACATTTCTTCAGCAGCATTCATTCGCGGGCTAAATTCCATATTACCTGAGTTCTTAAAACGTCACATCACCTTATATGTGGACGATATTCTAATAGCAGAAGCTTCATGGGAACTACATAATCGCATCCTCAACAGTTTGTTACGTATTTTTGCAGAATCTGGAATTACAGTTAACTTGGAAAAGTCTGAATTCGGTAGGACAAAGGTGAAGTTTTTGGGACATATTATTTCTTCTGAAGGCATTCAGCCGGATTCTGAAAAGTTAGAAGCAATCAGAGCCATTCCAGTTCCATCCACAAAAAGACAAGTCCGCAGTTTTCTAGGTCTCGTAAATTTTTACCGTCGTTTTCTGAATATGCAAATTCTTGTTACACCAAAACTTTGTTCTCTCACTGGAAAAAATACTATTTGGAACTGGGACGAACAAGCACAATTGGAATTCAGTTCTTTGAAAGAAGCGTTACTTCACGCGCCAATCTTAGTTCATCCAGATCTGTCACAAGATTTCTGCCTTAGCACGGATTCTTCTAAAGTCGGTCTTGGTGCCCATTTATTTCAAGAAGCCATAGAAAATGACACTACCATTCAGAAAACCATTGCTTTTGCTAGCCGAGTGCTAACCAAATCTGAAAAAAAATATTCCGTTACTGAATTAGAAGCTTTAGCTATCGTTTGGGCATTTAACAAATTCCGTTTCTTTCTTTCTGGTAAGCACGTAAAAGTATACAGTGATCATCGTGCATTACAATTTCTTATGTCTTCAAAATTAAATCATGACAGGTTAAAACGTTGGGCATTGTTTCTGCAAGAATTCCGCTTCACAATAGTCTACATTCCCGGCAAGGAGAACATTGTTGCGGACGCACTGTCACGCGCACCGGCTGGGCTTGAGAAAAGTACCACAGAAGGCAACCTCGAGAAAAATTTCAGTATTCTTTACATTCAGAAAGTCGCCTTTGAAAACTTCATCACCACATCTTTAAAGGACATTGCTCATGAAAAGATAAAGATCCGATTTGGAAAGACATCAAGAGCAAATGGCATGAAAAGACACACACACAGATTCGGCATTATTATCTGGTTAGAAACAACATACTGTTCAAACGCTGCACTGTTGATGACAAGCTATGGGTACTTTGCATTCCTGACGATTTTGTTAATAAGCTCATTTGGTACATTCATTTCAGCTACGCACATTTTGGTCCACGAAAATGTTATCATATTCTTCGAACGACTTGTTATTTTAACAATATGGAAAAAAGAATTCGAAGAGTCTTGTCTATTTGTAAACTTTGTCAAAAGGCGAAACCATCTACTGTCTCACATCGTGCTCCGTTGTTTCCTATTATTCCTTCTAAATTAAAAGAATTTGCTGCTGTTGATCTCTTGGGACCGCTTGTCAGAACATCCAATGGATTTTCGTACGTTCTAGTCGCTGTTGAAGTTACTTCAAAATTTGTTTCTTTCACTCCGTTACGTAAAGCCACTGGACGATCTGTCTCCAACGCCTTTGTTAAAAATTTCTTACGTGAAGTTGGCCACGTTGCTAAAGTCATTTCAGATAACGGACCGCAATTTAGATCTGCAGTTTGGTCACGCACGCTTCGGAATCATAAAATCAAACCTGTTTTTATGTCATTGTACTCACCACATTGCAACCCGTCTGAACGGATTATGAAAGAAATCAATAAGCTTTGGAGACTTTATTGTCACAGAAAGCATCAGCATTGGGACAGATATCTACAATTATTTCAAAATGTGCTGAATGAAATGCCTCATGATTCCACTGCTTTACCACCTACTCTTGTACTAAAGAATGAAGAACCACCGAACAGAATCAGAGAGCTTGTACCTTTCCCAAATACACGTAAACTTCGACACAAAGACATAATTGATTTGGCTCTTAAAAATATAAAATCTGCAGCAGACAAAAGGAGAAAACTACACGGTAAAGCAAATGCAAAGAAATTGTATATTGGTCAGAAAGTTCTCATTAAAGCTCATTCATTGTCACATAAGAAGAAACACTTGAGTCACAAATTCTTTCTAGTTTACAATGGACCTTACAGAATCCGACGTATACCACATGATAATTGCGTTGAAGTTGAAACTCTGCGTACTAGGAAGAGTAAAGGTTTACACCACATTTCACATGTAAAATCGTTTATTGAAAGATAATCTGCTTTTTAACTTTGTCTTTGCCACAAAACTTTTCACTTCACATTTCTAGTATGCTTTGTCAGATTTAGAATCTGTTAACATGTAACAATGTTTGAAGTGAAATATCCAGTCAAGAACCAAGAGAACTTATTGAAACAGAAATGACGAATGCATTGTTATAGTGAACAGACGTCACAGTGGTATTGTGTGTGTACATTCTTGCTTGTTAGTTGCACGATTATGGAACGACTATAAGGCTTACATACTTAGAACATTTACCAGTACTGTTAATGAGATTTTAATGCAACATTTTGGTTTACTTGAAAATACATTCTGGGTTTAAAGTACTTTCTGTGATATACCAGACGGCACAGTGGTTAGTTTATGTGACAGCTACACGATTTTATCACGACGCTACTAATGAGTGACAATTTACAATGTTGCTTTTGCAGTGTTTCTGTTTTATATCTGCACAGTTTTCTGTTTTATTCTGGAAAGTAAAACAGGTTTTAGTAGTAACTTTTGTGGTATAGCTACAATGAGACTGCCTTTTCCGTAGCACAACAATACGTTACAGCACAGTACTTTCCTCATTATGGCAATAAGCGTAATAACTAAGATATCTGTACATAAAGCATTTCACTTTTGTTTATCATGAGGTAAGTACATTGACTTCTGCAGAACTTAGCTTTCGGAGGACGATAACTACGACACTTCCACAGAGATTATCTTACAACAAGACGCACATTTAGCGCTACAGGACACGCATTTCAGTGATTAATGTTGTACTTAAAACATTTATTTTTAAAGATTTTTGAATTACAAAGAAAGTTTTCCGTGATACATTTCATTCCATTGCTGTAATCTGTAACACCTGAGGGTATAATTACATTAATCCTCAGGGGGGTACACGCTTACTTTGTGTACCATGTGTGTGGCAACCACAAGGAACCCTAGCTAATATGGTATTTGCTTATACAACTTTACACATCGGTACCATATTTCTCTAACACACAAATTACACAGCTATCTGATCATTTAACTGAGCGAGACAAACATTTATTTTACTATATCAGTGACAGATGTTTACGTAATTACACAGTTGGATAACTTCACACTTATGAAACTGTATTTTGTCTGTACTTTGTGAAATGCTCATATTTTTTCGGAACCATTGTGATACTATGAGAGCTTTGAATGATGTATTTGGTATGGATTCATGATTTTTAAAGTACGTTTGAGGCAGATGACATTTTTGACATGAGCAGAGAATTTTTTTAATTATTGGAGGAAGCTACGACGATTTTGAGATTTGACTGAGGTGTTATGATGTTATTATTACGACGACGATGTGTACTATGCTGATGAGATATGTTTATGATCAATAAGATGATGCTACCGTATATGAGGAATAAGAAGTATGTTGGAAACCAAGAATCGTACTTTAAGAGTTATGAAATGTGCGTAAATGCGTGACTGTATCACAATGCTGACGAATATTTTATTTGGACACTTATATTTATAGGATTTTCTTTCTACAGATTTGCAACGCTAATTCTTGACCTGTGAAATATTTTTATATGAGACTGCCACTGTAGCGGAAACTGTTGTCGTAAATATTTCCGTAAGAAAATTAAGTGACCACCTGCACATAATGCGTCATGCGTCGTGGGCACCCAGCTGTGTCAGACGCCTGGAGAAAAAGCCATTAGCGCGTGCCTTTCAGAGCACAGGAAGAAAAAGGGAGGCCATTATCCTGGCCATTGTCATTCCTTTAGAGAAAGCATCGCAAATCCGACACGCTGATTACTTGGAAACATATCGTACTTTCTGATATTTACTGAAATGCCTAATGAAATGACAAGAAATAGTTTGTCTACACACCTGACTATGACTACTGTCTTTCTAGATGAGAGATTTTTTTACTACTTATGAAATGCCACATGACTATTGAACGATGTTCTTATGCTTTGCTTTGTACATAGTCGCTTATTTCATTTGATATCTAGTTTCTAGCTGCACTGCAGCATTGGTTAAAATAAAATCTTATAGATGTACTAATATAAATATTTTCTGTCTACACATCGAGTAAATAATAATTTTTTTAAAAAAATGAGGGAGCACAAAATGACATTTACCTTCACAGGAACTGCATTCATAATTTTCTTTTCAAGTAATTGGTAACTTTTTGGTAGAATAACTTCTTGTGGTGCACCACTTTAATTACTTAGACATTAAGATGTGATTATACATTTCCCTTATCTGCATTGTTATCTTTAGTGTACTATTTTTTCTGCTTGAGCAATGTCATGTTTAGATATAAGCTGCTGTTTGCCAGGCATAGTGCTACTGAACTTTAATTTGTGTTATTGTGCTAAGCCAGATTTATTTTTTTGTTGCTGCACATTGGCTCATATTAGTTGTAATGTTGCATTGCTTGGTAATTTAGATTTACTGTAGCTTGCTTTGCAATTTTCCAATTTTTTGGTCATTGCTGTTTGTGTTACTTATTTTGTGCTGCTGCATTGCCACGTCCCTTAGTTTAGCATCTGAGCTCAGTAGATTTAAGTTAGCTTAAGTGGGGGTAGCCTCTAAGAGAATGAGTTGCGATGAATTGGAAGAAATGCATTGAGAAAACAGGTTTAGGTAGGATTTTCTTGGAAATAAATGTTGAGGTAAGAAATGTGTGAACATATAAATACAGAAAGCATGCTTAGATAGAATTTTTTTGGTGGAAACAAAGGATGAAATAAGAGGAAAGATATATGAAGTTTTGGGTTGGACTGCAGTACCAAATGTTACACTGAAAACGAACCCTGTCCTTTCCTATTGGTGTTATCCCACTATGTGTTTGTGTACCCTTGTGTATTTGTTTTCTTCCTGTCTCTGTGTAGTTTCATAGAATTTTTTCTTCTTTTAATATTAAGCTACATTCACTATGATGAGGAATACTGTTATCCTCGAATATAATTGGCATTAATAATATGTTATTTACTTTGTAAAGATGTTTAGACATTATTTATTCTGTTTTGTGTTAATGCTCATGTGTGAAGTTGGTGTTTCGAAAGTTATTCTGATCTTTTATGTATGTACTCATGTCATAATTCCTGGAACACTGAAGTATATGTTATTTCGATTCTTTTGGAAAGCCTGTACTACAAATGTTATCTGTATTATTATGTTCTTTAATGATGTATTTTGTACCTTTGTTATTGTATTTTTATGTTACCAAATTGTAATTGTTACCAGTTCTTCAAATTAAGTAACATTTCACTGCACACGTTTCTGTTGGTCATAGTACATGAACAATATGTGAGAAGTAGGGACTGATAGTGTTTGCACGTGTGTTAATAATTCAGCAAGGGACTGGATAACAGCATTGCTGGTTCTAAGGACAATTCCAAACACTTTGTGAGTGCACAAGTGGTGGTTTATGGACTTGCTATATTCTCTGCAAGACTCTTCGATGGTGATTGTGCACCTGCACAGTCGCAACAGATGGCTGCTGGCCATTTCTACAAGGACTACAGTGGGTCTACACCTTTGCTGACTCACCAGTACCATTATTTCTACAAGGCCTGCAGTGGGTCTGCACCTCTGGTGGCCCACCAATACCGTAATCTCTACCAGGACTACAGTGGGTCTGTTCTGTGATGACCTACCTACCAATATTCTTCAAAACGTCGAATGACTCTGCTGTGGGTTTGGTATGTTGTGGCCCATTACCTGTCTGCATGTCAAGAGTCAGCACTGTCTTTCCGTTGGAAGGACAACACTACTTCTTCAAGACTGCATGGAAATCCACTACTTCTATGTGCATTTTCTTTAACTGCTCAGACTTTGAGAAAAACTCTGCATTTTTACTGTGATGAACAATGTGGACTGTCTTTATGGACTGTGAGAAATTTTTAGCTTTTGACCAACATTGTATCAATAAGTGTGTGCATTTGATTTCTTTGTTATTGTAATTATGAAAAATTTTTTTCAAATCTGTATTGGCCACTGCTCAATCCAATTTGTAAAAATTTTTGTGGGGAGCATGGGGGCTATGTAAGTAGGCTGATTAGGTTTTTTTATTGGTAACGCCACCTCTGTATGAAAATCACTGGCTGTGCTGTGTGCAGTCTGTGGCTGCTTTGCATTGTTGTAATACTCGCCATTGTAGTGTTAGGCAGCTGGCTGTGAACAGCGCGTAGCGTTGCGCAGTTGGAGGTGAGCCGCCAGCAGTGGTGGATGTGGGGAGAGAGATGGCGGAGTTTTGAAATTTGTCATGAACTGCTATATTTATATATGATGATATCAAGGTAAATACATTGTTTGTTCTCTATTAATATCTTTCATTTGCTAACTATCCCTATCAGTAGTTAGTGCCTTCCGTAGTTTGAATCTTTTATTTAGCTGGCAGTAGTGGCACTCGCTGTATTGCAGTAGCTTGAGCAGCGAAGATTTTTGTGAGGTAAGTGATTTGTGAAAGGTATAGTTTAATGTTAGTCAGGGCCATTCTTTTGTAGGGAATTTTGAAAGCCAGATTGCGTTGCGCTAAAAAATATTGTGTGTCAGGTTAAGCACAGTCATGTATAAATTGTTCAAAGGGGAAGTTTCACTCTCTTTATTTGATGCTTGGAATACTGACTCAATCTAGCTATGAGACCACAGTCCTGAAGGGGGTACCCATAATACTGTTGCAGTCTCACTCCCTCCTTCTACAGGCGAGAACTTCGAAAATTGGCGGGGAAAAAAAAACATTTTTTTCCGCTGGTTGTGAAACATGGGAGCTGGGCCAGGGTAGTCGGGACCAGTCAAGCACCAGCTTCGTTAATAACAGCTGGATGTAGAGAGGATATTTTCGCTGTTGGTGTAGCACTAGACAGTTCGTCCAGCCAGTCTAGCCAGCAACCATCTGCAGAAAGGATGGCTAATAATAGCAGGACAGCAAGCTGTCACTGAAGTAAAGTACAGGGGAGCAGCCTCCTGACGATCTACAAGTGAGTAACTACTGGGAGGGACAGAAGGATGGGTATTAAACCAATTTAGGAGTTGCAAGTCGGTTCCGAGCCAACAGAAACCTGGGAATTATATCGTACGATTTTTTTTTACGAATGTAGTGCTCATTATCTTATTTGAACATGGCATCTCAAGACGAAAAAAATCTGACCAGCCACCTGCAAGCTATTCCGGCGCAAACGACCAAGTTTACTGTGTACCTGAAGAGCCAGTCGGTTGGGACTTTTCCTTGTAGCTGCCGCTCGCAACAGGCTGAAGCCGTGGTGTCCCTTCGCCGACCCCTTGTGACCACTCCTGCTGCTGGCCGTGGCACAAATGTCAAAGAAGCAGCCGCGACTAGGACTTACAGTTCTAACTGCAGTTCCACCCCCGACACAGACTCTCCACAAGTTTAAAAAATCCACTTTACCCAATCTGAAATGAGGATATTGTTTTGTCAATATACCTGGAAATTCCTACGCAAAATGTTCAAAATGGTTCAAATGGCTCTGAGCACTATGGGACTTAACATCTCAGGTCATCAGTCCCCTAGAACTTAGAACTACTTAAACCTAACTAACCTAAGGACATCACACACATCCATGCCCGAGGCAGGATTCGAACCTGCGACCGTAGCGGTCGCGCGGTTCCAGACTGATGCGCCTAGAACCGCTCGGCCACCAACGGCCGGCCTACGCAAAATGTAGATTATCCCTTTTACACAAGTTATTTTCGAAGACAGAAGAAAGCAAACCCTACAAGAGGTTTCACATCGCTAAAGTATCGGTACTTGTTGTGAAAATCCTGTACAGCACTATGGCATAAGCCACATTTCCTTTTAGTGTTCTCTCATCAGGCAGAAAAATCTGTTATCAGTTTCACAAATGCCATGTCGTGCATCAGGGGACTAGAATATTAAACTCATTTTTGGCTCATGATGGAGTGCTAAGAGCATGCTATACATTTACCCCAGGTCGCTTCCTCATTTCGAACTCCCTTGAAATATCAAAATGCCTCATCGCCTATGAGCAGCACAGAGGAGTTGTAAATATCAAGGTTATACTAGGTATCACTTTATAAATTCGGTAATGTAGATGATTTTGTTACTACGGTCATCACTGCCTGTGTAGGTAGGAGATTGAAATTCAATTAAAAGATCTCGCCAAAACGAAAAAACGCCTGGTTACATGCCGACTCACAAATCGAATACTTGGTACTCCCACCCTCACTTCCACCCTCCTGGCGGCACACCATTGATATAAAATTGATTGACTAATTTATTAAAGTGATCATGAGAATTCCTTTGCATGGTGAGTAATTTTTTCGTGTATTTGGATTACACTCGCCATGTAGCCGTTACAGACACTTCTGTGACATCTCTGGAGGTTTCCCACAGGTTACGTAGTCACTTCCTCTGATAGTAAAGTGGATGGTAGCTGTCATCAAATAGCTGAAGATATCCCATGCTAGTTGTGTTCTGTCTGTCAGTCGCCTTGTTATGCTGGTGGAAGTAGGTCACTAAGAGTTCTGGTATACTCCTCTCAAACTAATACTGGTGAGCCCTGTTGCTCTATGGGGGCAGTAGCATGTTTCACACTCTTCTCCAACACCTCATCACCTCCTGCCATGCCAGACAGCTGTTATTGATGCTAGACTCGGAAAAGATGTCCTATCCCTCTCAGGACTGGGCCCTTAAATCTCGCTTGGGTAAATACGGGAATGTTTAACAATACTCATTCCCTCATCCCCCCTGAAAACCGGAAGGTGGTGAGATGTGTTTTCGAAATATCCTGGAAAAGCTGAGCCAGTGAGCAATAGCAAACTACCTGTCTGCTGACTGCCCATCCCAAGTGTGTATGAGTCTGCGCCTGGGTTCCCCTCAGAATACAGCCCCGTAGAAGCGCTCCTATTGGCTCCCACCAAATTAGTGAGTGGATGCCCAAATGGGAATCCGTGGAGGGAACTTTATGTTCTTTTGGAAGAACACTACTGAGAACCGACTTTTGAAACTGACTTACACATTCTACTGCCGCCAACATAAATTTCACATATGGATCACGACGATAAGATATGAGAAATTAGCGCTCATATGGAGGCTTATAAATAGCCTTTCTCTCCCTCACTCTATTTGCGAGTGGAATAGGAATAGTCGTGCAGAGTACCCTCCACCGTGCTCTGTTCGATGGCTTGAGAAGTATAGATGTACATGTAAATTTAGTCTACCTATTAAGATGTCAGTCCCTTCATTTATAGGCACACAAAACTCATGTAGTAATGTTGTCTCTTATTTATGAAGAAAACAAAAGCCAGAACTTCTCCTGCCGATTGTTTCCCTGTAAAAATCTTCATATGAGCCCCTAAGGTTTTCATTACAGCCACTTCGCTAGGTTTATGTGAGAACCTGCAATACTTAGAAGAAACGGTATAGAGCTCACTTCTCAACTCCCCTTTTGTCAGGATATCGATTACCTGTCATATTCTCACGAGTCCTCCAATCTTCGATATATAGTATTTGAATCCACCTAATTTCGACGAATAAGAGATCTCCCCCACCAAGTCACAGACCATGCTTATTATCTCGAAATCCCATCACGTTCTGAGGGCACTGTTCCGTTAGTTAGGCCGTCTAGCCCTCCAACAGTCACTGACTATGTAGAGACCTATCACAACGAGAAAATAACACACTAGCGTACACGAAGAAATTCACAATCAAGCAGAGTATGCGTGGACTGTACAAACAAATTCATAAGCGTAACACCTACTATTCGTTGATATCGAATGACTGTCCATGAATATTCCCCTATACATGTGCTAATCTCCTTTACTGTATTCCTACGATTACTAAGCTAGAGATAGTGTAATGGTGACAGAGTCATCGTTGACAGCACTTTGTGTCTCTCTTTCTCTCTCACCTAGTTAAAAATAACATCCAATGGAGTAAAATTACGAACTATAAAATCTTTGCTGACTTCACCTGGTAGAGAACTCGATAAGATGTTACTGATACAGCGAAAACAAATACTTTCTGCATGTTGCATCGAGCACACATGGTGATCCCATTCAACATACATGTATTGGTCCATTGCAGCAGATGACTATTGATCGAAGTCACTTCCACGGTGGTGTGTAAAGTTTTGTCGTCTGTGCTGGAGGAAGACCACATCACACAGACTATCAGTCACAACAGAGGGTTCTCGTGTTTGTTGTTTCGTTAACTGTTTGATACATAGTTTTTCTCTGCTGTAACATCTCCAAGCAGTGTATGACTACACCTTTGTAGAGAGCAGCACATTTTGTTTTTGAAATATGACTTTCGAGATCTGAGTCGGGTGCTAAACCAACATTAACACATTCTGATCTATTGGTTCTCATGGAAGGCTGGACATCACATGGTGTAAGGTATTTCTTATTGACAAAAATGTGGAAGACATCGCAACATATGGAAACTGAAAGAGTTTGTGACATTGTGGAGCATTTCCAAACAGATGTCTGAAGGCAATGACCGCTAGATTTAATCTCATCTTACACAGTGATATACACTCCTGGAAATTGAAATAAGAACACCGTGAATTCATTGTCCCAGGAAGGGGAAACTTTATTGACACATTCCTGTGGTCAGATACATCACATGATCACACTGACAGAACCACAGGCACATAGACACAGGCAACAGAGCATGCACAATGTCGGCACTAGTACAGTGTATATCCACCTTTCGCAGCAATGCAGGCTGCTATTCTCCCATGGAGACGATCGTAGAGATGCTGGATGTAGTCCTGTGGAACGGCTTGCCATGCCATTTCCACCTGGCGCCTCAGTTGGACCAGCGTTCGTGCTGGACGTGCAGACCGCGTGAGACGCCGCTTCATCCAGTCCCAAACATGCTCAATGGGGGACAGATCCGGAGATCTTGCTGGCCAGGGTAGTTGACTTACACCTTCTAGAGCATGTTGGAACAGCAAGTTCCCTTGCCGGTCTAGGAATGGTAGAACGATGGGTTCGATGACGGTTTGGATGTACCGTGCACTATTCAGTGTCCCTCGACGATCACCAGTGGTGTACGGCCAGTGTAGGAGATCGCTCCCCACACCATGATGCCGGGAGTTGGCCCTGTGTGCCTCGGTCGTATGCAGTCCTGACTGTGGCGCTCACCTGCACGGCGCCAAACACGCATACGACCATCATTGGCACCAAGGCAGAAGCGACTCTCATCGCTGAAGACGACACGTCTCCATTCGTCCCTCCATTCACGCCTGTGGCGACACCACTGGAGGCGGGCTGCACGATGTTGGGGCGTGAGCGGAAGACGCCCTAACGGTGTGCGGGACCGTAGCCCAGCTTCATGGAGACGGTTGCGAATGGTCCTCGCCGATACCCCAGGAGCAACAGTGTCCCTAATTTGCTGGGAAGTGGCGGTGCGGTCCCCTACGGCACTGCGTAGGATCCTACGGTCTTGGCGTGCATCCGTGCGTCGCTGCGGTCCGGTCCCAGGTCGACGGGCACGTGCACCTTCCGCCGACCACTGGCGACAACATCGATGTACTGTGGAGACCTCACGCCCCACGTGTTGAGCAATTCGGCGATAAGTCCACCCGGCCTCCCGCATGCCCACTATACGCCCTCGCTCAAAGTCCGTCAACTGCACATACGGTTCACGTCGACGCTGTCGCGGCATGCTACCAGTGTTAAAGACTGCGATGAAGCTCCGTATGCGACGGCAAACTGGCTGACACTGACGGCGGCGGTGCACAAATGCTGCGCAGCTAGCGCCATTCGACGGCCAACACCGCGGTTCCTGGTGTGTCCGCTGTGCCGTGCGTGTGATCATTGCTTGTACAGCCCTCTCGCAGTGTCCGGAGCAAGTATGGTGGGTCTGACACACCGGTGTCAATGTGTTCTTTTTCCATTTCCAGGAGTGTAGCAGATGTCTCGGTGTTCTGTTTTTGAAGAGACCCAGAGCACTAATTCCTCATATTGGCCATGGGTATTGCATTCAGGTATGTGGTCGCTGTTTCAGTGACCTAGATTATGATCATCCTGACCTCCACATCCTTGGATACTGCATCCCTCATTTTTATGGCTTACAATACATAACTGCGTGTGGAATAAGGGGTATTCTGCAGGACTTAATCCCAAAGAGCGTGGATAGTATGTACTATCAGTTGCCTATTCCACCACTGGAGAATGGAATGATTTTCATATACCCAAGCGAGCATATAAGTGTATCCATCCCTCCACATTTTTTATCTTATTTTCATCAGTTTCTACTCGAGTTCCAAGCCACCACTCTCAAAGACTTGTCGCATCAACAAAACTTCTGATCCCGTCAATCATGTGATGCTGTCAGCCAATTACATTGTGGCATGTTTCTCAATCTATGTTCTCAACCCAGAGGCCACAGTGGGAGTTGTTCACATGCAACAGAGAGGCAGCAGTGGGGGTGGGGGTGGAGGCATTGCAGAGGTGAAGAAGAGAGTGAGACATCCTACTGCCCTCATAGACTGACAGGTCACAGCAGGATTAGTTCGGAAGCAGTGTACCAGAATTCTAAGTGATTTACTTCCACCAGCATGGAAAGGCATCCGAGAGTCAGAACGCAATTAGAATGGGATATCTTGAGCTACTTGATGACTGTTACCATCCTTTTGTTATCAGATGCGCTGTTCAAGTAGGATAATAAGCACTACATTCATAAAAAATATCGAACGACGAATTCGCTATCTTCTCTCTGACTAGGATGCGACTTGAGGCTTGTGAATGTGTTTCATTTCCCAATACTGTTGCTACAGGACCCCTATATATAGGGGCAGGGATTTATAGCCAAACTGGGACAGAAGGTCGCTGTTCTAATATTGTTACTCAACCTTATGTCCCTCCCAGCATTTACTGACTTGTAGATTGACAGGAGGCTACTCATCTGCACTTCAATTATAGCTGGCTGTCCTATTATTGTTACCCATCCTTCCTAGATATGGCTATTGGTTGGACTGATGTCGAAAATATCCTATCTATATCCAGCAGTTATTCATGAAACTGGACAGAGCTACTGTCTAGTGCTCAATCAAAGCAACTACCCCATCCTAAATCCCACACTTCACAGCCAGAGGAAAAAAAAATGGATTTTACCGCCAATTTTTGAATTTCTCGCCGGAAGGTGGAGGTGAACCAGACTGCAAGAGTATTCTGGGTCGGCCATCTTCGATAGTATGTCATAGCTAGACTGTGTAAGTATTCCAATGATTAAATAAGAAGAGTAACCCACACCCTTCCACAGCAGCAATATGTAAATTGAATTTTTATAAATAACGAATATATTGTTATTAATTATCATTATGTCCTCTGCCATAAAATGTAATTAGTATTCGAATTTACCATCAAAATTCTAACTCACCAGGAAATTCTGAATTTCGGCCAATTTTGAATTTCGGGCCAATATGAGGGTGGGGACTTGTGGGGAAGGACCCTCTGATGAGCTGGGGATTTCCCAGTGGGGGAAGGGATAGTAACAGGTCAAGTTAATGAATTATTCAATTAATTTGATATCAAAAGTGTGTTCATATCTTTGACAGGGAGGGTGGATTATCTCCAGGGGGCAAAATCAGTCAACATAACAACGGATATCCTCAGGGTGTCGTAAATCAACCCTCAGGAGGTCACAAACAACTTAGCAGAACAACAGGTTAAGGGGAGGGAGAGGGGTGGTTCGGTTGATCAGTCTAATTAAGTATCATATCAATTTGCTTTCAAAAGTGTCCCAGGGACCCCTTTACCCTGCTACTTGCAGGAAGACTGTTCATCATGGAGAATAACAACCTACACACTAATGTGTGTACCTGTTAAGGTAACATATATCAAAATAATTGCACTTATACCCATTACATCTGGGTATTCTATGGGGTAAAGATCGGGTGACTTAACAGGCCACTCGAGATGTGACAGGGTGCTTGAGTGTTTGTCAAACCAGAAAGGTATGCATGCAGCCCTGTGAACTCAGCTACCATCATCTTGGAAGATAGGAGTATCCACAGGATACTGGTAATGAAGATACAGAAGAAAGTGAATTACATGATCACTGAGACCTTTGAAATAAAAGTTGTGGACCATATTCAAGATAGCGAGGCCCCCACTGATCATCACTGGAACAGGTGTGATGCAGAACACTACAGCCTCCATGTCCTGCAGGTTAGACTCCTTATTGGGCTATCGGTGCACTTGATGCCTCGTGTCATTTGAAAAGAGGCAAAATTGCCTTGCGCCAGACCACACTACAAGTCTCGTTAGCTACTTTCCAGTATCTATGTTGTTTGGCACACTGAAGACGTGTGGCTCTTCATGTCGCTATGACCACACTTCTTTTGCCAGGTATCGACTTGTAACCTGCCCCTCACTTATCGACCTTAATGACAGTGAAAAATTAAACCGCGTGTACCTAATGGAAATTTGGGAAAAGCAATCGTCACCGAAGTTAATTTGTCGGTAAAGAGGGAGGAAAGGGTTACATCTAAATGAAAGGAAAAATGCAAATGAAACTGGTGGAAATTAATTTTGAAAAGGGGTAAAGTTAATAAAGAAAGTAAATGTGCGGCCGTTACGTTAACAATTAACTAGCGGTAATTAGATATTTGAGATTTGGGGGAAATTACGGTCGCCAGTCCTAAGGACAATTACTATAGTAACTGAAAAAAGAAAGGTTATTACACATATAATTAGCACTAGAAGCGTGGCAACTGAAGGTTGACACGAGTAGTGTGAAAACTGAAAGTTTGTCAGAAGTAATAAATTTCGCTACACTCTGACTTAATTTAGCAAAAGAATTAATGAAACCGGAAAATCGAAAGTTAATTTAGTGACTGAAGTTAGTAGTGAGCTTTCTTTCTGAGGCACATCGAAATTCAGTAAAATACGGTTAGTCTTGGACTACCTCAACAATCATTTCAAAAGCTAGTTGAATCTACGCAATTTAGAAATAAGAGATTTAACTTTGAACTTGAATTAAATGATTCTGAACAATTAACAATAGTAAAATTTAGTACGTGCGAAGCTGAGCTGCAGTCACAGGTAACTAAAATACGGTAACAAAACTCGCACTCTTAATTTGTGCTTGTGCAATCCAAATATTGTAGCCAGCTATGAATACCTTAACTGAACTTTGAAATTAAAGCAGTGAAGTCGAATGATGCTGGCGTTTGAATTTCAACGACACTCGGGCTCATTTCGGAAAAGGAAGGGACCCTGCTTGGCAATGCAATTGGGACAATGAGCAACGAAGGTTCATGCTAAGTTGCTGTAATTTTGTGATGCAACAATTTTAAAAGTTTGAAAAGCTGAGGTCTGCCATACAGTTCTAAAACTTTACGTGCTTCCAGTCTTCCTTGTTGGCTGATTGAAGGTTTGAAGCCGTCGATCGAGGAGGTGGCGACAGTCACTCATTGTCGGCCGTCGCTGTTGCAGAAGCTGGATGTTGGCGCGCCTTCTTCTCGACACGGTCACCAGACGAAACGGGCTCTTGATGTGCGCCAGCTAATGCTTCCCGTCCGCGACACCATGTCAGAAACTATCACCGCAAGTCGAGCGCAATTACATTCTGCCAAACCCCGAAAGCGCGGCAACTCGCGGGAGCTTCACACAACACACCTGCTCCACTGCACCACCCCAGCCAGACTCTCTCTGCTCTGCACGCGCTCCACGCGGCAGAGTTAACACTACCAAAGATCCTAAACACTTTCGTTCTCCACACGACCTATCGATGTAATGGTTCGATAGCATAGTTTCCCTAGGCCAGACCCAGCGTAAAAATACAAATAATCTTTACACAACAAACCAATTATACATCGACATAAATGCATATATATACAAATAGTAAAACAATTACAATATACAAAGACACAGAAACGTCATATATTCAGGTAACAAAATAAGGAAAAAAAATTATAGTACAATAGATGGAAATACGAGGATATGCATTTCCGGCGTTACAGACTGCATATGCCCACTGTATGCAGTTCTCTTCGTATGTTCGCTCAGAATATGATTGCAATGAGCTTTCATTCACTAGCAGCAGCAGTTCCTATCGAAACTGAAACCGATTGTTAATGACAAGTCGTGACACTCGTCCTTGAACCCTGGTAGTACAAATCTTCTTACAATCACGTCGAGTTACACAGCTGCAAGTGGTACGGCACTCTTGTAGACATTTTGGTCAGTCCGTGATGACATATCAATAAATTGGACACTCCACCTCATTTTCATGACTTTGTCATCGGTGGAGGATCATGGGCCCGCAGGGTACCGGTTTTACACCACTCAGAGTCCTCCAGGCCGAGCTGTGTAAAATAAGACAGCTGAGACACCGAATATGGAAATCAGCAGCCCCCTGATGACGTCTCGTTCTACTCTGTGCACAGACGTGCGCCTCTCGCTTTCTTGTTGCAGAATTGGAATATCTTGCAGTAAAACCGAAAAGGAATTACGAATTCATGCTTTGATGTCATAAACTGTCCAAGATCTCCTTTAGAACTGGGAAGTTAAGGGAATTACTTGGTGATAATACCCACCCACTATGTGCCGTAAATATGATTCTAATTGCAGAGATTTTATTTAAAAGATTGCCATCTCAGACTGTCACACGAGAGAAAAAAAGTTTATCTTAGGCAAGTTGTAACAGCCACAACATCTCCATTTATTTAGTTTTGTAGATCATAATTACCACTGACTTTCTTCGAATTCAAAAATAGCTACTGATGTGCAAAACGTAAGGATGAAAGTAACCTGTACGTGATGTTCTATGTACTGACTTGGCAGAAAATCCTAAGAAATTTTGGTCTTATGTCAAAGCGGTAGGTGGATCAAAACAAAATGTCCACACACTCTGTGACCAAAATGGTACTGAAACAGAGGAAGACGGACTAAAGGCCGAAATACTAAATGGCTTTTTCCAAAGCTGTTTCACAGAGGAAGACTGCACTGTCGTTCCTTCTCTAGATTGTCGCACAGATGACAAAATGGTAGATATCGAAATAGACGACAGAGGGACAGAGAAACAACTAAAATCGCTCAAAAGAGGAAAGGCCGCTGGACCTGATGGGATACCAGTTCGATTTTACACAGAGTACGCGAAGGAACTTGCCCCCCTTCTTGCAGCGGTGTACCGTAGGTCTCTAGAAGAGCGTAGCGTTCCAAAGGATTGGAAAAGGGCACAGGTCATCCCAGTTTTCAAGAAGGGACGTCGAACAGATGTGCAGAACTATAGACCTATATCTCTAACGTCGACCAGTTGTAGAATTTTGGAACACGTATTATGTTCGAGTATAATGACTTTTCTGGAGACTAGAAATCTACTCTGTAGGAATCAAAATGGGTTTCGAAAAAGACGGTCGTGTCAAACCCAGCTCGCGCTATTCGTCCACGAGACTCAGAGGGCCATAGACACGGGTTCCCAGGTAGATGCCGTGTTTCTTGACTTCCGCAAGGCGTTCGCTACAGTTCCCCACAGTCGTTTAATGAACAAAGTAAGAGCATATGGACTATCAGACCAATTGTGTGATTGGATTGGAGAGTTCCTAGATAACAGAACGCAGCATGTCATTCTCAATGGAGAGAAGTCTTCCGAAGTAAGAGTGATTTCAGGTGTGCCGCAGGGGAGTGTCGTAGGACCGTTTCAATCCACAATATACATAAATGACCTGGTGGATGACATCGGAAGTTCACTGAGGCTTTTTGCAGATGCTGTGGTGTATCGAGAGGTTGTAACAATGGAAAATTGTACTGAAATGCAGAAGGATCTGCAGCGAATTGACGCATGGTGCAGGGAATGGCAATTGAATCTCAATGTAGACAAGTGTAATGTGCTGCGAATACATAGAAAGATAGGTCCCTTATCATTTAGCTACAAAATAGCAGGTCAGCAACTGGAAGCAGTTAATTCCATAAATTATCTGGGAGTACGCATTAGGAGTGATTTAAAATGGAATGATCATATAAAATTAATCGTCGGTAACGCAGATGCCAGACTGAGTTTCATTGGAAGAATACTAAGGAAATGCAATCCGAAAACAAAGGAAGTAGGTTACAGTACGCTTGTTCGCCCATTGCTTGAATACTGCTCAGCAGTGTGGGATCCGTACCAGATAGGGTTGATAGAAGAGATAGAGAAGATCCAACGGAGAGCAGCGCGCTTCGTTCCAGATCATTTAGTAATCACGAAAGCGTTACGGAGATGATAGATAAATTCCAGTGGAAGACTCTGCAGGAGAGACGCTCAGTAGCTCGGTGCGGGCTTTTGTTAAAGTTTCGAGAACATACCTTCGCCGAAGAGTCAAGCCGTATATTGCTCCCTCCTACGTATATCTCGCGAAGAGACCATGAGGATAAAATCAGAGAGATTAGAGCCCACACAGAAGCATACCGACAAACCTTCTTTCCACGAACAATACGAGACTGGAATAGAAGGGAGAACCGATAAAGGTACTCAGGGTACCCTCCGCTACACACCGTCAGGTGGCTTGCGGAGTATGGATGTAGATGTAGATGTAGATGTAGATGTGGTACTGCCTTGTAACTTACAGGTAACTCGATGAAGCTCGGACCATACAGTGGATAAACTGCTACAGTATAGAATACCAGGTAACCGAAACATATAAACAAAAGATGAACAGAAATGAACTTTTCTCCAAAGACAATAATTACACTGAAGCTACCACAATTCATGACGGTTCTTAACAGGGTGTGTGATCACCCTGGACTGTAATGAATACTCCGCAGCATGCAACCATGCTGGCCACAAAGTTGTTATTGCATTTCATTGCTCTACCAGAATTGGAGGTCAGTACACACATATAGTATTATGCCTTCCCACACCATAGCACCTGAAACACCAAGACGCTCATGTTTGACAACTTTCCTGTGTGCATCACGTGTTCCCAACTCTCGCCATATGGCGATACATGAAGCATTGTTGGACAACATTGTTTTGGTGGTCCAGGCGTTATGTTGTGGGAAGGCATAATGTCCAAACCTCTGCTTGCACTTTTCACAAATGATGAAATTTCCGAACGTAGGATGGACAAAGGATAGGAAACGTCGAAGGGCGAACCAAGGCTGAGCACATTATTTTTCCTTAAGAGATAACGAATTTATTTCACAATATGCCAACAATCAGTGTTAATTAAAAGGACGATCTTCTCTTGTACCTGATATATAAAAAGGAACAACAAGCTTCTCTTACACAAGCAGTCTTTAGGACAAGAGAAATATCAATTTAAACAACAAGCTTCACTTACACAAGCAATTTTAAAATGGAGAAACAGCAATAGAAATAACATCTGTTTATTACAATAAGTAGGCCGAAGTCGTTCTTACGGCCGCATAGGCCACTCATAAAATTCAGTAGAAAACAAGTTACAGTCGCCCAAAACTTTAAACGACCATAAGGTCCCTAAATGAAACCCTCACAAATATAACAGTGGAATTAAGCAAATGCTCCTAAATTAATTTACACATCAACCAAGAACAGGAATGAATGCTCCGAGAAAGAGGGCAAATTTATAAAAGTCTGGTAACCTTGCAATGAGTCACACGCGGTGTGCAGCCAAGTTAGGGCCAGGGGACTATCAAGACAAGTGTACTGCCAGATAGTATGTATACATTCAGAAACTTCAGTACAGAAAATAGATTCATAGCTTCGTTACTTTAGATCACAAGACAGGGCAAGCTCGAAAAGGCAGTTACTCCAAACCACTCTTGGAATAGAATGTACGGAAAATTTCACTTGTTCAGCAGCTGCAGTTGGAATCAAAACTCCAGCGAGAGCTAACGGCCACCGGGTACGCCGTCTGGGTACATCCACAGTGGGAAACACAGGAGTACGTACACGCAGGCAAGCGCCGCGTCAATTACAATGTCACGGCTCAAAATCCAAGGCTGTCTACAAATAGCGTACACATTACGACACTAAAGTCACGAGCTCCCGCAATAAGGTGTTCAGGTTTTTCAAGACTTAATAAGGCCTTTAAAGTTACGTAACGTTCGGTCAGCAATTACTTCACCCTAATTTAAGAGAATAAGGCTTAAACCTTTTAATTGTATTAAAACTATAAATATAAAAGGACGAGACAGTTGTGAAATTCCATAGTAGATTTACTAACAGACATCGAAAGCTCTTTTGAAATGACAGAATAATAGATACAAGCTTACCCGCCTGGTACCGACTTCAAGCTTAACATTTTCCGGTAAGATTGCGGTTGAAAACTCTCACAATTTAAATCCATCTAAAACAAGTTTTAAAACAACATTAGTTTGATACATCAAAAGCTGATTCAGTACAGCTAAAACCTACAACGGATAAGGAGTAACTTACAGCTAAGGGAAAACTAGCTGAAACACTAGTGCACATCGGCAGCTTCGGAGCAGAACAGTTGAAAACCAATTTACCACTTCAGCCAGTTGCCAATCTAAGCAAACATTCATGTAACTCGATACTAACTGACAGGTTCTAACAGACCAGCTGCCCGTACAAAACTTATTATACAAGCATAAATAGAATCACTAAAGAAATCGGCAAAGTTTCACGGTTTGCAGTACGTTAGATTAATTGCAAGAAAACCTCATCTTTCAAATTCGACAAGCGAGGTTCACCTTAGGGAGTAAACACAACACGCACTGTAACTTCTTTAGTATCCCATACGCCATAGTTCGAAGCAATATTCCGGTGGACAACATCCAGACTGGATATGGCGAGAACATTCCAGAAGGCAAATTGCTGGTACGCTCTGTCTCTAAAACCCAAAAATCAGCCATAATGGAGCTATCGTGCATATGGCGTCGAATACACCAATGCCGTGGAGGATGGGCTTACCTAACAAACAATGCCACAACTGTTGGCTGTCGGAACTTTTGCAGTTATGCACATTGAGCAGTACTGATGGTGTACTGTACAACTCAAACCATAACCATTGCACTGGAATTCTGTTGTTTCTGGCAGACCCCACTTAAACTAAGGGAGTACGTCAGGGTGACTATTTTGCAACCGATAGTAACGATTTTTTTCTATAAAATAACAAATAAAATTACGAAACTGACTTTAACCTTTATTGTACACCCTTAAGACTGTGTTATGTATTTTTTATGCAAAAGAAAACCACACGTAATCGACGAAAGGCCTTCGCGGAGTTTGAATGTGGTTGGTGGGAACTCTCAACGCCACAATTTTCAACGTAGAACAAAATTCCAATAACTGCTTTGCAACCGATGATATCGTCTGAGAGAGTACACAGGAACATTTTCCAAAAAATGGCGGCACTCTGAAATAAAAATCACTTTTTCTGATAGAAAATTCGTTACAAAAACGTGCATAAAAAATTGAAATTAAAATGTATCGTAAAAATCCTATACACCAAAGCATAAAGAACGCAGACTTGCTAGTTACATAGAATAGTAATATAATTTCACGTATGTTTCATACACCCTCCAACTTGAAAAACGTCTGAAAAAAAAGAAACAAACGTTTAAAGTTTGAAGTTGACTTTTTTAATACTGAAATTGTCCGCCCCCGGTAGCTGAGTGGTTGCCGGCACGGTAGCTCAGAGTGTTCGGTCAGAGGATTTAGCTATCCTCTGTAATAAAAAAAAAAAAAACTGAGTGAACGGATCAACGAACAACCTGAACGAGTGTCATCGGACGCCCGCCGCGAACAAAGTCAACGAACAATAAAGAACAAAATGAGATTATAAAGAAAGTGGTCAGCGCGACAGAACGTCAATCCTAAGGTCCTGGATTCGATTCCTGGCTGGGTCGGAGATTTTCTCCGCCCAGGGACTGGGTGTTGTGTTGTCCTAATCATCATCATTTCATCTCCATCGACGTCAAGTCGCTGAAGTGGCGTCAAATCGAAAGACTTGCACCCGGCGAACGGTCTACCCGACGGGAGGCCCTAGTCACACGACATTTACATTTAATACTGAAATCGAACAAACTTTTAACCTTTAATCGGCAATGCCAGCACTGTACAGTTGGTCTTTTTTTCACCGATGTCGTAACACACTCATTTTAACGCAATTACATCGATTAACTGGCTTACGCTTACCAATCGAAGTGTTTTTTGCACGATTTCGATTGCTTTCCGAATTTTTTCCAACTGTATAATTACATTTGTTCGACATTTTCAAATAATCACGTTTTACTTCGCACAAAGAACGAACGAAGTGACAAATTAACAAGACATGAGACAAGCACGTGCTTTCGGACTGTTTACCATAAACGAATCAGGTTGCGAAGAGAAGCCTTGCTGAGAATGGTATTTTAGTTGATACTAATGCCCTCTGTTATACTATCCGAAACTAAGGGGACCACCATTCCGTCGTTAACTATTATAGTGCTACATCGATTGCATTGAAGCGCTCAGATACGCTGGACCCACACGCTGTAAATCGCAGTTTTAACAAATTTTAACATTTATGGCACACTTTATATGAATGTATCGCAAACGCAGACTCTCTAAGGAACATTTTAAGCCAATAAAAAATAGGCTTAAAAAGTTTGTACCTTGGGCTAACCTCTAAAGATGCTTACAGTGCCATCTATTAGTCAAATTTTCGTTAACTTCTTTTTCTCTTGACGTTTCCCCCTGTGTCAATAACATGTTGTTCGAATTTGGCGTCATTCTGATCAGTGGTACTATTCCTACAGCATTTTGAAACTGGAACTTTACTTATGGACACCCTGCATGCTTTCTAGGAGGGTGTTGCATTGTTCCATTTATTTCCTGCTTTCTATATTCTTCTAATGTAAGTCAGCCATTCATGTCAACGTGTATTAATTATACTTTAATATCTATATCAACTTTTATATTAAATTTTGAGTGAACATGGGAGTCGATGGGTTAAAATTCGCTCGCCCCCCTATGCATATCTGGCGGCTCTAGACGAAAGTGCAGATCGAACCTCCTGTCATGTACTTTAGAAATTAGCGTTTGTTGTTGAGAGACTCTACTTTCACTAAGGCTCTCATAAATCTGAACTATTACCAGACAGACTCCATGCTTATTTAGCCTCTAAACTGAACTTTCATCATTCAGCTACACCCTGGTAAATGTCTGATTGAATTAGATACCGTAAGCGACATTTGAGCTATCTTCGATGTTCACGCCACAGGAGTTACGAACGTAACTCTACACTGAGAGGCGAGCACATCGAAGACCCTAGCATCAGTAGCAGTGAGGCAATAGGTAGTTCTGCGAGGGTTAACAATAGAGGAGAACAGTACATTGCACTTACATTAGACGTTAGGTAGCTAGACTCACCGGTAGTAGCGGATGAGTTTAATTTCAGAGCATCTACATCTACATCCATACTCCGCAAGCCACCTGACGGTGTGTGGCGGAGGGTACCTTGAGTACCTCTATCGGTTCTCCAATCTACTCGTATTCCAGTCTCGCGTTGTTCGTGGAAAGAAGGGTTGTCGGTATGCCTCTGTGTGGGCTCTAATCTCTCTGATTTTATCCTCATTGTAACTGGGTAACCACTTTTGATGCTAGTCAAATGTCAGAATAAGCTGTTTGCCAGTGTGTAACTCTTCTAAACTAAACTAAGTTTTTCAGTTATTTTCTAATTTCTACTTCACTGCACATTGATTTCACTAATTTATTTACCTATCTTAAGTACCACTCAACATTCCTCCACCCTTCGGAGAAATTCGCCCTCGAATTTACCACTCGACATTCCCCCACTCTTCACACGGCAAAAGCACTAACACAAGCAATGAAAACTCTCGACTTAGACGATTACACACGTTTCACTTTAAGTATGCTGAAAATACTTTATCACTTTACTAAAGCACTGTACGCTCATGAATCACATAGTTCACACATAAATCGTTATAATAAGTATAACAAATCTTGATGACAATGAATAAACAAAAATAGATTTTTCACTTAGAAAATTACATAGCATTACCTGTTTAATCTACCCTATATTAATGCAAGAATACCTATTCTACAGTATTGTTTATTTTAACATGAGACTGTTTAATAAAGACTGAAGTACAATAAACAAAATTAATACACTAATGCTCCTAAGTAACCACTGAAGTACACCAGTTAAGAGTCTGGTATCCAGTTAACAGGGATTTGATGAAGTGGATATTATAATTTGGCTTATTTTTTCGTCTTAAATAAAACAAAACTGTACAAAGCAGAAACACCAACACAAAGGTTCCAGATATACCCGTTCCTAGCATTATAGTTTTAGTTTTGTGTTCGCATCTTGCATCATAACTTTGGCATCAGTTTTGCCTTGCTGTGAGTTTATGAACATATCCAATGACATCAGAAGGGAACTGTCAAGGGAGTCATTGAGATAGGATAGGTTTTGTGTAGGAAATGCTTGCATGGCGTTTTCTGGCCAATAAATTAGAGGGAAGGATGAATTAACATTAGTTGTACCAGTGATTGTTGCGGATGAATGAAAATTCACTCCTGAGATGGAACAAAACGCGCCGTTAATTATTAGTCCGCTTCCATGAAGTTCAAAATGTTCTAATGTTGTAGCTACACCGTTCTTGTAACATTGCGCAAAAATATCAGTTGGTTTACTGACTGCATATAACCACTGATTTTCTACTTGCTCGAAAAAACATGGTGTACAAGTTAATATATCGCGTGGACAATTCGTGGCGTCAGATTGTTCGAAAAATAATTGAGATTCACAACTATTGGTATGTAATTCGATTGCGCGAGATGGCAACTATTTAATTCCGAAGTTGTCATTACCGTGCTGGTATTGGTTATTTGGGAGATTAAAAATACTTGGTGTATTCGGAACTGTACAAATTTATTTAGTTTGCCATATTTTACCAGAAATGAGTGTACTCTGTAACAGTCATATATACCCATTTTATCTGTAGTCACAACAAAATCTATATCGTTTCGTACCGTCGGGAGACTTCTTTGGAATAATTAGAATATTTGAATTATAAGGCGAATCAGAATATTTTATAGTTCCATCTTTTAGATGCTGTTCTAAAAATTCATCCAGTACTGGCTGTAAGTGATACGGAACTCTATAAGGCTTTCTATAAACTGGGGGGCTATTTCCTGTTGGGATCCTATGCTGTGTGATATCTGTTGCTGGCAGTGGACCTTCTGCATTAAATAAATCTTGGAACTCAACTAAAACTGCTTCTATCGTGTCTCTATCATTTCCTTTCAAATGCTCAATCTTCTGGCGTAATGCGGTTTTATAGGTGACAGGTTTCTGACCATCAGTAATATCTGACCAAATGAAATCTTCTTCTTCACAAGTACTGACTGTAGCTACTAATATTCCCTTATGCAGCTCTTTGTTCTCCACTCCGAAATTGTCAATATGTACCGGTACTTTTCGTTCTCCCTCAACGTCTTGAACCCGTACAACACTTTTACGTACAAAACAATGTGATACATCTAATTCCTCATTTTCCTCTAATGGCTCTATTAGACGCATTGTATCTGTAGGTACCTAGGGGTCAACGGTCATCCAGAAAAGTTTTCCTGAGCCGAATGGTATCTTATCCCGCGAATCAACCTTCAAGGACGTTGCACGCAGTGTAGTTGATTTCGCCTTCCGGTTCGGGAAATCTTGCAGCAGCGGGCCTTTTGCAGCGGTGTCACCTAGCTGAAACACTATTCCGCTAAGTTCTACAGTTTGCTGTCTGAGGTCGATTTTAGCGTGATGATTATTTAGGAAATCCAGCCCTAGGATCGCATCGTACCCGTCAGTTACCTTTGTTACCACTTCTACATCTTCTTGCAATTGTACACCGTGAATATAGAAAATCAATTATGTACATCCTAATGACTTATCTGTACCTCCTCCCACCCCACTCAATCTATACCTTGGAGGGTCATATTTCTTTTCTCCAATGCATTCATTACTCACTATTGATACGTTTGCGCCTGTATCCACCAGTATCCTTGACTCTTTATCCTGTATGGTAGCAGTTAACCAGCATTCCGCCTTCACATTCGCCTTAATGGCATGAAACTTTATTGGGAACGCCTGGCGGCGGCTCCGACATTCCCGTTAGAGTTTAACTGATTTCTGTTTCCAAAAACTTTCTTAGACCTGCATTCCTTGAATGTGTGACCCATTCTTTTATAATTAGTGCATTGAAGTTGTCTGCAGTTTTTTGCTATATGTCCTTGTCGATCGCACCTAAAACATCTTACTCCTGCTGAAAATACATTTCGCTTCTCCTTGAATCTGGTGGTAATGTCTATTTCTTCGAAAGCCGTCGCCACAGATACAGCTTCCGCTAAATTTTTAGGAAAATCTGCCCTGACACGACGGGACGTTTCAGGAGGTAACCTACGTAAAAATGTATCCAGAGCTCTATCTTCTGCCTCTTGTAAAATAACTTTATTTGCTTCTCAACTGATATGTGTTAATATTAACTTTTCTAATCCTATCTACAAAGCTTTATAACGACTCGTTTTGCCTCTGAGTGATAGTGTTTAATTTTTCCCTATAAAATCTACAGCTGTTCTGTTTTTGAAAACGTTTAAGTAATCCTTTCTTCAATTCCTCAAATGTTGGAGCATTCCGTAATTCTTCATGGTATAATACGTGTACTTTAGCCTCTCCTATCAATCTTAACTCTGTCATTTGTAAGAGCTGTCCATCTGACCATGATCCTAACTCTGCAGCTGCTACTAAATCATCTAAAAAGGCTGTTATGTCCCCGCAAGGTTTACCTGAAAAAGGAGTTACCAAGGCTGTTGCTGAGGAATCTAGGATGGGAGGGATTGAACCGGTTTGCCTAACCTCACATAACTGTTTAAATGATGCATTATTATGATTTTTAAGCTGTGCTATTTGATTAACTAAGCTCTGAATAGCTTCCTCAGTAGAAACCGCTTGTGGTGCTGACTCTGACTTTGTATGATTTCGTGTCATCATTTTACAAACTATTAGTTACACAATCTTACTACACTGAATTAAAAAGATGTTTAAATATTTTCGACAAACGTAAAATTATGAGAGAAAATACGCTTCTAAATATAGAAAATATTACGACTACTATGCAAACCTCTATCCTTTCACACATTAAACAATACTAACTATGAATATTTAGTGACTGTCATTCACACCTCACATTGAGCCAAGGGTTTTTTCTCTGACACCAAATGTAACTGGGTCTGATGCTAGTCAATTGTCAGGATGAGCATTACTGGAAAGGACATTTGATTCTAAAGCATTATGTCAGGGTGAAAAACACTAAATAAATTACTTTTTGTCTCTTAACACGTGGGCAGGGTGGGTTCTTCCTTGGCTCAGGTATGAGGCAGAATGAAACAGCATTTTTACATAAGAGAACTTTTATTGAAAGATTTGTACAACTGTTCCCTTACTCGATGTTATGGCTGGGAGAGCGACACCAGTGTCGTTTGTGAAGCCTTCTGCTGCAGCAGCGGCGGCGTCTGATTACGCGTGGCGGTGTGTATCTCGTGTCGCTGTTTCGCCCAGCTGACTGGAAACGCGTATCATGAGGTGGCCCGTTTAATCATTGAGAACGAAGTCGTGAATCGGATGGTGACACCTTGGATGGAGCGTCGCAGTGTTTCTCTTCTCTATGCGGCTGTGTGTGTCAGTGTTCTGCGTCGGCCAGCGGAGCGGCGTGGCGGGTAAGGCCAATGTCCCGGACTCGAACAACGGACTCCAGCTTCGCAGTTTTCGGCTGTCAGAGCATCATCAGCAGCTCACAGGTGACTGCTAATGTGAGGCCGTCTCCTTCCCATCTTCACGAGTCACCTGGGTACGTAAAAATCAGTCTTCAAATACCTTCTAACTTCTGTCTTCCGGCGGCGAGGCTACTGCTTGCTATTCCATTGCAGCGGCGGACTTGGTGCTTCTGTGTATGGTGTAGTCTCTTCCTGAATGAGTCTTCAGCACCGACTGAACTGTACTGGAACTGAATTCGAACCTAAACTGAACTGAAAAGTACTGCTGGACCCACTGCATCTCGCATATTTATTTACTTCAGTTCACTTAAGGTGAACGACTTCATGGTCATTGCCTCTTCTACCACGTTGAAAAGCTTCTCAAAGAATCTTCTTAACGTCGGTCATTGGCTCTTGGAATGCAGGCGAGGGCCTTTGATAACATTTGACAATTGCGAAACACGTGAGCCGGTCGGGCGATGCCCTGACGGCTGAATCGACAGCTTCCGCTTACGTGGGGAGGGCGATGGCTTGTCCTGAACGTGCTCACTTGCAAGCGCAGGCCGTTGCCACTGCTGCTCTGCCCTAAACTAGGTTTTTCAGTTATTTTCTAATTTCTACTTCACTTCACATTGCTTTCAGTAATATATTTACCTACCTTAAGTACCACTCAACAACACAGTCTCTTCGCGAGGTATACGTAGGAGGAAGCAATATACTGCTTGACTCCTCGGTGAAGGTATGTTCTCGAAACTTCAACAAAAGTTCGTACCGAGCTACTGAGCGTCTCTCCTGCTGAGTCTTCCACTGGAGTTTATCTATCATCTCTGTAGCGCTTTCGCGATTACTAAATGATACTGTAACGAAGCACGCTGCTCTCCGTTGGATCTTCTCTATCTCTTCTATCAATCCTATCTGGTATGGAGCCCACACTGCTGAGCAGTATTCAAGCAGTGGGCGAACAAGTGTACTGTAACCTACTTCCTTTATTTTCGGATTGCATTTCCTTAGAATTCTTCCAATGAATCTCAGTCTGGCATCTGCTTTACCGACGATCAACTTTATATGATCATTCCATTTTAAATCACTCCTAATGCGTGCTCTCAGATAATTTATGGAATTAACTGCTTCCAGTTGCTGACCTGCTATATTGTAGCTAAATGATAAGGGATCTTTCTTTCTATTTATACGCAGCACATTACACTTGTCTACATTGAGATTCAATTGCCATTCCCTGCACTATGCGTCAATTCGCTGCAGATCCTCCTGCATTTCAGTACAATTTTCCATTGTTACAACCTCTCAATATAACACAGCATGATCCTTAAAAAGCCTCAGTGAACTTCCAGTGTTAGCCACAAGGTCATTTATTTGTACTGTGAATAGCAATGATCCTACGACACTCCCCTGCGGCACACCTGAAATCACTCTTACTTCGGAAGAGAATGACATGCTGCATTCTGTTATCTAGGAACTCTTCAATCCAATCACACAATTGGTCTGATAGTCCACATGCTCTTACTTTGTTCATTAAACGACTGTGGGGAACTGCAGCGAACGCCTTGCGGAAGTCAAGAAACACGGCATCTACCTGTGAACCCGTGTCTATGGCCCTCTGAGTCTCATGGACAAATAGCGCGAGCTCGGTTTCACACGATCGTCTTTTTCGAAACCCATGCTGATTCCTACAGAGCAGATTTCTAGTCTCCAGAAAAGTCATTATACTCGAACATAATACGTGTTCCAAAATTCTACAACTGATCGACGTTAGAGATATAGGTCTATAGTTCTGCACATCTGTTCGACGTCCCTTCTTGAAAACGGGGATGACCTGTGCCCTTTTCCAATCCTTTGGAACGCTACGCTCTTCTAGAAACCTGCGGTACACCGCTGCAAGAAGGGGGGCATGTTTCTTCGCGTACTCTGTGTAAAATCGAACTGGTATCCCATCAGGTCCAGCGGCCTTTCCTCTTTTGAGCGATTTTAATTGTTTCTCAATTCCTCTGCCGTCTATTTCGATATCTACCATTTTTTCATCTGTGCGACAATCTAGAGATGGAACTACAGTGCAGTTTTCCTCTGTGAAACAACTTTGGAAAAAGACATTTAGTATTTCGGGCCTTTAGTCTGTCATCCTCTGTTTCAGTACCATTTTGGTCACAGAGTGTCTGGACATTTTGTTTTGATCCACCTATGGCTTTGACATAAGACCAAAATTTCTTAGGATTTTCTGCCAAGTCATTATACAGAACGTTACTTTTGAAATCATTGAACGCCTCTCTCATAGTCCTCCTCACAGTACATATCGCTTCACATAATTTTTGTTTGTCTGCAAGGCTTTGGCTGCATTTATGTTTGCTGTGAAGTTACCTTTGCTTCCGCAGCAGTTTTCTAACTCGGTTGTTGCACCGTATAAACGTGACGAAGTTCGTAAGTTAGTGTCCAAAGGAAGGTCGATATCCGAACAGAAGCTAGAAGGGATTAAATAGAGCTTATGCGACCTACTAATCAGGACTCCTGTGGACATGATACATAGGCTCATTCTATACGGAATCGTGTCATAATGCCGTTGCATCCTGCCCTTAACAAAGCTGGCAGGGAAAGTGACTGGTCCTACGTATCCTAGACACTATCAGTGGGAGAGACTCGACGCTCGAGCTGGTCCCATACATGTTCTACGAAGGAATTGTCTGGGGATCTAGCTGACCATAGGATGATTTCAACATCACGTGGACAGTTTAAAATGTGCCTTGTACCCACAAGCAATACTGTTCTGAAACAGATCACCACAATACTGAGACAACACATGAGGATCGAGTGAGGTGGTTAGCGCAAGAGATTAGCATTCAAGAGGACGACGATTCAAATCCGTGTCCGGCCATCCTGATTTAAGTTTTCTGTGATTTCCCGAAATCGCTTCAGGAAAATGCTGGGATGGTCCCTTTGAAAGGACATGGCCGACTCCCTCCGCCACCCTTTCGTAATCTGATGGGACTGATGACTTCGCTGTTTGGTTGCCCTCCCACAAATCAGACAACCAACAACATAGGAGGATGCGGGATGTCCACAACGTACCATTGTGCCATCAGAGTTCCGTCAGTAACTCCGCTGCCAAAACACTGGAAGAATGTGACCTCTCCCCATGTCATCGCCATACAAGGGTAGGTAGAACCGCGATTCATCAGTGAAGACAATCCGATGCCATTCACGAGCAGTACATACTTATCAGTCATGGCATCAATCCAAACGCAGTCGTCTCTGTTGTGGCGCTTATGGCAGCCTACGCATGGGACCGTAATTCCCTAGTCTGGCAGCTGCCAGTCTCTGACCAATGACGCCGAATGACACAGAATGTTGCAGGGAGCCTAGCACTTCTTGGAAGGCGCGAGCGGATGTGCAGCTGTTACGATGTACTTGGTGCACAGTACAGCGACCCCCTTGTGGTGGTCAGATGTGGTCGACAAAGCGTTGATGTCGAGAGTGCCATCCCTCATGTTCCCAAGCAGAGCAATATCGGTGACTGTTACATCCGAATGCCCCAGAAATCTCGATGTTACACGATTCGACCATCCAACCCAATAGAGATCCACAGTGAGCCCCACTGAAACTCTGTCATGTTCTGGTATCGCTGCATCACACGAGTATACGGCATCTCCGTGTCCTTCATACTGATCACTCAACATCTGAGGCTGTTCACGCCTCTTATACACGGTACCAGATGTGCTGACGAGACAAAAACACGAACAACACTAATACGCTCTGGAGGTCATTCTACATGTCTCAGAGAATTTCTACGCTGTGTCTATGGAGTGACACTAACATCCGGCCATGTATTCTGGATGCTTCACTTTTTTCATGTATGTGGTGTCCGTCCTATCGGACATGCCTGAAAGAACAGACACCATTTTGATCGTGCAGCCATTATGAATCAAGACACAAAGGAATTAATGACATTTACCTGGTTGTGAGGATTGATTTACATCAGTGGGAAAGTTGAAAATTTGAGCTGGTCGGGATTCGAACCTGAGTCGCCTGTTCACTAGGCAGCTGTTCTGATCACAAAGCCATCTGGACACAGTGGTCATCACAGCTTCACAGACTAGCATGCCTCCCGTCAGACACACATTATCAAATTATACCACACACTACTGATGTAATGCCCCTGCCCATTACCCCATTACTTGCGGCGTTTCGTCTATTCCCGTGAGAGAGTGTGGCGCGGATCTGCACTGAAGGGATCACTGGCTTACCTCACCTTAAGTATAAATTTTATGTCCTCTTGTTGTTTCTGGAAAGCTGTACTATGGGAAGCAAGGAGGGGATGTTTGGTGGCCGTTATCCTCTTTCTATAACACAAACTGCATGCATATATTAACTGGGTTCTTTATTCTTAAGAACAGAAAATGGTCATTGTGTTACAAGCTCTCTGTAACATTGCACGTTAGCCTCACTGCTGGTGAAGTACGAGTACGAAGTCGGCGATGTACACCATTCTGGTCGCTATGCGCTGCCTGATTCTTGGCTAGAGGCTGTGACTGCGACTCGGTGACTCGTGGATGGCAGACAGACCAGAACTCACTCGCTGCAACAGACTGGCTCTCCAGTCCGTGCTGGTGATCTAAATACTGGCCGCCGACCGGGAGTTGGCGGTGCGTTTCCTGCGATTCTGTCGTTGGCAATCTTCTTGCAACCTCTTGGCTGCCTGGTGTGCTGGTAACAGCTTATGCCGGCACAATATATATATGGTGTCTGTTGTTTCGGACATGTATGTGTGTCTTAGTGGTCTGCCAGTGTGGTAGCTCAGCGTATTTGGTCAGTGGGTTAGATGCCATGTGTAATTAAAAAAAAAGCTACTAAGTGAATGGATCAAAGATGAACTTGAGCTGGTGTGATGGGACGTCTGCCCCAAACAAATGCACCAAACAATAACAAACAAAATTAGATATAAAACAAAATGCGGCCAGAGCAACAGCCTAATGAGAGGGAGACCTGGGATGAAACCTCAGTCTATCTCAAACTTTCAACTTCGCAATTGATATATTAAGTGCACACTAGCAGCTAATATCATTACTTTCTTTATGCCTTGGCTTTTATTCAAGCACTGTAAGCATTACTGTGATCACGAAATTAATAAGATCACATACATCGCGACAAAGGCAGGTGTAATACGGAAACAGGAAAAATTATAAATAATAGAAAGAAAAATTACACAGGAAATATTATGTTTCCAGAAAAATGCAGCACGTTTAGAAATTAAAAAGTAACGAAGTAAGTTGTCGGCACACAGAATACATACGAAAAACACTTAGGAACAGGTGGTAACCAGTTTTCTGGAATTTCTGCAGAATGTATAATAGTACAAGACTGCCCAAGAAGATTTTCAAATATGGTAGGGAAAGGAAATTAACAAAGTCATATATTCAAGAATTTAGGAAAAACTTGGAAAGGAATAAAATGGAAAGAAAAAAGTAGTATTGGAAAAATATTTTTTACATAGCCTATAAAGTATCAACATTGGGACGAGTGCACTGTAGGAGAGAAAATAGAACTGGCACAAAGTGGTCTGAAGTAACTTAGTGAAAAAGTAAGGGCTACTTGAAGAGAAGGGAAGAACAACGGAGGATTAAGAAATGAAATTGGAACATGGTCCCTAGAAGAGCTTAACACATGTAGAAGAAAACGCAATAATAATGTTATTCCAGCCAGCTGCACTGGAGTGAATAAGCTTTTGTAGTTCGATGCGCTAGTAGCGGCACAGTAGCCGCACGGTAAGAGACGTCCGTAAGTCTGCGTGTACAAATTTTCAGGACTGCCTCCTGGAGCGAGCTGACACCGCCAGCTGCCGCGGCAGCCCGGAATGGAAGCGGCTCTCTGCCCCTCTCCTGCGGCTGAGCGGCTGTGAAGAGCCGGCCGTATTGCACCGTAAAACGAACCACCGCCACTTACCCCGCCTCGCGTAGAACTGCGGCCAGGACATGAACAAGACTTAGAACTGTCCCGTGACAGGGGTCTTTATCGGGCTCCCTACTAAGGTAGGAGGACGCGAAACCACAGCGCGAGACAGTTGCATAGTGACGCGTTTAGGTCAGTGGACGGTCGCCGATGATTTAATGTAGCTCTGTATATACTGAGGAGTCATTGCTTACAAAACGAGACCTGGTGACACCGTAGTAAACATCTCATTTATACAAGCACTAAATGGTAAGCGAAATTTAGACGGTTAGTATGACGCAGCCGTTTTTGCAAACCTATTTCTGAGCCTTCCCACGTTAAATATCATCTGAGGAGTATTGTATTAGGAAACGAGAAAGTTTCTCGACGTAGTGTCACCTGCCCCTTCCTAATCGCCCTGCTGAATTGCGATATAACTGACCGTGATCGCATATGTCTAATGAATTTTTACAGTGAGTAAGGCCATCGTGACCGAACGAAAATAAGGCCGGTTTGTTGGAGGAAAGGATACAACAGACTCTTCTGAAGGAAGCTAAATACTGTTGATAATTTTGAAATGGGAGGCTATAGTGCGCACGCTCACGAACCACACAGGAGGGGGGGAGGGGGGGGGGGGGAACGATACCACGTAATATTTACTACAAAAATCACTGATAACACAAAGAAAACACTGGTTAGCTAAAAAGAAGGGATAATTAAACGGTCGCCAGCCCGCTAGCGCAATGAATCTCCAGAATCTTGAGAAAGGTAATGTCAAAGAAATTTAATCAAATAATCACTGACGTGGCAACAGATGGTTGTCACGCTTTTCCACAGTACAAAAGTACACGAGAAAATAAATGAATCAGAAAGCACTGAGTTTGCAGTTATTTATTCTGAAATACTAAATTTTAAAAATTGAGTTAAATGAAGTTACTGGTTAGATGAACGTCTGGCTTAACTTAAACTCTGTTGTGTGAAAAAATTACTTTTAGTAACCTCAGTGTAACGTAGTGCAAAATTTAGAAAGAGGCAAGCAATTTACTTTTGATTATTGAAAGAATGAACTGAATTTACTTTAAGCAAACGAGCAAATGCTTTTACTTTTAAAATAACAACAATGAAATTCATACCAAGCCAGCAGAAGTCAGCCGGCCACGGTGGTCAAGCGGTTCTAGGCGCTCAGTCCGGAACCGCGAGACTGCTACAGTCGCAGGTTCGAATCCTGCCTCGGGCATGGATGTGTGTGATGTCCTTAGGTTAGTTAAGTTTAAGTAGTTCTAAGTTCTACGGGACTGATGACCACAGATGTTAAGTCCCATAGTGCTCAGAGCCAGCAGAAGTCACTCGCTACGCTAAACACAGGATAAATGAATTTGCGCGCTCTTAATTTGTGCTGTATGTTTAGTTATTAGTTTTGCCAGTGACATTTTACTTTAAGTAGCCTCTGTTGTGCAATACAATAATGTACTGTTACTGTGGCAGAACGCTTAAAATGAAACTGTTCTTTAGTAAACACACAAACTGACAGTAAACAGTTAATCACTTTTCATATTATTACGACACTCGGTGATTGTATGGAAATGAAAGGGACCCTGCTTCGTAATAATGTCTGAGGACAATGAAAACACAGGCGCCCTGTAAGTTTTAACTATTGCAGATTATCATTCAAGTTATTCATACTTTATGAAAGAAATGTTGCTGGGCAAAGCGTCTACATTACTATGTTTGTCAGTTAAGAGTTTTACAATGTTGTAGCTCTGCAGACGACGAAGAATGTAGTCGACGACAGTGCTGAGATGCCGTTGTCATTGTTGCTGCTGCTGCTCGATGAGAAGAACCGCGAGTCGTCTCCAGAGCCACGGATAGTTATGGGACAGGCAATTGTTGGAATCGCAGCTTCCTCCGCCTGTCCACTCCTACCGTTCTCTCAATACTCGCGGGTTAACAAATCAGGCGCGCCCATACTGGCGCTAGCGCAGCTGCACACAGCGGAGGCGGGAGCGCCAAACAAACACTTCCGCACACTTTCGTAACCCAAACTTCTCTGTCTCCTCTCTGATCCCAACGCAACAGAGACTCTAGATACGCAAAGATAAACAACGACACAGCTACTCACATTTCGTCGTTGCTATCGATACACCTCAACAAAGTTCCCTTGGCCATTACCCAGCAATTTACGACATTTTCATTATAATTACAATCAATTATTTACAATCAAAAATAAATACAGTTGTACATCGATTACTTATTAAATATAGCGTTTGCAATACAGCTTACAGTTTCAGAATCAGAAGTAAAGAGCAAGTGACTAACGGATATTAAACGGCGAAAATTTGGGATGGTGCAGAAGGTATTTTATCTGCATTTTCGGTGTCACAATGGCTCAAAGAAGTCGTCTATACCAAGAAATTTTTATTTACGCAGCATAGTCAATGTCCACAGCTTACACTCATAAAATTCTATAGGAATGGTTTTGTTGGTTATACGCCACCTTTCGTTCCAAGATTTTATTACAAGTACTAGCAGAGAAATCCGAAGTTGCCGGGTACTTCTTTATAACTCTGCGTCCACGCCCATAGCCGGCCGCTGTGACCGAGCGGTTCTAGGCGCTTCAGTCCAGAACCGCGCTGCTGCTACGGTCACAGGTTCAAATTCTGCCTCGGGCATGGGTGTGTGTGATGTACTTAGGTTAGTTATGTTCAAGTAGTTCTAAGTTATAGTAGTAGTAGTAGTAGTAGAGGGGTGTGGGGGGCGCACGACAGCAAGGTCTTCAGCGCCCGTGCAGTATCATAGTGAGACGGGTGTCAAGAAGAAAAAAAAAAAAACCCTCAGAACATTGACATAAAATGGAACATAAAACACGGGGAACAATCATTGAAAAAATGTGCTCACACACACCGAAGCGTGGGATGAAGCAGGGCGTCAGCAGTAAAACATGGACAACACAGGAAGAAAATGGTAGAGGGAGCTAAAACAATGTAGCAGATGGAAGTGGCTGGCTGACCGCAAGGAAAAAAGGGGAGGAGTCAGCCACACTGCAACACACTAAAACCTCCAGCCTAAAAGTTTAGGCCAGAGTCCAGACACATCACAAAACTTAAAAACCCTTGCCACACACGTCTCATCGTCAGCTAAAATACAAGGGAGATCCCCAACAACCTGTGCTTCTGCCCTTGCATCACGGTATAAAATACAGTCGATTAAAATGTGCCGGACAGAGATGTGCACACCACAAGTGGCACAAAACGGAGGATCCTCCCGCCGTAATAAATAGCTATGCGTCACAGGACAGTGCCCAATCCGCAGACGTGTGAGGGCCACCTCTTCCCGCCTGAGCAACCGACAGGAGGAACGCCACGGCCGAGTGGTTGACTTTACCGACCGCAGTTTATTGGCCGACACCGCCAGCCATTCGGCCTCCCACAACTCCATGCACTTCCTATGGAGTGCAGCGATGACTGACTGCAAGGGGATAGGACACTGGACCACATCCTGCTCTCTGCAGGCCTCCTTGGCAGCCCGATCAGCCTGTTCATTGCCCCATATGCCGACATGACCAGGCACCCAGCAGAAGGATACCTCTTTACCCCGCTGTTGGAGCAAGTACAGTTGGTCATGTATCAACTGGACCATCTCCTCAGTCGGGTATAGGCTCTGCAGCGATTGTAAGGCACTAAGAGAATCGGAGCAGAGAAGAAATCGATCGCCCCGAACACGATGCATCTGCTCCAGTGCCTTCAGGATCGCGTGGAGCTCCGCTGCGAAAACGGTATATTCAGCAGGGAGGCGAATCCGGGTGACACGATCAGGGAACACCACAGAACAGCCTAGGGAAGTCTCCTGTTTCGAGCCATCAGTATAAACGACAGTGAAACCGTGATCCACGTCTAAAATGTTAAAAAACAGAGATTGGAACGTAAAATCTGGTGTGCCATCTTTCTTAAAACGAGTCAAATCTAAAATAAATTTGGGACGCCGGAGGAGCCAAGGTGGAGATCTGCTCCAACCGCGACGTAAAACACGAAGACCAGCCACAGACATCGCAGCGAGGCAATCCTGTGCGCGAATCCCATAGGGCTGCGTCGCACGTTGCCGGTTATGAAATAACCGTGCCAGAGGAGGCTTAGCAACGGTATGGTATGCAGGTGTGTACGGTGTGGACAAAGTTTTATACGCCTGGCGTACCGTAAGTAGCCGTCGTCGCATATGAAGTGGCGGTTCACCAGCCTCTGCACAGAGGCTTGGTATGGGGCTAGTTCGGAATGCCCCAGTGGCCAACCGCAGCCCTTCATGGTGGACAACGTCCAAAATCTTTAAGTACGAAGGCCTCGCAGACCCATACACCGTGCACCCATAATCGAGCCGAGATCGCACAAACGCCCTGTAAAACTGGAGCAGACAAGTCCTGTCAGCTCCCCATGTACTGTGGCTAAGACATTTTAAAATGCTTAAAGCCTGAAGCGACCGTCGTTTCAGGTCTTTAAGATGAGGTAACCACGTGAGCCTCGAGTCAAAAATGAGACCCAGAAATCTCACCGTGTCTTTAAAAGAAAGAATAGTGTCCCTCAAGCGCAACTCAGGAAAGGGTAAAATCGAACGAGAACGGTTAAAAAGAACACATACAGACTTCTCGGTGGAAAACTTAAATCCACTCTTCAGCGCCCAGTCATCCAAACGCCTAATCGTAAGTTGCAACTGACGAGTTGTCGTTGCAAGGCTTGAAGAAGAGCAGAACAAAGAGAAATCATCCACAAACAAAGAACACTGGACAGGACTTTTCACCATGGACGTAATGCTATTAATAGCGATGGCAAACAGAGTCACACTTAAAACGCTACCCTGAGGGACACCGTTCTCCTGCTCAAAGCGATCGGACAGGACGTCACCAACTCGGTATCTAAAATATCGTGGCGAGAGGAAAGACTGAATAAAAAGAGGAAGACAACCACGAAAACCCCATTCGTGAAGCTGCTCCAGGATGAGACGCCGCCAAGTGGTATCGTAGGCCTTCTCGATGTCGAAAAATACACCTATAAGGTGATGACGGCGTAGGAAAGCTTGTTGGATAGCCGCCTCCAGGAGGGCAAGGTTATCGAAGGTGGAACGAAACCTCCTGAACCCACACTGAAAGCGACTAAGTAGTTGCCGGGATTCTAACATCCAGACAAGGCGGCGGTTGACCATCCGCTCCAAGGTCTTCCCTATGCAACTAGTGAGGGCAATACTACGGTAGCTACTTGGGCTCGAGCGGTCTTTCCCAGGTTTTAAAAAAGGGATTAAAACTGCCTCACGCCACGCGTCAGGAAAGTGACCCGACGCCCAAATGGCATTAAAAAGTGCGAGGAGGATTTCTTTGTTGCGCATTGTGAGGTGCCATAGCATACTGTAATGGATCCTGTCGTGACCAGGGGAAGTGTCACGAGCTCCAGACAATGCAGAATCCAGCTCCCACATAGAAAAAGGGCAGTTGTAAACTTCATGAGAGGTGGGCTGGAAGTTCAGACTACACCTCTCAGCAACCGCTCTATGGCGCTGGAAACCGGGATCCTGACTGGTTGTGGCAGTAACTGTCGCAAAATATGCTGCCATAGTCTGGGCAATGTCCCGCGGATCTGTGTGGAGAGTGCCGTTATTCAGTACAGCAGCTATGGGGCATCTCCCTCCTCTGCCAGAAATTCTCCTAATGGTCTCCCACACAATGGAACTCTTGGTGGAACGATTAACGGTGTTCAGGAACTTTTGCCACGACCTCTTCTTGCTCTCACGAATAATGCGGCGACATCTCGCCCTCGCCACCCGAAAGGCAGCAAGATTCTCAGCAGTCGGCCGACACTTGAACCGCCGCAGAGCCGCACGCCTGGTCCTGATTGCAGAGCGGCATTCGTCACTCCACCAAGGCACAGGTGGCCTTTTCCGGTGACCTGTGGACTGTGGAATGGATGCCGCAGCGGCATGGAGGACCGTTTTGGTAATATGATCCACCCACACCTCAACATTCGCACAGTGTTCGAATTGGGCCAACTGGCTATAAAGTGTCCAGTCAGCTCCACTGAGCACCCATCGTGGTGGTCTCCTGTCGGGGCCCACGCCATCTGGCAGGTGAATCCAGATTGGGAAATGATCACTGCCGTGCAAGTCAGCGACCACTTCCCAGTGAGCACTAGCGGCAAGAGCTGGAGAGCAAAGCGAGAGATCAATGGCAGAGAACGACCCAGTCGCCGTGCAGAAATGAGTACTCTGTCCTCCATTGAGCAAGTAGGCACAGGATGACAGGAGAAGCCTCTCAATTGCTCTACCCCTGGGGCAGGTAAGTGCAGAGCCCCAAAGCACATTGTGGGCATTAAAATCACCACAAATAATGAATGGCTGGGGGAGCTGTGTAAGAAGGTCGGTGAGGGCCGCTTCATCAAGAGCATCATGTGGGGGCAAGTAAAGTGAACATACAGTCAACGGATGACGCACGTGCACGGACACAGCGACGGCCTGTAGAGTCGTCGTAAGTGAGAGAGGCGAGGAATGGTAGTCCGTCCTGACGAAAATACCTACGCCTCCTCTAGCTCTCTCACCACGCAGGTCGTCCTTTTTGTGGAGTGTATAGCCTCGTATCTCAGGGGAGTATGATGGATGGAAATACGTCTCCTGGAGACAGAGACACAATGGTCGACCCTGAGAAAGTAGACGAAGTTCCTCCACATGCGTCCTGAACCCTTGCAAGTTCCACTGGAGTATGGGAGCCATCTATGTTGGGGGTAGCACCTTCATCCTGTCTCTCCGACGGGGCGGGGAGACCGCAGCAGGTGGAGGGGCAGGCGTGGGACGAGATGATTGCCCCACACATACATCGTACTCCATCAACTCTGGGGAAGAGTCAGATGAAGCCTCGCGTAAAACAACATCCGCATGGTCAGATGGTTTACCACGGGATTTGACCCGCTGTTGCTGCTGCACAGTAGCTTTCTGTGGCTTGGTGGACTTTGGGGGAGCGGATGTGGGAGTGGTAAGTGGCGCACTGGGCTTGGGGACAACCTCAGCTGTTGGAGGCGCGAGGGGCTGGACCAAGTCCGCCACTGTTCCTTTGTCTGCCGTTCGAGTAGGGGCTACGGGCTCTGGAACACTGGCTGCGTTGCAAGTGCACTGGCAGCTACAGGCGTTAGTGCCAACACTCACCACCTCAGTCTGCGTTGAGGCATCGACCTTTGGAGTAGGCTTCTGTACCAGGGATGCAAAAGATGTAGCAAATGTGGGAGGTTGCATCGACTTATAAATCTTCTTGGCCTCACCATAGGGGATACGCTTGGTTGTTTTGATTTCCTGGACCTTGCGTTCCTCTAAAAATATGCGGCAGTCCCTACTCCAAACAGGGTGGTTCCCAGAGCAATTAATACATTTAGCCGGAGACGAGCAACCAACTCCTTCATGAGCAGCCTGACCACAGTTTCCACAAGTCGCTTCGCCTTTACAGCCTAAGGTGGTATGCCCAAAACGCTGGCATTTGAAACAGCGCATTGGGGCCGGGAAATAAGGCCTCACACTAAGGCGAAGGAAGCCAGCTTTAACATGTTCAGGAAGTGTTGTGCTACTGAAGGTCAGAATAAAGGAGTCGGATTTGACAAGAGTGCCATCAACCCTCTTCATGATGTGTTGGACATCAACGATACCTTCCGGAGCCCACTCACGTTGCAGTTCTTCCTTGGGAATATCAGCTAGATCCCGGCATGTCACAACAGCTTTGCTATAGTTCAAGGTGCTGTGCAGTTCGGTGTCTATGGCATACTCTCCAAGGCATTTAGCAGATTGGAGGTTAGTTGCTTGCTGGGAAGTGGAAGTTTCCACTAGCAAGGTCCCATTACGTAAGCGCTTCACCGATTTTAAGGAGCCACAGATTCCCTCCAATCCCTTTTGTATATAGAAGGGCGAAACCTTCTCGAAACTACCCTCCTTCCGTTTCACAATGAGAAACACATTCGGATTACCAGAATGCATTCTGTTACCTAAGACTGGACTTTTTAAAGAAGCGCCGGAGTCAGGGGGACTGACTGCACGGGCCCTCTTAAGAGACTGGGTGTTAGAACCTTCCAGCGGCCCACCCTTTCCGCTGGGAGGAGGAAAAGAGAATTTCGAAGGATCCATCTCGGTCCCACGAGCAGCTAGGGAACTAGAAGTCCACCTAGACAGAGCCCCGCGTGCCTAGGTAAGCCTTATACAACTGAGGTGCGGCAGGTTCCCCAGAGGTTGCCCGCTACCGACTGTTCCACCTCAACAGCCATGCATCTCATCAGCGCGCAGCACACCTTGAGATTGAGGGTTTTTTTATAGAGGTTGATTCCATCCTCGCGATCCGGGCGGTCAAGCCAAGATCCCCATTCCCTGAGACACACAACATTCCACCGCCGCGCCGCACGGTGGTCGTTGAAGTATGCTTAGAGGTTACGGTGACAGGGGACTGGCGGCGCTTACCAGTCCCCAGCTCAGGAACCCCGGGGTCGCCAAGCCCGTACCCAGCAAACGAATGCTGAGCCCCTGGGGGCTTCTAAGTTATAGGGGACTGATGACTTCAGATGTTAAGTCCCATAGTGCTCAGAGCCATTTGAACCATTTGAACCACACCTGTACCACGCAGCGTCTGTCCTTGTGCTTACTTGTTTATGACGTCATATTTCCCGAACTACGTGTCTTAAAATGATATAACATTGAAAGTGCAATGAGCGGCATATTTGGATACTGTCAGCGTACTGTTTTGGGAACACACTTAGTAGCAAATAAGTAATAACTTTAAACGTCATGCATGATACTGCAGTTTTACACGCATCTCATTGTTTATGACGTCATATCTCTGGAATTACGACTCGTAAAAAGACATAATTTATGTGACTGCGGTCTGTAAAACGCGTCATGAATACAGTCAGTAGCAAAGAAGCAATAAATTAAAACGTATTCCTTCATGCTGTAGTTTTACTGCATAAACAGCGAAAATATAGTGGGCGGTAATTTCATTATTTAGCGGGGATCGTCAGCGAGCACAGGTTTCGTAAAGGAAAGTTTGTTGCAAGTTGCTAAGTGCTCTTATTCTCAAATACTGGATGAATAACGTCTGGGAATTCACGTGTCGCGCGCTACGCTCCTTCTGCCCCACTCCTTTCATAATCAGGTGGTTCTTACGCCGACAATAATTGTCGCCTGACAGTACTGTAGTACTGTATATGTGTGTCAAGTTTGGTTGAAATCAGTCCAGTGCTTTAGGAGGAAATGTGGAACACATACACACACACACACATACCACATACACGCAGATACGTAGATACATACATACATTTTTGTAATATATATGGATTCCCCACATCCCACCCAAGCACCCGAATCTTTAATCAAACTTACACGTATACAATACCTTTAAAGATCTGATTACTTTACACATTAGTTAGTGTGTTAAACATATGACGTTAAGCATGTAAATCGTAAACGTGAACACCACTCACGGATTAGGTCTAGGCTTGTT